>NC_134715.1:51972500-53367000 GCF_049634645.1 Pelodiscus sinensis | reverse complement strand
CTGGCAGGGCATGCAACAAAATATTATTTTCTCAGTATAAAAAGCCTTGATCTATGTACTCTATGATTTGATTGTAGACATATTTCACTAAACATTCTATAGTCAATATTAGAAAAGAATGCTACATTGATTAGTTAGGATTGTGGCCATAAATCACCTTCTGATCACTAATTTGTGGGGAGTATCATAATCATCAAAAATTTTAAGGAAACCATTAGGCCTATGAATCTTTTACAACCATTTGTGAGCAAGTGACACATAGACAGCATACGGGAATTTTTTAAAATTGTAAACTACTTCCTTTGTCGGTGTTCATGCAGGCCTGTCCTGAGGCGGCATTTAAAAAACACACACACACCCTGCTACTATAAATTATGCACCAAGTCAATAAATCTATATGTAATTTTCTTTTGTTAAAATGAAAAAAAAATTGCATTTAAGTGTGGTCCCAGTTACAAAAAGTGTAATCAGACCTTGTTTGAGCAAGCACGCTAGCCCAGCATTTTAGAAGCCCTGTTCCCCACTGATTGTGCAAAACTGTATCCTATATAAACTAGACATTTCCTACTGAAAAGCATACAAGTCTTGAGCATGCAAGCTTAAAACTTGCTCTCAAAGAAGATTTGTGAGAGTAAAAATCAGTCTTTCAAAAGTTTGTGAATAGTGTGTGCCACTGCAGTAAATTCATTTTAAAATTTCTACAACTGCTCACAGAGAGCTTTTTTTATAGTCTGTTCATCCAATTCTAATGTGAAAGTTTTCATGTTGCTCCTCTCTTGTTTTCGAACAATGATCTGAACTATATGCCAAATCATTTAATTTAAGCCAAAGCACCCCTTCCTTCCATTTTTTTTACCTAAAGAAAGTCTGTCATTTTGGCTTTGGGACATTAAAACCTCTTTTCCTCGTTTATCCCTTCTCATACAAGGGTGCTAAGTAAGTCCCAAACCACATGACTAATGCATCCATCACTTGATCTACAAGATCAAATTTCTCCTCTCATTGTTTGTTTGCCCTTAGTATGAGAAGGTTACCTAAATGGCCCCCCTCTTAAGCTATCTAATTAGGCTCCAGAAGTGATTCGTGATCATATAAAATCTTATTTCCTTGAGATCATCCTGTCCTTAAGACTTAGGCAGTTGCTCACACTGACTAGCAGATGGTTGATGAGAGTCTCTAACTGTAGTGTCTGGTCAGGTTATATTGAATATGAAGAGAAATCCAGTTAGTGGCACCAAGTTAAGATCCTTCTCACAGAATATTAACCAGCTGCTGCTCTAAAAACCCAGGGTTTCGCCCTCCCCCCCCCCCCCCGCCTCCCCCATGGATGGAGTAGAAGAAAATCTCATTTCTCTTTTAAAAGTTGAATATTAAAGGTATTTGTAAATGTAACATAAGCAGCAATCTTGCAGAAGAATGGATTAGATAACATTTCCGTCTATAACTTAACATTTTTATTAATGTCTTAATGGCAATGTATCCAACTATACATGATTGAGCTTTTGGGGGGGTGGGCGAAAGGAAGTCAAATGCCTCTTCACTGTTCTTATCCTCCAAAAAGATAATCTTACAAAAAATCTGAAAAGCTCACTACATATATTTTTTTCCTAAATGTCATTCTGACAGATACTGGATATATCTTTAGGGACCATGTTGTATTAAGTTTATATAGCATTGAGGGCCAGGAATTAGATACAGCTCCAGGAGGGAGTGTTATCAGAGCTCTTCTAGGAATCAAAAACAGAGGGGGGAAAAAGACCGATTTAAAGTAAATCGCTTAGGTTGTAAACATCTCCAGAGAAGTATCACTACCACACCATGGAGTCTTCCATATACTCATTTAAACTGTTTTTTCCAGAATCAAACAAATAAAAATGACTTTTTATATTAAAAAGGCTGAGCTTAAGCCGACTAAGGCTTTCTTTTCAATCAAGCATATGGATAGGACCTACTGCCCAGTGAGGACTCCAATTCTTGCAGAAGGCTTGGAATGACATTGGCCTGCTAAGGCCACATAAAACTGATGGATTATATCTGAAATGTAGCCGTGTTAGTCTGGGGTAGTTGAAGCAAAATGCAGGACAATGTAGCACTTTAAAGACTTTAAAGTGCTACATTGTCCTGCATTTTGCTTGGATTATATCTGGTAAGCTTTTAGCATGTGTATAGGAAATTGTACTGGTGGGGTTTTTTTTTCTTCCCCTTCACATGCTTTCTATAATGCCTTTCCTTGAAGTGCTTGCTTAGAAAGAGTTGTGTGGTAATTTGTAACAGCTAACAGTGCTCTGTAGCCCTCAGAGAAAAAGCAAATTCTAAGTGTTTGCCTTTGGGCAAACTGACTTGCTGGGTCCATCACGGTGGATGGGAAGGAGCTTTGCAGTTTGGGGGGAAAAACAGTTAAGGAGAGAGGAGGAAGTGGACGATGGCTAGGCGCCTAAAATTTATAGTGGATATTCTTGAGGAACCGTGAAGGTGAGGAATAGCTCCTATTACCTGAAACTGTAACAGTCATCTTTTGCAAACAGATTGGGTCAGTCTTTTTCTTCCACAAAGTACATAATATTTAAACCATATAGCATTTTGAGCTGTGTCTTATGTTTCACAGACTCCCCATAATTGAAAATATATACAGGCAGTCCCCGGGTTACGTACAAGATAGGGACTGTAGGTTTGTTCTTAAGTTGAATCTGTATGTAAGTCGGAACTGGCATCCAGATTCAGCCGCTGAATCTGGACACCAGTTCTGACTTACATACAGATTCAACTTAAGAACCCCAGGCATCCCCAAGTCAGCTGCTGCTGAAACTGATCAGCAGCTGATTCCAGGAAGCCCAGGGCAGAGCAACTCTGCCTCGGGCTTCCTGTAGTCAGCCGCTGGTCAGTTTCAACGGCGGCTAACTTGGGGACGCCTGGCGCAGAGCAGCTCGGGTGCTGCTGGGTTGGTCCAGTAGCACAGCCGCTCCTCGGCGCTACTGGACCAACCCAGCAGCACCCCAGCTGCTCTGCCCCGGGCGTCCTGATTCAGCCACTGCTGAAACTGATCAGCAGCGGCTGAATCAGGACTCCTGGGGCAGAGTAGCTGGGGTGCTGCTGGGTTGGTCCAGTAGCACCCAGGAGCGGTGCTGCGGGAGCAACCGGCAGCGCCCCACCTGCTCTACCACAGGCCCCAGGCTTTGCTCCACATCTCTCTGGTCTGCTGAGGGGGGCACTAGCTGCGTCCCCCCCAGCAGACCAGAGAGACGCGGAGCAAAGCTGCGGAGGACCCGGGCCAGACCTGCTGCGCTTCCAGATCAGCTGGAAGCGCCGCAGTCCGGCCGGTCCTGCGCGGCTTTGTTCAGCGTCTCCCTGGTCTGCAGATCAGAGAGACACTGAGCAAAGCGGCGCAGAACCCAGGGCCGGACCCACGGCGCTTTCAGATCAGCTGGAAGCGCTGGGGGTCTGGCCCCGGTCCTGCGCCGCTTTGCTCCCCATCTCCCTGGTCTGCTGGCTCCCGCAGCAGACCAGGGAGACGGGGAGCAGCTTTTCTCGCCCCGGAGGAGGCGGGCGGCGGGACCAGGCGTCCCGCCGCTCCAGTCCTCCGGGGCGAGAAAATCCCCGTTCGTATCTGCGGATCCGACATAAGTCGGATCCGCGTAACTCGGGGACTGCCTGTATTTGGGCATGTAAGCTAGACACATTCTTTTGTTATCTCTTTGTTCCCCACTTAAAAGTACAAGTTAGTCACCTGCATAACACTCACCCAGCTCTAAGGTACTGGTGAAAGGTCCTCCACACCACTTCAGCCAGGTCGGGTGGCTAATTAAGACACCTCAGTTCAGCCTTTAGTAGAGTCTCCATACCTACTACTTGCAGAGGGATATTTCACTTGCATAAGATGGCCTCATGGGCAGTAATCCTGGGATAGGCCAGAAGGTTTCATGGGATATTTAAGTATGCTGAGTGACTCTAAGAACCTGCATGGGAACAATTGGGTCTGCATCTACCATTTCCTTTTATTATCCACAGTAACAGCCATGGGAAAGCTGCATTGATTAGAATATTGTTGGGGAGACAGCTACCCTAGTCCCGGAGTGCAGAGAGAAACTTACATAAGAATGGCCATACTGGGTCAGACCAAAGGTCCATCTAGCACAGAATCCTGTCTTCATCCCCCAACCTGTGCATATCGCCCACATAAAGTGCAAGAGGCTATAAAAATGAAGTGAATTTCATCTAAATAAATCACACAAAAGTTCAAACATAATAACAAAATTCCTTGTACAGCTGTAGCTGTTCCTTACAATATATGGGCCTAGTTCTTCTTTCACTTACAGCATGGTAAATCAGAAGTAACTATTGAAGTCAAGGAAGCTGAATAAAATTAATACTTCCTCTTCAAAATCACGGGGTAAATCAGAGAAAAATAAGCTTTCTCATAATTTTTCTTGCATCATGCTTCAGGAATTTCAGAGATGGTCCAAAATTAAAAATAAGGAACAGGAAAAAAGTCACAGTTTTGAACCTAGGAATACAGCCAACTTTTTTTTAGATGAATTCTTAATTTAACCAGTCCAGTTCACCTTTCTCTTTTTAAGGAGAACCACTCCCAAGATGTCCAGTTAAAAACACTATGATTTTGTTTTGTTTTGTTTTTGAAGCCTGAGGACAGAAAATGATAAATTAAATGGCTAATATCTGCATATGGATGTGGAAATTACCTAGGATATAATATTGAGATCTGTGGGTATGTCTAGACTACATGCCTCTGGTGACAGAGGCATGTAGATTAGGCTACCTGGCATAGGAATATGAAGCAGCCATTTAAATAATCGCCGCTTCATTTAAATTAAAATGGCTGCCGTGCTGAGCCGATCAGCTGTTTGTCAGCTCAGCATGCTAGTCAGGATGCTCTGCGGATGACATCAAAGGCATTTGTCGACCGCCCCAGTAAACCTCATCCCACGAGGCATAACGGAGCAGTCGATATATGCCTTTGATGTTGACCGCGGAGCATCCAGACTAGCATGCTGAGCTGACAAACAGCTGATCAGCTCAGCATGGCAGCCATTTTAATTTAAATGAAACGGCGATTATTTAAATGGCCACTTCATATTCCTATGCCAGGTAGCCTAATCTAAATGCCTCTGTCGCCAGAGGTATGTAGTCTAGACATACCCTGTCAGTCCTCTTCATTTGCTGTATTTTTACCTGAGACAAAGGCTATTTGTGTGACATGGGGCTCAAAAGCACAGTTTTGTTCAAAAGTAAAAGGCAAAAAACTGAAATAACATGGAGGAAGGCAGCTCAGACTATATTTGCTATATACCATCTGCACTGAACCCTGAGGTACATTATGTTCTTCATTCTCTTGTCTGTGCTACAGAGAGCTATTCTGGTGTGTAAACCATCATTTATCTTCTCTTTGATTCCTTTTATCTGACCTTTTTCAGGATATAGTAGTGTAATACTCATGCTATGCCAGGCTCTAAGACCATTTGAGGACAGGCCTCGTAAAGCCTGTCTTTCAGATTAATCAATCACCTTATTATAAGAGTAAATCAAAGCTGTTAAACTCAGATTCCCTCAGAAGGTTAAATGAGGGAAGAATAAATCTTATCCTGGCAAGAACGGTATGAACAATTCTTTCAGTCCTTCCCCTTTTTCCGTTGCCTTAAAGACATGACAAAATTGTATCCTGCATATACCATTTAGAGAACAAAGATAGCAAAAATATGGTGATATGTGGAGTGTGCTTATTGGATTGCCTCTTAATCTCTTCTCTGTGAATAATTTTGGACAAGTCCCTCATTTATGTCATGGGAAAGTGAGAAGGGAGGAAGAGGTGATACTTTTATCTCTTGTATCTCATTTCCACCTTATGGCAGCACAGCCTAGGAGTCAGAAGATGAGCGTATCAAGTGGTATGGTAATAGTGTTTTAACAGCCTTGATTTTTGTTTAATTTTACATCCATAGTACTACATTTTGAACAGTGGAAAAGTGCCTCCACCACCATGTGCATGCTATCTACAGTGGCATGGAGACTCCCATAATATTCGAAGATGGGAGGGGGGCTGAGGGGCGAGAGACTGTAGGTTAAAGATTGTCTTGTTTCTAAAACAAATCTTACCTTGGACTCTTCCGTGCTTCTGAATACCCTAGTGGCCTCAGCTGTGAAAATACTCCTTCCCTCTTCCAGCTGGCTTGGAGACTTCCCTTTTGTGACAGCAGAGCTTAATTACTCTCACACACAAGAGCTATGTCTACACAGCAAAGTTATTTTTTAAATAACAGCTGTTATTTCGAAATAACTTTATTAGCATCTACACATCCAGTAAAGAGCATATTTTGAATTTGGTAAACCATGTTCCAAGAGGAATAACGCCAAATTCAAAATAGCTATTTTGAAGTAAGTGCTGTGTAGACACTTATTTTGAAATGGGGGCCTCCAGCCTTTCCAGGGTGCCCTGGTGGCCACTCCAGCCTCAACCAAGAACACTCCTCGCCCCCTCCCTCCTGCCCAGAGCCCTTAAAGGGGTTGACTCTGGCCACAGTGTCTATGCCAGCTCCAAGCCTACCAGCCCAGAGCCAGCAGTCACTGCCCCATACCCAGTGGCCCCAAAACATGAGTCAGAAAGCCACTGGCAGCCAGCCCTCTACTGCTCCCCTGGAACAGTCTGTCTGCTCGCAAGAGCCTGCCAGGGCCCAGAGAAGGCAGGCGCCTTCCTGGTCCAGGGTGCAGATAATGGACTTTATTCAGGTTTGGGGGGGATGCCCCCAATGTCCATGATTTCCTCACTAGATGGAGGAACGCGGCTGTCTATATGGCAGGATAGCTACCAGCCTGGCCGCCAAAGGCCACATGTGAACCCAGAAGCAGGTTTACATGAAAAGCAAATTGGTCTGGCGAGACACCCAACAGTGAGCCCTGAGCTTCCCCTCCCCCTTCTTCCCCCTTCCAGCTCCCTCCTCCCAGGTTTCCCCCTCCCCTCTTCCACCCTCTTGCCTCCTTTCCCCAGATTTCATTCCCCCCCCTTCCCCGCCCAGTTTTGTTAAATAGAGTTTGTGTTCATGAAAATATATGTATTTTATTTTGCATCAGGGAGGGGTAAGTGGAAGGACGTGAGGGAGGAATGAGGAACAAGTCCCCAGTGGGGCAGACCAGGGAGGCTCTTAGTGCTCCTCAGGGTGGAAGCTCTCTCGCAGGGCTTCCTAGATACTGACATCACCCCCACTCCCTCTGATGGACCTCACAGAAAGTGCAGCCAGGCTCACAGCAACACATCCACGAGAAGCACCAGAGGCAGCTCTAGCTCCATGTTGCAGAGTGCTGTGGTGTCCTGCGTGAGGGCAACTAGGGCACACAGAGACAAAATGCTTTGCTGTCCTTCACTGAGGTAGGCAAGCAAACAGGGAAAGCTGAGAACTGGCTATCCATGGGGGGTACCTTTTAAGCATGGGCCTCAGCCTCAGGCAGCAGCCATACAAAGTAACTCCTGACCTGATGCCCTGTTGGACCTGGTTCCAGCTGGCCTTAAATGTGATTCAGCGTCCACTCAGTGTGGACATGCTATTTTGAAATAGCAAATAGCTATTTCAAAATGCATTTTGTGTGTAGATGCGTTATTTTGAAATAAGCTATTTATTTTGAAATAATGCTGTAGTGTAGACATACCCAAGGAGTGCTACTGCCAACCTTATAAAAGCTCTAGTTGGTTCAACAACATAGGCCAATAAGAACATATTTCCCCAGTAATCCACTCTTTGCACTGGGTCCCACTGATTAAAAAATACCCAAAATGGTGAGAGCAGCAAATAATGAGAGGGCTGGTCATTGTGACAGAGATCTGGATCAATTGGTAAGCTGGGCACAAGCAAATAATGGTCTGTGTAATGTGGCCGAATGCAAATGTATACATCTGTGAATAAAGAATCATAGGACATACTTCTAGGAGATGGGGGTTCTGTCCTGGGAAACAGTGAGTCTCTAAAGGACTTTAGAGTCATGATGGATTATCAGCTGAACATGAGCTCCCAGTGTGACACTATCACATTAAGCCTTTGGCCATACTTGGTTGTGTGAAATGAGGGAATTATTACTAGGAGTTGAGAAGTTCTATTACTGATGTATTTGGCACTGGTATTATTGCTAGTGGAATTCTGTGTCCGGTTACTGTGTCCACAATTCAAGAAGAAAATAGTTAAATTAGAGAGGATTCAGAGCCATGACAATGATTTAAATGATTAGATAACATGTTATAGTGAGAGACTCAGGAAACACAATTTTTTTAGTTTAACAAGTTTATGGGGTGACTTGATCACCATGTATAAGAACCTACATGGGGGAAAAGAAAATGGACAATAGTTGACTTTTTAGTCTAGCAAAGGTATAGCAAGATCAATGACTGGAAGTTGAAGTGAAGTGAATTCAAACTAGAAATAAGGTACACATTTTTATGTGAAGTAATTTTCCATTGGAATAACTTCTGAAAGATTGTGGTAGAAATTTTTAAATAAAGATTAGGTGCTTTTTAAGAAAGAGATACTCTTGTTCAGTTTAGAGTACATTTTAAAGCAGTCCAATGGCCTGCGTTATATTGGAGGTCAGACTAGATTAGCACAATATTTCTTTCTGGCTTTAAAATATGACGCCCAGGTTAAATGCAAGGTTTTGAATGGTCAAATCCCTCCAAGGGACTGGTCCAAAAGTACCTGAGGGACCCCCCACACTCTGCATGGCCATCCAAAACAAAAGCTATTTTTCATACTAACAAACATATATTTTATGCAAACTATTTAGGGCTATCGTTCCCACTTCTGCTTTCCCAAGCCCTCACTTCATTCCAATTTTCTCCCTCTGACAGGCGCTAGCTTTCATGGGCATAGTACAATGAAGACCCACTTACATACACTTTTATTGATGCTCAATAGTCTGAAAAACCAATTACATCTATTTACAGACAAAAATGCCAAATTTAGTAGCACAAAATCTTTGAAAATTAATTGTTAAACTATAGTGGCATCTCCACATAAATGAGGATTTAAGCTTTGAGGTTATTGGTGCCTGGCAATATCGATATGAAGGTGGCAGCCATCCTATTGTAATCATTTTAATTTGTCAGAAAGGAGAAATCGTGTTGTGCTAAGGCATAGACCCCAATTTAAGGGTCCTTCAGTTCAGTTCCAGCACTATTGCACAGTTCCTGTGTGATCTTGAGAAAATCCCATTATTCCTCAGTGCCTCAGTTCCCCATTGTAAAATAGTGAAGAAGAAGAAGAAGAATTCTTCCTTTCTCTAACCTTCATTTGTCTTGTCTCATTCGTAAACTCTTCGAAGAATTGTAATTTCTTTGAATCTTGGTTCATGTTCTGATTTTTTTTTTTTAATAAAGTTGAAGACTTTCCATGAATTGTTCTTTCTCTTTTCAATCTACCATGGATTTTTGAGGCTTTTGCAAACACACCCAAAGAGACAAGAAGATGTGGGACACAAATGAGATTCCTGATCAGAAGCACCTGACAATTTAACTATTTTCTTTTTAAGATGCAGCTCTTTTAAAAAGAGAGAAATTTGCTGACAGTGTGAATAACACAAGCACAAACAATGATTGGTGGTGGTTGTTGTTCTATTTACAGTGCTCAGAGTCCATAAGGGTACTTTCTGGAATAAATACAAAGACATTGTCCCTGCCCTGAAGAGCTTCTAATCTAATCTAGTCCCATTCTAAGGTACCCATCTCTACCTATTCATTGTTTAGCGACCTTCCACTCCTAACCCAGGCCTCGTGAATTCCAGAATTTTTTTTCTAGACACATAAGTCAGGTGTGACACCACTCAGCAGCAAGCTGCCTATGTTTCTTTGTGAATCTAGCCCCATGCGACAAGTGAAGATAAACTGTAGGGGGCAAGTGACATGAAGGATAAAGGTTATGACAAGATGACACTATTATTCAGTATAGAGATGTAAAAATCTTGTCAGCTCAATTAAAAGTATACAGGTTTGGGGAAGGGGGTTATATTTTAAGTGACCTTTGTTTTTGTTTTGCTGAGGATAAGAGTGATTATTATTGATTGACCACTTGTGCACATCATGAAAAGTGTGAGTCTTAGGGAAAGATTTATATGTATAATGGGCAGTGATTGGACAGATCAAAATTTGAAGGGCATTCCATGAAAAAGAGACAGCTGCAACAGAATCAGTGGGAAATTAAGGCTAGCATTATAACAGAGGACAGAAAAGGTGGTGACATGGTATGAATCTAAGCTGGATAAGTAGGTAATAGTTATGTCGCATCTCAAAGGAAAGAAAAAGTAGTTTAAAATGATGCTATCAACTTGAAGTGTAATTCATGATTTGATATGGATTATATTACCATGTGACCTGGTCTTACACTCATGGTTCCTATTTTTAAATGCATGTTTTTCTCCTGTGAAAGACCACCACAAGCAGCAGGGCAAGCTGACTAACAGACTAAATGGAAGAAAAAATGAGGAATTAGATGCTATCAAGTGCACAAAGTAAACAAACTGGAAAAAATTGAGAAATACTTTTCTCTCATCTCTTTCAATTATAGCAATATTAGCAATTACAATAGTAGGTTGGCAAAACCAATCAGAAATGTAATATAAGGGATGGTGTCCCTTTTAATTGATGTATTGGAAAGAGAATATGTGAAGTGATTAGTGGGTAATAAAGCAAAGTGAGGCATTATTGAATGGCAAGTACTTATCAAACCTTAGACAAAGAGACATACAGAGTGCAGGCACACAACAAATCAGAACTTCTTAGTTGTAGTTGTTTCTAGTGACAGGCAAACCACGAATGTAAAGATGGACCAATATCCTGAAACCAAACAGCTCATATTTAATGGTGAGTTGAAATCCAAACGTGGATCCAAATACACGTTTCACAGCTGACAGTTTTTCTGTAATAGGCAAAACCAAAAATCTGGATCTAAATTCCCCAAATTTTGGTAAGAGGTCTAGAGCTAAATCTAAATGTTGTGGCTCTGGCCCATTTCTGTTCAAAAGGACTGTTGGTTTTATTCGATTAAGCATTCTCAAGTTCAGATATCTGTCTGAATTCTACCTGAACGGTCTGTAGCTCCAGGAACTCTACATTTAGGAAGCATGACACTCTCCCAAAAAAGCCAAATTCAGTGCTGGCCAAAAATTATCAAGAAAATATCTTCTCTGATGCCATTTTAGCTTTTTCTGCTCCTAATCCCTGCTAGGATTAGGAAGTGGAGAAGTAGAACATTGTCTGGAATTCCAGCAAAGGATGATCTGCATTAATTTGCCTAGGAGGATAAAGCTTTGGGCTGTTTCTCATTTCGTTTCAGGCAATTCATGTGCTGTTCTGACAAACTTTCATGGCTAGAGCTGTTTCTCTGCATTACTTTAAAAATACTTTAAAAATCAAGACATGTCTTCTAGCAGTTTCCCATGGAAACAACTTCCAACTGAGTGTTGTTTCTACGTTCAATGTTTGGCTTCTTTCATGTACCCCACTGAAGATGCTGTTTCAACAATAATAAAAAAAATATTACATCCTATTCATCAGACATCAAAATGCACCCTAATTTTTTTTAAATGAAAAATGACTATTTCCCGTAGGGTTATTTCCTAGATCAAGTGCATATCTCAAATCTTTGTATAAAACTGAATTTGCCTCAAAGCCCTGAAACAAGACAGTCATTATAATTCATAATGCATAGATTTTTCATTAAATACATATTCTAGATGCAAAAATATGTGCAAAATATTATCCGGTAGTCTGAGTACTCTGAAAGTTAAAAGGTCTTATTTGAACTCCTCTTAGATCACTGGAAGCTGAAGGATAAGCCATATGGTAAATCTTTCAAAGGATAATTTTCTCTGGACTTAAAATTGTGTCTTCAGTGTGGCCTGTGATCTAAATAGCAGAGAATACTTATGTTCTCCATATGATATAGGTAATTTTCAGGCAAACATATTTTATAGGCTGCTTTTGTAGATTTGCTAGAATTTGATTTATTCACAATGATAAAAATCTATTAACAAAAGTCATTCATTTCCAGAATGTAGTGTTTTACATCTAAGTAGCAGCATAAACACATTAGGTGCTTTAGTTAGATGCAACAAACCTGAACTGGGACATTCATATTGGCACTCCTCTCCCCATTTGCTGAAGTGTAAAAATCATTAGTAGAATAATTCTTTTCAAGATATATTATATTCCAAATCATACTTTATGAATAATCCATTATTTTAAAAATGAAATCTTTCCCCAAAATGTCATTGTTTAATGGAAAAAAAATAGAATAACCAACTTGGCAAATGTTGTATGTGAAATTTCAACAGAAACTATAAATTATATTAAATGACCAATAAAATGTTCAATCAAGAACTCATTTTAAGATATGTTGTTAATGAACTGTATGTAATGATGCTCAATCAAAACCCGACACCTTCCATGGGAGAAAAATTCCACAGGACCTTAGGAGCACTATTGTTCTGAATAAAAGATAACAATAGAACATCACAATTAATAGCTTGCAGTCATGTGGAATTCTCCAAGGAATCCCAATTTCTAAACGAGCTTCATTGTTTTTCAAAAAGCAGCATTATGCTGCATGGTATTGCTAAAGCCTTGAACTTGATCAAACATTAAGACATCGTTTGTCAGGCAGGTTTTGTTTGTTCTGGAGTTTTGATAATTTTTTAAAAGTGAAACTTTTCCAATAAAAAGACAGACTACAAGGGAGACTACTGCCTTCCAGCTTTTATGCACCACTGTGATTCTGAAAATACATATTACAATCTAGGAGAAAAGCTCGAACAAGATAACTTCACTAGGGTAGATACATCATTGAATATGTAAATAGGATTATATCAAAATGCATAATAGATTAATTTTATATAGTACATATTTGATTTGTATTATTTGATGTATGCTATATAATTATAGAAGTACCTGTTTAAATCATGCTTTGGTCATCATTTCTAAATTTTCCTGGTAAAGTTATAGAAGGAAGGAAGGAAGAATCAATCCTCACTCGGCAAGCAGAGAAACTACTTAAATTATCTGCAGTTGTTGTCAGCAATTGTCAGTATAAAGTTGTTAATAGTTTTTACTATACATTCCATGTGTATTTTTCTCTTTAAGCTCCCCCTTTAATTGTGCAAACTTACATGTATGTGAACTGTAACTTTGACTTCGCTATTTGTACCCAAATGTGTATTGCGCCTATTACAAGACATATCAACAAATATATATGAATTTTTTTAGCCCATTAGTCAGTTTCATTTAGGTATCTAGTAGGGATGTTAAATTTAGGTTAGTCAACTAATCAATGGAATTTCCATTCACCAGTAAATTAGTCCAGTGTTTCTCAGCCAATGGTACAAGTACCCTTAGAGATTCTCGAAGTCTGGGAGGCGGTGAGTCAACACAACTGAAATTTAGAGAGAACTGAATTTTTAATTTAAGTTTTATAGCGCTTCATTATTTTTGTACTTTTTGCACCAAAAATTTAATCACCCACCCAGTTATGATTAAGTTGTTTAAACAAATGTGTTGCAATGGTAGGAAAAAAATGTGTGTGTCTGAAAACTGTAGGTACTGGGGGGTACTTATAACTTTTTTTTTAAAGGGGGTACTTTTAAAAAAAAAAAAAAAAAGGTGGAGATACACTGAATCAGTCAAGAAGAAGGGGAGCCACAGTGGGTTAGCTCCCAGCCCCAGTGTCATGGCTCATTTGCCACTCTGGCATGATGAATGCAGAAGTGGGGTCCCGCAAAAGTACCCCAAAAACTTCTTTCCAGGCTTTGGTATAAAACTTCCCCCCAAAATCCTAAAACCCTAGATTTTGGGGATAAAAATCTGCTGCCACCACCCAAGTAATGGTAAGAAAAACCAGGGAAGAAATCACTTGGAAAATCTCAGCCCTAAAGTAAAACCAGGACACACAAAATAACCAATACCAGGTTAATAAAAAAGAAAGAACTTTTATTATCACCACAATACTCCTGTTATAAGCATAATGACTAGATGGAAAAGTCACCAATTAATATACTCATGAGGAATTTTCTCATGGGAACAAAACTTAGTTACAAAAGAAGGGAAAACCCATTTCTAAATGCACAGACATGAGATTCCCATTCCCAAACAATAAAACTTAATGGATTTATCTAAACTTTACCCTACTTACAGATAGTGAAGAATCTTTTCTTAGAGAGAGATGTGTTGTCTGTCCCCCTCAGTCTCTGGAGAGTCAACTGCCCAGAGGCAAAGGAGGGAAAATCCCCAAATTCCTTTGTCTCAGTTTGAAATCCCTATCTGCATTTCTATTGGCTGACTGCTATCTGGCTAGGTACAGTTAACTTTTTAGTCCCCAGGCTGCTGGCTAACCCTCATGGTCATGACAAAAGGGGTACTTTATAAAAACAAGGTGGAGAAACACGAATTAGTCAATAAGTGGTGGAGCCACAATGGGGTTAGCTCTCAGCCCCAGTGAGCTGCAGCTCTGTCTTTTAAATATATTAACAGGCCGTGCACATCAGCCTGGGCTTTGGTTGCTCGACTTTGGTATGATAGTAATGCCTGCCGTGCAGTTTGAGGGGGAGCTAGCTGATGGGGTCAGTCCCGCTAGTATCCAAAAGGGGCTGGAGACGTTGGACGTCCACAAGAAGGATAAGGGGATGCATCAGGCCGGATGGCTGTTTCTCAGCACGCTCTGCCGTGTGCGTGTGAGGAGAAGGAGGTGTTACAGCGAGAGGTGGCACAGCTTAAGGAGGAACTGGACACGGTTAAAGCTCTGTCTGGAGTACAGAAAGCCTCCTTAGAGCATGCACAGAAACAGACAGCAGAGATGGTTCAGAATCTGCAAGTTATGGCTGTCCGATATGCCAATCAGAAGTATAAGTGCAACCGAGACTCCGAGCCTTCACAGGCAAAGGTCTGTGCTCTCTGGTCCATTGATTGGGACCCCACCACATAGGATGGGGATATTTGGGATTCAGGGGGGACACACAGGGAGCCTTGAGGCCGTATGTTCCCCGATCATCATGCAGGACAGATCCCACACAAAGTAACCGCTCTGGTGGACATTGGGGCAGAAGTGACTGTAATCCATGGAACCCCTAACCCACACAGGGGGCAGCCTGTTGTAATCCAGGGTTTGGGAGGCCCTGACCTTCCTGCAGTTAAAACTACCCTAAGATTGGGAATTGGAAATCTCTCCCCTCAGTCTGTCCTGTTGTAATTGCAAACACTGGAGGTGAATACATTCTGGGCATGAATGTGTTAAAAGGCTAGCAACTCTCCCTGCCAGGAGGGTTCTTTGCATTTGGTGTCTGGGCACTGACCGTGGGAAATGCTAAGTGGGAACTAGTGGTTGTACCTCCACCCCCTTGCCCGGTGCATACCAAGCAATACCGTATCCCGGGGGGAACAGCAGCAATCACGGCCACCATTAAGGATCTGGAATGAGCGGATGTAATCCGCCCTGCTGTGTCACCTTTCAGTAGTCCTATTTGGCCTGTTAAGAAAACAGACGGCAGCTGGCATATGACTATTGATTGATTTCTGGAATCTGAACCAAGTAGCACCCTCACTCACGGACATTGTACCAGACGTAGTTACCCTATTGGAACAAGCTGCCCAGTTTGGAGGAAGTTGGAAAGCAGTGATAGATCTCACAAATGCTTTCTTTTCTATTCCCTTAGGCCCCAAATCGCAAGATCCGTTTGCCTTTACCTGGGATGGCTGGCAGTATACGTTCACTCGGCTGCCACAGGGGTATCTGCACTCCCCCACTCTGTACCACAGGCTGATTGCCCGAGACTTAGATCAGATCCTCTCTGCCCTCTGGTATCCAGTGCCTGCAGTATATTGATAACGTGTTGATTCAGGGAGGCACCAAAAAGGAGGTAGCAGAAGCTTTGGACGCTATCCTGAACCACCTTAGGTAACACGGTTGGGAGGTTAACAAAGATAAGAATCAAGGCCCCAGTGAGTGTCAAATTCCTGGGCATAGTATGGACAGGAAAGCAATGTGTCATGCCAGAAGTTGCAAAGAATAAGATCTTAAGTGCAACTCAACCCTCTTCAAAAGAGAAAACGCAGCGCTTTACTGGGTTATTGGAAGGGCTTTATCCCTCACCTGCAGGCCATTCTAAGACCCTTGTACAAGGTCAGCAGGAAAAAGGCTACCTTTACATGGGAGAATGACCAGGAGGAAGCTTTTCAGCAAGCAAAGGCAGCAGTAACAACTGTCCTCACCTTGGGGCCGTGGGAACCAGGTCCTGTAGATTTGCAAGTCTCCACCCAGGGGAACTAAGCTGCCTGGAGCCTGTGGCAAATGCAGCAAGGGCGTCGGGTCCCTTTAGGGTTTTGGAGTAAAACTGTTACCGGGGCCAATGCTAATAACACTCCCTTTGAGAAGCAGGTGCTGGCTTGCTATCTGGCATTATTAGATACTGAGCATGCCACTCAGGATCGGCAGGTGTTGCTGCGCCCTGAGCTCCCTATCTTGAGCTGGGTGTGAAATATAGTTGCTCCCCGATCAGTTTGAGTTATGGCCAGCACTCAGTTAAAGTGGAGGTGGAACATCCAGGAAAGAGCTAAGCCTGGACCCTCATGGGTTTCCCACTTGCATGAGTTAACAGCACCACTCCCAGAGGGAGATAAGGCTGAACAGCCCAGCCCACAGCAGCCGCCTCCGCTGCAAGGGATAGCAGTGTGGGGCTCTCCTTACAGTGCTCTGACTACCGAGCAGAAATAGTTTGCCTGGTTCACTGACGGGTCTGCCCAATACAGCAGACCCGGTACATACAGATGATTAAAGAAGGCACAGGAGGATCCAGCCAGCCAGCAGAATTAGTGGCTATACACCTGTCATGCAAGCAGGCAATAGAGCTGGGGGATGAAACATGCCTCCTTTACACAGAATCCAGTTATGGCTGTCTTAGACTTACTCTGGCTGGCTACAACTAGCTACCAAACAGTTCCATGGGTCCATTTCAGTAACTAGGGATAAGTGAGGCTCACGTCACACCCCCTTCTCTGGCTGCTTCACCCCAATGCTAGAACTGGAAAGAGAATGCTATAGGAGTCACTACAGCAGCTCTATGGTATAAAAAAATTCCACTCCACTGTAGAAATCCTTTTACCAGTTTGAAATACTGAATTTTACTTTTTTTTTTTAAAATACAGGATTTATGAAAAGTAGATTGAGCCCAAAATCAGCCCATTTGTCATCCTTTGTGTTTCTTATATTTAAGTTAAATTATTTTATTGGATTTTCTTTGGCACTCAACAGTACCTCACTAATGAATTTATCCTCTGGAAACTAGGCAGGTTTGTGCACGACATCACACACAATGTGTATGACCAAATAGGGAAGAGAATCCAGAACTGTCATATCTCAGGACTATGCTTTTAACCACAAGGCCATCCTTCCTCTCAATTAATATGTAAATCCATCAGCCCATTCCTTAATTTGACACACGTGCAGAGTTGATTTGATCCCATTATTGTCAGCTATTCTTTACAGATTTAATATAATTAGTCATTTTGTTTTTCAGTTAAATATTTTTCCCCAACTAATGATTTTTATAGGATTTTTCTATTATTTTGTTTCTCCGCAAAAATGGATGGACAATATTTTTTTCAGTTTCAAGTCTGATCCCTTCTCTTGTGCTTCCATTTTTTAACCTTTACTTTCGATTTCCTTTTCATACCCTGTAGGTCTTATAAAATATAAAATAAAAATGTAATGAAACATTCAGAGGTTCTCTCGCCTTGTGGGTCTTAGGGATGCAAGAGTGTGCTGATGTTTCAGCTTGCATTTTATTACTTCCAAGAGGGTGCAGGGAATAATAATAAACACCTGCCTGCACTTGTAGACTTACAAAAGTAACATGTTCAAAGACTCTTACCTCAGCTCTGAGTCACAAACAGATACCTAAGGGGAAAAGGTGGAGTGCTTATATTATTTTTATGTTTCTTTCCCCCTTTCCCCCATGAAAGTATTTTTAAAAGTTTGTTCAAATACCTTGCTCAAGTAATATTTACAGGATTTTGAAATGGAGAAAGTTGTAAGATTGTCTTAAGAATTATTAAATATCGTATCATTCATCCCTAGTTTGTCACGGTCACATTATCCTAGAAAAACTACCCTGGTTTAGTTCCTGCATTTTTTTTCTAAGTCTTTGTTGAAGATGGATCTCCCCACCATTTGTTTTGCAACTTTAAATTTCCTTCTTTCATGTCAAGCTCTTCTTTGTCACATTCTTTCTCCAGGTCACATGATTTTCTGCTGGGTAACCTAAGGTAATCAGTCCAGATCAGAGACTAAATGAGATTCCACCAGAAAAATCTGGTCTAAATCTTTCTCTTGTGCTCTTTCTCACTGTCTAAGAATAGTTTTTAGGTGTAACTGCTGCCTGTAGGTTATACCCATGCATGCAAACAAAGACATTGCATAATTTCAGACTCATTATGTGGAATCAGAAGTATTACCAAGATAAAGCAGTCTAAGAAAGGATGATAAAGTCCTGAAGTTTAATGGAGTTCAGTTGCTCAGAATTAATTAGGAAAGTGTGAAACTCTGTAAGGTTTGTTGGAAACTTAAGAAGCATTCAGAGCATATTTTCAAGAGTCCCTTGAAATCCACAGTTTAGAAGGGAAAATGCTATTGGCCAGTCTGGGTTGAAGAGAAAGGTCAAGTCAAATATAATGTTTAGATACCTATGTTAGCTGAAAAGGGGGGAAAAATATGACATACTACAGTAGTTTGCTAAATATGTATTCCCAAATGTAAACGCATTGTTTGCTTGCTAATATTCTGTAATAGGGCAAGGGCTAAGTGAAACCATATTTGTAACTGTGTTAAAGTTGCTAGATAAGGATTGTTCATTGACTGACATGGGTGAAAGATTTTGTGTTGGGAGAGGTGTTAAAGAGTGTTGAGAGACGGATGGTGGCTGACCTAAAACTCTGATCATTTAAGCATTAATGAGCTCCACCAGGAATGCATAAGCAAACTGTGGGTTGATAAGCTAAGGAGCTCATTATCCCACCAGCTGGGGAGACTTGTTAAAAGCACAAGAAGGAATTTCAAAGGCCTAGCAAAACTCAGAGGAAGAAAGATTTTAAGGTGATAACCAACCAAAAAAGACACCCAGGGCTGTTTTTGAGGGCTCCTAGAACAGGAGAGACAACTGCCCTATTCTCAGTAATGTTTGGGAGAAGTCCACCAAAAGTCCACAAGAAGCTGATAAATCATGAAGCTGAGCTTGATTTAAACAAAGCAGCGTTATTGCTGGCACTCATAAAATGGCACAAACCCATCCAAAAATCCATGTCTCCAGAGGAGGCCATTTAAGGAGAAACACACCTCACCATGCAAATGTGCACATCCAAAAGAATACATGTGATGGTTACATCATCTGTACTTGGACTGCATAGTTGTGATCGTGTGCCCGTGACATGATTAAAGAGAGCTTTGGCTGCAATGGAGTCATCCTCACAGAGGTTACCAATAGAGAGAAATCTCACCAGGTAAGTAGATCCCCAAAAGAATTCAAACAAATAAATAGATCAAAAAGCCCCTTCTGCCTCCTACCAAAAAAGTTATTGGCTATGTGCTGACTTGCTGGAGGTGCAAGATATATGAATGCACTATACTATAAGCATAAAGGAGATGAAATATTAAATTCTACCTTGTAGACAGAAATACTTCCAGTTTTGGTTTCAGAGCATGCTTGGATCACACTGACAATAACTCGGGGAGATACACTAGTTTTAGTGTCACTAATGCTTGCTAAGCTAAAAGACCTAATGGAAGAATATAAAAATGTATTTAATGGAGCAGAGCAGTTTCCTGGGAATACAGGACTAAAATGAATCCTGTTATACATGCTACATGAAAAATCCAAATTGCATGGAGAGATACATGGCTAAAAGATTTTGAGATTTAAAAACTGTAGGAAAACCATATATATACTCCATGGTAGGAGTGAAAAAAAAAACATGCATGACAAAGCTGCATCCATATCTAAAATCCGGATCTGAATTTGGCAGTCAAGGATAAAAATTACTGCATGGTGGTATTTGACAAATGAGAGTTTAAATGAGAGACCCAAGAAGATCTTGCCAAATGAAGCCATAGGCTGCCAGTGCTGCAGGTGCTATGTATGATACAAATAAAGAGGGGATGTGACAGTTAAAGTTTAGTAACTTGGGCTGTGTAAGTCAAAATCTGGAAAGCAGTAGTTCAGGCATCCACATCTGTTATTTCCATGAAAATAAACTATGCGTAAATCAAGAGAGCGAGAGTGACCCAGCATGATTTAGCTACAAGTGTATCTGCCAGTACATGTAAGAGAAAAGTTGCAATGGAATTCTGAGTTTAAACTATCCAGAATAATGATGGCCCTGCAGAAATGCAATATTGTGGATAAACCAAGATCTGACAGGGATACAGGCGGTCCCCGGGTTACATGGATCCGACTTACATCAGATCCCTACTTACAAACGGGGTGAGGCAACCCCGCACTAGCTGCTTCCCCCCAGCAGACCACAGAGACGCGAAGCTAGCCCCCCCCCCCCCCCCCCCCAGCAGACCAGGGACTGAGGGAAGTGAGGTGTGGGAGAATAAAACTGAGCTCTGGAGAAATGTTTGGCTAGAGTTTCCCCTACAATATGTACCAGTTCCGACTTACATACAAATTCAACTTAAGAACAAACCTACAGTCCCTATCTTGTACGTAACCCGGGGACTGCCTGTATATCATCTGTTGGCATTTTTATAGGGTGTGTTTTGTGTTTTTTGGCCAAGTGTGAGGATGTGGTAATATCATTTGAGGCACAAGATCAGTCTGACCCAACTAATGGTTGCAGCTAAACAAGATCCCCAGTTATCCATATTCCCGCAAATTACCTTTGGTGGCTGATCAAAGTACATTTATCTTTATCTTGAGCACTTAAGCTCAATATTGTACCTACCCCCACTCAAAAATACTTACATGTGCTTAACTTTCTTTAAGTATGTGTTTTAAGTACCCTTGAAGTTAATGGGACCCAAGCACATTCTTAAACGAAAGCTTATAGGCCCTTCCTGAATAGGGATGCCTTCCTGAGTCATGTAGAATAGTGATAGAGATGCAGCCATGTTAGTCTGGTGTAGCTGAAACAAAAGACAGAACTATGTATCACTTTAAAGTCTAACAAGATGGTTTATTAGGTGATGAGCTTTTGTGGGCCAGACCCACTTCCTCATTAAAAGATTATTTGCTGTGGACTGGCAATGGAGGATTACTTCATAAATATTTGTTCAAATTGCAGGACATTAATTTTAGTCCATTTGGTTCTGATTATGACTCAAGAAATTTTAATTTCAGAACAGATGAAAGTTCTGTTTGGCATGATGATTTTGCATCTCTGCCTGACCTAAAAGTTAAAAGATATATCATCTTTGTTACTTGTGTTAGTTGTGGGTTTGTTGTAAAGCCACCTGAAAGATTGAATATACAAGTATTTGGTCTGATGTTAACGTTTTAAATAATGTTGTTGAATGGTAAAAAGTAGCGATCTGGAATATTAAATAGCAATATTTTAAATCTGTTTTAAATATAAAATTGATAGGGCAGACCCTATACTCCTGAAGTTATGACAACTTGTATCTGCTGAAGTCCTGCCCTGAGAAGAATTTGTTTCTGCTGTATAAATGGGGGATGTAATGTTGTTGAATCTTATCGCAGATATAGTCATATCACTGTCCGTTTTATATACGTGAATGAGAGAGGAGAAATGCTTATCAGTTGTGTGGAAAATCTTTTTCGAAGATGAGCATATTACTAGTATTGCCCTACCTAAATATGTCTAAGAAATATTTATGGGCTACATCTACATACATTTTAAAGAATTACATCTCTGTATGTATATGTATTAAATGTTTACAGGGCTTTTTTCAGGACAGTCCCCCTACATCTGAGGATGGCTGAAACTGACAACTCTTACAAAATTTCCTTTCTTTTGAGACCCCTTAGAGTCAAACTTTCCCAACAGTTCAAACAGAAGGGCTCTGTGACCCTGTCTGTCTAAAAAACATAGCCGCATGGACACTATCTGGCGGTGGAGCTCCTACTGGAGTCAGTTGTGCTGTGTGCATGGTGGTGCTTCACATGACATTCTGCTACATGCTGTTACAAAGGTGGTGTGTGTGTGTGTGTGTGTGTGTGTGTGTGTGTGTGTGTGTGTGTGTGTGTAAAATATACGTTAGATCTCTGAAGGCTTCTCTATTCTCTTTTTCAGGCTGTCCAGCCATCTGCTGGAGCCAAAAGACTATAATTATATCATGTGGACCAGCAGGTGTATTATAAAGGGTACCTAGTACATGTCAACATCTATGATAATGCATACTAAGTGCCTTTTAGAGTGCACCAACAGGGTCAGCCTGGAGCAGCTAAAGTGTAGCATGTTAAAGAGCTTTACAAATCAGGCCTCCCTGGTATTTCTTGCTGCATTGTGTAGACTGGCTGGCAGGATTATCCCCATGCACCTGGACTGGTACAGAGACTAAAAAAGGGAAACTATAATAGGCATACAAAATATTGGTTTAAAAAAACATATTTCAGTGTATTTTACTGTAATATAATGGTAAAACCAAAAAAAAGCAGTCATGTAGCACTTAATAAATCATCTTGTTAGTCTTTAAGGTGATGAGCTTTTGTGGGGCAGACCCACGAAAGCTCATCACCTAATAAACCATCTTGTTAGTTTTTAAAGTGCTACATGACTGCTTTTTTTGTTTGTTTTACCAAGATCAGACTAACAGGCTACCTCTCTGTTACTTGTAATATAATGCACATTGCACAGGAACATAGCACAATTCACTCTTCGTGCTTGCAATAAAGACTCAGGACTTGTTCCACTCCATCCAATAAAACCAATAGATGCTCTTTCTGTTTCCTGGGTAATCACATTGGTTGTAATAGTTACAAAGTAATTTTGAATTGTTTTTTTTTTAATCTCTTAATCAAAACTGCATTCCCTTAAACAAAAAGCAGAGTATAAAATCTACGGTAATAAAAAGTCTCAGCCAATTTGTTTACAAATAACACGTGTTTTAAAACTAATTTCTCAATTATTTCTAATTGTTCCCAAATGCATCTCTCTGATTGTTACCATGGGAAAGCACATGCTTACTTAAATGAATATCTAATTATGATTTTTGTGCAAGACCTTTAAAAGTTTGTTGTATTTGAAGCCTTAAAAATCTTTCATTCAAAATAAGCTAATCAGAGAAAACTATTTACATGTCGATTATTTAGCTTGCAGTGCCTGTGTATTGCAGGTGCATTTTTGCTGACCTTGACTATAACAAATAGGTGTAAATGACATTCAGGACCCTGTGCTTCTGTCATTAGGGGTTCTTTGTTATACTACAGGAGATGCATTAGCATAACACTGAGAGTACAGTATTGCAGGTGAAAGAGAAACCTGAAACTCATGGATATTACAGATTAACAGCTTTGGCTCAGGTTCTTGAGGCACTGAGCCAAGTCATAACAAAAAATGTAGGTAATATTAAATACAAGAAAACCTCCTATATTAGCACTAAAGCTCAGATTAAATTCATAAACGGAAAAAATGTTCTGAGTTAAGTCTGCTTCAGGTTTAATTTTGAATTAAAGGAATCTGGTCAGATAGAATTTTATAAAATGGACTAGGTTTGGGAGAATTTTCCATTTTTTTTTAAGTCTAATTTATAAAAGTGACCTTTAACTATATGTCATGGATTTAAAAAACAAAACAAAAAAAACCCACTTTTTTTTTTTTTTGTTCGGCTACCTTGTGGATAATTATATGGATCTCTGTAGTCAAGCAAAGCATGATCTGGGATCAGTGGGAATAATTCTATTAACTTCAGTGGGCTTCAGATCAGGCTGCAGTAAAATTGACTTAGGTACAAAGTTGCCAAATGGCCACGAACTAAAGGAATTGGAAAAAATATATAGAAAACTATTTTTAATTGCAACAACTCAAATTTTCCAGAAAGAGAAATAACTTCTCAAGTTCTCTTTAGAGGTTAGCAATTAATCTTACAGTTCAGTTAGTGATTTTGTTGTGGACCTGAATTTGAAAAGTATTATGAGTAGTAGTTCTTCATGTGAATAAATCTCTGCAGTATCTAGCCCTATATATGCAGTGCTTGATCATAGTCCACCTTTCTCGTTTAGTTAGTTTTATTCCTTTTTAATTGGAGTCACCTTTGGATACTATAAAGAACCTGGGTGACAAGTTAAAATTTGTTAGATAATAAAATGTTTATAGTAGGGTGATCACCTATCCTGATTTCCTAGGGACAGTCCTAATATTCGGGGTTTATTCTTACATAGGCACCCCTCATCCCCCATCCTGGTTTTTTACATTTGCTGTCTGGTCACCCTAATCTATAGTGAACCCCTCAAAAATGAGGTTTAAAAATAAAATACCAAAACCGCCATGTTCTAAGTGATTCTTCATCATTAGATATGGAGAATAAAAAGTGACATTTGCACATGTTGCAATTCTAAATGTAACTTTTTTATTATTCCTAGCTTCTTTTCTAGACCTTTTATTAATTTTTGTTTCTCTTCTCTGGACCTTCTTCAGATTGTTCAAATCTTTCTTGAAATGTGATGGCCAGAACTGGATACAGGATGCAAGTTGAGGACTAATCAGCACAGAGTACAGCAGAAGAATTACTATTTGTGTCTGGCTTATGACACTCCTGTTAACACATCCCAAAATGATATTTCTTTCTTTCTTTTCTTTTTTTAAGTGTCACACTATTGATTCATGTTTAGCTTGTGGTCCATTATGACCTCTAAATCCCTTTCTGCAGCACTTTTTCCTAGGTAGTCATTTCCCATTTTGTATGTATGCAATTTGGTGATCGTTCCTAAGTGGAATACTTTGCATTTGTCCTTGTTGAATTTCATCCTATTTACCTCAATCCATTTAACCTCTTTGCCAGATTACTTTGCACTATAACCCAGTCCTCGAAAGCACTTGCAACTCCTCCCAGCTTGGTATCATTCACAAACTTTAAGTGTACTCTCTATCTATGCCATCATCTAAGCCATTGATGAAGATACTGGAAAGATCTGGTCCCAAAACTGACCCCTGTGGAACCCCACTTGTTATGCCCTTCCAGCATGACTGTGAACCATTTTATAACCACTCTCTGGGAGTGGTTATCCAATCAGTTATGCAGTCACCTTATAGTAGCTCTATCTAGATTGTTTTTCCTTAGTTTGTTAATGAGAAGGTCACGCAAGACTGTATCAAGTTCTTTAATAAATTTTAGGTATACCGCATGTACTGCTTCCCTTTTGTCCACAAATTTACTTTTAAAAAAGCTGTTGAGTTGGTTTGACATGATTTGTTCTTTACATATCCATGCTGACTTTTACTTATCTTATTATCTTCTAGATATTTGTAAATTGATTCCTTAATTATTAGCTCCATTATCTTTCCCAGTACAGAAGTTAAGCTGACTGGTCTGTAATTCCCTGGGTTGTCCTTATTTTCCTTTTTATTAATGGGCACTATACTTGTCTTCTGGAATCTCTCCTGTTTTCCATTACTTTTCAAAGTAATAGCTTCAATATCTTGAGTCAGCTCCTTGTGTATTCTAGGACACATTTCATCAAACTGTGTAACTTGAAGACACAGATCTAACTGAAGTAATTTTAACTTATTCTTTTCCTATTTTAACTTCATTGGCATTCACTATTGGATGACCACTCACCACCAACAACCTTCTTGATGAAAACCAGAACCAAGAAGTCAGCAAGCACCTATGCCACTTCCACCTTTTCTGTTATTTTCTGTCTCCTATCATGGGCCTCCCTGATCCTTGGTCTTACTCTTGTTTCTAATATAATTGTAGAATATTTTCTTGTTACCCTTTATGTCTCTAAACGTGGAATAGTATGTAAGATTCATTGAGACGTACACATATATGAGACCATTTTAGTTTTAAAATAACTAATTATAGGGCTATCGTATCAGTAAAATTCAGCAGAAAAGAGAAGATTATCACTTGTCATTTTATTGGAACTTTTTCCATTTGTTTTTTTATCTCTGTTGTATTCTCTTAGAGTCTTCAAGCAGGGTTGCCTTTCTTCCATTTTTTTTTCTTCCATGTCTCTCATTAAGCCCAAACACCAGACAATAAACTGAAAGTCAATGAATAGAATGACTTCCATCTATCGGACATTACTTTTCATGCATAAAAGTCCAGCCATATATTAAATATTCTGTTATAAAAATTAATAATGAGTTATGGAAATGAAAGGACAAATAAATGGCATTGTAGCTTGAAAATGCACCAGAAAAAGATCTCTTGCTAATCTTGCCATTGAAAACTTCAGTTAGCTCACAATTTAGAATGAAAAAAGCAGCATATGTTCTTACATGTCGTGAACTCTGGGCAGCAGAACATAGTTTATATAGTTTTTATGCCAGCTATATAACCCACATCTGATTTTATGGTCTTTTGTGCACATTGTCTCACTCCCCCCCCCCCCCCCCCCCCGGCTATTTTCTCAGGGCCTAGTCCATGGACAAAGGGTTTTTTTCATTTGTATGAAAAGGCCTTTCTATCTGCCATGGGGAAATGAGGTTCAGTTCTGTCACAGCTCCACCCGTAGTGCTGAATATGTGATCCGTGTAGATGTTTGAAAGCAGGTAACTTATATGCTTCACAGTTATGGTCACAATTTCTGCTTCCCCAGTCAAGCAGTGGTTCTGTAAAGGCAGAGACCACATATGCCCTCCAAATAATCTGCCTCTTTTTGGGTAGCACTTGCCTCTGCTGATTCTAAAATGCTCTCCAGTTTTTGTATCACATAGGACCAAAAGTCTTCTAACAAGTCCCAGGAGACTCTTATTCTTCTCTTCATGCTGCTGCTATGCTGCTACCCTGATTTAGACTGGCCAGCATATAGGATTGCCAACCCTTCCAGTTTTGCTTGGAGACTCCTGGAACTGAGCTTAATCTCCTGAAGGCTACTTAACTCAATCTGGGAGATTTAAAACTACTAAAAGTCTGGTAGCACAGCATGGCTAAAACAGTTTCCCTGTCTGGCCTGGCCACTGTGCCACTCCCAGAAATGGCTGGCATGCCCTGCAGCCCCTAGATGAGAGGAAGCCAGATTGTCTCCATGCACTGTGCCTGCCCCGAGGGCTGATTGGGCAGCTCCCATTGGCTGGGAACTGCAGCCATTGGGAGCTGCAGAAACAGTGCCTCTGTGCAGGGGCCGCATGCAGAGCCACTTCTAAGGACCACATCCACCTCAGGACAAAGGGATGTGCCAGCCACTTACAGGAGCTGCACAGGGCCAGGTCAGGCAGGGAGCCTGACTATGCTGCCCATATTCTGTTATCCCAATGTGCATGATGTGAAGTAAGATGATTAATTTTCATCCACTAGTCAAATGACTTGTATCATTTGGCTGATGAGAGCATGGCTTAACTGCTAGCTGATTTCCAGGCAAAAATCTAAGTTGGCAATTCTGACTTATAATCCGTAAATAGGCCTTGATCGCCTTAGAATCCACCTTTCACTTCTCATGATTCCATGGGTAGTTTGGATCAGCCAAGACATTAATATTCCTCTGTTTGTATCATGTGGGGGTGGGGAGATGTCCCTTGAAAAGGTGTCCTTTCCCACGTGACTCGTTACTGCCCAGATCTGAGTATCTTCAGAGGAAGCCCTGTTTTTGTTTTGTTTTTTTTAAAACTTGCTGTAGTTACCAGCTTAGGCATATAGCTGGGGAGAGGATTCCCTCAACAGTTGTCAGTTCAGGAATAGACAACAGATAAGCACCTTTAGAAACTGATAAGCACCTTTCCTCCCATCTAGGGGCCCAGCTTACTCCATGTGTAGAATTCTTGGATAGCTGTAAATGGCATGTAGCACAAATAGAGTGGGGTTTCAACATTCCACCATCTCCTACTCTGAAGGACAGTTCAGAAACGGCTGGTATTGCCACCCTCAAATGCTCAACAATCATGAGACAGTGTAAAAATGATAGATTTGATTTCTTTTATTTGCCTTCTACTTTTTGAAACTTAAGGGTGCATTGGGGTCACGTTTTGAAATTTTCTGCACAGCCACAAGAGATAGAAACTTTTGTTTCTTTAAGAATAAAGGGTTATATTATCACACATCCACTTGGCTCCAGGAGCTAGGGTATTAAGGAAAACAATAATTATCATAAGACTTGGCACAAAATCAAGTGTTGGCAATACTACGGTGCTGAAGAACTTTTGGTACCCTGGCACATCAGGATAAAAGTGGCTCTGATATGGAGGCATAACAAGTTGAATTCCTATTCCTTCTCCACACTACTGCCTTTTCCTCTCCGCTTCTCCTCCAGTCTGTCAGTGCTCCCCACTTATTGTTCTTTCTGTCTTTACAAATATACACTGTCTGTAGCTTTATAAACGTTAAGCTTTGGGCAGAGCAACTGGTTCACAGGTGGGATCTCAACTGAGTGGCGGAACAGAGGGGTCTTTCTGGATGTATTTAACCAAATCAAAGGAGGACACTATGCTGACAAACTGACAGCTCTTCTTTATCTACATGCCCAACTGCTGGCAGCTTCTTTTGATCGTCCCAATTATGAGAGGCAAGCTTAGCCAATCAGGAAGATAGAGCATGTAATAGGTAATTTTACATACCAGGGCTATGTCTACATTGCATCCTTCTTGCACAAAACCCTATGCAAATGAAGTGTGGATTAGCATATTACCATGCTTTATTTGCATAATTAATTAGGGGCCATTTTTGCGCAAGAGGCTTTTTGTTCAAAAAGGAGCCATCTACACAGCTCTTTTTGTGCAAAAAATCCCTCTTGCGCAAGAGCCGTTTTTCCTGAAAAAAGTTGAGAGGCTCTTGTGCAAGAGGAGGGTTTTGCGCAAAAATGCCCTCTAATTAATTATGCAAATGTAGTATGGCAATATGCTAATCTGTGCTTCATTTGCATAGGCTTTTGTGCAAGAGGGATGCAATGTATATGTAGCCCAGGTGTGCCTGCCCACAAAGCCAGACAAATATCAGCCTTGCAAGATTTATGCATAAGTTGATAAAGCAAACTAATGTGAATTCAGTTATGGCAAAATATTGGTACAGACAGAAAGCTTTGAACAAACCCTGGTGATTGATTGGCTTTGTGCAAAGCCCAGACCCTTTGTAAAACCTTTATTCCACCCTAACTAGTGCATCTTTTTCAGACCAAACAAAATAAAAATGACAAAACAGTAAAGGTGAAATTATGCACAGAGTCTGTGTGAAGCCTGTTTACCACTTCAGCTCCATGATGGGCCCCCAGCATGGTTTAAAAGGGTCTTAATAAGTACAAAAGCCATCTGCAAACACTCTGCCCAGGGGAGGGAATTTCTCCCTAAAATGAACAGATGTATGTTTTAAAAAAAATCTCCACAAACAAAAAACTAGTATGACTGATGCAGACACACATACTATATTTCTCCCTGAGATAATCCAGCCAGAGAGCTTTTTCTCTTCAAGTTCTTCTGCATTCTTCTATGCTTTGTGTAACTTATACTCAATTAATGCCCTCCATGCCAGAGATGCATTATGAAGCCTCAGTAAATTCTGCAGTATTGTCACAGAAGTATGTGATACAGTAATGGCTTGGTTTAGAACATTCCCCCTCCCATGCCTCGGGGGAAGCCGGCGGCGGGGCATCCCAGGCGTGCCTGAGCTGCCCCGCGCCTGAGCTGCCCCGCCGCCAGCTTCCCCCGAGGCTTTGCAAAGCCGCGGAGGGGCTCCGGCGGCGGGGCAGCTCAGGCACGCCTGGGATGCCCCGCCGCCGGCTTCCCCCGAGGCTTTGCAAAGCCGCATACCCGGCGCATAAGACGACCCCCGATTTTGGGGGGATGTTTTTTAACATCAAAAGTCGTCTTATATGCCGGAAAATACAGTACTGCCTTTTAAAACATACAACAACAAGATATTCAAGCCCATGGCAATTCACACTGATCCACAGATACAAACATCTATCCAAACATGTACTTGTAAATGAGAACTACACTTCAAAACTGGTGATAGATTCTGACTGTACAGTTACTCAAGGGAGCCTTGAAAACTTGAAGTTGTATTTTGCTGAATAGCTAAATGAACCATTGTTTTATAATAAACTTGTAATACCTATTTTTGTAATCTAAATATTCCTCATTCTTCATGGCTCTGTGTGCCCCTTCTCTTATGTGATTGTGAAACGCTTCATCAGTTAAAGGTACAGTGCTAGTGCAATTGGGAATTGGCCCAAAACCAAATATTGCTATAATTGTGAGCTGGAATAACGGACCTATAATTGCACAGTAGCACAATATAATTTCAAAAGTCCTGGCAGTTTGGTTCATTTTTCTTTCTTTGCTGGATATCTCCTAACAAGTGTATGAATTCTTGCCCCACTACTACTTCATACCCTGAGTTCATAACAGCATATTTCTAAAGATTAGACTTAAAGAGAAACATGGAAATAGCATATCAGCTACCTCTCAGGATGGCTGCATCAAATGGCCTCCTATCTGTCCAAAACATACGTTTAATGAAGGAGATTTAATCAACATAATGGTTTTCAAAAGGAGCTTTTGTGCCCTTAAAAGCAAACCTTAAAGTGATTGATCTATCCACTGTGGTTCTCTTGAAGATATTAATTTGTGAACCTATTTCATACCTAACAACTGAACTGTGAACTTTGCTTCTGCACAGTATATTAGGTTGTGCTCCCAAAACCCTAGACAGCGCAGTGGAAAAAACTGGAAAAGGCAGTTATACCTCATTCACATCACCTGACTCTCATCTGTTCTTGACCCAAAGTTCACATTCGACTTAACTTACAAAATGAAACAGATATATAACAAGGGAAGCACGCAGAGGTGGTAATGGCTTCAGGCTGAATTGCGGAAAGAACTGGAGCAAGGCATTAGCACACAGAAATCACAATTCAAGGCAAAAGTAAATCAAATATAGTGAAAAGGATGCAATGTACCCAAGGATTTGGGGGAAGGGACAGTTATCCTAGCCCTAAAAAAGTTTGTCTGTAAGATTATTTCTGATATAATTTTCTTTGCTGTGTGTTTTCTTGAACTGCTCTAATTTTGCAGTACGGCTTGTAACATTGTGCCTGTTCTGTTGCATGCAACAAACTGACTCATCAAGTGATGTATTTTTACTGCTTTGTTTACACTACTGTACCAGCCCTATTTACAGTACAATAGTCCACTGCAATGTCTTAATAAAATAAAAATGCAGAGGCACTAAAGACAAAATATCCTCATCTTAGCTGTTCCCATCAGGACTTAGTATGCCCTGCACTTATTCCTTAGTAGGTCGATCTTATAGTCTCTTCTAAGTACTAAACAATGGTACTGAATTCTAATAATCTTAGAGAAAAAGTCCCCGTGCCCTTATGCCCCAGTGACGTCAAGAAATCAGAGAGAAATATGGGCTTAGCTCTGAAAAGAGGATGGATGACAGGGAAAAAAAGTAACTCAATATGATAATAAAAAACCAAATTTGCATAACCTGGCATGCTAAGGAGAAATATACTATAAAAATAACACTGAGTTGACCAAAGAATGTGCTTGCCTTAAGTGTTGTGAAAAGTTTTTAGTGTTCTCTTTTATTTTAAAAACTGGTTGAACTTTTTGCATCTGCATAATCAAGGAGTAGTGTCAGGTGGGCAAGTTTTAACTGCATGACTCTGCTACTGCACTCAGTCTCAATTACACTATCCCTCCTATTCTAGTTATGGGGCTTTCCTTGGCTGAGATTGCAAATTAAGTGGAAATAAGTGAAATTGCAATGTGATTTTTGTGACGCAAAGAAACACCCCCTGGCGACTATATTGAGACCACAGAAATCACTTCATGCACCATAAGCATTATCTGAACACAAGTTTGCACTGCTCTGCAGTGTACCATTTGCAGATTTGCCATAGATGAGATCATGAATTTTGAAATGGAGGTGGGGTCATCTAGCTAAAGGTAATGCTCAACTCCTGATAGCCTATTCTAATGCTCACTAATCAGGGACAGGAATAGCAATGGTGATAAGCAGCTACTAACAGCCACGTCTCACTGCTTTAACCAGTCAGCTATGCAGACAAAATTTGAAGAGAGCTGATGGGAGCAACCAATGCACCACCACTAATCAGGGAATTGCTCAAGACTGAGTACAACTCTGAAGCTACTGTTACAGTTACATGATAATATTCATAAATGTAATCCCACTGAAATAGTGGAATCACCCAACAGAAAAGAGAACTCAAAGCAGAGAGCTGCTTAAGGAATTCCCAGCTAAGTTCAATGACTTCATCTTTGACCATAGACCATAAACAACCTCCCAAATCGGTGAAATAGTGACTTTCTTCAATGACTACTCTAACTGCCATGTTTCTATGTAGCTTGTTTGTTCCTGAAAATATTCTGGGCGCAATTTTCCAAATGGGTAAAAACACTTGACAGTGCACAATTGCACATATCCAACTGCATGTTTACTTTACATTCACAGTTAGCACAGCTATGTGGACGAAAACAAGCCTTCACTCTGCATTTGTAAGCAACAAGCATCCAGAGGCAGTTTTATTTCATTCAATTGTACGGGAAGCCTGATTCGGATGGGGGGAAGCCCCCCCCTTAGGCAGATCTTTGAATATGAAGTTATGAAGCAGTGTATATACTTTCCCACTACATATACCAACGGCTAACAGTTATTTCTTAGTTCCTCCCAGATGCTACCTAATCTCAAGGTCCTTGCTGGAGTCAGCATTCCATCCTTATCTTTGAGAGTGAACCAGAGAAAGTGTCTCTTAATCTCTCACTCTCGCGTTGTTAGGAATCAGAGTGAGGCTGACTCTTGCTCTGCTACTGACAAACTTAGATGACTTCACACATCCCTTTTTCCCCTTTTCTTTGCCTCCACACTCCCCTCTTTTGTGCTTTCAGCTACATGCAGAAATCAGGTTAACAAATATATAGTTCATGCATGTAATTTGTAATTTTCATGCAAAAATTTAGAACAAAACTATTTAGTAGCCCCGAGTCTAGCCCTTTCAAGAAAATTAGAACCTCAAAGGCTACGACTGCTTCAAAGGAAATGTAATATAATAGGTATAGCACTGGAACCCAATAAAGAAAGTGCTGTTAGTCAGAGCCTTGTGAAAGCAGGAATTCACTGGTTTTTGTTGGAGTAGAAATTTGTTGCTCCTAGAACAAAACTTTACTACTAGTTCCATAGCAGCTTGTGTATAGAAAATCTCAAATTCCTATAGTCAAATGTCACTGCAATATGAAGTGCTGCAAATATAGGCCCTTGTTTTAAAATGAGAAAAAAAATAAAGAAAAGCAAAACCAAATGTACAGCAAAAGTCCCTTAACAAGGACATTTAAAAATCAACACCCAAATGAAGGTCATACATATGGTTTGCTGCATTGCTTGATAGCAACTCATTTTATTAGTACAATTGAGCCTTGTACAATCTACCCTTGACATCACTAGAAGGTGAGAATAGCTATACAAAGGATATAGCAGAACCAGGATTAAAGCAAAAGAATTGAGAGAGATCAAAACAGCTCAAAAAACCATGGAAATAAACTTATTTCATGTACGTACCTTTTTTCCAGTGTAGTTACCTTCACATTAGGGGGTTGTTGCAGAGATTTTACCTGGATTGATCTTAAAACAGTACCATTCAGACAGTACAAAAACTGCGCACACAAGTCCAGTGACCCATCTGCAGTAAAGGAATGCAAGAAAATGGACTTCAATGTGAAAAGCAAGGGGTTGGCAAGATATGGGAGGGTGAGGATAACCTAACATAAGACAGATAAAGTTAAGTGAGAAAAGAACTCTTTATGGAAGAGGACCCAAGGTATTAGTAAGTCATGAAGATAACTACTTTAATGAAAAGTAATAATTTTCATAAGCTTCATCTAACCATTATCTTTTACCATGTTGTGGTTTAGTCTTGCCTGTGCATTAGGACTAACCTTATTGACAAACTGTTCTCAATCATCCCATGTTGAAAAATCACTCTGTTATATGTGTGTGCTAAGAAATGAGCATATCACATATATCTGGGCACAGACTTGGCTCCAGGGGAATCAAATGTACTAGCAGGGCATATGTTATTACATTAGGTTGACATCTAGCACTGCAAAATTAGGTCCGTAGACATCTGTTTGGGAGGCCATTCCCTTCAAGACCTGAAAACATGTGTCTTATTTCAAAGAGACTTGAACACCAGATTACAGAGGGAGACTTCAGGACTTGTATTTATGCTTAAATTCCACACGTTATGAATGGGCCTTAATAAAGATGCTAATTACCTTACATGTTACAAAGATAGCCTCCCCACCTTTTGATATTCGTAGTAACTCCAGATTAGCCACTTATTGACTTACAATAAGCTATTTCTCGTAGAAACTGTCCAGTTTGGCCAATGTACATGGCAGGGAGGCATTGCTAGCATTTGATGGCATATATCACATTAGTGGATGTGCAGTTAAATGAGTCTCTGATGTGGTTGTTTATGTGGTTTGATTCTGTGATGATATCACTTGCATAGATGTGTGGACCACGTTGACACCGGGACTGATTGCAGGGGTGGGTGGGCCTGTGAGAGTGAAAGATCATTTTCCAGGAAAGATTGTGGATTGTTGATAATGCGTTGAAGGGATTTCAGTTGTGAGCTGTAGGTGATGACAAGTGGTATCCTGTTTTCTTTTCTTGGACTGTCTTGAAGTAGCTGATGTCTAGATACTCTTCTGGCTCTGTCTATTTGTTTTTTCACTACTCTGGGTGGGTATTTCAGTTTTAAGAATGCTCTATATAGATCCTGTAGGTGTTTGTCTCTGTCTTTGGGTTGGGAACAAATCTGGTTGTATCTTAGGGCTTGGCTGTAAACAATAGATTGAGAAATGTGTCTTGGATGGAAGCAGGAGGCATAAAGGTGAGTGTAACAGTCAGTAGGTTTCCAGTATAAGATGGTGGAAATGTGTAACATCTAACTGTACTGTAGTGTGAAGGAAGTAGATCTCTTGTGTGGACTGGTACAGGCTGAAGTTGATAGTGGGGTGGAAGTTGCTGAAATCCCTGTGAAATTTTTCAAGGGTCTCTTTCCCATGTGTCCATATGATGATGATGTTGTCAATATAGCGAAGGAGAGTAAGGATTCTAGGGGGCGAGAGCTGAGGAAACGTTGTTCAAGGTCAGCCATAAAGATGCTGAATCATAGACTCATAGAGCTGGAAGAGACCTCAGGAGGTCCTCAAGACCAGCCCCCTGCCCAAGGCAGGACCAATCTCAACTAAATCAACCCAGCCAGGGCTTTGTCAACCCGAGACTTAAAAACCTCCAGGGATGGAGATTCCACCACCTCCCTAGGTAACCTATTCCTGTACTTCAGTACCCTCATAGTGAAATTGTTTTTCCTAATGTCCAACCTAGACCTCTCCCACTGTAACTTGAGACGATTGCTCCTTGTTCGGCTATCCGTCACTACTGTGAACAGCCTCTCTCGTTCCCTTTGGAACCTCCCTTCAGGAAGTTGAAGGCTGCTACCAAATCCCCCTTCACTCTTCTCTTCTGCAGATTAAACAAACCCAAATCCCTCAGCAGGAGTGGCTTGAGGCCGGCTGCGGCAGCTGGCGCCCCAGGCAGAAGGCGCAGTTGGCGCCCCCGCCTGCAAGGCCATCATCGGGTGCCCGGGCTGGCGGCGTCCTAGGCAACTGCCTAGTTTGCCTAGCCTAATGGGCTGCCCCCATCCCTCAGTCTCTCCTCATAGGTCATGTGCTCCAGCCCCCTAATCATTTTGGTCACCCTCCGCTGGACTGTCTCCAGTGTGTCCACATCCTTTCTGTAGTGGGAAGCCCAGAACTGGACACAATACTCCAGATGTGGCCTCACCAGAGTCAAATAAAGTAGAATAATTACTTCTCTACATCTGTTGGCAATGCTCCTCCTAATACAACCTAATATGCCATTAGCCTTCTTGGCTACAAGGGCACACTGTTGACTCATATCCAGCTTCTCATCCACTGTAATTTCCAGGTTCTTTTCTGCAGAACTGCTACTTAGCCATTCAGTTCCCAGCCTGTAACAATGCTTGGGATTCTTCCATCCCAAGTGCAGGACTCTACACTTGTCCTTGTTGAACCTCATCAGATTTCTTTTGGCCCAATCCTCTAATATGTCTACATCACTCTGGACCCTATTCCTGCCCTTCAGTGTATCTACCTCTCCCCCTAGCTTATTGTCATATGCGAACTTGCTGAGGGAGCATAAAAATGTTGAACAAAACAGGTCCTAAAGCAGATCTTTGGGACACCCCGCTAGAAACTGGCCACCAACCTTACATTGAGCCATTGATTACTACCCATTGGGCCTGACAGTCTAGCCAGCTTTCTATCCATCTTACAGTCCATGTATCCAATCCATACTCCCTTAACTTCCTGGCAAGAATATTTTGGAGACCATATCAAAAGCTTTCCTAAACTCAAGGTATATCACATCCACTGACTTTCCCATATCCACAGAGCCACTTACCTCATCATAGAAGCTAATCAGATTGGGCATTCTCCAAAAACTTCCTGGATTTTCTTTGTACTGCTGTATCGGTCTCCCAACAGATGTCAGGGTGAAGTCCCCCATGAGAACTAGGGCCTGCAATCTGGAAGCTTCTGTCAGTTGTCTGAAGAAAGCCTTGTCTACCTCATCCACCTGATCCAGCGGTCTATAGCACACATCAACCACAACATCACCCCAGTTGCTTCCACCTCTAAACTTAACCCATAGACTCTCAACAGGCTTTTCCCCCTCTAAATATGGAGCTCCGAGCATCCATACTGCTCTCTTACATACAAAGCAACTCCTCCTCTTTTTCTCCTCCTCCCGTTCTTCCTGAACAGTTTGTACCCTTCCATGACAGTGCTCCAGCCATGCGAGTCATCCCACCAAGTCTCCGTTATTCCAGTCAAATCATAGTTCTTTGATTGTGCCAGGGCTTCTAATTCTTCCTGTTTGTTTCCCGTGCTTCTTGCATTTGTGTACAAACACCTTAGATAGCCAGTTGATCATCCTACTTTCTCCATTCAAATCAAGGGTCCTTCTTTGTTGCTCGTTTCTCCTTGTGTTTCTTCCCCATATCCGACTTCCTCACTTACCTCAGGGCTTTGGTCACCGTCCCCCAATGGACCTAGTTGAAAGCCCTTCTCACTAAGTTTGCAAGCCTGCCTGCGAAGATGCTCTTTCCTCTCTTGGTTAGGTGGATCCCATCTCTTCGTAACAATCCTTGTGCCCGGAACAGAGTCCCATGGTCAAAGAAACCAAAGCTCTCTCCGACACTACCTGTGCAACCACACATTTACTTCCTCAATTCAACTATCTCTACCTGATCTTTTTCTTCAACCAGAAGGATGGATGAGAACACCACTTTGCGCTTCAAATTCCTTGATCCTTCTTCCCAGCACTACGTAACCTGCTGTGACCAGCTCAGGGTCATTCTTAGCCGTATCATTTGTTCCTACATGGAGAAGTAGGAAGGGATAGTGATCTGAAGGTTTAATCACTTTCGGAAGACTCTCAGTCACATCCTGAGTGCAAACTTCTCGAGATTGCAGGTCTGGATGGCTGATGGATGACTCAGTCCCTCTTAGGAGGGAGTCCCCAACTACCACCACTCGTCATGGAACCCCTATCTCTAGAACTACGCATCCCATGGCTTCCGGTAGATAGTGTTCCCTTCTGATTTCTTCCCTGAGAGGTCCATGCAACAGAATTCTCCACCGCAGTGTCTGTGAAGAGAGCCTGAAAGTGGTTACTTACCTCTACATGAATGGCGGAGAACTGAGTTGGCTGCCTTCTTCTTCTAGAGGTTACATGCTGCCAGTTTTCTTCCTTGTCCTATACTGCCCTGACTGGCTCTTCAGCCTGCTGTGCCTGCAGGATTAAACGCTGCCTTCTGTTGAGGAAGTCTTCATCCTCTCTGATGGAACATAGAGTTGATATTTGGGCCTCAAGTCCCCTAATTTTTTCTTCCAAAATGGTGACCAGCTTGCACTTAGTGCAGTTGCAATCCCTGCTTTCTTCTGGGAGCAAGACAAACATGGCACATGCTGTGCAGCTATCAATATCCATACCTACCTTCCTTCTGAGAGATTGCTCAGATGCAGGGGTGGCCCGTGAGCCTAAGCCTAGAGCAGTTGCCTAGAGCGCTGCTAGCCCGCGCACAGTGATGACGTCACAACAGAGTGCTGGGGCATCCCGTGATGATATCATGGCTATTGATGGCTGTTCAGGGGCAGCGCCAATTGTGCCGCCCGCCTGGGGCACCAGCTGCTGCAGCCGGCCTCAAACTGTTCCTGCTCAGATGTTATTCAATGCCTCCTTGAAGGGCAGGAGTGTAGCAAAAAGATTTTAAAGAATGGCGAGTGTATCTCACCCCCTTCCCACTCCCCTTCCCAACTCCCTCTCCAAACTCCCTGTTAGCAGTTGCTGTTAGTCGCTGACTCACTCCTTTATAAAGCCCTGGACTGCCTGATAGCGCCTCCCCATGATTAAAGCTCAACCAATGAGCAGAGGCTTCTAGATTTCAAACCCTAATTAGAAGCTCACAGCTTCCACCTGCCAGCCACAGCACACACTCCATGAGGTGGGAAGGAAAAAGGGCGGGGGAGGGAGGGGAAACAAACAGCCAAACACAAGCTCAGCAAATAGCAAGTAACCCCCAAACACAAACACACACTACAGACAGCCACTTCCCTCAAGGGTCCTGTATTAGCTTCCTCACCAGGAGAACTCCCTCTCCAAACTCCCTGTTAGCAGTCCCTGTTCACATGCTGACATATTGTGAGGCCATGCGGCTGCTCATAAGGCATCCTCAGCCATAACCCATTCTAGGTGCACTAGTTTACAATTGTTCACCATTACTGCTTGTTAACTTTAAGAATGTCTTATCACATTCAGTGTATATAGAAAAATATTCCCGTTATGAGATACCAAGCTATGCACTGCACATACCGTCAACCTCACAGAAAAGCTACTGCTGGAGGATGAGTGGGAGATGGCAGAGAGAGGTACTGGCAGTAGAAGGAGAGAGGCTTAAAAGACCCCAAAGTTTGATGTGGGGACTACTGGGAGACCTCAAATTAGGAGCTCTCCTTCACTCGCTGGATTAAATATCAAAGTGTTTTGTTCTCCTGAGCTGTATGCACAGAATTGTTATATGTACCTGGAAGGAGGTGACTGACTGACTGGTACCCTTTGAGTCTTCAATAGTCCCGTCAAATGCCACTGTGGCTTAGAAGTACAGGGTTATAAGATACCTTGATCACCACAAGAAGAACTTAAGTCTAATAAAAACAGCTACTTAGAGTTGTTGTGCATGTATATCTAGTCAGTACCTCTGGAACACGGGTTTCTCTGACAAGTACAGAAAACTAAAGTGTGGCATGTGAATCCTGTTCCCAGAGTATAGTGGCTGCACTCCCTCATCTGCCTGAGTAATCAGGTTCATCACTTCTGCTTGTCTCTGACAGCTAGCTGTCCTTCCCCCCTTGTCCCTAACTTCCTGCCTCTTCTCCTCTCCAATTCTTTAAACCTTCCTTTCATACTCTTTCTCCCATTTTTAAGTACTGAACCTGCCTCAGCCACATCAGCTGACTGTTTTTTACAACAGCAGCTAACCAGAAAGTCTACAAGCCAAAAAAAAGGCCTGCCCCATGAAAGTGCCCAAAAAGAAGACATGTTAAGTTGCCTCTGTCTGTCACAGACAAGAAAATGAAAATAAATAGGGATGACCTATGTCCTAATCCACCTTTACAATCTACCTCCATTGATTGCATGAGCTCACTTGCGTATGGTTTGCATGTGCCCAAATATCTTTTTGGAATATTATGTGCATTTTTCCTTTCTATTTGTGGGGTCATCCACTTATGCATCTGGATTTGCTTTCATGCACGTCTGAAAATGTTTCGCTATATCTAGGCCATTTGAGAATTCTTTAGGCAAAACCAGCAGTACTCTGAAAGCCTTGTTAACTGATTTTACCTTCTTCCTAGAAGTTATACCATGAATTCTCTTTTTCCTGAGGCAGTATCTCTTTATCTGAGGTAGTATCTCCTTCTTTATTTGCATACTTAGTCACTTCAAAGAAAACTGCTGTGTAAAAGCTTAACAAAAGCAATAAAACTCATTCTGATTCACACTTTTAATGTGCTGTGTTCTAACACAGTGGTTTCTTACAATCCCTCCTTCATATAAAAGAAATCAGTCACCTAACTAGCCTTTCGTTACATATAAAGCCTTAGCAACCAAAAGTCCAATCACAAATAGAAGCAACATTCAGCTTTTCCATTTATCCAGGACACAAATGGAAACACAAAACCAGCAGACAGACACATTTTGAAATACTCTGTATTCTTTTGAGCTATTTGTGTAGAATTATCCACATCTTAAAACACTTCAAGAACTGTATGTTTAAGCCTCAGTGTATGTATTGTATAAGTATAATAAATATATATTTTGTGCTGATATTGTAATCCAAATTGGCATCACAGTTTCAATAGTCATAGTGAACTAAAGGACCAAAGTCTTAGACAGCATAAAAAAGTGCTTTGAATCTTTACATTTCAGCCCATTCCAAAGCCATTAAACAAGGTAGGAATATAAGTTCTCCTTCATGGACACATGTTCTCAAACATAAGAATGGCCTTACTGGATCAGGACAATGGTCCATGTTCTGACAGTGGCCATTACAGATACTTCAGAGGGAATAAACAAAACAAGGCAGTTTACTGAGTGACCCATCCCCTAACATCCAGCTCTAGCTTCTGGTAGTTAGTGGCTAAGGGACACAATGAGGACTGGGTTACATTCCTGACCATCTTGGCTAATTGCCTGCCATATCATGTATAAACTTAACCCAATTCTACTTCTGGCTGTCGCAACATTCTTTGGTAACAAGTACCACAGGTTGATATTGTGTTGTGTGAAGAAGTTCTGTGTTATGTTTGTGTTAAACCTGCTGACCTATAATTTCATTGGGTAACCCCGGATTTGTGTGTTACATGAAGGAGTAAACTTATTCACTTTCTCCACACCACTCATGCTTTTATAGATCTCTGTCATATTCCCACTCAGTCATCTCTTTTCTAAGATGAATAGTTCTATTTTTTTTTACTCTCTCCTCAATGGAAGTTGTTCAAAACCCCTTATCATTTTTGTTGCCCTTCCCTGTACTTTTTCCAAGTCCAATATACCCTTTCTGAGATGATGCGACCAAAATTGTGCTCAGTATTCAAGGTGTGAAATGCACATTAATTTATTTACTAGTACTATGACATATTCTGCCTTATTAGCTACCACTTTCATAATGAGCTTTCATTGGCACAACCCACTTGTTCTCAAGAAGCGGGCTGTGCCCAGGAAAGCTCATGATACCATATACATGTTTTGTTAGTCTTTAAAGTGCTACCAGACTATTTGTTGGTTTTTTTCAGTTTATCCTATACAGACTAATTCAGCTACCCCTCTGACACTTTCTTAATATTTCCTAAAACTCTGTTAGTGTTGTTGACTGCCACTGAATGTTGAGCAGATGTTTTCAGAAAACTATCCATGATGGATCCAAGATCTCTTCCTTGAGAACTAATTTAGACCCCATCATTTTGTATGCATAGTTGGGGTTAATTTTTCGATGTGCATTACTTTGCATTTATCACCATTGAATTTTATCTGCTATTTTGTTTCCCAATGAACCTTTGTGAGAACCTTTTGTAACCCCTTGCAGTCAACTTTGGATTTAACTATCCTGAGTAAATTTTTGTCTGCAAACTTTGCCACCACAATTTTTTGCCTTTTTTCCAGAACACTTATGAGATAATCGACTACTCAGTTACATCCCTAGTAGACTAACCAATAAGAATATGCTTATCAATTAATTTAGTCAACTACTTGCTTTCCCTTCACCTTTGCTGCCTTTGTATCACCTTGCTCCCCACCCACCCATGCTGCTGGGGGAGAGGCAGGGAGGCTGCCACAAAGCAGCCTCTGCCCACAGCAGGCCCAAGCTGCTCCACATCTTGCAGAGCCGCCTCTGTCCGTGGTGGGCAGAGACTGCTCAAGCAGCAGCACTGGCCACAGACAGAGGCTGCTCTGGCAAAAGCCCCTGTCTGCTGGGAGCCCTGTGGACAGGGGCTGCTGCCACAAAGCACTCAGTGGCCATAGCAGCCCAGGCTGGCCACGGACAGAGGCTGCTCTAGCTGTGTAGGCAGCCTGGCTTAGTCCCAGCCCGCCACTCGCTACCTTCAAAATTCAGAGCCACAGCGGGGGTAGGTCCCAGACCCAGTGAGAGCCAGGACTGAGCCAGGCTGCCTTTCCTTATTGACAGGGCTCGACAAATAATGCAATCTACTCACTCATGGTGAGTAGATTACAACCTGGAAGAGCTGGGTTCGGACGATCTGTGCATGCGCAGAATGATCTGCGCATGCGCAGATCACCGGACAGCGTGGTTGGCAAGCCCTGCTTATTGACGAATCAATCGACTACTCGATTAGCCAATTAACCACGTCTTAACATCCCCAATATGAAACAGCACTAACAATTAGGGGACCATGTTATTTACCTCTCTCCACACTGAAAACTGACCATTTATTCCTAGCTTTTATTTCCTATCTTTTAACCACTTACTGATCCATGAGAGGACCTTCCATCTCATCCTATGACTCTTTGCTTAAGAATCTTTAGTGAGGGACCGCATCAAAGACTTACGGAAAGTCCAAATAAACTGTATGCACAGGGTTATCCTTGTCTACGTGTCTGTTTGACTTCCTCAAAGAATTCTAATATGTTAGTGAGGTATGATTTCCCTTTACAAAAGCACTGTTGACTCTCCCCCAATATATTGTGTTCATTTGCATGTCTGATAAGTTTGTTCTTTACTGTAGTTTCAGCCACATTTTCTTGGTACTGAAATTAGTCTTATTGGGATGCAATTGCTAGGATTGCCTCTAGAGCCTTTTTTAATGGTGTTGCATTAGCTATTCACCAATGAATGAGACTAGCTTTAATTTATCTTGTTTTGTTTTGTTCATTCAGGAAGACCAGTTTTATAAAAGCTCAGACTTAGGAGCCAAGTTCTTTTAAGAGAAAACGAGTCTCTCTAATTTATCAATATGGTAAGCTGACTTCACTTAACACAAAACTGGGGCTTCTCCCTTATGAAAACAAAGAATCCACTTCTTCACTAGAGTAGGTGTGAAGCTTGCAAAATCCTGTATCTTTTTAATATAATTGTCTGACTTCAGGTGCTGCTTCTACATATAACCTTTCTGCTAGTAGATAAAATCCAAAATCTAGGTCAAATATTCAAGTGTCTTTCTTTCCATTTCAGTAGCAGATGGATTGGTTTATTACAGATTCTAAGGGCCATATACTAAGGAAGATCTTTCTTGAATTCTCCATACCCCTGAGAAAGGGGTAGATCCTTGAAGAACAATTTCTCCTTTTCTTTCTTCATCAAAGATTTCTCTCTCCTCAGTACATCCAGTAGATTTTAGTTTATTTTTCCAATTTAAACCGTCTTTCCACAATGCAAATAATATTACACGCACTTATATAATCCCATGTGCATTTTACACACACACATGCTCTCTCTCTATCAAATTATTGTAAAATAACTATCTTTGAAAAATGACTGGTGGCTATGCATAGATTACAGACCTAGTAAAAGATTTTAAACCTGCTATTGCTCAAATGTGACAAAGACATTTCATGAAAGAAATTAAAGAAAAATGCAGGAATCTTAAAATATTGTAGGATTCTTTCCTTTATAGTAAATAACTATTCCTGTATCCCCAGTTTCATGCTTGTTTATTACTGTTAAAATAATTTAAAACAATAAAATTAAGGGAAAACTAATTTTTATGGAATGTAGGGTCAACAACAGGTAGCGCCTTACAATGAGGGGCAATTGAGATGTATGGAAAAGAATAAAGGCTTCTATAAATCTTGAACTGCTCCTAACAATATGAATTCCTTGTGCATATACCTGCATCTTACAGAACTGGCAAAAGAATTCTTATAAATTTAAAAAAAAAAAGAGCTTATGATAGACTCTGATTTCAGAGAAAAGCTATGGTTAATTTGTGATTCTTAATGACAGACTGTTATCAAAGAAGATTGTTGGGATAAAATTATCAAAGAGATCAACCTACTAATTCCCAGGATCTTTAAGTAGTATAATCTTAGAGTAATGCAGGTACAATGTACGTGTCCACATCAAACCACTTTAGTGATGACAAAGATGTGGAGCTAAATAAACTCCTGAATTCCCATAAAAAGGAAAGCTAGAGAATGTCAAAAACATTACAGAAAGCACAAAGTTTGATATCAGAATGAAGATGAATAAAACCAGAATCACAAACAAACCAGCATGTCAAATCCAAAGGTTTCATTATTGTACTAGAACAACAGATGACTTTGCAATACCTATGAGAGCAGATAAGTATTAACTACAGCATGAAAAAGATGAAAGAGATTAACTAGCTATTCAGCCTGTGTGTCCTTCCTGCCCTGTCCTACAAGGCTGTGCAATGCAATTTACTTTTTTATATAGAATACTTAACAGTCTCATAAAATGTTTCATATGGAGAGCCAGAAAAGGCATCCACAGAGCTAGAGAGAACATAGAGAAAACAAACCCATGAGGACAGAAATATCCATGGATAATTGTGGCAAGTCTACAGAGGTTTCCTGCTTTCCATGCCTCCCTAAAGAATCTGCAAATTTTTCTTTGTGTTTTCTACTCTATCCATCTTTGCTTTTGCATTTGAATATCAGAAATCATTGTGAGATGCAAATAGTGTCATTCCAATATATTTATAACTGTAACTTATTACCTCAAACAGCAACAACAAAGGCAGTTAAACAGAAAACATAAAACTACAAAAACTGCACCTGATAATCTCATCCTCTTAGTGTGATTACTCTATTAAATATAAATTTGAAGTGCCCTAGCAAACAAAAGTTAGAATATTCACTGCTTTTCAAATTCAAGTCCTGAACCGTATAGAATATTCTTTAAATGAAGGAATCACAAGATATAACAAATATATCCAGCTACACCAAAGAATCGTGTTACCTGGGTGTTTCTAGTACATCAATCAGCTGTGAAAGGCTTAGCTACTTTTGTATATAAAATGTTGCAGTTAGATTTCCAGAATAATGGGGACATTTCTTGTAGAGCTATAGTATCAGGCTCCTTGTAGACTCAGGAAGTGAACAGCCTACTATAATAGACATCTTTGCAGACTGAAGGATAAGAAACCTTCAGCCAGAAAATGTACCACGATTATGTGAGAGAACCATGAATCTCGGAAATGCTTAACTTCTGTTGATTCTGTGGCTTTTTTCATAACAATTAATGGCTGAGAGGAAAAAAAGAAAGTCCCAGTAAAATATGGTAACAGAAGTCAAACAGTGATCCCTAACTGTACAGAATCTGGGGAGGAAAGAAAAGAGGCCAACATGGGAGAAGTACATACAGAAGCGATGGAGTCAGCAGCTTTGGAGTCAGTGAAATAAAGTGGAACTGTAACAGGGCCTGTGGTCCGTTTGCTGATACGATGAAGCTGAACAAGTCTATAACAAGCTACAGAAGGAGGTTCTATTGATTAGGGCATTGCTAGAGTGAGGGTGGCTTGTCTTGAAGGTAGCTCTTAAAAGGCCAATTTCAGTGAGGCCCCTCCATAAGCCTTCCCAAGCAAATTCTCCCACAAGCCCTGATTCTGGTACCTTTCATCTTGATCCTGTATCCTACAGCAGAGTGATAATACTCATGAGGCTCACAATATATATCAGAAGTTCATGGGAAGGATACAAAGTGTGTTTGTATAAATGTTATAGAGAAGAAACTCTTATGCAGGAGTGGCTAATTTTGAGGGCAAACCTTGGAAGCACAAAAAACAAGAAGTTAAGGGAAAAGTCTCCAGCATTTCTTTTTTTCAAGAAAAAGGGTCCAGCTATTGCCTACAATGATGTGCATAACATTCTCCAAAACTCCTGTAGGTCTTCTAATTCGTCTTCATGAGGTATCAAAAAGTGAGAGGTACTCCAGCTTGGAGTATATGCTACTTTTGAGTTTTGATGGTCATCTGAAAGTTTCACAACAATTCTTATTTTCATGATTTCAACACTTTGGTTGAGGGAGGGATTTTTTGATGAAATCTACTGTGGTTCAACATAGGTTTTTGTTTATGTTAATTCCAACAAAATACTTGATCTTGGTAATCACCGCAGGCAGTCTGAGTCCTTAGGGCCCTGGGCTGGGGCCCGTGAGTGAGGGCGGGCCCAGGCCCTCCTTTTCCCCCCCTTCCGCGTGGGGGAATGTGACAGATGAGGAGTACTCAATGGTGAGGGGCTAGAGAGCCTCGCATATGGAAGACCTGATGTCCCCGGACGGGAACGACGTGGGCAGGTCTGGTCGTGATGGACTCGCATCTTCCCGTCCCCCTTCCTCCAGGGCAGGAGAGGGGGCAAGGCTGTCACAACTTCAATGGGAGTATGCAGACCTGAGCCTTTCATTTTAATTGAAAGATCAACCTCTTATATTGTACACACAGCTAACCTTTGAATCCTAACACTCTGAAATTGTCACAATAGTTTTATACTAAGTGAACTTCAATTATTGCTTAATTAGCACTGGTGTACACTAGGGAATAAGTTTGAATTAAGATACATAACTTCAGTTATGTTAATTGAGTAGCAACGTAACTTGAATTTTGGCACCGTGCACACTGCGGGAAATTGAAGAGAGCATGTTCTCCCTTCGACTTCTCTTACTCCTTGTAGAAGCAGGACTACTGGCATCAATGGGAGTGTCCTCTCAGTTCAAATCAGTGTGTCATCACTAGACCCGCTAATTAAAATCCCGGAAGATCGACTGCGGTTGCTTTGATATTATCTGTAGTGTAGACATGCCTGACAGTACAATTCTTATGAAACTACTTATTTCATTCATGTGTGTCATGCTTATTTTCCAACTAATATTAAAATAATTTATGATTTCCCATTTAGGGCACATCTAAACTACATTCCTCTTTCAAAAGAGGAATGTAAATGAAGCATCTCAAAAGTGCATATGAAGCACTGATTTAAATATCCCACACTTCATTTGCATATTCGCGTTCGAGCACTTTTTTGAAAAAGGGTTTTTTGAAAGTGAAAGCGCAGTCTAGATGGAGTTCTTTTGGAAATAAACAACCTTTTTTCAAAAGAACCCATACTCCTCATTTTTTCAGGAGTATGGGTTCTTTCGAAAAAGGTTTTTTTTTTTTTTCCAAAAGAACCCTGTCTAGACTGCTCTTTCACTTTCGAAAAACCCTTTTTCAAAAAAGTGTTCGGATGCGAATATACAAATGAAGTGTGGGATATTCAACTCTTTGCACTTTTGAGGTTCTTCATTTACATTCCTCTTTTGAAATAGGAATGTAGTCTAGACATAGCCTTAGTGTGGAATCCTGTCACATGGAACTGACACACTACTGAATTAAAAAGAAGAATTACTGTACATAGCAGACATCAAGGTTATAGTAAGCATATTAGAAAATTATGTCATTAGAAACTGGAAATATGTGCATAGATCTGTTCACAACTTTCTTGTGTCTGTATATTCTATTTAAGAAATAACATCATTTCAATAAGTCTATGAAGTTTCATTAAAATAGTAAATACAATAAAATGTTCCCGGTTACTGTTTCCGGATTACTTTTATAAGATTCATAGAATTTTATGATGGAATATGATTTAGTGGTTAGAACAGATGACTAAAAGTACAGGGCTTCTGAGTTCTATTTCATACTGTGCAAATAACCTTGGTCCTCCACTTGTAACCAGTGTTTCCTGTAAGCTGTACACTTGTGCGGGCTCTCAGGAGAGATTCAAAAGTTCCCCAGATAATTAGCAGAGCTTCCTCAGCTAGGTTTTTTTGTTTTTGATGGTGGTGTACATTCTCACACACAAATATTTATTCTGCACATAGATGGAAAAGATGAGAGGGAACATTGCTTGTAACATGCTCATCACAATAGCATCTAGGAAACATAACATATCAAAGTTTACATGACATCCAGAGATTTTCTCTTTTCCGTTTGCTTGCATTTTGCATGTCCTTTGGAGAATAGTCTCTTGGTGAAAGGAAGATATTTCTGTGTGTGTTCTGCCATGTACACTAAAAGAACTGGAGGAGGAGCTCATCCTAATTTTGGCGGTAGGGAGTTTTGTAGTCATGAGTGCTATACCAAAATTATTTGCTCCCATGTCAGTATCTCTAAGGACTTCTTCCTGGACACCATTGGCTATACTTCCCAGTAGGAATAGTATATAAAAGAAGTAGTTCCTGAAGTGAGCAGACTCAAAAGGATTTGTATATGAGGACTTGGACCTAGGACTATATTCAGAATCTGATGGTGAGCCAGTGTGTTGCACAGAACTCCAGTGGTTCTCAACATGGGCCATATGGCTCCCCAGGGGGCCACACCTTACTTCTAGGGGGCCACATGGAAAAGAATGGAACATTAGGGGACCACAGTAAGTTTCTGAGGAGGCCACCCAAACTTAACTGCCAGGCATATGATGAATGAGGTTCAGAAGGGGGCCATGAGCAAAAAAAGGTTAAGAAACACTGTTATAGACGATGTGCATTGATTTTAGTTCTTTTGTGGATTTGTATCCTATTCATTAAAATAGTGTAAAAGCCAAGTTTCTCTCGTGATTTAAATAATCTTCATTTATGATTTGGTTATGATGTCATTCTGTTGTTTTTACAAACAGAATTTCAGCCTATATAAATAAACTGCAAACAGAATTACTCAGAATCATTAACATACTTTGTGACTTAAGTATGTAATTTTGTTGGTTTTTTGGAAAGAAAACAATCTCTTGCATTCCGTGGGGAAACATGCCAACACCTGATAAACTTAGCAGTAGTTAAGGGACAATTGATCTAAACATTTTCCCACTTAATTTCACATTTGTGACATTACTATAAAGAAATGTTTTAATATTCCAATCAAGATTTCAAAATCACTAATTTATAACAATAAAAATGTAATTGGCTTGAAATCTGTGTAGCTCAAAAGCTTGTCTCTTTTTTTTTTCCACCAGTTGGTCCAATAAAATATATTACCTTGCCTAACTTGTGTCACTAATGAAAACCAAATGGAATTTTTTATCTTTCCATTTTACTTTGTATTAGTATTTTCATAATCTTTTATCACTTCAGATTTTCTGGCTTTTTAAAACTTTTTCTATTCATGTCATGTTTTTCTATTGTACACCTGTGCATCACTTTTATGGAAGGCCTGTCTTGATTGGTTTAACTGAATCATGATGGCCATGTGACTTTTAAACTCTACTGAATTTATTCATTCAAATAACCACAAATAAAATAATGTTGATAATCTTTTAAAACTATAGTATTTTTAATTGACTACAACATAAGAACATTTACAGTACAGAGACTACATTTAAATGAAAATATAAAGTTTGAGTCTAATCTCATATCATTGTGGTCACATTGGTTTCATTCGAGCTAGTGTAAGAAAGATCAGTCTAAACTGATTGAATGTAGACTTACCTTAGCCTCTTGGCACTCTTACCAGGTTGACCTAATCTGCCCGAAAAGAGCATATGCATTCTCTTACAATTATTAACTTGAATAAGGCTTGACCCTGATCCTATATTTGTGCCAAATAATATTTTTGTTGTCTCTTGCATTGCTACAATATAGCTTTTCAGTTCTAAGCTAACCATTCAATATAGAGCATACTTCATATGGAAACTTTACTCAGCTATTTATTTTCAGATCTTCTAAATTAACTTTTACTTTGGATCTGCATATGGTCTATCTAGCCTTTCTCACATTGATCTTTCTCCACATTTTTTCCCTTATACAGACCTCAATCTAGTAATTCTTTATTTTTACCTTTTTTTCAGCCTACTTCCTTCTCACATTTTGGCTCCTCAGTTGTTAATTATCCTTGTGCTTATCTCTTGTTCCAGATCTATTTTAAAATGCTGTTGGCTGAACTATCACCTGTAACCACTTTATCCACGTCTAGCTTGCATGTAACCCCTTTTTGGGTTTTTTTTAACTAGTTGTAATGGGAGAGAAGGTGTAGTGCATGCTGTTTGGTGACATGATAATATAATTGTATGAAAATCACAGTAGCAAGTGAATAACTACACTGAACATTGTGGTTTCCTCTCTTTAATATTTTTTGTTACATGAATGATTTATATAGCTAATTTATATTTGAGTACCTGCATATTTATAATGGAGCCATGTGTGAGATTCCACTCCTGGGAAGGAAGATTGAGCAGAACTCTGATGAATTCCCATTGCGGTCATTTAGGGCTCCCATTTACATCATTGGCACAGGATTCTGGGCTGACTGAATGAAACCCTGCAGCTGCAGAGCCCTAAAGCTAGTAGCACCAAAGAGTACGGTCCTGGTCTTTTGTTTTACACCAGGAGTATCTCCAGGGGTCCCTCTCCTCTTTCCTCACTCTGGTTGTCTGAGCTCCCTTTCAGAGCTAGTGACCAGGGAGATACCTTCACATACAGTTTAGCACACATGTCCTCTTGCAAGTGTCTCTTCACAGCTGTCTGTCTGTCATTTAGCAATCTGAGATGCCAGAGAGGGACTGTGCATGATTGATGGCAGTTGTACCCTAATGTCTCAGACTCTACCCCTGCAAGGGGGGAGGAATTCGGAATCTGTTTAACCTGTATGTAGCAACTCTGGGCCTGCTTTCCTTTCTTGGCAGCTGCAGACTCCAAGCATGCCAGGTATCTCTACGCTTGAGTGTCATCACATTGACGCTATTATGCCGAAGTATAGGCCCAGCAGCAGCTCTATACAATTAACTCTTGGCTGGTTATCTAGCCATATTAAATTCTTTACCATTCTCAAGATGGTGATCTGTAGTGAATGGGTTGAAACTGAGGCACAATCCTTTCTGCTCTTTACTCAGCTAATTTATAAATGATTCTTTATAAATGTAGGACTTTTAGGCAGACACCTTGGTGGTATTATACCCCATTGCCATAGGTCTATAGCCCGTCCCTCAGTCCTTACATCTCCAGCAACAAGATGAAAGGGTGGGGGGGTGTTAAACTGCTTGAGTGCAGGAGGGGAGGGGCTGGTAATTTGCACATGCATAAGCTATGCTGTTCAGTAGCTCCCACTCATGGCACAATTGGTGTTCCCCCTATTTCCTTCCAAAGCACAAAGCTTCATTTCTCAGAGGCCCAATACAAAGCTCCCTTAACTAGCTCTTTCCATCATATACTGGATTCAAAACATCATCCCGTACATGCATACTCCTTTGTAAACAAAGGGATAAACTCTGTGTCCTGGGGTAGTGATCAGCAAGCACTAAGAGGTAATGGAGAGGTACATATTTCATTCCTCTTCCATGGAGCAACACTGTGTGTTAGAATCTACAGCAACTCTCCCACGCCGTAGTAACCATTATCAAACAAAGCAGCTAACTCTGTGTTCCCCCTCCTTCAGTGGAGCAGAGAAGCCCTAATAAGCACTAGGGTTTAACACTAATGACCTTAGTACTTGCATAATGTTAAGACAAACTTGTAAGTGTTACTGGAACTGATTCAAGATAGATCCTCAGGAGTGCTGGTTACTGTATTGTAAACAAGAACTAAACACCACGTGTGTAGTAGATACCAAAGTATTAAACACATTTTTCTACTTAAGGCGAGGAGTTCTATTCAGAGAATTGTTTTCTGAAAAAATGAGTTTGCAATGACTAGTAGAGAGAAGAGCATGGCAGTATTTTAAGATTTTTTTACTTCTGAGTTGTTTTAATGGAATATAAAACCTCCTTTCAGCAGCAAATGAGAATAAAGTATTGTATTAAATACAGTTTAAGTCAAAGTTTAAAAATACTGCCACTTGGATTGTGATTTCATCTCCCAATTGGCTGCCTTTAACCGTATGGGAATGTTTATACCTAGTCATCTATATAACCTGCTATCTCTGTTTTGTTTTTGTGTATTAGAGTGAAGGCTTACAGAAATCTGTGCTGTGCAAATTCTTTGTTTTAAAACATAATTGCCATTTATAAGTAGGGATTCTCATCTGCGGAGGTGTGGACAGCCACTGGGGATAAATATAGTAGAGCTTGTCTATCCTATTGTGGAAAATTGATCTAAGTTACACAACTTCAGATATATGCATAACATAGCTCAAGACAACGTACTTAGATTTACTTACTACAGTAGCTTCACTGCAATGTGTCGACTGAGACTCTCTCCCGTCGATTCCCCTAATGCTCTTCATTGTGGTGGAATATTGGAGTTGACTCGAGAGCAATCAGCGGTTGATTTATCACATTTATACTAGACATAATAAATCAACCCCTGCTGCATCAATCGCTGCCACATCGATCTGTCCTATGGTGAAGATATGCCCCTAGACAGCATTTGCTCTTGTGCCTAACAACTAGTCTGTCTGCTTGCGTGCATACAAAGATGGGGCAGTAGGGATAGGCAGATTTTTTTTCTGAATCAGTTGAAACTAGTTGGTCATCTTAGCTATAAATTACACCATTAGATAGAGAATCCCAGTGTTAAAATATTTAAAATCTGTTTTCTTTCTGGATTGGCAAGATGTAGTTAAAACAAATAAGTAAATTTTACACTGATGTGATATGAATTACTTCTCTGATCTATTGATTAGTTGTTAGATTAAAACCTTTCCATAAGAATGTGAGGAAACCAGAGAAAAATAGAAGAAAAGGAGATCAAATAGGTTTATATCACAGCCTATGTATTCTTGTGGAGCTCTTTTACGTCTTGGTACATAATGATAATGATCTAAAAAAGTATGCTTTAATCAAACCAGTAACTATTCAATTTGGTCATATTATTCCAGTTTTTTGTATACCAGAAGTCTTGTCAGTCACGAGATGCTTTTCCACTGAAGAACAGGAGATGTAATTTACCTCTCATTAATCATAAAAGCCTTGGGATGAATTTCTGCCCACAGACCTCACTCCTAATGTTATTGTAAAGGGATCCAACTTCTCTTACATATGATGAAAGAATACATGTTTTTGGCAATCCAGCTACAATAAGCTTTTAAACATCTATCTTCATGTATTATATCTTGGTGTTATAGAGAATACTAAGGTAACAAATTTTCTCTTCCTTGCCTTTATTCTCTGGAATGAGTTGGCCCATGAATTTTCCTAGTTAATTCCAAGTAAATGGATAGTACTTGTGTGCAAATCTGACCACCAGAACACTTTCTAGAATATCAGAGCTGTGTGTCAGAGCATCTCACCTCACTTAATGTGTGAGAAATGACATTGTTCCAGGGAAAAAAAAAATCCACTCTTTTACTTGATCTATGTTTATCATTTATTTAATATATTTTAATAACTTACTGAAAGCATTGTAATCAAAAGAACCAGTCTTGTTTATTCTTTTTTATTATAAAGAATCCATTTGTATTTGCTATGCCATGATAGTAAACAAGTTGAATATCAGTGCTTGTGGTTACCCAGAATGTGAACTACAAGTATCTGTTAGTTCCACTCAAAAGAAGGTGTATTCAATCTTTCAACATTTAAAACTTACATTTAGAAGATTGGGGAGTATAGGAAGACTGAAAGGAAGAGCAAATAGGCAACCATTGCTAGCTACATCAGTTTAAGAAAGCAACAAATTGGTAGATCCTATTTTTTTTATGTTTTTAAAAAAAACCAATATTGAATCATACAATGGCATAAGATTTCTGAATGCACTAGCAGACGGCTTGATCATCACTTTGTGAGCTGCCCTCTGTAAAGGGTAGCACTTTGTTGCACTGCCCCCGGAACAGCCTGAGAAGCAGGTTGTGATTCAGATTGTGAGACTACTTATAATTCATAATAATTTTCACTCGGGAATGGCCTATTCTTGAGTAAAAAATAACTAAATGCTACCTAAGAGAGCACAAAGTTCTGTGTGCAGCACAGTTTAATTAACAAGTTTACAGTCTTGATCAAAGACGAGTCAATTTACTATTGCTTTAAGTTTTCAAACTCACTTTATACAGTTTTTGTACTTGTATCTCAAAAATTATAATTTCAGTGCAGTTAGCCAATATTTTATTTTATGTTAAGAATTTAGATGACTTAATATTTTACCATTTAAAAATAACGCTGTTTGAGTAGAGTTGCAGAACTTTCTTGCAGATTACTAAGATTAAGACTCAGACAGGAGGAATTATAGGCTGCTATTTTACAATTATTTCCAAAAGATACCTTCACAGTGTTTTTCAATAACTAGTTTCAAGTGTCAAGTTTTGATCTAGTTCTTAAGTCATAGATATGCTTGCAAATTTTCTTTACAAACTTTAGAGTTTCATATAAAAAAAATCAGTCTTCATTCACTTGCTTTTTCATCTTACTTAATATTTTACTGCTTGGCAATTCACAGGAATCCTGTGATACTGTGGATGAAGAGAAGAGAATGTATACATTAATTGTTTTACTACCAAAATCAGTAAAGTAAAAAAAAATACACAACTAGAATTGTAAAAAAGTTATTCAAAGAAAAGCTTCTAGTTTAGTCACTGTGGTCACTTGCATTGTTATTACATTAGTCTTCACTCTCAATATTAGCTACTGCAAAATCTGAGAGCACTATTCAAATTAAAACAAAATATTTCAGTTAAACATTTTCTTCACTTTAAAAGCTGATTATGATTGCAATCAACATAGCTCGTTTTAAATTATTTTACAATGAGCTGCTACAGATTAGTAGAGAAATATGTTTTAAAGTCTGCAATATTACTGTTAGTTAATACAATGTAACTTTCCTCTTACTAGCTCTTGTTATAAATGACACCATTCATTGCACAAATTATAAGGAACAGAAAGTGATCTGGTGGTTAAAATACAAGGCTGAGACTATAGGAATCAGGGACCTACATCCTATTCTTGTCTTTACCACAGACTTTCTGTGCACTCTTAGATAAGTTACATAAGTTTTCAGTAACTTCACTTCTAACTCTGTAAAAATCTGTCTAGGTTCTTACAGTGATACTCATCAGTGATCATCACCACTGGATACTTATGGATAAAACTAATGTGAAATCAATCACTATACTAGGTCTAGGTTTCCTACTTATTTTTCCTAAACAAGTTGAGGGTTTGTAGCACTTGTTATCCTAATCTCAAGCCAAACTCAGGCTAAATGTGTGTTATGTTGTTATAATAGTTTGCTTCAGTCTGTTCTGACTGAAAGGTTTCTACAATTTTGAATTTGTTTTCAAATATTTGTTAAAATAGGAAGCTCACTGTAGCTGACTACTTCCTGTTAATGGTTTCAACAAATTGGTATTTTCTGATGAGGCAGGGAAAGGTTAATGGAAAAAATTGTGACCGGCTACACTAACTTTCACTTAAGTTATTTATTATTTCCAGAGGAAAATGACATCCAAGATTTGGATTTAAAAATGTTTGTGATTCCTAACATATGACAAATATTGCCGCTTATTTAAAGCAATTTTCCCTGACCCAGAACTTTGGTTTAATAGAGAAAAGAAATAGAGAGAAACAGGAAGAAAAGAACTAGAAAGAAGTATAGGACAATTTTTAAAAGTCTATTCTTGCAGTATTTCTGATCTGAACAAAAGCAGGAACTACTGAAAAAATCTTAAGAATAGGTGTGTGTGTGTGTGTGTGTGTGTGTGTGTGTGTGTGTGTGTGTGTGTGTGAAAGAGAGCAATTCTCAGACTGAATAGGCATAGATAATATGAATGTTTTGAATTTTTGCTCTGTTCAAACTAAACCTCTGAACTTCTCAAGAGTTTTTCATTACTAGCTGTGACATTATTTTAAAGCTTCTCAACTACCCTGAAATGACCTGCAAAAACACTCCCAACAAAACATTATGATTCAAATTGGTCTCATAAAATCTATAATCAGGCAGGTTTTTTTAACACACTTATCTCTGAGTGTGGTAGCCTGTTTGTGAAGAAATTTAATTTCTGTGATATTTATTAAAGATATGGAATACATTGTATTTTTAGAAAATGCTTTCTTGGCTAAAGCAGTCATAACACTGACTATCTAAAAGGAATGAACTTCCCAAAGGAATTATTTTAGGTTTCCAAAGAGATTTAAAATGTAATTTAATCTTATGCCAATTATGAACTGCTACATTAATACACATCACTAATGGCATATGGTTTGCTTTTTAGTCAAAATTAAGGCAAAGTAAAAATACTTAGCTGTAAGGTTTGCTTTCTATCTCCTACTTATTCGTTAGTGCAAAAAGCCACTTACCTTGGCTTTCCATATATGGTATTTTACATCACTAGAATTATGGCAGGGAGTATGTAAAGGTTGAGTCAACAGTTCCATTATAAAACCATATTTTAACTGGTTTATAATTCAGCCATAAAAATTCACTCTAGACTGAAACTTGGCATATAGAATCTCAATCTGGAATGTACTTTTATCACCAATATTTTCTTTTTATACTGTTCAGCTGTTTTTTCAGTTATCTGAACAGCATATAAAATAAGACTACTAGAGTGGCTGGGATAAGAGGGCAGAGATTACATTTATTTAAGCTTTTCTTTATAAATAGCAAAGCAATGAAATACAGGAGAATTTATTAACAAAAAGCATCATCATTCACAAAGATATACATTGGGTTGAAGGCAACCGTGTCAATACAGGTCAGTACTTCTGAGCCAGCAATGCTCCTTATGTGTGCAACTCACCTAAAATATAAAGATCCTTTTTATTGGCCTTTGTTCCATTTCCAAAACCTCATGTGGAAAGAAAGGAGGGGGAATAATTAAATAAGAAGCCTCCTTGGAAAGCCAAAGCAAACAGCCAGAAGGCCAGCAGAATAAAAGACCCATGTGTGGCAGCAGCCAGAAAAGACTGGAAGGCTTTTGGCCATCAAGAAATTATAAAAGTCTGGATAAGTGAGTATATGTGGTCCAGATTAGAAAGAGATTTTGCTCCAATTCAGATGTTTCTACACTTGTTATAGAAAATGCACTGCTGAGTTAAGTTAGTCTTTTATATAGCAGATTTTGGAAGCTCCACAGAGTGAGACATTATAAGTGAATTATAAGTGAATGCTAAAGAACTGCCATAAGTATGTTGGTCTTTACTGTATTTGAAACTGGTGAATATTTTTTAAAAAAATGCCTAAGTGTCTTACATTTGGTCCACACCAAAAACTTAGATCCAGTTAATGATATTGCTAAGAAAAAAAAATCACACCCTTGGAAAACATAATCAAATCAACCTACACCCCAGTATAGACACCGCACTAGAGACAAGGGTGAGATTTATTTCATGGCTAAAAAGACTCTTTCCATCAGTGTAGGAAGTGTCTACCTCACAATAGAGTAACTGCAGCACTTCTAATTAAGATAGGCTTCTAAGTCCCATTTTCAAAAGTGACTTAAGGCAATTATGCATCTAAGACCCAGATCCTCAAATCTATGTAGGAGGAAAAAATTAATGGGAAGCTGGCACCTAAATATCCTTGGGGAGTGGGGTCTTAGTCACTTCTGAAAACTTCACCTTTTGTTCACCCGAAAACTATAAAAATAGAGATGCTTATGATTTTAAAATACTCTGATCTCTTTAAATCTGTCTCCTCCTGAGAATTCTGAGAGTCACTTGTAGCTGGGGTTTGTAACCAGCACTAGGACTGGTTGCACACTGTGATTTTTCCTGAGAGTAGCAATGGGGAGAAGTAGCCATCTGATGAGAACAGGCACTAAAACAAGGCCAGATATCTGTAACTGTGGCCTTAGGGCACATTTCTGTTCCCTTTGCACCACAGAGGGTGATGTGACAAGAGCTCTGCCTCTTTGAATAGTGCAGCTATTTCAGACATGACACTCAAAAACAACAGCTGTGAAGAGACAGCGCTACTTAACATTTGCTCTTTTTGCATCATCGGAGCGTCTTAAATCCAAGGGTGTGTCTAGACTACATGCCTCCTTCGACGGAGGCATGTAGATTAGCCAGATCGGAAGAGGGAAATGAAGCCGCGATTAAAATAATCGCGGCTTCATTTAAATTTAAATGGCTGCCCCGATCTGCCGATCAGCTGTTTGTCGGCAGATCGGGGGAGTCTGGACGCGATGCCCCGACAAAGAAGCCTTTCTTCATCGACACAGGTAAGCCTCGTGAAACCAGGTTTACCTGTGTCGATGAAGAAAGGCTTCTTTGTCGGGGCATCGCGTCCAGACTCCCCCGATCTGCCGACAAACAGCTGATCGGCAGATCGGGGCAGCCATTTAAATTTAAATGAAGCCGCGATTATTTTAATCGCGGCTTCATTTCCCTCTTCCGATCTGGCTAATCTACATGCCTCCGTCGAAGGAGGCATGTAGTCTAGACACACCCCAAGATTTTCAGCACTAAAAGGAAGAGCCTATGAGTAACTCCATTAGAAGCTCTAATAGACACCTATTCTTCCACTATTTGATCTGAGGAAGTGGTCTGGCCCACGAAAGCTCATCATCTAATAAACCATCTTGTTAGTCTTTAAAGTGCTACATTGTCCTGCATTTTGCTATTCTTCACAGACATTCAAGCTAGTCAAAGACCTGCATGCTCTTTTTGGGGTTACACATGTGGGAGGGAGTTCACCAGCAGTGGGGCATTATGCAAATTCATCCACAGGAGGCCCACTAAGTCACTGCTGCCTTAGGGAATGTTGTGCATCCTCCAAGATGGACAGATTTCCACTTTAGAAAGGTAGTTAGTCATACAAGCAAATGGTTCAAACTCCAGATATTTATAGAAATGCTCTTTTTTGAAAAAGCGAGTGAACTTTGATCTTGACGTTAGTCATCTTCAGCATTACACTGGAATTCCCATCAATTCCTTCAGTCAGTTCCTTTGCAGCTGACACTGTCCTTGGACCAATGCACTATATTTTAGTGTGTCACTGTAGGTATGGCCCTGTCTGGGCTATGATTATAAATTTTATTAGATGTTGTGGCAGCTTTGTTTCCAGTAAACCATTCAATGAGGATGTTTGGAAATCATGCAACTCTTGTATTAACACTTGCTGTAAAGAAAAATAAACCTGTGGGTCTAGCACCTCTATATTTTCCTGCATTTTGATAATGTGCCAGAAATCCTTTTATTTACAAATATTTACCATAAATGTAGTGTTATTGTCCATGGTCCATAGACAGGTCTAGATAGTACTGAGTCCTGCCATGAGGGCAGGGGACTGGACTCGATGACCTCTTGAGGTCCCTTCCAGTCCTAGTATTCTATGATTCTATAATTCTATGGTTTTGTTATTGGTTTTGTCACAGTCTTTTCCTTTTTCCTTTTATACTATCTAGTTAGGCATAATCCTGCAAAGGATACCATGTGGGCAGGCCCTTATGCCCCTTTGTAGGATTTGGTAAATTCAATAGATCACGTTTTTCTCCCTTTATGTTCTATTTCTTTGTAAAGAACTTAGCTTTTTGTTTAAACAATTAAGAATACTTTCATGCATTTTCTTCATACTAATCATAGAAATACAGGGCTGGAAGGAACCTCATGAGATCTTCTACTCTACCCTCTCACACTGTGGCATGACCAAGTGCTAAACCATCCCCAGCAGGTATTTCTTGAACATGTCCTTAAAAGCCTCCAGTGACAAGATTCCCTTGGAAGCCTATTTTGGAGTGTAACTACCCTTATAGTTTAAACATTTTTTTTCTTAATTTCTAACCTAAATCTCCCTTACTGCAGATATAGCAGCTTACTCCCTGTCCTATCTTCAGTAGACACGGAGAAAAAAACTAATCATCTTTTTATAGGAGCTGTTAATGTTTTTGCAGGCTTATTAGGTCTCAGTCCATGAGGTTTTTTTTTCTCACAACTGAATATGCCAGTTTTTAAATCCTTTCTTTCCTAAAACAGGTTTTCTAAGCCCTTTATCAATTTGTTGTTTTCCTATGGCCTCTTTCCAATTTCTCCACATCTTTCTTAAAGTGTGGCACCAAAACTGGACTTAGTACTTCAGCTGAGGCCTCATCAATGTTTAGTAGTCACGGACAAAATATTAGCCTTTTTTGAAACTGTCACACTGTAGCTGATGCAATTTTTGATCCCCTGTAAACCCAGATTCTTTTCAGCAGCACTACCACATAGTCAGTTATTCTCCATTTTGTAGCTGTGCGTTTAATTTTTTTAATTTCTTAAGGGTAGTACTTTGCACTTGTCTGAAATCAATAAATTGGTTTACAATGCAGGAACCAGGACTTCTCAGTCCGGTTCCTAATTCAATCCACCACACTGCACTGTGGAGACATAATACACCCTCGTAGGCTTTCCTTAAACTATCTAGTATCCTAAATTGATGGGGAACATTTTACTTTTGTCATCTAATTCCATTATTAAGGGAAACACTACTTTTCCAGATCTATCTCTTCTTTGTACATGGTTTCATGTCTATGTCTAGTTGTGTAATTGACAATAGAAGTATTTGGTACTGTTCTGGGGAGTGGAAACATTTATTTTTTCAGAGGATTCAACTCAGAAGTATTGTGCCCTCCCCCGCATTTAGGTCTGATCTGTAATACTGAAGGGTTCATTTACATAGTAAGTTACATAGAAAGCTACAGTGTGAATCTCTACCGCTCCAACTTGCTATGTAGTACCATCCCATGTGGGGACTGCTGCAGTGTAGTGAAAGCCCTGGATTGTGACTTGGCATGCTGTGCTTTCAGTAGTAGTAAGCTAAACCACACTTCAAGATCTTCCCTGCAGCAGTGTCTGTGTAGGAGGTGCACAGTAGATGTACAGTTAAGCAGTATCTTGCCTTGCAGACAAACTCTTAGCTGCAGAAAATGTGTGTGTACACATGTACACATGAAACACACAGGGTATGTCTACACTACCCCCCTAGTTCGAACTAGGGGGGGTAATGTAGTCATACGGAGTTGCAAATGAAGCCCGGGAAATTCAAATCCCGGGCTTCATTTGCAACTCCGTATGGCTACATTACCCCCCCCCCCCAGTTTGAACAAGGGGGGTAGTGTAGACATACCCACACATACTCACGCAGAATGAGTCTGGAAACTGCTAAGCCTTAAGCCTAAATTAAAGGTTCTCCCTTGAAATACAGATTCCATCAGCTCAAAAGTACCATTTCTTTGCATTTCTTTTTTTGGGGAAAAGCTATGAAGAAGATATCCTATTGGACTGGTCCACATAGAGTATAATGACCTATTATTATGAACATGTGGCAAAGGTTTGTGCAGTGGCTCTAAAGGTTTCAACCCTGCTGATGATCCACATGTGTGTCAATATGATGCCCCATGATAGATTTTTTTGTTAATTTTGCTTTTTAAAAAAATACATGCACAAGCTATGTCATGAGAATATTATTATGGTTGCAAAGTCAACTCAAAAGATAGCAAATGCCCCCTTATGTGCAAGCAATATGACACAACTTCCACTTAAAACATTTTTTTCCTGGAAGGATGGAAAGGGGGGAAGAATTCATATTAAATACTGGTCAAAAATTCTCATTTCTGCACAGAGCTCCCGCCTAAATTCAGTCTCTCCCTAATAACTTACAGAATAAGCTCTCCTGCTCAGGAGTTATTGGTAGAGCCCTGAAAATCCACAGTTATCCACTTTAGATCCATGGGTATCTGCATCTATAGATGTAGAGGCAGTTATCTGGAGCTCATTTTTGTGGATGCGGATATACATTTTGTATCCATGCTCTATTTACTGGAGTCCCCCTCTCTACATAGTTTAATCAAATATATAGATCTTGAGTTGGGTTTTCCTTCCTAGTGTACCAGTAAACTTTATGCAACTGCCCCCTGTCATCTATTGGCCTGATCTAGTGACTCCTACAAAAAGCCATTTTATGACCAATTTTCCCTAGCAGGAATACATTACTGCTGTTTCCCTCTTGTCATTTTTCTGGTGCTAATCTCTAGCTGAACAATGTCTATTGTGGATAAACTCAATTTAGAGTTTGATTGACACTTTTACCAAGTATTACAAATAACGCCCTTAGCTTCACCAACTGTTCACTACATTTTTAACTTCCTTATATATTATGGCTACCTAGGAAGCAGTTTTGCTCTTCTACTCCCTTTATCTAAGTTACAGCTTTTCATTAATTTCTTCCCTAACAATCATAAATTCTATGTAAGAAAGCTCTGTAAGCCTAAAGGAAAACAATCAAAGAGCTAGATTTCTAGTTGCAGAGGAAAATTAAGGGCCTTAATAAAGTGGAGCAAAGTATGATAGAAATGGAGTAAAAAAAACTACACTGCAACTTTTGACTGTCTTGCACAACATGCTCTGAAGACCTTGCTCACTAAAAGGAAGCTATTCCCCAGGCAGCATCAGGTTTAGTTACGTTAGGATATAATGCCATGAAAATCTAAGTCAGATAGGAACATGAACACCTAGAGAGAGAATTCAGAGATTAATCAATTAATCCACACCAAGGTTCTCCTTTACTTTCAGGCTACGTCTACACTGGCCCCTTTTCCAGAAGGGGCATGTAAATTTCATGAGTCGTAGTAGGGAAATCCGCGGGGGATTTAAATATCCCCCGCGGCATTTAAATAAAAATGTCCGCCGCTTTTTTCCGGCTTTTAAAAAAGCCGGAAAAGAGCGTCTACACTGGCCCCGATCCTCCGGAAAAAGCGCCCTTTTCCGGAGGCTCTTATTCCTTTGAAGTAGGAATAAGAGCCTCCGGAAAAGGGCGCTTTTTCCGGAGGATCGGGGCCAGTGTAGACGCTCTTTTCCGGCTTTTTTAAAAGCCAGAAAAAAGCGGCGGACATTTTTATTTAAATGCCGCGGGGGATATTTAAATCCCCCGTGCATTTCCCTACTACGACTCATGAAATTTACATGCCCCTTCCGGAAAAGGGGCCAGTGTAGACGAGCCCTCATTGTGTGACAGCTGATTTGTGTAGATCAATCTGTTTAATGTGGGAACAGCTAGTCTTTCTTGTGGAAAATAAATTTTCCAGATCTCTGCTCCTAGAGACATCCTACTAGCCAGTCAAAGTACTTCCAATAACTGTTTTCATTATCTGGTAGTGTTAGCAGTGCCATCAATAATCACAACAGAGATAGGGAAGTCCTGGAATATGATTTAATCTGTTATGGTAACATGAGATTAATGACTGAGCATCATCAGATTGGTTTCTTTATTATTATCATCCCATTTTATGCCTTGTAAAATATTTGGTATAATTAGTTAGGGGATCAAGTTGCAGCAAAAATTAACTCCAAGTGCTAGAATGAACATCTAAAGCCTGACTTAGATATCCACCGTGCATATCTTCTTTGCAAATGGAGATTGACCCAACTGTATGCACTGTATCATTGAGATGGTTGGCCTCCATACCTTGGATGCAAAGTATAAAGTCCCTAAGTGTTTTGACTAATTAGCCAAAGATTACTTGTTTGTAAATTTCTACTGTAGTATAAAGCAGCAATAACTGCTCTATATTTAATCAGATTCCTTTTTCAGAGTTTTATTCTGTCTAGATTTTAACTTTCCCAGGTATAAATGAATCCACTTGGCATTACTGTATCATGCCTCAGGGTACAGTCTTTCTGAAGTTTGGCAAAACATCAAACTAGGAATTAAAGTTGTGGGGCTTTAAATAATTCCTTTTCATTGTTTTTTTTTTAATTGTTCCTATCTTTCTTTACCTCATACTATCTTCAGAATAGTTTGGTTTATGAACTCCCTGGGGACTTTTTGTTGAACAAAGTTATCTTTCATTGTGTGCCTTTGGGGGCAGAGTAGTAGGAGAATTACAAAGAAAGTAGAGAAAGATGAGAGAGATGGAATGTAGAGGGCTAACCAGCAGCTCATTATAGTAATGGCGTAAAGATGTGACACAAGACGCTCTTTATTCCTGAATCCTCAATCAGGATTCTCTCTGGCTCAGACCAAGTACCAGAAAGATGCATGAAGTGATGCACCATGAGAGATTCAGAAAGTGACAGAGTTAAGACAGGAAAGGGCAGAGTTCTATTAAATTGCAAAAGATTAAAATGTTATAGATACAAAACGTCATGTATTTAAAGTTGGGATAAAACCCTCCACCTCCATCATCTTCTACACCCACGTTCCAGTCAAATGTATATCACACATACAGCCTGTCCTTTGTGATCTTATGAAACACTGCAGGATGGGAGCTCCATGATGGTGGGCCTTAAAAATGCTGCAAAATCTTACGGTTTTTGCAGCAAAGTTTTTGTAAGTGCTTCAAATACAATCCAGCAAAGCCACAAAATATTGTTACAAACATTCTCTGTTTATAGCTAGCACGTCTTTTAAAAAGTCACGTAATTGGAAACGAGCTTCTTAGGGATTTGGCCACTTTCTTATGCTCCTTAATTGTTCATCTACTATCACCCCAGACAACTTACATAACTTATCTTTGCCCCTAACATTGGCAAAAATACATGTAAAGGTCAACATTACAAAAATCCCATTTCCTTTCCAAGGAATCTATTTCCAAAGTACTAAAACATGAACATATGTTACAACATTACTCACAGTAAAAAACTGCATATGTTAGTAGCTACACATTATAGTTAAACAACAAAATTACAAGGTCTACATACATTTACGTAAGCCTGTAAAAACACCATATAATCAACGTAAACAGATCAATCTAATTTGATTCATAAAAATGTTATTCTACTCCATCTCATCACAATAGGAAAAAACCCCAATAAAACTCAGTTATATTTCTTTCAAAAGCTTTCCTATGCATTTAGTAAGAAATATATAACATCAGCAGTTGCCAACTCATGATTCTACTGTAAATCTTATGATATTTGAGGGCCAAGTTGCAGAAGACCAACAGAAGTAGGCAGACAGCCTATAGGAGATGCCCATGTGTGAAAGGACTGCAATATTGCACCCAGCTGCAAGATGGGATTTGAGGGGTCAGTGCCCCCTTACAATTCTAAACTTATGTAGTATTACCTTTGGCAAAATTGTTTTTCTACGACAATAATAAGCCAATTTTTAGTTGAGCAATGAAGAATTATTGTGGCAATGTGTAGGATAAGGAGAGGGGGGGGGAAATCCTGATTCCACTCAAATTAACCACAGTAGAAATAGTATAAAACAAGCGCTATGTCTACACTATGAGTTCTCGGAAAAAAATATGCTAATGAGGGACTCATTTGTATGAGTCACGATCTCATTTGCATACTTTCTGCTGATCCTTTTTTGCACAAAAACAAGCAGTGTGGATGTTTTCTTTTTGCACAAAAACCCCTTTTTCCTCAAGATCGGTATACCTGGGGCATAAAGATCTTGAGGAAAAAGGGGTTTTTTTGCACACAAAAAAAGTCCACACTGCTTGGTTTTGCGTGAAAACGGATCAGCAGAAAATATGCAAATGAGACTGCAATTCATGCAAATGAGTCCATCATATGCATATTTTTTGCCTAGAAATCTAGTAGTGTAGATGTAGCCAAGGAGAGCTACTTTACAAAACAAAATAAGAGCACAGAAAAGTAGGTTACGTGTAACTGCACCCAGCCTGCACCATGCTTTCTATCCCTTGCCACATTATATTAACAATAATATCCTACACCCTGACCCACAACCTGCAGCCACCTCCCACATACTGAACCCCTCATTTTGGCCCCACTCAAGAGCCTAAGGAGGAGCCCACAAACTATTCTAACTCAACTCCCTCAGAAGAGTTAATCTAGCCCTGAGGAAATGCCCTGAGCATTGGCACCCCGAGTCCCTGAGATGCATGAGTGAGGTGTCTTTTTTTTTTTCCTGCTTATCAGTTGCTGGCCATGTCTGTGAGAGTTTATTTGCTTGCTTCTCACTTTCATGTGGTTCCCGACTGATTTCTCTGTCTGTCAGTGCCCTTCCATCCCAGAAAAGGTTCCCCACCCTTTGTGTAGATAATACTAAATGGTGCCTTGAGAGGAAGGGACAGGATGAGATAATTTCTTGAGGTCCCTTCCAATCCTGTGACTTTTATGATTATATGTGATTCTAAATACAATCAGGTTCTTTTCTTAGTTACAAGGTCTTAATCTGATACAACACTTTCTCATACCAGAGGAGTCACACCTGATTTACACGAGTGTAATGGATATGAGAATTTGTCTTTTTGCCCCAAAGTGGCACCCATGGATATACATCATTAATTTGATCCTTTTTTCTTGATCTCACTGGCAAAAGTATGCTCTATCTTATCAGGTAACCAATTACAAAACACCCCTACTACTAATTCCCAAAATATGCAGAATTATGGTGAACATTGTAAAGCTAATATGGCATGCAAGATATTCTTTAGTATCTATGATCTATCATCATTTCTCTTAAAGAGAAAGTAAGATGCATTAATTATCTGTAACTCAAAATTATATTATGCATTAATACAAATTAAAAATCAGTTTAATCAATAGAAGAATGAATTAATGTCCTTGATACCTATTTTCCTTCAGAAATGATTACGTATAATTAAAGACTTAAGTCTTTTCAGAAAATATGAAAATCAAATTTTTTGAATTTTTAATTGTTTGAGTTATATTTGTGAATAGTATTAAGAAGGATAGAATCATAGGGCTGCAGGAGGTCATCAAGTCCAGCCCCCTGCTCAAAGAAGGACCAATCCCAACTAAATCACCCTGGCAGGGCTTTGTAAAGCCAAGACATAAAAACCTCTAAGAATAGAGATTCCACCACCTCCCTAGGTGACCCATTCCAGTGCTTTACCACCCTCCTTGTGAAATAGTTTTTCCTACTATTAAACCTAGACCTCTCTCGCTGTAACTTGAGACCATTGCTCCTTGTTCTGCCATCCCTCACTACTGTGAACAGCCTCTCTCCATCCTCTTTGGATCAAATTCCCCCTCACTCTTCTCTTCTGCAGACTGAAAAGAAGCCCAAATCCCTCAGCCTCTCCTCATGGTCAAGTGCTCCAGCCTCCTAATCATTTTGGTTGCCCTCCACTGGACCCTCTCCAATGCGTCCACATCCTTTCTGAAGTGAGGGGCCCAGAAATGGATGTAATATTCCAGATGTGGCCTCACTAGGGCCAAATAAAGGGGAATAATCACTTCTGTAGATCTGCTGGCAATGCTCCTCCTAGGCTGTGTCCAGACTCCATGCCTCCGTCGACGGAGGCATGTAGATTAGCCAGCTCGGAAGAGGGAAATGAAGCCGTGATTAAAATAATCGCGGCTTCATTTAAATTTAAATGGCTGCCCCGATCTGCCGATCAGCTGTTTGTCGGCAGATCGGGAGAGTCTGGACGCGATGCCCCGACAAAGAAGCCTTTCTTCATCGACACAGGTAAACCTGGTTTCACGAGGCTTACCTGTGTCGATGAAGAAAGGCTTCTTTGTCGGGGCATCGCGTCCAGACTCTCCCGATCTGCCGACAAACAGCTGATCGGCAGATCGGGGCAGCCATTTAAATTTAAATGAAGCCGCGATTATTTTAATCGCGGCTTCATTTCCCTCTTCCGAGCTGGCTAATCTACATGCCTCCGTCGACGGAGGCATGGAGTCTGGACACAGCCCTAATGCACCCTAATATGCCATTAGCCTTCTTGGCTACAAGGACACACTGTTGACTCATATCCAGCTTCTCATCCACTGTAATCCCCAGGTCCTTTTCTGCTGAACTGTTACCTAGACAGTCTGTCCCCGGCCTGTAACAATGCATGGGATTCTTCCGTCCCAAGTGCAGGACTCTACACTTGTCCTTGTTGAACCTCATCAGTTTTCTTTTGGCCCAATCCTCTAATCTGTCTAGGTCACTCTAGACCCTATCCTTGCCCTCCAACATATCTACCTCTCCCGCTAGTTTAGTGTCATCTACAAACTTGCTGAGGGTACAATCCATCCCCTCAGCCAGGTAATTAATGAAATTTTGAATAAAACCAGCCTTAGAACTGTTCCTTAGGGAAAAGCCGCGTAAACCTTCTTTTTTGAGGAAAAGTGGCTTTTCGACAAGGGGGGGAGGATTTTCACCAAAAAACCTGTGTCTTAACTACTTTCAAAAAGTGCGATCGGAAGAAGAGATGCAAATTCCTGGGAAATTTGCATATCTTCTTTCGACCATTCCTCGTAGTCTAGATGAGCCCCAGTTTACCTCCCTCATCCAGTAAGGGCCCCACACCTTCTCTGATCACCCTCTTATTGCTAACATGCCTGTAGAAACCTTTCTTGTTACCCTTCAAATCCCTTGCTAGCTGCAATTCCAATTGTGTTTTTATCTTCCTGATTACTCCCCTGCATTCTTTAGCGATATATTTATACTCCTCCCTAGTCATCTGTTCAAGTTTCTACTTCTTATAAGCTTCCTTTTTGTGTTTAAGATCACCAAGGATTTCCCCGGTAAGCCAATCTGGTCGCCTACCATATTTGCTTTTCTTACCATCGGGATGGTTTGTTCCTGTGCCTTCAATAAGGCTTCTTTAAAATACAGCCAGCTCTCTTGGACTTCTTTCCCCTTCATGTTAGCATCCCAGGGGATCCTGCCCATCAGTTATCTGAGGGAGTCAATGTCTGCTTTTCTGAAGACCAGGTGAGTATTTTGCTGTTCTCCTTTCTTTTTTTGGTCAGGATCCTGAAATCTACTATCTCATGATCACTGCTTCCCAGGTTTCCATCCGCATCTACTTCCCCTACTAGTTCCTCCCCGTTTGTGAGCAGCAGGTCAAGCTGTGCATGGCCCTTGGTCGGTTCCTTCAGCACTTCAGGTTCCTTCAGGATGATGAGACTGTTTGTTTGTCTCCTAACAATATTTAGTCTAATCATGTTTTATAAATATCCTGTTCAAATTAGTCATCACTGGGTGCCTAAAGTTAGTCTCCTAAAATTGTAATTAAGCACATAAATAAAAGTGCAGATTACCACAGTTCCTATTCACTTTATCAGGATTTCTGTGTATGCAATACTTGTGAAAATAAGGGCCTCTATAGCTGTGTCCAAGTATAAACAAAAGTTTTGCTTTAAGCAGCCAGTTTGGAAAATGTTGGCCTTTGTATCTTTTATGTGTCTTTAATAGGTTAATTGGTGATTTTGTTGCTGTTGGGTTTTATTACGTTTTACAGATTTGGGGGCTTACGTGACTTAGGACCACCAACTCCACTGGCTTTCAATGGGGCTAATGGTTATAAGCCACAGTCAATTTTAAACATGCTTTTTTCATGGTTTTTATAAAAAATAATGTTTAATGGGTTTTTAAAGAATTTTATGTAAAGATTTTTACCCACAAAGGCGTATTTCAGTGAATGCTCTTATCAGTCTATGGTGAGATCTGCTAGAGTTTAGAAAGTAGGATTGTTATAATTAATTGTTTACAGTTGGCGCATCCTCACAAGGAAAAACCTGTCAGATTGCATTTCAACCTACCTGGACATAGTCTAAATGACCTGACTTACATGCATCTTTCTTCAAAGAGACTTTAACACCAGATTACGGAGAGAAACTTCAGAACTTTCATTCATGCTTAAATTTGATACTTCACGAATAGGCCTTAACAAAGATGCTAATTTCCTTACACATTATAAAGACAGCTTCCCCTCTTATCACCCCTGATTAGCCATTCATTGATTTATAAAGAGCTATTCCCTCCTTCCCTCTCCCTCACCCCACTTTCTGTTCTAAATCTGATTTGTCAGTTTAATAATGTTCACTTTTTTCATTGTATTCCTTTGGTATACAGGCAGTCCCCGAGTTACGCGGATCCGACTTACGTTGGATCCGCACTTACGAATGGGGCCCTCTCCCTGGTCTCCAACAGACCAGGGAGAGGAAGCAAAGCGGCGGGCAGCGGGCAGCCGAGACGCCTCTGGGCTGTCCGCTGCCCGCGTGCTCCAGGGCTTTGCTCTGCTTTGCTCCCTGTCCCCCTGGTCTGCAGACCAGGGGGACGGGGAGCAAAGCAGAGCAAAGCCACAGAGCCCGAGGGCAGCAGGACAGCCATGGCGCGTCTGGGCTGTCCCGCTGCCCCCGTGCTCCGCGGCTTTGCTCCGGGCGCCTGTGGTACAGCAGCTGGGGCGCTGCCGGTTGGTCCCGTAGCGCCGCTCTGGGCGTTACAGGACCAACCCGGCAGCACCCCAGCTGCTCTGCCCCGGGCGTCCCCAAGTCAGCTGCTGCTGAAACTGACCAGTGGCTGACTACAGGAAGCCCCTGCCCGGGGCTTCCTGGAATCAGCCGCTGATCAGTTTCAGCAGCAGCTGACTTGGGGATGCCTGGGGTTCTTAAGTTGAATCTGTATGTAAGTCAGAACTGGCGTCCAGATTCAGCCACTGTTGAAACTGATCAGTTTCAGCAGCAGCTGAATCTGGACGCCAGTTCCGACTTACATACAGATTCAACTTAAGAACAAACCTATAGTCCCTATCTTGTATGTAACCCGGGGACTGCCTGTATATGGTCATGCCAATTCTCTTTCAGAATATGATCTGAGGAGGTGGCCCATGAAAGCTCATCTTGTTAGTCTTTAAAGTGCTACATAGTTTTTCCTTTTGTTTTAGCAAGATCAGACTAACATGGCTACCTCTCTACTACCAGTTGGCTCATGACTGAGTCAACACCTAAAAAGTTAGTAAATCAGGCACTTACCAGCTTCTGACCTTTTAAGCCTACAGTTTAATATTTATATTGATGAGAAATAGCTTTGGCATTTTGTATTTCAGTGCTCTACATTTATTAGTATACCATAAACACTTTCAGCAACAACAAATCTTTTCAATGTATAGACCCAAGCACTTTTCCAATTTATTGAAGTGCTGATATTTCCAGAGGCAGAAAATGATTAATCTCATTAAATGATAAATTCAAAGGTGTGTTGTTTAGTTATTGTGTCAAAATGTACATAAAAGAATGAATTTTTGTCTTTGTAGTGATTTAACTGGTTTTCATTTATCATCATTTTCAGACTAGATGATGTAATATTATTGAAAGCCAAACCAAAGCTTTTCCTCTAAAACGAAGAATGGAAAGTAATATAGAAAAGCTAAGAAATGCATCTCATTCATAAAGAAATTGTGCCACTAGAAAAATGTGTGCTAATTAAAAATATATAAATGAAATAGGAAGCAGCCAAGTGGACAGGATGTTGATATTTTTAAGACAGAAATAATGAAGCTCATTTGAATGTATAACAAAGATAGAGTACATTTAAATAAAATGCGCATTGGCAACCATGCTTTGGTTTTGGCTAAGTCTCAGCCATTGAACTTTTATATAAGGAGAAAACCCAAACCACCTATAATTGCCTTTTTCAATTAATGGCCCATAAGATAAAGCAGCCTTCAACTTGAAATAAACATTTTTAATAACTGGCATCAAACATATCTCTAATCCAACTTTTTCCATACTTGTACACTTCAAAATATTTACATCCTGAATTTAGATATGTGAGAAGCATGAAACCTCAGCTCTCAGAGGATGATGTGGCAGCTTTTGATAAGTAAATTGCTGAAGAGGAAGTTGAAGTTGTAATTAAGAATTTAATATCCAATAAAGCTCCAGGTCCTGATGGGTTTTCTGAGTAGTATTGTAGAGCTGTAAAGCAAACATTGGTCTCTGTTTTAACTGAATTGTTTAATGGAATAGTCAAGAAACAAGCTTCATGAGAGGGGCAAAATTGTTGTCATTCTTAAAGAAGGAAAAGATCTTACCAATTGTGCATCATACTGATCTCTTGAATTAATGTGGATATGAATATACATGTCAACATGCTAGCAAAAATATTTAGGGTCATCTTGTCCAAATAAGTTCAGTCTCTCCTGTCTGGATTAGTTGCTGGCAGGTATCTGATAATATCGGAAGTACTCAGCATTTGATTTATAATTTTAATTTTTAGAAATTTTTCCTATGAGTTGCACTCTTTAGATGCTGAGAAATCTTCGACTGTCTGAAGTAGGGCTATCACGGACAGATTTAGTAAGATTTGGTTTTGGTAATCAGTTTTCTACAAGTCTATTGGTTTGTCCTCAAGCGACCCAAGAACACACATTAACAACAAGGTTAATGTCAGCAATACATACAGTGTTTATTGGAAAAGATCTGGATACGAAAATCCAGCTGAAATGGTGGGGAAGGAATTTGGACAAAGAAATTAATCAGGATAAATCAGTCTCTATCGGAAAAAGGATATACATTTTTAATTTCTGTCGCTCAAAGAATGTATTGGGCGGCATTTGACAAGCCCAAAGAGCCATCCTCTTTTAGCTGTTAGGCAGGCATTCTGTTTGAGGGTTGCAGGGAAAGAGGCACATAGTTGCACATGTGGTAGTTGCACCCAGGAATCAGATCGTTTGGAGAAGAAATTATTAAACAGATTCATCTTATGACAAAATGCCTGCTTCGTGGGGTCCCTTGACTTGCTTATTTAATCTCCAGTAATGGATCTATGTTTTAAACAGCACAACAGATTCATTTCTTTTATTGCTAGCAGCAAGACTTTGTTTTGCACATTATTGGCAAAATGTGATTTCTCCTCCTTACAGAAATGTGGTAAAATATGAACTGTCCTTATAATGGAAGAGCTTTCATACTAGTACATATAAAAGAGAAGTGCCAAAAAAAAGAGCATATATTCAGAAATATGGTTAACCTTCTTAGCATAGTCAGAAAAGGAGGTTTCCACAGCCAGCAAGCCAGAACCTTAAGACAGTTCTTGGAGTATGAACTTGATTCTGAATAAGCAAAATGTTATCATTCTGCATTGCACATTACTTTTTATTGCAACTTTGCTGCAATAAAAAGCTTAAAAATCAGGTTATTTTACATTTCCAAGTTTCCAGCTCACTTGTCAGGTTCATCATAAAAATTATTCCCTTGTTTCTAGGACTAAAAATATAATACAATGAAAAACATGCAAACACCACCATTAGCATTGTCCAGCAACACCTGCCTGCAAAACCTAATCCTCACAGCAATATGAAACTACAGACAAGACCATGCAGGAAGCTAGGAATCAATGACTTTCTCCCTTCTGGTGTTTGCTTGGTGTCTCACTGAGTGGGTCTATGAGTATACTCCCTTTCATAACCAATAATGGGGGAACAAGATGATCTAATGATGATTTGCGACTCAAATGAGGTGCTGCACCACTGGAAGAAGAGGGAGATCTCCTAGCCCCTGTCTCCTGAGCATGGGCTCAAGAGGGTGTGAATGAAGGAAGTGGGGAACCTTCACTGATTTGTTCAAGGAGAATCAAGACAATGGGATGATGAAGAAGGATTTTGTCACTCTAGATGAGGAGCAAGTAATGGAAGCATCCTCCCCTACACTATGACAGGCCCCTGCTTGAAACATCCCTTGGGTGTGAGGAAAGAGAAAAGGAGTGGATACCCAAGTGTGTGCCTCCTACCCCATCCTCCTTTCCACTCCTTGCAGACCAAGATAGGGAAAGCCAGGTGAGAGGAAACTGTGTATGAGAGCTCTCAACCCACCCACACTTATCATGGATGGCATAGCATGAACTTAGTGGGAAATCTCTTTACTAATGCAATTACTGTGTAATCAAAGGAACTCCACATATTTGCTGGCCAAGTTGGGAAGAATCTGACATCCACAGAGGGATCACTCTTGCATGGGACCCCAAGGAGGGGGGAGTTTACCCATGGTTACTTCGATTCAAATTCTCACTTTACCATTAGTTTCCTGTGTGAGCTTGGGCAGGTCACAAAGCCTCTCTTTGCCTTAGTTCTCCTTTTATAAAATGTGGATAAAAGTATTATACTACCTTGCATGGACACTGTGAGAATAAACACATTTTAATGACATTTAGACATTGCAGGAATGGGAATAGATAAGCATCCTCAATAGTGGTGCTTCACTTCCCAGTGTTTGAGGCTACGTCTACACTGTGGCAGTTTTTCAGAAGAGGAAATACAAATGGAGCACTCATTTGCAAATCTCACTCTTTTATTTGCATATTCTCTTCTGATCCTTTTTGCAGAAGAGGTTTTTGCAGTAAAATCCCTGTGTAGATGCGGGCCATTTGTCGGAAAAACCCCTTATTGCACAAGATCCTGTAAACTTCATTTTTTGAGGAATGCTACCACCACTCCTAGCTACCTCTGCGACACCACTGACTTCTGGAGGAAACTTCAAAACATCAGTAATCTACCTGAAAATACCATCCTAGCCACCGGAAGTAGAAGCCCTTTACACCAACATTCCACATGAAGACAGATTACAAGCCATCAGGAACACCATCCCCAATAATAGCACTGCACACCTGATTACAGAGCTCTGCAACTTTGTCATCACCCACAACTACTTCCAATTTGGAGACAATTTGTATCTCCAAGACAGTGGCATGGCCATGGGCACTCACATGGCACCACAATATGCCAACATCTTTATGGCTGACCTTGAACAATGTTTCCTCAGCTCTCACCCCCTAACACCACTACTTTACTTATGCTATATCATAGGGACCCACAGAAAAGAGACTCTCTTGTTGAAATCCTTGTGAAATTCTTCAACTTCCACCCCACTATCAACCTCAGCCTGGATCAGTCCACATGAGAAATCCACTTCCTGGACACTACAGTACAGATAAATAATGGACACATTTCCACCACTCCATACCAGAAACCCAGCAACCGCTACACTTACCTTTATGCCTCCAGCTTCCATCCCAGATACATTTCTCAGTCTACTGTATACAGACAAGCCCTAAGATACAACCGGATTTGCTACGCACAAAGACAAAGACAATCACCAACAGGATCTTTATATAGCATTTCTGAAACTGAAATGCCCACCTGGTGAAGTGAAAAAACAAATTGACAGAGCCAAAAAAGTACCCAGACATGAACTACTTCAAGACAGACCCAAAAGAGAAAATAACAGAACTTCACTTATTACCTATAATCCACAACTCAGACCCCTCCAGCGCTATATACACAATCTACAACCATCTTGGAAAATGATCCCTCACTCTCTGAGGCCTTGGGAGAAAAGCCTATTCTTGCTTACAGACAACCCCCAACCTGAAACACATTCTTTCCAGTAACCATGCCACACAACCACATCATAAGCATCCAGGAACCCAGCCCTGCAACCAAACGCAATGCTAACTCTGCCCACATATCTATACTAGCGAATTCATCACTGAGCCAACAACATAAGCTACCAAACCAAAAGGTCGTTTGACTGCACATCCAGTAATCTGATCTATGCCATCAAATGCCAGCAATGCCCTACTGCTATATATATTGGACAAACTGGACAGTCTTCGCGAGAAAGAATCAATGGACACAAATCAGATATACGTAAAGAAAACATACAGAAACCTATTGGGGAACACTTTAATCTTCCTAATTACTGTTTAAAAGATCTTCAAGTGGCTGTCTTGTCACAAACCAATTCTACTAGCCAGATACACAGAGAAGAATTAGAATAGGAATTAATCCGCCAATTCAATTCTCATGCTAATGGACTCAATCATGATGAAGGATGGTTGGGACACTATCAATCTAACATTCAATGAAGGTGCAAACAGCTCTTTGTGTAGATTCCTTTGTTAGGAAGGATACTATCTATTGACTTTGATTCTTATCTGCTTCATTTTAACTACCCAATCTTCAGATACTTACTGACTCCCAGCTCTACCTTCCTATTTTTCCCTTTGATTTTCCATACCCACTTCTCCCTGTCTCCCACTCTCCTCTTTTTTTCCCTTCCCCCTCCTATTTATTTTGGGTCTGCACATACTAAACTCAAATCATCTGAAGGAAGTAGACTGTGCCCATGAAAGCTCATGATATCATCTACATGTTTGGTTAGTCTATAAAGTGCTACCAGACTATCTGTTGTAACTTTCCCTATGTGAAAAAACTAATTAATGTATATGTTGATAGGAGTAGATTCTTAGTTATGACTAATCACAAGAGCTTTCTCCTAATAGTATATTAAAAGTTGTGACTCTCATTAAGACTTTAAACCTTAACCAAAAGCAACTGAAGAAAACACATGTTGCTTCACATTTAGGCATTTGCCATTCACATTGGGGCTGACCCTTCAAGCCTTGCTAAGCGATTTTTAACAAGTTTTGCCTCCACCAATGCAGCAGGGCTGATTCAATTATATGTAACATTATTCCTCTTTTTAATTTGAAGTGACATTTTAATTTATTAAATCTGCACAAGGCATCTGCACCACCACTTGGGGAACTGAAAGTGTTTGATAAGTAACAAAAAATTAGATTTTATACCAAATGTGAAATAGATGAATGTTATCCAAATTCTACACGAGGAAATTGAAGCTCGGAAAAGTTAAGTTATCAAGAGCACCGAGCAAATTGATTGCATATGTGAGACTACCACCCAAATCTATACATTTTCTTCAGGGAGTAGATGTCTTGGCACAAAAGTTATATGTAAATGTTACTGAATATAAAATATCATACATATTCCATTTGCTTCCAGACAATCCCATTCACCCTCTCACCCAATTTGTTTTAAACTAATTTTCCTGTGAGAGAAACTGTAGCAAAATGCCACACAGTTACTCCTACCAGAGTAAACTAAGATCCAGTGAAAGCTATTTTTTAACTTACCTAAGTGGTTTTATTGCCTTATATTAACCTGGAGAGAAAAGAAAGTTAAAGTCAAACTAGTTTATGGTTTATGACTAGCGTTGATTCTGGATTTAGGTGTGCCTCCCAATATCAATGCTGCCAAAAAAGCCTGCAAGCAGGAAGGAGACATTTGAAACTGTTTTAGCACTTGGTGAACCAGGATGCTGGCAGAAGGGGAGGGAATGGATCTCACACAGAGCAACACAGTGACATTTAGAAATATTTACATTTTAAAATTAAATCAGCCTCTCTAGCATATGACTGATACATTTTGAAATAAAATGACAAAAACATTCAATTTTTATCATGCTGTCCTATTTACATTCATGTATGTTAGTTGCATGTAATGTGGCTCAAAAGCTTTCTAACAAAGAACAACTAGGAAGTCTCCATTTGGTAGATGATATTTCTAAAAATGCATATATCTCACATGGACGCATTAGGACAGATATATTTCACGAGGGAACAGCACGAATATTTATATGTGATGGAAAATGTATACAATACAATTTAGTGAATATTATAGAAACAGCTCCAATTAATATTCTTTGCAATTTCTAAACACTCACTATTTGTGTCAATGATTCTGTGTTTGCATACTTGTGACTATTTTAGCAATGGATTGGACTCACAGGGTATGTCTACATTACAGCGTTATTTTGAAATATCTTATTTCAAAATAGTAATTTAGAAATACCTTACTTAGAAATAACACATCTAGACACAAAATGCATTTCAAAATAGTGTTTTGCTATTTTGAAGTAGCATGTCCACACTGATTGGACGCTGAATCGCATTTAAGGCCGGCCAGGACTGCATGCCCCTGTGCTGTATGTAGTGTGGATGTGTGTTGGGGGGGGATGTCCCCTGCCTCAATGTAGAGGGGACTTTTGGAGGGAGGGCATCCTGCTGTGTCCCACCCCAGGGTCAGGAGCATGTCATGTCTTTTCACACAGGCATGTGCTAACAGGCCAAAGCCCCTGTGTGGCAGCCAGCTGGGGTCACATGCCCAGGGGTGGCACAGCACGTGCTCGCACATGCACAGGTTGCTGCATGATCTGTGGTCAGCAAGGCCCAGGTGCGCGGTCCCTAGTCTCCCTCTTCCCCCCCCCCCATAAGGGGACCGTAATGGCACTCACATGTTGTAGCCTCCCCCAATGACACCGGCGACAGGTCCGCTGGGATGGCTCGGGGGTCCTGGCTGCACGGCACACTCCCTCTGGGTTCCTGCGGCTCCTGGCCCTCCTCCCCCTTCACCATGCCCTAGTCAGGGCCCTCTGCCCCAGGGTTGATGACCACCTGGGGAGCACAGACTATTCCACCCCCCTCAGGATGTGGTCCAGAACGTCAAAATAGGGGCAGCTCTCTGGGTCTGCCCCTGTTTGGGAGCTGCCCCCTGTGGCCCTGGCATAGGCCTGCTGTAGCTCCTTAATTTTCATCTGAACCTGCTCCTGGGTTCGGATGTGGCCTTTGCTGGCCAGGCTGGCAGCCATCCATAGATGGCCGCATTCCTCCATCTAGTGCGGAGATCATGGACGTTGGAGGCAACCCCCCAAACCTCAATCAAGTCTATGATCTCTGCATTGGACCAGGAAGGCATCCGCCTTCTCCTGCTCCTGGGAGCTGGGGGCCTGGGCCCGGGGAGCGGTGGAGGGCTGGCTGGCACTGGCTACTTCGCTCATGCTGGTGCCACTGGGTCAGGGCAGCCAATACAGTTTCTGGGCTGGCAGGCCTGGAGCTGGCACAGACACTGTGGCCAGACACTTACCCCTTTAAAGGCTCCGGGGCGGGGGGGAAGGAGAAGAGTTTTCCTGGTTGTGGCCAGAGTGGCCAGCGGGGCACACTGAGAAGGACTGGAGGCCCCCCCCCCCCCCCCGTTTCAAAATAGCCCCTATTCTGTGTCTACACAGTGCTTATTTCTAAATAGCAATTTCAAAATAGGCGCTATTCCTCATGGAATAAGGTTTACCAAGTTTGAAATAAGCCCTCCGCTATTTCAAATTAATTTTGAAATAGCGGTTGGCTTGTGAAGATGCTAGTACAGTTATTTTGAAATAACTTTTCTATGTAGACATACCCACAGAAAGGTTTGTAGAAACAGCAAATTTTAAATAACTGTCACAGAATATGTGGAAAATTAATTTTTAATTTGCAAACATAAATGTTCTTACCAGAAATCTGTTCTAATGAGAGAACCTCATCTATTCAAGGAACAGAACAGACTAGTGAAGGAATTCAGCTCAAATTTTGGTTGCTGAATACTTGTAACAACAGCTCACAATCTGCAGGCCAGGCATTGTCTCTAGAAACTATGCCATAAATATCACTGGATAAGAACAAATATTAATTGTAAGTTGCTGGTAAGAAATTTGCAAGCTAAGATAAATTACTTGTGACTCATTTCCTTACCTATAGCTTAATGCAGTTAAGTTAAGCCTACCATACATAGCTGTGAGTGAGATGCGTGGGAGAAGGAGTTTTTCCCTACGTGACGTGAACAAAATTAGAGCATCCACGCTCAAGGAAGTGTCAGTACTGTTCAGGAACTAGAACTACTCAGGCTACCCACATCCCTCCCTCTTTATTCTGGGAACAACTCTCTGAAAAGAGGGAAGGAAGGTGACCACAGTTCTGTCCCCTCATTGTGATGTAGCCAGCAGAATTGGCCAATTATGCAGGGGGGGGGGCAATATTTGGCAAACCAATAGCTAGGAAATCGTAATATTCCCTGCATTTCTCCTTGCATTCTTGCAAAGGCTAGAGAATTATATGTCCTGTGCCTGCACTGCTCATGACAGTAACTCAGGGCTGTGCAAGCTCTATGCTTCTATCAGAGATGGCAGACAACACCTCATCGTGCATAGATACATGGGAAATTGAAAACAGGCACAACATTTGTGTGTGAGAAATGATATTCTATGATGGAGAACATTGCATTATGGAAAGTTGATCCATTGCTCCCAATCACTCCTGCACCATGCTGTGCATCAACACAAGCACTCCTTGTTAGTACACTCAGCAGCAACTCAATGAGCCAAGTATTCAGATGCACAAGCAATAGACTAATTGTGGCGGCCATATGCTGTTGTAACTTGTGGCCACAAAATTTAATTGTCAACACGGCCCTATTTTCACAAAGCTTCAAGGACTGAAATTTTCAAACCAAAATTCTAAAAGGGATCAGCAGTGGGAAACCTTTTTTTGGGTTGGGGGCCACTGACTCACAGAAAAATCAGCCGGGGGCTGCACATAAGTGAGAACTGGAAAAAAAAACAACCCTTCACTGATGTGGCCCCCTCACTGAGAAGCAGAAAGACACTGCACACATTCCCCTCGAACAGCAGGGCTGGGAGAGGGGAGGCAGGCGGGGTGGACAGCCTAGTAGATTTTGTGTGCTCCAGCCTTCAGGGAGACAGCAGGGGGGCTGGAGCACAAGTTCGGGCTCTCCAATGATAGAAGGTGGCCCTGAGCTTCAGAGGCCAGATCTAGGCAAGCTGAAAGCTGCATCCAGCCCACAGGTCTGAGGTTCCCCACCCCTGGTATGTGTATAACTAGGCCAAGATTTGTTTGACAGACTCTTAAGTCATTATGAAATATTTAGGAGCCCTAGTTTATGTTTAGATTTTATAATAAACATAAAAAAGAACAGGCAAAATTCATATAGGCTGGAAATGAATGATATTTTTTAATGGAAATTCATGCAGTTTTACTTATAACTATTCTGTACAATATGGAATTTGTCAAATTCAGACTTCGTGTATTTCTACTCTACTGGAATCACTATGCCGCAAGTGAAACTTATCTTTTTCCTTACAGTTTTATAATAAATGAGTTAGCGTCTCAGCTGGTGTATATCAGACTAACTTTATGATCATAAATGTTTCCTGGGAGAAAGAAAATAGAACAAAAGGAAGTCAGAAATGCCTGACTTTATGGGAAATTGCTATAGAATTTAATAGAAAATGAAAACTCTTTCATAGACTTTAAACAACCAAACATAACTTAATAGAAAGTTATATAACTGCTGTGGAGTTCTATAAAATGTTTTAATAATCCTAGAGTGTGGCCAAACATTCTTTATTAAATTATATGGGATTTTAGGTTCTTTATTTTAAAATTTGCTACATTTTTTTGGCCTCTGAGGGTTTATTTACCATTAACTTTCGTTTTACTATTTCCATAATGTTATTCTGAAGAAAAATCATAGATCTGAGGAAAAAATAAAACCTTTTTTTCCTTACAAATTGACTTTGGGTGTCTTGTAAACTATGGCAAGTTAAGTCTTCGGCAAAATCAGCCAAACACCTAAAATAGTGCAATTTGATACTCTCAAAGATTCACAAAACAAAATATGTATTTCAGAATAAATAAAGGCATTTTAATGGATGAAATCATAAAAAGAAAGTAACTGGTTTATGCAATCCAGATGACATATGGCTTTGTATATGGTAGAACCTGCTTATGGTGAACTTGAATATTGTGACAACATTTAAAGTTGAATTTTGTGTGTAATAGTGTCTGATATGAGATCTCTTCAATGAGGCACATTTCACTGAGGGTACATCTACACTGCACGCTTATTTTATAATAAGTTATCCCAGAATAGTTATTCCAAAATAGCTTATTTTGAAATAGCCCATCTACAGTGAAGGGAAGCCTCAAAATTATCTGAGGCAGGCTTCCCTAATGTAGACATGCTATCTCAATTTAGAGCCCCAGGAGGCACTGGGGAGAAATAACTTAGAATGGCCCTGGTAGGGGCTATTTTGAAATAGCAGAAGTGGAGCATCTACACGTGCTTTATTTCAAAATAACTATTTCAGAATAAGCGTTACTCTTTATAGAATGATGTTTACAGATTTTGGAATAATCCGTCCATTATTTCAAAATAATTACACAGAATGGCTGTGTAGGCACTCGCATTGTTATTTTGAAATAATGCTAGTTCTCAAAACAACAGTGCAGTGATCCTTAGCGTTCAGTGTAAGTCCCAAATTACCTGCATAGCATTTCACTCCTCTAAGAAGATTTGAAACTTGGTTATCAGCAGAGTGAAGCTTCCCTTTCTGTTTTTAGAGACTGGTAAAGTTCAAGTTACGTCAATGGGAGAGTTCTCATTGAGGGCAATGGGCACAGATGTATGATCAAGTTTCATATGTTGGTGTTATGATCCTAATTTTTGAGAAATGTAATAATTAATATGTAAGTAGAAATTATTACTTCAAGAGCTGGAGACACTCGGCATCACTTAGGATTTGGCTTAAAAAGAACTGGAAGAATAGATTTAATTATATGCATATTGAGGGCATGAGCCTTATCCCGGTGGAGTCCATGGGGATTTTGCTCACTGACTGGAGTGGAAACAGAATTGGGCCCTAAATACATCAGTGAGTCTATTAAAATCACAAAACAATGTCAAATCTAGTTACTACTGAACAGCACCAAAACAACAAATGGGTGCTAACTTGTTTTTTTCTAAGGTGGGACAAATACCATGGGTGTAAATGTGTAAGTGTATTGTATGAACTAGGAATGAGCACTTCCATAGATTATTAGTAACTCATTTCTATGAATCTACAAAGAAAATTTTGTGTGTAGCACTTTGTACCATTCTTGACTTTTTTGGTATGTAATAGCCTGTGGCACAAAAGAATTACTGCATGCAAATTTGTGTTAGCTACACATTTTTATGCAAGACGTATTATCTTTGATTTTAGGAATAGACAATCCCATTTATCATAAATACATAATAAATCACTATATATTTTTTATTTATACATCAAACACAGTTCCTTCTTCTATCCATAATTTGGATTTGGAGAAACCAAATGTATTTTTCTACATTTCATAATTTCCAGTAACATTTTGCAAATGTATGTCAGCCCTTCAGATGTTTTTGCAGCAGCTATATATAAAGACATTTTAACCCTGTACAGTCTATGGTCCAGATTCTGCTGTTGCATACACATGATATAGTCCAGCATCTCACTCTTATAAATAAAGTTATATTTGCATACATAAAATCTTTCAGAGTCAGGGACCACTTTTGTAATTATATAACACTCCCTACATTTCTAAACATTCTTTTGTCATCATAAAGTCCATGTAATTAAGGACCAGTAATGATATCATACAGATACAACATACATGCAAATAACAGAGGAATGTTAACCTTCTCACTCTTAAACTTGACTGATTTAAGAAAGGAGAATTTGGAATAGATATATACAGGCTTCACAGCAAAGTTTACTTCTGGCGGAGATCAGTACTTATATTTTAGTAATGCCTGCTAGGTAGGATGCTTAACACTTACTCCTGCGCCAGTTCCTCACCTACACCATCAGATTCATCCTCTGAGATGTATTTTCTGGGCTTTTCCAGGATATTAGAAGATCGATACATTTTATTTAAATCTCCTGTTTTACAATTATCTCCCATAGAAAAAATAAGACTGAAACTGGATCCCTCACTTTTGATTTGCCCTTTTCTCTGTAGTGTCTTGGTGAGATTGTCTTTAATTTTGTCATAAATATTAGATTTTCCTTTGGAAGCAGCATGTGAAACGGTGGAATCCTAGGTGGTAGAAGTGTTGTCTTTGAACACAGCACTGGGGTTCAGAATTCTTCAGTTCTAATAGCCATGACCTTAGGATTCTAGATGCGCACAATAGGTGTAATAGCATTTAGCTGTGTGTCAGAAGATTTGGGAGGCTTAATTAATGAATGTTTGTAAAGCAATTAAAGATCCTAGAATGAAGAGTGGTAGAAACAATAAATATAATTTACTATTATAAAGCATTTTTCTGCCATTTTGCCCACCACAATTTTGTCTTCACCTTTTGAATTATTTTTATCTTTGCTATTTTTCTAACAAAATAACAGTTTCCTTTCTGAGTTATTAACTAAGCTAGTTCTTGTAGTTGTTCTGCATGCATTATTATTACTTAATTGGGCTCAAAGGAGAAGGGAAGTATTTTTTCCCCCTCTTTTATGTCTGGCATCCCTCAGATCTTAGGTAGTTTAATTTTTAAAGTGTGAATACCAAGATGTTTTTTCTTGCAAATTCTTTGTGCGCAGCCATTACTGCATTCTTCTTCCTTGGATTATAATTAGTTATTTACCACTGTGCTTTGGGTAGATAGCGTTTAATATGGCTAACCAAATAGACACTGTACTTACCTTAGGGTCTGAGGGGACAACATTTCTGCCAGGTTTGTGATGGGTTGAAGAAGGTTCCCCCTAACAAAGCATCATTTCTACCTTCAATTAACCCTATCAGAAGAGCCCCCAAAGAAGATTTCAAAGGTTCAGGCTTTGCAGCTGGAAGTGTATCAGGAAAAAGTATGTTTTCTGTGCTGATCCCTCATTTCCTCCTAAATTAAAAGGAGATTTTTGGGAGCAGCAGCCAGTGGGGAAGCCCCTGGCAGTATGTTTCCAAGAGGCAGGTTATACAGGAGTTCAGAGGCCAGGTGAGTCCCATAGCAAAGTAAAAGTAAAAGTTCTCCATGCTAAGCTTTGGCACCCACAGTTTCCTAGATTTTGTACTGGTTTGGTGGAATGAGCTTGGAATTTGAGGGAAAAAAATTCTGCAAGGGGAGAGTCAAAGGGAAAGAGAAGGCTATATCAAGCTTTTCCCTTGGTTTCCTGTGTAGCCTGCTAAAAAGAAATTCAGGCTCTGAATTTTGTGGATCACATTGCAACACTGCTCCTAGTAACACAATGCCTCAAAAGTCTTGCGTAAGGGAGAGAAGCAGGCTGTCCATAGAGGACATGACGTGCCCCAGAGTTTCCAGACACTTATGCCAGAGTAACCAATTTGATGATGAGAGGGCAATTGGATGATATAAACTTCTCAGGCTGACTCAACTAGTATGTCCGGCTGACGTAGCAAAATGTAGAAGTTCTTTAAACTAACTCCAGCATATAGGCTGTGTCTACATTGGCACCCTTTTCCGGAAAAGGGATGCTAATGAGACAAGTCAGAATTGCAAATGTGGGGGGGGATTTAAATATCCCCCGCGGCATTTGCATGAACATGGCTGCCGCTTTTTTCCAGCTCGGGGCTTTGCCGGAGAAAAGCGCCAGTCTAGACGGGATCTTTCGGAAAATAAAGCCTTTTCCGGAAGATCCCTTATTCCTCTTAAAATCAAGAATAAGGGATCTTCCGGAAAAGGTTTTATTTTCCGAAAGATCCCATCTAGACTGGCGCTTTTCTCCGGCAAAGCCCCGAGCCGGAAAAAAGCGGCAGCCATGTTCATGCAAATGCCATGGGGGATATTTAAATCCCCCGCGGCATTTGCAATTCCGACTTGTCTCATTAGCATCCCTTTTTTGGAAAAGGGTGCCAATGTAGACACAGCCATAATGTATATTCTTAATAGGTGTTTCCAGCTGGATCAAAGTACCTTTCTTACTGAAATAGCTAAATAAGTCCTTGGCCAATTTTAAAGCATCTTTTTACTATAGTAGGAGGCATAGGCAGCTATAGAAATGGCCAGAACACATTTGATTACCTTCAAATTACTTTCCAAATTTCCTCTCCTGCAAGAGTCATTTTTGATGGTCAATTTTTCTTGTTTTTTTTCTTCCTTCTAAAAAACATAACTGTAAGCCTGGTAATACAAGAGAACTAAGGGAAAAGTTAGGAAAGGAATTACCAGACTCCTCAATAAAATTGCCACTATTCTATGTGATATCTTCTGAGAAACCAACAACTTGTAGCATATCTGAAATAGATTCCACTTTGCCCATCCCCAGAGAGCATCAAAGAAACTATAGCCATGGGCCCAATCCTCTGAAATCAAAAGTCTCATTAACTATGCCCAAAGCAGCTTCTGCATCAGACCCTTTATCCATTTCCAATTTCACATATTCTCACTTTGAACTTAAGAGACTTTTTTTTTGGTAAGTTTATTACTTAAACCTAAAGGGCCAAAATCTTTTTCACCACCTCCATTGATGGTTGGAGTTGTTTGGATGTACCTGACTGTATATAAACACTTGGTAAATGAATTTTTCAATTTACTTAAAAAGTGTAAAACCAAAAAAAAGCAGTCATGTAGCACTTTAAAGACTAACATGATGGTATATTAGGTGATGAGCTTTCGTGGGGCAGAGCCATGAAAGCTCATCACCTAATAAATCATCTTGTTAGTCTTTAAAATGGTACATGACCGCTTTTTTTTATTTTACCAAGATCTGACTAACACGGCTACCTCTCTGTTACTTTTCATTAAAAAATGTAGAATTTCTTGATTTGAGGGCTTAATATAAAAAGTCATCTACTTATGTCAGTACTGCTCTTTCCAGATATCATAGCAGCAAAATGATTGGTTGCCATTATGGAAATGAAATATGAACACCAACTCAAACCTCAAAACACCATCCCTATTTTCCCAGGAGATTTAGACACTAGGAGATTGAGGAGCAGAGGAGAGGAATGCAAAAACCAGGAGGCTCCCTGGGAGAAAATGGAGACTTAGTAGACCTGGACTGTTTTTAAATTGTGCGTTCCGTGGAACAAGGACTCATTTGCTAAATGTTTGTTCAGTACCTAGTACAGTGAGGCTCAACTTGACTGTAGCCTTTAGATACAGCTGCAATATGAGTACTATTAAGAAACAATGCAGACGTTACTGACTGGAAACTCCTTTGGCCTTCTAAGAGATTTGTTCCCACATAAGAATTGGGAAATAAACTGTAGAATTTAGCCTACTTTTATTTTCCAGTGGGATCCAAAGAAAGTGATTTTCCAGAGGTTGGCAATAATTTTTGGTGGGGAGCCACTCCAAGATTTTGGTAAGTGGTCAAGGGCTGCAGTTTGCTGTGGAGGAGGTGCGGGGTCTAGGGTGGAGATTGGGTGCAGAAGAGTGGGTAAGACAGCTGAGGATTGGGCTAGGGGTAGGGAGATCACACAAAGCTTCCCCCATCCCTGCAGAGCAGAGAAACATAGGGACTGCACTTTAAACCATGGCAGCTGTGTGTCTGAGGGTCCCGGCAGGATGGTCCATGGGCTGGATCCAGCCCTGTTCTCCACCATCAAATCAAAATTCTCCACAAATGTGCCTTAATAGTACCATTTCATTCTTGCACTGGAGCCAGATCTGTGTTTTTTGCCATGAATCTTGGCCCAGCAATCCAGCAAAAAGAGGCTGTCCAGTTAATCTAACTAGCTAGCTAGCTAGCTAGCTAGTTCTTCCCCTCCCCCAAGATGGGGAAATCTCAAGGTAGTGTAGAGTCAGCATAGACAACAATAGGTTTCAGCACTTCAGTGTTAACTGCAGGACACAAACTACACAAGATGGAGTGCCACTATCTCCTGGTTATCCCTTACTAGTGCAATGGTTCCCCAGGGAGCTATTGTAACTGATTTAACTTAGAACAGCAATGATTTAAGCTCTTCACACATAACACCGCTAATAACCCTAACTTTGCCCCCAAACATGTGACAATCAGAAATATAGTACCTTACCCTTCCATCACACCTCTCTATCAGGATTTCTATTCATATAGTCCAAGCAGACATTCAGTGTGACTGTGTCATCAAAGTGATAGGGGGAGTGACTACTGCTGGCTCACAGAGATTGCCCTGGACACATTGAACGGCCTTTTCTCTTTGTTTCTAGCTGCAAAATTGAAGAAGCTAATAATGCTGATGGGGATTTCCTAAAATTCTACAGTTTAGAGAAGAGAAAAACTCCCTTGCTCCCCAAAAAATAATACAAGGTAGTTTCATTTTTACAGAGAGTAAGTTAAGGTTGAGCGGTTGTGAGTGAAAGGGCTGTGCATTTCCTTGTTTTTGTACATTTGTGGTTTGTTTATTCTTGCAACAATAACATTCTTTGGGAGATTTGTGAGGAGATTTTAACTGAGTATTTCCTGGTTTCTGACGGGGGGGGGGGGGCAGTTGTCGTCCCATATCCCGCAAGGGTATGAACTGAAAGAAAAAAAACCCCCACTATTGTATGGAAATATCTATAACTCCCTCTCAGTGATTTTTGTAAGTGAAAACAGCAAGAGCAATTCAGCCGCAATTGTAATTGTGGAAGGGAATAGCGAAACCCAATTTTCTTGGCAATATGAACATTTTTTATTTTTCTGTTTCTATATTTTTGGCTCCCACCCTGCTTCAATGAGAATAACACCAGTTAGGTCTGAATTTGATTCTATGAGATGGTTGCATTGGATTCCATTACATAAGGCAATATGTAAGGAGGCTTAAGGTTAAAGTTGTTTCTCTTCCTCGATTTTTATCGAAATAAATAGCAATTTAGATATTCATTGGATTCTAAAACAAGATGATCTCTCAGTTAATTTGTCTATGATCTGGGACAATGAACCAATCACTTTGCTCTTGGGAAACAAAATCTTAGCTCAGGGTTAACAGGTGTCATTTAAATGTTTTTGCTGTAACAGGATCTAAGGGAGTTTCAGACATATACAGGACTAAATCAATATCCTCTCTCTTTTTCTCTCAACTGTATGGCTCTGCTCCTAATTTCATTTATACCAGAATAAATCTGAAGTAACTCCACTGAAATCAAACATGTAAAATCTGATTCTAAAATCCCATAACTTTTTCTTTTCATATAAAAGGTACAGTGCAAAAGTTTGTTTTAAATTATGTCTACTTTTTTTAATCTAACACCCGATTTACATCCATTTATTGAACCACAAGCTTCTGACCAGACTTGGGGGAAGGGGAATAAAGCATTCTACTCATCTGTTACCCACGCTAGTATAGAATTTGGGGAAAGTAATAAAACATTATTTAAAAAATTATTTCACTTCCCTGCTACTTACAGGAATTAAATTGGGAAGTGACTTCTGTGCAAGATTGTGCTGAATTTCAGAAGGGTGTCTCAGAAAGGGCTGATGCAATCCCAGTCTTTTTGGGAAAAGCTTTCTGAAAGACTTTTTCATAGTGGGTTTCTTTAATGCTTTCTTATAGTTGGAGAGAGACATGGTTTAAGAGCTCCTCTCCATATGAACATAACAAAGGGGTCTTTATGTTGATGCTCATGTAAAAATAAATAACTAAGAAAAATCTTTTATTCAGTGATTTACTATATGCTTTTCTATATGCCCAGTGGTCATACTTGCAATTATAATGAATAAAATACATGTAAGGATTTTAATGATAAATCCGCTTCCTCATCCCACCCCATTTTTTGTTAAAGCTTTATTGATTATGCTGGTATGATCCCTTTTGATTAAGCAGCCAAATGTCAAATACTGATTACCTTTCAAATAGCAGAAATATCACTTGAATAGAGGTAACAACTCATAAGGTGTTAAAGGTGAAATGTCAAGTAAAAATGCAAATTGCCCTGTGTGGACATCTTGTATGGGAATTCATATTCTACTTAGCTATTGTACTGAAGCAGCATTCATGGTATGTTCCATGTCCTGCAATAGGGGACTCTGCACCTTGTATCTCTATATATCTTCCTAGTGCCTGGCACTGAGGCATGGATTTGTCCATTAGAACTAGTTGAGGATTTACAGTGGAATTTACTGAAAATATTATTTTTTAAAAAAGCATATCACTTCCATGCAGCAAGCTGGCATACCACGTGCACTTTCAAATAATACTGTCTAGTGAACTCAGCTGGGGAAACTTTTTGCACAGTACCAAAAATATAAACATAAGAGACTATTGGGCTGTTACTGTACATTGGTTACATAAATACATGGGAATTGCACCAACCCAAAACATGAGTGAATTGTAGGAAATGAAAGATGCACCTAAAAAAATAAACAGGGTTAAAGTAATTGTTGCATAAGAATAACTGTGTTAAATGATTTTATATTCTAGTTGTACTATGTTACAGGAATATTGCAGGAAGGGAGGAGCCTGTCAAGTAATAGGTGTAACGGCATTGCCAAGAGGGTTTTTCTTGCGTAAGGAGGGGCAGTGTAGATGCTCCTTCTTGCGCAAGAGCCTCTTCTGAAAAAAAATGGTGGCTCATTAGGTATGCAAATGAGGCTCGGCGATATTCCACGCTTAGCCTCATTTTCATATTACTCGTGCAAGAAGCCGCGAGTGTAGACATAGCCATGGAGTGCATCTAGACTGGCAAGATTTTGCGCAAAAGCGATCGCTCTTGCGCAAAAACTTGCCAGCTGTCTACACTGGCCGCTTGAATTTGCACAAGAGCACTGACGTTCTAATGTAAGAATTCAGTGCTTCTTGCGCAAATACTTTGATGCTCCCACTCAGGGATAAGCCCTCTTGCGCCAGTGTAGACAGGAACCTTAATTTTTTGCGCAAGAAAGCCCAATGGCTAAAATGGCCATCGGAGCTTTCTTGCACAAAAGCGCGTCTGATTAGGCATGGATTCTTTTGCGCAAAAGCACTTTTTGCGCAAAAGCATCCATGCCAATCTAGACGCTCTTTTGCGGAAATACTTCCGCAAAATCATGCCAGTCTAGACGCAGCCAAGAAATCCATCCCCTAAGGATTCTCCTTGTGTAAGGTGTTCTCAGGTGCTGCTGAGAAACAGCTGCTTCAGGGTCTCCTGTGCTTTCATTCCTTCTAATTGCACTGCAACATCTAATGTCTAGGTGCACTGAATTCACAAACTTTGGATTTGGCATATAGGTTCCATATATGATGGAGGAGAGAGAGAAGCTTAACAATGGGATCCACAGAAACCAGCATGCTAGACGAGGAGCTGCTTGAACTAGCTGATAGCCAGTGCTTATGGTAGAGGTCCTAAACAGAGTCCCCCTCAAGGCCTAAGTGTGGGCTGCAGGGAGGTGCCTATCTCTGCTTGCAATTCACAACCAGGAACCCTGTTTTGGAAGGGAGATGGCTAAGCTGCATCTTGCAAGAACAACAGCAGCAAAATGGCTGACAGAAGAGGAGGAGAATTTCTTTTTAATGGTTGGGGGGGGTCATTGATTAGGTTACTCATCCAGGCTCACTTCCTCCCTCTGATGGATGTGGAGAAGAGATCTGAACAGGAGTTTCCTACCTCTTAGATGAGTGTAATAATGACTGGAGTCATTCTCACTCTGGTTCTAGCCAATGCCTATTTAATTATTTACACAGAGGGGAACAGCTTCAGCAGCAGAGCTTGAGAAGCTCCCCCTGTAGCCCAATAGTTGTGAGCACTCCCTGGAAAGTATAAAATCTCTGTCCAGAACCCTTTTGCACCCCCGCTACAGACTGGAACTGCATCACCAGCTCTTCACTTGCTTGCATCATTGACAGTGGGAGCTGCAGAGGAATGGTGCCTGCAGGTGTGTGCCAGTCAACATGGAGCCAGCTGAGCTCCCCCGACCAAACAGGAGCTGTTCCAAAAAAGTGCCACTCCCCCAGCCCTGAAGTACCCTCCTGCATTCTGACTCCCACCCAGACCTCTTCACCCCCTGAGCTCAGAGCACTGTTAAAGCAGCTCAAGTTTCTACTGGCAAGAAATGGCAGCAGGAAGAGGAGGGAAAGGGGAAGGAACTAGAGTTACCAGGTACTTTAAAAAAAAAATACCAGACATGGCGGGAAAAAAATTGGTTGAGCAAAAAAAAAAAAAAAAAAAAATGGGGGACCAAAAAATAAGGGAGGGAAAGTCACTGCTGGACTTCTGACCAAGAAAAACTGAAAATACCAGACATTTTAGGACATTTTACATGATTTTTGGTATTTGGGGGCTTTTTTTACTGGACAAAGGCAGCAAAAACCAGACTGTACAGGTGAAAACCGGACACTTTGCAACCTTAAAAGGAACAAATATCTTCCCCTAATGTGAGGTTTGTGCTGAATCTTAGGGTGCATCAACACAGCACCCAAAATAAGATACTCAATTTACGCTACACAGCTGAGTGGAGGGTTTGTGGATCTCAAATCTGGCACCTAAATCTCTTTGTATATTTAAGCCCCTGTCACTGTCACCAAGAGCTGGTTGAGAAAAGTAATATTTTTATGAAACAAAGGAACAAGCTTTGAGGGGATGTTGGGTTTTTTTACTTGACTATTTTTGTATGTTTATGAAGACAAAATTACTAATTACAGGATTAAAAATTTTGTTTCAGTGGTGAAAACATTTTCTCTCTCTATTACATGGTTTTTTTGCTGGGGAAAAAAGGAGGGAAATTTTTAAAACAGGAGGTGTTTCTCCCTTTCCACAACACGCTCACACTCTTTACACTGCATAAGATGGGATGAAAAGGTTTTTGAGAGAGAGCAGCATAAGGTTTTCCCACCAAAAGAAAACAAAACGTTTAAAAAAAACTTTTAGACAAAAACTTTTTTCATTTAAAATGTAGACAATGCTGTGAAAATGGGCATTTTTCACAAGAACATTTTTATTGATGGAAAAGCCTTAAAAAAAAAAACCTGATGAAAATTTAACCATCACTTATGTTGTCTCTATTCATCACATGTATATCTTGATTTCTTTTTCTTTCCTTTAGGAAAGCTCATTATTTTAACTTTTCCCTCAAAGGAAAATTCTTTCAGTGTGCCCCTTTCAGTTACTGACTTCTGCATTACTTACCTTTAATTCTTCATTCAGAAATATTATGGATGCTTCTCCTATAATTGACATGTCATACTGCATAGAGCTCTGCCTTTTAATGGTGTGGTAATGGAAGGATTTTCTGCATGCTTCTTCCTCTAAACTCTAGTCTGCAATTATTTTGCAACTTTTGCTGCTGTTTCCACACACACACACACACACACACACACACACACACACACACATTCATAATGCCATTTCAAAGCTGCAGTGAAATGTGAGGCCTTCCTCAGTCAATTGCCTCTGTTCTCAGTGTGGATTCTATATTCTAATGTGTAACTTACTTCAATGATATATAATTGTAAAGCAGGTAGCATTGTGACAGCTTTCTTAATTGAGCCACATAAGAGGAAATGGATTCACCTTCATGTTGATTTATTTTATGAACTGGATGATAAATGTTCATATAGAAATGTTATAATTTCTTCAAATCTTTCATCATCAGGGTTCTGTGGAACCTTCAAAGTGCACAGCACACTGTTTTTACTCTTGTTAAACCCAGCTGAGCTGGAACTTTTCTCTTGTGCTAGCTCATTAACTTCAAACTATTGCTTCAGCCTGCATTGGCCAGGCTTCTATAGAGCCCTATTCAAAAGGTACCCATTTTTTCAATATTTCTTGACATACTCTCTGTGCAACTGGGCATGTTATAGTGTTCACACCACATGCCTAACGCTGCTCAGGTGGAAACTGAAGAGACAGCAGTGTCTGTATCACACAATGGTAAAATCTGTGGGGTTGGGTTCCTTTTCTCCAAGCATAAGGTTCTTAAATGCTTATTGCTGGGTGTAGTGCTTAGTGGAACTTTGAATACAAGGCAACTATGCACTAATAACTCTGTGTATCATAACAGGGTTTTGTTTTCTGATACAGCAGTAATTTTAAAATAGCGCCACTTTCAAAAAGAACCATAAATACAATTAGTAACTTTAAGCAACTTGGGGACTATAATACTAATATGAATTGAATCTGAAGATTTCTTATGAATGCCTTATGTTTTTTCCTAACCCCATTTATAGGGTTTTTTTCTCTTATTTTAATTTTCATAATACAATAGTTCTCTTGTCTATTTTGGATGTATTCCACTGATATTTTCAATGTTCTGAAGTTTAATGCATTTCAAAATAATAAAATGTTGGTCAGTAATATCTTTTAGCAAATTCTCTTAGAGCTGGGTGAAATTAATTTTGGGGAAATACACCAAAGCTTTTTACAAATTCAGGTTGAATTCAGCAAATAATTTCAGCCAAAAATACTCATATTTTTTTTCAATGTCAAAACAAAATGACATTTTGAAAGAGCATTTTGTTTTAACAAGTTTTGCCTTTCTATTTAGAAAAGGATAGAAAATAGGACCCAGAATATCTTACTGCCCCTGTATAAAACTATGGTACGCCCACATCTTGAATACTGTGTACAGATGTGCTCTCCTCACCTCAAAAAAAGATATTTTGGCCTTGGAAAGGGTTCAAAAAAGGGCAACTAAAATGATTAGGCGCTTGGAACGGGTCCCATAGGAGGAGAGGTTAAAGAGACTGGGACTTTTCAGTTTAGAAAAGAGGAGACTGAGGGGGGATATGATAGAGGTCTATAAAATCATGAGTGGTGTGGAGAGGGCCGATAAAGAAAAGTTATTTATTAGTTCCCTAAATAGAAGAACTAGAGGACACCAAATGAAATTAATGGTGAGCAGGTTTAAAACTAATAAAAGAAAGTTCTTCTTCACACAGCGTGTAGTCAACCTGTGGAACTCCTTGCCAGAGGAGGCTGTGAAGGCTAGGACTATAATAGAGTTTAAAGAGAAGCTAGATAATTTCATGGAGGTTAGGTCCATAAAAGGCTATTAGCCAGGGGATAAAATGGTGTCCTTGGCCTCTGTCTGTCAGAGGCTGGAGAGGGATGGCAGGAGACAAATCACTTGATCATTGTCTTCAGTCCACCCTCTCTGGGGCACCTGGTGCTGGCCGCTGTCAGTAGACAGGATACTGGGCTAGATGGACCTTTGGTCTGACCCAGTACGGCTGTTCTTATGTTCTTATGTTCTTAGAAACAGTATTTCATTTTGAAAAGCAGCTAATTTTTAAAGGGTGAAAATAATTCATAAAGTGTCTTGACACCAAACAGAAAATTGGGTAGGAGAATAGTTTCAGGTAGAAAAACCATTGTGTTTGACCCTATTATTTTTTTCTCTCTGAGTTTTGTAGCAGCAAGAAAAAAATTGTTTGGGTTTGAACAAAATTGAAATGTTTAAAATTTGCCCCTCAAATCAAAACAAAATATTACTAGCTCAGTTCTAGATTAACTACATATTTTATATCCTTGCACGGTCCTCTACTTTAGGAGTTTAAAAAAACACTAACAACAACAAAAGGCCTCTAACAATATTTCTAAAGATACGTGCTATGTTTAGACTGCAGGCTTCTTTTGGAAGGAGCTTTTCCGGAAGAGATCTTCCAAAAGAGAGCATCCTCACTGCCAAAACACATGGAAAAAGCGCTATGCTTTTTCAAAAGATAGCATCCATTCAGTGTGGACACTATCTCGCATTTAAGCTGTGATTACTATGGATGGAGTGGCCACCAGGGAACCTGTGCTTCTTTCCTTTTCTACTTTTGAAAGAATTCCCACTCCCCATCCACAAGCACCTTTTCCCAAAAGAGCTCTTTCAGAAAAAGGCTTCTTCCTCATAGAAAGAGGTTTACCAAAGTCGGAAAAACCCGTCTGTTCTTCCGATTTTTTTTTCCCAAAAGAATGCGATTGAAGTGTGGATGTAAGTGAAGTTTTTTTGAAAAACGGCCATTTTTCCAAAGAAACTCTGTAGTATAGACATAGCCATTGGGTTAGATTCTTCATTTGGAATTAAACTGGTGAACTTTCATGCCCATGCAGAGTCCCACTCATGTCAATCAATGTTAGGATCATCATATATGGATCAGATACATAGGTTTGGGCCAAAATTTATCTATAGCTAGATAAATAGATCAACAAAGCAAACTAAATTTTCCATTGATGTCAATGGGACCTTTGCCTTTGATTTGAATGGAAAGGGAACTAAACTGAATATAATAACAAGCTATTTTAAATTTAATAATATATCAATTAAATTAGGTAATTAAAAGCTCATAGAATGGCATGTTTCTTCTTTTTTTTTTTTCCTGGAGGCCATCCTCTAATATGCTAGATTTGCTTTAAAGCATGGTTATCCACTGAAAAGGTGGTGCGGTAAGAACATCGTTGTGTTGATTAATGTTTGGTATCTTTCAACAACTTCCAAATTACATCTTTTTCAGTGTACAGTTTAAACCATATTTTTGTTGTCATCTCTGCAAACTCAGACTTAGCTCTGAGAATCACACTATATTCTGTGGCTCTGACATCACCAAAAATAAAGATTCTCCAGAATATATCTGACTATCTTAACTGAGCATTTGCATGTTAACACTGAATAGATGTGCATGTAATGCAATGATCAGTGAATGTAAATGAGATAATCAAGTGCACAAATGAACATGTGTGTGCACCAATTTTCTGTGAATCATGGGCCTCTTTATGAAGCTGTTCCATTTCAATTAACTAGTACTAGGGTGAGATGGTTCCCTTTCTAGGCCAGTGATGGGGCTTCTCTAGTGTGTAAGGGGAGCTGCTGGGTCAAATCTCCTTTCTGCTCCCTGAAAAGGGGGTGTGGGTAGAGGGATGTGCTACAGTCCATGTGCACACCTAGGTTATACAGTTAGCGATGGTGATGGAGGCTGGGGGGACCCCTTGAGCTTGCCTGTTGAAGCTGATACACTTTTGTTAAATATTAATTGAGCAGCAGCAACTTTGCATTTTACTGTCCAGCTATCTATCTTGTTTGGTGGTGCTGCAGGTTTGTATACTCCCTCTGCCTGCTTTAACAAGGGCTTTGGAGGGGTTTCAAACACAGTTATGTTGCATGTGCCCTAGATGATGTGGGTCTTACTTCCCTCTTCCCTGTGGAAGCTGTTTAATTAAATGTTGGTTAGGCCAGGAGCAGGGCCGGCCTTAGGCCAATTCAACCTACTCCCCCAAATCGGGCCCCGCATCCTAAAGCTGCAGTCCCCAACCGGTCGATCGCAATCGACTGGTCTATTGCAAGGCCTTGACCAGTGGCTCGTGAGGCGTTCGGGGCCCCCCCACCCCCATTCTCCCTCTGCCCCCGAGAAGCCCCACTAGCTACCTCAAGCGTAGTGCCGGCTTCCCTGGGGTGGACGGAAGTCCTTCCTACAGCTTTGCGCCACTTCTGTGGACTCTGGAAGTGCGGTGGCTGCTCCCCTCCCCACAGCTCTGTAGCTTGCCGGGCAGGGGGTGTCAGCCCCGAGGAGGATCGCAGTGCTGGCGGCTTCCCTGCAGCACCGTGACTACAGGACTCAGGAGAGGTGAGTCAAGTGCAAGGATTTTGTCTGCGCTGCGGGAGGGGGTTTGGCCCCGGGGCAGTCGCAGGAGGGGTTTGGCTCCGGCCTCTGGAGCAGGCGTGGGACTGCAAGAGGGGTTTTGGATGTGCTGTGGGAGGGGGGTTTGGCCAGCTTCTCTCAGGGTGGGGGAGAATCCTGGGAGGAGGCTGTGCAGGGGAGACTCTGCCCCCACTCCCCTCCTGTTTCCTCTCCCCAGCTGCAGAAACCTGTCCCCACTGGCACGCTGTTCCCTCTCCCCAGCCGCTGAAACCTGTCCCCAGTACTATGTCCCCTGATCCCACCAACACAGTTGGGGCCACACTAGTGAAGCTCGGGGGGCGGGGGTTGAAGGGGTTGTTTTTGCATCTCACTTGTGTGGCCCCAACTGACTTTTCTGTGGGTCAGTGACCCCGACTCAAAACAGTTTCCCTGCCCTTCTCAGAAATAAAGATAATGCAGAATCTTTTTGTGTTTGACATAATATTTTATTTAAAAATGAAGCCTGGCCAACAAACCCCCAGTTGGGGCCAAGCCCCCATCTGGCCACAGCATCATTGCACTCCCCTTTCCCCCAGACCCTACATCTGAAAATCAGTTGTACAACTATCAAAACAAATTATTTTCCTAATATGAAAGTGAAAATCTATAATTAATATTCTTCAAGAACATGGTGACTTCTATCAATGGGTGTGTCTAGACTACATGGCTCCGTTGACAGAGCCATGTAGATGAGTTTACTAGACATAGCACAATGAAGCGGCGATTTAAATAATCGACGCTTCATTTACATCAAAATGGCTGCCGCGCTGTGCTGATCAGCTGATTGTTGGTAGATGGGGATCAGCCAACCCCAGAACCCTTTGTCGTCAGATCCTGTAAACCTCATTTCACTGAAAGATTTTGCTGAACAAAAAGCAAAGAAGATAAAGTTTTAAAAACATATAGGTGAGGTGTACAATAAAGTCCCTCTTAACCAACTTTGATATTTATAATAACCAACTTGATATTTATAACATATGACGTAATGTACCAAAACTCTTGTGTGTGGTGTGTTGGGTTTTTTTTGTTTTTTTTTTCTGCTCAACAAAAAATCCTGGGTGCCGGGGCCCTGTCAAAACTGTTCGAATTGGGCCCCACACTTCCTAAAGCCAGACCTGGCCAGGAGTAGCTTCTAACTCCCTCTATAGCAAAAAGATTTGGCGGTGGTCTTGGACCGTCATTGCAACAGGTGCCCGTCTGCCTTGGTGCTTGTATCTGCCCCTGTTCCTTGATAGTCTGCTTTCTTGTTTGTTGAAGCTGTTCTGCTTAAGTGAAATGTGCTTTGGGCCAGGCTCGTGGCTACCCTCACTCTCTAGTCTGGTTACTTAAACAAGACAGAAGGAGACTGTAGGCATTTCATATGCATTGTAAATAGTGACTGAGGGGCATTTTTGATAGTTTGATTTTACCAGAAATAGGAATGTATTATTGAGAACCAGCCTTGAGAAAACTAAAGTCCTCACTGATCATACAGCCTGCCTCAGAGATAAAGTCCCTGCAAACTGAGCCCTAAAGATTGGACTTAAGGTCAGGAGGAGATATTGCCCAGCCATGGACAGGTGGCAGCTTTGTGGTCATCCATGATTAATTTGCCTGTACCAGATCAGTAATAACTTTGAGGAGCTTTTAAACTCCTGGAATCAAGCCATGCAATGTGGTCGTGGACATTCAGCGCTATGGCCCCACGCTGCCAAGCATGTTGTTAAGAGCCCTCAGGAACCCTGACAGATTCGCAGCACTTTCAAGCAAGCCTGGGTTGTTTAAAGGCATTCCATGAGAACCAAGTAAAATCCCCCATTTCCAGACAGTTTCAAACTCTCATCTGGTTTGGTTTAATTTTGTGCATTCATTCTAACATGAAACGTAAGGTAAAGTGTGTGGGTGTGGGCATACTCCTTTCCATACTGAACAAATATTGTGGGGGGGGGAGGGGCATACTCCTTTCCATACTGAACAAATATTGTGTGTGGGGGGGGAGGGGCATACTCCTTTCCATACTGAACACATATTGTGGGGGGGGGGCATACTCCTTTCCATACTGAACAAAATATTGATTCTAGTTCTGGCCTATTTATGAACTCATTGTATAAGAGCCTTCAAGAGGAGCACTATAGGAGTTTCCGTAATCTATGTGTGCTTGTACAACGTTTTACCTTATTTATATAAGCTGAAAATCTCTCCTTAAGTTGCTGCCAATGTCAGAGTCTCCATGTATCTGTGAGACACAGCCAGACACACAACTGGAATCTGTCTGGCTCATGTATGGGTTAATACAGTCTTGCTAGAGTAGCATGGGCACCAAGTACTGTAGGCAGGAGGAGACTGAGCATCCCCAAACAGCCTAGTGTGGCCCCTCCCCCAGGCCAGTGCACTTCCCACAGGGACTTGGGGTTGTCCATCCAGTACTCTGGGGCGAAGAGCCCTGGGGCTGCAAGTGCACTGGCTGTGCAACCCAGAAGCTGTGTGATGAAGCTGTAGCAAGTCAGGGTCATGGGCCACAGTGGACAATGCTGGGATCATGGATCACAGTGGGCATATTTTGGCCTCCTCTAGGGGAGAGGGAGGTAGAAGAGAGGATCACAAGGGAAGGGGCCGGGGCTAGCTTAACAGCTTTCAGATCATTTACAGTGATCCCTGGGGAGGAGAGAAATTATACCATATGACCTGCACCTGCCATTTAAAAGGTGTCAGCTACTCCTGTAGGGGATGAGTTTCTGTAGAGTCAAGAGTCACTGAAAATAATTGAGTGGGAAAACTGCATGTGTCTTACAGTCTATTAAGCACTGCTGTGTTCCAACACAGAACCAGGTTTCTAGAAGAGCTTAGCTCCCATTAGCACAACTTAGGATAAACTTGATTTTCAGAACCACCCAGCCCCCATTGTGACAGTTATGGTGAAAGAACTCCAACCAATGTGTCTTTTTACTCTTTTGAATATCTGGCCATGAGTGTGCATGGTGAGCAGTTTTGAAAATCTGGCCCGTGCAGTACATCTAACTCATGCAGACACTGAAAGGATGCTTCATAAAAGAAATTGCAGGAGATATTGTTGAAGGCTTTGTCTCTGGCTACTGAAATGATATGAACCAAGCGTGTTTCATGAAATGAGACTTCTCTCAGAACATTAGGGAAAGTAAAAGAAATTGGTTAACAAAAGTAGAAAACAATGGAATCAGAGGCATACTTTGAAAATATTAAAGGGCAGGTCCTGATCATAATTACAACAGTAACCTCAATTTGTCTTTTTAATTTTACTGTCTTCAAAAAGCAGCTTTGCTGACCTCCAATTCTGGAAACGTGTTGCTGTTTAGAGTTCCCCATTATGGAGCATTATAGTCCTCTTCAACACTACTGGAGTCATTCCTGTAGAGAGAAAAGAAAGGATGCTGGTATTGGAGCTACTTTTGAACATCATATTTAGGAAGACAAGTGTATCACTAAACTGCACACTGTGAAGCCACAGCAACTTAGGCAAGACTTAATATTCATCATCACCAAACTGCTGCATCAGCGAAAAGCTTTAGGGAAAGGTGTTCAGGGCACAAACTCCAGAATCACTCAGCCATTTGGGATGGAGGCAGATATCAAGCACTTACATTAGTGAGTGAAATATGCAGAACTGACAGTGACTGTCACTGGTGGCCAACACACGTTTTTACTCATAAATATGCGGTGTAGTATGCCTATTGTCACTATCTGTACATCCCTTTGGGGAGGTGACAACATCAGCCTGCATGAGCATAATGACTCAATTCTGCAGTTGCTTCTCAGTTTCAATATTAGTTGCATAACCGTGCCCCGTATGCTAACACATCTTGTCCATTATGGGTGTTCTTATTCTGGTGGATATGAAATGTTTTCATAATCATAAACTGTTTGCTTTGGGTTTACCCATTAGAAGGCAGACACAGGCCAAATGCTACAACTCACTTCAGTATTTGTCTCTTGCTCCTGTGTCATCTGGCTATGGCAATGTGTGGACAGCTGCATATTTTTCTGCCCTTTGCATTTGTAGAGGCTTTTTTGTCATTCGAGGGTTGTGCAGTGACTTGTTCATGTTCTGTGAGTTTAGTGCAATTAATATGGTAGTACTCATTCCAGGAAAAAATATATTTTGCATATCTGTGATTTCCCCCCCTCCTGCTGCTCTGTTACACTTGTGTTCCATAGTCATCACTAGAACTGGTTAACTAATATTAACAGGGCTGCATGAATAAAAGCAGAAAATTTGGCTTGATGTTATTTGAAGGGCTATAACATTAATTGTTTGCATAGATTCAGACAGCCATTTGTAAAAAGGACTGTGAATTTCAAGATGCATGGATTCTAGGATCTCTTCTTATCCAATCAAGAATTCACATCAGAAGTGCTAAGTTTCTTCATTCCTTATTCTTCATTTTGCTTCGTTCCCCCCCCCCCTTTGTTTTGCTGTGTAGAAAGAAAAAAGGTTGTATCTGAGGCTATGTCTAGACTACAGAAAAACTCTGCCGCATCCAGGAAACACATCTGCTCTTCTGTTGTTTTTTTTTGTGGAAGAGCAGACTTGCTCTTTCAGAAGCCCTGTCTTCCTCCTTCCATGAGGAAGAAGGGCTCTTTCAAAAAAGGAGGTTTTTCCAAGATTTGGCCCAGTGTAGATGGGCCAAATTTCAGAAACATCTCTTCCAACAAAACTATCAGAAAAAGGTACGCAAATTGTGGAGCGCAATTTGCATACCTTTTCTAATAAAACATTATAGTTTAGACCTAGCCTGAGAAATGTTAGTAGGAAGTAGTGTTAAAGTACTAGCCATTTTAGGAGGTGAGTGGAGCGAGAAGAACGATGACCCTCAGATTACAGGTCTGATGTTGTGGTTTCAATGTGCACAGAAAATTGCAGGAGTTAGGAGGGCTTAATAGGAAACATACACATTTCAGTTTTGGCTATATTAAGTTTAAATTCATGATGGGATATCTATGAGACAAAGCCAAGAAGACAGGCTACAATATGGAATCAGATTAAGGTAAACAGGTCAGTCTGTGTTTAAAAAACACACACAATGAACAGGTATGCAAAAACATTCTCCAGCTCAGTTTTTATATTGCCACCATCACCATAGTATCTGAACCTAGAAGTGTATACAAATAGAAATATTAATAAGAATATCCCTCCCTCCCTTTTTTCCTTCTTAACAGATAGTGGGTTTTTTTGTTTTTCTTCTACTTTTCTCTCACAATTGTGAGCAACTTGTGTGGAAAATTTAGTCTCAAAGACTCCTCAATTCTCATAGATTCCAAGGCCAGAAGGGAGCACTGTGATCATTGTCTGGCCTCTTGAATAACATCAGGCCATAGAACTTCCCCAAAATAATTCCTAGAGCAGATTTTTTAGGAAAACGTCCCAACTCGATTTAAACATTGTCAGTGATGAAGAATTCAGCATGACTCTTGCTCACTAATTACTCTCACTATTTAAAAAATATTTCCAGTCTAAATTTTTCTAGCTTCAACTTCCAGGTACTCAATAGTGTTATACCTTTGTTAGCAAATACTGTTAGCAAAAACTTGTTAGCAAATACTGCTCCCCATGGAGGTACTTATAGCTTGTACTCAAGTTGCCCCTTGATCTTCTCTTTTTAGACTCAAGGAACTCAGTCCACATAGCATATCATTGTTAGGCATATTTTCCAATCCTGTAGTCATTTGTGTGATGCTTTTCTGAACCCTCTCCAGTTTACCAACATCCTTCTTGAATTGTGGCCAGCAGAGCTGGACACAGATGAGTTTTTTGCATTTAGAGAAGAGTATTGCATTTACCTCTGAATGTGGTGAGGTTGGCACTTCTGACCTCGTGATCCACATTATTGCTTGTGAGAGCAAGTTCTATAGTCTCAGTCCACCTACAGAAATTTGTGTCCAGCCACCACAAGCCATCCACTTTAGATAATTGTTTCATTACTCTAGTGCAATGCTTGCTGTTGTAGGAGGCCTCAGTTGTGGAGGTAGTAATATAAAAAGGTAATATTTTTCAGGTAAATAGAGCCAGTCCTGTGGAAGTGATTCTGGTAACATCAGTGCACTTTGAATCTGGCCTTTAGTGCTTATATTTTGATGCATGTAGATTAAGAAGCGTTATACTTTTTAATTTTAACTTGTGAAACTATTTTCGTATTGTGTATAATTTCTGTTACTGTCATTAAATAAATGATAAATAAACTGTATTGGTTATCCGTAAGAGGGCACAATCCAAAATATTGCTGTTAAAATATTTTCTTCTAAAAGCAAAAAAAAAATTAAAAAAAATAAAAAAAAAATTCCTAACACTTCTTCCTTCTTAATTGAAGCATTTAGGACTTCTTAAAATGAATATGCTCTGGGTTTGCCTAACAATTATTAGATTCAAGTCAGCAGAGATTCAACACTGTTAACAAGTCAATACAAAATGTGTTGTTTGTCACTGAGCCTGCTGTCAGATTGCATGATGCTTCTTCACTTGGCTTCTTCACCAGTCTGTTTGAGAGAGGTTTTAATGATTCAGGCAGTATCAGGCTTATTCAAAGAAACTCATGAAAATTAAGAGTCAGATTGAAAGTGATCTGATGAGGTACTTTTTGATGATCATAAAAAGACTTACCCTATGATGATGAATTAATCCCATCCAGAAAGTGAGTGTTGTTATATCATCTATGACAGCCTGTTGGCCTGAGTACACGATAGTCTTGGCACTTCCTGAAAAATATTGACGACAAGTGCAGTTCGGCACTGGGGAATATGATTCTGATAGTTTTGCATGGCTAATGTGGAAGAGATCACATAATTTGTGAGTCATGCAAAGAACAGAAAAGCATCATTCTTCAGTGGTCCACACCTGTTTGCTACTTCCCCTCGTGTTGTATTTTATATAATTCTAAATGTGACACTATCCAACAGTGGTTCCAAAACAAATTATTGGTGACCAACCATGCTTCTGGCAGAGTTCATTGTCAAGAGATATGCTCAGATTCCACAGTGATGATGAATGGAATGCAATGGCTTGATCCTGACAGATGCTGAGTACCTCTAATAGTTTGGGTTATCTTTCAGAATTAGGTATTAAATACATAGCTAGATTGGTAAAAAGATAAGAAAAAAGGGAAGATAAGAAAATGGGTGGTTTTGGCTATGTGGACAATGGCCTAAGATGGTCACTAAGGTTTCCTGTGAAATTTTATGCTATCTTTTGTTAAAAGCTACTAGTCAAATATTATTGGGAATCCACTAATATTAAACTTCAAAGGGACTAATCACACGCTTAAAGCTAAGCATGTGATTTAATACTTGGCTGGACTGGAGATCAAAACAGGTCTGTTTGTATTTGCATTGGGACTGTCCGTACAGCACAGACCACGATTTACAATTACTTGGACAAATTTAAAGGAAAAGGCTTCCTCATGTGATAACGAAAAGCTTTTATGTATTATTTCAGAGCAACACAAATTAAGTAGATTAATGTTAACATTTCCTTTTAACTTGGTGTATGAAATTGGCAAAGAAGAAGTCAGCTTTGGTGCATTAAAACGTACCTCAGCAGTTAACAATATGGTGCAATATGACATACCAGTTTCCATTTCATGTTGGCAAGGGAGTTTCCAAGGATGAGCACAGAGTTAGGAGTCAAGAAATACTGATTTACACAATTTCTGCTACGTATTTGCTGTTTGGCCTTATACAAGACACTAGGTCTATGTAAGACACCCAAGTTTATCAGGACACTATCTCTCTGCCTTATCAATAGAGATGATGATTTTTATTTACCTATTTGCATAGGTGTGGTGAACATTACTTAGTCAATGTTCCTGTAATACTTTGAATGTATAAAGGTCTTAAAGTGATTGTTTTTATGCTTTGTTAGAAATCAAAGCCTTTCTCATGACTGAACTCCAGGTTTGACTGGTATTCAGTTAGTTTTGCCCAACAGATTCAGCAACAACTTATCTTTCTAATTGCCCTCTGATCTCAGACATCTTTGAACTTCAGTTTATCCCACAATTTCCCGAAACTCATGGCTCTATGAAGTGTGGTGGTTAACATTTGTTAGGCCCCCTGTTTCCATCTGCTGCCAACAGCCACTGCTATTACTCTAAATCTCTCTTTTCTAGAGGATACTGGTCCTTTTCCCATAATCTTAGGAAATTCTATGCAGGTTTACGTTCCACATGGTAATCTTGGGAAAGGGGTAGGTGGGGTTGCTAGGACCAATCAAATTATCAATGGTACACAGATTACACTATTGTAATTCCTGACTAAGAGGGAGCATGTCATGACATGCAATATATACAGAATATTTTTTTAAAAACCCACTATTTCTATTTAGTGCCAGACAATGGCCTCCCCTTAAATTTCACGCGTCTTTTAATCCCTTATTCCCTACAAGGTGTTTCAATTGAACAATTTTTATTGATGAAAGAAAATTTTCAAGCTACAGAGCTCTTCATCTTACTTAATTATAAGGCACTTAATGCAGCCCTGACAGAACTTTCATCAAATGCCAAATGTGAAAAAAGAAAGCCAAGATCTGTTTTACAAATCTGATGTTTATACACAAATAGCCAGTCAGGGGGCTAAATTGACCTTGGGCCTCTCCTTCTGAAAAGCTGGCCTCCAGTTTCCACCCTTACCCTCTGAAATCAGAGAGCCAACATGCTGATTTGTTTATCTGAAATGCAAAGTAAAATTTCTGAAGGGGGGCTTATATATCATATGTCGAACTCACTTGCTCTTTAGTGCTCTGCTTCCAGCAACTGCCTGCTGCTTCAGGAAAAGGCAGTAAATCCCGCTACAATGCACATAATGCTGCACATGAGAGAACGATACACCATGCCACATTCTGCACTGCTACTTTTGACATGTCTCAATCAAAATATTGCACAAAAGAGGTGAAGCTAAAATTAAATGTTGAAATGAAACTTCAAAAATTTTACAAAATGAAAGTTTCTAAACAATATTATACAAATACTAGAATTTGATTTGTGGGAAATTTCAATAGTTGTTTTCATTCCAGTTCAGCATAAAACAAAATTAATAAATATCAAAGTTTCCCACTACATGGAGTTTTGAGTAGTCATAACCAGTTCCAGAAGGGGAAGAAGAAGGCAGTTGGCAACGGGGCACCCATTAACTCCTATGTCTATCCATAATGCTGATTCAAACATCTATTTAAAAATCACAATGTGACTCAAGGAACAGTTCTTTTTTCACAACCAAATATGCATTTTCTAATAACATAGTCAGACCTACTGTGGGTGAAGGGGGGGTGGAGCAATTGCCCCTATGTCCAGCTATTCAAAGGGGTCGGGGGCTCCGGCTGCTGCTGCCTCCACAGCACTAAAAGTGGTGACTGGTCCCAGGCCTTTTAAATTGCTGTCAGAGCACTGTGTTCTAGGCAGAACTAAGGGCCGAGGGGATGCCATGCTTCGGGCAGCACTGAAGGCTGGCTGCGTTTGGCCCTGCTTCTTCCATGCCACCCATTTTTCCTTAAAACCTTTTCTCTCCATAATTAAAGTGGAAGCTATCATTCCCCTATAATCCACACTACTTCCAAATATCCTCTTCAAAGTCTTCTGCCTCCTAAGGGAAGTATTAAAACCGTGTGTATTTGTTCCGCAGACTTATTCCTACTGAGTTTGTGATCTTGTCATCTGTCTATTAAAGAGACTCATTTTCAAGGAGAATGAAAAATGGAACTCTTCTATTATGAGAGACTCACCTCTGTATGCCTCATTGGTACCTTCAGCTATCATGACAGTGGCTACCTAGCAACCATGTCTTTCTAGTCTAGACAGCTTTGTGTGTGTGTGTGTGTGTGTGTGTGTGTGTGTGTGTGTGTGTGTGTGTGTGTGTGTACACTCCAGTAGAGGGACGGGGAGATGCCCTTCAATATTAATTTACTTGGCTGTGATAAGCTAAAGCATCTCCTTTTAGAGAAATTTAAAGAAATATATTAACAATATGGAGAAACAAAAGAGACATATTTGTCATATAGACGTTCCTGTTGAGTGTACCTCAGACTGCAGGATACAAAAATTGTAACCTGTTGCAAAAAACCTTCAGAACATTAAGAAGTACAAAAGTATCTTCTGATAACAATAACAAAATCAGCACTTTGTAGTAACTATTCAGACCGCTGCCAGTATGTGTTATTTATACTTCTGCTAAAGGAGGAATTGCTGTAATTCCTTTAATGTTACTGCATAAAACACCGACTTTTTTAACAGAAGGCAGGGGGAATTAGTTGTGCCTGATGTTCATATACAAAAAGCAACTGAGGTAGCAAGAAGGTCAAAGACAGAGGAACCTGACTTAACCCTGAACTAGGTTAATCATGAAGTTGTCCCCCAACTACAAGCAAAATTACAAAGGATTATATACATCACAGATCTTACCTAACTTTTTCCAAGCTATAAAGAAACAAAACCTAATGAAGAAGAAAATCTATTCCTCTTCATATTCCCATTGACACAGCTGAAGTAATTCATGGGAGAATAAAATCCTTTCAAAAATGTGAAATATGGTTTCACATTTAAACACAACACCATGGTGTTCTGAACATAGGCTTTTGTTAAATGTTCTCTCAATGAGCTTTTTTCCCCAGTGTTCAAACGTCAGACCAGTTCCTCCACTGCATCATTTTCACTTGATACACAAAAAGTGTCAGGAATACAGAAAGTTCAGATAAGGAGTTCATGTTATATGACATTATTCAAAACTCTTTCACTGGTAGTTGTTTTTCCCTGTCTCTCATTTACAGTTGGCTCATTCTGGCAGTTGTCCCACATGGTGTTATTCATATGACTGACATCATCAAGTGATCCAACCCCGGTTGCCCATTCCCAGCTTCTGACAGGATTTCTGCCCATCCTGATTCATCCGTTGATGGACCTATCCTCCATGAATTTATCTAGTTCTTTTTTGAAACTTTGTATAGTTTGGGACTTCACAACATCCTCTGGCAAGGGGTTCCTCAGGTTGACTGTGCATTTTGAAAAGGAATACTTTCTTTTGTTAGTTTGTTTTAAACCACCTACATATTAATTTCATCTGGTTCTTGTGTCATGGGAATAAGTAAATTTTCCTTATTTACTTTTTCCACACCAGTCATGATTTCATAGACCTTTATCATCCCCCCTTAGTCGTCTCTTTTCCAAGCTGAGAAGTCCCCATCTTTTTAATCTCTCCTGATATGGCAGCCATTCCATTCACCTAATCATTTCTGTTGCTCTTCTCAGAACTTTTTCCAATGCCAGGATATCTTTTTTGAAATAAGGTGACCTCATCTGCACAGTATTCAAGATGTAAGTGTACCATGGATTTATACAGCAGCAATAAGATATTCTCAGTCTTATTCCCTTATCCTTGTAATGATTCCTAACATTCTGTCTGTCTGGTGTTTGTTTTTAACTGCTGCTGCACGTTGAGTAGGTTTTTTTCCCCCCCCCCCCCCCTCAAGAACTATTGACAGAGACTTCAAGGGCTCTTTCTTCAGTGATGTGACTATCTTAAGAGCAGTGTGCAGGCAACACTTCTGAATATCAGGCCACTTTGGTTAGCAGTTTAAATATGGATTTAAGAATCTAACTTTAGACTCTCAGGCTTGAAAGTGTGATCAGAATATGTAATTTATTGCACTCATACAGTAAATGCTGTGGTTAAACTATACACAAAATGCAATTAAAAATAAATCATATTTAAGCAATGTTGTATTTTTAATGGGGCAGAATGAAATTACTATGATTTAGTCAAGATTTTTCTTTAGTTATCAAAATGCACTTAAATTAATCTCTGCTGTAAGCCCAGAGAAACCAGTGAAAATATACCAGGGATGAATTTGGCTCAATTTTCTAATCCATGGTTACTGCAGGAACCAAGAAACCTGATTTGAGGATGCCCGATTCCTTGCTGCACTCAGGCCCAGATCCTCAGATGGTATTTAGGCTTTGAACTTCCATCATGGAAAATACCTTTGAAGATCTGGGCCACAATGATACTAGTACTCAAATTTGGAAAATTAAACGCTTTATCTCAGTTTTCCCATCTGTAAAATGAGAATAAAAACATGCTTACCTCACCAGAGTGCTGTGGCTTAATCAAGTTTGCAAAGCTCTTAATGATCCAGGGGGATATGATCATTATCATTAATTAGAAAATTATAATTTAAGATTAATCTTTGATTCTAAGGAGATTTGATGCATTACTATTTTTTATTACACCTAATGAGCTTTGATTGGTTCATTTTCTTTGTCTGCACTTTTGAAACAAGAAAAGGTCATACTGAGGGCTCTGAGGTGTCTTCCTGGTATCAAGAATTCTATTATGCATTAAACTGGTACAAGTCTATTAATTTATCAAAGGAGTATAATCCTATTCTTTAGTTTTCAAGGGAAAGCAGCAACTACCTCAGTTAATTACTGTTGCATTGTTAGTACCCCAGAGCAAGCACAATTAGATGTTCCAAAATAATTAGTAATGCCTTAGTAGAATGACTATAAACATATTTATAGTAACGACTAAGGTTAATTGGCAAAACTGAAAATAAGTGTAATAATTTAGCAATTATTCAGCACAGAAACAAAAAAAATAGTAACAAAACGCTGAATCCTATTTACAAGCCAGCATGAATATTTGTAAAACTAATAAATATGTATTTCAACTGCTGTGTAAGTAGATATCAAATATATCAATAACAAAAAAGCATTATCTAAGAGTCACCATCCAAATTCAATAGATGTGCAGGAAAATACACGTTGAAAAGATGAGAAACAGCTGTTAAAAGACCCTGATTATGTATTACAGATATGTGTCATCCTAACCACATTGCAGTAAAAAGGAAAAGAAAATATCCCAGAAGAGAACTCATAGCAAATAGCAATATTAGGGCATGTCTACAACAGGAAACTGTTTTGAAATAACTAAAATTGATGTAATAACTTCCAAAATAACAAAATCTAAATAGTGTGTCTACACTACGGGAAAGCCTTGAAATTAGTCTGAGGCAGGCTCCTTTACTGTGGATGCACTACTTTGACTTAGAGCCCCAGGAAGCATTGGGGAGTAATTACTTTGAATTACTGGGAGTAGTTATTTCAAAATAGCAGCACCAGATCATCCACACTAACACTATTTCAAAATAAATAATTGTTATTATCTGAGGAAAGCAGGAGTACAGATTTCAAAATAACCAGACTGTTTTAAAATAATGGGCTTAGTGTGGATGCTTTGCTTATTATTTGTAAATAAGGGGGTTATTTCAAAATAATTCACTAGTGTAGACCAAGGTTTAGTGATTTCCTAATTTCCCTTGTCAGTGATTGCTAACATTTACTCTCTAGAATCAGAGGGGTAGCCGTGTTAGTCTGAATCTGCAAAAGCGACGAGGAGTCTGTGGCACCTTATAGACTAACTGAAGTGTAGGAGCATAAGCTTTCATGGGCAAAGACCCACTTCGTCAGATGTACTCTCTAGTGTACTGTTCCTTGGGGCAACTTTTGGTAGCATATGCAAAGAACGTCAGTTTACAATAACATTAAAGCTAGTCAGATGCTAACTAGGGAAATCAAGAAAAAGACAGTTAGAGATGGAAATATTGGAATTACTAATCTGGGGAATGTGTGAAGGCAGACAATACTGCCAGGTTAATAACATTGGTAATTATGGTGACTAAATATAATTAGAATGATCATCTATTATAAATAAAAAGGTATACATTTGTAATCACATTCATATTCAAAATAAAATGTATACCTATTCTTAAAAATGTGCTAATAATGTACTGATTTAAGGAGTTTGTCTTGAACCACTGAGCAGGTGTGACTGAGATTACTTGGAGCAAAAGAACAACTCCGACAGCATGTATGTGCATTCCACTTTTCTCTTCACTCCAAACACTGTTCATCACACTGAACACTTACCCCACTGAACCACTTGATCCTGGTAAATACAGAGCAACTTCTACTTAATATAGCAATATGTCTTGAATTACTTTTTATACTTACAACCCAAATTAGACTAGATGAAAACCTGGAACATTCCATGTTACCTGCAGAAATGTCTCGAACTCCAACTTATCACATGAAAACCTGGGCCTGTCCCAGGAAAGCTAGGACAGATAGTTGTATAGTACTCAAAACCATATTAGATATTGCATTGTTTTCTTCTGGCATGTAGTAATTACTAGTAGCAGAGAGGATACATGACTTAAATATAAAGCATTTGGCAGAGCTAGGAAGAGAATTCAGACTCCGATATCATCTTGCAACACCGATACTTTCAAAATTTCAGTTTTGCGTCATTATTATAGACGTATTCTGCCAGAAACCTGATAAACTGCAGGTGTAATTATATCAAAACAGTCTGATAAATTTGCTAAAGGTTTTGCCACCAATTTAGACAGCATAAAAACAACCACAAATTGCTTATGTTTTCCTGTATTTCAAATATTTCATTTTTCCCACACTAAGGTTGAAGTTTCTTAACAAAAGATTATATTTATTAAAATTGTGCATAGTGAATTTATTGGCAATATTGTACCTTCATAAATGAAGTTGCTATACCTTTGGCAGCTGGTCTGATAATTGTTATTAGCAAAACAAGTAAGGATCAGACTTCTAGAATAACTTTATGATGGGGCTGGATAGTACACATCAAACATTTGCCATTTTCAGCAGGGAAAATGTTTCTAACTCTCATTCCTAACTTTCCTCTAACTTAGATCAGTATTAAACCAGTACAGCTCCATTGATTTTAAGGAATTTACTTCTACTGATGTAAATCAAGAGCAGGAGTAAAAGCTGGGTCATTGATTTGAAAAACCTCTTAACAGCCACGTATTCAAGGAATGCATCATCCAAAATTAAGTTAGGGGAAGAGGGAAATTTATAAGACTCACAAACTATTCCCAGCAGTCAATAAGTATTTGTACTCTATCACATGAACTTTAAATCCCTTCCTTTTTTACATCATTTTATAGGAGTTAAATTACTCCTGCTTATTACACATGCACAAACCCGACTGACAGTTAAAAATACACAGCAAAAAGACAAAAATATGTGTCTTAGATTGGACTAACTTGGGATACTGCCTGATGTGCTGTGATACTACTGAGCCCATATTGCTAGCCTGGGCTCCCTTTAACTCTATCTTGCTGCTATCTTGCTGAACCAGGAGCTTATGCCTTCTACAGCACACACATACATACAGGCAGGGCTGCAGTCAACTGCAGAATGATATAGACACTGAGATCTGCTTTGGGAAGGCTCAGCTTACAGGACATGCCATAGAACCCATGTGCCACCTCCCTTGAAGTGCAAACCCAAAATTATATGAAATTTGCCTCCTGCCTCAATATGGAGGAAGATGTGCACAATTCCCCTCCCCCCCATACACAATTAAAAATGACATAAATTGGATTATATGGTTTTAAAAAGCAATGTTAATTAACTGTAAAAGATGGAATGTAAGTGGTTAAAGTGGTAGAAAACAGAAAAAGAAGCAGATTAAGAAAATAAAACAAAGCATGAAAACTAAGCTTGAGTTACTAAAGAAATGTGTTACAAATAATAGTTCCTCACTCTAGATATTAGAATAATAGAATCACAGAGCTGGAAGAGACATCAGGAGATCAACAAGTCCATCCCCCTGCCCAAGGCAGGACCAATCCCAACTAAATCAACCCAGCCAGGGCTTTGTCAAGCTGAGTCTTAAAAATCTCTAGGGATGGAGATTGCACCACCTCCCTAGGTAACCCATTCCAGTGCTTCACCACCCTCCTAGTGAAATAGTTTTTCCTAATGTCCAACCTAGACCTCTCCCACTGTAATTTAAGACCATTGCTCTTTATTCTGCCATCCCTCACTATTGTGAACAGCCTCTCTCCATTCTCTTTGGAACCTCCCTTCAGGAAATTGAAGGCTGCTATCAAATCCCCAATCACTCTTCTCCTCTGCAGACTAAACAAACCCAAATCCCTTAGTCTCTCCTCATAGGTCATACACTCCAGCCCCCAAATCAATTTGGTCGCCCTCCTTTCTGTAGTGGGGGAGAGGGGAGGGCCAGAACTGGACACAATACTCCAGGTGTGGCCTCACTAGAGTCGAATAAAGTGGAATAATTACTTATCTACATCTGCTGGCAATGCTCCTCCTAATGCAACCTAATATGCCATTAGCCTTCTTGGCTACAAGGGCACACTGTTGACTCATATCCAGCTTCTCATCCACTGTAATTCCTAGGTCCTTTTCTGCAGAACTGCTACTTAGACATTCGGTCCCCAGCCTGTAACAATGCTTGGGATTCTTCCATCCCAAGTGAAGGACTCTACATTTGTCCTTGTTGAATCTCATCAGATTTCTTTTGGCCCAATCCTCTAATATGTCTACATCACTCTGGTCCCTATTCCTGCCCTTCAGAGTATCTACCTCTCCCCCTAGCTTAGTGTCATCTGCAAACTTGCTGAGGGTACAATCCAGCCCCTCATCCAGATCATTAATAAAAATGTTTAACAAAACTGGTCCTAGAACAGATCCTTCGGGCACGTCGCTAGAAACCGACCGCCAACCTGATATCGAGCCACTGATCACTACCCTTTGGGCCCAACAGTCTAGCCAGCTTTCTATCCATTTTACAATCTATGTATCCAATCCATACTCCCTTAACTTGCTGGCAAGAATATTTTGGAGACCATATCAAAAGCTTTGATAAAGTCAAGGTATATCACATTCACTGATTTTTCCCATATCCATAGTGCCAGTTACCTCATCATAGAAGCTAATCAGATTGGTCAGGCATGACTTGCTGTTTGTGAATCCATGTTGACTATTCCTGATCACATTCCCCTCTTCCAAGTGCCTCAAAATGGACTCCTCGAGGATCCCTTCCATGATTTTTCCCAGGACTGAGGTAAGGCTGCCTGGTCTATAGTTCTCTGGATTGTCCTTCTTCCCTTTTTTAAAGATGGGCACTACATTTGCCTTTTTCCAATCATCTGGGATCTCTCCTGAGCTCCACAAGGACCGGTTTCTGGCAGCGTGCCCCAAGGATCTATTCTAGGACTGGTTTTCAAAGTTTTCAAAGATAATGGCCAAAGGCTCCGCAATGACATTTGCCAACTCCCTCAGTACCCTCGGATTCATTAAATCCGGACCCATGGATTTGTGTATGTTTAGCTTTTCTAAATAGCTCCTAACTTGTTCTTTCCCCCACCAAGGGCTGTCCACCTCCTTCCCCTACTGCATTGTCTAGTGCATTAGTCTGGGAGCTGACCTTGTCCATGAAGAAAGAGGCAAAGAAAGCATTGAATACTTCAGCTTTTCCCACATCATCTGTCACTAGGTTAGCTCCCTCATCCAGTAAGGGCCCCACACCATTTCTAATCACCCTCTTATTGCTAACATGCCCGTAGAAACCTTTCTTGTTATCCTTTACATGCTAGCTGCAATTCCAATTGCGCTTTCACCTTCCTGATAACTCCCCTGCACTCTCGAGCAATATATTTATACTCCTCCCTAGTCATCTGTCCAATTTTCCACTTCTTGTAAGCTTCCTTTTTGTGTTTAAGCTCGCCAAGTATTTCCCCAGTAAGCCAATCTGATCGCCAACGTATTTGCTTTTCTTGCTGTACAATGGTTTCTTCCTGTGCCTTCAATAAGGCTTCTTTAAAATACTGCCAGCTCTCGTAGACTCCTTTCCCCTTTATGTAAGCATCCCAGGGAATCCTGCCCATCCATTCTCTGAGGGAGTCAAAGTCTGATTTTCTGAAGTCCAGAGTATGTATTTTGCTGCTACTCTCTTCTTCCTTTGGTTAGGATCCTGAAATCTACCATCTTATGATCACTGCTTCTCAGGTTGTCACACACCTCTACTTCCCCTACAAGTTCCTTCCTGTTTGTGAGCAGCAGATCAAGCTCTGCATGGCCCCTGGTCAGTTACTTCAGCACTTATACCAAGAAGCTGTTCCTAACATTCTCCAAAAACTTCCCGGATTGTCTGTGTACTGCTGTATTGGTCTCCCAACAGATGTCAGGGCGAGTAAAGTCCCCTATGACATCTAGAGTCTATGATCTGGAAGCTTCTCTCAGTTGTCTGAAGAAAGCCTCGTCTACCTCAACCACCTGATCCAGTGGTCTATAGAAGACACCAACCACAACATCAATGCTGTTGTTTGCACCTCTAAACTTAACTCACAGACTCTCAACAGGCTTTTCTCCCTCTATATATGGGAGCTCTGAGCAATCCTAGTGTTCTCTTGCATACAATGCAACTCCTCCTCCTTTTCTCCCCCACCTAGTCTTCCTGAACAGTATATACCCTTCCATGACAATGCTCCAGTCATGCAAATCATGCCACCAAATCTCCGTTATTCCAATCAAATCATAATTCTTTGACTGAGCCAGGGCTTCTAATTCTTCCTGTTTGTTTCCCAGGCTTCTTGAATTTGTGTACAAACACCTTAGATAACCAGTTGATCACCCTACTTTTTCCATTTGTGTAAGGGGTCCTCCCTTGTTGCCCGTTCCTCCTCGTGTTTCTTCCCGGTATACAACTTCCTCACTTACCTCAGGGCTTTGGTCACCATCCCCCAACGGACCTAGTTTAAAGCCCTCCTCACTAGGTTTGCAAGCCTGCCCATGAAGATGCTCTTTCCTCTCTTGGTTAGGTGGATCCCATCTCTTCCTAACAATCCTTGTGCCCCGAACAGAGTCCCATGGTCAAAGAAACCAAAGCCCTCCGACACCACCTGTGCAACCACGCATTTGATGATCCCTACCTGGACTTTTTCCTTCAACTGGAAGCATGGACGAGAACACCACTTGCGCTTCAAATTCCTTAATCCTTCTTCCCAATGCTATATAATCTGCAGTGACCCGCTCAAGGTCATTATTGGTTCTTATCATTAGTTCCTACATGAAGAAGCAGAAAGGGGTAGTGATCTGAAGGTTTGATCAGTTTTGGAAGACTCTCAGTCACATCTTGAATGCAAGCTCCTGGAAAGCAGCACACCACTTCTCGAGATTGCAGGTCTGGAAGCAGATGGATGACTCATTCCCTCTTAGGAGGGAGTTCCCAACCACCACTACCAGTCTTCTTCTTTTAGGGGGTGGTGGTCGTGGAACCCCCATCTCTAGGACTATGAATCCCATGCCTTCCAGTAGATGGCGTTCCCTTCTGATTTCTTCCCTGAGAGGTCTCTGCCAAAGCATTCTCCATCACAGTGTCTATGGAGAGAGCCTGAAAGTGGTTACTTACCTCTACAGGAATGAGGGATACCAGAGTTGGCCTCCTTCTTCTAGAGGTTACATGCTGCCAGTTCTCTTCCCTGTCCTGTATTGTTTTAAGTAGATTCCTTGACAAGCCAGGTATCTTTCCAGCCTGGGTTACTCATTTCTTTCTTCATTCCACCTCTCTTTCCCTTTGTTTCCAGGCATTATTTAATATCTCTTATTGAAGGAAAGGAAGAGATGGAAAATACTGAAGACCTCAATTGTTTTCCTCACCCTCCTTATATAGTATTTCCTTAAGGCATGACTCCTTTGTTTTTCCCTACCTCCCAGTGGAAAAGGTCAACATTCCAAGATGGAGTTTAGTATCAGGTGACCAAGTCGTCTAACTCTATAGTATCACAGTGTCCATGAGTCAGTGGCAATATGGAGGGTATGCAAAAAGACCAAATCTTTTCATAGTCCATTGTTCTCCCTGATGGGCAATTAGTCCTGTCTCACTTTTGCATTGTTGAGCCTGAAGTGTTAGCAGTTGTCATCACCCAAAGTAGCATAGTTGAAATACAGATACATAATCAATATCCCTAACTTCAGACACAAAAATGATGCAGGCATACAAACTGGATAATTATGTTCAGTAAATTATAATCTTTCCAATGGTACCTACTTGAGCCATCTTCCATAAAGTACATCTCAGTTATGTCGTATCCATATCACAAACATATTTTCATAAAGAACATGGAGAGCAATATGTGAGCCTTCATAAGGAATTTTTATCTAAACTACTGAGAAGTCATTTTTGTTTCAATGTGAAGCTCCTTTTAGGACAGTATTACACCTGGGATTAGAGAAAGTGTTGTCAGAAAATGAAATCTTCTCCCAAAGATCAAGCACTATAGCCACCCATGTGCTTTGCTCTGATTAATTTTACATTAAATAATATTTGTTTTTAAATTTGCAGCAGTGTTTAAATTTGGGTTAAGTTTCTCAGGCAGCATATGCCGAAAGGTGTCCTTGTGCATTCAGTCATTTGACTTCACATTCCCTGGTGGTACTCTTCTAAAACTGTTACAGAATGTATCGGTTGCATATTTCATTTGTTTCCAGAAAAAAGTAATTAGCTGAGTGCTTAATTAATTGAGTGATTTTTTTTTCCTTCATGAATCATGGTCAGCTGACTGAAGCCTTGATGACAGCTAGTAATAATTGATTAATACATTTATCAGAATAACTACAATGTCACCCTGTTATCCAAGTACACACACCTTGGAAATACCCAATGGCCTAATGTAAATCAGTGACTTTCACTGAAGTTAATGGGATTATTTTTGTTCTCACCAGTTGAGAATGCGGGCCAATATTTTTATGCAGTTCAAACCGCTTGAAGTCCTATGGACAAATTTTGCCCTAAGCTAAACCTTATGCAAATACACTTACAAGGTAGTACAGGATGCACATCAGAACAATTATTTGCCCTTTAATTTTGATGAATTCATGTTTCTGGAATAAATCATTTAATAACACCTAATATACCTAAAATATTTTAAAACTGCACAAAGGTTTGCACTTCAAGGTTTCTTTTATTCAAGCATCTCAAACTATCTCATAAAGACAGAAGCAGGAGGAAACTGAGGCACGGAAATTAAGAAACTAGTGGGGGTAGGAAATTTGGTCTCCAGACATCCAGTCTCCTGTTCTGTACCTACCAACAGCTTCAGACAAAAATGTGTCCAGAAGAATGTATAAATTTGTGTTGTTAGTTCTGCTAGTGTCCAAGAAAAATGATATTCTTTTGAATCAAACTTACTGGAATTCAGCTCCCCCCAAAAGCTCTTTCCCACTTTAGCATTCTCTGTATTTTCAGAAGGTTTAGATATTCCAGTGATGGATACTAGCAAATGCTGAGATAGTCAAGCTTAACAAAACAGGGAATGGGAAAGACAACGAGGCATACTACAAACTGGGCTATCAAGTAATTGACATGATAGAGACTCAGCAGCAGCATAGACAACCACAATCCCACTTACTCCACACATTACACTCTCCAACACATTCACGCCCCTAATTTATTCATTCCATACTCCGCATTCTCCTGCTCATTCGTTCTATATTCACTTCCCACGTCTACTCTTAAGCAGTACCTACCCACTGTGACAGGGTCTGCAAGGTACAACCTAGGGCACAGTGGTGTCCCTGTTCTATTAACTCTCTAGTCTTTCCAAGTGCTTTTATAGTGACAAGCAGTAACCCCCTGCAAGCACTGTTCTCACTTAGTCCAATAGCATGTGAAGCCTGACCAGTGTAAGTTCATTACCCAATCCACTCCTCCCCGTGATGTGGAGAGGACACATACCAAGCCTTTGTAAACTGAGTTAAGATTTCCCAAATACTTCTACCAAAGCACATTGTTTTAGGTAAAATATAAAACAGATTTAATAACTACAGACAAATAGATTTTAAGTGACTATAAGTGATAGGCACAAAAGGTTGAAGATAGTTACCAAAGAAAATAAAAGGTAAGTGCACAGTCTAAATCTTAAGCCATTTTTAGACAAGCCATTATTTGGATCAAGCAATTTTTCTTTCAATACTGCATGCTTCAGCTCTTAATACTGCCTTTCCCCTTTTAAGCCTGGGACCAGTCTCCTCAGTTCAAATCTTTGCCCAGCATTCTTGTTGCTTCCAGCCTAGGTGGAGGAGGAAAAAAAGCAAAAGCATGATGCCATTGTCATTTTATATTCTTAATGGAAGACATTATCCCAGGCATGCCTGGTAGACGTTGTTGAGTCACAGGGTTGATAATTCCAACTGTATGGTGCTTGCACAACTGTCACTGACTTGTAAATCCTTTGTTTACTATTCCCCTGCTGGCCAATGCCTGGTGATGATCATTCACCTTCTTGATGCTTGGTCACCTTCTTTGTTGTTGTCATCACTGGAGAGTTAGCATTGGGTGACTCCCAAATTCACAACATATTTCAACAACAACCATACTGCAAAATTTCATAACACATTATATATATGAAGGTTATGATCTTTCACTGTCAGATTCTCCATACATTTATTCCACACCAAGCTCCACATTCCACACCCAGTTTTGCATTCTTCAAGAGTCCACACTTATCCATTCACCCCCTGCTCCACTCCCATTCATTTTATAATCATGCTCTCACCATGTTCTTCCCACTTCTACATAGTTATTCAATCTACCTACAACATCCCCACAGCTTACTCATTCCACACATGGTCATTTATAGCCATTCATACTGAATACACACACTAACCATACTACACACTCAGGCTTGATTCAAAACTCTTGCACTCCGGTTATTTAATCCTCAGACAAACTCATTCCTCTTCTTCTGATACTCCTTCCCTCCATAAGCACAACCAGTCATTCTAAATTCACACCTATACATCTGCCACCAATTGGAAGTAAGGTGGGAAAAGAAATTCCATTAACCCTTCCCAGAACCTACTGAGAATGTAGACAGAAAAGAAAAGGTCAGCAACAGGCCTTACTTTCAATAAGCAGAGCCCCCAAAAGTACAAGGGGACAGCACAAGTCCTATGCACTACTTAAATCCCATATATTTGAAGGCTTGTGAGGGATTTAAATGGTATATAGGCCATGTTCTGGTCCTCTGCACACAGAGTCCATTTCATCCTCGGAGCTCAGACTACATGGTGGTTTGGGCTTTGAATCAGGCCCAGAACAAAGCACTCCAATATTGTAAACGACTATCCATTTATAAATAATTACTTTATTTATTTTATTTAAAAAACATTTTCAAAATAAGTATTTAAATTAATTTTAATTTTCATGCAAAAAGCTCATTATTTTTATTTTGTGTTGCCAGTCTGAAATTGCACTGCATGCAGCTTTTCTCTTCTTTCCTAATAAGCAATCTAAAAATAAATGTTGCACACCTGCCTCCTCCCTGTATATTTAAATTTATTCTAAGAACCAAACATGTATACAGTACTTCATTAAAAGTTCTACTCAAGCCAAGGTAGGAAACATCATATACATTGCTTATTGTCAATCACCTATTGACTTCCTCAAAAAGTTCAGATTACTTTAGCATGATCTACATCTTTGTGAAAACATTTTGGCTGGCAATTATAGTGTCAAATGCCATTTCCTCTGTCTGTTCTTAATGCTAGCTTACTTTTACTTGAGCCTGAAGTTGTGCTAACTGGTTTATAGCTTCCTGATTCTTTTCCTTTTGAAAGATGAGAGTAACATGAGTAACCCTCCAGTCCTCTGCAATTACTCTGGCACAGACTGACTATGCACATCAACATTTGGAACAACTGAAAGGTCAGTTATGACAATCATAGAACCACATTCCAATGTTTGTGAAGATACCACACCTTACTCTTTGGTCTTCAAGGATAATCCATAATTACACAGCCAAATTATACTAGCTGTTAAAGATCCAGCATTTTGGGGAATAGGGGTGCCAGTTAATCAAAAATCCTGATTAACTGGGAGAGCTATACGTTACCAATGGAATACCTATTTTCAAAGAATTAGAATAGAACAAAATGAATTAAGTATAAAATAGTACACTGGTACTCACCAATCCAATAGTAGTACTGCAGTGCAGAATGGTTGGTTTCTTGAAGCACTTAGGTGTATGCACATACATTTTCTATAGAGTGGGTTATTTTATGACATTTCATGTCACTAAGGGCAGTACATAGTATACATCCAGATCACTAAAAATACACTTAACACTTAAACTATACTGACCATAATTTAATCTTTCTTTGGTTCAGACAGTAATTCAGGATCTTGCAGTGCATCTGGGTTCTCATTAGCAACATCAATTATCATTGTAGATGCAGAAGTTATAGGAGATTGGGCCCCTGTTGCTGCCCCTCTGGGCTGACCTACATGACACCATGCTTTGCATACTATATTGGGTATTTGGATTCTGAAGTTGGCACACTCAAGTGATTACACTTCCATTTGAATGTGATCTATATTGTACTTATAAGGGACTTAATCTCATGTACTTTAAGGCACAGTAAGGAGATACTAAAGTAGAAGTAAATGTAACTTATACCCACTTTAATGTATCTTCACATAGCTAGAATGATATAAAGGGTTTTTTTAATGAGAATCTGGTCCATAAATTATGTGGACATGGGACCCAATCCAAAGTCTTTAGAAGTCAATTAAACCCTTTCCATAGACTAGAATGGAGCTCGCAATGACCACTTTCTCATGTACTGCCCTGTTACTTGGTAAGGCTGAACCAATGTCATCAAATCGACATCTCAACATCGCTCACTGAAGTCCCATATTGAATAGCAATGGAAATTGATTAGAATGAGTTTTTAGATAAATCTTTACCCATAATGAGCTAAACTGAGCTCCCCTGGCAGTGGAGCTAACTCCATCTCCTGTATTTCACTGCTACATACTACCCGGCAACATTAAAAGGCAAAAATGTAAAACAACAAAATGATTTTAATGGATTGTATAATTTAGCCCTAAGAACTCACCCTTGCAGGATACTATTGAGAAAAATATGCCAGCTACAATGCAATTACAAAGGCTATTAATACTCCTGCTTCAGGATATAAACTAATCACTAGCTAGGGTCACAAAATATCTCTAGGATAAAGTTTACAATTGTGCAAAAAGGGTGTATTAAAAGGGAATTCCACCTTCCCCTGGATTAGCTTGTATAGGAGACAAGTTACTGGAATAGATTGGTTATCGTTCTGTTTCAGTACACATTCTTTTCTTCCTACAAATATACCCTATGAAAGACTAATATAATAAATCATAGAATCATAGAATACTAGAACTGGAAGGGATCTGGAGAGATCATCAAGTCCAGTCACCTGCCCTCACAGCAGGACCAAGCACCGTTCAGATCATCCCTGACAGATGTTTATCCAACCTGCTCTTAAATATCTCCAGTGATGGAGATTCCACAACCCACCTAGGCATTTTATTCCAGTGTTTAGCCACCTTGACAGATAGAAAGTTTTTCTTAATGTCCAACCTAAACCTCCCTTGCTGCAATTTAAGCCCACTGCTTTTTGTCCTATCCTCAGAGGCCAAAGAGAACTGTCTCCCTCCTCCGTGTAATACCCTTTTAGATACTTTGAAAACTGCTGTCATGTCCCCTCTCAGTCTTCTCTTTTGTAAACTAAGCAAGCCCAATTCTTTCAATCTCATACATCATATTGTCTAGACCTTTTATCATTTGTGTTGCTCTTCTCTGGACCTTCTTCAATTTCTCCACATTTTTCTTGAAATGTGGTGCCCAGAACTGGACACAAGACTCCAACTGAGGTCTAATCTGCAAAGAGTAGAGCAGAAGAATGACTTCTCATATCTCGCTCACAACACTCCTGTTAATGCATCCCAGAATCATGTTTGCTTTCTTTGCAACAATGTCGTACTGTTGACTCATATTTAGTTTGTGGTCCACTATGAACCCTAGATTCCTTTCTGCGGTACTTCTTCCTAGATAGTCACTTCCCATTTTGGGCATGTAAAACTGATTGTTCCTTCTTAAGTGGAATACTTTGTATTTGTCATTATTAAACTTCATCCTATTTACATGGGACCATTTCTTAAATATGGAGATATACCTATCTCATAGAGCTGGAAGGGACCTCAAGAGGTCATCAAATCCAATCTGCTGCTGTCATGGCAAAACCATATACCATCCCTGACAGATTTGCCTTAGATGGCCCCCTCAAGGATTGAACTCATAACCCTGGATTTAGCAGGCCAATGCTCACACCACTGAGCTATCCCTCCCCCTTCAATTTGTCCAGATCATTTTGAATTTTGACTCTATCCTCCAAAGCACTTGCAACCCCTCCTAGCTTGCTATGATCTGCAAACTTAATAAGCAGACTCTCCATGCCATCATGCACCCACCTTAAAGCAGCCTCATCTAGGTTGTATTTTCCTAGTTTATTGTTAAGAAGGTCATGAGAAACTGTATCAAATGCTTTACTAAAGTCTAGGTATATCACGTTCTCCCTTATCCAGAAGACTTGTTATCCTATCAAAAAAAGCTATTAGATTGGTTTGACATGATTTATTCTTTACAAATCCATGCTGGCTGTTACCTATCACTTTATTATCTTCCAGATGCATCATGTGCTTAGTTCCAGAAATAAAAAAGAGACCTTATAGAAAATCTGTTCATTACCAAGCAAGTTTTAAATATTTTGTTAATTTTAATAGTATGGTTTGTTTCATAGGAGTACTTGGGAACTCATATAATGGACCAGAACCCTTGGACTACACAAATATCTAACATAAAGAAAAAATGTTTCTGCTCCAAGAGCTTACCATCTATTATCTTTGCAGACAATGGAAAACTTAATGGTCATGATAGTTTTGTCAAAACCAGAGTTGGTGCAACAGTCCCTGAAATATGATTCACAAGAGAAATTGGGGATATTGCATAACTACATACACCTGTTCAGTAATGACTCAGTGTAATTAGGAGCTTTTGAAGCAATTAAATAATTGCACTCACAAAGAAAAGAAATTTTTAATATAGTCAATGTTGCAGAATACTATTGGACTCATTGAATTTATATTATGTCAATGCCCTTTAGTCTGCACTAAACATGCTGGAGCTTAATCTGGTACAAGGATACAATTCTTGTTAAAGCCAGTGAGGAAGGAATGAAGATCCATACTATGGTATAAGTAAGGGAGGTTTTCATATAAGGTTACTTTCTTCTTGTATTTACAAATATTTGTCATGTACAGAAGAATACACTGCAAGGTAGTTCACCAGATTCACATACACTGAATTACTCTTTCAGCAGAAGCTTCAGAGGAGTAGCCGTCTTAGTCTGTAACTGGAAAAACTTAGAAAACAATGAATAGTCTAGCACATGTTAAATTGGCGTCTGGAGGGCCGCATGCGGCCCATCAAAGTTTTTTATGGCTTGCCAATAAATTTTGAGAAAGACTGAAGTGCGGTCTACTAGCCGCTCAGATCACATGGCCGAGTGCAGGTTACGCTGGCTGGCCGCTCTGCGCAGGGTTCCGCAGCGACTACTCAAGGCCAGTTGGCTGGGCAGCTCTGCGCACGACCCCCAGCATGTGGTCACAGACGGCCAGCCACTCTGCACATGCCCCCTCCTCCCCTAGCACGTGGTCACAGCCAGCCATCTTCCCTGCAGGCATCAAGAGCCTGCTCACAGCTGGCTGCTGTGCTCCTTAGGCCCTGGGGTGGCATGAAGTGGTGCAGCAGTGGCAACATGACAGTGGCGGCTCCAGAACCCAGGCTTTAGGTTGTGGGGAGGCTGGGAGGTGCCTGCCTCTGAGGGGAGGCATTAGGTTGGGGGGCTGGAAGTCCTTGGCACTGGGGGAGGGAAGGAGGCAGGTATTAGGTTGGGGGGGCTGGAATTCTTTGGCTCTGGGGGAGGGGGAAGGCATCAGGTTGGGGGGGCTGGAAGTTTTTGGCTCTGGGGGAGAGGGGAGGCATTAGGTTGGGGGGGGGAGCTGGGAGTTCCTGGCTCTGCAGAAGGGGGGAGGCATTGGACCACAGCTCTTTAGCTCTTTGTAATGGCATTACAATACTTTCAGTATTATTTCCTTTCCTGATGAATTCAGTGAAATCCTTTCCTTATGGATTTCACTCTCCCTCTTCTCCTTTTAACATCTATCATGCATTGAGCAAATGTTATTTTTTTGTGTGTGAAGCTGGTCAAAAGGACAGGAAAATTGGGTCTCTGTCTTTGCAGCAGCTATGCTTATTATTGCCTTTTCACATTTTTCAAAGTGTTAATAATTCTGTTTTTTAAAATAGTGTTTCAACCATTGGTCCTGGTATTCAAGACCATGCTCTTCTTTGTAATTCCAAGATCCATTCCTAGTGCTTTTAAGATAGAAACAATATTCACCACTTTCCAGTTCTCTACCATATAATTTATTTTGATGAGATTGCTTAACTTAATTAGCAGCTCACCTAGTTCGTTCTGAAATGTCTTCCAAACACATGAATCATTTCATCTGCACCTGTTGCTCTTAGATTTATCACTTTGTTGTAACACCTGATCTTAAATATATCCACAGAAGTTCAGGAACAGTTTATGTGGAAAGGAAATTACTTAGCTTCTTTGCAATGTCTTTATTCTCCTTTAATTTTCTGTTTACTCTCTGCTAGTCTAGCAAACTCAACAATGTCTCTCATAGACTTCCTGCTTCTTAGAAACAAATATTTTTGTAATGTTTTGGCTGTTTGCTCATCAATTCCCACTTTACAAACCTGATATCTATCTTACATTTTACCTATCCTTATTTCATTTTCTGCTCTATAGACTTAACTATAGACACTGTGCTTCTTTAAAGAAAATTTAAAGGCTATTGTTTGCCAGGCTGAAGCAATTATTCTGAGATACGAGTCTCTCCCTTATTGTTTGGGACAGACCTGAATTTTTAGAACTAAAAAAACCCCCATAATCCTCTGAAGTAAAAAAAAAAAAAATGAGGAAACCATACCAGAGATCAACAAGCTGGAGTTGTGCTAATTTACTTCTCAGTTCAGTTTAAGTTTACAAAACTCACAAGACATAATAGGGCAGTAGTGTTCAATTTAAAATACTAGTGTTGTGTGTTGGTTTTTTTTAGTGTGAGAATGTTACAGTATTTTTAAAGGTTTTTCATTATTAGCTTTTTGTGCTATAAACATTCCTTAGCTAAAACATAATCTAATAAATAACTATGACTTTCTGACAAAGTAACTTTTTTTTTCTTTTTTTGCTTGACAAATTGGAAATGGCCCTGTTGCCCTGAAAGCTATCAGTTTTCGTTTGTGTGGCCCTCAGTAGGCTTCAAGTTTGACATGCCTGGTCTTGCAGCACCCATCTACATGTTTTGTTAGTCTTTAAGGTGCTACTAGACCATTCATTGTTTTTTAAGTTCTTTCCGCAGAAGCATTCATATTAATGAGACACTTTAAATGCAGGTAACTTTTTTTGAGAAAATAAGGAGCAATATCCCAATTAAATTGCTGTGATTCTTGAGCTAAAACTCTAGAAAAGGATCCTGCTTTAAACTAGAAGCAATGGCCCCTTATTTTGTGTATTTTTATTTATAGATTATATGATTTAAAAATAAGATATGACTTGATCATACACCATCATATGGGAAAGGTACTTTGAAGGATGTCAAAATTTTCTGTACATCAATGTAACTCCATTGACTTTCATAGGCTTGTGTCAGTTTACAACAACTAAAGGCCTAGCCCACACTATGGATATGTCTACACAGCAACATTATTTCAAAATAACTTAGTCCACATCTACACAGCAGGCAGTTATTTCAAAATAATGTCAAAATACTGGCAAGCTGGAGGACGTATTACTTCAACTCCTGTAACCCTCACTGTATGAGGAATAAGGGAAGTCAGAGGAAGAGTGCTCTGTTTTGAAATAAGTGCTTTGTAGATGCTCCCAATTTTGAAATAAGCTATTTCAAAATAAGCTATGCAATTGACAAAGCTCAGTTTGCGTAACTTATTTTGAGTTAAGCCCTGCTGTGTAGATGCACCCTTGGTGTGTGAAAGAGGTGCAGTATTAGTATTTTCCAGACTAATATTTTCAAGATTTCTCCTTTCAAAGTATTTCTTAAAGTGTAAGCCTTTTCAAGAAATGTTTAGAGTGTTATACATTATCTTTACAATGTCTGTTCATGTCCCTTTGAAAGAGATTTGACTACTTATGAATTGAGACATTAGTCAATCCATTAATAGGATTTAATCCAGCCAACAGACGGACTCTGAAAGTATTGAAGGAAAAAGACATAAGTCAGGAACATTTTTTTAATGAGTAGTAAATGATTTTTGACCCATTTCCAACTCATTAAAGTCTCTCGATCCTGCCTAAATCCCAGCCAGAATACCTTAATAGCCTTTAGAGTCACAATTGAATTGACTTTGGAATTAAACTTGTAAAAGTCAGAAGTAGCATACTTTAATGACATAGGAAATAAGGGTAATATTTCATCTTTTATTGTCTAACACTTAAAAGTACTGTTCATTTTAAATAAGAAAAATTATTTTAGGACTGAAAATATTTACATTTAAAACAGATAACTGTAGATTTCTTAATTGATTTAGTCTTCCATATTTTTACTTGAGAAATAGTATTTACAGCATATCAATTAAGAGGAAAATTGCCTTAACCAAAGAGAGTATAAGACTTCACCAAGGGTGTTGAAATGTTTTTATCCTCAGATAGAACATTCACACACACAGAAATAAAATTGTCTCATTTATGACTTGTAAGAAATATTTTTACTGTGTTTATCACTTGTGCATGCATATACACAGAATGGGGGAAACCATTATGATTGCTTTTACCAGAAATTCTTGTTTATTTTATGTTTTACTTTGTTATACTCTAAGAATAAGCTTTCAAAACACATGAAATACTCCAGTTGCTGGTAAGACTCTTTCCTTTGACTGAAGTATGTAACTGCATTGACATCCTACTATGATTTTCCAATATCCATATTCATAACTTGATTCCTATCAGATATATAAGCACAACATTCGTTCCTTGATTAAGAATGATTCTGTATGTGATTTCCATGAATTTCAGCATTTGATGTCAAGTTTCTAAATGTTTAGTAACTGTAGACATGCCTGGCAGATCTCTGTTATAAAAACAGCCATACTGAGTTAGACCAATGGTTCACCTAGCCCAGCATAGGCGCCAAAAGTCCATGGGTAGTACAGAAGCAGGTTCACATTTGAGTTTCTTCAGAATTCTTCAGTGAATACTATCTAGTCCTGCTATCTTATTACTGTTTAATGTATTAATTTGTTCCAGAACCCCCTTTGTTTCAGTCTGGTACAGTTCCTCAGATTTGTCGCCTAAAAAGAATCACTCAGGTTTGGGAATCTCCCTCACATCTTCAACTGTGAAGACTGAAGCAAAGAATTCTTTTGGTTTCTTCTTAACCATCTTATTTTGACTTGAATGCTCCTTTAGCACCTTGATCATCCAGTGGCCCTATTAGTTGTATAATGGACTTTAAAAAAATTGGTGTTACTTTTTGATTCTTTGGCTAGCTGTTCAAATAATTTTTGGCCTTCTTAATTATATTTTTGCACTTCACTTGCCAGAGCATATGCTCCAGTCTATTTTCCTCACTAGATTTAACTGCCACTTATGTATTCCTTTTTATCCCTCATTGCTGCTTTGACTCTTTTTTTTAAGCCACAGTGACACTTTTATAGTTCTCTTACTATGTTTTTTAATTTGGGGGATACTTTTAAGTTGAGCCTGTTATAGAGAGAGTTCTCTCTGTTTTAAAGGTAATATGCTGATCTTTGTACCTCAGGGGGCTTTTTCCTTTAAAAAACAATACAATAGACAACCTGATGTAAGACATTAATGTTTTGTACTTTCTCTAACAAATCACTATTGATTGCCTGTTTGATCAAGAATTGTATTTTCAAAGAGATGCCAGAACAGATTTCCATTTTTTCACACTCTTCTATTTTCTGTTCTATCTATATCTGTATATCACACCTATCCCTGTGATATGTGAGTGCTTTTCATGCCTCTTTTGCTTTCTGCCTTTGGGACACACAATAAAGACATTTACGGAGATGATAAATAATGACCCAGAAGTCATGCCCTTCTCAATACCTCTCTAAATCAAACATACTCAGCTTTTTAGGTAGAGCTCATTACAATGATCTAACCACTAGATGCAAAGGGATAGGTGATGGTTATGAAGTTGGCCTCAAGGAGAGAATGCAATTGCCTGATCAATATCGGACACAAAGTATCTGTCTTGGTCGCTGTTCCTATCTCATCATTTCAAATGGGTAGAGGAACTGAAAGAGACCCCACAGAGACTGCACACCAGTATAAGAATTTTATGCATATATCCTTAAAAACAATGAGTAGTCCTGTGGCACTTGAGAGACTAACAAAAGTATATAGTAGCAAATGGGTTTTGCCCACAAAAGCTCATGATGCTTTCATTGTCTTTGAAAAAAGGGGAGTATAACCTGCTCCAAGTCATCTAATTCTTTCCCTAATATCTCTTCAGTTTTAGTTGCAGTAAGTCTCAGCCAGCTAGCTTTCCTCCTTGTTCTGCTGCCTCATAGTGTGCATAGATAATGTTTATGTATTTATATACAGTACCTAGTTTTGAATGATTACATGTATCTGAAATTGAAATTTAATTACAAATATTAACAGTTATTTGACAGTGTGAACCCATGTTTCAGTGACTCTGAGAAGGGATATAGCAATCTTCATGGGATTGAGGTTTGGAGTTAAATCCCCACAAGTGGAATCACAATCCTCTCAGGCACTCTCATCTGTGAAGATATCGTGTGCAGCTTAGCTTAGTTAGGCTGAGAACATTAAGGTGAGTTGGAGCAGCTCTCAAAGATAGGGAGGGAGGAGAGAAGAAGGTACTTAGAAGGTTGGATATGGTGCTCTTGTGAGAACATGTCTGTCTTGTTTTGCTTACAAGTAATTTTTGGCGTTTAAGGATTTAAACTGACTGAAGGGAATGTGTCTTTCTGGTTACACAAATGAGAGTTATTTGCCTAAACTGGGTTTTCTATAAAGTAATATGCTCAAAGTGAAATTCATGCTGTATGCAGTGCAGAGCCAGCACAAGATCTCTACATCCTTGGTTTTGAGAGTTTCACTTGTCTGTGAGAGGCATGAACTTCCACTTTGCATGCACATTATAGGATCTGTCACAGTTTTTTGTAATAAAAACTAATAATAAATCCATATATTACTAATACAGGAGGATCTGTGTAGTGAATTCTTATATGCGTTACCATCACATTACTGGTAAGTATATCTATTGACTCCCTGCTCCCTATTCCACGAGGTACACGTACATGTGTGTGTGAGAGAGAGAGTGAGAGACTTTTGCTGGTCTAGCCCCAGTTTTTAGTAGCTCTCTTCTATAGTGTTTTATTTACCTCATGTCACTTCTCTTTAGCTTTCACTGTGTTTTTTGCCATATTCTTTTTATACGCTTTTGTGTCAGAGTAAAACAATATTGCTGCCAGAAATTCTCAGTGACATTCTAGATGACTCCTCACTATGAGGCTATGTCTACACGACGAGTTTTCTTGGCAAAAAAATGCAAATGAGGAACTCATTTGCATGAGTTGTGATCTCATTTGCATACTTTCTGCCAATCCGTTTTTGCGCAAAAACAAGCAGTGGGGATGTTTTCTTTTTGTGCAAAACCCCCTTTTTCCACAAGATCAGTAAACCTCCTTTTTTGGGGCATAAGGATCTTGTGGGAAAAGGGAGTTTTGTGCAAAAAGAAAATGTCCACACTGCTTGTTTTAGCACAAAAACAGACCAGCAGAAAATATGCAGATGTGACCCTCATTTGCATATTCTGCAGAGAAAATTCATAGTGTAGACATAGCGCAAGAGCCCTTGACTTTGCTGCTTTAAATATAAGACTTGGGTTAGTTGTCACCCTGGAAAGCAGTAATTGACTAGACCTAGCACATGCTGCTTGCCACCAGTATACATTCATTAGTTACACAGCATATTCATGGTAGTCTTAACTTTTGTAGACAGAACTGTCTCACTTGATCCTTCATTCTTCAGAACAAAACCTACAAAATTATGTGAAGACAATGACCCTAAAATAGTAGGTCTTTGCTATCTCAAACTTGGTGATATATTTTTCCTTGTTGTAATTCTGATTAAATGTTGAATCTCATTCTGAAATTGTCAAGGTTCTATACATATGATAGCTGTATGAGAATGATTTTTATGGCAAATTTAAGAATTCAGTGTCAAATGGTAGCAGAACACCAACCATATTATATAGGCTACAGTATTATTTTAGCTACAGTATTCCATTTTGAATGAGCTCTCACATCATGGTGACACATGCCTAGCATTATTTCATTCCAGGCAGCCATCTGTACTGATACTTTTAGCCAATAAATTACCACCAGGAATTAGTTCTTGGGGATATATTTTCCCTGCAGTATGATGAGAAATAGATCATTCTTTTTAAAAATAATGGATAACCTGTCTCTCTTGCTTTCGCCTTCATGCATTATGCCTATAATCATAGTTTCAATACATCTAATAGCATTTCTCCACAATCAATATGAGAATGTAACCTTGGATATTAATTCCCACTTGAGAAAAGTTCATTGCCAATATATATCTATCTAAATGGTTGACTGCAACATTTTGAAGATGCCAAAATTGTAAATATGGCCAATAGCAAGAAAAATTTTTTAAAAGATCCAAAGGAAGACTAATCCAGGTGGCTTAAAATGAAATATAATTTTAAATATACAGTTCAGCATAGACAAACATAGAATAATGATAATAGGAACAATTAATCAAAATATGGGATGTCAAAAATTAATTTGTCACACAATATGTTGAAAAAGGAAAAAATATTGATGTTTATCATGAAAAAAAATCCCTGAAGCATTCAGCCCAGCTAAAAAAAATTATATGGCAGGCTATGATTTTGGTATGGACATTTTCACTAAAAATCACAGGCAAAAGAAAAAAATAATAGATTTACTGAAGTCCAAGCCCCACCACATGGGGCAAAAATCCACACGTGAGCCTTGCTGCCCAGGACTGAATTATTGGAATTTTCAAGAAGTCACAGAGGTCTTGTAAAATCACAGAATTTGTGACCTCCTGGCAGATTTGCAGCTCTACTCATAAGTTAACAATCTTGGACCAGGTGTCCATTTTCTTCTATCTAAAATATATTATCTCCTATAGAGACAGAGACACCAATTGTACTTTCCAAAGATAGTGATAAATAAGGGCAGGGAACAGCTAACAGTGCAAATGCACATGAGAGGTTCAGCATTCAAACCAATAGTTCAGACCATATGAAAATTTGTGTTTATATCTCCTGATAGTTTTTGTTGCATTAGAGGGAGATAAGGAACCCGTGAGATGCTTAAAGCAGTAGTTCTCAACCAGGAGCTTGGGGTCTCAGGGAGTTCACCAAGCAGGGCCAGCATTAGACTCTCTAGAGCTTGGGCAGAAAGCTGAAGCCCCACTGCACAGGACTGCAACCCAGGGTAATGAGCCCCACCACCTACAGCTGAAGATAAAGTGTTAGCAATGTAACTTCCCTATGTTCCCTTCTGCATGGAACCATGGGCAAGTGTCCTGCTTGCTACCCACTAAGGGTATGTCTACACTACCACCCTAGTTCGAACTAGTGTGGTTAATGTAGGCAACCGGAGTTGCAAATGAAGCCCGGGATTTGAATTTCCCAGGCTTCATTTGCATATTGCCGGGCGCCGCCATTTTTAAATGTCTGCTAGTTCGGACTCCGTGCCCGTGGCTATACGCGGCACGAACTAGGTAGTTCGGATTAGGCTTTCTATTCCGAACTACTGTTACTCCTCATGGAACGAGGTGTACCGGTAGTTCGGAATAGGAAGCCTAATCCGAACTACCTAGTTCGTGCCGCGTGTAGCCACGGGCACGGAGTCCGAACTAGCGGACATTTAAAAATGGCGGCGCCCGGCAATATGCAAATGAAGCCTGGAAAATTCAAATCCCGGACTTCATTTGCAACTCCGGTTGCCTACATTAACCATCCTAGTTCGAACTAGGGTGGTAGTGTAGACATACCCTATGGCTTTTGTATGGAGAAAACCAGTTATTTTGGTACAAATGTGCCATGGAGTTTTTATAAAATGTTGGTGGGAGGGAACCTCAAAAAGAAAGAGTTTAAGAAGTCCAGGCTTAAAAGACAGCAGTCTTGTAACATGTTAAAGGGGGGAGAGAAATTGTTTCCCTTCAGCTGACAGCAGTTTGACACTGACTTACAGAAATAATTTTTTAAAATAAATTTTTGTATCAGAGATTTTCTAGCCAAACTAGTGTTTTAATCAGAGGCTTCCCCAGTAGCTAACTCCTCTTTGAGAAGAGTTAGTTTTAAAATTTAAATTAATAACCTCCATGCCTTTGCAATTTGGGGATACCAGGAATTGGGCAAAGGAGAAAACTTGATAGCGGTGAAAAACATGAAGTCTCTATTATCCCTGATTAGTTTTCTGGGACCGACCAACAAAACAAAATGACAGGAGTTTGAAGGTCTTCCCTACACACCTGAAGGAATTTCAGAGAAACTAGTCAATCAGAGAAGGATTGGAGATTTGTAGTTTCTGTTGCAAGGGAGATTTTCTACATTGGGAAAAATACATGTCCTTCATAGGCATTAATTTTCTTTCGAGCACCCACATAATTCCATTTACAATAAATAGTTATTGTTAGTGCTTGGAAGAAAATAGGCCCATTAGTGAGGCCTACCTTATCTTTCCCAGGAGAGAATATCTATCCCTAAATGGAGGATAGTATTCATGAACCATCAAATAATTACTGTTGCAATTCACAAATTTATTATTCCCTGTCTTGGATGTAGTGTAAATGTTTGGAGAAATTATGCAATATTATGAAACTTGTACTTTACATAATAGTCCTCAACCAATTTGTATATCTGAATGATTTACAATTGGTACAGATATTATCATGAAAATATAGCTTGTGTTTTCTTTCTGTACAGGGTGGCCTTTAATTCTGTGCTGTTACCTTTTGAAACATATCATTGTTATGATGATTGCAATAAGCCTACAAAACAGACTTAGTGGGAGGGAACAAATTACAGTAGTGATTTAAGGAGGCAACAAAACTTTGTAATAAACCTTCCATAGCAGTCACGTTATAGATTTTTGAAAACATTGCTTTGTCAAATTAAAGCATAAGGTGTTGCAAAAATTCAGTGAGGGGGAGGGTAAAAAAGCCTAGAGAGATAATTAAGGCATCTACTCATTCTAGGGGCATCTGTTGTTAATTCTAAAATATACTTTTTAAAAGGTTCAGATTTTCCCCTCTGTCCTTGCTCGTTCACACCAGACTCCGGGAAGTGTAAAAGGGGCTTCTCACCACGTTAGCCCTGTGAGGTCTGCTAAATATCTTGGAAGCTCAGTATAGAATCTCCCCGGAGGCTTAGACTGTTTACTTTAAGGCTCTTCATCATGCTCTGGATTAGGGATATTAGCATGAGTTTAGATAACATGTACACCCTTTTAAAGCCCTTAACATTCCCAGAATGGAGAATCTGGGCCTAATCTGGCCCATTTCTACATTCAGTATTTCTGAAAAACTGCATACTTTAAATGCATACAAACCATAATTGCTTGCAAATATGTGCTGTAGCAGCAGAATCTTTATAAAGTACAAAGATAGAGAAACAGAACCCAATGTGAGATAAAGACTTAAAAGGAGGGGAATTTTTTTAAAAAAATCAGGAAACTTAAAATGCTGTGAGAATCATTCCTTTAGTTTATTTCTTTCTGCATCTTCAGGTATGGGAGTCTTCATTTCTTACGTAAATAACTTCCAACAACATGACTGATCTGACATCAAATTTGTGCAAAATATTAATAATTTAGAGACTAAAATGAGTGACATCTTTTGAAATAAGAAACATTTCCGAGGTATGGGAGAGGGATTTCTTTGTAACCTGTATCTTGAAAGTTCATTATTAAACTTTTTTTTAAGGTATTAGGAATAATATTTTGAGGCAAATTTCATAGCAGATCATAACTAATGCTGCATGAAATGCTCTGTCCCTTCTTGACCTTCTAGTCTTCCACGGGACAGTAAGTAGAGGAATAACTTTAAATGAGGATTCAAATATTAATTTCAATATAGGGTTAATAACTACTGCAAATACATTTACAGTAGTTGGATATGAAGTTGAAGTAAATGGAGCATTTAAAGAGAAATAACATGTCATCAGATGGGATGGATAATTACAAACGCTGAAGAACCTGTGGTTAATTAAGAGCGAGAGAGAAAGAGATTTGAACAGGGTTCCTTTTTCAGAGCATCAAGAAGCAAAGAGTCAGTCAGCCTTCTAATCCAACCTCCCAAGCCACATATCTAAGTCCATTCAGCATATTAAACAAAAGAATGCCATGTGATAGCAAGGAGTTTCTTAGAATTGAACCATTTTACACCTGAGGGGACAGCTGGAACAGTTTGATGAAACAGCAGTCACAAGCAGTTTGGCTGTCATCTTGAAATGGTCTACCTGGGAACTGGTCCAGAGCTGTTTTCTGGGATTTTAAAAGTTGCATTCTGCATCAGGGAATTATGGGTTTTACTTTGATCATATAACAGAATTTGCAGCCAAAAATGCACATACATGCATATGCATTTAGAAAAGAGCACAGTATACTGTGGTAAATATTTATTTACTAACAAGGGAATTAACTTTCCTAGAGATCAGATATACTTGACCATTTGGAAACCATGGAAATAATACAGGAGAAAACATGGTGCATGTCTCCACCACCAAAGTTCATAGGTTTGTTGTCTGTGAAGCACTTTAAAATGATAAAAGGCACTTTTTATCTTCATTTTAAATACAGTTAATTTTTATTTCAGTGTTATATGTACACTCTCCTTTGGTTTCAGTTATTCTGTCTTCCACTATGATCATACTGAAGGAAACTATTTTGTTCCTCTCTCAGAAAATGTGAGTAAAAATGTTGGAATACTCCAGGGAAAGCAATTTTCTGTGAAAAATTACTTTGTATCTTGTCTTATAAATGTAGGCAGGAGCATAAAAGGGGGTATTTAGTCCAAGTGGTAATCTTTGCAAGAGAAAGAGAGAGATTAGCAGGCATGAAATGTTCTAAAACCTGTGCTGCAAAGCACTTCAGCTGGCGTGCATTGAGTGTGTTTAGCTCAAACTCTGTTTCATTAGAAAAGATAAAAAAAGACACTATCAATAAATGTATTGAATTCCCTATGTTTACAGTGCAATGTACCACAGCTGGACATCACCCTCTGAGCACATGTGGCTCTCTGAGCTTCCATTTGATATAATGGCACAAAGGTGCAATGCTTATAGTATGGCTAAATTTGGTCCAATATGTCCACTGTCTCCTACTTTGCTTTCATAACCCCAGATAAAGGGAGGAAGTGGAAAAAGGTGTTCTTCAGTGGTCACTTTTCTAGCTATTTGGAGCATGGGGGAGGGGATGCTGGCCCATGACTAGGACTCCTAGAAGCTAATGTGGTAATATAAATAATTAAAATGAATAAGGGGAAGGATCCCAGGGTATGTCTACACTAGAAAGTTAGTTCGAACTAACGGACGTTAGTTCGAACTAACTTTCCTATGCGCTACACTAGCGCTCCGTTAGTTCGAACTTAATTCGAACTAACGGAGCGCTTAGTTCGAACTAGGTAAACCTCATTTTACGAGGACTAACGCCTAGTTCGAACTAGCTAGTTCGAACTAAGGGCTGTGTAGCCCTTTAGTTCGAACTAGTGGGAGGCTAAGGCTTCCCAGGTTTCCCTGGTGGCCACTCTGGCCAACACCAGGGAAACTCTATTGCCCCCCTCCCGGCCCCGGAGCCCTTAAAGGGCCATGGGCTGGCTACTCACTTTGTGCCAGTTGCAAGGCTGCCAGCACCCGTGCCTGCACAGCCTGCACCTGCCACACAATGAGCCAGCCATCCGAGGGCTCCCAGCCCTCCACTGCTCCCCACGACCAGCCTGGCGGCTCCCAGGAGCCTGCCCGGGGGCGCAAAAGGCGGGCGCCCGCCTGGTCAAGTGCGGAGATCGTGGACCTCATCGAGGTTTGGGGGGAAGCCTCCAATGTCCACGATCTCCGCACTAGCCACCGGAATGCGGCCGTCTATGGACGCATGGCTGCCAGCCTGGCCGCCAGGGGCCACCAGCGCAGCCGGGAGCAGGTGCGCTGCAAGATTAAAGACTTGCGGCAGTCCTACTCCCGGGCCTGCCTGCCAGGGGCTGACCCGGAGGCCTGCCCCCACTTCCACGCCCTGGACCGCCTCCTGGGGGCTCATGCCGTCCCTGCCCCCCGGGACGTGATTGACCCCGGGGCAGAGGGACCGCTCCTGGACACCGAGGAGGAGCAAGAGGGCTCTGAGAGCCAGGAGCCTGCTGCCAGCCTTCCCAGGACCCGGGACCCCCGAGGCACCCCACAGAGCCGCTCGCCTGCATCATCTGAGGCCGGGGAGGCGTCCACCTGTGAGTACCCTCGTGTTCCCCTTATGTGTACGGGGGGCTGGGGCGAGAGGGAGCCCCGGGACCGTGCGCCTGGGCCTTGCCCACCACGGAGCAGCAGCTGGGGATCCTGCAGGGGCCCTGGCCTTGCAGAGGGGAGCTGGGTTTCACACACCTGGGCCCCTGGGGTCATTGACCGCTGGTCTTCTTGCACCACAGCTGCAGCACCGGGGACTGCAGGGCGCACCACACCGCCTGCAGCAGCCGCCCGCGCCCGGGCAAGCAGGACAGCCAGGAACCAGGAGGACTACCAGAGGCGGCATCTCCGGTTCCTGGACCGACAGCTCCGTCTCCAGGACCACTGGGTCCAGGAGGACCTCAGGCTGCGCCAGAGGAGTCTGGAGGCCCTGGAGGAGCAGGGCCGTGCCCTGCGAGGCCACCTCCAGAGCCTGCTAGACCGCTTTCCATTTCCTCCTCCCCCTGCTCCCCCTCTTGCTCCCCCTCTTGCTCCTCCTGCTCCCCCTCTTGCTCCCCCTGCTCCCCCTCTTGCTCCTCCTGCTCCCCCTCTTGCTCCCCCTCTTGCTCCTCCTGCTCCCCCTCTTGCTCCCCCTGCTCCCCCTCTTGCTCCTCCTGCTCCCCCTCTTGCTCCTCCTGCTCCTCCTGCTCCTCCTGCTTCCGCTCCTGCTTCCTCCACACCCCCTGTCCTCTCTGCCCCCCCCTCCACAACCATTCCCCACCGACGCCCCCGGACCCGCAGTGTGGCGAGACGGGAGAGGCACCCAGACTCCCACCCCTGAGCTTTCCTTTCCCTTCCTCCCTTCCCTCCCCTCCCCTTCCAGCTCCCTCGTCCCAGGTTTCCCCCTCCCTTCTCCCACCTTCATTCCTCCCTCCCCCACCCCAGTTCTGTGAAATAAACAGACGTTTTTGTTGGAAAAACAGGTGTCTTTATTTGACAGTAGGTAGGGAGGGGAAAGGGGAAGGGGGGGGTAGGGTGGAAGAAGGCCCCGGTGGGGCATGCAGGGAGAGGTCAGTCCTCCTCCTCCTCCACCTGGAAGCTCTCCCGCAGGGCTTCCCGGATCCGGATGGCCCCCCGCTGGGCTTCCCGGACGGCGGCGGTGCGGGGCTGACCGTAGTGTCCAGCCATGCGGTCAGCCTCAGCCATCCAGGCTGGCAAGAAAGCCTCCCCCTTCCGCTCACACAAATTGTGGAGCACACAACATGCCGCCACCACGGGAGGGATGTTGTGCTCGGCCAGGTCCAGACGGGTGAGGAGGCATCGAAAGCGGGCTTTCAGTCGCCCGAAGGCCCCCTCCACCACGATGCGGGCCCTGCTCAGCCTGTTATTGAAGGCCTGGCGGGAGGGATTGAGGTGTCCCGTGTAGGGCTTCATGAGCCAGGGCTGCAGTGGGTAGGCGGCATCCCCCACCAGGCAGACGGGCATGTCCACGTCCCCGACCCTGATGTGGCGGTCGGGGAAGAAGGTCCCGTCCTGCAGCCGCTGGCACACGGAGGAGTTCCGGTACACCCGGGCGTCGTGTGCTTTGCCGGACCAGCCCACATTTATGTCCGTCAACTGTCCCCGGTGGTCACACACGGCCTGCAGGATGACGGAGAAGTACCCCTTGCGGTTCACGTACCGGGACGCCTGGTGTTCCGGGGCACGGATGGGGATGTGCGTCCCGTCGATGGCCCCCCCGCAGTTGGGGAAGCCGAGGGCGCCGAATCCCCGGATGACGGCATCCGGGTCGGCGAGGCGGACCACCCTGCGGAGCAGCACCCGATTGATGGCCTTGACCACCTGCGGAGAGAGACACAGCAAAGCGTCAATCAGTGGGGCGCCCGGGTGGCTGGGAGCGTGCGTGCCCTGGCAGTGCCCCGCGCCCCACTCCCGGAAGCAACCCCCCTGGCGGCGTGTAGTACGGCCGGGACAGCCCGACCCCTCCGGTGCGGGGCGCTTTCGCCTCCTCCCGCCCCCCCCTTTGTCCCTGGGGCGGCCCATCCCCTCCTCGCAGCCCCCCTCCCCCCCGGCTCGGTGGCCGACGAGCGCCGTACCTGCATGAGCACTGCTCCGACAGTGGATCTCCCCACGCCGAACTGGTTCCCGACGGATCGGTAGCTGTCCGGCGTGGAGAGCTTCCAGAGGGCGATGGCCACCCGCTTCTGGAGGGGGATGGCGGGCCTCATGCGAGTGTCCCTTCTTTGCAGGGCAGGGGCGAGCCACTCGCAGAGCTCCAGGAAGGTGTCCCTCCTCATCCTAAAGTTCTGGGTCCACTGTCGGTCGTCCCAGCGCTCCAGGACGATGCGGTCCCACCAGTCGCTGCTGGTGTCCAGACGCCAGATGCGGCGGGGCACGCCGGTGCCGGGGCGCCGCCGCGGCTCCTCCACGGCCCCCAGGGCGGCCAGGCGGAGAGGCAGGGGGCTGACGTTCCCCAGGTGGTGCCAGGCAGCCTCGAGCCATTGCTGGCAGGCTTGCAGCAGCAAGTCCAGAACGTGCACCAGAAGGTGCAGGGCGAGCCGTGGCTCCATGTTGCCACCTGCGGCGGTCCCCCCCGAAGGGAAGCACCGACACAGACGGGCACAGAGACCGACGCTTTGCTGTCCCTCGGCGAGGTTGGCAAGCAAGCAGGAAAAGCTGAGAACCGGCTGTCCAGGGGGGTCCCTTTAAGCACGAGCCTCAGATAGCCTCAGACAGCAGCCACACAAAGCAACTGCTGACCTGATGCCCTGCCAGAACCGGTTTCAGCTGCCCTTAAATGCCCCCCTGCGTCCAATCAGTGTGGACGCGCTAGTTCGAACTAGCAAAACGCTAGTTCGAACTAGTTTTTAGTTCTAGATGCGCTAGTTCGAACTAGCTTAGTTCGAATTAACTAATTCGAACTAAGTTAGTTCGAACTAGCGCTGTAGTGTAGACGTACCCCCAGAGACTTCAGTCCTGTTTACCCAATGCTCCCTATTTTGACTTGCATATGGAAGGTAGTGTGAGGAGTACCCTCCTTTTGGGACCTGTAGCTACCCCCAAAGCTGCAGGCAAGCCTAGGACTATAATTTGATTATAATTTTCATGGAGAAATGGATGTTTGGATATAACTAAGTAAAGTTACAAAGCTACACCAAACAGTATGTTCCCTAGATTTGAGTATGTTTCAAGGGTGCTCCCTTTCAGATAATTAACACAGATCTCTCACTCTATTTTTCCCTTTATCCAGCTGTGTGTACACAGATTTAATTTCCAAAGTCATGCAAGCAGATTCTGGTGTGCTTTAAAATGCGGAAAATAATTGGGCCCTAAGGTCATTTTAGATCTCCTGATTGAAGAGAAGGCCAAATGTGCCTCAACTTATGCAAATATCAGAAAATGAAAAAAAGCCAACTGTGGATAGCTCTAACTGGGAGGCCACCTAAATAGGCAAATCCCCAGATTGTAAATGCAATCACCATTCTCTCCATTGTGAATTAGACATGTAGTTGTACTTACATATTTGCATATGGCTAACTTTATGCAAATCAGACCCAAAAACTCAGGCCCAGTTTTAGAAAAGTAGCATACTATAAGGAGTGCCTGCTTTAATTAAACCAAACTGAGAATCTGGGCAACAGGACAAAATGCACCATACAGTATTTGTAATCACTAGTACAGCAATTTATTTGTGCTCATTAATCAGTACACAAGGAACACACTTCTGATTCCATCTGCATGCCTAGGGTAATTCACTAATATGCATGCCACCCAAGTATTGCCGTGGCTTGAAACATACATTATGGTGACAGTACATGTCATACACTGGGATTTCCCTGTACAGGATATCTGACAACGACATGAGGATGCTGTCCCAGAAATACTCCTCAATTATGTGTGAGTGTGATTAGTGGCAGTGCACAATCATTTAAATGAGTTTGAGTAGTGTGAGTGCTTGTGTTACATGCATGGATATGTTCTCTCGGTTTAGAGTAAGAGATATGGGAGCTAGATTTTGTCTTTTTTACATCAACTGAGTCTGGTATTGTGAGAATTCTTATAACTATTAGCCAGTGTTTCTTCCTGACCTTAACATTATCAGATTAACATATCTAATAAATGCATACAACTGCCCACTGTATGCATCAGCCTTAATCATTAGATTTACTACTGAAGGGAGAAATGTAGTTAATGTAATGGGTAAGGCAGATATCATTTTGATAGCAGGAATAACATTGCCCTTAGAACCGATTTTACACTGTCAGAAGTTGTGTCCTGTCTTCTGAAAAAGTTTAAGCACCTAAATCAACAGCTTTGCCCAGTTTTCACTGTTTTTTTCTCATGTTGAGAAAGTAGCTTTGAACAAAACGTCAACCATTCAGCTGTGTACGTGCCATTGTTCAGCTGGTAGACTTCCAAAGCAGGTGTTGAGGTGAAATATCTTTAGTCAGGTCTATGACTGTGTTCTTAAGCATCCCACAATACCTGAACCTTAGGAAAAAGCCTCTGGCTTTTTAATTTTATTTCTCATGGGTTATTTCATAGATTTAATCTATATCGAAGATGAATGACGAGTGGTGTGGAAGGGCAGTTCACCACCTGTAGAGGGTGGAAGCACCTCATCGTGTTATCAAGTGAACAGAGAAGAGGCTATAGTTGAGCCCCTACCTGAAAGGTGGCTAGTGTTTGTATTGAATTTAGGCTCCCTGCAACAGATACTCCCAGGGGAGCATGAACCAGGATTTTGACTCTCCTTTGCAAGTGTACAAAAGAGGGGGAGAACCCAAAAGCCCTTTTCTGTCCACCTCAATGCCTTCATACAGGAGCAGACATAATTTAGCTCTCATAATAGTTTGGACATCACCAAAGTCGGGGTGGAGTAGGGGAACGGGTGTTCATTAACTCTTCCCTAAGTTCAAGTGGTAACTATGTGGCAGCCTCTACACAGGGAGAAACCTGCCATAAGATTTCTGCTCCACTGCATGTCAACTGAGTCAAACTGATCTGGGGAGTTTCCACTAGCATGGTGCCACAGAGCAGAGTGAGGCCAGGATCTGTCCCTTTATTGGTTTAAAAGGGAAAGTAAGCCCCTTTGGTTCTAATGTAAACACACTTATCTTTCCTTTTTGCTCGGTGTAGTAATTGACATCTCTCCTCCATACAGAAATATTGAGTTGCCCAGACTCTTACGCTTCGTACTGTGTCCACTGTGTGACCTTTGGGGATGAAGGAATGAAATTAGGTCATGACTGATTTTGTTTTTGTTTTGTTTTTTGGCTTCAGTGGGTATTTATTTGGCAACACTGAACGTGACTCTAGATCAGGAAGGCAGACATTCTTTGAAGTTTATACAAAGTGTTTGAGTAGGTATATTCCATACAGCTTTCGAAATGTACTGAAAGATAAATAACCTTGTTGTGCAACTTTGTTTGGAACTGTTAATTAAAATTAATTAACTTGCTACTCTGCACTGGCTTGTTTCTGTGATCCAGTTAGACCCCTCTCAGACCTACTCCAGTCTAGGTCTGATGAGGAACCAGGAAGCCAATGATAAATTGAGGTTTAGAAATTTACTGCATTAAGTGGTAACTTTCTAGGTATTTTTTTATTTAAGACATGGCCATAAACAATAGGAATATGTTGGTAGTTCTGGCAAAATATGAAGGGATTTCCCTCCAAATTCTGTGGAATCTCAGTAAGGTTGGGAAGTACTTTTATCCCTCCTGTATCTGGTCCTACTCTTATTGTATTATGATGCCAGTTATCATTGCACCATAATCACATAATCATAATTGCACCTCTGTTACCTTGGGCTACTTAGCTCTTTTTGTTGACTTTTGTCACACACCTAGACTGTAAGCTTTTGGAGGAAAGTACTCTCATTTCATGATAATGGGTGCAGAATCTAGGGCAACAGGGCTCCAATCATTGATACATGCTTCTAGATAGTACTGCAACAGTAATAGGTAGTTCAAATATTTGTTAGCTTTCCCTCCTGCCAAAGTTTTATTGAAAACCCAACTGTCTCACATACTCTTCAAACCACACCCAGCAAAGCATGATATGATTTCTTTGTGAATCATTCCCAGGTTTGTTCTGACAAGATGGTTGCTCACCTGCACTATATATTTTAGTAATAGAAGGGCAGATACACTAATACATTCCTAGTGGCTTGCACTAGTCCAGTGATGCAGAATTACTCTAAACCTGGTCTAACCACTAGTTAAGGCTCACTTACAGATCTATAATGAGGAGCAGTGAAATGGGCTGGTGCTTACTGGTGAAATGTTCCCTAATTATATTATCTCTACAAACAGTTACATTGTTAGCACTAGGTGTGCAGGGCTGGTTGCCGAGAAATAAATGTGACGACTAGAGCTGTTTGATATTTCTCCCTCAAAATTTGAAAACTTCAATCAGCTCCAGGGACAGTCTCTGCAACAAGGAACTTGCAAAGTAAGGAGATGAATTATACACCTACGCCTCGTCTACAGTAGGAGTCTAGGTCAAAACTGTCTGCGTAAGGTTGACTTTCTAAACAATGAGTCCACACTACCAAGCCCATTCTGTGACTTTAAGGGCTATTGAAGTTGATTTTGGTTGATTTCACTGGAGTAATGCAAAATTTGATTTTGCATGGTCAACTTCATGGATATTTGGACCCAGCATTGAGAAAGTCAAGGTTCTTGGCCCCCAGAGGCATTCCACAGTGTCCCGCTCTGACCAGAAATTGAGCCTCTACTTTTCTCTAGATGAGCAGAAAAAGCACCATGAAAGTTTGAATTTCATTTCCCATGTGACCAGCATTGCGAGCACACCTCAGAGCAGGCAGCGCACCTCGGCAGCACACATGGCCATGATTTTGAGTTCAAAGTCCAAGAGTTCCTGTTCCTAGGGGGGCAAAAGAGTGCCAGTGTGGAGTGAGCAGGAGATCTTGGACTTCATTAAGGCACAGGAAGAGGAATTCATTTGCTCAGCTCTGAAACAGCAACAGAAACGGCAATATCTACATGAAGATCACAAAGTGCCTGGTGGAGAAAGGATACTCTGGGGACTCCCAGCAATGCCGTGTTAAAAGAAAGGACCTGAGACAGTCCTATCACAAAACAAAGGAGGCAAATGGATAGTGTGGTGCATAGCCACAAACATGCCACTTCTACAATGAGCTGCATGTGATCCCTGGGGGAAAATGGGGACCTGACCAGTTTCTCAAGCCAGACCATGGAATCTGCCCAAGACACTCAGGGCAACAACGTGGAGGACAGCATGATGGTGGAGGGTAGTTGTTCTCTTTACTGGGGTTCAGGCTGCCCATGTAAGGCTCCATGAGTCATGGAAGCAAGATGTAGGCTGGGTCACCAAGAATCACTATTGATATTTCCACCTCTCCAATTCTAATTGTCTATTTTCTGATGAGAAAATAGTTCCAACTTGCAACTTTCTAAAGAGGCATGAGTTCTAAAAGATGCACCCCTTGTGGTTTATGTACTCCTTGGCAAGATGGTCGGGTTCCAAGGCGGGGATGTGTATAGCATCTGTTGTCCCACCACAGTCAGGGAACCCCATCAGGGCACAGCCATCCACTATAGTATCTACATTTGCCATAGTCACTACTCTCTGTAGCAGAGTGATATTGATTGCTTTGGCTACTTGGACTACAGCCCTCACTGTAGATTTCGCCACTGTGATTTGATTCCCAACTGATCAGCGGCTGTCTGAAATTACAAGTTTCCCCAGGACAATTGACACATGCTTCTCCACTGTCAGAGCGGGTCTCATTCAGGTGTCACTCTGCTTCAGATGGGGGAAAGCCATTTACAAGTTCCATGAAGGTGACCTTGCACATTTGGAAGTTTTATAGCCACTGCTGATTGTCCCATACCTGCAGCACTATGCAGTCCCACCAGTCCGTGCTTGTCTCATGGCATCAGAACCAGCATTCCACTGTTTCCAGAGGATCAAATGCCAACTGTGTTTCCAATTCGCTCACCACAAGGACTTGCCTATACAGCGTTCACATGGCACCAATAGATGAAGATTCCTCCTCATCCTCTTCCTAGTGTTTATGCTCTCGAAATGCTGCACCAAGGTAGACATCAATGTTACAATACTTTGATGCACAATGGTAGCTACAAGGGATTGGATTGGTCCTGCTTTTAGCAGGAGGTTGGACTCTATGACCTCCTGAACCCTCTTTCAAACCTATGTTCTATGAAGGAGGCCATGCTTGTGCTGCTATGGTGTCTGCACTGGTCACAGGACAACAAGGGCATAAAAACACTGTTTCCTGTTGATCTCAAGCAAGGAGGAAGGGAAGAAGTGAATGAATTTATGAAAAATGGACGAGATGAACCCAGAGCCACCCCGCTGCACAGTTTTGATCCCTGTGTGCACCAGGAGCATAACCCAGAATGCAAAGTAATATAGGCACTGAGGGATAGCTACCCACAATGCATCACTCTCAAAATTAATGGCACTCTTCCTACTGGGGATGCACTACTTTGAACTACATTGAATTCTTGCGTACGTGGATCTTTGACTTTACAAACTTGGGTGGAAAGAAATAGATCTTAATAAATTTGACCTTATCTCAAATTGTAGACATGGCCTTAGGGAGCAGATCAGCACACAGGGGAGGATGACACAAAACATCACCAATCTCTGCTCCAGTATATGCAGGATTAAGGTGTTAAGGGGTTAAAATATCCATGCAGGATCATTCTACAGATTCTTCTATAGTCCATTAGCCACTCAAAGCTGCTTCTGCAGCCATAGATCTTCCTTTAATATTTCATGCAAAGAATGAGGATTAACCTGCTTTAATGGGGCTTTAACTATGGAATATTTGACATAAATAAATGATCATTAAGCAATGATCATTGGTTATACTTTTGATCTTTTTATACCTATTGGAAATAATGAAAATTGAAAGAAGAAAGGAAAAAAAAGAACAAACATCAGTACTCTATTGCCCAGACTCCACCATCCTTCAGTGTTACTATTATTATTTCCTGTAGCTCAGATCCACTTACTTCAATTAGAATGTCTATATGCTTAAAGTTGTGTGTGTGTTTTAACTAACTTGCTGAATTAGGGTCTTGAATCAAGTAATTTGTAATCTTATTCCAATTAGTCTGTCATCCTTTTTATCTAGCAGTTATTTAGAAAAAAGCTTTAAATGATTTGTGCAAAAATTGTTTCAGCAAAATCTATACATTTTAATGATTCATTATGAAAAATAGAAACAAAACACACATCAGCAGGAACATTCTGATTATAATAAATTGCTTGTGTTTTCTTAGTTTTGCATATGAAAATTAGGATTTTCATAGCCCTTACTTTCAAGAGTTACTTGCATGTTCATGAAAAATGTAAGGGTTTTATCTTTAGTATAAGGGGATTTAGAAGCACTCTGTAATAATCATTTGTAGATTATATGTCCTTAAGTTTTAAATATTTACAGAAAGAAAGAGTAAGGGCCTAATTTAAAGAAAAGCATTAACGGCTTAATTTCAAAACATGATTGCACAAACATGTAAGTATTTGCACATGTAAAATGGATAATTGTGCATCCAATTGCCAGTTTATATGAGGAGTTATATAAGCATGTGTGTTGGTTTTGAATTTAAACCACAGCCCCATATGAAGTAGTCCAGTCTAGAGGAGATGAAGATATGGATCATGGAGCAAAACCCAGATACTACACAAAAGGCCACAACCTCTTGAACAGATCAGAAGAAATTAATGTGTCTTTACTGCTGTACCTTTGTGATCACTCTACTGCAACTGGCAGTCTAACCAGATCTTCAAATTGCAGGCTTTGGTCACAAATGTTAGCTGTATAGCTTCAATCTGTGGGACAGTTATAAAACCGGACAGCTGCCATAGTCACCTCAATCTTCACAGAATTTAGCTTCCACCTGCTCACTAGCACCCATGGTCCAGTTGTACCCAGACACAGAAATGAACAGTGGGTTATCAGGGTGCTAAAAACATTTGAACACCAATCTCATTAAGAGCCTGCTCCACTACCAGTTGAGGTCAGTGGGAAGACCCCCATTAACTTCAGTAACCTTTGAATTAAGCCTAATCCTCCAATCAGCCAAATATATACACCGAGTCAGAGAGGTGACAGATTTTTATAGTATGGGACATGATTATACCCTCAGCACATAAGCAACTAACCAATATTACCTCTGGGACCTCTGTGAAAAGAACCCAAGCCATAGAAGTGTAGCTCCCATCTTCTCGTGAAGGATTCAAAGCCCATCAACACCTTATAACTATCAAAGACAGTAATAATTCTACCAGTATTAGTATTGACAGCTGGTATAAAATCCTGGCATCACTGAAATCCTACTATTGTCATCAGCGGAGACACTATTTCTCCACTTATCCATCTGAGGGGGGAAAAAAACCAGCCAATGCAATAAAAACCATCTTTAAGCTGTATCCAACTTGGAATCCCAATTGCTCAGGCATCCAGAAAAACCGAGTTCTCGTGTCACAACATTTTCCATCATTATAACCAAAAAATGAATATTGAAAAGCAGCCCTTTTATCCACTATGGACATACTCCAAGAATTCTGGTAGATTAGAGAAGGATTTTCCTTCAGTAGACATGATAGATTGTCCTCATGTCATCTTCAGTCTGGTTTATAGTTTTATTTTACATTGTTTCAGTTTTTCCGGGATGGCAGTCGTGCTCACTGACCTGTAATTCTTTGTGTGACCACAAGAATTTTTTTAAAAATGCAAGCATAAAACCTTTAGCTGATCTCAGTCACAGTTTGTAGCTTAGCTGCTTCATTCACAAATTCTTGGGTCAGCTTCTGATGCCTTGTTGCTCTTTAATTTATCAGTTTCTCCTGGTATATCTTCTTTTAACAACTCAGTATTTAATAGTGCCTTATCTCTACTACCTGAAAACAGTTAGCATCTCCTTCAAAATCCTCAGATTGGCAAAGATATATGTTCCTATGAATGATCTGCCTTCAGCAGAAGTTTGGTCTTTTAAGGGACTCCTTGCCATTCTCGATCCCCTCCCATCATGGGATTAGCTTCATCAGCTCCATGATCTGATCAGCTTGATAGGCCACCTCCACAATGACACTATCATATGTTGCTAAATAATTTCATTCCTCCAGATACCGTAAATGCCTCAATCATTGAGAACTTTACTCTGTGATTACGTTTTTAGGGCAATCAGATGTATAACACGTTTTGAGTCATCATATGCCAAGATGCAGACAAACAATTTTAATAGATCTATAAAAATTAGCTGTCACAATGGAAGGTTATTAAATGCTGCCAGATATCCTAATGCACTGGAGATCTGAATAGAAGTCCTGCAACTCTAAAAGGATACTCTATTCTTTTTTTTTTTAAGCAATTACTACTGTGATGAGTATAAAACACTGTAGGAAAGTAGAAATAGACACTGCCACCACCACTCCATCTTAATTTGCTAAAGAAAAATGTTTCATCTGATACAAAGATGAAACATGATCATGTGTCAATATGTTCATAGAGAAACCCCTGTTTGTTCCAGCACCACATCAAAGGCCACATGAGGAAATCTAACACCACCATGTAAGAATCTAAAATTCCAATAGGGAACTCTGAAAAAAGAAAAGCCCAAAACAGATTTAAGAAGAAATGTATAATGCCCTACTAGTCACTTTAAAAATTACATTCCTTGTTTGTAACTATCTTTGAAGAATGGGACTCTTAATTGGACCCCTTACCATATCTTACTGCATTTGAAGCATTAAACAAGACCCATCTGGATTCTCTGTGGCCTGCAACAGAGCCCAATGGCTATATTCCTTTGAACCGGTGAACTTCACAGATCAGAAAAGCAGAGGAAGAAATCAGGAGATTTGTTGTATTTCTAGCTCTGCCTCAGGCTTCCTACATATGCAATCTTGGCCAAAAATCAGTCTAAAGACTCACAGCTGGCTATGTTAGCCGACTTGGGACAAGGTGCAGTTTAAATCTGGTGAAAACATTTGGGCTCAGGTTCGTGCTTAGGCTCTAGGACCTCCAGATTTCAGGCCAGTCCGAGTCCAAATGTCTACCCCAAAATTCCACAGCACTGGCCCAAGTTAGCTGACATGGACCAGCTGTGGGTGTTTAATTGCCATGTGGATGTATCCTAAGCAATGGGGTAGTCAGTAGGCAGACTGCAAACCAAATTCTGACCACCATACACTTTTGAACAGATCCCCAAATCCTTTTATTTACTTATAATTGTTGGAGAGGAGATTGTATCATTTTCTCTGGAGCCAGAACTTTGACTATAGGCTTGACCAAGAAATGTGATCCTTGAGAAAAAAATAGCTTACTACCCCTGCCCTAAGGCCCTGATTCTGCAAAGAATTTAAACATGTGCTTAAGCCCATCTCTATTCAGAAAACATGTAATCAGTGTTGGCCTTATGGGAGAACAACCATGCAGGGTGCCATGGTCAAGAGACAAGGAGTGAGACTAATTGGCTTGCGAGGCCACAGGAGGCAGCTTGAGGCACCCGAAGAGGGAGGCAGTGGGTTCTGGACGGGATGGAGGTTGGAGGCAGAGCTGTCAAAATACAAGTTTTCCCAGGGCATCATATACCAAGGCCATCCCTGCATGTAAATAGATGCTTCAGTGCCATCTGCTTTAGTGACTTAATTGGGACTTGTGTACAGGTTTTAAGTTAAAACCCACTAAAGCGCTTTGCTGAATCAGGGCCTTAATGTTTCTGTGCCTTAGTTTCATGATCTATAATGAGGGGGCTGCGCCCCCTGCTCACTACGCTCGCCAACCCCCCTCTCAGCCGGGGAGGGCCCAGGGCTCCTCCCTTGCCACTGTTGAGGAGGATCTCAGGCTTCCCAGGCCCCAACTCTTCCCTTCTGCCCCCCAACCATCAGGGGGATCCAGCTCTGAGGCCACCCTGTCCAGGCCCGGCTCTGGGCCCCCCTCAGTCACCAGGAGGGGCCAGACCCAGCTCACATCAGACCTGGCTTTCTGTCCCAGCCACCTGGAGGGGCCAGCCCCAAGCCCTCTGGGCCCAGCTTCCTCCCCATGGCTGCCAGAGGTTTGGGCTGGGTCCATCCAGAGGCTATGCAGCTCCTGTCTCCCCTGTTTCCCCTTCCCCCCCCCAAGCACAGCGGAGAGGCGACGGGGGAGGCCGCACGCTTTGCGGCTTCCCAGAGCACAGAGGGAAGGCCATGCGGCTGAGGATGGAGCTGAGGATGAAGGGAAGTGCTGGGGTGTGCATAACATCACTGTCATCCCACAGGAAACTTTTTTTGTATTTAGATATAGATATATAGAGAGAAATGCCTTAAAACTCTCATGGATACTGTAAGCTTATATTAATTATGTTTGTAAAGCAAGATGGGAAGCATTAAAGGATGCTTAGTACTATAATTGCATTTAGTGTAGTAAATGGAGAAAGAATTTTGGAATACTGAGCAAGTTTAGAGATTGTAAGAGGCTGTTCTGTATGTTCAAAGTCTCAGAATTGCAAAAATCAGGGATTCCGCTAATGAGATTATTAAAAGAGAATGTTGCATCATTTGTCACTGGTGCTCCCTCAGAAGTGCATATCTACAAATAATGGTTTATTTGGTATTAAATCTTAGTACTCAACTTTGGAAAAGGGAACAAATTTGTCTTAATGAAAGTAGTGCTTTATAACTTTTTCCAGATCTGGCACTACCTGTCCTCAAATAAAGATGAGTTCTGTTATTCACTTCAGTGGTAGCAAGTATCGGGCACTTTTCTCCTTAGCCTCAGTACAGCTGATTGAAAAGTTTCCAGTGCAACCATTTGTTGTTGGCAAATACTGATTCAACAGAATTAAAATTTTTCATCGGAAAGGGCTGATTTTGTCCAACTGTGTGGAAAATTACTAAACTCCAATGAGAGGCTTATTATAAAAAAGGAGTCATGAATCAAAATGAAAAGTTTTCAAAATGCTTCATTTGCAAAAATGCTGAGATTTCAACTTTGGCCCATTCTGAGTTTAACTAGATTTTAAAGTTATGGAATTTCTGATGGGACAAACATTTAAAATGTTCATTAGCAACATAGGTTAAGTAAAGTACAACCACCAGATGACAGTTTTAACTCTTTCATCTCTGCCTTTTCAGAATGTTTAGTGTGCATTGTGCAGGCTCTTACCAAGTGTTCTGTCTTGGTTTCTCTGTTTACCTCTTCCCTTCCTAATGCATTCTGTAAAAAATACACTGTAGGTAAATTCATGAAGGTGTTATGATTAGCTCATGAAGATTTCAATGTAATATATATGAAAATCAGCCTTGTGCTTATCACAGCACGGTGGGAGGGGGGTGTTAAACTGGGCCTTATTTCACAAATAAGTAGATGGTCAAAAAATACTTACCCTCTTTAAATTTTTTTCTAAATACTCCACATAAAAGCACCATGAAACCACTTCTAAAAATAAATAAATAAAGTGCAAAGAGCCAAATACCATAAAGCTCTGAGTAAACGTTCATGTAGTACATTTATGTGTACCAACTACAAGATATGTATTTCCCTAGAAACACCTAAGAAACAAATGTTGGTGTGAATAAATGTTGGTATTATAACTCACCTACCCTCAAAAGTAAGAAGGTATTACAGTGAACAAGAAATATTTTAAAAGCATTATTTCAGAAGGATTCAGGAAAGAATAGGTTTCAGTGACAAGATCAGAAAAAAAGTTCAGTGTAAAAATGATTGCAGAGAAGTTAAATCCGATATTTCTGAACCCATAGTGACAAGTACAGTATATTATATAGGACCACATACGCATCAATACTGAGAAAAATAGGTATAACCATCTCAACTCTGCATAAGAGCCCTCAGCATATATATAGTTTTCAGATGGTCATTACTGTGTCCAAAGGAAAATGTTAGACTACAGATATCTGAGTGATTGAAAAACTTGTGTTCTTTTTCTACTAGGGCAAAATTCATCTTGCTCTTAACTTCTATTTTGATGTAGTGCTCTAAGAGCAAGAAAACCTGTACGGCTTTTACTAAATTCTTTTATACCACAAACATTTCTTCCCAATGTGTGACTTGCACAAAAAGAGGTCTGAAAAAATTCAGACTACAGAAACACGTGGTTTGGATTCAGCTGATAACAGCTGTTACAGGGGCTATACTTTAAGAATGTTTTTTTGAGGATGCTTAGATAGCAGGGTGATTGGTGACCTAGAAAAATGTATATAGATAAAGAGTTCAAAGTGCATGTTTCTGATTTCCAGAAACAGGCCTCCTTGTTATTTCATTAACTGAATTATATACACATGATTTTCCTACCTTGCACAATTGTTCCTGCTATAATTCAAAAGATTAGTTCACAATGTTGCACATTTGAAAACTGCCACTTATTCTCAATAGAATAAGACATATCATATGCTAGACAGTCCAAGTTATGTCTGCTTTTTTCAAGAGGTTACATTCCAGAACAAAATACAGGTGGCAAAAATTGTCCCATGCATATTTTTGATGTAAAAGTAGGGCATCTGATTTTAGTTTATCTAATAAACAGTGATAAAACACCCTGATTTACAAAGGGGGGTGGAGAGAAAGTATAGCTAATAAACTCTGGAAGACCACAAAAAATGGTTACTTTCACTAAAGAGTTTGTCTTAATAGAGCAGTAATATGGACTCCAGGTATGTGCCTTCTAAAGTGCACAAACATCTTGCATATTTAATTGGTCTATGTAGACCCTGCTGGTACACACTAATTGTTCCATAGCACACTTTAACATTGTGCTGTTTGAAACAATACCATATTAAGGCACACTAGAAAACATCTCATTACTAATTTACATATACATAGATTGTGGCAGAGCCCCAGCTTTACCTCAGGGGTCCTGCATTTCTAGTTGGTTGGCACTTGCCTCAGAGGCTTGGTGTGAGCCTCTCTCTCTTTACTGAAGAATAGCATCACAGACAATTGAGTTCTTTTTAGTCCCAACCTCCCCTTTTCGGGTAGTCTCTATAATGGTGCAGGGAGGGTTAGGAAAATCAAGGCTCACCTTCTGCTTCAGGTTCTAGCCCAGGGAGCCTAATGAGAGCAGGTAGTAATTCTTCTACCACCAGAGCTGAAACCTTTCCCAGAATCACTTCCCCCAACCAATTCCTCCCAGTATCTTTCCCCTGGTACCAGACCACATCCTTCTGCTCTTCCTCAGCATATCTCTTCAGTCCTTGGCCTTCTGCCCTCACTGAAGGGAAGCCTTTTATAAACTAGCTCCTGCAGGTCCTTAATGGACTGAAGGTGTTATGATTAGCTCAGTGGTCCCCAACACGGTGCCTGTGGGTGATATGGTATCCGCCGGGGCATTTATGTGTGCCCGCCGAATGATCTGGGCCGGCCCTGGGTGCGTGGCGCATGGGTGGCCGCTGCCCCAGGCATGCGGTGCATGCGAGGCCCCACCCTGGACGCACGGCGCATGCACAACCCTGCCTCGGACACGCGGCGCGTGAGTGGCCCCGCCTCGGATACATGGCGCATGAGCAGCCCCGTCCCCGGGCACCCGGCAACCCCGAAAGGTTGGGGACCACTGGATTAGCTTGTTTCTGTCTTGCTTTTGGCAGATTCTTAATTAGCTCTAAGATCCACCTTCCTTTGCAGCAGCTTCCATTACCCTGGTTATCTAGGGTACGTCTACGCTGCAGTGCTATTTTGGGATACCAGAGGTATGCTGAAATAGCTACCCCGCATCTTTTCAATGCGTCCGCTATTGCGAAATACAGCAAATGCGCTATTTCAGCATCCCTGTAAACCTTGTTGCACAAGAATAAGAAACGTCTCGAAATAGAGTTTTATTTCTAAATTTGACACTGTGTAGATGCGCCAAATTTCAAAATAGCCTGTTTTGAAAAAGAATCAAAATAAGACATGCAATTTGCTTAGCGGAAATTGCGTATCTTATTTCAAGCTAAGGCTGCAGTGTAGACGCACAGGAAACAGAAAACTATTTGTCCAGAGGCCTTCTATCAATAAGTATATATAGTGACAGGTCTGAAAAGAAGGCTTTAGAAAAGTAGTGAAGAGGGATATAAAAGGCTCCATCTATTTTTGCGGAAGAGGAAATGCAAATGAAGTGCTCATTAGCATTTCTTGTGCTCTCATTTGCATATTCTCTTCCAATCCTTTTTGTGGAAGAGGTTTTTGTGCAAAAAAGCGCTGTGTAGATAGCGCCTTTTTGCGCAAAACCCCCCCTTTTGTGCAAGAACCCTTATTCCTCATTTTTTGAGGAATAAGGGTTCTTGCACAAAAGGGGTTTTTTGAGCAAAATGGCCCCATCTACACTGCATTTTTTCCCACAAAAACCTCTTCCGCAAAGTCAAGCCAGCCTGGGCTGATTAGGGCACCTAGGGTTAAGGAAAACCAGTTGAGATTGGCTATAAAAGGAACTTGCCTGCAGTTGGGGGATGGGTAGAGAAAGGACAGAGGAAAGTGCTGCTGAGAGTAGGAGGAAAAGAAACAACAAGTGGACACTTGGAAGAAGAATGGGATAGAAGGAAGGTGCTCAGGAAGGTGTAGGGAAGTATCCCAGTGGTCTTGGTGTTGTCTTGTAATAGGTGCTGAGGACTCACATAGGCAGCTACTATTACAGAGCCCTGGGCTGGAACCTGGAGTAGTGGGTGAGCCTGGTTTTCCCCCAACATCCAACACCCCATTTCAACTCAGAGAAAAGACTGTGGAGATTGTTCTCCCTTTATATCACATGCTGGTCAATGATGAAAATAGGTCAGCAAACAGCAAACTAGCACTTTAGGTGTGGTGCCTAGAATTGGGGACTGCTGTGAGCCTAGAAGCACAGGACCCACAGAGTTTAAGTAGGAGCTTTGTCATTACACACACACACACACACACACACACACACACACACACACACCAGAACTTTTAATTATAAGTGTGTGTGTGTGTGTGTGTGTGTGTGTGTGTGTGTGTGTGTGTGTGTGTGTGTGTGTGTGTGTGTGTGTAGAGCCTGGTAAAATCCTGATTTTTCTGGACATCTGCACAGAACTCAAAAATTATTTAAAAAACCAAAACTGAAATTCATAAACTCTGAAAAACAGAAGCCCTCTGTAAAAAGGTATGTCACATAACTGTTCTGTAACTATGCGTGCCAAGCTGTGCTGTATCAGCTGCTAGCTTTTGATATGTCACATTTCAAAAGCAAGAGTGTGATATGTCTATTACTTCAAAACACACACTTGTCAAATTAAAAAAAAAACACACGTCGCTGCCTTTCATATGTTATATTATATTTTGTTCTCTCACTCCTGTGGCCAGATTCACTCCTGCAGTAAATCCACTGACAGTGTTTTTACACCCTGACTAAATTTGTCTCCTAGTGTATATAAGCTGTTAAAAACAACTGCACCCATTTTGTATTCAGTGTTGTTTTAGCCGTGTTTCCCCAGAACTGAATAAGAGCTCTGTACAATCTTTGAAGCTTCTCTCTCTTACCAACAGTTGTTCAAATAAAAAATATTACCTCACTTGTCTTGTACCCATTTGGCTCATTTTAAAGTTTGAAATTTCAAAACATGATGCTAAATTCATATAGAGCAATACAAATCTAGATGATATATATACACATTGAGGGGCTAGTTCATGCAGCATTATGGGTTTTATATTATGCAATCGCAAAGTGCTGGTACAAGACACACAAGTGCAGTTTTCATTTAAGCAGGTATATGAAGAAAAGATTATACGATATGTGCTATATAGTTGCTTTTTTCATTGCTGTAGAATCAAATCCAACTATCAAATAAAATCCATTCTAGTGGTCATTCTAGAAATCACTGAAATCTCTTCAGGGAAGTAAGAGGCAGATTAACAATGTAGTCTAATTGCTCACAAACCCCCTTCTCCCACACACACACGATAAGGATAACAATATTTCCCAAAGTGAAAAAAGAGACACTGTGTGAGGCTGAGCCCCTCCACCCCACCCCGTTCCTGTGCAGGGCTGGCTCAACTTGCCTGTCACCACCATTATATTCCTCTCAAACGTTCCTCTTTGTCCCCAGAATGGCACACCACATTTGTTTTCGCAAAACTGGGCCTTTGTCCTGTCTGCTTTTGCTAATTGATGATCAGTTGGCAAGACCTAACAGGATAAAAACCCTCACTTTTATGAAAATGGCAACCATTTTAATAATGGTTAAAACTCAGTTTAAGCTTATTTGTGATTAAAAGGGAGGGGATTCACTAAACTATTCCGATTCATAAGCCTCTCCTTATATTTTATTATCAAGAAGTTTTTTCCATGCAAAATAGACTGTTTTGACTTCAGAGACAAACCCAGAAAAGATCCCACCTTATCATTAAATTCTACTTATGGAATGAAGAATCTACTCATCTGATGGATTTGGTTTTACCCATGAAAGCTCATGGTACTATATATATATATATTAGTCTCTAAGGTGTCATAGGATTACTCGTTGTGTTTAAAGTTACAGATGAACATGGCTACCCCTTCGAGGCTATGTCTAGACTGCAGGCTTCTTTTGTAAGAAGCTTTTCCAGAAGAGATCTTCCAAAAAAACGTCTTCTGAAAAAGAGCGTCCACACTGCCAAAGTACATCAAAAAAGCAATCTGCTTTTTGGAAAGATAAGAGTCCACATTGAATAGATGCTATCTTGTATTTAAGTTGCGATTACTATGGATGGAGGGGCACCTGTGCTTTTTCCTCTTTCCTCTTGTTCAAAAGAACTCCCTTTTCCCTGTCCACACACGCCTTTTCCTGAAACAGCTTTCAGAAACAGGCTTCTTCCTCATAGAAGGAGGTTTACCAATGTTGGAAAAACCCCTCTGTTCTTCAGATTTTTTTCGAAAGAACGCGATAGCAGTGTGGATGTAAGTGAAGTTTTTTTTCTTGAGCCAAGTATCACTTCAACCAACCCAATCTCCAGCTCTTATGAAGACCATTGAGAGCTGCAAGAGAACTACAAAGTCAGCCTCCTGTAAGTAGAGTATTTTAAGACACCTTGCCAGTGAAAATGGTCCAGTACACACTAGTTCTAAAGCTCCACCTTCACCTCCAAATATGGACAGTGACAAATTAAGTATCATCCATTTTAAACTATTTGAATAATCAAGCAGCCTAAAAAGGCTTTTAGCTTACCTGCTTGCTATTATGTAAGTACAGAGAGGGAGCTAATGGGAGGCCAGCTATACCTCTGTATCTGTCCAGTTCTCTGCCGCAGGAAAGGCTAATTAGAGCATCTCCTGCTAAGGGATGCCATTTAGGGGAGATTATGGGGTGCTAGAGCCCCCCTGAAGATTGAAGTTCTGCATTTCATACTTTAGACCTGCTTAAGAGCGGTGTGTGGGGTGCATGCACTTTAACTGCAACAGAGCTTGTGCTGCTCCCTGCTTTGCCTTTGGAGCAGGGAGTTTGTTTATAAACAGAGGGAAGCAGCGTGATTAAGAACAACAAAAGGCTCATCATTCAAATAATTGAAGAATGGTTCGATCATCATGAAAACATTGCCAGGTACTCTATTTAAAAGACAGGAAACAAAAGATAAAAATAAATATTGTGCTTCAGGAGTAGGTACTGGGACCAATATTATTCAGCTTATTCATAAATTATCTTGAAAAGGGGGTAAACAGAAAGGTAGAAAATTTTGCAGATGATACAAAATTACTCAAAATAGTTAAGTCTAAAACTGACTACTTAGAACTACAAAGGGACCACACAAAACTGTGTGATTAGGCAACATAATGGCAGATGGAATTCAATGTTGATAAATGCAAAATAATGCTCTCAGAAAAATATAATCCCAACTATACATACGAAAATGATGGGACCTGAATTAGCTGTTATCACTCAAGAAAGATATATTGGAATTTTTGTGGATAGTTCCCTGAAAACATCAATGTATAGTGGCAATCAAAAAAAAAACTAAGAGGATATTGGGAACCATTAAAAAAGGAATACATAATAAGACAGAACATATCATATTGCCTCTGTAAAAAGTCATGGTATGCCTACATCTTGAATGCTGCAGGCAGATCTGCTCACCCCAGCTAAAAAAAAGATATATTGGATTTGGGAAAAGGTACAGAGAAGGGCAGCAGAAATGATGAAGAGTAAGGCATAGCTTCCATATGAGGAAAAATTAAAGACTGATGAGACTTTTCAGCTTGGAAAAGAAAAGACTACAGAGTGAGAGGGGAAAATGTTAGAGATCTATAAAATTATGAATGGTGTGGAGAAATTGACTAAGGAATGTTATTTACTCCTCCACTAACACCAGAAGCTTTCCCAATGAAATGCATAGGCAGCAGATTTAAAACTAACAGAAATTATTTCTTTGCAGTCAACCTATGGAATTCTTTGCCAGGGGATGGTGAAAAGACCTAGACTGTAACTGTAGCTGGGAATAGGTGACAGGGATTGCTTAGTGATTGCTTCTTCTGTTCATTCCTTCTGAAGTACCTGTCATTGGTCATTGTTGAAAGACAAGATACTAGACTAGATGGACCATTGGTCTGACCCAGTATGGTACTATGACTTCCTTATACAGAATCTAGATGTATCTGTTCCCTGCTGTAACCCATTAGACCCCACTCCACTTCCAGACCTGAAAGGAACCCAGGAATCCTGACTCTGTGTGTGCCTCTCTCCGCAGAGTTAGCACAAAATAATATACATTAAAATGTTAAGACTAATCAACATCCCTAAAGTGACTTTTGACAAGATGTCAGAATATATTAGAATTAGAGCTGAATGGATGTAAATGTATTTAATTTTTTCTTTTATATAAGATTTAGATACAATGCTCCTGTCAGTTAATTATTAAGCTATCTGCCATAAATTAGAGTTTTCAAGTGCCTTAGTAGCCCAGGGAAGAAGGTGATGTGTAAGGGGAGGGGGAGGGGGACAGATAACACCAAAATCTGAAATGGCCCTTGCTGCTTCTTCCCCCTGGTCCTGCTTCTCCTTCCCCCTCCCCTGACGCATCCCACCCCAAGTCTGACACACATTCTGAGCCAAGAGTAAAATAGGAGACGAGCTAGTTAATACAGCTCTTCATCGACAGCAGGTGCTGGGGAATTTCCTGCTAGGGCACTGGCCATTTTGCACAGCCTGTGAATTGAATAAAGAAAAAGGTGAAGACAGAAAATTTACCACTCCCACGGAATGTTTTCTTAGGATGCTTTCTCAAGTGCTCTATAGCAAGTACATTTAAAATGCAATCTTATTTATCCTGAGAAAATTATTCAAGTATTAAAGTAAATTAAACAAGTATGGCCTTGTTTAAATCTCATATCTTTCTGTTTACAAAGGACAAAATGAAGTAAACTTTCAGACAACTGTCAGTGAGAGCAAGGAAATGCAAACACTGAGTTGCGTACAAATTTATCTTTTGCATTTAACAATGAATATATACTTGATTTTATCATACTCTTTATTGCTTTTGGTTATCCTGCCTTAATAAGCCTTGACATTTTAAATCAAAACCTTTGAACTATACACAACTCCTTCTTATGCAATAGGACCTAAGCACAGTGCTATCTTTTACCCCAGCTCTGTAGTTGTAGCTAAGGGTCACTGTCCTTGACTCATGCATGAAGGCATCCCCATAAAATTAGGGGGGGGAGATACCACTGAGGCACAACCTGATCCTGAGATCCTACCGAAGGTCTCGATTCATAAGCTATATGCAGATTGCGTAAGGATTATTACAAATAATTATTGCAAATAATTACACATGAGCAGGCCCACTGATGGCGGGGGGGAAGGGGGGCAGGGAAAAGGACGTATCTGCCCTGGGGCCTGGCGACTCCAAAGAGTCAGGACTCCCAGCCACCACTGATACTACTGTGGCACTGGCAGTGCCTAGTGCCCTGGGCCCTTTAAATCACCACTGGAGCACTACACTGCATGCTCAGGGTCAGTGTTCCCTCTAAGCTGCACAGCAGCACAGCTGATTAATCAGCCTCTTCCAGTCAGAGGCTCAGGGGCTGACTGACTGGATAGAGCTGATTAATCACGTATGAAGCAGTGCAGCTTAGAGGGAACACTGCTCAGGTTGTCTCTAAGGGCTGAAAGGGAAGTGTGGCACATTCCTGATAGTGCTGAGGGCTGGCTGTCATGTCCCTGCCCCTTCTGTCTAAGGTCCCACCCATTCCAGGAGTGCATAGCTGTGCCCCCCGCCCTTGCCCAGGTGCCCCAGCATGGTTGTCAGTGCACCAATGCATGAGTCCATACAGGGGAGCAAAACAAGAAACCACCTTAATAGGGTGGTTCAAGCAACAACCATCTGTGAAGACTTCCTGTGCCACATGGCTCCAGTGGAGTCAAAGTGAAAATATAGCCTCTGAACAGATGTCCTTGTGCTTCCAGCACATCTCACAGACCAACTAAGATCTTTGGGTTTGAAAAGCCCCTTCATTTTTTGCGAAAATGCAGAGCTCATCCCTCCAATGAAAGAATTGTCAATGAAATCACACAGGGTGTTTTCTTTTCCCACAGTCCCTTTCTTGCGTGAGTTTTTTATGTATGTTAGTTATTCCTCTGAAGTTAAAGTGTTATCCTGAATTGTTATCCAAACATGTCAGAGGCTAAATAGGTCACACTGACAGGAGCAATAGATTAGCTTCCCCTGAACTTTTCCAAGGCATCTACCTCATTGCCAACTTGTATCACTTCTATTGTTTCATGCCTGTGCTTGTTTTGGTATTTCACTCCAAGTCATGTTGGTAAATAAAAGTTCATTACAGAACTAACTTTAACTTTTGGCCTAATGAGGCTTTGAACCAAAGGCACAAAGTTAGTGTTTTAATCTACTTTACTACCTAACCCTCCATGGTTCATAACTCAGCCATGAATGTTTGTTTTGAGCAGAAACTTGTTATGCAGGTTCTCAGCCTGGGAGCAATTTCAGGGTGGAAGGAGAAAGCGCATTCAGGCAGCAATAGTGCACAAGTTCGCTGGAGGAGTGGGAGTGGTTGAAGGATAGGAGGTGGGGTGGCCTGGGGAGCAAAAATGGGAGAGGGAAAGTTACAAGGCGTGTATCTAATATCACATTGGAAAATTTGGTCATATGTTTTGTCTGCTACTGTTTGTTTGCCTTGACCTTTTTTAGACTTGACTTTCTTTAGAGTGGTGCCTGTGTTTTCCTATAGCTTTATACAGGACCTAGCCCTGTGTGCCCTGCCTGAGGAGTGATGTTAATATAGCAAAGTAATTACTAATTACGATAAAATCCATTTGGTGGCCTTTCATTTATACAAACTGGACACTTTGTGTTTGTCAGCACACATTTGTATATTTTAATAATAATAACCAGGATTTTTATTTTTACATAGCTTTAAAGTTTTTAAAAAATATATTCTATTTGAAGTACTTATGACACTCATTAGAATGTCTCAATCTCTAATGTTGTTATTCTCACAACACTGATGTGCTAAGTGTTTTGACTGATGTCACACAGAAAGTCTCTGCTCGAGCAGACACACGAACTCGCGTCTCCTGACTCTGAGGCTTTGTATTTGACTCCTAGACTACTCAAAGGTGGACTATAAACTCTAAAATTAAAACATAACATGAAAACGTTACCTGATCTTGGAAAATGGACTTCTGTATATATGTCACGTTTCCCTGCATAGTTCCTTAGTTTTATTTTGGTTTAGGGTCCCAACTTTACATTAAGGATATTAATGGGTGGATCAATAAGAAAAATAACATTAAGGGGAGGTTTTCTGTTATCTTAAATTCTCATTCTTTTCTGATGGAGATTAAGACAAGTCTCAGAGTACAAACTTCTGATTTTGCTTACATAACAATTTCTTTCTACAAGCATTTGTTCTTTGGGTCTTGGTTAATTATTTTAATTACAGTCTGCCTACAGTTTGAAACTTTAAATGAAAAGCTCAGAACATGAAAATAGCATTTAGAAAACTGTATAAATACACACACACTTCTTTTTGGTCAAATGCATACATGCAATCCTCCCCCCCCCCCCCCCCCCCCACACACACACTGTAAGCATGTAAATATGGCTGTTATGGATTATATGGGCAGACACAGATTATTAGCTGCAGCCAGTATTTGCCAGACAGAGGTGCAGAAGGAAGCTGTAAAAAAGGGACAGTAGTGGATTCCATACTATAGAACCAGATTTTGGCAGCTGGTTAAGACAGCAAGAAGCCAGTTTACTTCCCAGGGCTTTCTAGGTATGTTGACCAACCCCCCTTTCTTTTATCCCAAAAGCAGGAGGCAGCATAATGTCACTGTCCCAATTTACTCACAATGGAGAGTTATCAGGTAACCACCTTTATGATTGATTAGACTTAGGTCAGCAATCCAAAGCAGCTAGAACAGATGCCAAGGATGGGAGGAGGGGAGGCATAATGTCTACTATAATGTGCAAGTACACTGTGAAGTGTACTCTTTAAAAATATGAAATAAACAAAAGAAAATTGCACAAAGTTTCACGTGCACAATTCCATACAGTGTTGAGGCCCCCTTGAAAATGTGGGCCTTAGTTCCAGTTCCACAGGAAGCTATGAGCATAAAATGATCAATTATCAGTACACCAACATAGCCTTCACCTTCAATAACAAAGTGAAAAAGGCAATGCTCATATCATAATAGCAGCTATCTATATCATCACGCAGTTTCAGTTACAAGAGAGCAAGAGCGTGATCTGAATTAAGCATGCCAATGTTATCGGTGTGATCTGAATTAAGTATGCCAACATTATCATTATGGAATGCGGGTGATGCTGTGTCACACAGGATACCATTCATGGTGCAGGAAAATGGCTATATAGCAGAGCCAAATGAACACAGCAGTCAAAATCAGTCATTTGCACGTAAACACTGGCCATGCAATCCCTTTTGCTATAATTCCATACAACACTATTGTAATAGCAAGTTAATAGCAAAGTACTTCACATATAGTCTTACTAACCAGTCATGTCTTCACGGGAATCAAACTATATCATCCACACCCTGAAACTAATGAGGGCCTTTTGGCCAGATAAATTACACAAGAGCAACTGTTGTCAGCAACCAAAATCACTTCGAGTGGTCATGCACCTACATCTTGACTTGCTGAGTCACTAACAAGGAAAATAATGAGTTGTTCAACACGTATAGCTTTATTAAGTATACTGTATCAACCAAGTCAAACTACATGACCCATTGTCATGCCTTAAAGAAAATTCTTCAAGTATGCAGCATCTCTTATACTCCCATCAAGCCACAAATATCACAAGAAAATGCATGAAATATCTGGCACTGAGAGCCTGCCAAATGATAATCCATTAGTGCAAAACTCATATAGATCAGAAGTAGGTCCACACCCATAAAAACATTGGCTTACTCTACATAATTGTAGATGTGCAATAGACAGAAACAGTCTTCATATCTTTACACAAAATATTTAGACTCAATCAAATGCAGGCCCTTCCCCACAAAACTGAGATATAAGATTCTTGCAAAGTGGAATGAGGTTATGAGTATCTGCAGAATACCATGAGAGGAAGCCACTTCTTTTGCCAAAAGTGTCTGGCATATGCTCTGAATATATCGATTATCTCCAGTGAATGTGCCACCAACAAAAGTAAACAACCCTACTGCTCACCTATAGAGTTCCCATCCACAGAAGAATTAGAGATCAACTTTTCAATTATTCATGGATTTTGTGTCCAGACTAGTACAGTAATCTAGTGACTTCTTTCATAGTACAGGCCATAGAACTCAATTACCGGATATGGTCTTCTAATGACTTGTAATAGAACCTGTGCATATCCTTCAGAGCCGTGCATCTCAACAGGTGGGTTCTAAACCTAGAACTGAGGAACCCCGCATTCTATTGCTGGCTCTGCCACTAGCCTGCTGGATGAGCTTGGGCAAATTACTTTGCTTCTCTGTGACTCAGTTTCCTAATTCGTAAACTGTAGCTAATGATACTGACTTCCTTTAAAAAGGGCTTTGAATAAAAAACACTCAGTATTCATCAACCTCCACAGGATTCATGAGTCCACAGATGTATACTAGCTGATGTTCTGGCCCATTGATTGAGCTCTTTTCACTGTAATTTTTCAGAAAAAATATAGTCTGAAAGAGCTAAGGGCAATTGTCTTTCAACGGGATTTAATAGCAAAAGTAGACTGAAACTGAATGCCTTTTTTACCATGCCATTAAATGGTCTTTGCATACAACATCAGCATTGCAATTTTGCAGATTTAATGTACCAGTGAGAATTAATAACATTTGCAGTTTGCCTCAGCTTACAGAGCACTAACAAGGTCTTAGAGCTAGTAGCTTGATCACTAATGAGTTAAAAATGTAAGATGATTAATATTCTTAGACAACATTTTATTAGCTACAAAAGACTGAGAAATTTTGGACTTTCATTTACAGTGGATTACACATTTTCCATGGGCTTCTGAGGCAACTAAGAAGTCAGTTTTGACACCTACCAATAGCATAGAATGGTTGTTTTATTGTATACACACTGAATCAAACTCTGAATAAAAAGAAAGCAAGCAAGCAAGAAAGAAGCCTTTGTCAGTTAATTAAAAACAATAACATAAAATCCCAGAAAATCTATGCTATGTCCAAGGAACACGTCCACTTTTTTGGACCAATTTTTGAAAAAGTGGATGCGTTCTTTCACCATCCCTGTAATCCTCATTGTATGAGGAAGAAGGGATGCATCAAAAGAGGAGGTTTTTCCAAAATTTGGCTCCATGTAGATGGGCTAAATTTCAGAAAAGCCTCTTCTGAAAAAAAAGTGGGAAAAGATATGCAAAGTGCAGTTCACAATTTGTGTATCTTTTTCTGACTTTTCTTTGCAGTCTAGACATAGCCAGAATGTGAGTCCTTCTCAAGGAGACATTCAGTATTGAGATTAATTATTTTATACCTTGGATAATATAGCAGTAGTGCCAAGTATGGTTTAACCAAATAGAGAACCAGATGACTTTGGAAGGCTGTTCCACTTATACAAATACAAATGTTCCATTTAAAAAAGTCACTTTCAACTTTTCACAATACAGGGAAACAGGTGAAGAACCACAGTTACAGACATACTTTGTTTCATATAAAAAATGTTCTTAGTAAGTTAATGTAAAACTCTTTAGAGGGGTAGTTTAAATAGCTGATGTTATTTTGAATGCTTGGAACCCATTTCATTTAAAGCAGGTACAGATTTATTGTTCTGACGAAAATGTATACATAATTATAAAAAATGCAGACATGACATAAACTCTTTATCACAGGATTATCTTCACTCCCTAAGATCTACATTGTGACATTACAATTTGTCCTGTGTAAAGCACAATGAACTGTTGTCACTGCAACAGTCTAGTCTTGATGCTGCTATTAGAAGAGAGAAAACTATGCTAGATGTAGAGTTGGTGCAGGGGAAGGAAGTAAAATGGGGAATTCCCTGCCCCTTCCATCCACCTGCATGAGAGGAAGAAACAGACATGTGTGGAGTCTCTTTTTTCTTCTGCACTACTACCAGTGATATAGTGCATAGGGGGTAGCCTTGCATATTCTTAACCTCTGTGCTATCATGATAGCTGGGCCATGATTAGCTCCAAATAAAGAGTGTTATTGAAAGTGTTTCTACCCTTGAAATACATTTTTAAACCACAGAAACTCCCATTTTTGCTGGCTATTGTGGTTAGTCATGTCACTATGTACTCAAAATTCTAAATTTCATAATAGCCACATTATCAGTACCCATTAATATTTATATTCGTAGGTTTCTAAATGGAGACATGGTCACTGAAAGAAACAAATAGATGCAAGACTGGGTGGGACATAATTACAAACTGTTCACATGAAACCTCTTCTTTCTGAAGCGGTGCTCAAGATGATTTCCAGGCTCCAGATTATCAAATAGCTTGATACAGAGCCATCTATAAATGAGCTTGAAAAGGGAATCACCAGCCTAGCACCCAGAAAGGGTGACAGGAAAATATGGAATTTCAGCTGAAGTACTGACAGACGGAGGACAGGTTGTGCTTAAGCATCTGCACAAAATCTTGCTTGCCTGCTGAAAGAAAGAAGGATAGAGATGAAGGATGCCAACATCATAATGTTATATTAAAACAAAGGAGATCAGAGTGATTGTAACACCTACAGAGGAATTCTTTAGTGTTGGTAGCAAAGTATTTGCACAGGCCCTTTTCAAAAGACTGAGATTACTTGTTGAGCATGTGAGCAGAGAATCAGCACAGCTTTCATGCCAGTAGATCCACAGTTGGCATAGCCTTTGCATGAAGGCAACTGCAAGAAGAGTATCAATAACAAGTGGTGTCAAACTGGGATGCATTTTGGCTCTGACACTTTGGTATAGTCTTCTTTGTGCTGTTTCATCATGCTTTCTCTTCTAGCATTGCACATCTCCATACAAGATCAGATTGAAAATCTTCATCACATGTTTAAAAGCAAAGTGCAAAGTTAAATATCTGCTCATAAGGCAGTTCCTTTTCACTGATGATGCTGTGCTCATTACATACAGTGAAGAGGACCTCCAGCAATTTTGCAATAGCTTTGTGCTAGCTCATGATGGCTTTGAATTAATCATCAGTCTACAGGCAACACTGATTACAGGGTGTTGACTACACCAGAAGGATTAATAGGTAGCACCACATAGGAATCTGAGCACTAGTTCTACTAACTTGTACTGGATAATCTATCCCTAGGTAACAACCTTAACTCTTGTACTGAAAAGGCAACTACCACATTTGGCCAGCTGACCAAGTAAGGGAGGGGTAAAAGGTAATTGACACTGAACACCAAAATACTTCCAGGAGTATTTTGCACACACTACAGTTTGGTGCTGAGATTTGTACCAACTTCTTCAGACACTAGAGAAAGCTGACACCTTCCATTACTATACTGTCATCACCATATTGTAACTATCAAGTCAGAAACCAGCGTTCTTGATGCTGAAGTACTTGAAAAAGCAAAATTACCAAATTGGTCACTATTCCCAAACACGAACATGTCTGTTGGCTGGGGCATCTTCACCAGATAGATGATAGATATATTCCAAAGAGTTTCCTTCATGGAAAACTTCTCTTTACTCCAAGGCCACTTGGCTGACCTAGTCTCAGGTTCAAGAATGTTGCATGAGGGATGTAAAAACTTTCAACATTAATCCAGCACCCTGGCAATATGCAGCAAGTAATGGGCTACACTGAAGGTTTGTGCTGCTCCAGTGAGTCACGGAGGTTGAAGAGACGCTGTTGAGAGATTGGAAAGTGAAGAAAGCAAAGAGGGAAGCACAGAAGGCCTCAAGGATTAGCAAGGTATCAGCTTCAACTGAGCCTGTGCTTTACACCTGTTTTATTATTGGTAAGAACTGTCACTCAAGAATTGGACTATTTAGCTATTCATGATGCTGTGATATGACATTAAGGGTTTGTCTACACTACACTGTTATTTTGAGATAACTAGCATTATTTCAAAATAACAATGCAAGCATCTACACAGCCATTCCATTATTTCAAAATAACAGATGGCTTATTCTGAAATCTGTAAACCTCATTCTACAAGGAATAATGCCTATTCTGAAATAGCTATTTCGAAATAAGGCCTGTGTAGATGCTCCACTGCTGCTATTTCAAAATAGCCCCTTACCAGGCTCATTCTAAGTTATTCCTCCCCAGTGCCTCCTGGGGCTCTAAATCGAGATAGCACATCCACATTAGAGAAGCATGCCTCGGACAATTTTGAGGCTTCCCTGCAGTGTAGATGTGCTACTTCAAAATAAGATATTTTGGAATAATTACTCCAGAATAGCTTATTTCGAAATATCTGTGCAGTGTAGACGTACCATAGTAACCACGCTGCTTTGGCATTTATACATTATCTTTTGAAACTGACAGTTGTTATGATAGCAAGGGATTGGTGATTTTGTTCAGATAAAATTAAGTAACATTTTAATATCCAAACATTTCTGGTTTGATGTGCTGAAATAGCAGAAGAAATTTTGAAGAGTAAATAGGTTTAGTTAAGATAAGCATCTCTCTCAAACACCATTACTAACTGTTATAACTGACTCCAAAGCAGATTTCATTCTAGCCCACAGTTTGATTCTGATACCAGCTCATAATGGCCAATTAGAAGTAATTCCACTGAAGTCAATGTAGTTACTCTGTAAAACAGGTGTGAACTAAGTGAGATCAGAATCGAGTCATCTAGGGTATGTCTACACTACAGGATAAGGTCAAATTAAGATATGCAACTTCAGCTACGTTCACGAGCCGCCCGAAGCCGGCTGTAGCAGCTGGCGCCCCAGGCGGAAGGCACAATCAGCACCCCCTCCTGCATAGCCATCAATGGCCATGATGTCATCATCGGGCGCCCTGGGCTGGCGGTCCTTAGGCAACTGAGTCTGCCTAGGATCACAGGCCGCCTCTGGCTACGTTAATTGCGTAGCTGAAGTCAAAGTACCTTAACTTAAATTTTGGCACTGTCCACAGTGCAGAAAGTCAAAGGGATAATACTCTCCCTTCAACTTCCCTTCCTCCTGTGAAAGCAGGGCTACTGGCATCGACCACAGTGTCTCTTTCAGTTGGAATTAACATGTCTTCACTAGACTCGCTAATTCAAATCCTGGAAGGTCAAGAGCAGCAGTTTTGATCTTCTCTGTAGTGTAGACTTGCCCCTACTTACAGATTTACATGTTTCCAAACCATTCTCTGATAAGTCTGAAACCAACTTTATTATTTTGTTTTTTTGTTTTGTTTGGGTATTTTGTTTATTTGTTTTTAAATATAAGTAGCACCACTTTAACCATTTTTTATTGCAGAGAGCATTTGGGGAAGGGAGGTCTGGGAAGGCAGAACTATCATGCTAGGGAACAGCTCCATAATTCTAAGACTTTGTGTTTAAAAGTTTACATGTATACAGGGTTAAGGTTAGTCCACTACAATAGTATATTCTGGTAAATTATGTTATTGTTGGAACAAAATAAAAATGTATTTGATCCAAAAATTGTTCTGGATATCTTCTTTTCACAAACAGGCATTTCTGCATAGGTTTTCTAAATTTTTATATAATGTTACAGCATTCAAAAGGTACCACTATAGAGCTGGTTTACAGAGTGAAAAATAAGTATTTTAATGGCTACATATATATAGGTGCCAGGAGTCTCCTGATCTTGCACAGCTTGTACAAGGACCTGTCTCAATTAAAATCATTCAAAGTAAGGAAGAGGTTCAGAGCTACTCATGAGGAGCAGAGCCAAGAAGCACAAGACTTTCTAATTTGCAAGCAATTAGTTCATATAAATATATAATTAAAATGAGGCTTCACTGGAAAAAAAAGCATTAATACTTTTTAAAAGAAGCAATTACAAATAGTCATTCTAGTGTTTGCTGCTCAACTGTGTATAAACTACTTCATAGAAAGAAAGATTCAACGTGTGCTTTATACTGCTCCAGAATTTTGTTTATAGTGCAGCAGCCTCAGTGTGAATACAGGACAGCTTCTCTCTGATGTGACCAGCCATTGAAATTGCTCCTGCTCCCTACAACCAGCCAAGCCTCATATGTCTGTGCATACATTTTCCTGAGGTGCAGCTCTCCCATTAACAGTCTAATCCAAAAGAAAACAAATGGGTAATTTCCACAAAGCAGTAACATCCCACTTTAAATTCTTTGGTGAAACTATGAGGAGCCGTATTTATAAGAACAGTAAGTCAAAATATTTAAGCCCCACAAAAGCATGCATTTCCACTGAGGTTAACACATTTTTCCAAGGAGTTGTTTGGGATCTATTAAAGAGTCAGTTTGATAAGATGGACACATATTTAACATTTTTCAAACACACACAGAAACAGCTATCTGTAAAAAGGTCCAGGACTACCTCAACATCAAGATGACCTGTTCAGTGGAAAGGTCAGCCTACAATGCAAACCTTATACAGAAGGATAAAAACTGCTGCAGAATGGAAAGATAAAGAACTGCTTGCAGGAGATACCTTATTTCATACCAATGATCTCCCACCTTGTTCTCCACTCTTAAATGTAGTTCAAGACACGGAGAACAATGTAATCCACAAGAGTTTTTATGGAAACACCTATTTCTTAGCTACAGGACAGGATCCAGGGATTTTGCTATAGGTATGTTTTGATGATTTATTACCATACTACTGTATTTATAAAGCATGTTGCAGATTTGCAAGTCAATGTACCATTATTATCATTGCTGTGCTATTATTTGTGGTAAAGTGTGCACCCAGTGAACACCACAGTCCAGCTCTATAGCAGTCTCCTCTACACTGTCATACATGAGGTCTTAGAGTCAATGAGTGAGAGTCAGGGTCAATACATATGCCAGGACATGGTCCATCAACCATTTTGCCCTTCAGAGAAGCTATGCAAAGGCCTCAGACCCAGAATATTTTAATCTTGACAGTGGAGTGGCTCTGCTGCTACTCCACACTGCAATTCCTACACCCTGCATGAAGAGGCTCAACATCTAGCATGCAGGTGACAAATTAAGACAAAAATGTTCAATCATGTGTAGGGCTTTCTACTCTGTCCTGGGGCAATTGTTACCCATTACACCACTTAAAAGAGAAAAACAACAACTTCAGCCAACTCTCTTTACATAAAATTGAGTTTGTTTTCAGTTTCCCAGCTGACTTACATTATGTTTATAATCAATTTCCTAACTGCTCTGCCATGCAAACACATGGTTTTGGACATGGGCATGCCAATTTCTGTAAAAGATCAGGGAAGGTGCCATGACTTTACATGCTCTTAGAAGTATTGCTTCTGAAAGACAGCACGCTAGATATAGGGATCATTCCATTTGGCAATAGTGAACATTTTGGTGCCATTGCCAGAAGCACCATCTTCAGGAGTGACTGATACTTCTTTCATCTTTCAAACTCTGACAGAGATCAGCTCATATGTATACAAACCAGCTAAAAGGTTTTTAAAACCAGCTATGTTTTTTGGGACCCCTGAGCATACTGTTTTGAAAATACCTGAAATTTGCTGCACTACAGTGCCCTATGTCTAGTTTCTTATGTGTAAATGAAAAGACTAACTCTGTGCCATACTTATTATTAGTAACTTTTTATCCTATTTTAAAAGAATAGCCCACTTGCTTCTTATAAAAATAAGACAATAGGCTACTAGAAGGAGAAATACAAACCCAGAAATTCTGTGAAACTCCGAAGACAAATGATGAAATCCAGCCTTTATTGGTTGAAGTAATAATGGAGAGAACAGTACTGGGCCTTGTGTTGGTCACAAGACTTTCACTGCTGTCTCTTGAACAAGCAACTCCCTCACTCGATAGGGTCACACTGCTTCAGATGCCATGGATTGTCAGTGTGCTTGTTGCTAGCTGAAGCCTGGTCATGCCTTCTATTCAACTACAACTCTTTGCGGGTCCTGATTCTCCAGCCAGAGTATTACTGGAACCTGTTCTCCGGAATTCTCTTAGGAATTCCACTGCTGATGCATGGGGGAAAGGCTTACTATATACCCTCTTCTCTTTCCTAGTGAACCTGAGAACAATATAGTATAGCACTAAGTTTTATAAACACATTTCAGGAAAAAAAAAAACACTTTCAAGAAATAGTCTAATCATGTTCCATTCCTTTGGTGCTTGCTGTAATAACATTAATCATGATGCACTCAGTCAGTGCTAATGTCGATGTTATCTGAATCTGTGTAGAACTGCCTCTAATTCAGCATTAATTAGCTGAATCATTATTTTAGAGTGTTACTGAATTATCTTACGATTACCGCCTAACTTGGTGCTTGTAAATGAGACAACAGAAGGAAATGGCAATACTTTTAAATGTACTTAAAGTTAAGAGGGTATAATAAACACATCATTCTTTCCTCTTTAGAAGGTTCTTCATTATAATGTTCTATGAGATGTAAACCTGGTGTGATTCCTTCCACCTATAAAGCTTGCAGATTTATTAATTGTAATAATTTCAAATACAAATTAATATTATTCAGATTTATTATTCTGTAATTTTTCTTCATGAGCACAAAAGTAATCATGCTGCTTCTCCATCAACCTAACGCTAAGGACAATTGAATTTCCTCTGCCCAAAATTGCTCTCTGAAAGAAAGAATCATCTACTAATTCCCATAATCTCTCTGTTTTGTTAGAAACCCATCTTCCCTAATTCCCATCACAATCAGACCTAGTCATTACAGTCTAAGAAGCCCTGTTCCTGCTTGGATGAGGTACAGATTCGTAGAATTCCACATGCATTTTATTGTCACTAATCATGCTCCTTTATATACATATTTGGAAGAAAATTCATCAGAGTATAGAATTGCAAATGATAATGTACCATATGCTCCTGCTTTATATATGCTGAAGTAATGGTAACCAAAAGAACTGCCAAAGCAAATAGAAAAAGTTTTAGAGCATCTAATTGGAATAACCCAATACTCAGCTGCATACATTTAAAACTGATTCTGGCTAGAACTCAGCAGAAGTATAAAAATAAAATATATATATTCATTCCCCAGGACATACATTCCATTCACAAAGTGGTGTGGAAAGGAGGCAGTAATGATGATTCTGCTACTGCCTCCTGTCCAACCTTTAGTCCAGTGATTAGGGTGCTTAGATGGGATATGAGACCTCTAGGTTCAATTCTTCTGTCTATGGAGAAAGTATCTGAACTTTGATCTAATTTACAGAAGAACATGATAACAATTGGCTATGAGGAGAGCCTCTCTCTTGTTGAAGCTGTTCTCTCTAGAAAATACTTTACTAGTCATTGAGCCAGAAAAAAATGAGCATAACAATGGTTTTGTAGCATGAGGGTTAGGACATTTCTTAGGAATATAGGAAGTCTATAATCCCGCATCTTTCAGTTGTTTTGTGAATGCAGTTCTTCCTTTCCTTTTCTCTTAAAAAGTTCCCCGAAATTAAATGTTTTGTTAGCAAAAAGTTCCTATTGGGTCAAACTTTTTTTTTGATTGACCAAAATCTTTTGGAATTTTCAAGTTAAGTTCAATCAATTTGTTTTTTAATTTTTCAAAACTTCCAATGAACCAAAGGGATCAATTATTCATTCTATTCTAATTTGAACACTTTGTTCAGCCTCCATGTGTAAAAGAGAAACTACGGAGTGCATAGAAAATACCTTTTATTAAATAATACTCCGAGCATGAGCATATATATCTACACAAATACAAAGAAGCATTTTAACAAATAAACCTCCTATCATTCTCAGAGTTTCCACGATCACTTTATTTGGGCAAAAGAGAATATCTGGAAGATCAACAAACTTATATCACTTAGGAAATGAATGTTGTGCAACAGGTTTTACTAGGAAGCATACATTTCTTTCATGCTTTAGTTTTTGAAAGTATTTTCAGAGATTTGCAGCAGACATTTATAGTCTAAATACTCACATGCTTCTTCCGTGGGAGTCACTGGCATAACTGAAGCCTCTCCCTTAATAGGACTGAGGACATTAAAGTACTTAAACAGCTAAGTAATCCTAAAAATGAAACAAAGATCAATATGTAGATATGAAAAATTAAGATAGATACTTGAAAATTCTTTGTCATAGATGTATTTTCAGCTTTCCTGTTCTTGATAATACATCCTGTGCAGAACTGAAATAATGAACTAGTTTATTGTGTATGATTGATTTATGCCCCCAATGTATGAAATATTAAACAATAATCTCCCTTAATATTTAAAGAAAGTCATGATTTTCCTGTCTTACTATCTGAGAGTAAGCCAGCTATTTATTAGGGTTTTCTCAATAGTTCCTAGAAAAAAAGAGTCTATTACTATTATACTTGCTCTTCTCATTAAAATCATGATAACATTCATTCCTCATAATATGTGGTTTAACTCATAGGAGAAAACACAGTACAGTTAAACAGTTTCATGGTAAACATAGCTTACAAAAGATACGGGAGCTACATATGACTATGGTTTCACAAGTAACAGGTGATTTTTCTTGTGGTTACCAAAATAAGCTTTCCATTTGTGATGGGGAGAAAAGCCTATACAGGCAGAGAAAGAGTTAAATGGAGCCCTAAACCATTAGTGCACCTGTTTGCACTCAGTGGGTGGGCAAACAGGCCCAATTTAGGATTAGGCTGACACAGAAGAGAGGTGGGGGTAGGGAGAGAAATTCAATGTCTGAATTAAGGATGAGTCCCAGATGAGAGGAACAGGGTGACTAATAAAGGAAGAACTTCAGGGTAGTAAGAAAAAGTTAAGTAACTAGGGGTGAGAGTAGGCTTGAGATCAACTTTTGAGAAGGAAAATGCTAGTCAAGGATTAGGTGAGATTTTGAGAATCAGAGGCAGAGTAAATGTCTATGATGAGCCTTTGCAAAAGGATACGGTGCCAGGAGGCAGGTGAGGGGGGTAGTTTTGTTGTTTAGGTCTTGAGTTGTTCTTTGTTTTTGTTTTATTTATATATTTTATTTATTTTGAGTGAATAGAGGGAGCCTTGTGCAGAAGGTAGACAACAAATGTGCTTCCTTGGAGATCTTTCCTGCCAGAAAGAGCTATCTAGAGCTGTGCAAGAGGTGAAGAATCTGTGAAGGAGAAAGCCCAGAAAAAGGCTGAATTCAACAGCGGCTGAATCTGGACGCCTGGGACAGAGCAGCTGGGGCACTGCCGGATAGGTCCCCGCTGCGCCACACCTCGGCGCTGCGGGGACCAACCCGGCAGCGCCCCAGCTGCTCTATCCCAGGTGCCCCCAAGTCAGCTGCTGCTGAAACTGATCAGCAGCTGATTCCAGGAAGCCCGGGGCAGAGCAGCTGGGGTGCTGCTGGGTTGGTCCAGTAGCGCTGCACCTCGGTGCTGTGGGACCAACCTGGCAGCCCCCCAGCTGCTCTACCCCAGGCGTTGGCAAGAAAAGCCCGGTCTGCTGGGGGGGGGGGACGCTAGCTCCACATCTTCCTGGTCTGCTGGGGGGAAGTGCCCCCCGTGCCGCCGGAGGCGGCAACAGTGGGGGAGGCACCCCGCACTAGCTGCGCCCCCCCCATTCATAATTAGGGGTCCGACTTAAGTCGGACTGATGTAACCCGGGGACTGCCTGTACTTGAAACTGCTGTTATGTACCTTCTCTGTGTTATCTTTTTTAAAAACTGAATAAGCCCAATTCTTTCAGTCTTCCCTCATAGATCAACAAAAATGATCAAAGGTCTAGAAAACATGCTCTTCTCTGGACCTTCTCCAATTCTTTCTTGAAATGTGGTGCCCAGAACTGGACACAATACTACATGAGAGGCCTAATCAGCGCAGAGTAGAGTGAAAGAATGACGGTGCACCCTGGTATGAAGAACTGGTGTAAAGTTATTGAACTACTGTTCCGTAGGATTTTCTCCTATCCCAGAAGAGATCAGACTGAATGCAAGGTACAGTAAAGTCTCGGTTATCCGACCTTCACTTATGCGACCTTCTGTTTTATCCAACGGTGCTGCCTGTCACATGACGGTAAGGGGCTCCAGGGACACTTCATACCACAATTGCCTTGCTTTCCCTTTTTCCAGGGCTGGGCAGGAACTCTGGTTGGCAGGTCTGTGAGGGCTCCCCTCAACCCAGCATGCAACGTGGACTCGGCAACCTTACTTGCCCACCCCACACCTGGGGCAGCTCACGCCCGCACTATGGGCTCGCCCGGCGCTCAGGTATGCCGGGCCTGGTCCTGGCCATCCTGCCACGTTAACAACTCTGCATTTAGGAGTGGGCCTGGACCCGCTCCCCCCTCCAAAAACTTTGCGGGTGGGGGGAGAGGGAAGGAGGGAGTTGCCCCCCTGCGGAGCAAGCCCAGCTCCCAGCTGGAACAAGCGGGGATTCCAGGCCAAGGCAGGAAGGGAAGGGGGAGGCAGCGAGGGGAGGGGCCACCGCAGGCCTGAGGAAAGGCAGGAGTGCCGGGGCCTTGGGCACATCCGGGCGAGGAGGGAAGAAGAGGAAGGGGGAGGATGCTTTTAGAAGCGGGCCCAGACCCACTTCCTCCTCCCAAAACTTTGCGGGCTGGGGAGGGGGGGAAGGAAGGGAGTTGCCCCCCTGCAGAGCGAGCCCGGCTCCCGGCTGGAACAAGCGGGGAGTCCGGGCCGAGGCAGGAAGAGAAGGGTGGCAACGGGAGGGGCTGCAGAGAAGCAGGAGCACCGGGGCCTTGGGCACGTCTGGGCAGCCTGGGGGAGGAGGGAGGAAGAGGAAGTGGGAGGACACGGTCCCTCATGAGGACGCAGCATCCGGAAACCACCGGGGAGGGGGCAACGCGTGTGCCAACAGCCCCCGAGACAAAAAACGGAGCCTGCCTGGGAGGCCTCCCACCCAGCCGCTGCCACTGCTGCTCCGCTCCCACCCCTTGGCCAGAGCGCGCTGGGCCCTAGCACCATCCCTATTATTCGACATTTCCGTTTATCCGACCATCCTCTGGTCCCGTTTTATGTCAGATAACCGAGATTTTACTGTAATTGGAATGAGAAGAATCATACCACTGGAGCAGGGAGTGCTGGAAGAGTAGCCTACTGTGGTAGCCCACTAACATGAGCCTCTAGTGTTGTCCATATACTATAGACTAACAATCCCCTATCCTTGGACTAGCAGCCTCCAGTTCCCTCTTGTATTCTAACTCTTCCCTACTTATCCCACTAGTGTAAGATTGATGGTGATGTCATATGAAAATAGTGAGGATGTGGCCCTCTAATAAAAGTATACACCATCACTTACCCCTGCAATTAACAGCTGAAACAAACTGGCTTGAGTTCATTATTAGGAAATATGACCTTACTGCAACAAGAAGCCTATAAAAGTCTAGGGGACAGGAACTTCTGCATGTATTCTGCACTGCTGGGGTGGGCCAAAACTGCAAAATTCATATCTGAGTTTAGGTTATTTTCCAACTCCTCCCACAATTTGAGCTGCGTTGTGATTTGCAATATTGCAAATGATGATAGACATATTAACCAGAACCTGGATCTGAGTCTGAATTTTGAAAGCTCACCCAAAACTGAGTGAGATTTGGGGTTCTGCAGCATGTCCATCTTTATCTGAAAAGCCTGTAATACAGCTCCCTGTTTTGACTTCATTAGCTTTGAAAGAAGTTTGAGTATGTAACTTTATTCATTACTAAATGCAATGCTTTCGAAAAAGGTAACTTTGAAGTGAATCCATTAAAACAAATGGTTGTGTCTGGCCGGAAACCAGTAGTTGTTTTTCATGAGTAACTGCTCACCTATGACTTGAAGCAGTATCTTAAATATAACATGACTTGGAAATGCATATGAAGTAAAGCTCCCTTTCTACCTTTAAAAAAGGACAACATCCTTGGACTACAAATGTTTTATGCACACTATATTTGGAATGACTTCTAAGGACAGTGTTATTTGTAATGCATTTTCAGTAGACTGTAGTTAAAGCTAAATTCCAGGACTATGGAATAGACCAAGCCAGCAATGGGCAACCTAGACTAGTGAGTGGACCACATGAGTGGCCCTCCTTAATCTCAGTGGGCTTCAAGATTATCACCACCAGGATAGGATACTTTTGCTATCTGCGCTTGTGTACCTAGAATTTGTGGGGTGTGCCTATCAAACCATAGCACTGTTGTGATTGGATGTAAAGGGAACACAACTCTCAGTTAATGTTGTGCACAATCAGCCTGCACCTTGCGTCATGTGCATGTCTCTTTAATAATATTGGTAGAAAAACTATCTAGATGGAAACCAATGCAATCCGGCAACCCTGCATGCGGGCAAAGGTACATAAAATGTCTTTTGGGCCACACACAGAACCCCAATAGGCTGCAGATTACCCATCACTAGATTAAAATGTGCTCTTTGCTCCCTTGCCTGATCCTCCCTGGCTGATAGGTATCTTCAAAAGTCACTGTATCAGGTTCACTCACTTTTACACACGGCTTCTTCCCTCAGGGTGGCTTGTAGGGAAGTCACCGGCTGCTCTGACGCCAACACGCCCCCTTTGGGTGAGGTGTTCTTTTCAGGTCACTGCCCTCCGGCAATGACCACTCCGCTCTTGGTCTGCACCCCCTTCAGGGAGGAGAGTCATTATTCTTGCTTTGGTCCTCCTCCAGGGTCCTCCCTACTCCCTGGGACCCCTAGTTCTTCCTGGGAACACCCAGCTTCCTCCTGGAACACCCCAATCCTCAGCACCCTCCTGGCCTCAGTGGCCCACTGCCAGTCCCTCACTAGCCCCTCCGGGCAGACTGCAGTTTCTCCGGGCCTCTTCTCCCTGGCCACAGGCATGCCTCTGCCTCCTCAGTTGCCTCCTGCAACCCTGCCTTGCAGTCTTATGACCTAGGGCAGGGGTTCCCAAACTTTTTGACACAGGGACCAGTAAATCCATTCACAAACTTTTGGAGGACTGGTAATGTTCATTTGCATATTCATTAATCAAATAATGAATATTCAAATAAGTTGTTTCCAGTCCTCACAAAACCCACAGTGCCAGCTTTGGCAAAGCTTTTGATATGGTCACCCACAATATTCTTGCCAGTAAGTTAAGGAATATGGATTGGATAAATGGACTGTAAGACAGACAGAAAGCTGGTTAGACCAGGGTTTCCCAAACTTTTTACTTTAGTTGGAACCCTTTTTTTCCAATTATATTTTTGGGTGGCAAAAAGCAGTAACACATAAAAAACAAACTGAGAAAATACCAGACATATAACATGTCTGGTATTTTCTCATTAGGTAAGTTGTATTATTACTAGATGTATCAGTTTGTAGTTTCGAACTGCCTGGCTGGTAAATGTGCTCAGGCTGCATGAGTGTGTCTACCAGGCAGACAGTTCGCAACTACTCGAGGGGTGTGGGGGGGGGGGGAAGAGACAATAGAATCCCCGGGCCGGACTAACTCATCATTTGTGCGGTTGGGCAGCACCCCAAGATCTACATATGGCCAGGTCAGTCCCACTCATAGACTCATAGACTTTAGAGGATCATAATGGTCCCTTTTGACCTTAGTCTGACCCACTGCAGGCCACAGAATCTCACCCACCCCCTCCTAGAATAATCCTCTCACCTATATCTCAGATATCGAAGCCTTCAAATACTTTGAAGAACCCAAGATACAGAGAATCCTCCAGCTGTGATCTGTACCCCATGCTACAGATATCAGAGGGGTAGCCATGTTAGTCTGAATCTGCAAAAGCGGCAAGGAGTCCTGTGGCACCTTATAGACTAACTGAAGTGTGGGAGCATAAGCTTTCGTGGGCAAAGACCTACTTCGTCAGATGACTTGCATCTGACGAAGTGGGTCTTTGCCCACGAAAGCTTATGCTCCCACACTTCAGTTAGTCTATAAGGTGCCACAGGACTCCTCGCCACCCATGCTACAGAGGAAGGCGAAAAACCTCCAGGGCCTCTGCCAATCTACCCTGGAAGACAATTCCTTCCCAACCCCAAATATGGCAATCAGCTAAACCCTGAGCATGTGGGCAAGACTCATCAGCCAGACACCCAGAAAGTTCTCTGTAGTAACTCCTATCATCCCTCCATTGACCTATTTACCTCTGATAATGGTCAATTAGTTACCAAGATCATGTTATCTCATCAAACCATCCCCTTCATAAACCCATCTAGTTTAATGTTGAAGCCAGATAGATCTTTTGCCCCCACTACTTCCCTTGGATGGCTGTTCCAGATCTTCACTCCTCTAATGGTTAGAAACCTTCGTCTAATCTCAAGTCTAAACTTCCTACTAGCCAGCTTATATCCATTTGTTCTTGTGTCCACATTGGTATTAAGCTTAAATAATTCCTCTCCCTCCCTGGTATTTATCCCTCTAATATATTTAAAGAGTGCAATCATGTCCCCCCTCAGCCTTCTTTTGGTTAAGGTAAACAAGCCAAGCTCCTTGAGTCTCCTTTCATAAGACAGGTTTTCCGTTCCTCGGATCATCCTAGTGGCCCTTCTTTGTACCTGTTCCAGTCTGAATTCATCCTTCTTAAACATGGGAGACCAGAACTGCACACAGTATTCCAAATGGGGTCTCACTAATGCCTTGTATAATGGCACTAACACCTCCTTATCCCTACTGGAAATACCTCGCCTAATACATCCCAAGACCGTATTAGCCTTTTTCACGGCCATGTCACAATGGCGGCTCATAGTCATTCTATAATCAACCAGGACTCCAAGGTCCTTCTCCTCCTCCGTTACTTCCAACTGATGTGTCCCCAGCTTATAACTAAAATTCTTGTTGTTAATCCCTAAATGCATAACCTTACACTTCTCACTATTAAATTTCATCCTATTGCTATCACTCCAATTTACAAGGTCATCCAGATCTTCCTGTATGATATCCCGATCCTTTTCTGAATTGGCAATAGCTCCCAACTTTGTGTCATCCACAAATTTTATCAGGACACTTCCACTTTTGGTGCCAAGTTCAGCGATAAAAAGATTAAATAAAATTGGCCCCAAAACTGATCCCTGAGGAACCTCCACTCCAGGCCGATTCATCCCTCCCCCCTGCTGTGCCTCTGGCCAGCCCCACTTCCCTCAATCTCCTCCCGGGCAGCCAGTTCTTCCCCACTTCTCCTCTCAATCTCCCTTGGCCAGCCCTCCTTCCGGTGGCCGCTTCTTCCACTCCCTCCACATCTTCCCCAGCCAGTTCCCTGCCCCCAACCTTGCACCCCCCCCAGCAGCCCTGCTTCCACCAGCCACCCAACCTCCCCAGCCTGCCCCGATTCCCCCATCTCATGCTGCTTCCGGTGGCCAACTCTCCCCTCCTCCTCACCCCAGAATCTCCTGGCACCTGCACCTTCCCTTAGCCCTGCACCCTCCTGCTGCCTCCCCCTTCCCTTACTGCCCCTGCCCCCTTTTTCCCTAATACCCACCCCCTCACCACTCTCTACCCCATTCCCCTCCTGCCCCTCTGTGCCCTCACACATGACTTGCTCTATCCTGGCCTTCCTCATGCCCACCCCTTCTTTCAAGCTTTCTCCCAGCACTTTCTCCTCCAGCCCCCAGTGCCCTTCCCCTCTCCTCTCCCAGCATCACCTCTCCCACTGACACCTCTCTTCCTGCCCTTTCCCTCATTGTCTGCACTTTGCCCCGTGGCATTTGTCTCTCTCTCCTGCACCCTGTCCCTTGGTGCCTTCCCCTTCCCCCACCCAAGCCCCTTCTCCTTCCACCCCCCACCTCCACCCAAGCCCATGCCCATGCCCAAGCCCAAGCCTGCCTAAGTCTGTGCCTCCGCCTCGCCACCCAAGCCTGTTCCCTACCTTCTGCCTTCTACATTGCAGGGCTGGAGGCCACACTCAGGCCCTGGAGGCCCTGCCACATGCCTCTGAAGAGTTTTAAAATCCCGGGCTGTGACATCACGTCACGCCAACGTGCATCACCGCACATGGGCGGCAGCAGCAGGCGGTGAGGAGGAGCCGCACACGGTAGAGATGCTCTGGGGGCAGGGTGGGAGGACATGCGGGGGAGCCGGCGCAGGGGCCCAGGCCCACTCTAGGCAGAGCCAGGGGAGAGACCCAGCTCCACGTATTGGTGGAGCAGGGCCCCCAGCTCTGTAACTCACTGGCACTTCCAGGTTCAGGGGCACGGGGCCCAAATTGGCCTAAGGCCGGCCCTGCCGGCAGCCACTAGGTATGCTGAGGCCCGGTATTTTTTTTCCCGCAGCCCGGTATCAGGCCGCTGCCTATAGTTTGGGAAACACTGGCCTAGAGCTTCTCTGGCTTGAACTCCCCCACCCTACCGCAGCTGCCTCTGTGCATGCTGCAGCTGCCTCCTTGCAGCCCTGGGCCTCAGGCCAGGTAGCCTGGGTTCGGTAGACCAAAGCCTCTCTCATTGCAGGCCAACAGGCTGATCTATCTCCTCCTCTCAGGAGCTGCTCTTATAGCCCTCAGCTGGGCCCTCCTTATCTGCCACAGCTGAGCTTCCCTCACTTCAGCTGCCAGCCCCTTAACGGGCCAGTGCAGGGCAATGCCCTGCCACAGTCACCAATTAAAGATTCACTGCCGTAAAGGGGCTATGTTACTTAGGAACAAGAAGGCAAGGGTTCTAAAGCCAGCACAGAATCAGACTCATAATTTATTGCTGCACCAGGATCACTTGGTAGCATTTCTGGACAGAATGGCTGTTTGTTCTGGGAACAGTTGGGAAAGGGAAGAGTCATGAACATTTTTCTTCTGTTGCTGTCTTTCAAGGATTGTGCTTCCTAATTGTCTTTAGCAAGAAAAGTGAAGTGGGAGAAGTTTGGACAAACTTCAAAAAGCCTCTTCTAAAGGTTCACATAATTAATTTAAAAACAGACTATAGAAGAAATAGTAGATAATATGACAATAAGTGAGCAAGTTAGAAAAGTACCTTTTTAACTTACTGGATTAGTTCAACATAATGGCTGTGTCTAGACTGGCAAGTTTTTCCAGAAAATCAGCCGTTTTTCTGGAAAAACTTGCCAGCTGTCTACACTGGCCGCTTGAATTTCCGGAAAAGCACTGACGATCTCATGTAAGATTGTCAGTGATTTTCCAGAAATACTATGCTGCTCCCGTTCGGGCAAAAGTCTTTTTCTGAAAGACTTTTCCGCAAAAGGGCCAGTGTAGACAGCACAGTACTGTTTTCCGCAAAAAAGCCCCGATTGCGAAATGGCGATCGGGGCTTTTTGTGGAAAAGCGCATCTAGATTGGCCATGGACGCTTTTCCGCAAAAAGTGCTTTTCTGGAAAAGCGTCCTGCCAATCTAGATGCGCTTTTCCGAAAATGCTTTTAACGGAAAACTTTTTCGTTAAAAGCATTTCCGGAAAATCATGCAAGTGTAGACGTAGCCATAGTGTTCTCCTGATGCCAGGGTTCTATTTTCTGCCAATGTAATGGATTTGTCACTAACCTCTTCTATTTCGAATAGCAGGTCCTAGTACTGCTCTCTTTAGCCTGAGTTGTCTACCAACAACCACATAAACTATTCTTCTTGTTCTCTGACTTCTTTTTAAGAAAGTGAAGTCTACTCTAATTATGGTAGCTTTTGGGACCTAAAGTATTTTTTTACACTGATTGATTCTAATAGTTCTTCCTTTTGCGCTTATTAGAACTTTCCTGAAATGTAATACCTCCATCCTGAATCCATTCAGTTTCGTGGTCATGATACTGTAGCATGCTTCTCTAGTATTCTCCTCTTCCATATCTGTAAGATGTAAATGTAGGATGACTTTTCTCCGCTTTTGGTTTATACTTTCTCTCCATACAACAAAATCTAGTAATTTCTTGTCCTACCGATCTGCCACAAAAATGGTATCTCAAGGCTTTAAGTACCAGGAATGTTGATCCAAGTTTTTTTTTCCTTCTCCAAGTCCAAGTAGTCTACAGTAGATGACCACTACTATACATATGGTTTAACAAGTAGTCACCTTCTTCTCTTTCTCTTTTGATACAGTCTGGTCTCCTCTCTCTTGACATTCCATCTAGGAACTCCTCCTACCAGGCTTCATTGTTCTTCTAAATCATAATCTCCTTCACTTTCTTACTTCTGGTTCTCCCTCCTTATTTTTCATATTCCTTCCGTAGAGACTCTCTCATTGGTGTACTGTTATTATTTTATTGAAATAAAACTCTTTTAGACTTGTTTGCATATTGAAAGTTTGAGTTAAATTTTCCTCTTCCTCAACTATCACTTCTGTCTTCATGTTTGTAATTTACCAAGCATAGTGAATCATAGTTCTCAAGATACCTCATCAGGAACATAAAAAAGAGTTCTCCAAAGGATCAGGTACAATGTTTCTGCTAAAACATATTTCTATGCACAATTGCTACTTTTCAGTCATTACTGAGAATGATACTGAATACATGAAATATTTCATGGTATGTAAGTGATCATGTTCATTTTCCAACTTTAGTGGTTACTCTTGCGTGAACTAGATTGTATTCTTGTCAAATTGTTCATGGAAAGCAGACTTTAAAGTTGCATATTCAAATATGGTAAGGGTAATGCCAAACTTCAAATGCGAATGTAACACCCTCTTTTAAAGGAACAGAAAACAAGTGGAGTTAGACATCAAATGTCTTGAGGATCTGGAATACTGTGACTTGAGTAAGCACATCTATGCAACGCAGTTTGATCCTGAAATAGTTGTGACTAAAATAAAAATACTGAAAACAAGATTGAATAACAAACTGTAAGGGAAGCATGAGCTGCTTGTTTCCTCATACACAATCAAATAATCACACAATCATCCTCATGCCAAACTGTCTGGAACAGCCCTGTTTACTACTTTAGGGCACTAAAAGCATAGGTACTTGTACACAGGGTGCCCATAATCTCATTTCTGTCCCTCTCCTTTCATCATGCTCTTGTGTGTGTGTAGCTGGCATGGGTGCTGAGTGTAGGGCAGGGCTGGGAAACCTTTTTTGAGTCGGGGGCCACTAACTCACCAAGAAAAAACAGTCAGGGGCTGCACACAAGCGAGAAACAAAAAACAAACAAACAAAACAAACAAATGTGGCCTCCAACTGAGAAGATACTTCCCACATTCCTTGTGCAAACCAGCTGAGTAGATTTTGTGTGTTCCATCCCTGTGGTAGGGTAGTGGGGGGGGGGAGGAGGAGCTGGAGCACCAGTGCAGTCTCCCCAATGTTGGGAGGGGACCCTGAGCCTTGGGGCCAGATCCAGGCAAGCTGGGAGCCGCATCCAGTTCCTCACCCCTAGGCTACGTCTAGATTACATCCCTTTTTCGGAAAAGGGATGTAATTAGACGTATTGCAATTGCTAATGAAATGAGGATTTAAATCTCCCGTGCTTCATTAGCATAAAAATGGCCGCCACTTTTTTTCGGCACAGAGCTTTGTTGGAGAAAAGCGCTAGTCTAGACACTGATCTTTCGGAAAATAAAGCCTTTTACGAAAGATCCCTTATTTCAAGAGAGTTAAGTGGCCCAACTTTCTAATCTATGCAGGATGAATCTGAAGGTAAATTGTGGCCCAGCTCCCAGGTTATTTTGTGGAAGCTGGCATGCTGTGTGAGCGGCTCCTGCTAGGGCACAAGAAAATCTAAAACTCTTAGCCTTGGTCTGCACTAGAGAGTTATTTCAAAATACGAAGTTAGTTATTTTGAAATAACTCCTGCTTTCCATGAGGAATAATGCTTATTTCTAAATTATTATTTCAGGAGTTATTATTTGAAATAAATAATGTCCAGAGGGTACACTATGGGATAAGGTTGAATTAAGATATGCAACTTCAGCGACGTTAATTGCGTACCATAAGTCGAACTACCTTAACTCTACTTTGGCACAGTCCAAACTACAGGAAGTTGAAGGAAGAACATTCTCCCTTTGACTTCCCTTACTTCCTATGGAAGCAGGAAGCATTAACCAGAATGCCCCTGTCAGTACAAATTAGCATGTCTTCACTAGATCCATTAATTCGAACCCTGAAAGATAGACAGCGGCAGCTTCAATCTTCTCTGTAGTGTAGACATACCCTTAGAGTGCATCTACACTGCACCGTAATGCAAAATAAGATATGCAATTTGAGCTATGCAAATTACGTATCTTATTTCAATGCTATTTCGAAATAGATTATTTTGTCATTTGGCGCTGTCTACACAGCAACAAATTTCTAAGTAAAGTGCTATTCTGAAACATCCCTTACTCCTCGTAGAAGAGGATTACAGGCTCAGAATAGTGTGCCTGAAATAACAGGCTTGTTGTGAAGATGCTAGATAGCTATTTTGGGATACAGGCAGTCCCCGACTTACGCGGATCCGACTTATGTCAGATCCACAGTTACGAAGGGGGCTTTTCTCGCCCCGGAGGACACGGACTGGGGGACCTTTTGGTCCCGCCGCCCGTGTACTCCGGGGCGAGAAAAGCTGCTCCGCGTCTCCCTGGTCTGCAGACCAGGAAGACGCGGAGCAAAGCCGCGAAGGGGCTCGGGCAGCGGGGCAGCCCAGGCGCGCCTGGGCTGTCCCGCTGCCGGCTTCCCCTGAAGCCTGATCAGTTTAAGCAGCGGCTGACTTGGGGACACCTGGGGCAGAGCAGCTGGGGTGCTGCCCGGTTGGTCTCCGCAGCGCCCCATCTGCTCTGTCCTAGGTGTCCAGATTCAGCTGCTGTTGAAACTGATCAGCGGCTGATTCTAGGCAGCCCAGGGCAGAGCAACTCTGCCTTGGGCTTCCTGTAGTCAGCCGCTGGTCAGTTTCAGCAGCGGCTGAATCTGGAAGCCAGTTCTGACTTACATACAAATTCAACTTAAGAACAAACCTACAGTCCCTATCTTGTACATAACCCGGGGACTGCCTGTACTCCTATATTCCGAAATAGTGTTGCAGTACAGATGTAGCCTTAGAGACCAGTTCAAAATCCCCAGAGGTCAGCAGGAGACTCTTTCATTTAACTGTAATGGAGGTAAAGTGTGTCCTATGTTATCACTTCCTTAATTATAGAATATATTGATTTCATCAGGCATGTCTGTAGAATTCTACATTAAAGTCAGATTCCATCTAAATTTTTTCTCTTGATTCTTGAAAAATATCTTTAATCCACAATATTACTGTAATTTAACATATATAATTTTGGAATTCTACATTCCTCATACCATAAGCAATGTAATATTTACAGGCAGTGTGCCACTGTAAAGGAAACTTTGTGGACTCTTGAAATCAAAGGAAATTAGCTTTGACATTGTCATTCTAACTTGGATATTTATCTGTTCCTCAGATGAGTGCTTCCTTTAGAATTTGTGAATAGCAACTAAATTTACTAAACTAGAGTGATTAAATGTCCTCAAACTTGCATCTGATATGTGATGGAAGATGTTTTGTTCTTTCTTTACAGTGTAAGTACAGTATTATTGCACTCAGAAAACCTTTAATCAGATCAGATACATATAGTGTAAAAATGCTAGCAGATAAATATTGAGGTTCAATTAGTTGCAACAAGTGTTTGGAAATTAATACCAGACTAAGTCTGTTCCACTAATTATTTTTTAGTTCTGGAATTTATAACTAATGCGAATATTAGTGCATGTTGTATACAAACTAGAAATTGAAAATAGGTACACTGATTTGTACACAAAGTTCTGGATGTTATTACTTGTGCAATACCTACCTTATCCTTGTCAACAAGCCCTAATACTTTAAATGCATAGGTCTTTGCAGAAAGTTCTGATTTGGAACTAAACTATCAGTAAAAATATTATTTGAAATCTGCTGGAAACATGTATTTTCAAAATGCATGTCTTGGCCCTGCACACTAGCATGTGGTTGATAATGTCAATATGCATTAGCAATGGAATTGTACTATACTTAGATGTGGTTGAACTACCTCTATGGGCAGAGCCATTAAAGAGCATTTTAAAAAAAGAAAGAAACTGGGCTAAAAGGGACTATGTCCTGTTCAGCTAAAACATCCACATATATCTATAATTAGTATAAATTGTTCAAAATAGACTGTAAATTAAATATTTATAGAAAGTAGAAAATAAACATACAATACAGAAAATATTACATGTTTTTATTGCTGAAAGACTTTTAAACATTTTGATCATGTATCAAGAACTTTTGACTTTAATAAAATTAACCATTGGGTTAGAGAAGATGTGTATTTCTCTCTCCTTTAAAGGACTGCACCTGTTTGAGAGGGAAAGTAACTAATTTATGAAGCCTAACCACTTAGGCTGCGTCTAGACTGGCATGATTTTGCGCAAAAGCATTCATGCCAATCTAGACGCACTTTTGCGCAAGAAAGCTCCGATGGCCATTTTAGCCATCAGGCTTTCTTGCGCAAAACATTAAGGTGCCTGTCTACAAGTGCTTTTGCGCAAAATCTTGCCAGTCTAGATGCACCCTTGGTGTTTTTTAATTAGTACTACTCCCCTAAAGGGTAACTACAAAGCAATTACAAACTTCCAAACTCATGACCCTAAACAACAGAAATAAACACCGCTAAAGGAATAACATTTTTTGAATATGAGGTAGTTTGTGGGGTTTGTTTATTTATTTAGTTAGTTATTTCAGCAAGACTGAGTATAATGAGAAATGCCCAGTTGCCTCAGCTGGAACCAATACAAAACCTCACCTGTTTTTGAGTTCTCAAACTAGGGCATAGGACCTCTAAAAAAGTACAATATGCTGAATTTTGGATTAGGTTTTCTCAATTCAGAAAGCATAGTTGGATGGGATAGAAAATGTGACACTTGCAGAACTTTGGTGTGTGGCAATAAATTAGCCAGAGCAAATGTACTCATCTTTAGGAATAAAGATGACAACTGCCACAGGTTGGTTTACTCTTGTCTGTCTGTCAGCCCACTTTCAATGTCATGTGTCTGATATGAGTTTATCTCTCATCTAATGCAAGAGAAGGGAATTTCTCATATAAGATGTCACATTACTGCTCTTGACCTACTTGGAAAACTATGACTACATGCTCTGCATTTGCTTATTGCTAGATTGCTGTGAGAGACAATAATACAATTTTGAACATATTACTTGTATATTTGTATATTTCAAAATTATATTAAAATTTTATTAATTACACATTTATAATTTCACCATAGTACTTATGGGCTCCTGTTTTTAGTGTACATAGCCACAAGTGTTTCTCTTGATTAAAAACTCCAAATTGCATTTTATTTCTTGATGCTTTAATTTGGCTTTTTAAATTCAAAAATATAATCCTATTTTTCTCCAAAGTTATCTGTTGGTAACAGCTGTTAAAATACATATAGTGCCAACCACTGACACGTGATATGCTTCTGTAAGCCACAAGCAGAAAAAAAGATAGGGGTTTGCCTTGAATTTGGGGAAAACTTGTGAGCATCCTATAAATGCCCCTCTGAAGTATGCTCTTCTTTATGCAGCTATCATTACATATTATAGAAAATAGACACAACATTAATACCAAGACAAATTGTCTGATATGATAAAATATGGAGGCAATCACAAACTCCTGATGTCAGGACCCCTTTCCATTACTTCAAGGGTCATCTATCTTTCCCCCTCTTATTAAGGAAAAAAGAGAATTTGTTAACAATCACTTATTATAAACTTATGCAAAAGAAAGGAATCTTTAATACACAAGGATAACAGGATCAATACTGTAATATAAAATCACACTGATTTGCATGATTAAGAGATGAAAGAGTGGTTTTAGCTGCCTGTGAACTGCAATTTCTAGCCCATACTTGGTAGCTCTGTTTAAACTACCTGTATTCTGAACCAGGCTTGCTAATGAGGACAGAAGAGAATAGAAGGTTCCTAATTTTTGTTAATCTACGTATTGATAGGTTTCACCTTTTCAGCTACATTATGCCTGAATGTAGATTGCTAGTGTGGGCATAATGAAATATGGTTTTAAATAACATGTGCTATTGAATTTTTGTCATCCCAAAGTCTTGCCTTGCAACTGTCTTATGCTTGTTTAACCTTTAAGTTAATCATAAACTTTAGATGGCTGCTTAGCATAGACAATAACTGAATTAAAGAGGGGCCCACTGCCTACTTAGGCTTCTGCAAATGCATAACTTGACTTTTATGAGTAGGGTTGTGAGTCAACTGACATCTGGAAAATTACTCCTGTATGCGGGAATACAATGACAGCCCTGAAGGGTCAGATAAATGTGCATGAAGTGGGGCATGTGCTTAAACATCTGACTAAATCAGGGCCTTAAGGGGCAGCCACCTCACCAACTTTTTCTCCATTAAAATTTATCATAATTTGTAAATTTGACGTTAATGTTTTACTGACTTCTTGAATTTTAATCTCATTCTCTTTAGCTTTAGTGATCACTTTTTTTAAATAGATGAATCTTTCCTGTGTTTGAAAGGTATGAAGGATAACAGTTACAAAGATAAGTAGTTGGTGGTATGCAGTATAATGGGTATTATTAATAGCTCTGTTTCACAGTTGTGGAAAATGAGGCAGAGAGGTTAAGGCAAAACATTCAGACTTGTGTTTGGGGTGAAGTCAAGTTTTGGCACCTACATAAATGGCCTGATTGTGCAAATATGACCCTTCTGTTACTCTCATGGGAGTTCACGGTAGCTACAGGTGCTCAATATCTCACTGTAAGGAGCTAAATATGAGACTTTTGACCTAGCGATTTAGCAGAGGCTATCAACTAGCCAACCCACAAATGCCGGAAACAATCTGTAAAATTCTTTTGTTTAGTGTAAATATCTCTAACCTCAGTTACATAATTCTTCAATGCTGATGTAAATAACTTTTGTCCTTAAAAGCCAGGGCTGCAAACTTGATAACTCCTGGGGCTAAAGTGAGGGGCTGTCCTCAAGATCAGGGACAGCCAAGCAACATTAATTTCCCAGTCTCTGAGCTGACATTTAGTCCTTCATGTATGTGTTCAGTATTCGGATCATGCTGCTTCTCAACACTCTTGAGCTGCCTCTTGCAGCCACCTGTTGGATGATCAGCAAAGATGGTTTGGCTGCAGGCAGTTTGTGCTGGTTTTAGCACCAGCTGTGTTAATTTGGTTTAACCTGGCTTCTACAATTGTGAAATGCTGGGGGGAGGGGCATCTTCCCTTAAGAGCTGGTACAGCTAGGGCTGTGGCTTTTCAGGACCCCATAGGCCAACTCAGGTGTCCTTCATTCATGCTTAGTCCCCAAGGAAAATTCTCTAACGGCTTTCATTCCTAATGAGTGGCTTGAGCAGGGGTGCGGGGGGAATTTGAATGGGAGTGTCTAGAGCCATTCTGTAAACCCTCGAGGTTAGAAACTGCTTGAAGACCCGGCCTGTATCTGCACCCTCCCTCTCCGCCCTACCCCCTAGCGTTTTCCAGGCGCGGGCACAAGCATCAGGGGGAGGGGGTGTCGGCAAACTGGGCTGCCGCGGGGAACCAGACCTTACCAAAGGGAGGGCGAAGGCCGCCAGCCCCCAAGCGTGGAGCTAAGCTCCCGGGAGCAAGCCAGCTGCGCTTCGTGTCGGCCCCAGGCTAACTCCCATCATCGCTCCAGCGCCGCGACAGCGCGAGTCCGGAAGGGGGTCCCCCCCCCCCCCAGTCGAGGGCAGACCCGGCCCGTCACGGCCCTTCCAAGCCAGGGCAGAAGGTGGCTCCCGTCTCGCGTCCCCTCCCGGAGCCGCGGCGGTGGCCTCCCCTGCCCTCCACTGCCGGGCGGCAGCAGCAAGCGCTGCTCTCCGCCCGCCCCGCGGTGCGGCGTGGCCCTTCCCGCGGGCCGGGCCTGCTCGGCTCGCCTGTCCTCCGCCCCTCTAGGTGTCTGGGCTCCGGCGCGGCGCGGCCGGAGCGACTCCGAATCCTTGCGGCGCTCGCTCCCCCTGCCGCCGCCGCGGGGAGGGCGGGGGTGGGCTCCGGCGCTTCAGACTGCTGCTGTGAGAGCCGAGAGACACGCTCCGCCTGGAGAGAAGGGAGGGAGCGATACTCCTCCCCCCACCGCCACTCTGGCCTGCCTCCCTCCCGCCTTCCTTCCTCCCTCTCCTCCAGCCGCTCCACAAACCAGGAACCAGCGCCAGCGGCAGCCTCCTGTGCGTGAGAAAAACACGGGGACGCCAAGCGGAGCAGCGCCAGGAGGAGAGGGAAGGTGAAGGAGGACGGACGCGGGAGGGCAAGCACGGCGGGCTTGTCAACATAAAAAGGGAGGAAAAAGTTTACACCGCTGCCACTCTCGCCCCCTCCCCCTTCCGTGGCGGCGTCGCCGGGAGTTTTATCTGGAATGACAAGTTTTTTTCGGGGTGGCTCTTTCTCTTCCCACGCTGTCGGGTCCGACTGCCCCCACCAGCAGCGCACGAGGGTGTAACACTCGGGGGGAACCCCCCCCCCACAAACACACCCAACCCTTCATGGTGGTAGCTGTCACCCGGAGCAGAGAGGAGCTGATCTGGGTGGACTTCACTGTTTCCAGCTCTCCTGTTACGGTGCTGCAGCCCCCCGTGGGGCTAGCGTGAAAGAGGAACCTCTGCCGGGGTTTAGGGGTGTGATTTTTTTTTTACACCACCTTCTTCCAGGATATAACCAAAACCACCTCGAGCCTTTTCAGTCGCATCTTCACCATCATTTCCTCCGAATTCTTGCTGTTTCTGCTTGTTGGATGGCTTGTTGGCGGTAGCTCGGGGTCTCGTCTCCTCCTCCCGCCCCACCATGTCCTAGAAAAGGTGAGTGCAGTCAAATCACTTTACATAGAGTCCTAAGGAGAAAGGGCGGGTAGAGAGCGTTTCTTTACGGTGACAGCAATAGAGCAAAAAAGCAAGGACCAGATAGGTTAGTTTTGAGGGCAGGGTATTAAGAGGGGAGAACTAATAATTGTGTCTACGGAGATTTGCAACAGAAAAATTGTCCAGGTCAAGATCAATCCTATTAAAATTACTTAACTTAGGTTTTTTTAAAAAAATAATGACCACTGCTTAAACATAACTAAGTAGCAGCGGTGTCCTCTCTGGGTAGCACTGCTGGATCTGGGAGGCTGGCTCATTCCTCGGCCCATGTCTCCTGCTGGGAGTGCAGATCAGTTTTGGCAGAATATTAAAACATGGAAGGCACGTGACTTTAAAATAATCCTAAAGGTAAATACAGTTAGTGCGCCCATTTGGCAAAAATGTCTAAATTCTATGTCGAATTTTTATCTCAAACCGCTTTTATGGTACGATTCGTCTGCAGGTTCCCCCCTTTTCTCCAGCGTACCTCTAATTTTATGGGATTTGCTCGGGGCGTGAGGGACTTTATTCATGTCTGAAAATTAAATGGGGAGAAATGGGATCAAAAAGGGAGTGTGTGGGGGAGTGTCTGGGTTAGGCTTTAGCTGGCGAGAAAGAGACTCTGCACGGTTGTTGCTGGTATCAACCTGGAGAAGGAGGCATACATTTCCATCGACAGATTAGGATCGCCCATCATTATTGCTGATGTGCTTTAAAGCTAAAGGTTAAAGGATGTTTATATGGAACTTCAGAGAACTGTATCCTTTTAAATTGTATATTGTTTGTTTCCTCTTAAATATTTATAAACTTTGGAAACAAGCAAACGGGGAAGGTGAAATTAAATGCTTCAGGCTCTAGACAGAGACTCGAGTTTTGAAACAGTTTTATTGCCCCCATATCATTACCCTCACCTGAAAGGAGGGGGAGAAAATCTGTGCGCAGCATTTACAAAGACTACAAGAGTAATAAAATGAAGCCCAAAGGCAAGCAAAGGACAAGTCCTTGAACCGTAGTGAATGTCTCTATTTTAAATCCTTACCGCATCGAATGCAGGCACACTCGTGCATTGTTTGAATACGGAAACTGAAATAGAAACGTGATAGTCTTGCTACACCGGTTTAGAGGTGATCCTCGTTAGCACAGAAAGGAAAAGGCTGCGTCCTTCCAAATTTGCTCGTCGGCTAGCGTAGCTGCTCACCTTGGCGCAGGTGGAGTTAACTTGGTCTCCAGGAGACTGCGGTAGGCGGGGATAAAAGGCTCCCTCTCTATAGACCTTAGTTTCTAGTTCTACCTGTTAGCAGTGCCGCAAAACAGAGCGGAACCAACCCCGCTCCCTAGCCTGCCTGCCTCCCGTCCAACGGGGAGGAGAGGGCGGGGAAAGCGAAATGAACAGCAGGAACCCCAGCAGAGGACACGCACTCAGCGAGAGCCCTGCCCAGACTCCGTTTGGAGGGGGCCTCCCTCGTTCTGGATTCACCTAAAAGCGGTTTTTAAAAATATTTTCCCCTCGCTAGTTTGCAGGGAGATGTTTAACTCCTCCCCCGATAGCAGCGGGCCGCCGTCCTGACTCCTCTCCGACTGGGGAAGCGAACTGGAGGGGTGCAAGTTGCACTGGGGAGAGGTAGCGTTTGTCCCAGGCTGCGCGCTCTCTTAAGCAGTTCCTGTGGCTTTAAGGCGAGATACATTTTCCAGCCTGTGTCGCAGCAACTTTGTATCAGTCATGTCGCCCGCCGCTGACTGACAACAGCTTCCGTCCAATGAGAAACCCGTCTGAGTCCAATAGCGCGTCTCTTTTTTTCCCCTTCGCCAGTGGAGGCAACCGAAGGGCGGGTTATCAACTTGAACTTTATCTGAGCATGTGACATGTTTTTAAAAGGACTTGGCACCTTTTTTTCCTCCTCTGCCCTGCTCCGTGTCATTGGGCGACAGGTTAAGAGGGAAGTCCGCGGATGTACCTGCTGGCGAGTAATTATTTCCTGCTTTCATGTGACACCATCAACATTTTTTGGCTTGGATGTTGGATTTAGGTGGGTTACACTTTTATGGAAATGCGGACTGTAGCAACAGGTAGAGACAGACAGCGCAGGTGTCCGGGGGAAGTACTGGTGTAAGCACAGTCAGTCATTGTATCCACTTTGGAAAGGAGGTAGGGCTTTGAGAGTTGTTTTTTGTTTTGCAAGGGAAGAGGTTTCTTTTAGAGCAGGAGATGCTGGATGTTTTTATTATACTATGATTTGATTTAGGTTCTCTGTGGGTTGTGTTTTTTTTTTAAGAATACATATGGACATTTACAAGTGAATCTTGTACCTATGTTTTTCCAAACTATGGGAGATTCTCTTTGCTCACCCAAGCCTCTAAAAGTTTTATTTTTTGCATTTTACAAAGCAATCCACAGATCAGATTTGTAATTGGGTGATGTTAGGAAGAGGCCAGTAAGTTTCAACAACTTCAAGTATAAAATCTACCTTAAATCTAGATGGAAGTCAAACTGAATACATTAAGTGATCTGTTTGTTTTTTATCAATCTGTAAATTGTTTCACATATACATTAAGTAATCAGTTATATTTCATAGCTGTTTGGTTTCAATGAGGTTTCATCCTCAAAATATTTTTCTTGATTTTTTTTTTAATCTGGCATTATTTTGTTAAGTTAGTCAAAAAGGACTATTATGTTCCATTCTTGGCCTTTTTATTCAGATGCAGTATACAAATCCAGTTGTGCATTGTAGCCTAATTTTCATACACTAGATTAGAATTGTGTGTCTCGAATTTAGCTAGCTGTGCCTATTTTTTATTATCTAGTGTATATACATCTAGTTTTTCTATGGAAAAATCAAGTTAGTTTTTAAAATCTGGGAGGACATGAAAACATAAAGATATGTATAGTAAATGAAGTATGGAAACTTATATTGGTAATCTAATATATATGTGAGTGTTTGTCTGTTAAAGAACTCCTAAACGATAAGAGCTAGGGCAACCAAATTTGGTGTACAGCTTCCCCTTCTCATAACTTGAAGCAAGGTAGGGGTTTGTTTGTGCCAGAAAAACAGGATGTGCCTGGAATGGGATTTATTTTCAGAAAATCATATAGAAAAGAGACAATCACTTGGCAGGTGAAAGAGGCTGTTTGGGGATGTGCCCTGCATCCCACCTTCCATGCCTCCTTTAGAGAAGGCAGGGGGCTGAAGCTTCCCCCACCCCATCCCTATAGTGGGGGGACAGGACTTTTTGGGGTCAGAGGCCACTGACCCACAGAAGAATCAGTTGGGGATTACACACAAGTGGAAAGTGCCAAAAAAAAAAACCAGACTCCACCCTCACTGACAAGACATCTGACTGAGAAGGAGAGAGATACGCCCCATGTTTCCCTCCTACACCAGAGCCTGGGGGGGAGGGCAGTCTATTAGATTTTGTGTGTTTCAGCCCTGTGGTAGGGCACTAGAGGGGCTGGAGAACCAGCCTGGGCTCCCCAATACTAAGGCGAGGTGTTGAGCCTAGGCAAGCTGGAGGGGTGCACCTGGGCCTGGGCCTGAGATTCCCTACCCTTGTTTATAGGGACTTTGTTGGCAGTTCTTCCATGTCAGGGAGTATGGGAAAGGTTCAGCTTGCTGCATTCCTCAATCTGCCTGGGGAGTGCAGGAGGGAAAAGAACCTGGACCTGCCCCCTGCTGCGATGAGAGAGTTAGGGTAGTCCTCTCTCTCCTGAGCCCACCCCAGAATAATGATTTAAAAGAACCCAGTGCATTTTCACTTTTTCCAAAAAACAAAAATTTGAGTTAAGGACCCGAGCAACACTGGGTAAATTTTCAGGTTATTTATATTTGTGTAATAAGAGCTTTCTCAGAGATCCTAGTCTGAAGTCTAAATTCTGAGTTTATACATGACAGAATGTTGTCTTGAAAATAATTAAATCGTAAATTAAGCATCTTATCACTGTAGGATAGATGAGAGGAGGTGATGGGTATTAAGAGAAAAATCTAAATTAAGCATAGGCATCTTTGATAATTAACACACATGGCAAGGAAAATAAGGATTAGATGAAAAATAAATGATCTGTTTAATATAACAGCTTTGTTTTTTTAGAGCAAAAATTCATTTTTTAAATTCTGACTGCAAATAGGTAAATGGAATTCACTTAATGTTTTCAAAATATTTTATCTTGAATCAATAGCTTAAAGAAATAAACACAGGAAAATAAGTAGAAATCTTAAAATAATAGAGCAACTAGGAATATTCTGCCCTCCCTTTTGTAATGATCTATGTCTTAGGACAAATGGTGCAATAAATATATACACTTTTTTTTCCCTCTTCAAGGGGCATATATACCCTTGTGTTCCATATGCAAAACCTTTTTGCAGAATTGCTGTTACCCTGTGAAATGCTGCTCAAGTAACTGGGATTGCCTGGGAATAATTGATACAGAATGTGGTACCATATCCTTAAATTTACAGGGTAAGGATTTGCAGGTGTCTGTCTGAGAGAGACTGGACTAATCAGTATTTCATGTGTAGATGGTTCTCCTTGGACTTGGAACAGCCAAGTCTGAGGATAAAACCTATATCTCCTGAGTAGTATTACATCGGGAATCATCAAAGTGGCCACAGATTAATAATACTTAAAGTGAACTAAAATAACAGTAGAAACAAAGACAATTTTATTTCCAAGTTTTAAATATTAAAATTCAAAAAATTGGGATTTAGTTCAGATTTTCTTATCTATGTACAGGACTTCCTGGTACTATGTTATTTGTATTTGACCATTTCTGAGAAAAGGGTTTTATACCTGATTGTCTGGATTGTTGGACTGCAAAAACTACATTTTATTGATGTGCCTGGTGAAACACTTAAACTGCAGATATTACTGCTTAAGTACATTTTTGAGATTTGGGGAATGGGTATGTTCACAATACAAATATCTATAAAATGGCATGTGCATAATTTCCAACATAAATACAGTCCCTCCCTCTATTAGCAGCAGTTGTAGCCCAGAGTCTAATTCACTTCTTAGACATTTGTAAAAATAAATACACATGAAATATAGATAAAACGTTCATACACAAGTCAGTGAATTCTTGGAACAATTTTTTCTTTTTTAAAAAAGCAACCCAAAACCTGATCCCATCAGCAATCCTAAATAGACATCTTAGCATTAGTGCTCACTCAAACATTTGTTTAGCGGCAAACAGCTTCCTTTGTGATGTGGATTGTTGCAGAATTTTTTTCTTTTTTTAAGTTTAGATTAGGATATATAGAAATCTTTATAAGCTTTTACTCTCTGAAAATATATCTTTGAAATAATGGAACTCTTAGTATACCTTGACTTGCCAGCAAGTAAAAGAGGTATACATTGGATAAATGGACTGTAAAGTGGATAGAAAGCTGGCTAGATTGTTGGGTTCAACAAGTAGTAGTCAAGAGCTCAATGTCTGGTAGGCGGTTGGCTTCAAGTGGTGTACTGCAAGGATTGGTTCTTGGGCCAGTTTTGTTCAACATCTTTATTAATGACCTAGATGAGGGGATGGATTGTACCCTCAGTAAATTTGCAGATGACCCTAAGCTAGGGGGAGAGTTAGTTACTCTGAGAGAAGGGATAGGGGTCAGAGTGACCTAGGCAAATTGGAGGATTAGACAATAAGAAATCTGATGAAGTTCAGCAAGAAGAATGCCAAGCATTGTTACAGGCTGGTGACCAAATGGCTAAACAGCAGTTCTGCAGAAAAGGATCTGGGGTCTATAGTAAATGAGAAGTTACATATGAGTCAACAGTGTGTCCTTGAAGCCAAGATGGCTAATGACATATTTGGGTGAAATAGTAGGAGCGTTGCCAGCAGATATAGGGAAGTGATTATTCCCCTTTATTTGTAACTGATGAGGCCACATCTGGAGTGTTGCGTCCAATTCTGCGCCTCCGCATTGCAGAAAGGATGTGGATGCATTGGAGAGTCCAGTGGAGGGCAACAAAAATAAGGGTGCTGGAGCACATGACTTAGGATGAGAGGTTGAGGGATTTAGTCTGCAGAAGACTAGCATAAGGGGAGGGGGGTGGGATTTGATAGCAGCCTTCAAGTAACTGAAGGGGGGTTCCCAAGAGGATGGAGAGAGGCTGTTCTCAGTGGTGACAGATGAACAGAACAAAGAGTCTTGTTAGTCTTTAAAGTGCTACATTGTCCTGCATTTTGCTTCAGCTACCCCAGACTAACACGGCTACATTTCTAGAACAAAGAGCAGTGGTCTTAAGTTGTAATGGTAGTGGTTGAGGGTAGGATCTTGGTTGGATATTAGGGAAAAACTATTTTACTAGGAATGTGGTGAAGCACTGAAATGTGTTACGTAGGTAGGTGGTAGAATCTCCATTGCTAAAGGCTTTTATGTCACAGCTTGACAAAGCTCTGGCTGGGGTGATTTAGTTGTGATCTGTCTTGCTTTTAGCAGGGGTTGGACTTGATGACCTCCTGAGGTCTCTTTCAACACTAAGATTCTATTATAGCTTCTGGATCAGGGAAGTTGCCACTTAAGCTGATGCAGGCTTTGACTTCTTAAACTTTTTAAGCTTGTGTCTAATGCTTTGGCACTCATGATGAAATGTACCCCTGTGTTGTGATGTCTATGCACCACTCAAGTCCTATGGCTTAAATAGAACATAAGTGCTACACAAATGTTCAGTCCTGTGCAGAGGCCCAATAGAGGTTCACACTAAATCCATATCCTGCTTTTTTGGTTTCATTGAGAATTGGGGGTGCTCAGCATGTCTTCAATGTGTTTCTTTAGGTATCTAAATATAGGTTTACGTGGCACTTAGGCATTCATACATTTAGGCTTTTATGTTAGAAAATTTTAACCTGTATGAACACCATTTGGCATGTAAGACAACAGTGTATTGAAGACAATCAAACTGTTGACCGTGCAAAAAATCCATTGGCAACAAATATGCTTTTTCATAATTTTTCATGCAGCCCCTGTGGCTAAGGCACAGCTGTCTACTTTAAACCTCATCCTTGGCAGAACTGCCAACACTGATAAGCGCACATAAGTTTTTACCTGTTCTATGACTTTATTGTATTTCAACACTTTCTGTATTTTTCTTTTTCAAAGATGCATGTTGTATTCTTGTTGTTTATTATATGTCCAAATGGACTCCATTTCCTTCCCCTAGGTAGGAAGGAGTATAACCATAAATTCAAATGTCAGTTAATGACGTCATCTGTATTAACTAAGAATGGTAGACAAGTTGGAGATTGTGAAATTGATCATCTTGCTTAATGTCCTGATTAAGAACATGATTAAAAGTGATCATGAGTCCATGCCCCCTTGTCTTACACCAAACTTTGACTTATATCAGTTGCTTGGTTTTCCAATGATTCTCATTGTAGTGCAGGAGTCCTCTTTCATAGCTTTTATAATTGTAATTACTTTGACTTTCCATAATGATTTCTTCCAAGCAGTATTACTCTCTGGGTCTGGAAGCAACTGATTTAATTGAGTAGACCTCTGAAGGCAGTAGAAATGAGAGGAGTGGAGGGTTTTTTTTAATTATTTTTTTTAAGGTAGCAGGTTTTAAGACACCCCAATTTAACATCCTGCTCTCCTTCTAATTTCTTCATTATCAGATTGGCTGCAATTGAAAAGATTACACTGGTGGGGACACTGTAGAAGATAAACACACAAGATGCCAAAGAATACTGTTGCAAACACCACCACAGTAGGGCCAACCTAGAGACTGATCACTTACTAGATGGTGGAACATTGTATGCAGGGTCATGACAAGGCAGGCCTTATTAGAGGAGCAAGTTATAGATAGGGGAATCAGTGGTGATGCAGTACTGCTCCCTGTCTTTGCCAATATGCTTTTGGCTTTGGAAAATAGAGTTTGGAAAACAGAGTCCTGATCCTGAATTTCTCTCTCTCATGTTTTTCTGTTTACACAAAATAATTTAAAAGTAAGATTTTTTTTTTTTTAGGTTGACTACAAACTAAGTATGTTAAGAAATGGGTAATTGATTAATCGTGTCATTGATAAAATTTGTTTTGACGACACGATTAGTCACTTAGAGGAGGTGAGGTCCAGGAGCTATCCCCGCTGTGGTTCTGCAGTTTAATGTAGTAAACATGTAGGCAGCCTAGTTCCTACTACATTTAAAGTGCAAAGTCACAGTGGGGGTAGGTCCCAAACCCGGCACAAGCTGGGAATGAGCAGTCCTGGCTCACAGCAGCTCACTGACGGCTGCACCTCTTCCTCCCTTGCCCCTCTGTCCCCCCCTACCCGTATTGAGGGAGACAGTGTTGGAGAGAACTGGCTTTTAAGCTGCTTTCCCCCCCCCCCCCCTTGCTGCCTCTGAAACAGTAAGAGGGTGGGAGAGAGTAGTTACTCGACTAGTCACAACTCGACTAGTCACATCCCTACTACAAACTTTTTTTTTAAATGGGCAGTTTAATTCTTTAAATAGATTAGGCATTAATGTTGAATACTGAACATTCAGTTTAAAAATAGATTTTTTGCATCAGGCGTGGAAGTACATCATTTTGTGCATATCTTTTTAAAATCACTAAAATAGTCACTGAATGAACATCTAATTCAATAAAGCCTCTTTTTTTTCAAAATGTAGGTATAGATTGTACGTTTTATGCACAGTAATGAATAAACAACTGTTCTAGGTGAGGAATATTTTGGCTATAGTTTGTTTTTTGTTTTTTTTCCTGGGTACAGGTCACTTTCTAAGGGTGTGACTACACTGCACCCTTACCTTGAAATAGCTTCTTTAATGTTGAAATAAAGCGCTGTTCCGAAACGGCCCTTAGCTCTTGTGGAATGAGGCTTACAGGGGTGTTGGAATAGTGAGCCCATTATATTTCAAAATAATGGGCATGCTCAAAAGACGTGGAATAGCTAATAGGCTACGTCTACACAAAGGAGCTATCTGGGCTGGCTGGCATAGAGGGAAGTGTGGAACCATGGGTCCATTCACTGCCTGTCCCTCTGGCTTGCAGAGAACAAATGAGTAGGCAGGAGGTGATTTGAACACCCTCCTATTTATTAGCACGGCTGTGTTAGGACTAGTCAAAACCTATGGCTATTGCTGTTTTTAAAAATAGCATTTATGATGTTAAACTGCATATAAAAATACTTAACATGTGGTGATAGGGTACACTTTATTAACATCTCAGACTTTTATAATTTAACATATATAGCAATGCAATCATTTACTAATTTTACCTTTTTATTTTTCCTAGTTATGGAGACAAAAGGATACTACAGTTGCCCAGAAGGCTTAGACATGGAAAAACGGTGGGGTCAAGTTTCTCAGTCTGTGCAGTATTCTTCAGGTGCTGGAGAACAGACTGATGAGAGTAACTATATGGAGATTGTAAACGTAAGCTGTGTATCTGGTGCTTTTCCAAACAGCAATGCTCAAGGAAACTCTAAAGAAAAACCTGAACTACTCCCTAGCCTGCAGCAAGATAATAATCAGCCTGGTATTTTAAACTCTGACATCAAAAGTGAGTCAGACTCAAAGGAACTTTCAGCAACTGTAGCTGAATCCATGGGTTTATACATGGATTCCATACGAGATGCTGATTTTACCTACGATCAGCAAAATCAACAAGGGAGCATAAGTCCTGGAAAGACTTATCAAAATGTTGAGCAGCTGGTAAAACTCTACAAGGAAAATGGCCACTGTGCCTCTCCTTTAAACAGTGCAAATAGACCCTTGAGATCTTTGGTATCAGACTCTGGAAACTCTATGAATGGTGGTCTCATCCATACTATTGTCAAAAGCCCTGTAACGTGTCCTGAGAGAGCTCCTTCGGGCTGTAGTCCTCAGCGTATGACTTCAGTTTGTAGCCCTGCTGGATTTAACTGTGTATCTTCAACTACTTCTACTAATTTTGTAAATTTTCCAGTGCACAGCCCAATCAGCCAGGGAACTCCTTTGTCATGCTCTCCCAACATTGAAAACCGGGGCTCTAGGTTGCACAGTCCTGCACATGTTAGTAATGTAGGATCTCCTCTTTCTAGTCCTATAAGTAGCATGAAATCACCAATTTCAAGCCCTCCTAGTCACTGCAGTGTGAAGTCTCCAGTCTCAAGTCCTAACAATGTCACTATGAGATCCTCTGTGTCCAGTCCTGCAAATATGAACTCAAGGTGCTCTATTGCTAGCCCTTCCAATACAAATAATAGGTCCAGTCTCTCTAGTCCAGCTGTTAGTACTGTGGGATCATCTATCTGCAGCCCAGTAAACAATGCCCTAAGCTTCCCTGCTTCTGGCACACCTTCTGGACCTAACACAGGCCAAGATACTATTCCTAGTCCAGAAACAAAAGACAAAGGTGCTCAAGAAATCACATTTCCTAAAATGGAGAATGCCATCTCAAACAATTGTGTAGCTGGTCAGATGAATCTTGTTCAGTTTATAAAGCCTGACCCAGATGGAGCGTTCAGTACCTCATGTGTTGGAGAAAACAGTAAAATTAACTCTGATTCCCCATTTTCAGTACCAGTAAAGCAGGAATCAACTAAACATTCTTGTTCTGGTGTCTCTTTTAAAGGGAATCAGGGAGTAAATCCATTTCCATTTATGGATGGTTCATATTTTTCTTTTATGGATGACAAAGACTATTATTCTCTTTCGGGAATTTTAGGACCACCTGTTTCATCATTTGATGTAAATTGTGAAAGTAGTGGGTTTCCAAATCCAGGCCTGTCTGTGGGTATTAAACAGGAGCCTAATGATGGCAGCTATTTTCAGGAGAGCAGTATGCCATCCTCTGCCATTGTTGGTGTTAATTCAGGTGGACAATCATTTCACTACAGGATTGGAGCTCAAGGCACGATATCTTTATCACGACCTCTTGCTAGAGAACAAACTTTTCAGCATGTGAGCTCATTTCCTCCAGTCGGTACACTAGTTGAGACATGGAAATCACATAGTGACTTATCATCCAGAAGAAATGATGGGTATCCAGTTTTAGAATACATTCCAGAAAATGTGTCAAGGTGAGCAAACTGAAATCATGTTTTTCATACTACACAGTGTCTAAATAAATGATTTTTTTTGTACAATTTAGACTTCATAGTTTTTTAATTTCTAAAACTGCATTCATATTTTTAGGTGCATTTCTATGATTTACTAATCAGCTTTTTCATTTAGGTTTTAATATAAAACTTGCCTGTTTAACTTTCAATATTTAAATAGTGAACATTATTTTATTATCATTAGGTATGGTACTGTTAGTTAATGTATTGAGCTTCTGTGGTGATATTTGTTTTTAATAATGGAGCTTGTTTCTTTTACTCTCATGTGCCCAATACTGGATATTCTTTCTTAGTTTTCACTTTAATGCTTTGTACTGTTGGTGATGGTGAGAAGAAAATAAACAAAATGGAAATGGCACATTAGGGACTTAAGTTTCTAAGTTTTGTGTTATGAATTTGTATTTATTTTTAATTGATGAAATTTAAAAACTGAGGGTCTGTGGCACACTTTTTCTGAATCATGATTGTATGAACACTGACTCATACGTACAGATAATGGAAGAGAGCTTTACAGATCCGACACATTTGAAACAACTACAATCTGGTTTCCTCACTTCTCGTTGAAGTGAAATATGCAAATATTGAGTTGTACACTATTTTTCTGAATCATAAGTAGTCATGCTTTATTAACAAATGGAGTACCCATATAATTCAGATTGAGGAGTAACCTTTAGAATAACAGGAGATGTAAAAGAAGTCTGTAAGTGAATTGTTGATGGTATATATTTATCATAGCTCTGTAGTAACGCATAAGCACTTACATAATGCTTTTCAATCTGGGATCTCAGTGAATTTCATAAAATGGGTATTATATTTATTTTACAAGTGGGGGCACTGGGAATAGAAATTTGAAGGCCTTCTCTGCAGAGATAACAGCGGACCTATCATGAAGCACTGGGTGCATTTTTATTGTGTTCTCTAACTTTGCTCAGAGCACAACTGAGCTCTATATTACACCTTGTACTGTTGCTACTACCAGGTGAGATACACTGGTGAACTGCTTTGACAACTCTCATGCTGTTTTTGATCGTGAATGCAGCTAGATCAGCTTGTTGAAGGTTGTGCAGAGTAGTCAGAGGAAGAGTTGGGGACAGAACTTGAATTTTCCCATGCCAGGTCCTTTGCTTTGATCAGTTGATTCCCTTCCTTTGTGTGAACGCAACACTTTATCTTTTCCTTCATGGGGCTTGGGCTAAGAAATCGCAATCTATTTTTCTGGCTTTGATCAACTTTAAAAAAATAAACGTTTTCATTTAAAAAACTCAACTAGATTAAACTGAAAAAAGGATAATCTGTCTACATGAAGCCTCTGAGGCAAAACACAGAATTAAAATGTTCTTTCCCAAGCCTAATAAACATGTACAACTCGTATCTGGTCATTCTTCATCCACCCTATCATTTTCCAAACCATATTTCATTTTTGCTTTGGCTGTTCCATAGAGCACATAATCTGCTGGTATAATATGCATTTTCTGGTATCTGCAGGGGCAGATGACCGTTTTGCGGGGCCCCGGGCAGCATAATTCCGCGGGGCCCACCCTTTGCCACGGCGCATGCGCAGTGATGCCATGCGCAGCGGTGCCACTGCGCATGCGCGTGGCTTTCTGAAGCACGGGGCCCGGGGCGGCCTCCCCGTTCGCCCTGCCCTATATCCGCCCCTGGGTATCTGTCTCAGCTTAAAAAGTATATATTCCACCCCAATGCAGTACACTTGAGATTTGTAACTGGGCACATTTAACTTTAAATTCTGTTTACTGTATTCTTGAATAAAGATCACCAGAGGATTAGTGACATAAGTGGGTGGGGAGGGGGAAAGAGAGAAATTCACATTGAGGTACCGGTAATTACCTTGGCAAGTAATCTTATTGACATGCATGTAAATACTCTCATGGATAAGTGCTGCTTATCATGAACAAGGGTAGCACAAGCTCATATGTTACAATGGCTCCTGTGTGTTTCATAGAGTGGTGAGCAGCATAGGCTAATGTGTGCTCCTCCTTCATTTCAGAGGGCTACAAAGATTGTCATAACCAGGGCTCGACAAATCCGCTTATCTACTTGCCCGCGGCAAGTATATTTCAGCCGGTCGTCCTGTTCAACGGCTGTTCGTGCGTGCGCAGTGTAGGGTCTCTCACATGCGCAGTGTGGGCCTGGCGAGTGGTTTTCGCTGCAGTTTGTTGAGCCCTGGTCATAACCAAGACAGTCTCCCGGGACAGGGTAGTTTTGCTAACTGCGCTTGCATGCCTAGAATTTGCAGGATGTGCTGACTGAACCATAGCAGTGCTTTGCGAAACCTGTGCGCTCGCTCTGCATCAAACTATCAATGTGGAGTGCAATCAACATGCACCTCACTGGCTTTATGTGTGTCACTTTAGTAATACTGGTAGGGGAAGAAATCTACATGGATAGAAACTCAGAGGAATCTGGCAACCCTGTGAGTTGGCAGTAATATACACAATGTTTCGTGGGCCACATGTAGAACCCCAGTGGGCCTGCAGTCGCTCACGACTGGTCTATTTAGACTGGTAGGAAACTAATCTGTGCCCTCCGACTAGAATCCGAACACTTGATACGGATGTCAGTATTGTCCTTGGTATGTATGAGCCAGATCCTAAAATTTGTAACTTGCGTATACTGCTGCATCTGTGCAGAACCCTGTTGAAGATGTGGTGCTTTGCTTGGGCATAGAAGTCCACCCCATATTTCAGAATGGGGCATACATTATCATTTCCCTAGCATAACGCTACTTGATATTAAGGCAATACTACTATTCAGCTGCATCTGTAATTGTAGAGCCATTCCAAGCAACCAGGGTTCAATCATAAGCCTTATTTACATACTCCCTTCCTATAATTTAAGGGAAACAACCTGACCTGAAACAAATTGTTCTTGGTTTAAAGATTTTATTCTTTGGATTGAAGTCAGAAAGAAATTATAGACTAGTAAATTTCATAGCTAATTTTGAAAGTAGAGTAAATTCTTTTGGATATCTTTTTGAATTAAAAACTGGTTTTGGGTTTTTTAACTTTAACGTGTGTTTGGAAGGACTTAAGTTTATTTGCTAATGTGGTTGTATATGGTATAGTATTTCATGGAGAGAGGAATCTATTTTAAGAATAGTTGTCTTGGGATACATCTAGACTACAGACTTTTTTCAGAAGGAGAAATTTCTTCCAAAAGAGAGTGTCCACACTGCAGAAGTGCATCAAAAAAAGCTATCTGCTTTTTTGAAAGAGAGCGTCCAGGCTGAATGGACATGCTCTCGTATGTAAGCTGTGCTTGCAGTGGATGGAATGGCCACGAGGGCACCTGTGCTTTTTCCTCTTTCCTCCTCCTCTTCTGAAAGAACTCCCTCTTCCCCGTTCTCACACAGCTTTTTGCAAAAGAGTTCTTTTGCAAAAAGGCTTCTGCATCATAGAATGACGATTACCAATGCCAGAAAAAACCCTCTGTTCTTTCGATTTACTATTGAAAGAACGTGCTTGCAGTGTGGACATAACTCAGGTTTTGTTGGAAAAATGGCTGTTTTTCTGACAAAACTCTGTAGTGTAGATAGGCATACCCTCAAAATACAACCTTAACTCTCTCCATCCTTATCCACTCTATTAATGAGGCAAATAACTTGCATTATTGCTAGTCAGCCTTCTTAAAAAAAAAAATTCCTTAGTTATCTTGGTGCAAACAAGCAACTAATATTTCTATGCATTTAATAGCTAATAGTAATTTGGATAGTATTGGGCTAGTTCCTCTCCTTACCAAGTAAAAATCCTTTGTGGCAGTCCCCCAACATTATCCCAGTGGAAAGTTGGGATTTGCCTGTACATCCCCCGCAAAAAAGACTAGTCACTGGCAGAATGACTCTCTGGTAGCTATACTACTAGGAACTCCTAATTGCTGCCTGGGGGTCCCCAAGTAGAGCTGGGAGTGAAAAAGATACACATTTTCCTTTTCTGGTCCCGCTATGATTGTAGCTTGCCCTCTTCTATTCCCCCTCCCCTCTTCCCGGCTCATCCTTCTCCCGGCTCATCCTTCTCCTCTCCAATCTGCCCAATCTCCACTTTTTCCCCTAATGTAGTTTCCATTCCTGTGCTAGAGTGGAAAGATCTATGCACAGATAGTAGAGGAGAAACAGTCCTATAGCACTGACTTACATTTGTGATTCAAACCATGTTCAGAGACAAAAGAGTATTCAAGTTTCTTATTTTCTAGAGTTTACGGGATCTTTTAGGCCAATGCCATTTCAATTTGGTGGGTGTCATTTTTACCTCTTTTCAGTTGGGTCCTCCCACTCCCCTATCCCAACACACACACGTTATTTTGAAGAGTTTTTGCACCACTCATTGAGGAGGCAGACCTTTCTTGTTTTACTTTAAATGTTTGGGTTTGGGCCTTTATTCAGGAAAGCATCCTCATTCAGGATTGCAATTCAGTGAAATTTAAGTTAAGAAATTTAGCCAAATGTTTAAAGCTAAGCACTTAATTTTAAGGGAGAAACTTTAATTGACTTTCAGTGAACCCCTTGCTGATTTTAGTAACCAAACCAAAACCTGAAGAATGCTTGTGTGATCTTTAAAAATGTTAGCAGCTTATATTTTAAAAAGACGTGTATTAAGATTAGATTTGTGTATTCTCTTGTTGATTCATTCACTTGTAGTATTTGTAGTCATAGCAATAGTTTGATACTTAAAACTGAAGTGTCAATAGTTTGATACGTAAAACTGAAGTGTATTAGAGTAGACATGCTAGAATATGTAACATGGCCCTAGTCCTGAAAAGCTACTTTGTAGTCATAGGGGTCTGCCTCTCCAGATTGTTGCTGACCCTGCAGAGCATATCTGCTTTGTACCTCTAACATATAGAGTGCTAAAAAGAAAAACCCATATTGTGCTATCGTAGTTTGAGCAGAATCATGATTTTTAAATGGATAGTTCTGGTTAAAAATCTAGTGCCACGATATCACAAATATTTTGTAAAACTTTGTTTTAAATATTACCTAGAATAGTCACTTACTGAAAATCCTATCTGACACAGATAATGGCCTAACAAACATTTTTTCACTTTATAATTCGACTTGACCACTGTTTAATGGAGGATATGATAGAAAAGTATGAAGCTGCTAAGATATTCTCCAGAGTTCGCAGGATTTTTTCCTGCCATAGCTTCCCCCAAGTATTACTACATAGAGTTTGTCAGTAAGTGACAATTCAATTAAAACTACAGTATCACATGTACATCTGACATCAAATGTTCAAAGGGTTCCTTAGCTGTATCGAGGCACATTTATGTGCCCAGTGGTCCACTGTTTTGTTTTCTGAGTTCTCTTTCTATTCATATTTTGCAGACACACAACACTTAATTTACAGGTTTCTCAGAAAACTTTACTTTTGAGACTTAATTTTCAATGAAACAGTGTTAACACAAGACGATTTCTGTTGGATGTTGTATTAAAAAAAATCTCTGTGATAGGCCCACATAGAACAGAATACATGACATGGTCATTTGTGCCATAGAGAGCTGCATGTTTAAATCTATGCAGCCACAAAATTGGCTTTTTAAAGTTTTTAATTTTTTTCTTAAGAAAATCTGGAGGTCAGAAGGCCATGGAGTACTGGAACACTTACGGTAGAAACTTAACAATTTGCCCTGAGTATTGCATTTCTTAAACTGGTAACTGAAAACACACACAACTAGGAGAAAACTGCAACAAATTTACTTGATTGATTTATTATGAATTATAGCTAAATATTATATTCAGTAATAAAAGACCTTTGTTACAGAAAATTCAGCAATTAAATCTTTGAGAGGCAGAAAAACGGCACCAATTTTGTGTGCTGAGAAAGTATGCAGATGAAAAATCCAAATGAGGAAAATACTACTGAAAATCCATATTGGTTGATAATTTTAAGAACTGGAAGGTGATTTCTAAAACCTCCTTTATGAAAATAATTACAGCCTTAAAGATGCACTATAAACATGAATATTTTACTGGGCATTTGATTGTTATAAAGATGGGTTTGCATAAAGGTATGTTTATTGAAATAGAATAATATTGCAAAGACTTTATTCAGGTAGTACTCAAATGGTCTAGAGTGGGAGTGTTGTGGGAGGCCTAGACTTAGTAAACCATCCTAATAGCGCAAAACATTTAACTTTAATGGAACTTAAGCATCTGTTCTATAGGATGGATTTAAATACTTAGGTGCTTTATTTAGATCATCATTGAGTTTAGTATCTACATTTTGTAAGGTGTGCTTCTGAAAGGTATTTTGTTGACTACTATCTCTTGTCATAATAGCAGAAGATAGAACTGATGTAATCCTGATATGAAATTAGAATTCATTTGGGAAATGTTAAAGGTGTACATACAGACTTAAAACTGTCCTCTGGTAAATATATGTTATGATGCGGGTAGATAAGGATGGTGAAAATGGGCACTGATAGATGAAAAGGAATGTTCAAAGGCAACCTATGAAAAACACTTCCAGTTGTAAAATTCATTCAATATTAATTTGATATAACTCACATGTATGCAGGGGAGCCAGCAGCTTCTGCAAGCCTCTGGAGAAGATGTGTTTTGAGAGGGCCCTGCACATATCTGGTGTTACATTGGTTTACTTCCACTGAAGCCCCTGTGGCTGAGGTGGAAAGCATACAGCTTGCTCCATGAATCATAGGAGTAGACCATAGCTCAGAAAGTTCCTATTATCTATGAGACTTATGTGAAATTCAGACATTGAATATACTTTGTCAAATAAACTTTTTAAATTGTGGTTTTGGCCTAATTATTTATTGCAAATGAGGGTTTATGAAAACATTAAAAAACTCCTACGTTCTTTTGTTGAAGGACACTCTCCTATTTTAAAAGAACTTCTTGAAAAATTTATTGTAGGGATTTAAAAAACAATACAGTAAAATCTGTGTTATCCAGCATGCCTGGGGATTAGGGCATTCTGTTTATCTAAAAATTCTGGTTATCTGAGGGTCCCACCAACCGAGGAAAAAACAATGGACAATAATAGTAAAACTCAAGTTTTTAATATTGGAAGTTTTGTAGTGTGAGGCAGTTGTTCTCACATTTCTATTTTGAGTTAAAGATGATTGGCTTAATTTTTTATTAAATACTAATCATGGTAAACCAAGTTAGGCCTGTGGACCTGAAGATGTGACAGTATTGTGGGTGGGGGCAATGCTGGTTAGCTGATTAAGAGTGCCAGATAACAAGGTTTCACTGTGTTTGTAAAAAGATAATTTTAGTTTTTATAGGAAATGTTCTGAGTAGCACAACATGTTTATGAACTTCTCAGTTTAAATTGTTTCTTTGGCTGTATATTTTTTGCAAGAGTCTGTTGCAATGTAACTCAATAAAGAAGCAGAAGTTCTCAAACTGTAGGCAGGTCAGAAAAGGCTAACTTTAAGTTGAATTTTATTTCTTAAATTGTCAGTTTTAACACATTCTAATGTAATCTAATAAGTTAACTGTTGCTACTCTAAGTCTAAAGTATGTAAAGTACTCAGCTATTTCTCTTGATTAAGGAACAATACTATTATACATTTTAGGTGTTAGGGAAATAAGTCGAGTACTTCATATATTTTAAAGAAATACTTTAATTAGTAAATAGAAAAGAATAATTTTTCCTTGGTTTGGAATGTTTAAACAAACTGATCAGAATTAACAGATAGATTACAAAAAACTCTGAGAAATATTTACTCTCCTAGGCTGTGTGTTAGAATACTGGGTTATTTCAAAATAACTGATTTTGAAATAATAACACCTGAAATTATTTAAAAATAAGCTTATTCCTCTTGACAAGAAGGACTTACCATTTGTAAATAACAAGCCCATTATTTTGGAATAACATTCTTTGTAGTGTGGATGCTTGCCTTGATATTTCAAAATAACTCCCAAGTGTAGACATGCCTAGATTAACATCTGAAACTCCCGTTTTGTGTGGTTAGTGAAGGTTGACAACAGATCAAGGTGTCGTGTAGTCCTAAAGGTAAAAACAAATGTGTTTTAATTTGAATGTTTTGATTTTTTTTAACATTCTAACTTCTAAACAAAATTTTGTTTACATACAGAAGCATAACTATTTTTCAAAAGGCCACCAGTCAAAAATATTGAAATGAGTACTTCACAACATCCTTTCCTCTTTTCTGGCATTTTAACTCTGCAAACATTTAAAAAAATCATCATTCAGACCCTCCAGTTACAAGATTTTTAAATGTTTTTTTTAACCTTTACCTTTATGATTTAAACTTGGGGAGAAGCCCTCAGTTATCTGATGTGTGATTATATCAAATTCAAAATGCAACTTTAAATGGATGCTTCTCCCACTCCACTTGTCAGAGGGGAAATACAGTTACTTATCTGATTGTGAGCACCATCAGTTCTTTCCTATCCACCTTCCTTATAATTACTGTCTCCTTCTCTTTCTGCTCCACCCTTCATGTTCCTGGCTGTCCCAAGCATTTGGTTCTTCCTGTGCTTCCCTTGCTTTTCCGGATTTAGATTCCTATCAGTCAGTCTCTTTTTCTGGCATTCATATTTCCTATCAAACCTTCACTCTCCCTTCTGTTCCTGACTTTCCTCCACCTCCTTCCTTATGCCAACATGAGAAACTTAAAAAAAAATCATATTGTGCATCTCATGATAAAATCATAAGTTGGTGGCATTGCTTTACCCACAGACCTTATCCTTAAACTCTCTTACCAACATGTCCATTTGCTCTTGGCTGCCCCATGCCTACATCCACATACCTGCATCTCTGCTTCCACCCTATATTGACTGTCACAATTTTGTATATCAGCATCCACCTTATTTCTGCAGGAAGAGAAAACAGGTGCTTCTATCTGTGCTCTGATTCTTCTGTCTGTCCTGCTTTTAGCTATTTGAACCCCAGTGCTGAACTTTGAGCAGACAAAAAGAGCAGAGTACAGAGCAAAACTCCTCTTCCCTTGGCCTGACTGCATTTCATCAGGATACTGATAGGAACTCTCAGTACCCATTTTTAGCTGCACTTAATGCACAAATGCATTTCATCTGCACAAATGTTAGAGAATCTTTGTCTTTCTAAGTTTCTGCTTCTAAAGCATTGTTGTGTAATGCAGTTCTGTTAACTTTTGCATTAATATAATGGCTGGACCCTGCTGTCATTGAAAGGAATGAGTTTTGTCATTGATTTACTTTTAGGCATCCTTGTTCCTACTGCATGGGGGAAAAGTCACTAAATTCTAAGTTTGTCATGCTTTTTTATGTGTATATTTTTTAAATACTTCTGCATCGCTTGGTTTTTAATTGCTAAGCTGTCCTGTCTTTCGGGGTGTTTTTTTTTTAACATCTTTTAGTGCTTAGATTTACTTTAACTGAGAATGCACTGCATATTTTATTTGGGGCAAAACATTTTATAAGAATTTTATATCTAAAATTTTTCCAAAAATCTTAATAGAAAATAAGGACTGCATAGATTACATAACTAATATTTTAGATGTCCTTTTTAACTTTGAGTTCAGAATTCTTCAGTTACATACTTGCTAGGACAACATTTTGTGTAGTCTGCTATTAATTAAACTATAACTTGCTTTTTTTCTGAATTAAACTTTGTCCTTTTTTTGAATTGCTTTAATTACCTTTAGCATTTGAAATCAGCTCTTTATGAACCATGCTGTCTTGCAGGGCATTTTAAAGGTGAATTACCCAAGGAAAACATTAGTGTCAGTTTGTGTTGTCTGACAAGAAATTATGGTTGTCACAGTTAGTTAGCATCTGCATTAATTTCTCTTAAGCTTAAGCAGTTTTGTGCAAATATTGCACCTCACCCAAGGACAAGATGATATCTGATATGAACATATTTAACAATTGTGGTTGCACTGAAAAACCTTCACATCAGATGGAGGATGAAAATTTACCTTCCACCTCAGGTTATGAAGATTGCATCTTCTACGCTACTGCACACTGGGAGTAAAGTTAGTGTAACTTTATACATCTCCTGATGGGCAGTATAGGCTACCAGGATGTGAATTATTTATTTAACTTTTTAAAAAACTAAGCAAAGAGATTCAGCATGAAATCTGTTTTTGTAGGTGCAGTTTAATTATGCTTCTTCGGTCAATTTTTAAGCATAAGCCAGTAACAGGGAATAGTAACTAAATTTGTCCATAGTGCAATTGTAGTTTACCTAAATACAGGCAGTCCCCGGGTTACGTACAAGATAGGGACTGTAGGCTTGTTCTTAAGTTGAATTTGTATGTAAGTCGGAACTGGTACATATTGTAGGGGAAACTCTAGCCAGACATTTCTCCAGAGCTCAGTTTTATTCTCCCACACCTCACTTCCCTCAGTCCTTTATTCTCAAGCTGAGGTGTCTGCTGAGAAAAGCCGCTCCATGTCTCCCTGGTCTGCTGGGGGGAAGCAGCTAGTGCGCGGTTGCCTCACCTTGTTTAAGTAGGGATTTGATGTAAGTCGGATCCATGTAACCCGGGGACTGTCTGTAGTCAAACAATAGAGGTTTTTCTAGCCTTTTTGCTAATGGTTTTTTTTCTTTCTGAATTCGATGTCACCCTTACATGATACTGCAGTTATTTAGAACATGTAATAGACTACATCACTTTTTTTGTTGCTACTGCCTGAAATTGCATTTTTATAAAAAGAATAGTAATTTAGCATTAAGTAGATACTGTACAATAGTGCAATGCTGAAATGTATGCCTTGCATGAAGGTAGAAATAACTTCTGATATTTTGTTTCTTTTGCCTGTTATTCTTCAATATATGCTTATTGAAACGTATATGCTTATTGAAACGTATTATGAAACAAGCTAGTTAAATAATCATGTAAACTGTGCTATTACTTATCTCATAAGGGTGCAAACAGAATGGAGGCACATTAATACAAAGCAGTAAAACTCCAAAGTATTATCTTTTGGTGCTGAAATATCACAATCTTTGTTCTTTCCCTTTATTGTTCAAAATACATTGAACTATTTTGAAGAAGAGGTTGCTCTTGAAATTTGGAGATTGCACTATGGGATTCTGAAATCCCTGAAATTGGTTTGAGCAGTTGGCTAGGCAAAGAGATGGTATGTTCAGAAAGAGTTTTTATAATCATGCTTTGTTTCACAATGGCATATTCAGGCCACAGTGAAAAAGGAATAGCAGTTATGTTTAGTTGATTTTTGGATGGATCCAGAAGCCTGTATTTTCAAAAATGTGCATTGGAATATTCAGAAGGGCTTGCACAATTTGGGAAATTGTAAATATACATGTGTACTTCAGAACCTCACTTGTGCACTGCTCCCGTAAACTTGGCCATTTTGAAACTTTGTGTCATAGTCTAAAAGTCCCAGTTTACTCTGGCAACATCTTGTCTTTGAAAATCAATCTTGGTTTGTATACTTAGCTCTTTTATTAACGCTGTTCTAAATTAGAGTGATAAAGGGAGTATTTTAAGAATAAGGTTTATTCCTAGTTCAAGGACCACTGGTGGTTTTATTTGAAAAACATCAGAATTAAAGCTGGAAAGGAAAATTGGCCTTTTTTCATAGGTTCTTTGTAAACAGCACCAAATTGAGGGAAGGAGATGTTGTACTGAGACGATGCATCGTGGCACAATCTTGTAGCTCAAGAGACTAAGGACTTGGCTCAAAATGAGATTTTAGCATTATTTCTGCCATCAAAAGAAAAACCCCTGCACAACAGGGCACAAGTCTCAGGTGTTTTTGCTTATTTGTTATGTACAGTGCATATGCACTGTATATCTATGAGTCTTGGTATCTTATACCGATGATATGGAGAGTCTTCACAGAGATTTTGTGCCTTCCCTGCTCCAGGGAAACCACATGCATACAGGCAGAGGGGGAACTTTTGGGAGAAGTGAGCTGGGATTCCCTGGCTAAACACCTCCCAGGAATAAACTGTATAGGGAAGGTGGTGGCAAAAGCCGAAGACTGATGCTGTCCTGGGAGGCCAATAGGGAAATGAAGCTGCTCCATTCATAGCTTTGCAGCCCTGAGGAAGATTCTGTTCTTTCTGTCCCTAGTGGACAGTTTACACTGTGTTTATTCAGGTGTCCTGGGAGGAGGATTGCACTTTTTTTTTTTTTTTTTTTTTTTTAAGTACCAAGGCTTATTTAAGTTAATAATTAAAAACAAACATTGGTCAATAAACATTCTTTAAGGATTTGGTTTACAAAACAGTTACTTATGACTAGCCCGTCAAGGCTTTACATCAAGCCTTTATCATAGACAAACATGTTGTAAAATAGGAGGTAAAACCCCATTTCAGTACGATTAGTTATGTAAACCCTGTATCACTTAGCCATTAGATTCCCTCAAATACACTGTGGAATAAATGAATAATTTAAATGAATTCAATTATAATTTCTTAAATCCTCATACGAATTTGTGCAAACTAACTGGAAGATGAAGTGTGTGTGTGTGTGTGTGTGTGTGTGTGTGTGTGTGTGTGTGTGTGTGTGTGTGAGGTGAGCAGTCAGACATGTCAGCTTCTAATCAGTATATGGAAGTAAATATTGAATGCAACCCACAATTTTACTACCACTGCCTGGTAACATTATTTCACTGCAGGTTTTTTTTTTAAAGGTATCTGATTTGTACTTGTTTTGTAACCAGCCCTCTTATTTCTGGAGATTTATAAACATTTATAAAATCAACATCTTAGCATATGCACAGTGTGCCTCAGGTGGCATGTGACCAGGATTCATCGCCAAATTTGGTCCACTGGTTAGATGAGGGCTGGGCAAAATACCATCTACCGGATCTGGACCACCCTGCCAGGACCCTTAGACACACAGCTGCTGTGGTTTAATGTGCAGTCCCTATGTTTCTTTACTCTGCAGGGAAGGGGAAGCTTTGTGCAATCTCCTCAGCCCCAGCCCAATCCTCAGCTCCTATTAGCCAGAAACAACTGGCCAATAAGAACTGCTCTAGGCCAAACAGCCAGCCAATCAGAGATGAGTGATTCGCCTGGGCATTGGAGACAGCACAATCCTCTTCCCCCACCTGGGATTGAGATCCACATGGAGGGAACAGCCTGTATTTTCAATCAGTCCTGGGGGTGCAGCGGGTAGTGAACCCAGCATGTTTTGGGAGTGCTGCTGGCAGGGAGATGCTAAGGCAAGCGCCTTTCAGCCAGAGCCTGCTTCTGGTACCCCTGCCCCTCCCACACCACACCTCTCTCCCCCAGGTCACTATCCAAACCCTCTTCCCCAGGTTGCAACTCTCTCCTACCTGTTAGTCTATAAGGTGCCACAAGACTTCTCATTGTTAACTCTCTCTCTCTCAGACCCTGTATCCCCTCCTACAATCTTCCCCTGGGGCCAGAATACTCTCCTGCATCTAAACACCCTTTCAGACCCCACTCTCCTGCATCCCAGTATCTTACCCCATACACCCTTCTGCACCCAACCTCCACCCTATATCCCACACCACTTCCACTGAAAAGTGTGGCCCTTGACCACATACCAAAATCTTGGCATGGGCCCCCCCCCCAAAAAAAAATTATTGCCCACTCCTGGATTAGATCATTGGCTTCTTCAGACTGGGCTGAGTACAGATAGGGAGTGTGACATGACTACTGATCTGTTGCTCTCTCCACTATCCCAAATTAACATTCAGACCTAAACTACATGCTTTGTGGCTGATTTAAATATGGGTCAATGGCAGCAGCATTCTGCAAAATAAGATATGAAATGCTGTTCTTCATTTCATATCAAACTTTTGGTGGGAAGAGAGGGTGCTTTAGTTTTGACACTGGAATGTTTTCAACAAGTGTAATTTTTATTTTTTTTAAAAAAAGCAAGAGGGAGTTGTACAGAAACTTACATGATGAAAAGAATGATCAACTATTAATTTTTTTAATATTGTTAAGTGGGACCAGTGTGCAACATTAATTGAGCTAAGATTGCTCTAGTTTTACCAGTGAAACTCACCTCTGTGAGGTGGGCCAGCAAAAGTGACACCATTTGGTCTGAACTTGATGACCTTCAAGGACTCATTACAGCACTTTCACTTCTATACTAGGTGTTTGGAAATGGATAGGAATTGTAATTGTACCCATGGGAAATTATTCAAGGAGGAAAGAAATTTGAGGTGGGTTATTTTAAATTGATGCACTTATTTATAAGCTATGTAAGAAGTGCCAAGAACATATGTATGGGCTTCCTTTTTAGCACTACTATAAATAAAAATAGTCTGAGTTAAGTCTCAGAGTAGGACAATGAGATTTAAGTGACAGGCCTTGTGCTGGCCTCTTTACAGGAATGAATTTCCCCTATTTGAGATCCTCAAACAATTAGGCTCAACATATTTGTAGTTCAACATAGGAAAGATGAACATTGAGCATGAATTCCTCCATTGCAGCTTCATCAACTAAGCTTAGTACAAGAGCAGCATCATACCATGAATTGTTGTATGTTTTCAAAAGCTTGCCGTAAATGTTACATTGTTTCCTAGCAACAATTGTAAGGATAAATAAAATCTCATTCTGCAAGATATTACTTCCATAGCACACGCTTATTTTCATTTCCAAAGTTAAATTTTTCGAAAGAGGACCGCTCAAATATGCTACCATATACAAAAGAATCAAGTATTTTAAGATTTGTGTGTGTCTGGTGACAAGTAAACTCAAATGTTAATTTGTGGGTCAGGACTGCCTTTTGGTATGAGATGAAACCCTGTGCTAAATGAGGTCTCCAGATACTTCCACAGTATAATATTAAGACCGGGTATATGAATTGTATTGTAGCATTTAATTCAAGCAGGCCTGTATATACTATATTTTGGGGCTGTCTACATATCCAGTATAAAGGGAGAGAATATGCATTAATCCAAATTAATCTGCAGTCAAGTTTTGCTCAGAGTAGGGGGGGAGAGAAGGGAGGAAGAACAAAGAATGGGAAAAATTGGATTGATTGGTTTACGTCTGAGTTTTTTGAGTCTAGAAATGTCCCATTGGACTTGATTTTCCCCAGAACTAATTATAAATAACCCAACATGCAGGGAATTGGCTCTGCCCCAAGAGGGGGGAAAATGAGGCCTATGGAAAATCTAGCAGTGGAATCAATAAAGTAGAAAATTCCTACACTGGGACTTCAGTTTGTTTGTCAGAGCTGGATATTCTGAATAAAAACATATCAGCAATCTCATATAAGCCTGTAAAAGACCCAGAAAAGTATGCTAAGGAGAAAAATAAAGTTATAAAGAAGAAAAAGGGATATGTTACACTCCCATCTCTATTCTTTTTTTTCTTCAACATCTGAGGAAGTGAGTTGTAGCCCATGAAAGTTTATGCTCTAATAGACTAATTTGTTAAAGTGCCACCAGACCCCTTGTTGTTTTTTCTCAGGCAAATAGTTATTCACTTGCATAAAATGTTGGTAGGAGTGGGTCCTTCAATTGCTCTGAGATTTACTTTACCAAAAAAAAAAAAAAGTCAATGAAGAACAGTGTTTACTATAGAAATTTTATACCTCTCTGGATGGGATGAAACTAATGACAACTTTGTTGCTGTTCTGACTTCTGCATTGTTTTTTAAAGTAATGCATCTCAATTCTGATTCTATACTGAATTGTTATTTTAACAATAGGGGTTAGAGCAATGAATGACATCAAGAGTATTGTTACCTATGACAACCATCACCAAGTTTTTGTGCCTGCTTTTGTTGTAGCATAAAAAAGCAAATAGAAAACCAAATGCAATAAAATACTGAAGTGCCGAAACACTTAATGCTACTCTGTGACCCGACAGTTTCATTATAAACTTAATTTTTGTTCAATTTAATGCTTGTAATAATAGTTTTAAAATCCTTAGTGCATTTATTCTCAGTTTGTAGTACCTGTAACGTACTTCAGCTTTTCTGCATTAGTGAGGTCATATACTAAGAGGATGAGAACAAACATGATATTGAGGTGATGAGTGCAGTATAGAGAACCTATATCAAATGGAATAGAACTGTTATCTTTGTCTGCCAAGTAGTATACTGAACCACTTTTTGACTATTTGAATATTCATAGCAATAAAACACAGAATAAGGTAGCATTGAGATTTTTTTCATACATAATTCTACAGTCTGAGCTCAGAATTATTTCAGTAGAAAACCAGAAAGGTTGGGGAAGAGATTAACGAGTAATTATTTTAGACAGCGAAAACAAGCAACTTGATAAAAGTAGGTGGTTTGTTCTTTCTCTGTTTAATTTCAAAGTAATGCATTTAAATTTGTCATGTACCTTTTTTGAAAAAAGAAAGCAGCAGCTCTGGATTTAGTGATGTGTGAGTCATTTCCAGTTTCTCGAATACTGGTGTCTCCAGTTTTCAGGACTGAAGGGCTAATGTCATCCTTGGATGCATAAACAGGAGACTGTGAAGTAGAAGCAATTATATTATATTAGCGATTGAAAAGGGCCTGGGGCCCTGCTGCCCCCACTACTATGATAGTGGCTGGGACAGGAGTCCCAGGCTCTCTAAACTGCTGTCAGAGTGCTGGGTGAGCTGTTCTTAGGCTAGGAGGGTGGGGGGAGAACCTACCATGATCTAGGCAACGATAAGGGCTGGCTGCCTCTACCTTCTGGAAATGTGGAGCTGAGGAGGCAATAACTTTTTATGCGGGGCACTCCCTGAATTGCGTAAGTGGTCAGGGTGCTCACTCTTCCATGATATTAATGGATGAGGTGCAGGATCTGGGATGGAGCAAGGGATTGGAGTGAGGGGTCTGGGAGGGGTAATGGGTATGGATGCAGCAAAGGATTCTGGACAGAAGGTGGAACATAGGAGGGGGTGCAGGGTCTGGAAGAGGGTTGTGACCTGAGGCAGGGGATTGGGGTGCAGGAGCAGGGGCAGAGAAGGTTTGGATTGTGACCTGGGGTATGGGTGCAGGAGGGGGACCAGAGAGTTGGGAGGGTGGAAGGACCTGAGATGCCGAGTGCAGGCTCTGGTCAGGAGGTGCTTTCCTATAGGCGGCTCCCAGGTAGGCTCCATGCCTTCCATAAACCCGCACACAGCTTAAAGCGGCTGGCTGAAGGGCAATGTGCTTTCTGCATGCTCTCTGGGGAGGTTGGTGCCCCTCTTCCAGGCCTCCCCTGGTCCAGAAAACTCCCTTGTCTGGGACTAGTCAGGTCCCAAGCAAGCTGGACCAGGGAGGTCCAACCTGTATTTGATAGTGAGCTCTTCAAGCAAAGGTTTGTACAAAGGTATAACCTTTATTCAAAAGTATAACATAGCATATGATATTTGAAACTAGATCATTTCAGACTAGGGGGAAGAAAAGAATGAACTGAGGGTAATTAACCATGAAAACAATTTACCAAGACTTGTGATGGATTCTCCATCCCTGACATATTTAAAACAAGATTGGATGTTTTTCTAAAGAGAATTATGTTGGTGATGTTTTCTCTGTCTTGTAATCTGAGAAGTAAGGACTAGATGATCACAGTGGCTTTCTTTTACCTTAAAATCCACATCCTGTATTTGCACTAACGTCTTAATCCTATATCCACTGAAGTCAGTAGGAGTTTGTCTGCAAGCTTCAGTTGGCACAGGATCTGGTACTAAGGTTCTGAATTTGCACAGACTTAAGTACTTATTAAAAACTTTAAAAAACAACAAATAATCTAGTAGTACCTTAAAGATTGACAAAACATGTAGATGGTATCATGAGCTTTTGTGGGCACAACCCACTTCTTCAGATGACAATGTGTGCTGTGCCCGTGAAAGCTCATGATACTATCTACATGTTTTGTTAGCTTTTAAGGTACTACTAGATTGTTGATTTTAAAGTTTGTCCTGTTACAGACTAACTCAGCTTCCCTCTGAAGCTTTTAAGCACTTATGTAATGTTAAACACATGAGTATTTTTGTTAAAGTCAATGGGACTACTTGTGTGTAAACTTGGATGCCTGACTCTTTGGAGGATCTGGTCCTTTCTGTTAATTTGTATCATTACAGATGTGTTTATTTGAGTGTAATATACAGTGTTTAATTTGAGTTGCTCTTTCTTGCACATGGAAAATGTGCTCTTGTTGTTCATACTATGAATTCCTTTGAACCTTTCAAAGCCTCCCGCTAATGATTCAAATCTTTCATTATTTTGTGATTAATTGTGGAGCTATGTACAATATCAAATCAAAATCCCCATAAGGCCTCTTTGAAGGAACTGTAATCTGACCTTTGATTTAACTGCCCCACAAATTACTTATCTGGTGGATATGTGGTTTTTTTTAACATCCTGCTACATTTGGATCAAGTCCATGACTTACTTTCCAAGATATCTGGAGAACAGAGAACCTGATCAGTTACTTCATTCCTTGCCCAGGTTCATCCATTCAGAGAACTTGCAAGGCTGCATGTTAAAGTCTATATAAAAAAGTGGTGAGTGCACTGTATCTGTATATTACAGTTTTAGTACAGATTTTTCTTGTCCAAGTCTGATTTTTCTTTCAAATGTTTGTGCACTGGTAAAGTACAACTTAGTTATGTACAATAAAATTGTTGTGTGAGAGAAGAGTTGGGCAAACAGCTCTCTTTGGTAGATGTTTCATGCATTGTTCCAAGTCATGGTTTTGTAAAAACAGATTTTGCCAATTGGGATCTAAGAAGAGGCTACAGACTTGCAGATTTATAAATAAAGTATAGGATACTGTATTAGATCTCCATAGAGAAAAGGTCAGTGGATGTCATATCAGTTCTGCTATGGGAAACTATATTAAAAACTAGAAACTATAATATATTATTTAGAAACACTACACACAAGATGGGCTGAGACACAATTGCAGAGTTTTATTTCCCTGTATTTCAGCAGCAATTGGTTTCTGGCTGTAATGCTATTTGTAACTGTTTCATGAAGCAGTAAAGTAAATTACTGTAGTGTACCAGATAAAATCAGATCCTGATTTTATTCTTGAAAGTCATATATCAGTAGCTGTTTTTAGTTTATAAAAGTATGTATGTATAAATCCATGACACACACACCTTTTCAATCCCAGAGGTCATTTTTAAAATGTGAAGACTGGAATTTTTTTTTGTACTTGTCATCTTTTAAGAGTTGTACAGTTATGCATAAAATATCTGGAATTTTTGTAGATGTTGGATTCTCATAAAGGCCTCTTGTGTGGTCTCCTATCGAAGGAACTGGTCTTATGTCTGAGTTAGTACCTTTACTTAAGAAAAGCATTATATTTGGTCCCAAGGGTTTAAAAATGTTTGCTGTTAGCATTATTGGCACTAGTTTTCCCACGTACTTTAATTTGAATATTTGTACACTTTCAATGATCTGCTTCAGAATTCTTAACAGCTTCCTTGTTAGGAAATTTTATGAAGATTTTGCACAGAAAGTTCCATATCACCTTTAGATAGGCTAGTTACTTTTCAGAAGGGTCTTAAACACAATACTACAGTGACTGGACTGCAATTTTCACAGGAAAATATTTTAAATCAAACACAATAAAAACTCCATGTTTTAAATTTGGAGGAAAAAAAATTGAGGTGTCTTGGGTATCTCAGGGCCACTGCAGGCAGGAAAGGAAAACAAACAAGTGCAGGAGATCTGGGCAGTTCTTCCACTTGAAAAGAACGATGGAGAGTCAAATTTTATAGCCACCACTAATAGATATGAATATCACAGTGAACACGTGATAATTACACACATCATACTTAAATAGCTGAGCCATTTATCCAGAGTTATAGATCTTGTATAAATTGGCGCAAGGACTACATTTTCTGGCATATTCTGAATAGTGCTGAACACACAGATGATGTCCACTGAATAACACAATGTCCATAATTGTCAGCTTCTTGGACCATGTGGATGCAGTTTGTCTTTTTTCTGAAATGGAGCTGACTACAGCAGAATCCATAAGAATCTGATATATAATCACATCTAAGACTTGTACAACTTTCTTCCTTCCTTTTCTAAAACTCAGACTAAAAAAATGACAAAATGGTATTCTTGTTAAAATCTAAAACTGCACAGCAGGCATTTCTGTACAGATCAGCTTGGGGCAGAACCTGCTACCCACTGGCAGTTAAATGCTCTCCTCTCATCTGACTCATTCTTTCTTTCTTCATCCTTCGTGACCTCTGTGCTGCTTTTCATACGGTAATCCATGACATCCTTCTCAGTCATGTGGGACCAATTGCTGGAGTCTCAGAGCTGGCCGCCTTGATTGTGCTTCCATCCATCAGAGGCTTTCTAAAATTTATTTTAAATGCAGCAGATCAGGCTAGCTCCCTGTTCACTGGACCAGTCTGAGAGACCTGGGTTCTACTCTCATCTAGCCCCCTCATCCATCCACTGCCTGTATGACTGCAGGTCAGTGCCTGCCTCTGTCTGGTACAGAGTTTTTCAAAGTCGTCTAGGCACCCAAAGATGGAATTATGCATCTTTTGGGGTTTACAAGGCACCAGACTTCCGGGTGCTTTTGAAAATCACACGAGGTACCTAAGTACCTCTTGAAAATTTGGCTGTTAGTCTCGCTGGGCCTCAGTGTCCCATCTGTACAGTGGGGATAAAAGCACAGCTCTACCTTACCAAAAGGGCTGTGATGTGAGGCACTCAGATACACAACAGTAGTGGGCCGGCAACATAAGTGCCATAAATAGTGGGAACTTTTCCATGCTACTCCTATCATTCCCGTGGGTTTTGGCCCCTTTTTTTCACTTGTGCTTCTCGCAAGTTCCTTTTTTCTAAATGTAACATTAGGTCAGAGGGTTTGGCTATACTACTTGAGTCCCTTGAGTTCCCTTCAACTTCCCACCCCAGTCCCTGGAGGGATTCCTGTTTTAAAGGATCCTTAACTTAATTACCTGTCTTTTCTCATCTTAATCACCCTGCCGCTATTGGTAAACAAAGCACTGACTCCCTGCCCCAGGGACACCAACTGGGAGAGACACCTGCCTGGAGAACTCAATAGTTCTGTGCAGTGAAGAGCTCTGCCTGGGAGTGCACCTCCTGTATGAAACTTGGGGAGAGGGACAGTTGCCCCTTAACCCTATCTAATTGGCAACTTTGGATAAGTGTTTGTTTCAGCAGTTTAGCATTGTTTTTCATGCTGAAAGGCTAGTTTCTGGAGTGGGTATGGTTAGAAGACAATGAATTAGAGAGCGAAAAAGTTCTCCAAAGATTCCAGAATAAACGTGGGTGATAGTTGTTTTGAAATAAAGCAATCATGTGTATTCAAATTGAAAGATCGAGTATTTGTTAAAATATGTATATCGTTCAAACATTCTCTCCTGTTTCCATGAACATGTTTTTTTGAGCTGGCTCCTACATATGGGTAACTTAACATTGTTGCAATTTAACTTACAAATAAATGATCCTTCCTCAGCAGAACCATATTCAGTATACTCTGTGTGAGATGAGTGGGTGATTCCCCAGAAGAGTCCCTTTCCTTCTTCACAAGCTGGCAAGTTCTAGAAAGTTGTGAGGAAGTTGACTGCTCTGTGCAAAAGAAGTGCTGGTAGAGGAATCTGTGCTTTGGGAAGGAGTAGAATAATCTTGGATAGACTAGAGGTCATTGAAATCGAGTTAAAGCTCTGCCTCTTTCCCTTTTCATGAGGACAGCAAGGATACACTCATGGAGACCTGGGATATACCAGATGCTTGAAGTTCTTTAGGGCTAAACACGTCGACTCACTTTCTGAAAGATGTTTTGAGTTCTGAGAGCCATGCCGGTGTGTAAAACTGAAGTCACCATTCCTGAAAAGGTGGCTTTTTGATAAAACCTCAGGTTTTAGCTTCATGCACTTAAAGTACCAGTAACAAAACTCAACACACTCCACTGCACCTTCTTCTCTCTCTGGGAGCAGGAGAGGAGAACAAACAACATGTGATGGATAAAAGTCACGATGCTTAGTGCACGACTGGAAAATGCTTGAATGTAAGTGTGATGAGCTGAATATTATAACTTAAACAGAATAGGCTAGAATGTTGTTCCCTCATCACCTCCAGTTGCTTTATCAAACAGGTAAATGAAAAAAGTCTGGGCCAACCTTTGTTTGGCTTCCAAGTTTTTTGTATGTTTTTGTATGGTGCTGGGTGTTTGTTATTTGTATTTCAGTAGTGGTTAGAGGCCCCAATGTATTGACTTTACAAATATTAGACAGTTCCTGCTGGCATCCCTGCTGTTTACGTCAGACTTGTTGCCATGCCATTCACAGGAAGAACATTTTGGGGAGGCCTTAATTCAAGCTCATTAGAACTTCCATATTGAGAAGAACATTTTGGTGGAGGCAAATCTTGATGGTTACTTTTTTGGCTCACCAGGATTGTTAATATCCTCATGGATATATTGCCTCATAGGGCTTCTAGCACGTGATCTCGTAGCAAAGCTCCAAGGAATGGATTCAAGGTGGCTGAGTTCACCAAGAAGGCTATGGAGCTTTTAAAAGTAATGGCTGTCAGTCTCTGCAGATCTGTTCCTTCCCCCAGCAACAAGGGACAGGAGAGGAGGTTACGGTGTCACTGGTTACTCTTCCATGATATCTTCAGCTTAGTTTTCCAGATTCTCATAGGCTTGCCCAATGTATCATTTTATTTTCTGCAAACCGAACAAGAAGCAATGAGACTTGCTCTTTACCATTTGGGTATCAAAAAGGTTTTAAGGGCCAGAGCGTGTGCATTTTACAGGGAATGTATTTTTTTCTACTCTTTTTGTAGTGTCAGAGAGGGGACTCTGAGTCAAGTGTTAAATCGTAAGTTCCTCAGTCCCCTCCATTTCCTTCTTGTTGTCAGTTTACACTCTTCTTTCATAAAAATACAAACAATATTCTAGGGTGGCTGCTAACATAGCTTTTGCTACCGCCTGGAACAAATGGTTTACCATTAGAATGATTTCCCTTTAAGCATGGAAATTGGTCTTACACTAAAAATAAGCTTTTTTGCTTGTATTCATTTATCACAAACACATATATAAGAGTGCTTTGAAAAATCCCTTCCCTCTCCCCCACGTACTTCCTACTTAGCACTTTCTAGGTGGTGGTGAACATATCTCAGAATGAAGCCTGAAGTGTGTACATCTTAATGCTTTAAGTAGGTTACTTGCATTGTAAGACTCTGTTTTCCTGTAATTGTATACGTGCTTGTATTTTTACCCAGGACTACTGGAGAACAATGCTGTCTCCTCTCCCTAGCATCTAGTGGGTTTAATTAAGCCAAAGACTTTCTGAGAGCGTTAGATGGGATTGCCTGTTTGTTAGATAGAAATGCATGTTTTATAGTCCTGTTTACTGTCTTTCCTGTAAAATTCAGAATACATTCATTTAGAAATGTTTTTGTTTTTCCCTTCACTTCACTATATTACTAATGTATGCTGGCTTTATACAATTTTTAACCTTCGGCATCAGAGCTGACTATTTTAATGTAAAAGTTCATTTCAGAAAATGAGAGATCTATCCAAAAGGAAAGAGAAAAAGCAACAACAACAAAAGTGTGAGGTGAGAGGGAAATGGTGACTACAGGCAGTCCCCAAGTTACGCGGATCTGACTTATGTCGGATCCGCAGTTACGAACGGGGCTTTTCTCGCCCCGGAGGACGGGAGCGGCAGGACGCCCAGATGCGCCACGGTCCGCCGCCCCCATCCTTCAGGGCAAGAAAAGCTGCTCCCCGTCTCCCTGGTCTGCAGGGAGATGGGGAGCAAAGCCTTGGAGCACGCCTGCAGCGGGACAGCCCGGGCGCGCTTGGGCTGTCCCCCTGCGGGCATGCTCCGCGGCTTTGCTCCCCGTCTCCCGACCAGCAGACCAGGGAGACGGGGAGCAAAGCCTCGGAGCGGGACAGCCCAAGCGCGCCTGGGCTGTCCCGCTGCGGGCGTGCTCCAAGGCTTTGCTCCCCATCTCCCTGCAGACCAGGGAGATGGGGAGCAAAGCCTCGGAGCACACCAGCAGTGGGACAGCCGTGGCGCACCTGGACTGTCCCGCTGCCCGCGTGCTCTGTGGCTTTGCTCCGCATCTACCTGGAGCAAAGCCGAGGAGGACTTGGGCGGTCCCGCCACCCCCGTCTCCCTGGTCTACTTGCGGGGGAGGGGTGCAGCTAGTGCCCCCCCCCCCCAGCAGACCAGGCTTTTCTTGCATACCCCTTGGGTAGAGCAGCTGGGGACTGCTGGGTTGGTCCCACAGCGCCGCTCCGGACCAACCCGGCAGCACCCCAGCTGCTCTGGCCCAGGCGTCCTGATTCAGCCTCTGCTGGTCAGTTTCAGCAGTGGCTGAATCAAGAAGCCTGGGGCAGAGCAGCTGGGGTGCTGCTGGGTTGCTCCAGTAGTGCCGAGGAGCCGCACTACTGGAATAACCCAGCAGCACCCCAGCTGCTCTGCCCCAGGCGTCCCCAAGTCAGCCGCTGCTGAAACTGACCAGCGGCTGACTACAGGAAGCCCGAGGCAGAGTTGCTCTCCCCAAGGCTTCCTGGAATCAGCTGCTGATCAGTTTCAGTTTTAGCAGCAGCTGACTTGGGGACGCCTGGGTTTCTTAAGTTGAATCCGTATGTAAGTCAGAACTGGCGTCCAGATTCAGCCGCGGTTGAAACTGATCAGTTTCAGCAGCGGCTGACGCCAGTTCCGACTTACATACAGATTCAACTTAAGAACAAACCTACAGTCCCTATCTTGTACGTAACCCAGGGACTGCCTGTACTTACAAAAAGCAAACCCTCAAATTGTACTCAGTATTAATGTTTTCCATTCAATGAAATTTTTAAAGGTGAATTCTAGCTGAGGTCTTCATGCCTCAGTTACAATGTTTTGTACATATTTCAAATTAATTCCTCTAGTATATGTGACTTGCATTTGGGACACAATGCACATGTCCCTGTTGGAAAGGTAAATTAAAAATTTCAGGCAATACAGTACCAATCTAACTCTTGCTAGTCCAGGCAACTCCTTATTTCTGTATTAAGTCTTTAAAAGAATTGTATTGACTTGTAGTGATTTAGAAAGTGAAATGGCACTTGCAGCATAAAATTATTTTGAGACAATCTCCTTATTTGAACTCACTGAGTTTCTTTAAAAAAATACTGTTCTACTGTGAGCTGCTACTGTATATGAGACCAGAATAAAAATGATCCTGGCTGGCAAAAGAAGAGAGGTAGTTGGTAGAAAACTTGTGTGTTCTCTCAAGGATACTGCACCAGATGAATGTGGACACACAAAATGTCTTTGTTGGAAAGACAGACCCTGGAGTCCAGATCTGAGAGAGAATATAGAGAATTTAAAACAAAAACAATGACAACTCTCTTTATTTGTTAACAAAACAGTTACCAAAAATTCATTTAGAAGGTGTTTGTTCTTGAATTGGAACAAACATTTCAAATTGAAATCTTCAGAATCTGAGGTTGCTGTATGGAATATGAGGATCTTCAATGAATAATTAAACAAGTAATAGCTAATAAAATATACAGCACAGAAATTGTAACTGCCTTAGGGATGAATGTTTTTCATTATGTTTTAATTGTTGGCAGTGTTGACCTTCAAGGTCTCTTTCTGGCAAATGATTTGTTATAGTAAGGATGAGATCACTAAGTATTTTAGCAAACTGCATGATGCAAATAGTTTCCTAATGTTATAGAGCATTGATGTGATAAGAGTTTGTTTTCTTAGGTATTTGTTCTCAATAGTTAGTGATTCCTTACACTTCCCTCCTACTCTCTCCCCCCCCCCCCCCCCATACCTTTAGCTTTGTCATACCTTTGCAGGACAATGACTATAGGTAGTGCAGTAGCAAGCATTAATAGTACCCAAGGGTTCTTGACAGGCTCAGAAAAAGAACAGGTGACTTGCAATTAAATATTACTGTACTGTAAAGTATCTGAATCTTGGCTGCTTGTATTATACCAAGAACAAATAATGATTTTTCTTGTTTGATTCATGAAAGCATCTGTATAGGAATTTGTAGGAAGTGAATGTCTATAGTCTTTTTAGTAACAGAAATGTAGCTGTGTTAGTCTGGTGTAGCTGAAGCAAAATGCAGGACTATGTAGCACTTTAAAGACTAACAAGATGGTTTATTAAATGATGAGCTTTCGTGGGCCAGACCCACTTCCTCAGATCGAATAGTGGAAGAAAATAGTCACAACCACTATTCGATCTGAGGAAGTGGGTCTGGCCCACGAAAGCTCATCATCTAATAAACCATCTTGTTAATCTTTAAAGTGCTACATAGTCCTGTATTTTGCTATAGTCTTTTTAGCTTCCAGAGCCTGTATTCAAGAAACAGTGTTGCCAACTTTAGCTAGTTATATACTGTAACTCTGTATTACAATTTCAGTGTTTGCACAGATATTTACTTTATATTTTTAGTACCTACCAAATATTGCCAAGATTAGTATTTACCAATCTTCTATATTTGCAGCAATTAAATATACTGTTTGGTCCTGTAGCAGATACACCTGTGTGTATTGGTTTAACCATTTTTGTGTGTGTGTATGGCTTCTCTTATCCAAACTATACAATAAGGTATTTGGCCAGTTTTATAGTCCTAAATAGCAAATGCTTATTTTTGTAAATATGTACCTGCTGAATTTTTCAGTGGTTACACATTTACATGTGGAGGGGGGAGGTAGGAGCCGGTGTTCACGGGGAGCCAATTTTTAAGCTGGCTGGCTTCTTGTGAGCACTGGCTCCCACCTATCCCCTCATCCCTCCTGCTGCCTTTGATACAACAGCAGAAGTGTGGGCAGGGGGGCCAAGTGGCTCCGCGGAGCTGGTACAACCAGGGAGCTGACTTAAAAGCCAGCTTCCTGCATGTACTGTCTTCCCCTGTTCCCCTTCGTGCTGCTGCTACTGTGTGTCAGCAGTGTGGAGGAGTGTCTGTAGTTGTAGGGTTAACCAATCATCCTGGGCTTATCGGTTAATCATGTAAATGACTACATGCTAACATTCCTAGAACAAACTGAAGAGTAGTGATTTGTTATGAGAGAGAATCTTGCTCACATTGCTGCCAGAAAATGGTCTGCTCTTGTCAGTCATACTGATGACATAAGAATTAATATTGAAATGAAAATCCAAAGAAATCTTTCTTTATTACAAACAAAGAATTGCCATGGGCCTGAGAAATATGTTGTGCATATTCTTGGACTTAAATTTTACCTACCACAGATTATCTAATGAGAAAAATCTACTAGATATAAAACATTAGCTGGTGGGGACTTTTTATATGACTGTTCCACATAAGGATTTTTTCTAAATAGCTGCTGTGTAAGACTCACATTTATTTGGCCTTCAATCTGTAGCCCCAATAATTGCTCAAGCAGTTCCTTTGCTCCTTTGTGGTTAAAAATTTGAGGAATGTTTTCCTATATGCAGATTGATATCAGAAGCTGACCTGTCACTCAAACTCACAAGATAGTCCCATGGAGTCTGCAGGGAGTTCAAAATTGTTCTGCTTCTCCAGAACAACAACTTGTATGCTCTTTTCCCAAAATTTTCATTGGGAATACATCATAATTTATTTATATTATCTAAAGATAGAGTCCTTGTGATTGTGACCAATAAATGTATCTTACTACTTGTTACTGGTGCCCATTTTACAGGTGAATGAAAGGGGAAGGTGAATTTTTTTCAAAGAAATAACCTAATATAGGAAGCATGTCTATCAGCTGAATTGAGGGAGAAGATGAATTAAGTCAGATAAACTAGTTAAAATATTGTATTTATTAACTCTTCTACCTTATAAATGGAGCCCGTGACTCAGTTTATTTACTATGTTTCCATTATTTTCATGAAATACTTTTAGTATAGTACCTGCACATTTCCATCGGGGACAGGACTTGCTGTTTCTATCAGGTGCTGTTTCTATTTCTAGCTGCATGAAGAAGGGTGAAAACAGCTGGATTTTGATCTAAAAACTGGAAGAAAACAAAAGACTAGAGTTTGTTTTTAAAAAAAATCTTGTCACATTTTCAATGGCGGAGTAGCTCTTTTCTGAGCTACTCAAAGAAGCCACATTATGTCTGCAAGTGGCCAGTGAATTTCCCTGGCTATTGGAAATTTCTCCACTGGACAAAATTAGTGGAGTTAGCTTCTGAGCCAGCCACATGACTTCCTGTTTTGATGTAGGATGCTGTGTTGCATGGTGGAGGGGGCATACAGAAGGTGAGGGAAACAGGGAGTTCAAGCTCACTTATTTTGAGGGATGTTTGAATATATTTTGCAGCTAAATATGTAAGTTGCTTCTTTTAGTAGTAATCAGCTTAGTGAATGGTTAAAGAGCAAATACATTTTCATGATCTTTTTAGGCAAAATGTAAAATTGAAATCTTATCTACTTGTTCTAATTAAGAACTCTGACCAGCGCGACAATCTCATCTAAACTCAATTAAACCTAACCTCATGCTTAGTGTATTGCCTTATGTCATCAGATGGATTACACCATTCCTCTATTTAATTTTAGAGGTGGCTGTATTTCAGTAGTAAAGTGAATCCTCTGTGTAAACTGTACTTTGCTGTAAATGTAGAAGTACTCCAGGCGGTCACATTTTCAGTATTTTGAAAAGAGGCAGTGCTGGTCAGAGGAACCCCAGTTAACGACCTTATTCTCTCTGTGCTCATGTCTTGCGCACATCTTAATATTTGTTATAAATGGGTTGTTCCTTTTGAAAAGATATGCAGCTGGGTGACATCAGCTTACTCTAGGTAATGGAGACTGTATTGTGTTCTTACCTCTTCTATAATTCTCATGTAGATATTGCAGCAGGAGAAGGAGCTGGATAGATACATGTGGGACTCTGCATGTGAAGCAGTTCCCTGTAGTCACTGTTTCTATACCTTGTTTGAGAGGAATGAAACCATTTTGTAGTTCTATGCTGGCTATTCCTGTTATATCATGTGTCGGTCACCAGCACCTTGGGGAGTGACTGTGCTGAAAGCTAATATGTGGCATGGTAATGGATGACAGGCATTGAGATTTGACTTCTGACCAGTGCTATGAGGTCATGAGACCCACTGTTTACAAGGTTTATGACTGAACAAGTTACCACAGCTAAAGAAGGGTGTAGGCAGACCCTTGAAGGCCTGTTCAGGGTCTGCCTACATTTAAGTCCCATTATTGTGTAGGCAGACCCTGAACATAACAGGCCTTCAAGGGTCTGCCTACTCAGTAATGGGACTTAAGTCAGCTGACCCATATCGGGGAACTTTGAGCTTGCATTTTAACCCTATGTTAAGGATTATCTGTCCTGTGCTCAGGCCTAAGGCTCTGCACTGGGGTGTGGATGCTTTAGACCAGAGTCAAAGTAAACCTCAGCGTTGATACTCTGTCTAGTGTTATGAATGTGTTGCACTGTGGGGCAACCCACCTTGTTTCCTAAATGTAGTGCTTATAAGGAGCACATGAGTACATGACCTGCATAATTAGTTTATTCCATGGTTGTCTCAGAAGAACCACTGTAGTTTGAGAAGGCTTTGAACTGCCACTTAATCTAAGAATTTGGCTCTCCACCTCTAGGCTGAGTCACAATCACGGGAAAATGCCCATATGCACCTATTCCAATGATTAGCACATCAGCCTCCAGAGCTGTCAAAATATTAAATGATTCTTATTTTTTAAAATGGTACATTAAATGAAGCTGTTTTTGTTGGATGAAGGTGTTTTTGAAGCTTGATCCCTAATATAGGTTTTGGGAGGAAAAACATACACACAGCCTAACCTGGCTGCTGTCAGCTCCAGAAAGGTGAGGTACATCCCCAGGACTTGGGTGCACTGTGCTCCAGAACCCCCTGGGGATCCCCTATCTCTGTCCCTACTACAATCTGGGAGGCAGGGGTAAGTGATCCTGTGAGAAAGTTTCGGGACTGGCTCCCATTTACTCTTCTCATAGTGCATGCTGCTTGGGTAGCTCTGCATATGGGAGCTCAGGAGCAAATTGAGGAGCAGGCGCCAAGCAGAAGCTTTGGAGGGAGGGTTAGTGGTAGAGCTTCTGGCTTAATACAGGCGGGGGGGGAGGGGGAAGAGATGACCTCCAACATTTTGGGAATTGCCTCCCCACCTATCATCTTTGTAAGCTGCTCTGGGCAAGTTCTGTGCAACAGCAAGGAGGAGCTGCAGAAGACCGGGGGGGGGGGAGTTTTGGGACTAGCTGCCTTGAGAGTCCTTCCAGAATGCAGCCCTGGGGAGGTCTGGGTGAGGGACAGGAAGCAGAGTACAGACCTAGTGCTGGATTTAATGCACAAGCTAAGTAAGCAATAGTGTAGGGCCTCTGATTATGTGGGGCTCTACATATAAAAAATTACTAGCTTTTAATTGCATCTGCGCCTATGTACCAATATATATGCAAATATAAAACTTTATTTCTAGTTTCATTGTCTTTGTTAGATTAATACACAATTGTTAGTAATGCTATCAGGCCTCTTAAATGTGACACATCTTGGGGCCTCAGCGTGTCTTAATCTGTCCCTTCAGGGACCAAGTAGCTGCCCTGAAGGGAGGTAGTACAGAGATAGTATGGAGAATAATGAATGCAAAACCATGAAGCTTGCAAAAAATCCTTTATTTCATGGTTACCTCCTATATTTAAAAAAAAAAAGAGTATGAAGTCAGTAAGAGCATTTAAAACTGTGGGAACACCTATCTTAAATGTATATTGCTTGGCTTCAATTTCTAGGGACAAAAATGTGACACTATAAGCTGACAAGTCTTCCTTTAAAACTGAGGCTTACTATCTGTTTATTTTATTGAGCATTTCAAAATAGCTGAACTAAGAGAAATGTATAGTATCCTTGTTAATGGGCCATTTTAATGGGGAGAGGCAGAGGATCTTCCACAGCTGTTAGCCTGGGAAGCAGCTGCCAGCTGCTGTTCAGCCCCTGCTGCCCTGGACCAGCCCTGGGAAGTGTTGCTGGATGGCTTGCATGGCTCTGCCCTGGGCCAATGCCGGGTAAATCTTCTAGTATGTACTTATTTATAAGGTGAGATCATTTTCTTGACTCCTTCACTTAAAGTATTTTGAATACTCCAGAAATGGATAACCAGTACTTGTAGTATATAAGTGGGACATCTCTGAGGAAGAATATAAAGAAACTGATGTCAAAAATATTTTCCCGTTTTCCCTCATCATCTGTCTCCCATGTCTGTATTTTGGTGGACAACTTGCTTTTTTGATTCTTCATTTTTCTCTGAGACACCATCCTTGAAACTATGGTTGCTTGATTAGCAGAACTCTTAGCAGCCATACTTTAATTCAACTACTGCCTTATCAACCAACCAAAAACTAAGAAAAGCCTATTGTCCCTAGCCAAAAAAAGTTGATTAAACTTGACAAACAGCTGACTTATTTTTCTGTCATTCTTTAGTACTAAGTTATCTTTACTTGAACTGGAATGCCTTTATGATGTATCTGTCTTTGGCACAGAAAGGAAATTGGAGGATTATGGTTTCGGTCAGGTGGGTTACTCAGTGCAGAATGTGTTGTGTTAAAAATATGTATTCAGATTTATTATGACTTTACTATCTGTAGTAATTTGGGGGAGATAATCTGTCCGTAAATTAGTTCATGACCACAATTCTTTCAGATTTAACTATTGGCCAATATTGATTATTATTTTAATACTAAGAAGACATGTATGCCAATTTGTATAACTCATCTGTTGCTATAAATGATTTGTTAAATAATTTGTAAATAGTTGAACAGATACTGTATGGATTGCTGCAACACGTTCACTCACTTCATAGAATAAATGTATGCATTTTGTAGAATCAGCTTTTTTTAACCAAAACTCTACAATACTTGTGACCAGTGAAAAGAAGCCAAAAGGTATTTAGAAAATTGACTGTAATAATGGCTATTTCACAAAAGCTTTAATGATAAAAAAGGTCGCTTTATTTTTACATATACAATGCATAACACATCTGTCCTACTCTAATTGTATAGATAAGTCTAGCATCTCCATCTTCATTTAAAGTATGAAAACTTGATACTAAGAACAAATACCAAGAATGACTAAAGATTATAATTCCTACAAATGAAAGAAAAGGAAATAGGTGTGATTACAGATATTGTTTCTGAAAAAAGTACTGAGAGAAATACGTAATAGTGAAGTAAAATGTTGAGAAGCAAATACCTATTTATGTAGAAGAACGCCACATCATGAGAACATAAAGCATGCCTGAGATGAGAGGCTTAATACTTAGAAACCTCCACCTGTTTCATGTTAACTAAATTTTACTTTCATTCAATTAAAAATTCTAAGCTTAAATTTACGACCTCTAGTAGCATAACAAAAGTGACTGGCAAGATCACTGTGTAGTTTCTGGGCTATTCACTGTATAAACAAGAAGTTAACAGGCTTTATAGTTCCTTGTATATCACTTATAAGGAGACTTTTTAATAAAATCCTTCTGTATCACACATTTGCAACTGTACATTGTGCAGCTGACTGCTTATTCATTCAGGGGTCCATTTTTTTTTTCCTGTAATGAATAGCAGGATAAGAGCCTTAAAGCCTGATCTAAAACAACTGAACTTAACTGCAAGACTACTATTGATTTCTGTCAGTTTGGGATCAGGATCATATTTAATTCTTTGCTTGTGACCTTGACTGCTGACCTTTAGCATTTACATTTTTATAAATGTTGTTTTTATAAAATAATTTGTGATTTGATACAATTTGCAAAATATGTAAGATTTGCTTAGAATTGTATTCTTCTGATGTGGTGATTTTATAAATGTTGGGGAGGATAATCAAAGTAAGAAATGTTTCAAATACTGAAGTCTCCATTTTTATGCAAATGTGGGTTCTTGTATTCCTGGCAGCCAGAGGGAATTTTGGGTGCAAAATCAGACCTGCTACTTGCAAATATTCTACAGCATTTTAAGTATATTAATATGTTTTGTTTCAAGGAAAAGTACAAGCTAAACTAATAGCTTTTAAAAATTATCCTGAAAAACACAGTGATCCTGACAGTATTTTTTCCCCTTTGGTTTCTCAACTGCTCCATTCCTCCTCTTCCTTCCCCTCCCCCATTATCCTATTCACGGAGGAAAATAGAACCCATTACCAAAAGAAGGATTATTATAGTGATGTAAGCCCTGTTTCTTAAACAACATATTCAGTGCTATTGTCTAATATTAGTTTTTCTCTACAGTAACCCATTTCACCTGATTAAGGTTTTGGCAGAAACCTGGACCAGAAAGGCTCTAAGGCTTAGACCTGGAAAGTTTCAGCATTGAGGCCACATTCTGGGTCCAATTCTGCAAGATCAACCAGTTTCAGGCTTCAGAGTTGCTGTGATGTCAAAGTTTTAGTGCCTTTAAAAACTTAAAAAAATGACTGGTCTATCAGCACCTTAAAGACTAACAAAACATGTAGATGGTATCATGAGTTTTCATGGGTACAACCCTCTGATGAATGGAGTATTAAAAGTTCAGTTCCAAAATAAATAGGGGATGAGGTGGGGGAAGAAGGAAGGAAAAAATAGTGAATTAGAGTGTTCATGTTCTATGAAGCTGATAGAGAAAGTGCAACTTGTTCTTAAATATCCATTGTTTGGTTGGTTAACTCATTAGGATGTGGAAGGTAGCCATGTTTTGTTAGTCTTTAAGTTGTTGCTAGATTATTTGTTGTTTAAGTTTTTCCAGTGACAGACTAACTTGGCTACCCGTCTGAAGCTTTAGTGCCTTTAGTCATTCAGTTTGTACAACAGGAAATGTTCAACATTGAATGAGACCTCATGTACACTGAAGCATGGACATTGGAAGATGATACTCAACATTTCTACCCAGTGCTAACTCTGGGGATTAATCAGCCAATACTTCTGGTACCCCTAGCTCTCTTATGATAGTGATGTTAGACCAGATAATTTTGATACAGAGGCAGCAGGATATGGGTCTTACCCTCTTTCTCAGTTGTTGTGTTGGTGGTGTCCCAGGTCATTGCACCAACCAATGGTAATTCACCACATCATTCTGACTGATGATGGTTAGTGTCCTTGGTGATAAGGAAGTTTTGGATGCATCGGAGTGTAGAACAATTCCCTGGTGCCTTCAGCTCATCTAAAGATCACCTCAATGCTGAAACGTCCAGCAAGCATCAGGATTGCTTTGAAGTTCTGCAAGTTTGTACTCACTCCACACATGCACAGACACTGTTGCAGCTACTTGAGATACTGTGACAGCTACTTGGGTGGAATAAGCTTGTTACTTGGGCTGTGTCTAGACTGCAAGCCTTTTTCGAAAGTATCTTTCGAAAAAGCCTCTTTCGAAAAAGAGCGTCTAGACTGCAAGCAGTACTTTCGAAAAAGCAAGCCGCTTTTTCGAAAGAAAGCAGTGAGTGAGTCTGGATGCTCTTTCTAAAAAGCCATGTTGGCATTCAAGAACGCCTTTTTTTCGAAAGAGCACTTTCGAAAAAAGGCGTTCTTCCCCGTGAAATGAGGTTTTCCGCCGTCGAAAGAAAAGCCGTGTTCTTTCGATTTAATTTCGAAAGAACGCGGCTGCAGTCTAGACGCAGGTGAAGTTTTTTCGAAAGGCTACTTTTTTCGAAAAAAACCCTGAGTCTGGACACAGCTTTGGATACCAACTACAATACTGTGAATAGAGACGAGGGTTTATCCAAAAATTGAACCTTTTCCTAGAGTATTAAAAGAATGACTAAACTCATTCACTTGATGAATCTGAGAAATTTATGGGGTATGATATCAAAATACCTTGAACAGACACACCCACAAATAGAATGAAAGTACCTACTATCCTTATTCTCTGCCAGATGGTAAAGTTTGAGGCATTATTGTTCTACTGCCCTGGCTAACTCTCTGTGGTTCTTTTTGAAAATATCTCTTATCCTTATCTTGTCCACTTTATTCTTCCTAACGATAGTCAAGGGAGGGAGACTGATGTGAGCAGCATCTAAATTGACTTGTACTATGGCACAAATGGCCCTGAACTTCAGCTTGAAGTACTGGATATTCTTGAACTCAGGGTTTACTAGTCTGTAGTGCAGTGCCAGTTCTAGCTGTAGAAGGAGTCTCATACATACCCAAAGAGAAAGCTGCCAGGAGTTTGAGGCTGACATAAGACACCATAAGTCATATGTAGCTGGCCTGGCACCTTTTGTTGTCAGCAACAGGGCAATGATGGCAGCTGTCTTTGACATGGATTCTTTCAGAACTGCATGGCTGCATTTGTCACTAGAATATCTAATCACACTGAATCAGGAAAGTAGGTGCAGTGTTTGTGTAAATGTTTCACGTTTTCTTAGCTGCTTGGAATGCTGCTCAACTGCCAGTGCAAAAAAAAAATCTGATATAAAAAGGATGGATCACATGGATTCTTTCATATGCTCCAACAGAAAGTGCTCAAATGCCTTTGTTTTATAGTTGAGGATAAAGATAATTTTCATTAAAGTCTGACAACTGTTTTAGTCCTTCAAAAAGAGGATGAAGGTGGTAGACAAGTGTTTCTGCAGCATTGTGAGATTCATGAGAGGATGGTGAATATTATATCCCAATTTTTGAAACTTTAGGTACAGTGTATTGTAAAACATTAACAGTGAATAAAGTTGATGAAAGTTGTTTGTTCTTTTCAATACCTATGACGTACAACATTTTGTACATGCAAGGTCACCTTTCTCTTGGTGGCAGTCATTTCAGCTTGCAAAGTAACTTTCTGACTCTAGTCACATGAGCTGACTTCCTAAATTCTTCAGAGGAAAAAGGCTCTAGATGCAGGCAGTGACACAGTTCAACATTAGTTGGTAAAAATTGACTTAATGGGACACTTTCTCCGATCATTTAGGCTGTTTTGAAGAGCCCCCCCCCCCCCCATTTTTTTTAAACTCACATGGGTAATTTCAGCAAAGTTCTTCCCACAAACCCAAAAAACAAGGTATCTATGCTTTATCTGGGGAGGTTTAAAATGCCTTTGCATTCCAACCCTGGTCTTGCTTCATTTAACACTGAATCTCATGGCTGTCAGCTGAGTAATAATTCTTCGCTCTTATACAGTACTACTTGGGCAGTAGCTCTCAAAGCACTTTATGAAGGAGGTCAGTACCATTTTGTAGATGGGAAAACTGAAATATAGGTGGGTAACATAATTTCCCAAGATTATCCAGCATACCAGTGGCAGATCAAGCTATAGAAACCAGGTTTCCCAAATCGACATCAGTCCTCTATTTGCTGCTTTCTGTTAAGTAGCTTGTTACTGCAAGATCAGGTGAAGGCCTCTTTTGTAAGACACATATGTTATTGCAGCTGACCTCTGTTCTGTACTCAGCAAAAGAATGTCAATCAACCAAGTTTCCAGGGCAAGATCTAGATTTGTTCTCTTTGTGTGTGTTTAATCTATGCATGTGATTTCTTACAGAGATATCCCAAACTAAAAACTATACATTTATTGCCCACTAAGGCTTTTCTGGGTGGCAATAGCCATATTGTATATAGAACAAAAGCATTTATATTTTGCATATTTACTTGTTTAGATTTTTAATATAGTAATAAAATATGTACTGTTTACTAGATTTGCCTAAATCAAATATACATTTCTTAAATCAGGGTATACGTAAAATAAGCCACACTTCACACCGTAAAGCTTACATTGACCAATATCAATTTAGGCAGATAAAAGTACTTTCACTCCCAAGAAGTTTGTTCTTCGTCCATTAAAGTTTTCAAAATACAAGAGACTTGCATATACAGTGAGCCCTCGCTACTTCGCGGTTCGACCATCGCGGATTCACGACTTCGCGGACTTTTTTCATTACATTATGTATATACGTGAATCCGCGATGGTCGAACCGCGAAGTAGCGAGGGCTCGCTGTATACATGTTAAATATACATGTCCCTACTTCGCGGATTTTCAACTATCGCGGTCGGGTTTGGAACCTATCTACCGCGATAAACGAGGGTTCACTGTATACAAGATAAATTCATCCAGACTGTTTCCGACCAAGAATTACCTACAATTTTTGTATTTATAAAACTGTCCTGAATTTTAAATCCAATATTTCAAGACCATCCCGGACTGGAAGGAAGTGTATGCATTCCACCAAAAAGCTGGGAATATCTTCTTTTGAACATCAAATCCATTTTTAGGCTACTAGATACTGGAGCTTGAAATTATCACTGGCTAAGAACTGAATATTGTTGTTGGACCAGTGTAAATTTTATTGTGACCTTGAGGTGTAGGGAGGGGCCAAAGAGTGCACATTTAGGGAAGGGGAAAGGGAAATCTTTTAAGGTGGGTGGACTTTTTTCTAATTTGTTTTAAATGGCTTATTGAAGCTGCTTGGAAATTTGGAATACTGTCAGAGGCAGACAAATGTGTAGGTGAAGTCATCAAAAGTGCATGATAAATTGCACAGCTGTGATAAATGCCACATATTGTGTGGATTGATGTTACCTGTACATAGCTGGAAGTCTAAGTGCTCTCCATTTTGGGTGCAGAATGATAGGCTGACTGAGTGAGAGTTGAATACTTCTGAGCGCTATCCCTTATTCCTGATTTTGTTGATCCTGTCCATGTATTGATTCTTTTCCCATAATTATCTTATTGTCATTCACTTTTTCCCACTTGCCTTCTCATTCATTTTTCCCATTATTCACTTGTTTAAATTTTCCTCTTCTTTTTTTCTGTCCTAATCCAGGTCATTTTTGTCAGTTTCCCTTTCCCACTTTCATTGTGTCCCAGTTGCTCTCCTCTCTCATCCATCTAGTCATTTTTCTCTCATCTCATTTCCTCTTTCTTGGTCCCTCATCCCGTCTCTCTTCCCATCACTAATGTGCGTCTTACTCACCACTCCCCTTCAGTTCTCTGTGCACTCATTTAGTCATTCAAAGCTTCAAGGATCTTCACTCTCCTTTACTCCTGGTCTGAAATTGGGAAAGGGGATGTCATGATTTTCACTCAGTCTGTGGGGATATAATGAGATTTTCTTCATCTTGCAGGCCTGAAGGGATTAGAGCTGCCAGAATCTGCTCTTCCCCTCCCAAATCTGAAATTAGGGCATCACTAGGATCTTCATCCACCACTTCCCACCCAACAGTAATGAAAGGAGGCCTATGTTGTTGGGATATTTACTGCCCCTACTAGACAGGGAGCTGCACTGAGACTTTCATGCCTGGGTGGTCTGAGTGGAGCCATAAGGATGTTTACTCATTTTGTTTTGGGGCCTAAGGTATGGATCCTGTTCCTGAAAGTTGGCAGGCACAGCAGAAAGCAATTGTTCTTATCTTGGCTCCTCTTGCAATCCCTGATCTGTGATTCCTTCTCTATAGCTTCAATGCCTGGAATTCCTTGCCAAGTATCTCTGGAGGAGCCACTTAAGCACATAAATGAGGGAACCCTGGTGCATGTTGGTTTTCTTATTTATTCAACATACCTTTGTCTTGCTTGCTGTTTCTGGCTGTATACTGGAGTCTCTTATCTTTTTAGACGCTTTTGAGGCTTCAAGTGTGGGAATCCGTTGTGGTAGATATTTTCCCAGAGAAGGTAATTTCTTTGTTTATTCATCCTTGAAATAAATCTCAGAGGCTGCTGAAATTTCATATTGGTGTTTTAATTGGCTACTGTTATGGAGTTATTTTTGCCCCTCATTTCAAAGAAGCTGTTTGAATTACTACTGGGAGACTATCTACCTCAGCAAGGGAGCACCAAAATCTCTCTAGAAGGCCAAATAGATTCAAACATGGTGAAAGAATTTTGCATGAGGTCTTTAGGTAGATACATAAATACCCCCAAGAGTGGTAATCCCCCAAGAAATACATCTTTAGAGAAGAACATGTAAGAGTTCATAGTTATAGCATAATTCTTAGGAAAATAACCATGTTCATATGCTCTCAGAAATGAGGTTTAAACCCTCAAAAGACCAAATTCTGTTGGTGTACACTAGGGAGGTATTTTGAAATAATGAGCAGAGTGTCCATACTACCAAGCCCGTTATTTTGGAATAACTCCTGCTTTCCATAAGGAATGAATGCTTATTTCAAAATACTTATTTTGAACTAGCAGTAGTGTGGCCACTCCACTGCTGCTATTTTGAAATAATTACTCCCCAGCGCTTTCTGGGGCATTAAGTGAACGTAGCACATCCACATTAAGGGAGCCTGCCTCTGACTAATTTTGAGGCTTCCCTGTAGTATAGACATGCTATTTTGAAAGTTATTTCTGGAGTATTTCAAAATAATTTCCTCATGTACACATGCCCTTCTGGTACAACTCTGTTGAAACTAGTGGAATTAATCAACAGTGAATTTGGCCCTCAGAGTTAAGTTTGGAATCTAGTTTTAGCCAGCCCTGTTGTATAAATTGCTCAGAATTTCCAGGGGGTAGCTGAGTTAGCCTGTACAGGATAAACTTAAAAAACAAAAACTGGTCTGGTAGCACTTCATAGACTAACAAAACCATGTAGATGGTATCATGAGCTTTCGTGGGCACAGCCCATTTCTTCAGATGACCGGAGCTTTGAGTTAGGATGTGCAGACCCAAAATAAATAGAGGAGAGGGGAGAAGGAGGAAAGAAAAAAAGGAGGGGGGGGGGGCAGGAAACAAGGAGCAGAGGTTATGAAAATTGCTGTTAAGTATCTCCAAATCCTAGCTGATGTAAAAAAATATACATACAATATACTTCCAGGTTTGGGAGAGAGACAAATATGAACTAAACCACTTTAACCAGTACATGACTTTCTTATTGAACTAGTTGGCTTTAATAACTTAAATGGTTAATGACTACTACCCTAACTTTTCTTTCCTTTGCATGTTCTTTTCTGAACACGTTTTGAGTTTTCTTAATGTTCACAAAAAGAAATGGACTGTAAAAAGGGTTTAGTTGTATGAAGTTTTACTTTCTTTTTGACTATTTTCAAGAGTACATCTGAAGTACACAAAACCAGCTACACCACACTGAATCCTTTGTCCTTCCTGTTGGGTGAAACAGTAGATAGCTTACTGTATAGATGGATGGCTGCCAATCTGTGGCGCAGATTCTTTTTCTAATACTGGAACCTGGCAAGAGATCAAGAATTGCAGTGCTTCCTTTTTATTTACTTTCTCCATCTGCATTAGAGTTCAGTGAATAAGAGGCAAATACAAATGACTTAAATGTTGAGTGAAGGTTTCATATTGACTAGCTATTGCAAAAATGTTATTTTCTTCCTGATTCTTTTGCATTTTTTCCCATTTCCTTTTGATGAAACTAGAAATATCAGTTACTTCATCTGGAATAGATTAAAGCATTGAAAGGGCAATGCAGAGATTTAAGTGAGAACTGAATATAACGTATTATGCATAATATAAAATATCAAGTCAGAAGACGAAGTGCTTGTGCTTTCTGCTAACTCTTCAGATTCATGTCAATAATATGCACTTCATCTATGACGAGAAGTTTTATAAATGTTTTCTTTCTGATAAAATAAAGATTCTTGAGAGAGTTCCTGAGTTTTCTATTCTGAGGCTTTATATAAAAGAAGTACAGGGAAACTAAAAAGGAGAATATAGTTCCTCCAGTGGGTTTCTAAATGCAAAGCATGTCTTGAAGTTACTTTTGTTTTCATACCAGGAAGAGAATAGGAAATGTTATTTTTGTCTCATTGTGTTAATATAGTGGGCATTCCCTATTAAAAATAAGGGAAATGAAATGACTTTTTATTTATGTAAGATGTACTAAAATGTTCATGATTTATACATAAAATTCTGTAAGAATATAATTTGAAAAGTAAGTAAGGCGAAACATGACATTTGAAATATGGCTGTGTGTAAAATTGGGATTTTAAAGAAATACTATGAAATCTCATAATATAGTGAGCTAGCTATGATGCTCAGCTATAACATTGTGTAACATAGCTGTAATAAATTGTATTTACCCAGTTAGCAATATATAGCTTCAGCATATGTGTTAGTTGCCTGATTAACCTGGAAATATATTGTACGCAGAGCTAGGAAAGGTATTTAACAGCAACAAATATCTGTTTTATACAGTTGTATATTATGGCTGATTTAGGTGCTTAAGAGTCACATTCTACACATTTAATTGTGGTTTCTAATGTTAATTTGCGGTGCTGGGGTTATGAGAAGGGGGTTGTCTCTACCACGGAATTGCTCTCTCATGAGCTTTTGGAGGACCAGTAAAATTCATCTGCATATTTGCATATTCATTAAGCAAATGATGAATATTCAAATATGTTGTTTCTGGTCCTCCCAAAGCCCCCAGTGCCAGCATTAGCAAAGCTTTTGATACAGTCACCCACAATATTCTTGCCAGCAAGTTAAGAGAATATGGATTGGATACATGGACTTATAAGATGGATAGAAAGCTGGCTAGATCAGGTTTCCCAAACTTTTTACTTTAGTTGGAACCTTTTTTTTTAGTACTGTCTTCTGCAGCCCCAAAAGTATAAACACATTAAAATGAATAAATTTTCAGTCTTCACCTGGCTGCATCCTCCATCCAGCCTTGGCCAGAGCTTAGGGGACCCGGTGCTGCATGGGCACTCCAGGAGGTGGGAGCAGGAGGAGACTGGGGGTAGGGTAGCTGTCTAGAAGGGTAGGGTTGCCAGGTGTCTGGTTTTGTACTGGAGAATGTAGTATTTGAGGGTTTTGTCTGAGAAACAAATTGAGAAATTACCAGACACATAAAATGCCTGGTATTTTCTAATTAGGTAAGTTTTATTATAATTAGGTGTATCAGTCCTTAGCTGTGAACAGCCTGGATAGTAGATGTGCTCATGCTGCCTGAGTGTGTCTACCTGCCAGGCAGTTCATAACTACTCGAGTGAGGGTATGTGGTGGTGGTGGGGGGAATGGAATCCCCAGGCAGACTCACTCCTCTGCCAGGGTCTGTAGGGTCTGCATGTGCCCAGGTCAGTCCTGCTCTCCCCTCCCCCTGCCTCCCGATCTCCCAGTCAAGCCCTACTGCCCCCATCCAGCCCTGCTTCTGGCGGCCAGTTCCCTCTGCTTCCCACCAATCTCCCCCGGTCAGCCCTGCTCCCCCAACGGCCCCCCCCAACCAGCCCAGCTGCCCCTGTTCAGCCCTGCTTCCCGCAGCTGGTTCTCCCGTCCTCTTCCTCCTGTTCTCCCTTGGCCAGCCCCCCCCCACCCACCATTCATCCCTGGTTCTGCCGCCTGCCCTTCTCGATTTCTGCTGGACAGCCTCGCTACCCCCAACCTTACTTCCACCGCCTGCCCTCCCCCCATCTCCGCAGGACAGTCTCGCTGCCCCCAACCCTGCTTCCGCCGCCTGCTCGCCCTCTGCCTCCTCCCCCCCATCTCTGCGGGACAGCCCCGTTGCCTCCAACCCTGCTTCTGCTGGCTGCCCGCCCAGATCTCTACAGGACAGCGCTGCTGCCTCCAACCCTGCTTCCTGGTGGCCAGTTCTCCCTTCCCCCCTGCCACTACCTCCTCCCAGTCCACCCTGCTCTGTTCCCCTACCGGCAGCCACGCTGAGGCCCAGTATCTTTCCCGTGGCCCGGTACTGGGCTGCGGCCCATAGTTTGGGAAACGCTGTGTTAGGCTACAAACCCAAGGAACTAGCTTGAAGGAATCACACAAAACCTTAGAACTCATGTCACAGATGACAAATCAGGTTGTGCAGATTCACTGAGAACACAATGGTGGTGGCTTAAATTAATAAGCAGTGTGTTTTAGGAGCAGGAGATTACCATGTGTGCACTCTTTTAGGATGACAGTTTTTTTTCTTTTCATGAATGTAAAATAAGGGGGAACAAATAATTATTTATTGGCCATCACATACTGTGATTTTCAGTTGTCTAACCCATGAGGAAAAGGTTTTTAGGCTTTTTTTTCTCTTCACTGGTAGAACAACTGAGTAGAGGTTCCAGGTGTCTGGTTTTCAACCAAAACACCTGGCTGAAAAGCAAACCTGGTGGCTCCCAGTCAGCACTGCTGACTGGGTCATGAAAGTCTGGTCGGTGGGGCTGGCAGGCTCCCTACCATGCAGTTCCTGGAAGAATTGGTTTGTTCCTCTGGCTCCTAGGTAGAACAGCCAGGGGGCTCTGTACTGCTCCTGCCCAATGTGCCGGTCTTTCGCGCCCATTGGACAAGAACCACAGCCAATGGGAACAGTGGGAGCCTTGCTTTCAGGTGAAAGCAGCTCCCAAAACTGTCTGGCTGCCCCTCCACCTAAGAGCTGAGGAACTTGCCATACCTTCTGGGAAGCCCCCCAAGGTAAGTGCTACCTGGAGTCCGTACCTCTCATCCCCTTCTTGCACCCCAAACTTCAGCCCAGACCCCCCCTTTCCACACTTTTATCTCTGGCCACCTCCTGTGCCCCAGTCCAGTTAAAATGAGCCAGTGATGGTGGGATGGGGAGAGTGAGCCACAGAAGAGAAAAGAGTGAATGGTGGTAAGGCCTCAAAGGAGGGGTGTTCAGTTTTATGTGATTAGAAAGTTGGCAACCCTATGACTGAAACAGGAAAAACATGTGATAGTCCTCAGCGTATAAATAAAAGTGTGTTTATATGCAGAATAGAAATGTTCATAGAATCATAGAGCTGGAAGAGACCTCAGGAGGTCATCAAGTCCAGTCCCCTGCCCAAGGCAGGACCAATCCCAACTAAATCAACCCAGCCAGGGCTTTATCAAGCTGAGACTTAAAAACCTTTAGAGATGGAGATTTCACCATCCTCCTAGTGAAATAGTTTTTCCTAATATCCAACCTAGACCTCTCCCACTGTAACTTTAGATCATTGCTCCTTGTTCTGCCATCCGTCACTACTGTGAACAGCCCCTTTCCATGGGTTTTACCTGGCTACCTGAAGTGGAAATTCTGAGCCTGAACTGCTGGCTAACATTAAAGCAGAAAACGTGTGTTTGTTTTCTTGCTCTAATTTTGAATACACATAGGCTGCTGATATATACAACTACTCACAGTGAGTGAATCCAGTTAAGTATCTGTATTAGTATTTTCTGGATCATGAGCTTATTTTATGACTCAATGGCATATCATAATTGCTTTATTTACTAAGATATGCTCTGTCAACTTCATCTATTGCTGCTTTCTGCTATGACTTACAGTACTGATTGACACACTTTTCTGACCTTGCTAATTATCAAGCAATCTCAAAAATGAACTTGTAGCCCTTTGCTTTGAGGAAAAAGTATACTTTGGAGATTTACACAAAATATAATGTTAATATAACAGAAAATACTTTTAACTTGCTAGAGTTCAAGTGAGAATGCCCTTGACGTTGTCTTTGTTTCTTATTGCTGAGGAATGCAAGGAGTGAGGTAAATGAAAAGGTTTATTTAGTTTTTCACCTCAAAACATTGATGCAACCTGGCTGGTTGTTTTCTCAGAAAGCTTAAAATGAAGGAGCCAGAGGTCAAGCTGAAGGGCATTTCCAGAACTTTTAAAAGTTTATTGTAAGATTAGCAATATATTACTTGTTTCCAAAGAAGTATATGTTTTGAGTGTATGTGCATTATGTCTGTTTCTTGCTCATACTATGGGTCCTTCACCTTCCTGAAAAGGTGGCCTCAACTTGTAGAAAAACCTTCATACAGATTGTATTGTAAGAAGAAATATTTATCCAGATAATGGTTTTTTGCATTATTTCATTTATTTTTACTAGTTTCTGCTTAGTTGCTATACATCTTAAGTTACTTGGTCAGCAGCATTTCAGTATACCATAAAGTTGCAATGCATTTTCCATTAAAACAATTTTCACATGTTCGGGACTTCCTGAAATATTTTCTTTTTTTGTTAGGTGACATTTTCTATGCTTGACTTCTGTATGAGGTGTGTTTTGCTTGGAAGGAGTAAAAAAACCCTTTGACCATTTTTGCAGTTTGAGTGAAAAAATACGTTTTTTTATTATATAAAAAAATCACTTTTAGATACAGAAATGCAGAAGTTTGAAAGTTGTTATGAATACAGTCTTCATTAACGTGCATGCTTGAAGTAAAAAAATAATAGTGATTAAATGAGAATCACAGATGGAGAAATACTTATTGAGCACTTATAATAGAAAGCTTTTAATTGGTTTTTATGTGCGCATTTAAAGGCTTTGATCAGTGGGTTGGAGTCACAAAGATGATCTGTCGGTCATTGTATGATCTTTAGATCAACTAGATGCTATTTCGGCCTCCATCTTCTAAACTTTGCTTAGCTGGCTCATGCTCTAAAGTGCCAGTTCAGCAGCTGTCAAGTTGCCCCTGTGCTTTGTCCTCCATAAACTGTTCCTATTTCAGGATCCAAAAGAGGGGTGGCACAAGAGGTGGCTATGCCAGGTTTTGTTACCTCCTCAACTGTGCAATCCCCTTGTGTAAAGAGAACATCTAGGTATCTCAACTTCCTGTCCCCTTTTGACACAGACAAAGAGACTGCAATAGAGGCAGGGGCTGAGCATACAACATGGTGCATGCAACATGCACCTATTTCAAGTCTTCTCTGATTAATTTAAGGATTTAACAAATTTTTAATATTTATCTTTTGCTGAAAGTTAAGAAATTAAATGGACATCTATGTTAATGCTATATTATGACTGCACAATGAAAATCTCATCAGAATGCAAAAGTATAGGTTCCACTAGCAAAAATAATTGTCACGTTTCACATATGCATAATTTTCTATCCCGGTTTTTCCTTATTCAGCATACAATGTAATAGCTGTCTATTTAGGTCTTATATGGATACAATCAGAGTAGTACCAAGCACCTCATAAACATGAATAATGTTTTCTTCACTACATCACTATGAGGAAGTGGAGCATTATCTCCATTTCACTGAGGGAGAATTGAGGCAAAGAGATCAAGTGACTTGCTAGAGGTCACAAATTCTGCCATTGCTTGGGACTGAACCCAAATCTCCTGAGTCCCAGTCCAGTGCCAAGTACAGGTTGCACCTCTCTAGTCTGGCACTCTCTGGTCTGGCAACATCCATGGTCCAGCATGATTTTAGTTACACAGATGGCCACACCAATGATAAGTGGACAAGTTTCCCCTGGTGCCATAAAAGTTTGTTTACAGGCTCTGTGTTCTGTGCTGCTATATAGCTCTTCCTACTGTTCAAAAGCAGAAGTCTTGCAGGGAGCACAGGGTCAGCAGGGACCTCCGACTGGCTCTGTGCTTCCTGCACCATCTGAGACTTTGAAATGCCTGATGGGGCTCTTGTACATTTCAAAGGCAGAATTGCAGCAGAGGTGGAGCAATCAGAGACTGCTTCAGTCTCCACTCTCACTGTTTCCCCTCCTGCACTTCTGCCTTCTCTGCCCCTCCACAGATGATGCTGGGGGGAATCATCTTTTCAGCCAGCTCACCCCAGTACTGGCTCCTGCTCCCCTCCTTGCTGCTTCTCTCTAATATAGGCAGCGGGGGAGGGGAGAGTGACTAGTCACATAACTAGTCAACTATCCAATAAGCTCATGCTTATCGGATAGTTGACTAGTCACTTAACATCCCTAGTTCAACATCAATCAGGTCCTGAGGGTGCCAGACTAGAGAAGTTGAACTTCTATATTACTGTTTGATACACTTAACAATGCATGCATAATTGTATGGGATGTTCAGGGAGACTAGGCTAACATTACTACTACTTAATTTTTGCTGCCTTCTACTCTTTCTAACATTAATGGTGTGCAACTATTGTGATCCTTATGAGAGAGAGTGAGAGTGTCCCCTTTGCCAAAGATTGCAGGGAGAGTAGTTACTAATAGCCCCAGCAAAAAATGGTGGTAGGCCTTGAAAACTCCAACCAAATGCCTGAAATCCCTGATGAAGCTGGGGGTTCACTGAAAATTCCCCCTCTAGTGATGGGTATGTTGATCTTTGTTTTGGGGAGATAGTGATTGGTACATGGATGGCTGCAAGAGGACAGTGAAAACTGTTGCAATCTTAACTATTGTAGAGCCATCAATCTGAATGTATTCATTCTATATTTGCCATTGGTGCTGAAATAGTTGTCATGTTGGCATTTTTAAGAAGTATAATTTGAACCTCTCTAGTCCAGGACCTCTGGGACCTGATGAGTGCTGAACCAGAGAATTTGCTGAACTATGGGAGGCAATGTTGAGTAGCATTATCAACACTTCCACTGCTTACTGAGCTCTTACAAGACATTTACATTTAGAAGTAAATTGAGTTAAATAACAGCACAGAACACTGAGAGCCAGGACTGGTGGCTGCAAACAAACTTTATGGGACTGTGGGAAATTTGGTCATACTCATGATAAGTGGGCATCTGGCTAACTAAAATCATGCCAGAGCAGGGAAGTTGTTGGACCAGAGAATGCTGGACAAGGAGGTTTGACCTGTAGTTCCATATTTATTGTGCCACAGTGAAATATCTGATCTGTGGCTTCCTTCCTCTTCTGTCACTTTCAAGTAATTTCAAGCACTATTCCTTTATAATGTAGATGGTATATATTTCCAATTGTAATTGAATGGCTATTACTTTGAGAGAGCTAATGAACTGAAGAACTCAAGTTGATCGCCTTGTTATTCAGCCCTCTAGCTTGTCTTTAAATTCTTGGCTAATCACCCTTTATACATGATTGCATAACTAGAATCACTTTTGGTACTTGAACATTTTTTTTAATTTTAATTCAAATACAAAATACTGTTAATTTTCATGCATCTTTTCAAAAATTTAATATTTGATTTTGTTTGAAATAGCCTTGGTAATTTGCACTAATGATGGAGACGCCCTTGCAAATTTTGTAAACTGGTGAATGAACAAATAAAAATATCAAGACTAATGCATAACAAAATACACGTAATGCATGTGAGTATAGCTTTTTTAAAATTTAAAACCGTTCATGTTGTAGCAAGAATTTCTGCATTATATTTTGTAAAAGCAATATAGTTTTGATAAAATATGACTTCACAGCCAAGATGGAAGGAATGCAAAACCACAACTCTGCTTTTATATCACTGTTCAACAGTGGAGAGAAACTATAATTATAGGGAGCATGAGAGTGTGTATATTGACTGCACACATACCAGTGTGAATTAGTACTATGCAGACTTATTTAATTAAATATTTATGGACTCAGTGGAACTTGTAAGAACTCAGTTCCTGTCAGGAGTTGGCAGTTTGATTCCATTTATAATGTTGAGATGCACCAATAAATTAAACAGAAGTTACCAAGTGTGTTTTTACCCTGGATTGTGTGGAGAGCACCCTATGTTCATGGATCTGCCCTTAACTGTGAGGAAAGAGGATCAGCTCCTGATGCAGAATCTGGGATCTATGGGTGGGATGAAGTGGGTCTGGAAACATACACTTTTGTCCATCCAGCAATCCTGTGGGGAGTCTAATGCAACCAAAAATTTTAACAATGTTCTGCTGATAATGTTCTGTGCCAGGTGACTGTCTTTTTAAAGCCAAGCAAACATTTTTCTTGCTTGCAGGTTCATGATTTTATTGTATGTCAGAATTAGTGGAAAAAATTCTTCCCCTAACCCATTAGCTACCCCTAAGGGGTGGCTTCCCTGGCAGTCTAGCCTTTATATAAGTACTGTTCTCATACTTTTTTTTTTTAATTCCTCTTTGACTGCCAAATTATGTCACTCTGTTGCGGATCTACAGTCAACAGTGTTTCATCTTTGCACTCTTATGAACTGTCTGTACCTTGATTTCTTCTGTCACTGTTAGGAATCAAAGCGTCGGATTTGTTTACATACAGCATCTCAGCATGTAGAATACATCTTTGGATGCTCCCTGACTAGTAGTGGGAAAATTTGGTTGCAACCCACCTCCTTTGTTTTGCTGTTTCTCTCCATGCAGGAGTTTATTGTACTGGCAGGATAGCTCCTTATCAACAAATATTTTCAGTAGCATATGGTTCCTTATCTAATAGCCATGTGGTACTTGGAACCTTACATAGAAATAAAATACGGACTTCAGAGGGATGCCAATGTGATTTGAGATGCAATCTCCAAATTTTTAGTCGTAATTATGTTACATTTGAAAGACACTTTCTCTGAGGACCAATTATTCAATACACTAATTATACATTAATTGCTTTCTTTGCAGTATGCTTTGCTAGCCTGAACATAAGACATTTATAATGTGACTCAACTATGTTGTCACTATATATCTAAACATTAACAAGGAGTACACCGTTATATTGGGCTATAAACATCTCACTGTAGTTTTAAATTTGCTCTCATCCCGTAAGTCCAGTGGGTCCTGTAGGAAATTGTCAGGCTCCGGCTGCTCTTTCTTCTGCATTTGTATTATTGGCCATCAAGGATTTTGTACAGAGGAAAGATGGAAGTGAAGGAAGCCTAGCATGGTTTGGAATGGATGTTTTGGATGAGTGAGACAAAAGATGTAGGGTATGGAAATGTGTTTATTTTGTATATTTTATATTTTGAGAATGCACACAGACTTTCATGTCAGGAGTGTTATCCATAATATTATTTTGTAGCTGAGCCCTAGTGTAATCAACTTGGTAAACACTATCAACTAAGTTTAGTGACAATAGCAATCCTTCCAATTCTTCAGAAATTATATAGTGCTGTAATTGGAACACACAGGATAGTGTTCAGAATATTAGCACTATTGTTTTGCAGATACAGCACTGACATAACATTTGCTGTGCATTAAAGTTTTATTCAGTTACGCAAAATGTATTACAAAAGCTGTCAAAACATTTTTTTGTTTTTAATCTAGTTCTTCTTTCCTCTGAGAGGTTATTTTCACAACCCACTTCACCATATTTTTATTAGACTGGAAAAAAACTGCATTATTGACCCTTTTTTTGTTTTATTTTAAAAAGTGCAAAGCAAATTGAGAAGTTTAAATGCACTACACACACTGTTTTAACCCTGCCCCGCCTTGAAATTATAGCTGTCCCACAAGAACTTTGATATGTATGTCCTAGTAGGGAGTCTTCATAAGAAAATGTATTGTAATAGGACAGAAAGCTATACAATTGATAACTTAATTTCACAAATTATTCTACAGTAACTGCTATGCTTCTTTTTGAGCCTTCATGTCTTTCTTCCACTGATGAAAGTATTGATTTTGGATCATTCAGTCCAACTTGCAAAATTCATGTCTTCAAAATAAGAGCCTTGAACAACAATTAACCTACAACACAATGTAAGGACTTTAATCTTCTGGTTTTCATACAGTCCACACTTTCACCCCCATCTATTTAAATGAAAGCTATCCAGTCAAACACTTTGTTTTATAAAATGACTTTATTTCTTATACAGAAAGTTAATTTGCATATGTATATGAAAGAATGGATGCACACATGCACTCTTTCACAGTAGTGTTTGGTCTGAGTTTGGATTTTAATAAAGAAATACTTTATCATGCGCATTGTGTTTTCCATAATTTTACCAACAAAAAGTAATCTTTCATGTCATGCAAAAGTACTGGTTACTTTCATACAGTAATGTGGGGATGATATAAAGCTCACCTTGAGGGAAAATGTATGAGTTGCTACCTTGTTTGTTTGGAAATGTACTTGTTCTTGTGTGATTGGTAGGAAGTTTTGTAAATCTTGTGATGTTTTTTGATACTTTATTTTTCCCTCTGATCTATAATATAGATCCCTTCAATGGATTACCACTCGCTCCCTCCCCCCAGCCTCCTCTTTAGGGAATTATGGGTTCAATAATATGATAGTACTTTCCTTCGATAGTAATATATACTTGTATTATCTGACTGTTTTTAAATGTTAGCCTCCATCTTAAAGACTTAACTGTTGGAATACTGGAAGTAGCCAAATAGTTTGGTAGGAGCAGTTGGGGGTGTACCTTTCTCAGTCCAGTCTTTAAAAGTATAATGTGTATACATTTAAACTGCTTGTGTTACAAAAGAATTTCCCTGCTTCCAGATATTTTTGAAAAACAATCTTTTCTGTGAAGTTAAAGTGTATATTAAACAGTTTTGAACTTTAGAGTCTGTTAAAGCAAAATTCTACATTGTATTTTAGCTATAGTTGTGCATAGAAAATTATTTCTGCAGTAAACAAAATGAACTACCGGTAAATCCATTTCCAGAGTGAAAATGTGATTCTTTTGATTTAAAAGTTTGGTGCTGAATAGCCTGTTCAAAAAACAGATCAGTCAGGGGAAGTAAGATGGGTTACTTGGCCATATTTTTCACACCAGAAACTCTAGTGACTGAATGTGAAGAGAGGATCCTTTGAGCAGATCCTTTTCTTAACAGGCTGAAGTCCTGCAGCTCCCTCCCTGCAGGATTCCAGTGTAGAAAGGTAGAATCTGGGTAAGTCAAAAGTTCCTGTCCACTATCTTCCACAGCCCAGCTGAGGGAAAAAATGAGACTCATGTTAGAAAGTCAGGAGCTTATTAACCTGAACTTTCCTTCCCCAGAATGGCTAGTTTTTCCTACAGAGATTTTTTTTCTTTATTCAGGAAGTTGGCCTAACAGTAGAACCAGTGTAGATATCCTTTTGGTATTTGGGTTGGGTATCTTTAAAGCAAGATGTTTTCTTTAGCTTACCTTATTTAATTATGTTGCTGTTTCTTTATTTACATTATTAAGAACTCTGAAAATAAGTTTGCAATACAGTTTTATCAGCAGTGAGCATCTCTGGTGGTCTAATCTGTTGTAGTCTTTTTGAGGTAATTGGCCCTAATTTCTATGGGTTGCTAAGGCATATAATATATTGTGGAAGATTACTCTGTAATCACTTGATTACTCTGTGTCCAAGGAGCTGCAAATTCCCTCCATGGTTGACCAGGCATGAACAAAATTACTGCTATTCTGCCCTCTAAAACCTCATAAAAGGGTGTATAAACTATCAAACTTCAGGAGCTAAAGAGATAACCAAAAGAAATATAGTTGGGGCCAGGCATTATTTCTCTTTATTTTAATGTAAATCTGGTCCACAGATGTTGCTGGACCTGAGAATCCTGATTTTGAGAGTTTCAACCTGAACTGCTATGCCAGGAGTAATTATTTTAGTCAATGGTAATCAAACAAGCAGATGAACAACGATGGGAATCATTTATGGCATTTGGGAAAAAATGGAAGTGGAAAACTTCTAAGAAATAGATAACATTTTTATTATAAATCTCTCAAACTATTAAAAGGCCCAGTACATGACATGTGCTTGTGCTGGTGACTGATTAGCTTCAGTTATAAAATTTTATGTTTTGCCACTTCCTTTTTCTTTTTCCTTTCCTTCTCTCTCTCCTTTTCTTGTGGTATTCTATTTCTCTTCTGCAAACAGCTAGACTGAACTAGAGCATTCTCTGTTTTCCATTAGGTCTGATTTGCTACAGCTTTCTGCCTTTAAATTACTTCTGAACCAAGGAGTCTGGCAGGGCTCTTGGAAGGCATTTGAGGACAACTACTTGATCTGGAGTTCAGCCATGTACAGTACTTGAAGGCATAGAACAAAGCAGTATAAATTTGGATTGTTTTAATAAATGTTTATGCTCTTCCAGAACAGCCAGTAGAATTAAAGATTTTTATTAGGACACAGTATGTAAATATTCACTCTTATTGTATCAGGAAAAGCATTTTCTGTATGAAGAGAAAAGCCTATTTAATGGCCTTTCCTTGGTAGTGTCCTTAATCTAACACTTTTTTATCTAATCATAGCAGATTAAGCACACACAAATTGCTAACATCATACGTACTTAACAAAAAAATTGAGGACTGATCAGTTTAATCACTTATGATCACTTCTGTGACAGCTTTGCAGCCATAGCTGAAATTCAGTCTGGAGAAAAGCAAATGCAAATCTTTATAATCATGAACAGCAACTCCATTTTGAGTGTAATTGTTTTAATATTTTATGCCGAATTCTAACCTCACTTATGCCCATGCAGCATCCTGGACTTCAGGGTATTGTATGGTTGTGTAAGAGAAAGCAATCTTTGTCAATTTATGTGCTTAAAAAGAAGTTACTCAATGAAGAAAATTCTAGATTATCTACTTTAAAACAATAATAGTTTAGTGCCAGGTAGCAGTTCTCATCTGTAGGTTAAGGGTGTGTGTGTGTGTGTGTGTGTGTGTGTGTGTGTGTCCGTCCGTCCCCATCCTATTGTTGAAGAAACAGAAGCACTGAGAAGTGAAGTGATCTTCTCAAGTCAGCAAATAGGTCAGCAAGATATTGAGATGTGGATTTTATTCCCAACTCTTAATTTTTAGTGCCCATTCCACTGGATCATATGGTCTCCTCTTACTAGTTGATTAACCCCTTATGAAAGTATCAGCACTGATATCTAATTTTGATAAAGTGTTTGGGGGAGAATAGTGGCATAACACAGTAGGGATGTTAAATTTCAATTAATCAGCTAATCAAGTAGTCGATAAGGGGGACGTTTTACTATCCCGCTCTGGCTCTTGTACATTTCAAAGGATGAGGCACAGCAGGGACTGCTTCAGTTTCCACTCCCGCATTTCCCCTGCTGCGCCTCTGCCTCCACTGCACCCCCACAGAGATGGTGCTGGGGGGAAACCAGCTTTTAAGCCAGCTCCCCCCCCCCTTGGTGCCTCTGATACAGAGGCAGTGTAGGGAGGGGAAAAAGGGTAGTGACTTGACTACCCAATAAGCCTAGTTGACTAGTTGCTTACATCCCTATAACACAGAGAAGAATATATTATTAGACTAGCGCTGAAGCATTAAATATTCTTTTAAAGAGGGGGCCTCGGTCTATGTACTTATTGTAACTTGAGTTAGCTGCCTCTTATTCTCTGCAGCTTGTCTTCCTACTGTAACAATTTCATTGTGCCTCCAAAAACTTTTATCGTTACACATTTTCTAAATGCCGCCAGTATTTTTATGCACACTGCTTGGTGTATACAATCACTCAGTGTATTGCTTACTTTCCATGTGCAAAACAGAATTTGCACATGCAAATTTAACACATGTGAGCTCTTCCCATATAGATTACAATTTCAGTGTGTGAGGCAAATGGGAGTATAATTGTCTCAATATTTTGTGCCAAATTCTTGAAACTCTTTGAAAATTTGGCACAAATAGATGGTGCAGTTTTTTTTATGTCTGTTGTAATTGTAGTGTTAAAGGTGATAAATTCTAAATTAAGGGCATTGCAGATGAACATGCAGAATAGCTCTTTGTTTTTAAGACTGAGAACTAAGTAACTGCTACTGCAAGCAGTGTGGTGTACTTAAACTACACTAAAGATTTTTGGCTCTCATGAAACAACGCCATATTTATTGTATAGCTCAGATTTGTTATTTGCTCTATAACTTTGTGACTTCCATGTCTGCCCTACCAGTGTACTACTCAGATGTGCTGCTTAAGAAGGTTATTCTGACTTTATAAGGCAGTTTGATTAACATGCAATGAATATACCGCTGAGAATTAGAAAATCTGGCCCTTTATACTCTGCTTTGCAGTGTTTATTGTTCACTTGATGAAGAAATACTAGAGTGCAGTGTGTGCTCCTTGTCATCCTTTCCAGCTCTCCTATATGTCTCTCTAAGCTAGGGCTGCTAGAAGCAAGGTATTGGAGCTGGTTGTCCCTATACATTCTGAGGCCTCCCCCATGTTGACTGAATCCTGATGTGGAGCGGTGCAGGTGTTTTCAGTTCCAACAGCAATGCCAAGGCAGCAGGTGGATGGTGCATCTGCTCTACATTGTGTAAAGGCCTGATCCTGCAAAGTACTTAGTATCTCTCGTAAGATGCTCATTACTTTTTGCGAGGACTGTAGAAAGGGAAGGTACACGAGGCATAGAAGGAAGCACAGAATCTTTCAGCCTCATGCCCCTACTCTTCAAAATACATTTTTGTTATGTTGTCAATGAAGACCTCTTTCACAGCCTTTACTTTCTTGTGAGGAAGAATGTTTTGTAAGTGTCTCTTTTGTGGTGAACTCTTGCCCAATGCCCTCCTAATTTGAAAATATAAAAAACCTCTATTGATTTTAATCAGATACTCTTCTAGTGTACTGCTAGTACATCCATATTCCTTGCATAGAGTACATCTTAATTAGTAAAATATATCATTTTAAAATAGGTCTTAAAATATGTCCTATAAACACAGAATTCCCTAATAGCTCTTTTACTAGGTTGATTAGGCAAAAAAAATACCATTATGCTGGTGCTACTTGAGAGATTGGGAGGAGCCTGAAGAATGGAATGTTTCTTTCATAATCTTAGAATGGCATTTTTTTTCTTTCCAGGAATAGATTGACAATGTGCCTTTACTGGGCCAAAAGTAGAAATATTTTACATGTGAATCAGTTGCATTCATAGCAGGTTCACTTAAAGTAGCATGCTTCCTTATGCCAATTAAGTTTGCAGCAAAATGAGTCACTTAAAATAAAAGGCAGGAAAGTGAACAAAAGAAGCATGTAGCTATTTGTGTGTACTGGAGTCACATGATTTAATTAGAAAATAAGAAATATGTTTTCAGTTTTTATAATGCTAAAAAATGATTAAGGTACCTAGAGAGGAAAAAGCTACTTTATTTTTAAAGGCTATTAAGAGTTATTAAAGCCAACATTTAACATATTCAGATATATGGGAACAATATTACAAAGAGGACACACTTTGAACACAATCAGTAGTTATGTGACAAGAGGAAATATAACTGAAATGCAGTTTTCCAAAGATGGATTTTATGGAAAAGCCATCTGTTAATTGCTTGACAAATACTCAACACTTTATTTCAAGAAAAGCAGGGCCTAAAGGAAGTCCTGATCTGTACCTAAAACATAGGTTGATCAACATAAGTCAGGTTTGTGGGGAAAATTCATAGACTATGTGATGTAGTTAGGTTGAACTGATATCCAGTGTAGACGCAAAATGGTTGATGGAAGAATTATTCGCTCTGCCTAGCTACTGCCTGTTGAAGGTCTTACTGTAGTGATATAAAAATCCTCCTCCCTCCCTCCCCCCCTCCCCCAACCACTGTAGGAAGTGCCTACGCAACACTGCAGAGGCTTAGCTGCAGCTGTGCCACTGTAGTGCTGGTAGTGTAGACATACCCTTGCCGACTGACTTTGAGCAGCTCTGCCACTGTTAATTTTCTCAGCCACTCAGCTTATTTGATTCCTAGCCCATCACTGTTCTGCCTCTTTAACTTCTCTGTTGAGAGGAGCTTCCCCATGCTTCACAGAAGTAATTCTGTTAGAAAAAAGTGCTAAGGTATTGTCTACAATACAGTTTTTTTTCTTCTGAGAAGCAAACCACGGTTTTAAACAGCATGGAGTAACTTGGCAGTGCTCAGTGCATTCCTCATTTGTGTTCTGCTGCAGAAGAGTGAAACAGATTGGAACAATACAGTGGTGATATTTAAAGATTATAGCACTATAGTAGATTAATACAGTTGTAGTAATATGACTCAATCATAAGAGAATATTCCTTAAGCTACTACAATGCAGCTTATTTGTATTAAGCTGCAATACAAAAATAGGTAGGATATTTCAGTGGTAGGTACAACAATTGCCTTCCAGGCAAACAAAACAAACAAAAAACCCCAACAACACAGTAAACAGAAATAAAAGAGAAGAGAGATGAAATGTAAAAGCAGTAAAGATTTTAAGTATTCTCACAGCATCTGCTAGTATCAGTGGGGGAGAACTGAAGAATGCAGTAATGAAGGAAGGGGAAAGTGAGTGGAGTTTAGTGTCAATCAGATTAAAGTGTATAGGAAAGTTTTTAAGGTGAAAGTTGAAGAGATTAATTAAATTGCATGAAGGAATTTCTGATAGAAGAGAGAACAAAAATGAAAGGGCAGCCTCCAGCTGGGTAGTCACAGGAATGGGACAGTGAGGAATGCATGAGTGGGGAGTAATTGGATGCTAGATATAAGCCTAGAAATTTAGGGTCATGTGAGTCCAAGGAGAGTTTTAAAAATATCAGGCTTGTGACATGAACTGGATTCAGTGATGGATATAAGTGTGTTGCAGTTGACATAGTTATAACTCTCATAAAGTTTTACTTTCTGGAGTTGGAGTATAGTCCGGTAACAGAATTCTTGATCCCTGAAGTTTGAGTCTAGATTTTATGAAGATGACAAAAGAAAAAAAATGTGCTACTTGAGATGGGATATGCTTGAGGCATGAGTAAGGATTTAAACAGAGGATTACAAACAGAGTCTGGAACGGAAACAGGCAGGCTATCTATTCTCATTTGCTCAGACATCTTCTCACCATGATTATTGGTCTAGATACTGGTGTCAGTCTGAGTAGGAGGTGAAGGGGCTACCACTCAGCCCTATGCAGTGGTGCTTCCTGTTGGGTGCCCAATCAAAGCATCTAATGGCAGCATGCAGGTGTTCTTGGCTCCCATGAAGGATTTTACACATACATGCACACGCGCACAAAGGGAACATATTCTCTTTTCTAAACTAAACACACCCAATTCTTTCAGCCCTCCTTCATAGCTCATGTTCTCTAGACCTTTAATCATTCTTGTTGCTCTTCTCTGGACCCTCTCCAATTTATCCACATCTTTCTTGAAATGCGGTGCCCAGAACTGGACACAGTACTCCGCCTGAGCAGCAGCGGCTGGAACCCAAAAGCTCTTTAAATTGTTGCTGGAGCCATGGGGTGGTACACTTTGTGTGGTGCTTAAGGAGTGGCTGGGGGACTAGTTCCTAGCCATAGCCCTTCTCCCCAAGGCCCTGTCCCTTTTGGAGGCCCAGGGCCGCCACCATCCCCTGGCCAAGTCTGTCCTTATGTCTTTAGCCCTGTATATAAATAATAAAAACACTTATATCTAAAGTGCTTTGTAATACACCCTTTCCTTATAATGTGTATTCTGGTAGAATTGCCTGGCAGTTCTGGTAGACCTACACTGGTAGTGCAGTTTCTGGGGGGGGTTCTTCAATGGTGTCCTTTCCAGCTTGAGTAACCTCCTACATTTTGTCTGTTTCATTTCTAAGCTCTTCAGGGCAGGGACCATGTCTTTATATGAATTTGTGTTTTAAGGGAATCTGTATGCTTGGTTTCTAACACACTAAAACATAAAAATGATAAAATCTGATAAAGAAAAGCTTACTGAACTATTTGTGTAATGATTTTTCTCTCCCTGATGGAAAGAGATGTCAATCCATAATTTTTCCCCTAGTCTTTCACAAGTAAAGTGAAGAAAATCCACTAACCTCGAAATTCTCAGAGAAAAAATATAAAAAATTAAAATGAAATATAATCACTTAATCATGCATTTATTAAGAAATGCCAGATGGGTTCATATGGTCATCTAGTCTGACCTAATGTATAACACAGGCCATAAAACTTTCTTGAGTTAATTCCTGTTTGAATGAGGGCATATCTCTGATCTAAAACACGCTTCCTTATTGGTCCTTCCCCAGCTTGCAGCTTCACAAGAGAGATTATTGCAACCTGAAAAATGTAAATGCTGTCAAAGAGCCTATAGATAACATGAGCAAGATTTATCAGAGTAGTTCTGGAGTCATTGGGCCAGACCCTCAATAGCACCAGTATATCTGTCAGTAGCAATCCCCTTTAGCAGCCTTTTTCTTTTTGTTTTTTGTAGCCAAGTGGTCTCAGTTTTTCTCTGCACTTTGTTTTCAGAATGATCTTCCTCCTACAACCCTATCTCTGATGTTCCACAGGGCTCTGAGTTGAGCCCCTTCTTCTGTCTGTGCCTAATCTGAGTCACCCCATCTCTCTAAACCGTTTTAATCATCCCATGCATTGGGATGAGTCTTACATCTATTTCTGCATTATTGTCCTGTCATGTGCTAACCAATCTTGTTTTTTAGATAAACCTTCTAAATCTTTACCTTTTTTCCTAGTGTAGACATGCCTACCATTCTTTTCCACCCCAGTTTCACACAGGCGTGTGCTCTGTTCTTTTTCTTCACTCCCCTTGTTCAGGCTCTACTAAGTGTTGCTGCCTCTTTGTTTAAAAGTATAGAAAATATAGCCAACATAATTGTTCATGTCCTACTTCTCTTGCACTTGGATTACTGTAAGATCTTCCTCTCCCTTATCTATGTGCTCAATTTACTACTTTGCTCACCAGACAAACCAATTCGTTTTCTTTGAATCCCTTCCTTTGAATTTTGACCTACCATATCATGTATAATCTTGTTTTCTTCTTCAAGGTCTTGCACAACTCTCTTCCAACTTATGTGCATATGTATCTGAAGTAATGTTTTTTTACTAGTTCTGGCTGTCTGATACTGGAATTCAGCACTTCCAATTCTTCTTTTGAATGAATTTTTTCCTTGACTCTTCTTCATGAAGTGAATTCTCAGTGCAGCAGGGTCTCTACCTTCTTTCCTTCACATCTCTACTAAAATAGCACATTCTCTGTGATAACTGACAGACTATGATCTCTAGTTAAGTTCCCCTTCTACTCCCAACATTTTGAAAGAGGAGAAAGAGGTAATTTAAAAATAGTTTACGATTAGGCATAACAGTGCTTATTATTTCACTTTGAAATAGTTTTCAAAATAAAATCTGATCTTCTACTATGTAAACAATAACTATGGCTTCTAAATAGCCTAAATCTACAATACTGAAAATAGTATTTTACAATTTTGTAAATATGGACTTGACAATGAGTTTAAAAATCCTCCCTAGGAAAAAAAAGGAACAGGTGAATAGCAGCTAGGAATTCATTGCCTTGTGTCAAAGCTTTAACATTGTTCATGGCATTCTATTTATATCTTAATATTCTCATGCATGTGAAAAGTGAGCTATTGTGCGTAACAGACTTAAAGACTAAAAAGATAATTGACAGTTTTTTGTTGATTTAAGAATGTCATGTGTTTTGCATGATATAAATTTGTAAGCTGTTTGCCTATAGTGTGATCTGTCCAATAAATTGTTCATGACAGAAGGTAAAGTGAATGAGTCAGCCCATCAAATCATAGTTCACGAGTCTATTCTTTTAAAGTTTGACATGCTCATGCTGTTTATAGAATATGCGTTTCGGTTAACACCACCTTTGAATTGGAATCAAGAACATTTGCCTCTTGACACAGTTCACGTTGATGGGCTTAGAAATGTGTGGCATCCGTTCTGATGTTAGAATTAATAAACATCTTTCAAAAGACAAGTTGGGTAGACAAGATACTGGTCTTGCATATGACACGTCCTGTGTCTGTGAGATTGTTTAGTCCGTTCTCATACCTAAACTTCTTTAGTACTTATAAAATGCTGCATGTTACAGAAATGCATTGGCAGAAAGCATTCATAAATATGCAGTAGTATATTTGGAATATCTTCAGGGGTGTGTGTGTGTATAATATAAATAAAATCAACATTTCTCTAAGGGTTATCCCAGGAGGATTTATAAAAGCACTTTTGGCACCTAACTCTCACTGAAGCCAATGGAAGTTAAGTATCTTAACCTATTGAGGCACTCATGAAAATCCCACTAGTCACCTATCTACTTGGATACTTATTTTTAAATATTTTTGAATATCTGGTCCTGTATGACTTCCTCATGAAGATGCTTCTCCCTTAAGAAGGGAGATGGTCTCAGGGACCATGTGTACACTGCAGCACTATTTCAGGATACCAGAGGTACCATAATAGCTATTATGCTTCTTTTGAGCATGCCGTTATTTCATGATATAACCGGCTTGCTATTCTGACATCCCTGTAAACTTCATTCCAGGAGGAGTAAGGCACATTTCGAAATAGTGATTTGTTTCAAAATAAGTGCTGTGTTCGCAGCATCAAATTTTGAAATAAACTATTTCAAAATAACATCGAAATAAGATACACAATTTGAGCTATGTTAATTGCGTATATTATTTCAACCTACGGTGTAGTGTAGACACATCCTAAGACTGCTAAACCCTGACTGTCTGGGGTATAGCCCTACATAACCCTTTCTTTATAGGAAATGTGTGTTTAAAAAAAAATTAATTACTGTGAATTTCCTGTATAGCTATAATCTAGTTGAAGAAAATATTTTGTGATGGCTAAAACAGATTAGATTAAAAGCTATTTTTGGAGCATTAAAACTAACAATATGCCCATAAATCAAAATAGATATATACTGCATGCTTGGTATATTAAATTATTTAGTAGATTCTTTTTCTGTTAATCAGGTTTATTTTTGGGGGAGAGGCGGGAGGAAGGGAGAAGAGCTTGGCCCACTTAGTGCTGAAAAAAGCCAACTTTATTTTTTGTGTCTTCAGATTAGTCTGTTTTTCATTGTCTATGTTCAGTTTGGAAAATACAGGCCTCTTTCATATATAATGTAATATCTGAAGCAGTATTTTTTGCAGTTTAGGCTGACTGATATTGGAATTCAGCAATTCTATATTTTCTATTTTGAATAAAAATATTATGGTGTTTTTGTTAAAGTGGTTCTCTGTGTATGTATAACTCAGCATTGTATGGGTCTTTTTACTCAGTTTTTGTTTTTTTGTAAAATAAAATGAAAATATACATGCTGTATTTAAAATCATTGCTCTGGGGTGGGACTCAGGATGAGGGTTCAGTATGCAGGCAATCCTGAGGAGAGCACAATTGCACAATTTAATCTGTTTATAAATGTCCAAATTCAGCCTTTAGACAGAGGTCATAATCAAATATTTTACTTTTAACATTTGAACTGTTGAAAAAAGATAAACTTTTGGAGTTGTAGCAGCAGAGCCAAGTGAAGACCAGAATTTAATTTTAGACTTCATGGAACAAATTCTGTCTTCAAAAAGTTTTATGGATGTGAAGTCAAAATAAAGGGGAAGGAAATCTACATGTTAATTTGAAAGGTACCCAACAATTTAATGCAGTTTAATTTTCCTTTTAAAATTATTTGTTCCCTATCAAAGATAGCAATGAATGCATAAACATTTTGTTTAAACTTTTACTGTGTTTCATATAAAAATATAAATTGGAGTTGTTAGCAAGGAATATGTTTGGCTTACTGGGAAGTTTGAGCTAATGAATATTGTGAGAGACTCCAGTGCAAAGTTAGGTTAATATTTGTTACCGATCTGACTGAAGTTGATTTAAACAGAGTAGCCAATTTAATAGCTGAAAACATTGTTTTGTCTCCAGATATATACAATTTTATCCAATAACTCACCACTGAAAGTTTCACTTTTTTTGGCTTTCCATGTTTCCATCCTTCAATATGGACTGGCTAATGTGTGACCCTTCTGGAGGGTGAGGGTGGAGAAGTCTTTTCACATTTGAATGCACTAGTAGACTCAGTCTGTCTTATCCCCTGAGAAAAGTCCACTGCCTTTTCTTGTTTTCCCTCCTCCCAATTTTCTGAAGAATTGGGCTGTGCCCAGGAAAGCTCATGATACCATCTCCATGTTTTGTTAGTCTATAGAGTTCTACCAGACTATTTGTTGGTTTTTTTTTTCAGTTTATAAGTCATATTCTCTAGACTTTTAATCATTCTTGATGATTTTCTCTGTACATTCTCCAATATCTCCACATCTTTCTTGAAACATGGTGTCAAGAACTGCGCACAATACTCCATTTAAGGTCTAATCAGCGCAGACTAGAGCAGAAGAATGACTTCTCGTGTCTTGCTCACAACACTCCTGCTAATGCATCCCAGAATCATATTTGCTTTTTTTGCAACAGCATCACGCTGTTGACTCATATTTAGCTTATGGTACGCAATGACCCCTAAATCCATTTCTGCAGTTGCTTCCCATTCTGTATGTGTGAAACTGATTGTTCCTTCCTAAGTGGAGCACTTCGCATTTGTCCTTATTAAACTCAGATTCAGATTAGAGAAATCTTAGAAGCAAGAATGACTCATGGTAAAGAGGGGTTTGCATGGATCCTTTATTCAGGTAAACTATTGTAGGAAGTGCTGTAAGCCAAGCAACCACTCATGACTAATTATGTAGCTTTGTTTGTTGCTCCCATAGTCTGCAAAAATAAATCAGAACTAGGGTTCAAATCTGCATGTGAAATGTAATGATTTTGCACGTGCATTCTCTCTCTCATACGCACAGGATATATATTTTGAAAGAAAATTTCCAGCACATAACTTTATATATAAAATCCCCTTCCATCTCAAGGTGCCTGTGGGATAGTACAGTAATTTATGCTACAGATCAGAAAAACATTATTCAAAAAACAAAACAAAAAACAATGTGATGAAACTACATAAACTATCTTATCTTCAGATTATGAAAATGGGAAGCAATTTGGCTATATTTTCTCCTTGAATGTAATCTGGCAACATGAATAAATGGCCTACAAGGGAAAAAAGAATGGGAGTGGGGGAGAACAGCCTTCTTGAACACTATTGGTTCATAGAGGGGAATCCAAGTCGGAACCTTTCTGATCTATTTGGGCAAATCAAAGAAGATACTTTTTTGCCCAACTGAATTTTAAAATACTTGTCTTTCTAAATCTTGTTGTCACATGAAAAAAAATCTAAATTTTTGAATAAATGAATCATGTTTTAGTAGCAGGATGTACTCTTCAAGCTATATCCTAAGTGGGCTTGCAGTCTGATTGTTTGTTTGAACAATATTCAGTGCAAATAATAGAAGGCTGTGTCTACATGAGAATTCAAAAAAAAGTTGAAGAACTATATTTAGAAATACAGGCAGTCCCCGGGTTACGTACAAGATAGGGACTGTAGGTTTGTTCTTAAGTTGAATCTGTATGTAAGTCGGAACTGGCATCCAGATTCAGCCGCTGCTGAAACTGATCAGCGGCTGACTACAGGAAGCCCGAGGCAGAGTTGCTCTGCCCTGGGCTTCCTGGAATCAGCCGCTGATCAGTTTCAACAGGCTGAATCTGGACACCAGTTCTTACATACAGATTCAACTTAAGAACCCCAGGCGTCCCCAAGTCAGCTTCTGCTGAAACTGATCAGCGGCTGATTCCAGGAACCCCGGGGCAGAGCAACTCTGCCTCAGGCTTCCTGTAGTCAGCGCTGGTCAGTTTCAGCAGCGGCTGACTTGGGGACGCCTGGGCAGAGCAGCTTGGGTGCTGCTGTAGTCAGCTCTGGTCAGTTCCAGCAGTGGCTGAATCAGGACGCCTGGGGCAGAGCAGCTGGGGTGCTGCCGGGTTGGTCCAGTAGCGCCCAGAGCGGCGCTATGGGACCAACCGGCAGCGCCCCAGTTGCTGTACCACAGGCGTCCGGAGCAAAGCCGCGGAGCACGGGGGCAGCAGGACAGCCCAGACGCGCCGCGGCTGTCCTGCTGCTTGTGTGCTCCGCGGCTTTGCTCCCCGTCTCCCTGGTCTCCAGCAGACCAGGGAGATGGGGAGCGGAGCAAGCGGGCAGCGGGACAGCCGCGGCGCATCTGGGCTGTCCGCTGCCTGCGTGCTCTGTGGCTTTGCTCCCCGTCTCCCTGGTCTGTTGGTCTCTAGCAGACCAGGGAGACAGGGAGCAAAGTCTCTGAGGACACCAGCAGCGGGACAGACACGTCTGGGCTGTCCGCTGCCTGCGTGCTCCCCGGCTTTGCTCCCTGTCTCCCTGGTCTGCTAGAGACCAACAGACCAGGGAGATGGGGAGCGGAGCACGCGGGCAGCGGACAGCCCAGACGCGCCGTGGCTGTCCTGCTGCCGGCGTCCTCAGAGGCTTTGCTTCCCGTCTCCCTGGTCTGCTGGTCAGTCAGTCAACCAGCCTGGGACTGCAGTTCAGGTTCCCGCAGAGCTGCTGGCTGGGAGCTGCCTAGTTAAGGACCTCCCAGACAGAGCCTGCCCTATCCCCTCTTTCCCCAGGCCACCACCCAAACCCTCTGTACCCCTTTTCCCCCCTTCTCCCAGGTCACAACTCCCTCCTAGACCCTGTACCACCTCCCACATCCCTCTTGCAGGCCAGGAATCCTTTCTCTGGACCCTGCACACCATGATCTTGCCTCAGATCACAACCCCCTCCTTCACTTAAACCCCTTCTCAGACTCTCACCCTTTCCTGAAACCCAAACCTCTACCCTAAGTTGCCTTCTGCACTCAACCTCTGTCCCAGACCATGCACCCTCTCAACAGAAGTGTGGCCCTTGACCACTTGCCAAAATCTTGGAGTGGCCCCCCATTACAAATGTCCTGTCCCTGTTGTAGAGAATGTTTGGAACCCTGGGTTTAAACAGTTTAGTCCCTTTCAAACCATTTGTGTGAGGTTTTTGTGAAAGTCATCAGTGCAGCCCTTTTCCATCTGTTCTGTTCATACTTGTAGAATGAAAATTGTCCAATGTTTTACTGATGAAAACAAAATATAGCATCATCTCCGGTTCAAAATTGCAGTCAATTTTTTTTCTATAGCAGAGCACTTCTTAAATTCTTTCAACCCAGTTTGTTCAGATCAAGACTATAAAATTCAAAAAAGCTGCCTCTATGGATTTCTTAAACCATTTCAGCAGAGCACTGTGAATTGCAGAGTTTTAAACCACTAAGGGACTTCCCCATTTTTAACAAAGTTTCAGAAGTCTGCAGTAAACGTCTCTAAAGTTACTTAACCAGCATTTCAAAAAGCACTCAAAGGGAATGTTCTACACTGGGGATAAAACATATTTGGAAGTTTCTGGGCCAAAACATTACATGTTCCTTTCCCCATATAAATACATAATATTTTCCATAAAAATCTTTTCCAGCAATGTACTGCTTGATGAGAATATTGAAAACTATCTGTCCATTGAGATGGTTAGGGGCATACAAAATCTAGCAACAGGTAATAATGTCTTCCCCCCCCCCCCCCCCCCCAGCAGGACAGGATTTAAATATAAATGTAACAAGGCAACATAAGCAAAAGGAGTAATTAGAGGATTGCTGTTCTGTTTCACTCAGCAAGGAAGGACTATCCAGTGGTTGGGCAGTATGTGGCCCATCGGTTAGCTACTTGCAGGCTGCCGATGCTTTATTTACCTGCACAGAAACCATTGATCCACAGCCAATGGGAACTACAAGCAGCTATACCTGCAGCCTGCCAGAGGCTAACAGTTTCTGACCTGCAGGCCATTTATTGCCCACCCATGGACTAACCCCACACCAAAGTCTCTTCCAAGCTCCTTGCCTAAGGGGGGGGGGGGGGTACAATTTACTAATTTAAATAAAAACTCACAAATGAATATGCACATAGCTACTGTATGGACCAAACACAGATTTTTAAAAGTGGGACTTACTCCTCACTTCAAACTCAACATGCTTATTTTATTCTGGAAATATCAGCTTTTCCAAATATTATCCTTCTGGCAGCAAACCCTAATGAGACATTTCAGGCAAAAAGCTTATTCTGAGCAGAGTGTTGCCCAAACTGAGGTTAAAATGGAAAGCCATTTTTAGCTTTTGGGTTGATGGGTGGCATTTAGCCACTTCCTAGATGAAAGGAAAAATGAGGGAGCTGCATGACCCAGGAAATACCCTCTGAGAATTTTCCATGGTTGGTACTGTACAGTCTTTTGCCTGGTTTCTCTGTGTGCAGAGAGAGTGCCTTCATGTTTGCCTATCGCTTTGTATTCTAATCTGTACTGTTCAGATTCTGCTGTCTCCCTATCTCTCTGACCTCCCAAGAACACATCTGGAGATTGTAGTGCAAATATTGTATGAAGGTGAACTAAAAATACTTTTTGTTCTATCCTTTTTACGCTGGTTATTTGTAATCAAATAACAATACAAATTATACATAGCTCACTTGATATTTAGGGTTGCAATTAAAATCAATATATTTGAAAATTTAGACAACATCAAAATACTTACGTTCTGTAACTGTTTAATGTGATTCAAAATTTTAATTTTTTTTAAACCTAGCAATTCATATTTTAAATCATTTGACAGCCCTACATTATAGTAATATGTTTCTGGTCAGGATAATAATTTTAAATCTTCTGGTGTAATCTACTGATTCTGCATATGTCTGTGTGCAGATTAAGTCATAAACATCATTCATTCCTTTTCTTAATTGTACTGTAACAGTGGTAAGAAGAGTGGCACAAATGTGTCAGGAACTGTGGATGAGAATATTACTCTTTGCAACATCTGGGCCACGGTTACTCAGAAGCATAGGCACAGACTTCCCCTCTAGCTGAAGGTGCTGGAGACCTACTCTGTCCTGCCAGTTCCCAATCTCGCTCTGCCTCCTACACAGTGTACCCCATTCCTTCTCCTCCCCAACTCTCCTGGAGCTTCCTGAAAACCATCAGTCAGCTGTTTGCAGTGCTCCAGAAGAGCTGGGGGGGGCTGAAGAAGGACCACCAGTAGCCAAGAGTCATGGCGGGGAGGGAAGGGGGTAAGGAGGCTGAGGGCGAGCTTGGCTTCCAGGGAGTGCTCAGGCAGGAGGGAATATAGAGGAAAGATTCAGCTTTGATGTAAATGGTCTGATTAGCTAAACAAAACACTTTTCTTATTTTCAGTAGTCTGCCTGTGTTTTCATGGCATCTGAGTTAGACCCTTCAGTTGATAAAGCGAAATAAGTTACAATTATTTTAGATATTACAGGTCAGTCATTTCACTGAAACCATGAACCAAAATTATGTTGAGTGGTAGAGTAAGAAACATCGTAAAAATTATATTATTCTTCAGCCTGTGAAAATTATTATTGCAGATGATCTAAGGACCATAAAAGTAAATTTTTCCAAGATCACGTGTTGTCATTTTCTCAAACATTTTATATATGTATTTATATTACCAATCTGCCATGTGTACGTATGTATTTTATTCAATCTAAGCATAATTCTGCTATAGCAAAGTATCTTTTAACTTCAGGACAGCCAGAACCTGCAAGCATAATAGAATAAAAATACAGCAGATAAATACAATTTGAGATCCTTTCATTTTAGCGGTCCTTTTCACTCTTTGACAATATATAATTTGCTACTGTTCATATTGGTGTTTCTTATTTTTGGAATAAATTAACTTTTTTCTTGTCCCCCAAGTACAATGGTTGCGAGTCCCTAACTTATTTTGTTTTAACCCGTCACACAGTAAGTTAGTAAATGGTACCCCCCATAACAACCTTTGTCATGCCCTGCTATAGTTGTTCTGTCTCTACTTCTCTCTATCCATTCACACTCTCCTTTTGTTACTCCATTATTTGTCCACATTATGGTTTTGGTTTGTTTATAATTTTTTTGCCTTACCCTTTGCCCCAACTTGTCAAACTATTAATTGGAGAAAAGGCATTGCTGGTTTGTTGGGGGCACATGCTGTAACGTCGTATCTCAGCTATGAGAGCAGATACTCAGCGTTTAGACTGGTGAACTATTTCCTGAATCTGTAATGCTGAATCCTTGAACTGGCATAGTGTCAATTTGTATTGAGCAATAACGTTTCAAGAAACTGTTCATTGCTTTATCCACAGCAATGTGTTTGTATGGGGAATATGAATATTATTCAGATTCAATAATATTCATTCTAATATCTGCAAAAGCGGCGAGGAGTCCTGTGTCACCTTATATACTAACTGAAATGTAGGAGCATAAGCTTTCATGGGCAAGGACCCACTTCGTCAGATGCATGTAGTGGAAATTTCCAGAGGTAGGTATAAATATGCAGGCCAGAATCAGGCTGGAGGTGACGAGGTGGATCCAATCAAGGAGGATGAGGCCCACTTCTACTAGTTGATCTGGAGGTGTGAATTCCAAGAGAGCAGAAGCTGCTTTTGTAGTTAGCAAGCCGTTCACAGTCTTTGTTTAATCCAGTGTTGATAGTGTCAAACTTGAAGATGAACTGTAGCTCAGCAGTTTCTCTTTGAAGTCTGGTCCTGAAGTTTATTGCTGCAGGATGGCTACCTTTAGATCTGCAATTATGTGTCCAGGAAGATTGAAGTGTTCCCCTACAGGTTTTTGTATGTTGCCATTCCTAATATCAAATTTGTGTCCATTGATTCTTTTACGTAGGGACTGTCCAGTTTGGCCAATGTAGATAGCAGTGGGGCATTGTTGGCACATGATGGCATATATTACGTTAGTAGATGTGCAGGAGAATGTACCAGTGACAGTATGGCTGATCTGGTTAGGTCCTGTGATGGTGTTGCTGGTGTATATATGTGGGCAGAGTTGGCACCGAGGTTTGTTGCAAGGATTGGTTCCTGAGTTCGAGTTATTATGGTGCGGTGTGTAGTTGCTGGTGAGAATATGCTTCAGGTTGGCGGGTTGTCTGTGGGCAAGGACTGGCCTACCTCCCAAGGCCTGTGAAAGCGAGGGATCGTTGTCCAGGATGGGTTGAAGATGACTAATGATGTGTTGGAGAGGTTTTAGCTGAAGACTGTAGGTGATGGCCAGTGGTGTTCTGTTGGTTTCTTTCTTGGGCTTGTCCCGTAGCAGGAGGCTTCTGGGTACACGTCTGGCTCTGTCAATCTGTCTCCTCACTTCCTCGTGTGGGTATCGTAGTTTACAGAATGCATGTTGAAGATCTTGTAGGTGTAGGTCTCTGTCTGAGGGGTTGGAGCATATGCAGTTGTACCTCAGTGCTTGGCTATAAACAATGGATCGTGTTGTACCCAGAACACTAAATGTTTTGTAGAAGTTTCAGAGAAAACAGAAATGGGTGTTTAGAGAAATCAAGTGTGTATAGTTAAGGCAGTGTTTAGAAAACACTTAATTTTGTTGGAAAATCAGTTGCAAGTTGTTGTTGTTAGTGCCAGTAATTTGCAGAAATATGGCTGCACAACCTGGTTCTCTTCCATCAAATTTGTCTGGCTGGCCTCTTTTGATTTTGTTTTTATTGGTGAACATATTCTGATAACCAGTTAAGATATTAAACCAATAAACATAACTGTCTTCATGGATATATCTCTGTCCTTCTCATATTTGCCCATAGAACCTATAGATGTTCAGTAATTCTGGCATATCAGCTTCACCGTGAGAGAGACAGGGTGCATGAGGGGTTTTTTTTTATATTGGACCGACTTTTGTTTTGATCTTAAGGTATGTCTACACAGCAGCATTATTTTGGAATAACAAATATTATTCCGAAATAACATAGTCCACATCTACACCTGGATAACCGTACTCAGAGTAGTTATTAATGTTTCTCAATCCTGCTGGAAAGGCATAACAAGTGGGGTTCCACAGGGATCTGTTTTGGGACCGACTCTTTGGGACCATATTGGTTGGCATTATTGTATTACCTTCCTTTTCTTTCTCTCTCTTCTATTTTTGCCAGAGTATCAGGATGATAGGCCTATAATTACCCATATCATCTTGTGTATCGATTACACATTAACTGCTTTCTTCCAGCCTTCTGCAACTTCCCCAGTATTTTAAGAGTTATTCAAAAACAGCAATCTAAAAAGCTCTTTGGCCAGATTTTTTTAAAACTCTTAGATAGAAGGTAATGAGAGCTGCTGATTTTAAATGTTTGACTTGAGTAGCTACTTATTACCATCCTCCTGAGTCCCTGTTTCTTTATAGTAATAGAGATGTAGCCGAGTTAGTCTCTGATTTGTCAATTTTATATGGGTTCACTTTTTTTATTGTATCCCTTTGATATATATGGTCATGCCAATATTCTTTCAAAATTTGATCTAAGAAAGTGGGTCTGGCCCATGAAAGCTCACCACCTAATAAACCATCTTGTTGGTCTTTAAAGTGCTGCATAGTCCTGTCTTTTATTTCCTTATATTTATATAGATTTTACTCCCACTGAAAAGTCTTCATTGCATATTACTGTGTTTTGTTTCTCTCTAGTCATCTTAACCAATTTGTGATTTAAAAAAAAAATATTCCTAACAAGCAGTGCGTTTCTGCAAAAGGTGTGGGGGTTTTTTGTTTTTTGTTTTAAAGAGATTATGTATTTGTGGAGGGAAGGGGCCATACAAGTATCAACCTCTAGAGATTGGTAAAACTTCTCAAAACCTTTATGATTCCAACATCAGAATTGATACTTGGACAATGGAAATAGGTCCAAAATGTAATTATCTAAACATGATTTTTAATAGAGATCATGTGATGGAGAAGTTTTGATCAATGTAATAAATATGTTCTTTGAGGGCAAGTACTATTTGCCTATGTATGTTGATGAGGCCACAATCTTGATTGGGACCTTTTGGAATTACTGCAGTACTACTACTGCTAACTAATGCATAATTGATAAACAGGATGCCTAGAAGTAAAAAATCAGAATCCAGAAGCTGGGATGTATCTGGACATAAAATGTCAAACTCCATCATTCATCATCTGTATGTTCATGGTTCAGCATCAAAGGAGGGTAGTTGAACAGGCTGACAGACTTTCACATGGACTGTGCTCTTTTATGATTACTCTCAAAACAAATCAGTATGAACTTTGTGCTTTATTGTTTCAAAGAAAAAACCTGTACAGGGTTACTTAGGGTTTGGATCTCACATAAGTGTAATTTTCTTGCACAGAGATCACTTTGCCTGCAGAATGAGAAGTGTTGCAACCCTTTAGGGCTGTCTGCTGCAAACCTGGCTTATATACCAGTTGTTATGTATGTATCAGGGATGTGTAATATGCTAATGAAAGAAATGGTCTGAATTCTGTTATACTCTGTCTGACACTTGAAACGGAACCATCACTGGAGCCACGTAAGTAGATTCCCAGCACCCTTACAAGGAAAGGGCATGGGATAAATTTATTACTATGTATGCTTACAAGTTTAATTGAACTATTCCATTATAGTTAGGCAGCTAGTACAACACAAATTTCAGGCATATCTTAGGACATCTGAAGTACAGCTCTAAAAGAAATTGTGAACTGATGTTTTTGGAAACTGGACTCATGCCATCCAGGTGTTTTATGATACAGGTTAAGTAGTCTTCTCATCAGCGGTGGATATAGGGCAGGGCGAGCGGGGCGGCTGCCCTGGGCCCCGCGCTTCAATAGGCCCCGCGCACGCGCTACTACCTGTCGGTTGTGGCCATGGCGCATGCATGAAATTGTGCTGCCGCGGGCCCCATGCTTCAATAGGCCCCATACCCTGGGCCCTGCAAAACTCTCATCTGCTTCTCTGTCTGATACTTTGCTGCTTCTTTTTGCCAAAACACTTATGCAGTGATTTTTCTAAAGGCCGAACGACCGTTTGCCTTATGGTTTTGTTTTTTACTACTTCCCTAGAATATTTTCTCTTTCCCATTAAGTTCAGTGTTGCACTACAGGCAGTCCCCAGGTTACGTACAAGATAGGGACTGTAGGCTTGTTCTTAAGTTGAATCTGTATGTAAGTCGGAACTGGCGTCAGCCGCTGCTGAAACTGATCAGTTTCAACCGCGGCTGAATCTGGACGCCAGTTCTGACTTACATACAGATTCAACTTAAGAAACCCAGGCGTCCCCAAGTCAGCTGCTGCTGAAACTGATCAGAGGCTGATTCCAGGAAGCCTTGGGCAGAGCAACTCTGCCTCGGGCTTCCTGTAGTCAGCCACTGGTCAGTTTCAGCAGCAGCTGACTTGGGGATGCCTGGGGCAGAGCAAGGGGTAGGCAAGAAAAGCCTGGTCTGCTGGGGGGGGGGGGGGCACTAGCTGCACCTCCCCCCCAGCAGACCAAGGAGACTGGGGTGGGGATGCCCAAGTCCTCCACGGCTTTGCTCCGTCTCCCTGGTCTGCTGACCTGGGAGACACGGAGCAAAGCCGCAGAGCACGCAGGCAGCGCGAGAGTCCAGGCGCGCTGCGCTGTCCCACTGCTGGAGTGCTCCGAGGCCTTGCTCCCCATCTCCCTGGTCTGCTGGTCAGACCAGGGAGACGGGGAGCAAAGCCTTGGAGCACGCCCGCAGCCGGACAGCCTGGGCGCGCTTGAGCTGTCCCCCTGCGGGCGTGCTCCACGGCTTTGCTCCCTGTCTCCCTGGTCTGCAGAGAGATGGGGAGCAAAGCCTTGGAGCACGCCTGCAGCTGGGGCTGGGGCTGCGGGGCAGCCCAGGCGTGCCTGGGCTGCCCAGCTGCCTGAGCCCCTCCGCAGCTTTGCTCCGCGTCTTCCTGGTCTGCAGACCAGGGAGACGTGGAGCAGCTTTTCTCACCCCGGAGTACACGGGCGGCGGGACCGCGAGGTCCCGCAGTCCGTGTCCTCCGGGGCGAGAAAAGCTGCGTTCGTAACTGCGGATCCGACATAAGTCGGATCCACGTAAGTCGGGGACTGCCTGTACTGAAAATGAGGAGTATGTCTACTGAGGTAATTAGAGTTAATCCAGTATAACACAACGTAAAATTAAAATCAGGCCTACTGACTTTAAGGTAATTCCAAAATGGGGATAAAATTCTGTAGTCTCGATTTAGAACCTGACTCTGCAAAGAACCATTATTATGCATATGTTTATCCTCCTCCCCACACCTGTTGATGTCAACTGATATACTTGAAGCTTCAGGGGGTAGCCAAGTTAGTCTGTAAAGGATAAACTGAAAAAACAACAAATACTCTGGTAGCACTTTATAGACTAACACAACATGTAGATGGTATCATGAACTTTCGTGGTCACAGCCTACTTCTTCAGATGACCGGAGTTTTGAGTTTAGGTGTCCAGACCCAAAATAAATAGGAGAGAAGGGAGAGAGGGAAAGTAAGTCCTTGAGTAAGGGCTGCGAGATTTGGGCCTAAAATTGCTTATGGTGGATTTTAAAATAAATCAATCAGTATATTTCTCCCACCTAAGGATTCTCAAATTTCCTATAATTTTAAGAGAAAAGTCTACTTTCCTTTCTGATCTGTTCTTCATGTAATTTTTTGCAGCAATTCAAGTGTATTGAAGAGCTGACTTATATTACCTATAGTAGAGAGAACCTAATATTTTTGAGAGAACTTTCACCAAATCATGGTCTTATAGCATTTGCTTGTTTCTTTGTTGTTTAACAGTACTACGCATCCGGATTGATTCTTTTTTCCACTACTGCTGTCAAACTAAAGTTTTATACATATAAAAGTGCATATAATCACAAAATACCTGTCATTCTGAACTGCAGTTTAGAAACCTAGGACTAGCTAACACATGTTTAAAATCTTTTTTCTAGCAAAATCATGGCCTCAGAGGTATTATACTCCCTCCTTCTTCTGAGCCTAAACTAGTCCCCCCACTGTTAATGAAGTGACCAAAGCTCTTTGAATTCTTCTAGAAGAAGAGTAAACTGGAAAGTATCCATTACAAGAGTGATAGGATATGAATCACTTGATGATTTCCTGTTCTGTTCATTCCCTCTGGGGCACTTGGCATTGACCACTGTTGGATGACACTATACTAGGCAAGATGGAAAAAAAAAAACCCAAAGAACAAAAAAGGCCCCTCGACAACCATTTTCTTTAAAGTTTGCAGACATTAGCATGCCCACAGAAAGCAGAATTGTTGTGTGAGAGAGGTGTCATTTTTACATAGTCACTTCTAAGAGAAGAACTGCACTTTATGTATACTTGCTTATTTAGTGCATATAGATGTGTGTTATTTTAGGAATGTGTTAGTTTTAAATTAAAGATTAGCAGTTAGATATTCTTTGTACCACAATGAATATGCACTGGTTGCAGGTTTCATTTGCTTGTGTTAGGGTGTCAGCAAAATTTAGATACACTGTATGGGATTTAAACTCAGTTTTGCTTACAAGATCTGTTGGCACAGATGGAGAAAAAAAGAAGAGTATTGAATATCAGTGGATCTTAACTTTTTGCTTAAAGTGCATTTAGTTAATAAGTAGGGTACAGAGATTCCCCCAATAGACTAAAATGTTCATATTGAGTCTCTTTTTTAAATTGGTTATAGAGATCTATGCACTGACTTGAACTAGTTGACACGCATGAGTGCACATCAATAATTGTTCTGTATAGTACTAGGTTATGTGGGACATGGTCTAGTGCTGTGCATCAATGTGAAACTTTCTAACGGAAACTCTGCTCAATGTAACTGAGAGAATCTTGGGCTGTAGCTCTCTCAGCCATCATTGTGGCAGATTTGAGAGCTGGGGGGAAGGTTAGAAAAAGAAGGAATTGGAAGGGTGTAATTTTTGTACAATTACTTGAAATGTCCCTGCCACATACCTTCGCAAACTATTCATATAAACAACTAGAAGTAGTGCACTGAGGGACTTAAATGGCAGGCTTTTGAAGTATCAATATGGGGTTTTTTTTTGTTATTTTTAGTACGTGATTCATGTTACATGCAGGTATAATTTTAGTCAATAGTGGGATAGAAGAAGGTCATTTAAACCTGTGGTTCTCAGACTGTGGATTGGGACCCCAAAACATGTCACATCTTACCCTCTCAGGGGTTTGCTTTGACTTGCTGGGTCCCAAGGATGATGCTAAAGCCGAAGGGCTTAAGGCTTGGGCAGTGGGCAGGACTATAAAATATCAGGATTCATTGGGATGCCATCAGCCCCACCTGCACTCCACTGCTAGCCCTACTCTAGCTAGCTTGCTCTACCTAGTCTGTTAGCCCCAGATTGCCCCTTCTTCCCCAACCCCGCTACTGGCTTACTGTGTCCCACTCCACAATCCCCTAACCACCTCTTGCTGCCTCACTTCCTTGTGAGACACAACCCCCTTTCCCATTGAAAGAACCCTTGCTTTTTGTTTCACATAGGGATACTAGCAGTGTTCCCTCTAAGCAGCACAGCTTCATAGGTGATTAATCAGCCCTGCCCAGTCAGTCAGCTCCATGCCCTGAGCCCTTGACTAGGCAGAACTAATTAATCACCTGTGAAGCTGTTTTGCCATGCAGCTTAGAGGGAACACTGGTTACTAGGTGATCAGTTTTCGACTGGAATGCCTGTTGGAAGAGAAACCCTGGCAGTTCCAGCCATCACCATTGCAACATGTCTCCCGTCCAGCTCCTATGTGTAGGGGTGACCAGGTGCTGCATCAGCCCTAAGTGCTGGATTTGCAGCTTCCGTTGTCAGGAAACCATGGCCAATGGGAGCTGCAGACTGGGCAGTAGGCAGAGCCACCTACTGGGGTGAGGAGGACGAGACCTCTTGCTGCTGCTTCAGAGAGCTGCTTGAGGTAAGCTCCACCAGGAGCCTGCATCCCTGAAGCCCCTTCCACCCCAGCCCTGACTCCCCCACCCCCCAACTCCTTTGGCTCTGCTCCCAAGCCTAGAGCCCCCTCCTGCACTCTGAACTTCTCATCTCTGATTCCAGAGCCTGAACCCTCAGCCAGAAACTTCACCCTCTCCCACAGCCCAACACCCTGAGCCAGCCAGTGAAAATGAGTGAGTGAGGATGGGGAAAGCAATCCACGTAGAGGGGGGGAATGGAATGGGTGGAGGTAAGGCCTTGGAGAAGGGGTGGAGCAAGGATGCTTTGTATGAGTAGAAAGGTGGCAAACCTAGGCTCACTACTTGCCTCCTCACTCACCCTCTGGCCCCTCCCATTTGCTTGCCATTGGCTCACCACTTGCCCCTTTCACCTCCCTGCACCACTTGCCTTGCCACTCATCTTCTCACCTGAACAAGACAAATGGTATTCGAATTATACACCCATCAGAGCATGTGCTAAAATGTTAAATTTTGGGGCATTATCTGCTCAACCTAGTAGCAGGACACAGGTTACAGTCCTCCTGCCTGGGGCTAGAGGCCTTGAGCTTCAACTTTGGCTCCCCTGCCCAAAGTGGTGGGGCTCAGGCTTTGGCCCCATCACCCAGAGAAGTGGGGCTTGTATGGGCCCAGGCTTCAGTCCCCCCTACCCGGGTTTGTGAATTAATTTTTGTTGTCAAAGGGTATTGTGGTACAATCAAGTTTGATAACTCCTGATTTTTCACAAATAATTATGGGAGCTTTTTAATACTACTTGTCCTATAAAATTGCTTATTTTAGCAGAATATGTAGTAATGTATTTGTGAGTGATTTGTTCCCACTTTACCATGAGTCCACATTAGTGGCAATTAAGAAATGCTCCTGTTTATTTACAGCTCTGTGAAATAATATGGAGCTTTAAGAATGGACCTGCAGAATTAAAACAACCTTTTATGGGTTTTTTTAAGTGGATACTAAATATAACTAGGAAACAATAACAAATTAACATTTTATTTTATAGTCTGCACAAATGCTTGCTGCAGTTGATTTGAAAAATCACTTGTAAGAATGTATTTAATAGCAGAGAAATTTCATAAAATCCATTATTTTAAAAAATAGAAATGCTATATTCCTTTTATCTTTCATCTTCCTACTATTGTAAATGCAGATCTGTTTTCTCAAGGATTCTTTTTCTTTTGGTAATAAATCTAAATTCCTAGATTCATAAAGGTTAAGTTCAAGAGGGAGCAATAGATCTAGTCCAGTGGTTGTCAACTGTTGTCTGTGCGCTCTTGGGGGGGGGGGGGACTATGAAAATATGGTTTCAGATTCCATTCCATTTTTCTGTTCAATCAAAATTGCTGTATGTGACTACCCCACCTATGGGTCAAAACCCAGAAATGTTGTCACTTAGGACACTAAACCGTAGGCTTCTACTCTTTCTCATATTGCCTCAAATACCACGCCAAACATATGTAACATTTATAGTGGAACTCGTCAGTTTTCAGTCTAAGATTTCTGTGATGGGGGTTCATAGAGGGTTAATTTCCAAAGGAGGCTGTAGCTCCATTCCAAAATGTTAAGGGTCTGCAAATGAAAAAAAATGAAAAACCACTGATTCAGTCTTATCTCCTGTGTATCACAAACCATTACATTTCACCTAGTTACCCTTGTATTCAGCCCAATGATTTGCGTTTGACTGACTAAAATCTATTTACCAAAACCACATTGATTTTTTTTTTAAGACTGCAAAAGATAGAGAATCCACTGTTTTCCTGGTCGTTTGTCCCAATTTTTAATCACTTTCACTGTTTGAATTTGGCTTCTAGAGAGTGAGAATGATTAAAAATGTCTTAGTTCTTGTAAGGCCTTTTTCCTTACAATTTAAGGAGTGCATTGAGTGCTCAGTATTTTCTCCTTGTGAAGATACTATAATCAAGTCACCGTTTAGTCTTCTTTTTGATAAACAGGTTTCTCTTTCAGTCTCTCAATTGAATGGTTTTTCTGCAGCCATTGGATCATTTTTGTGTCTTTGTTTCCCTTTAGTTTAACATTTTTTAAAATGTGGACATCAGATCTGTATGTAGAATTCCTGTATTGTTCTCTCCAATGCCATATTCAGAAATAAAATCCTCTCCTTATTCCGTCTCACCACTTCCCTGTTTATATTAGGTATGTTAAAATCCATGTACAGGGAGTCCCCACTGTAAGTCTCCCTGGTATATATCCGTTCCACACGAAAGTTGTGGACGTTGATAGGAACTGATGTGTTATAAGTCTTCCCATTCCCCGCTATAAGTCATGCAAAACATTCCCCCCGATTTGCTGAAATGGAAGTCAGCCGTGGGGGGAAAAAAATTCCTGCTTTAAGTTGTTTCACTCTATAAGTCCAAGATGCGTTCCAAAAAACTTGGACTTAGAGAGGATGGCCTTTATGTTTGTAAAGTGTAACCACTGGATTTTTTCAATGGTTAAATATTTACATGCAGGGAGCAGGCAGAAACCTGTGCTCACAGGGAGTGGCTTGTGGGGGGGCCCATGGGAGGTGTCAGTGTGGAGCCAGCTTAAAAACCAGCTCCCCACATGCACCAGCTTCTGCTGCTCTTCTTCCCTTCCTTTCCTCTCTCCTTCTGTGCTGCTGCCTCTGATACATACTGTCTGTACTCTTCATTTCCTGTGGGGCACCTACCATTGGGCAGAAGGCAGGATACTGGGCTAGATGGACCATTGGTCTGCCCCAGTATGACTGTTCTTATGTTCTTAAAATTTCATCCTCAATTTCATCCTCACATCACATTATCTTGCATATCTTCGGATATAGAACAGAAATATTTATTGAAAATTTCTGCCTTTTCAGAATCTTTATTAACAATCCTGCCGTCTCCATTCAGTAATGGGCCTGGGACCATAGCAGAAATTTCTTTTGTTCCTAATACTAGGGATGTTAAAAGACGTTTAATAAGGTAACTGTGTAACCGTGAAAAATCTTAACTATTACACAGGCTGTGAGCTCTTCAGTATAAAGCTTAAATAAACTCCATACTGCAGAGCCCGCAGGAAGCCTCCCCTAGAATGGGGCTGCTAGCCGCTGATGGCTCTGCTTCCAGGGAGGCAGCTTTGTTGCCACAGCTTGGGAAATTAGCCTGTTTGAAGAACCAGTTATACAGGGTGGACCTCCCTGGTCCCACAACCTGACCGGTCCCAGATGAGGGATTTTGCTGGATATGAGGAGATATTATCTGGTCCCCCTGCTACTGGACTGGCTGCCAGCTGGCTCCTCCCCTGCACCCTGCCCTGCTGGCCCTCATCCCTCTGCCTTGCCATATTGGGCACCCCAGCATCAGCCCAGCTCCCAATGCACCAGGTTCTCAGCCCTCACTGCCCTGCCAGCCTCTTAGCTGCCAGCCCACCACCAGGACACTCTGGTCTGGCAGGACCATGGCTATTCCAAGACCATGGTTGCTGCCGGACCACAGTCTCAGTTTACAGAGGTTCAAACTGCATTATTAGTTGGGACAGTCCTATTTTATATACGGAATGTAATCAGGTCATGATTGTTGGTCTCTAGGAAATCACTAACTTCCAGTTCAGTAATTCATCTTTATTCACTGCAGTAGTGTCCAAAATAGTTACCTTGTGCTAGCTGCAGTACCTCCTGTGATAGAAAAATATGTACACATTTTAGATACCCCAGTGATGTATTACTAATGGTTACATGTAGCACCCCTATATGTCTCCAAAGTTTAAGTCCCACAAAACAGGTTTGTTATTTTTCTTTCAATACTTCAGAAGTGGGTGCTTAAGAGTTCATCACTCATGCTTGTTCTCTAGTTTGATTCTGTTTGTAACAGACCCCCAGCTGCACCCTCTTCGGGACATTTTTAGTTATCGCTGTCACTGTTCAGGGCACCTGCACCTGTACTTCTCTAATTGTCCAGCAAGTGCACTCACTTTAAGCTCCCCGGCTGTTGTCATTCTAAGTGGAGACCCACATCTCAGTCTCTTCTGATCTGGGTATTGAAAGTCTGCCCAATTTCCTGCCTTCAGTATGCTATTCCAAATAGAGACAAGTTACCCAAAGAGGCCGCCTTGTTTTTCCTCAGAGACTGTTAAAAGGGTTAATTGCTACAAGTACCACACAGGTCTTTCAGTCAAACCTATTTTATTGTGTAAGTATGAAGCACTAGAGAGAAATAATACAATAATCTACTAATTACCCAACAAATCCTTTTTTGTTTGTTTGATCTCTGGAGAATCTCATTTGAACTAATATATGTACACCTCTCCAGGGCAGGTGAGTTCCTCAGTTATCAGCCCTTTGAAATAGATTAGCATCTCCTTCCTACTATAGAAAGTATACAGAATGCCACGTACACAATTGCATTTTAATAATGTGTACCCCAAAGGTATTACATTTATCCTTTCAAGTTAGCACACAGAAATTATTAAAACCTTTTTTTTATAACATTTATCTCCAATCCATAAGGTTTGTTCAGGATATTACAAGGTATTATCAGTCTGTCACAATCACATGGATTTATATGTAGTCAAGATCCTGTGGTTTTGAATTCTAAGTAACTCTAAAAGAAATGCCACCAACTCACACCTCTTTTACACATATTATCCTTCTTAAACAAGTTATAACTAGTCATTTTAACATTCTAATTATGCGTTTCATCCCTCAAACTTTCAAGAATGCCAATTATATCACTTTTTTTCATCAATAAGCATTTTCAGTTGCTCTTGCTTGTTACCCAGACTCTTAAATTGATACAAAAAGCAATTGAAAAAGTGCAGTCTTCATATTGCTTCAGTCTATTCATGACATGCTAATTTTGTGTTTGTAGCACATTTGCCACTTTAGCAATACAAAGGGAAGGTACTAGTTTAACATCCTCCTGCCCTGGTCTCCAACTGAGATTAGCTCCTCTGCCTGTGAATTGCAGGTCATCCTGTTCATAGGTGGCACTCTATAAGATGTACACTGTAAACTAAATTGATAGATGTTATTTAATATACTCTGCAAGATTTCTTTTAATTGATCTTTTATTAAAAAAGTTTTAATAATTTCTACGTGTGCTGGCTTCAAAGGATAAAATAATTGCATCATTATTTTTAATAGCACTTGGAAGAGATTCTTTTCTTTCTAATTTTATTCAAAATCATACAGACTTAAAAGCACTTTGCATGAATTCTCAGTTTTAAGTACTTTTTTCTTCTTAAAGTACAATTTTAAATGCTTCCTGTACAGATTCAGAAATCCAGACAACCTTGTCCTTGCTTGGATGCCCTTCATTTTATCTGGTACAGACTGTCAAATATAATGTGGTGGCTCAGATGATAGAGTAGTCCCGACAGTAAGTATTCTGTTAGAGGAAAATACATCAGCATGAGATGATAGTGGTGTATGACAGAGAGAAGGATCTGATTACAATATTTCAAACTTAAAAATGCCAAATGGCCCCATTACAGGTCCAGCTATCAAAAATGCTTGAGGGGAGAAACATACCTCTCCAGGAACTGTTGTTGCATTTTCTATTCATGAGTTCAAGTGCTTCATTTGCCTTTCACAAATTTTGCAGACTTGTATTTGCTCTACATAGTTTCTAGAAATGTCTAGAAAATGGAAGATAAAAAAATAAACCTCTTGACATTACTGAGGATACTATCCTCTCTTTATTTTTGCTTCAATATGAAATTGCTGTTTGATATTTGCTATCACAGAGGCTATGTCTAGACTTCAAACTTCTTTTGAAACAGATCATCTGAAAAACTTTTTCCAAAAGAGAGCGTCTATACAGTAAAAGCACATCGAAAAAGTGATCTGCTATCTCACATTTAAGCTGTGATTACTGTGCTTTTTCTTCTTTCAAAAAACTCCCTCTTCCCCATCCACACAAGCTTTTTTCCGAAAGAGCTCTTTTGGAAAAAGGCTTCTTCCTTGTAGAAAGATGTTTACTAATGTTGGAAAAACCCCTCTGTTCTTTCGTGGTGTTTTTTTTTTTTTTTTTTTTTTTGAAAGAACGCAGTTGCAGTGGGGATGTAAATGAAGTTTTTTTTTTTTGGAAAAATGACGGTTTTCCAAAAAACCTCTGCCATAAAGGCATACCCTACGACTATGATTTTATCATGGAGGCTGCAGAAGTCATGGAATCCATAACTTTCAGAGACCTCAATGACTTCAACCCTTGGTGGCTAAAAGCTGCAGGATGCACTGCCTTTGCACTGCGCCCAAACTTTGCTGGGGTTCAGTAGAGAATTGAGCTTCTTCCTAAGAGTAGAAATGGAGCAATTTGAAATGTATAGAAGTATTATTGTTATTGGTCTATGCATCCCCTAGTTTCAAAATGGAAATAAAAATACTGATTTTCAAAAAAATTCATGGCATTTTTCACAGCTCATGAATATTTTCCTTTATCTCTTTACATTTTCAAAATAAGAACTTTTTAATGATTTTTAATCTTTTGACATTTTTCAGAACTATACTTTGCCTTATCCAGCAAGAAACTGGAAACTGCACTGGGACTGGAACTTCAAGTGGGGTCCCACAACTGGCCAGCCACTTCAGACATTTTGGGAACTCTGCACCTGAGCATCCCATATTGTCATGGATATTTTTTTAGTAAAAGTCATAGACAGGTCACAGGCTTCTGTGATTGTTTTTCCCCCATGAATTTTATTAAAAATGTGACCAAATCTTAGCCTTAGTTATCACTTCTTCAGTGATCCACAAAAGGGGGGATTTTAATGTTTTGTAATGCATTTTTTTAAAAATAAAACATGAGCCAGTATGTGCTATATGCCTTTGGGTATGCATATTGAATATTTAAAGTCAGCTCTTACGTCTAAATAACAAATCAGAGCTGTAATTTCAGGGAAAGACATGGGGGGATTTCACTTACTGGAATAGCAACTAAAAAGCAAAAAAGGCTGTTATCTGCCAAATTTTGTTTCTTGCCTTTGTCATTACTTTTGAATGTAGTAATGAAACACTTTTTTTTAATTTTAAATGTGTGTTTTTCACAGATAAATCAGCTACTCTTAGAAGGTTCTGCAGCTTCACTTATTTTATAGTACTTTAACTGCATCTCCTAATAGTAATGTGTAATCTTCTTGTTCAAATCTTACAAAGGCTGTATCTAAGTTCAATTTTGTTTTGCTAGTATAAACATTTAATCCTACTGAGAAGCGAATCCTTCACCAAACTAAAAAGAAAATTAAGTTCAGGGGAATGGAGGGCAGGCGGGAGCTGGTCACCCATTGCGTCTCCAGTGCATGCTTCCCTCCTGGCCCTGCCAATTCTCCCGGATTGGACACCATTGCAGTAAATGGATCTGGTCCAGGAAAGTTGGCGACCTTTTTCCCCACAGCTTCAGACCTCTTTTTTTCCCTCTCCTCCCCTGTGCAGAGCGCTAGTTTGGTGGAGGAAGGGATGGACTGACCGAGAATATTTTATTGCCTCTATATGAATGCATGGTACACGCACATCTTGAATAGTACATGCAAATGTGATTACCCTCCTCTCAAAAAGATGAATTGGAATTGGAAAAGGTATGAAAAAGGGCAAAAAATGATTAGGGGAATGGAACAGCATTGGTAGTAGGAGAGATTAAATAAGACTAGAACTTTTCAGAAGCTTCAAGGGCTAGCCTAGTTAGTCTGTACAGGTAAACTGAAAAAACAACAAATAGTCTGGTAGCATTTTAAAGACTTAACAAAACATGTAAATGGTATCATGAGCTTTCCTGGGCACAGCCCACTTCTTCAGATGACCGGAGTGTTGGATGTCTAGGACCAAAATAAATAGGGGACATGGGAGAGGGTGTGGAAGAAGAAAAAATTGGGGGAGGGGAAGACAAGAAAAGGCAGCGGGTAAAAAATATATCAAGGGAAAGCAGAGCTGGAAAGCACCTAAAGACTAGATAGTCAAAGGGGGAAGATAAGAACCATTAATTAGCAAACTACAAAGAGTCAGGAAACACTTAAAAATTGATGAAACATCTAGATTGGTATCATGAGATTCTTCAGAGACAAAGAACCATTGTCGCCTTCATTGTTGATAGGTAGCTAATGACCTAATCATCCAGTATCTTTATTTAATCCAGAGGTGTGAGAATTGAACTTGTGAATGAGCTGAAGTTCTAGTCCTTCCCTGTGTATTTGGTTCCTGTAATTGGTTTGTAACAAAACAGCTTCTTGAAGATCTGTTAATGCATGCCCAGGGAGATTAAAGAGTACCCCCATAGGCTTTTGTATGTTCCCTTTAGGGATATCTGATTTGTGTCCATTAATCTTTTCATGTAGGTACAGTCCAGTTTGTCCAGTATATATTGCAGTGGGGTATTGCTGGCATTTGATGGCATAGATTAAATTACTGGATGTGCAGTTGAATGAGTCTCTGATTTGGTGGCTTATGTGGTTTGCTCTAGTAATGAGTTTGCTTGTATAGATATGTGGGCAGAGTTGGCACTGTGGTTGAAGCATGGAAAAAAGATGACTAAGTGGGGGGATATGATAGGAGTCTATGAAACCATGACAGGTGTAGAGATAATAAATATATAGGTTTTATTTACTCCTTCTCATCACACAAAAATTAATGGTCACAAAATAGGCAGCAGGTTTAAAATAAACAAAAGGAAGTATTCATACAACACACAGCCTGTGGCCCTCTTTGCAGAGGATGTTATGAAGGGCAAGACTATAATAGGGCTCAAAAAAGAACTAGATACATTCTTGGAATATAGCTCTATCAATGGCTATTAGCCAGGACAGGCAGAAGTTGGGAATAGTTGACGGGGATGGATCACTCGATGATTACCTGTTCTGTTCATTCCCTCTGAAACACCTGGCATTGGTCATTGTTGGAAGAAGGGAAACTGGGCTAGATGGATCTTTGATCTTAGCCAGTATTGCCATTCTTATATAGTTTCTATAATTCCAATATTTCCTCAGTTTTTTTGATGCAATGTATTTGTATGTGAGCAGATCACATTTTATGTGTTGGTTGAGATGGTATTAATTCTTCTGTTACATAATTTTATCTTCAGCAGTTGTGGGTTTTTAAAGGTTTTTTCCTATGAAATTATTTAAAGTGGAGAGAAGATGACAGATTCTTGTATCGAATTTTGCTTTGGTGCCTATTTGCTAGAAGGAAAAGTGAACACTATCCTTTCAGATTAGTGCAGGACCATGAAAATATGTATTTACGGGTAGATTCTACATCTTTTTCTTAGTATAAACTAAATTTGAAATAGGCAAAAAGTAGAATATGTAGATGAGAGGGTTTTTTTTCTTCAGTGAAGTTAAAGGATTGTGCACAAAATATGGAAGACCTTTGGTGGTATTCTCAGAACAGACAACTTATGAAGGATAAAAACTAAGCAATCAAAGAGAGCAAGAGAATAAAATATTTACTTTCCAAATTGAGGTCAGAAAGCTAATGACTGTATGAAATCATTGTCTAGTTACATGAAGATTTTACTTTACTGACCAAAGAAAGAGACTTTGATGGGGGTGTATCTGGCCCTTTCAGGCCCCTTTCTGGAGGACTACATCCCATCCCTGGAAAGGAGCAGCCTAGCAGTGTTGCCCGGTCTTCCTCCTGGTCTTCCTGGAAAGACTATGCAGAAGCAACCAATCAAAGCCCAAAATCTTCATACTTCATTCAGTCTGAGTAAGACTTGCTCAGAGGGCTGAGCCACTGAGGGATGCACCAATCAAGGCCAATAGCCTGTGGGAGGCACCAAGGCCAGCAAAGATTGTAGTGTTACACCCAACTGACAGGAGATATGAGATGGGTTTGTCCCTTCTACAAAGGCCCTCAAGATTTCTTATGGTCTGTAGTTCTCAATGAGAATTTCTTCATATTACAGTTTCTCCTTGCCAATAACAGGGTGGAGAGATTTTTGAAACCTAACATGCCTTGAGACAGATAATCTCCCTCGAAATCATAACCGCACATCAGCCTTCTTCCAATTTTGGACTGTATCGAACACACTTGTCCTTTGGATTTATGGGGCCCTATACAGTAGTATTAAACTGGTGCCCCTATGCCCAATGACGGCCTGGGGAAAAGGATGATTATCTTTTAGAGATGTCATTTTATAATATTAAACAACATAGTAATGAATTTTAAAGCAAACTTTAAACTACGATCCTGTAGACCCGTGGTCCCCAACCCAGTGCCCGCGGGCGCCATGGCGCCTGCCGGGCTCTTTACATGCGCCCGCGGAGCAATCTGGGCTGGCAGGTGCCAGCCCCGGGCGCATAGCCGGTCCTGACCCTGACTCCCGCCCCCGGGTGCGCAGCGCGTGCCCTGGCCCCGGCCCTGCCCCCGGGGGCGCCGTGCGTGCACCGGCCCCGCCCCCAGGCGCCCGGCGGGCGAACGGCCACGCCCCCTGGCGCCCGACAACCTGAAAAGGTTGGGGACCACTGCTGTAGACTAACACATTAAATTCAGAATCTGACTGTTTATACTGGGAGTTGGCAAATGTCTGTTAAATGGCTTCATTGCCACTTAGACTTTTTCACTCTTAAATTAACTCGATCCTCTCTGGAGGAAGCAGATCGAGAGAACCAGGATAGGAAGAGGGATGGGATAGGTGGACATTAAGAGCAAGTGGTGCTCAGGTGTCCTTCCGCATATTGGTAAGGACAACCCTGGTAGGAAATACAAGATCTGCATCCTCCTGAAGATTGTCCCTAGAAATTTCCAACATTCATGGAGACAGTGACAAAAGAACCGTAACTTATCTCTGTTTGTTGCACTTTAACAACTATGGAAGTTTAAATAGGCCAGAAATAAATTTCTGCACTTGGAATACATATATCTCTTCTTAGGCTAGCAATGCCAGTATTAGGCCAAATGAATCAGCCATTGTGAATAAGAGCTGGGTAAATGGTAGCTAAATCAGCAATATTTTATTCAGTTGCATTGAAAGGGTTCTTGTACAAGTGCATCTGATTGTAGCCCCACCTGCAAAGAATAACAAATTCTGTTCCAGACATTAGCACTGAAAACGGAGAATGGACACCCTATCAGGTTGGATCTCCAAGGTTAGTGGCAGAGAGGCTAATTGAAATGAGGACATGGAGGTAGAAATGACCACATCCTGAGTGCAAGTCAAATTCAAAGAACTTAAAGGAACTAAATCAGGGGGCCTGATAATTGCCTTCCAAGGGGAGTAGTGGGGACAAAAATCCTAATGGGCTTCAAGACTGAGCTTGAGAAGTTTATGAAGGGGATTGTATGATGAGATTGTCTATAGCTTCATATATATCCAGTGGCTGGTGATGGGACACTAGATGGTCGGAGGGCTCTCAGTTACTATAGAGAATTCTTTCCGGCTGGTGGGTCTTGCTCACAGACTTAAGGTCTAATTGATTACCATATTTGGGGTCAGAAGAAATTTTCCCCAGGGCAGATTGGAAGAAACCATTGGGGGGAAGGGAGGGAGTTTGCCTTCCCTTACAGCAAAGGGAACTTGCGGGTTTAAGTTGTATAAATGGTGAATTCTCTGTAATTTGAAATCTTTAAAATCATTATTTGAAGACGTCAGTAACTTAACCAGAGGTTACAGATCTATTACAGGAATGGGTTTTGGAGTTCTGTGGCCTGCAACGTGCAGGTGAGACTAGATAATCATGATGGTCCCTTCTGATTTTGAAGACTGAGTCTGTTATATGCTTTTCTGTCTTTTCACCTCATATCTGTGGTGACCAGAAAGATCAGCCAGAAGTGAGATTCAGTTATTTTGATTACTGCTAACTGGTCCATGTGCTGTTGGTTTCCATGATTGATGCACATATCAGAATTTCTATTGCAGATGTTGAATCAGAGAATCAAAGAACACTAAAACTGGAAGGCAGCTGGAGAGGCCATTGAGTCCAGTGCCCTGCCCTCACGGCAGAACCCAGTATAATCTAGACCACCCCGATAAATGTCTATCTAACCTGCTCTTAAATATCTCCAGATGGAGATTCCACAACCTCCCTAGGCAACTTATTCCAGTGTTTACACACCCTGACAGTTAGGAAGTTTTTCCTAATGTCCAACCTAAACCTCCCTTGCTGCAATTTAAGCCCATTGCTTTTTGTCCTATCCTAAGAAGCCAAGGGGGCCAATTTTTCTCCCTTCTCTTTCTGACACCCTTTTAGTTACCTGAAAACTGCTATCATGTCCCCTCTCTGTCTTCTCCCTTCCAAACTAAAAAGGCCCAATTCTTTCAGTCTTCCTTCATAGATCATGTTCTCTGGAGCTTTAATCATTCTTGTTGCTCTTCTCTAGACTGTCTCCAGTTTCTCCACATCCTTCTTGAAATGTGGTACCCAGAACTGGATATAATACTCCAATTGAGGCCTAATTGAAATCCCTCAATCAAACTGGACATGATACTCAAATTGAGGCCCAAATGAAATCCCTCAGTCCTTCATTAAGATTCTTTGAACACAGACCCACATCTACTGAAAATTACTTCCATTATCTTGAACTTTCATGCCTTTTACAAAATGGTTACTCTTAGGAGCTGATTTCCCTTTTTAAATCTAAAGAACTGACAACTAAACTTGCAGAAGTATCTGGAGATCCTGATATTTATATTGTATGGCAAGAGAGAGAAACTTCTGAGATTGCAAATAAAGGTTTTTTTCAAATCTCTTCTAGATATTTTCTGTGAGGGCCTGAGCTCTTGTTCTTGAAATTGCTATGCATCTTATTTCTCCCAGTTTTAGCTTGTTCCTTCATTCAGTTACCTCCTATTATCTCCTGTAGCTACACAGACCGCAGTGCCCAAATCTGATGCCAAGCATGGATCTCACTTCTATAGTATACCCTCTTACTAAGTCACATTTCTAATTGCTGGATGGAGCAACTTTGTATCTTCTGACTCCAGAATTTACCTTCCCTTGAATAGTCACATTGGTTTGTGTGCTTAGGGGACTTTCCATTAAGCAACATTACCTCAGATTATTTCAAGACGTGCTAGCAAGGCCAGCCCCCCTCTCCTTTCCCAAAACCCTTCCAATTAAAATAGTCAATTACCTGCCTTTTGTGTGCACTAAACGCTCTAGTATTCTGGGGGAAAAAAATCAGACTTCAGATTTGGTCAAGGCGATACAATTCTCTGTCCGTAGAACTAAGTTTTTCTGTCATTAAATAGGGATCTTCAGTGCTAAGTGCCAATGTCTTGCATATCTCAGTTGAGTAAGTCAACTAGCTTTCAAGCTCCCAAAGCATATAATAGAGATTATCATGAATGTAGAGGATATTGATTGGCAGATTGCAATCTGATGTAGGGAAGAGTCTCTTGACTGCATCCAAGTTTTCAAAAATGTGGGAGAACAGCAGAACCAAGGCAAATGCAACAGTGAATTATCATTTTGTTAAAGAAAAAGTTAGGAAAATAATTTTTCAGTTTGAAGGATTTTTGGATTTCAGAGAGACATTTTCAGGTTCCCATATCTGAGCAAAGTAGCAGGCTGGATGTAGAGAGTACATGGTGTTTGCTACTTCTGAGACATTACACTTGCCAAGAAAATGTAGACTGACTATGGAAAAGTTTTCTGTGTTTAGCCCATAATGGAGAAAAACTACAAAAGATAACTAGATGTTATCCCTTCTAGTCCTGTCCTCTCTTGGTACTTCACATATATATCAAGGGCTCATTCAAGGTGAAGTGACCTGTTAACATCCCTGCAGCCACAGGGAAGAAAGAAAGAGACGTGGAAAACGGGAAGGGCAGGTGAGTTGCTAGTAAATTATAGTTTGTTGAAATAAGCCATTAACCCAGTGTTTTTATTCAGTCTATGATTTTTGCTAGACACTTAAGTTATGAGTTTAAACTCCCAAGCTTTGTTCATGTTTCTTTTGAAGATGTGGACTGATAGGTCAAGTATATTGTGATTGCTTTGTGAAAAGTGTTCATCCAGAGCTGATGTGGTGTTTGCCCCCCCCCCTTTTTTTATTCTTCTGTATGAGCTCATTCAAGAGCACAGTGACTGCTTTCATCTATGTAATTGTTGTGGCATTGAGCGCAATGCATGTGGTGCGCCACATGTCGTAACATGTATGTGTAGGAGCCATATATCTTTAAAGGTATGTTGTAAAAGGTGGTGATCATTGTCTGCAGGTTTTGCTTCTGTTTTGGTACCATGTGTTGGTCTGTGGGGAAGATTGCTTCTGGTAATGTGGTTGGGAGGTTGTTTGAGGTTAAGAAGAGGGGAGGTCAGGACATAATTCTTTCAGGATGGCTTGCAGTTTTTTTGCTGATGCCCCATATAGATTCCAATGTATGCTGGTGAGTGACAACCAAGGGCGCAAAGTCAAAGGGGGATCACTTCTGTATAATTGGTGTTTCCCAGAAGCATTTTTTAGTTAAAAAAATGACACAATAAGACTGAAAATATCATCAGCGTGGCTATTCAAAGGTGACATTATTCCTTAAATTGTCAGTATTTAATAAACTAAGTACGCAGTTTGCAAATACGTATATTTACATAAAAGCATGGTAGGTGGAGCTGGTTAATCTGCCTATGAAGGTGGCCTATCTTAGTGGTTTTCAAACTTTTTTTCCTCATGACCCAATTAAAGAAGATGGTTGATTCCCACAATGCAACATAATTTGGGAGTGTGGGCTATAGGGAGGGGCTGAATGAGCACTTTGGGGTGTAGAAGAAGAGTCCAGCTTTGCGAGGGGGAGGGTAAGGGCCGAGATAGGAGGGGCTTATATTGAGCAGCTCCCTATCAGCAGGCATGCAAAGACTGGCTTCCTGCCTTTCCTGGCACCACAGACCATGCTTTGCCCCAGAAGCAGCCAGCAGCAGGTTCCCAGCCACTGGGAGTGCAGAGCTAGTGCTCAGGGCAGTCTCAATGTCTAGAGCCTTGTGCACTCTTGTCTCCCCAACTCTCCAATCTAGGAGTCAGGCTTGTGGTGCAGGACAGGTAGGTAGCCTGCCTCAGCACTCCCACTGATCACCTGGTCCCCCTGCAGCAACAAGACCCAGTGCTGGGTTGTGACACAGTTCAAAATTCACTGGCCTATCTCTTTACATTGTAAGATCCTCTTTTCAGTTGCACAGAACTGCCAAACTTTTAAACAAATGGTGTGAAATTTTGGAAGACATGAGTCTTCTTCAGGCTGAACTTTAAAAAAAAAAAAAAAAAAAGAAAAAGAAATTCAGCCAAACCAGTCCAGCCATTTCTGAGAGCGAGCCAAGAGAAAAATAAAACAAAAAAATCTGGTAATCCTTTTCTTTTGGAAAGGCATAGTGCGCTTATGCTTTGGAGCAGGGAATTGAAACACATTGCAAGGGAATGGCTTTTGTATCATAGATGTGCCTTTTCCTTTGAAATTTAGGGAGTGTGTGTGTGTGTGTGTGTGTGTGTGTGTGTGTGTGTGTGTATTCACTAAACATTCTTTTAAAAATGTTCTAAAGTGATTTCAGTACTTTATTTTTTCCAGAACAGATACTAAATGTAATTGTATCACTAGCTCTCAAAGTTTTACCAGGAGTATTGGAGTATTTTTTCCTGATTGTGGATTGGATTTAATAAACATTAATTGTATCTCTCTTCACATGAGTCAATGGTTCTTTTGAGATTCACAGGGGGCAGTAAATTACTTAGGGGAGAGCAAACAGATTGCTGATTCATTAAGAGTAATTCTGTGATTTAATAGACTTATATTACATAACAACATTATGCAATTCTTGCATTCCAGAGCAACAGTTCATTTCTAGCATTTTGACGTGTTGTGACTAGAGTCTGAATCCTGATAGCATTTAGCTTCTGGCTTCCAACCAGTGGACAATGACAATATGTCTGTTGGATGGAGGAATACATTCTGCAGTCAAGTTATTTGGTGATCTCTATACAAAAAGAAAACTAGATGCAGTGCACGTGCAAGCTTGCTCACACTGCACATGCTTGCTTTTTCTGCTGTCCTCTAATGCGAGCTGCCATGTCCTTGAAGAATGTGGAATAGACAAAATAAAGCATCCTCCAGCTTTTATTTAGTCTCTGCCATTTTCAGGCCACTGTCCAGATGTACAATTACTACATTTTTCTTTTCATACTGTAAATTGTAATAATAATTTAACTTCAAGCTTCAAGTCACATTAGTTTGTGTTTTAAAGTTAAACTGAACCCTGAAGGAATGCCAGGATTGGTTTTTTTCTGTCTAGACTTGAAAAATTTAAATGATTTTATGAATTCAGAATGAAGGGGAACATAGTTTTGAAATTTCATTAATCAAATAATGAAAAAATATTCTTGTTTTTAAAGGCCTCTGAAACTTTTGAAACATGTAATAATACCTCTCAGTATTTAAAGAACTATTGTAACTAAAAGATTTTTTTTTAAGTTTAAAGACAAAACAAACAAGATCATGTTAGCTTTAAAAAATACTACAAAAGAATTGGGATTTTTTTTGTTAAATATTTTATGATATGTTTACTAAGGTAAGCTGTGTGTTTGATCTAACAGATGGTTTTTGAAACTGACCATAAAGATCTCTGAGCAAGATATAATTCACCCATGTATCTCCCAATAATAATGATGAAATTGGGATAATTTTTAAAATGGCAGCTAATTTTTGTGCCTTCAATTTTGCATGTGCAAGTATTTGCAAATGAAGACCTCTATATTTTCATAGATCAAATAGATGCATGATTTTGTGTTCTTTTTGTGTATTTTTAGATAACTACAGATCCAAATTTACGTCAGAGTCCTTCAGCTGATTCTAGAATATTTTGTCCATAGACATCCCTGAAGATGTCTGGGGGCTTCATTTGTGTTTAGGATTACATTTGTGCAGATCTGACTGTGATACTGAGGCCTTAGAGACACCAAAGAGGAAAGCCTCTTTGATAATTTAACCTTTAGCTGACATACTTGCCCCAAATTACACTTACTGATCTTTATGAATAGCATCCAGAAATGACATAGTCCCTTCATCTGTCTCTTATCATTTCTTATCTTTTACATCCTGTTCTGCACATGTATAATGCCATTTATGATAAATCTAAATCCTTTAACGCCTGCTTGAATGTGTTATAGAGATACCAATTATGACCACATAAAGTAGGATGACTGCTGTAAATTGGCTTTATACAAATCAGCCTGCCAGGTCTGCCACAAGTTAAGATGAAATCCTGACCCATTAAGGCAATGGTAAAACTCAAATAGATTTCAGTGGGTCAGGTTTTCACCCTTGATCTTTCTGTATCTTATGCTGTAAATTGATGATAAAGCCTACGGTGCTTTGAAGTATTAACAATAATCAGCTCCATAACTAGGGCCAAACACTGCTCTCCCATGTGCATTCAAAAGCTTTATACAGTACGTTGTTTCCTTTTGTTTCAGATGTTGCTGATTCTGATTATAAACTGCTCCTAGTATACTATAAGCTCTATTGGAATACGAATTAATAACTTTAGCAAGATCATGTATTTCACTGTGTATCTTTGTCATAAATCCTACTCCTTCTGCCTCAGAGAGATATTGGTCTGCTCTAGCACCCTGGTTAGAATTAGTAAATTCTATGTATTTAACAATATTGCAGAAACATCTATAGATCTTCCTTGGCTGGGGGGAAACACCTGACAACAGGAGAACTCAAAAATAGAGGCTTGCCTCTGTGTCAGATCCAAGGCCACCCCTCTGTCTAATATCTCTCAATATTTTTAGTCATCACTCTTTTTGCCAAAAACTTATTGTCATTTTAACATTCTTATTTTTCAAAAATGTCCAGTTATTTGTTTTTAGCATGGGCTGGATTAATCCTTCCTATCCGGTAGGAAAGAGTGGTTCCAGCTTTAAAAAAAATAAATAAAAAACTTGAACAGTGGTTCAGTCCTCATCTCCCATCAGTGCTGGTTTTGTGTGTAGTTCAACAGAGGCATAAAGGAGGGATTTTGGTCAAGGGCAGCACCTTCTTTCTTCTTCTTTGGCTTTCATTGCTTCTGGACACCTCACCAAAAACTGCAAAGACTTCGTCTCCCGATCCAGCTGGAATATACTATTAAAACCATTTATTTTGCAGTTAAAATTACATCATTTTGTAATTGTTCTGCATATTGCACAACTCGCTGAAAAATGGGCATTAGTGGAACTAAAAGCTTCAGGGGGGTAGCCGAGTTAGGGTACGTCTAGACTACATGCCTCTGTTGCCAGAGGCATGTAGATTAGGCTACCAGACATAGGAAAATGAAGCGGCAATTTAAATAATCGCCGCTTCATTTAAATTTACATGGCTGCCGCGCTGAGCCGACAAACAGCTGATCAGCTGTTTGTCAGCTCAGCGTGATAGTCTGGACGTGCGGGTGTCAACATCAAAGGTATTTGTCGACCACCCAGGTATACCTCATTGTCAGCCGACGGTCAGGGCAGTGTGTGTGTGTATGTTTCCGAGAAAAGGTTTAACGTCCGTGCCTTTACTGCTAGGACCGGGGTCCCATCGCAGAGGGTGGCCAGCAGGCCAACAGACGCCCCGTTATATAGGAAGAGCTTATTACATCTTAGATTTCAGCTGCTAGAATTTCATAATTCCTTCGCAGCGGGCAGCCTTGAGGAAAGACTGAAAGATGCCCCACTGGGTCCTGTCACCTGGGAGTGACACAGATCCAAACGCCCAAGCTCTTCCTATAACTGTCCCTTTAGACCGGCTGAAGTTCTTTTAAATTGTGCTTGGTTCTGTTACAGCAACTGAAGGAGGCAGGTTAAAGCTTAAACAGTTACAGGTTTATTAAAGAAGCTTATAAATCATATGGTTACAATGGCTATTGCTCTATTTCTTAACTATTAGCAAAATATAGGTCTTAAAATGGTTACAAAGAAGATAAAGATAGAAAAATAGAAATAATGGTACCAAGCAACAGCTTACTCTTTCTATGTGTACACTTAAGACAGAGGACCACATCCAGGTACCATTTTTACCCCCTTCTGTGCCTCTCGACTCCAGCATGTCAGGCCAGGGCCGGTCCCTCAATTCCTAGGAAAGACGAAAATACGAGGTGGGCGTCCCCATAGAACCTCGGGAGGTCAAACACCTAACCCGACCAGCAGGTAGAGGGTAGAATAACACTCAAAGTGAGTGTGTGCTGGGCCCATCTTTTATAATCATGGGGTCACGTATTTCTCTTTCTTATCTGTCATGCCAATTGATGCTGGTCTGTCTGCTGTGAGACCAGTTCTTACAAGGGAGTTGTGAACTTAATTTACACTTGTAAGAGAGATTTGAGGTGATTAAATTTTGAAGTACTGGACATTGTTTTCTCAGTGGGAAATTCCTCTTCCTGGGACTGTGTGTGTTCGAATCAACATAGGTGCCAGCCGCAGCCTCGAGGCCAGCTTATTGACTTAGCTGCTCTCTATCCACATATCTGTGTTTCAGCTTCTCAGGATCAGATGAGCCAGCATAGACTATGCTGATATTATTGCTCCTTCTCTGCCCTGTGCTTCAGAGAGGCAAATAAGATGGATGATATGGAGGCAGGCTGTCTGGCCACACTCATCCCAGGAGGCATACCTGAGTGGTAGACAAATACCTTTGATGTCGACACCCGCGCGTCCAGACTATCGCGCTGAGCCGACAAACAGCTGATTAGCTGTTTGTCGGCTCAGCGCGGCAGCCATGTAAATTTAAATGAAGCGGTGATTATTTAAATCGCCGCTTCATTTTCCTATGTCTGGTAACCTAATCTACATTCCTCTGGCAACAGAAGCATGTAGTCTAGACGTACCCTTAGTCTTTAAAGTGCTACCAAATTATTTGTTGCTTTTTAAGTTTACCCTGTACAGACTAACAAAGCATGTCGATGGTACTATGAGCTTTCGTGGGCACTGTCACTTCAGATGACCAGAGAGTTAGATGTCCAGAACTAAAATAAATAGGAGAGAAGGGCAGTGGGGACAAGAAGAGGTAGTGGATATAAAAAGAAATCAAGGAGAAAGCTGAGCTGGAATGTAACAGGAAAAACAAATAGTATATAAACACCTAAAGACTGGATAGTCAAAAGAGGCAGATAAGAACCATCAGTAGGCAATAGAGAAGAAGAGTACTAATACCAGGTACTATATAGACAAAAGAATCATTGGCAACTTCATTGTTTCATAGGTTGATAATGTCCCAGCCATCGGGTATCTTTATTTAATCCATTAGCAAGAGTATCAAATTTGTCAATGAATTGTAGTTCCAGTCTTTCCCTGTGTATTTGGCTTGTGGAATTGTTCTATAACAAAACAGCCACTTGAAGATCTGTTAATGAATGCCTTGGTAGATTGAAGTGTTCCCCGACAGGTTTTTGTATGTTCCCTTTATGGATATTTGATTTGTGTCAATTAATTCTTTTCCGTAGGGACTATCCAGTTGGTCCAATACACGTTGCAGTGGGGCATTGCTGACATTTGATGGCATAGATTACGTTCTTGGATGTGCAGTTAAATGAACCTCTAATCTGGGGGCTTATGTGTTGGTCCGGTAGTGAATTCACTTGTATAGATATGTGGGCAGAGTTAGCATCGGGACTAAAGTCAGGGATGGGTACCTGGATGTTTATAATGGAGCTGTGTAGCATGGTTACCAGAGATAATTTGTTTCAGGTTGGGAGATTGTCTGTAAGCGAGAATAGGCCTTTCCTTTAAGACCTCTGAGAGTGAGGAATCATTTTCCAAGATAGGTTGTAAATTGTGGATAATGCATTAGAGGGGTTTAAGTTGTAGACTGTAGTGAATAACAAGTGGAATTCTGTTTTATCTTTTGGGTCTGTCTTGAAGTAGTTCATGTCTAGTCCTTTTTTTGGCTCTGTCAATTTATTTCACTTCTCCAGGTGGGTATTTCAGTTTTAGGAATGCTTTATATAGATCCTGTAGGTTTGTTTCTGTCTGTGGAATTGGAGCAAATCCAGTTGTATCCTAGGGCTTATGTCTCTGTGGGATTGGCACGAATCTGGTTGTATCTTAGTCCTTGGCTGTATACAGTACATTGAGAAATGTGTCTGGGATGGAAGCTGGAGGCATGAAGGTAAGTGTAGCAGTTGCTGGGATTCCGGTATAGGAAGGTAGAAACTTGTCCATTTATTTAATTGTTCTGTAGTGTCCTGGGAGTGGATTTCCTGTGTGGACTGGTCCAGGCTGAGGTTGATGGTAGGGTGGAAGTTGTTGAAATCCCCATGAAATTCTTCAAGGGTCTCTTTTCCTTGGGTCTATAGGATGAAGATGTCATCGATGTAGCTTAAGTAAAGTAAGGGTGTTAGAGGACGGGAGCTGAGGAAATGTTCTTTAAGGTCAGACAAAGATATTGACATGTTGTAGTGCTATGTGTGTGCCCATGACTGTGCCACTGACTTGAAGAAACAAATTGTCTCCAAAACGGAAGTAGTTGTGGGTGGGACAAAGTCGCAGAGTTCTGTAACTAGGTGTTCAGTGCTGTTATCGGGGATGGTGTTTCTGATGGCCTGTAATCTGTCTTCATGTGGAATGTTGGTGTAAAGGGCTTCTACTTCCATAGTTGCCAGGATGGTGTTATCAGATTCCTGATGTTTTGAAGTTTCCTCAGGAAGTCAGTGGTGTCGTAGAGGTAGCTAGGAGTGCTGGTAGCATAGGGTCTGAGGAGGGAGTTGATATAGTCAGATAATCCTGTTGTACATGTGCCAATGCTTAGGATGATGGGTTGTCCAGAATTTCCAGGTTTGTGTGTCTTGGGTAGCAGATAGAAAGCTCCTAGTTAGGGATTAGGGGGTGGTGTTGGTGTAAATTTGTTCCTGAGTGGCATCATTGTTGCCGGCAAGAATAAATCTTAGGTGCGACACTAGGTTCTCAAAGTACAAAGACATGCTGTACAGTAATCAAACATAAGCAGTTTATTTTTTGACAGCTATCAGCTGTGCCTCTTAACTAAAAGAACATGATAGGAAAAGTGGCATTCTTACATCTCTTCTGCTACCTGGGGAACCCCGTTTCAGCTGCGGATGAAGTAGGAGATTGTCTCAGCTTCTGAGGCGCTGGTACTCAAAGCCCATCGGTAAGGTCCAAATTACTGTGCTCTGGTGCAGCTTTAAATACTGTTTCTCTACCTTGTTTGTGGCAGTTTGGAAATTTCCGGGGGTTAGTCATTGCTTGTGTGGCTCAGCTGTACTGCTTGTCCTTTGACTTTGTTTACGTGATCAGTACATTTAGTTAAACAAGGTCAAGTTCCCACCCTTATCTACAATTTGTTCTTGCTACGATGGCGTATGTTATTAGAGGCTTGCTTCTGGTCATCAGTAGTTGGGAGGAGAAGGGGAAGGCAGGCCTCACCACTTCTATACTTCACACGTACAGAGTTCTTCTGCAGTTGACCCCTACAGTCAGGGAGCTTCAGGAGCAGTTGTTTCGGCTGTTTTTGATATTTTTTAGTGGGATCACAGGCGAGGCTTGTAGAATCTGGTATTAGTGAGTTGTCTTGTTGCCTCCGGTTCATAATTGGTCCTGTCCATAATGCATGAAATAAATAAATGGCAACTTACATTCTTGCACAAGGTACCATGGAGAAAAAGATCCAGATAGTAGTTATTGATCAGTGTCTTCCAGCTGGTTTAAAAGAAGAACTCGAAAGTAATTTAGGTGCTATACTATATTTAGCCTATCTTAATGATTATTGTCATTCCCCATATTCATATGGCAGAGCATTCCCAGTGGAGGGACGTTGCTCAGAATGGAAATGTATCCCACAGGTGGCCACAGCAAGTGCAAAGACCTGGAGGGTCTGATCCTAATTTATATTATGGTGCTTTGTACCTGTAAAATCTATTTTACTGCCCGGACAATGTGCAAATGTTAGTATAAAATGAGATTCATCCCCACGTTCTCTTCGCAGATCACCCTAAATTCCCACTAAACATTACCTTGGGAGTCTAGGGGGGAAAAAAAAGTAACCTAATATGAAGAAAAAATTAAGTTAACTTATGTTGAAGATTTTAAAATGAAATGCCAGTGTTCAGGAACCGTTGTTGCTGTTTACTGAGTAAATGGGATACTGTTATATTAAATGGTGGGATTGAAGGGTACAGAATAGACATGAGACGTGAAGTGATTGGCCCAAACTCACCCACAAGGTCTGAGCGGGGGAGCAGAAACTATGTCTCTTGAGTACAGTGTCTTATCCACTAGGCCACAATGCCTCTATCAGTGCTGACTAGAGACGGTTAGTCAACTTTGTAATTTTGACAGTAAATGGAAAACCTCTTCTATTAACATGTTGCTGTAATTTTTTTAATCTTAAAATGAGAGTGAGCTATTCAGAACAGACATGTTTTGATAAATTTCTAGTCCCAAGCAACCTGCATTTTCACAGAAGAAAGCATTCAGTTTACAACAATGGAAACTGTGGCAGAAAAAAATATTATGTAATATTTCATTATATGGGTAAAATTTCTTTTTGCCTAAAAGGAATTTTTGAATGATTGGCTCATTCATCCTTATAGAGAAGTACAGTTCTTTGTCCTATCATTAATATAGAGAAAATAGTGTTAATTGTGGAACATGATATTTTCAATGTTTAATAATCCATCTTATATTTAATTTTAGTTTGAGAATGAATAAATTAATTTACATATCTTTAATTTTAGTGGTGGAAAAAACAAGCGAGCTATACAACTGGGAGCATATAAAATCTCACAGCATCTAAGTCTAGAAATAGAAAAAGTCTTATAGAATTTAATAATAGAAAATGATGACTCCAGTGTAGGTTGTTTAAAAAAATTATACTATTTAATAGAAAATGACATTCCTGATGTAGGCTTCTATAGGATGATTTAAAACACCTATGGAATTGAAATTAATGGCTAATGGATTTATGTTTTAAGTTTTTAGAGTAATTTCTATAGAATCCCATCACTGTTTTATAGAATCAAATTGATTTAATATTTACCAAATGCTTGAAAACTCCATAGGGATAATAACAGAAAGCAAAAGGCAGGATATTTTGTCTCAATGACAATTTGTGTTGGGCTTCATTAAATTATACAGGGTATTAGAAAAAAGTTTATTTATTTAAAACTCATATATTTTTGCTAGGTGTAGGGTTTTTTTCTATTCTCAACATAGTAATGAGTTGAGTCTAGAATGTTTCCTTTTAGCAGAAGAGTTTAGTAAGGAAAATGCTTGAAAATATAAGACTCAGAGCTACACAACCTTTTGTGTGTCTTCCCACAATTCTGGGCTTCTTTTTGCATAGGAATATTAAATTTAGATTAACTAATCGAATAGTCAGTGGGATTTCCATCAACTATTCGATTAGTCTGTAAGGGGACCTCTGCCTTTGAACTGTATCAAGAGTTCAAAGATCCAGTGGGTATCTTGTACATTTCAAAAGGAAGCCCTGCAGGGAGAGTGGGACCCTTCTGGCCCCATGCTCCCTGCAGCACCTCAGCCTTTGAAATGCATTTCAAAAGCAGACTTGCAGCAGAAGTGGTGCAAGCGGAGACTGTTTCAGTCTGTGCTTGCGCAGTTTCCGCTGTATCTCTACCTCCCCAGCCCCCCTCAGAGACCGTACTGGGCGTAACTGGATTTTAAGCTGGCTCTCCCCAGCACTGGCTCCTGCTCCCCCCTCCCCTTGCTGCCGCTCTCTGATAGAGGCAGCAAGGGGGGAAGCGACTAGTCGCATCACTAGTCGATTATCTGATAAGCTTCCGACTAGTCTCTTATATCCCCGCTTTTTGCAGGATTTCTTTTATACTCAGTAATATGTTAAATAAGTTCCTAGAAGCTAATAATACATTTTCTGTTAATTCCTGACATGAAATTGTTTGATCCTATGTGATATGTGATTCTGATCTCACACCAATTTTACATCAAAATAATTTAATTGAATTGAGCAGATTTACACTAGTATGTGATGGACATGACTCAGCTTACTTATACATAACTAGAAAGATTTACTCGGCATTGCTCAGGTCCTCAGGTTATGTTCCTAGGGCAGAGCATTTTACCTTGCTCAGGTCCTGTAGTGATCTTTTTACTAATATTTCAAAAGTGGTTAACAAACACATAACAGGTGACTGCTTCTGAATTATGGATGACTAGACTTTTGTCACTAAATCTTGATTATAGATGACTAGATTAAAATGTTTAAGGATAATTCACAAATGTGGGCTTTAGCACAAAAGGATGCATAGTATTCAGACTGCATAGTATTTCTTCTTGAAAATGAAAATAAAAAGCTAGTTTAGAAAGATTCATATCATGCATACATTGAGAATAGTTCTAGAAGAAACAGCTGCAATTGTGTGTGTGGAATACAGACCATCAGGTACTACTTCCGCTCTTGTTCCTCACAGTACATACTGAGACCTCAAGAAACATTTCTTCAAGACTTGATTTTAACCAATGACTACAGAATTTCTGTTTCATCATAACCTAAGTTGAATTAACAAAAAGTGGCTTGGCTGTTAAAAGATAATGAAACCCAAAGGAAAATCTAGATCTAGAAACTGGAACAAACCAAAGTGTCATCTGCAGCTCTTGAAAGAAAAATAGTTAACTTATCTGAATCTTATCAATCTTGTCTTTATTGATGAGGTACCATAGTGGAGTAAGAGAAAAACCCTTGATCCAATAGCTGACGTTTTAAAAGAAGGAATTCAAGAAATCAGATTTTAAAAAAAGAACATAAGCAAGTCACTGAGAGAAACTTGTGAGGTAACTGTGGAAATTCAAGAAACAAGTTTTAAAAAGGGAATGTTGTAAATTGTTCTCAATCTTGAATCTGAATCTTGTTCTTAATTGAGTTAGGTACTGTTTTGGGTGAAATTCCACTCTTTTGGGGAAAGGGGGGAGTTCAAGCAGGTTGCTTTTAAAAAAATGGCCTTCAAAAGTTGTTTATGGGTTTGGAATATTAGACTAAAATCCTGGGGAAGATAGATGCATGATATCCACATGTCCATGATAAATTCCCTGAGTCCTGCAATTTATGACATGGTTCTGAAGTTTATCATTTGGTTCTTGTGTGTTTACATACATACTTACATAGTATGTCTACTTAATGAATCATTTTTGTATAAAAATGTTAGGCACTCTATACTGCAAAAGTGACATTTTAAGATGTGCGAATGAAGTGAGAGTGCAAAATATTGTTTGGAATGGGCTCATTCATCATATTTACTAAAATGTCCTTCCAAGAGCAAATGAGTGGGATGGCATTGACTTTTAAACAGGCTCACTCTGGCTAATTTCTGTCTAGTAATTCTGGAATTCTAGATGATCAGTAACAACCTAAGAAGGGGTTGCTTAGTGACTCTCATCAAAATAACACCCTGGATTGCTGCATTGTGTCCAAAAAGGTTGTTGCGTAGCAGAAGATCATATAAAATGGCTTCTCAGATGCTTTAATAAGGTACTTGTGGAAAATGAAAATACAGAATACATAATCAAAGAGAAGTAAATACTCTACTTATGGTTATAAACTTGTTGAACCAAGTGGAGAGCTAGCAAACAGGAGCAGCTAAGGGGAGTTTTTTGAGGGAGATATCCAGGTAAAGGAGGAGGGATTATGTGATCCTTGGGGTAAGTGGTTGCATGTAGTATGTGTTTGTGTTTGGGGTGTGCTTGATGCTTGCCTGAAAGATACCCTGTGTTGAGCTTGTTTGGAGGATTGGGTGCTGAGTCTAGCAGCCTGCTAAGCAAGTCTCAGAGCTAGTGAACAGGAGCAGCTAACAGGAGAGTTTGAAGGGGCCTAGAAACACACAACATTCTTTACATTAAACCAAAACCAAAACCACCTGATTAAAAAAACTATCAAGAAAGGAATTAGCTCTAGGAGTAGAAAAAGAGAATGCAGGCAGAAGGCCAGTAGCAGAGAGGGGGCTATCCAGTTTATTGCACTCATTGCAGCATGTATTATTACCTGGTTTACATTCAGATGACATGTGTATGCATTTGGTGCAAGGAGCTCTTTGCACTCAAAGACCACAAATAGGCTTTGGAGACCATGGTGGCTGAACTGAAGGATCTAAGGGAGGCAGAGAGGTACATAGATGATACTTCCTGGGATACAGTTGAATGGTCCCACCCATGGTGAGATACACTTCTGTGCTGTTGAGGAGGGTGAGAGGCTCAGGGAAGGACAACATTCAACTGAAGCAGAGGGCAATGATCACATTTGGGTCCCTGCTTCCAGATGATGTAGTATCTTGAACTTAGGATACCTCTCTGGGGGGAGGGAACTCCAGTCATTAGGAAAAGACAGGTGTTAATAATGAGGGATTCAATCATTACAAACATAGATAGCTGGGTTTGCAATGATTGGGAGAATTGTATGGAGACTTGTCTGCCAGCTATGAAGGTTGTGGATCTCTTGAGACATCTAAATAGACTTACGTGTAGTGCTTGGGGAGGAGCTGATGGTCATGGTACATGTAGGTACCAATGACGTAAGGAAGGATAAGAGACAGGTTCTGGAGGCCAAATTTAGGCTGATAGGAAAGACATTGAAATCCAGGACCTAAATGGTAGCGTTCTCTGAAATGCCTCCAGGTCCATGTGGTGGGCCAGGTGGACAGGCAAAATTGCTGGGTCTCAATGCGTGGATGAGACGAGGGGGTGAGATTTTTTAGGAACTGGGAAAAACTTTTGGGAAAGAGGGAACCTAAACAGGAAATATGGGCTTCACCTGGACCAAAATGGAACCAGATTGCTGGCACGTAAAATTAAAAAGGTCATAAAGAAGTTTTTAAACTAAGGACTAGGGAAATGCTGACAGATGCAGAGGAGCACATGGATCAGACAGACATCTCTTCGGTGGTCGTCTATTAATAGTGATTCTCTGTCTCAGTAGGAAGAAGAGTATGGAAGATAAAATACGAGTACGATCTGATGAAAAACAGTCAAATGAAAGTTGCATGCAAGGGCAGACAGCTAGTGACAAGTTTTTAAAGTGTTTGATACAAGCACTAGAGATCTAAACAATAAAAGGGAGGAGCTAGAGTGCCTCATATTAAATGAGAATATTGATATAAAAGGCATCACAGAAACTTGGTGGAATGAGGATAATCAATGGGGGACAGTAATACCAGCATACAAAATATAGCAGAAGGATAGGATAAGTTGTACGGAGGGGGAGGAAGTAGCAGTATATGTGAAAGAAAGTGTAGAATCAAATGAAGTAAAAATCTAAATGAACCAAATTGTTCAATAGAATCTTTATGGATAGTAATCCCAAGCTCTAATATGAATATAGAAGTAGGGATATATTACTGACCAGGACACTGATAATGCCAAGGGAGGCTACAGAAATAAAAAGTGCAATAATAATGGTAGATTTCAACTAGGGATGTTAAATTTAGATTAATCGGCTAATCGAATAGTCGATGCAGTTAGCTTCAACTATTCGATTAGTCGATAAGGGTGCCTCCACCTTTGTGCCCTGGGGCTGTTGCTACACTTCATAGGTGAAGGTGCTGCAGAGAGAATGGGACCAGCTGGGGACTCAACCAGCTCCCCACTGGCCCTGTGCTCCCCACAGCATTTCAAAGTGGCAGTGATGCATAGATCCCGGAGTCACACAGTGTTTAAAAATGGCAGTGCCTTGTGGAGCCCAAGGTCTGGCCCTGGGCTCCACATGGCACTGCTGCTTTGGAGCACCCTCACCACTTCCCTCTCGCATTGCTGCCTCTTTCTGATAGCGGCACCTGGGGGGGAGAGGGGGAGCAGCTAGTAGACTAGTGTGTCAGCTATTATTGGATAATCAACTAGTCGTTCACATCCCTAATTTCAATTATCCCTATATTGACTGGGTACACATCACCTCAGGATGGGATGCAGAGATAAAGTTTCTTGACACCTTGAATGAGCATCTGGTTCAGGAACCCACAGAGGAGAGATGATTCTTGATTTAGTCCTATGTGAAGGACAGGGTCTAGTCCAAGAAGTGACTATGGACCACTTGGAAATAGTGACCATAATTGAACATCCCTGTGGTGGGAAAAATACCACAGCAGCCCAATACTATGGCATTTAATTTCAGAAAGGGAAATTACACAAAAATGAGGTTAAACAAAAATTATAAGGTACGGTGCCAAAAGTAAAATCCCTGCAAGCTGCATGGAAACTTTTCAAAAAGACCATAATAGAGGCTCAGCTTCAATATATACCCCAAATTAAAAAAGAGTAGGAGAACTAAAAAGTGCCACTGTGGCTTAACAGCCAAGTAAAAGAAACAGTAAGTGATAAGGCATTGTTTTAAAAAGTAGAAGTTAAATCATGGTGAGGAAAATACAAAGGAGCATAAATTGCTCAGAGGTAGTATAAAAATATAATTCAAAAGTTCAAAAAGGAATTTGAAAAGCAGCTAGTTACCAACTCAAAGTAATAGCAAAAAAAGATAAGTACATCAGAAACAGGAAGCCTGCTAAACAACCAGTGGGGCCACTAGATGATAGAGATGCTAAAGGAGCATTCAAAGCCAAGAAAGTCATTGCATAGAAACTAAATACATGCATTGGTCTTCACAGCTGAGGATCTGAGGGAAATTCCCAAATCCTGAGGAGTCATTTTGGGGTGACATCTGAGGAACTTTCCCAGACTGAGGTGTCATTAGAGGTGGTTTTGGAACAAATTGATTAACAAAACAGCAACACGTCACCAGGACCAGATGGCATTTACCCAAGAGTTCTGAAAACTCAAATATAAAATTGCAGAACTTCTAACTGTGGTTCATTACCTATCCTTTAAATCAGTGGAAGATAGCTAACGTGACTCCAATTTTTAAAAAAATAGGTTATCCTGGCAATACAGGCCAGTAAATCTTAACTTCAACCAATTTGTTCAGTACTGAACAGAATTGTCAGACACATAGATGAACATAATTTGTTGGGGGAAAGTCATCATGGTTTTTGTAAAGGAAAATCATGTCTCAGCAGACATGATTAGAGGTCTTTGAGGGGGTTAACAAGGAAGTGGACTAGGTTTATCCAGTGTATATAGTCTACTTAGTTTTCTAGAAAGCTTTGGACAAAGTCCCCACCAAAGGTTCTTAAGCAAAGTACTCTATCATGGGACAAGAAGGAAGTGGCCTCTCATGGATTGATAACTGGTTAAAAGACAGGAAACAGTGGGTAGGAATAAATGGTTAGCTCTTTAAAAAGAGAGACATAACTAGTGGTGTTCTGCAGGGGTCAATATTGAGATCAATCCCTATGCAACATATTCATAAATGATCTCGAGAGAGAGTTTAACTGATACTAAACTGCTCAAGTCAAAAGCAGACTGTGAAGAGCTTCAGAAGGATCTCACAAAACAAAGTGTGACTAGGCAACAAAATGGCAAATGAATTTTAATGTTGAGAAATGCAAAGTAATGCATGTTGGAAAACATAATCCCAGCTATACATACTAGCTATTATCACTCGAGAGATACCTTGGAGTCACTGCAGATAGTTCTCTGAAAACATCCACTCAATGTTTTAAAAAAAGCTAACAAAATCATTCAAAGTGTAGGATTTGGTGGTGATGGGGGACTTCAACTATCCAGACATATGTTGGGAAACTAACACAGCAGGGCACAGATTATCCAATAAATTCTTGGACTGCATTGGAGACTATTACTTATTTCAGAAAGTTGAGAGAACTAATGGGGGAAGCTGTTCTAGATTTGATTTTTAACAAATAGGGAAGAACTGATGGAGAATTTGAAAGTGGAAGGCAGCTTGGGTGAAAGTGATTCTAAGGAATGGTAGAAGAGAGAACAGCAAAATAAAAACAATGGATTTCAGGATGGCAGATTTAAGTAAACTCAAAAAGAGAGCTCGTAGGTCAGGTCTCATGGGAAGCAAAACTAAGAGGAAAAACAACTGAAGACAGCTGGCAGATTTTCAAAGGGACAGTAAAGGCCTAAAGTAAACTATTTCCACTGTTAGAAAGATAGAAAGTGTGGCAAGAGACCACCTTGGCATAACCAGGAGATCTTACATGATCTAAAGATCAAAAAGGTATCCTATAAAAAGTGGAAACTAGGTCAAATTACAAAGTATCACTATAAGTAAATAATGCAAGAGTGCAGGGGCAAGATTAGATTAGAAAGGCAAAGGCACGAAATGAGCTCAATCTAGCTAGAGATGTAAAGGGTAACAAGAATATTCTACAAATATATTAGAAGCAAGAGGAAGACCAAGGACAGGGTAAGTCCATTGCTCAGTGAAGAGAGAGAAATAATAACAGAAAATTTCAAAATGGCAGAGCTGCTTAACAATTTATTTATTTGATGAAGAAGATTGATGGTGATGGCTGCCGAACACAGTGAATGCTAGTAAAAATGGGGTAGGTGTAGAAGTTAAAAATGACTTAGAAAAGTTAGATGTCTTTAAGTCACCAAGGCCTGATGAAATGCATCCTAGAATACTCAAGGAGCTGATAAAGAAGGTATCTGAGCTTTTAGCTATAATTTTTTTTAAAGTCATGGGAGCTGGGAGAGATTCCAGAAGACTGGGAAAAGATGAATATAGTGCCTATAAATAAAAAGGGAAATAAGAACAAGCCAGGAAACTACAGCTAAGACAGTTTAATGTCTATGACAGGGAAGATAATGGAGCAAGTAATTAAGGAATTCTTTTGCAAACACTCGAAGAAAATACGGCAATAGGTAACATCCAGCATGGATTTGTAAAGAATAAATCATGTCAAACCAATCTGATAGCTTTCTTTGATAGGTTAATAAGTCTTGTGGGTAAGGGAGAAGCGTTGGACATGGTATACCTAGACTTTAGTAAAGTATTTGATACAGTATTGCATGACTTTATCAACAAACTAGAGGAATACAGCCTAGATGGGGCTATGATAAGGTGGGTGCATAACTGGCTGGATAACCGTACTCAGAGAGTAGTTATTAATGGTTCAGTAATGCTGGAAAGGCATAATAAGTAGGGTTCTTCAGGGGTCTGTTCAGACCAGTTCTGTTCAATATCTTAATCAACAATTTAGATGATGGCATAGAGAGTACACTTATTAAGTTTGCAGATAATATCAAGCTGGGAGGGCTTGCACGTTTTTTGGAGGATAGAGTCATAATTCAAAATGATCTGGACAAATTGGAGAAATGGTCTAAGGTAAATAGGATGAAGTTTAATAAGGACAAATGCAAAGTATTCCACTTAGGAAGGAACCATTAGTTTCACACTTACATAATGGGAAAGTACAGTAGGAAGAAGTACTGCAGAAAGGGATCTAGGAGTCATAGTGGCTGACAAGTGAAACATAAGTCAACAGTAGATGCAAAAAAAGCAAACATGATTCTTGGATGCATTAACAGGAGTGTTGTGAGCAAGACATGAGAAATAATTCTTCTGCTCTACTCGGCACTGATTAGACTTCAATTAGAGTACTGTGTCCAGTTCTGGGCACAACTTTTCAAGAAAGATGTGGAGAAACTGGAGAAGGTCCAGAGAAGAGCAACAAAAATGATTAAAGGTCTAGAAAACTTGACCTATGAAAGAAGACTGAAAGAATTAGGCTTGTTTAGATTGGAAAAGAGAAGACTGAGAGGGGACATGATAGCAGTTTTCAAGTATCTAAAAGGGTGTTACAAAGAGGAAGGAGAAACATTGTTTTCTTTGGCCTCTGATGATAGGACAAGAAACAATCATCTTAAACTGCAGTAAGGGAGGTTTAGGTTGGACTTTAGGAAAAACTTCCTGTCAGGGTGGTTGAATATTGGAATAAATTGCCTAGGGAGGTTGTGGAATCTCCATTACTGGAGAAGATATTTAAGAGCAGGCTGTACAGACATCTATCAGGGATGATCTAGATGATGTTTTGTTCTGCCATGAGGGCAGGGATTGGACTTGATGACCCCTTGAGGTCCCTTTCAGTTCTCATATTCTATGTGCAGCAGCAGTCAAAAAAGCAAAAAATGTCAGGAATGATTTAAAAAGGGATAGAGAATAAGACAGAAAATGTGTAAATCCTTGGTATACTTGCATCTTGAATAATATGTGCAGATGTGGTCACCTCATCTCAAAAAAGATCTTGGAATTGGAGAAAGGTGAGAAAAGGGCAACAGAAATTATTAGAAGTATGGAACGGTTGCCATGTGAAGAGGGATTAATAAGACTGGCTCTTTTCATCTTACAAAAGAGAAGACTAAAGGAGGATATGATAGATGTCTGTAAAATTGTGATTTGTGTGGAGAAAGATAAGGAAAGGTTATTTACTTGCTTCCATAACACAAGAACTAGGAGTCACCAGTTGAAATTAATAGTAGTGGCAGCAGCCAGGAGTCCCCGGCAATTTTGAATTGCTAGATGCTGGGACATTTGTCCCCTTGGCCTGCCCCTCATTGGTGGGCCTGCATGGCTATAGGCTATTTACCGGCTGGGGTTAAGAAATACAGTTTAATACTAACTCAAATTAGTTGGACCTCAGATTCAGTTGGCTGATAAGGTGCTTGTCAGTTTTGCATTAGAAATTGGTGAGTTGATAACTTGTTTTATTGTTTTGCTCATGCTAGTCACAAAGAAGATACAATTTGTTCCTGGCTCCATGTAGAGGATGTAAAGTGTCTCCCCACCACCTACGTTGCTCTGCAGAGATCAGGCACAAACCTGATATTTGCAGTCAGGGAAGTCAAGGACTGAGATTCTGACCTCTATGAAGGGCACTAGTGGGATAGGATAATGGCTTCTTTTGACCAGCCTCCTGTGCACCTACCGGTATATCTCTCATCTGCACAAGGATAAAAGCCACAGATGGCCAACTCAACCTTGCAGGGCTCTGACTCTGAGACTAAAAATTGCTGGATAGACATTTGGGCTCAGGCAGTAGCCCAAACTCTGGGACCTTCAACCATCACAGGGACAGTGTAGATGTACAGATAGAGCACTAACTATTACTAGCCCTGTGCATTTCAGAATTTTAGATGGTATAAAGTTTCTCTTATCACTTTGGTTTTTGTTCAAGTGCTTATACTGCACTTTGTACACCTGTTTATAGCAGAAATCATTTAAGCACTTGCTAAAACATATTGTCAAAGCCCCTTTCAGGTTAGCCATAAAATGCTTATTGGAGCAAAGAATGTATGTATTCAGGCTCTTTATTAGTTTTAATTGTGTTCTCTTTGAGGGCCATCTTTGTCAGTTCATATTACTGTGAATTAACAAAATCAATGTGAACTGCACAGTCATGCTGTATAAATAATCTTGAAAGTCTGCATGTTATATAAAGCGTATAGAAACTAAGATCCAGTAGTGGCAATGGCTAAGTATTTAATAATGCACATTTGCCTTGTGCTAATCAAAAACCTGCTTTTACATGCAGAATTTTGCTGATTCCATGGTTAAATACATAAGTAGGCACACATGCATATAAAATGCACTTCCAGGTAGATGTCAGTTTAACCACGTGGTTGCATATTTTAGAGGATTAATAGTCAAACATGAAAAGGAAGGAATTTGGGAACATTAAGCCATTGGACCTACTCCTGTGCTCACTGATGTCAGTGCAAGTTTCCCCCAGGATTGGGCCCCAATTAATTTAGTTAATGAAAGCTAGATTCACAAAGGGGCTCTAAATACTCCCTGTATATCCTGAAGTCCAACATTTAGGCACCACTGGCATTCACAGAATGACCACTCAGGTTGCACTTAACCCTTTGGGCACCTAAAGCCTCAAAGCACCTAAGTCCAAATTTCTGCTAGTGGGTGTATGCTAATTTACCTGAGTGCTGACACCACCAGGCTGGCTAGTGTCCAACTCAGGTGAAAGATGCAAATGAGACATTTCCTTGCCAATCTCTACATTGGGATCAGATATAACTTGAAAAAAAATGCCGCAGAGCATCCAGGGAGGGCCAGGCTTTCACCTTTAGGGCAAGAAGACCCATGCATCAGGGTACTGATATGGGTATTGTACATAAGTTTTAAGAACACTCACACAAAAGAGGAAGAGCAGTTGATTGTTCACTGCCCTGTAGCAAGACCACTAACCCAGGATATGAGACCTGGGTTCAGAGTTGTCCTCTTCTTGATTCAAAGCAGGAACTTAGGGTCTCCCATTCTTTATGTAAGTTCCTTGTCAATTGCAATATTCTTAAATAGTCATTGGGCAAGCAAGAGAGTACGTGTGACACTATAGCTCAGTGGTTAGGTCACTCACCTCAGAGTGGAGGGAAACCTGGATTCAAGTCCCAGCAGAATCAGTGTGGGTTTGACAGACTGGGAAAGTGCTCTCTCCACTGTGATATTGAGTATAAAGCAAAGGGTGGGCTGCTCCTTCTGATCTTGAGAAGATTATCCTGGCTTAGGTGCTAACTCTAGGAGAACTCACAGATGTTCCTGAATGCAAATAGCTGCCTAACTCCAGCCGGGAGTGGAGATAGGTGCCTAAGATCTTTGAGGGTTGGAGCTTAGAACCCCCATCCCACTTCACCCATTTAATTTCCCACTTAAGTGACTCCATGCTTCATTTTCTGGCCTGATTTTAATTCTCTTTTTAGGTTTCTAAGTCTTTGTACATTGGGAGCTTTGTGTTGTGTGTAACAGTGAGTGGAAGAACATCTAAAAGTTGTGCATTGCCATAAGAACAGCTTCCATATGAGGAGAAATTAATAAGATGGTGACTTTTCAGCTTGGAAAAAGACTACTAAGAGGGGATATGATAGAGGTCTATAAAATTATGAATGGTGTTGGATAAAGTAAATATGAACATAAGAGTAGCCATACTGGGTCAGACCAAAGGTCCATCTAGCCTAGCATCCTGTCTTTCAACAGTGGCCAATGCCAGATGCCCCAAAGGGAGTGAACAGAAGAGGTAATCAAGTGGTCCCTCTCCTGTCATCCATTTCCAGCCTGTGACAGAGGTTAGGAATCATTCCTACCCATCCTGGCTAATAGCTATTGAAGGACCTAACCTCCTTGAATTTATCAAGTTCTTATTTGAGCCCTGTTAGGGTACATCTATATATAGCAACATTATTTTGAAATAACTAGCGTTATTTCTAAATAACTTACTGTGCACCTACACAACAGGCAGTTATTTGAAATACTGTCAAGCTGGAGGACTTCCTACTCCGACTCCTGTAACCCTCATTGTATAAGTGCTGTGTAAATGCTCCCAATTTCAAAATTAGCTATTTTGAAATAAGCTACGCAATTGACACAGCTCAATTTGCGTAACTTATTTCGAGTTAAGCCCTGCTGTGTAGACACACCCTTAAAGTCCTAGTCTTTGACAAGGAGTCCCTCTGACGAGGAGTCCCACAGGTTGATCGTGCACTGCATGAAGGAAAAACTTCCTTTTGTTTTAAACCTGCTACCTATTAATTTAATTTGGTGACCCCTACTACTTATGTTGTGGGAAAACTAAATAACTTTTCCTTATTCATTTTTTCCACGCTAATCATGATTTTATAGACCTCTATTATATACCCCTTTAGTCTCCTCTTTTCAGAACTGAAAAGACCAAGTCTTTTTAATCTCTCGTCATATGGAACCTGTCCCAAACCCCTAATCATTTTTGTTACCCTTTTCTGAGCCTATTCCAATGCCAATATATCTTTTTAGAGATGAGGTGACTACATCTGTTTGCAGTATTCAAGATATGGGTGAACTATGGATTTATATAGAGGCAATAAGACATTTTCTGTTTTATTCTCTATCCCTTTTTAATTATTTCTAACATTGTTTGCCTTTTTAACAGCTGCTGCCCATTGGGTGGATGTTTCCAGAGAACTTGCCACAATGACTCAGAGATCTCTCTCTTGACTAGTTATAGCTAAATTAGTCCCTATCATTTTCTATGTATAGCTGGGATTATTTTTTTCCAATGTGCATTACTTTACATTTGTCAACATTAAATTTCATGTGCCATTTTATTGTCCAATTACCTAGTTTTGTGAGATCTTTTTGAAGCTTTTCACAGCCTGTTTTGATTGTAACTATCTTGAGCAGTTCGGTGTCTGCAAATATTGCCACCTCACTGTTCACCCCTTTCTCCAGATGGATATGTTGTTTACCACATAACACAAGAGCTTGAGGTCATCAGATGAAAATTAATAGACAGCAGGTTTAAAACAAACTAAAGGAAGTATTTCTTCACACAACCTGTGGAAGTCTTTGGCAGAGTCAAGACAATAACTGGATTTAAAAAAAAGCTAGATAAGCTTATGGGGGATAGATCCATCAACGGCTATTAGCTAAGATGGACTGGCATACTAAACCATGCTTTGAAGCGTCCCTAGCCTCTATTTACCAGTAGCTGGGAATAGCCCAATCAGGCTGGATCACTTGATGAATACCTGTTGTGCTCATTCCCTCTGAGGTACTTGACATTAGCTACTCTTAGACAAGATACTGGGCTGGGTGGATCATTGGACCGGTATGGCCCTTCTTATAGTCAGTGCTCAGTCTCTTGTATCTGGCCCTGGGTTTTGTTTTGTTTTGTAAATATAGGATTCAGTGAAGGATTTGAGGAGTGAAGGGAGATGGACTGTGGTTATGTAAGATGCAGAACATATGATTTCCTTCCTTGCAATTACTAAAGGAGAATTACCAAAAGTATTTGCTATAGGTATCAGTCAGTGATTTCTGTTCTAGTCTGCTACTTCACCAAAATTTTCCATGGCAGTTGTCAGGCTGTTATTTCTCACTCTAATGCATAACAGAAGTATTTTAATGGATTCAAAAGTTAAAGAATAATCTTGTACTCTAACTCTGCTACCTGACAGTGTTTGCATTTTCCATGAAAAATGAGAAAAATATGGAAATATTGCAATTTTTAGTTTCTTTAAAAACATGCAACAATTTTTGGTAACTGGATTTTGTGTAATTAATGAATATTTATTAATAGACTAGATTTCATTTTACATTAATTACAAAACAATTTTACTGCTGCATAATTATAATAGTTTTAAGAATGGAGCTGGTTTTATTCCTAATTACTTAAAATGTTTTGAATTAGCATCTCAAGAATTAAAAGCAATTGTAAAGAATTATGCAAAAGGTTTCAAATCCTAATTTTCAATATCATAGTTTGTGCATTGAACTGGGAGGCATGGCATTTTAAATTTCACTATTTTAAAATGTTGGAACCGCATAGTGTAAGTGAAGTAAGAACTATATCGGTCTGCTATTGCAAACGTTGGAGTCCTGCCTCTGATGCTCTTGCAGCATGTGAACTTTTCCAAGTCACTTATCATCTCTGTCTTCATCTTCCCATCTCTAAAATAGGTAAAATTCTAGCCAGATCCCAATAGTATGCAAAGTTTGATTAATACTTGTAAAAAAAACTTGTAAAGATGTTCATAAGTATTGAGTGCACTGTTACGAATATCTGTGGTGACAAAATTCCAAGATTGTCTTTGTTGCTGTAAAGGCTAGAATGCCAGAGTCCATGAGAAGCCATGGAAACAACTACAAGCATCGTTGAAACTTCTCTTTTCTGAATGTTGCATGGTTTAGTCATCACTGGTATTTACCCTTTGTTACCATCCAATTTTTAAATTCTCAACTATTTTAACTTCACAGATTGCACTTTTGCAACAGCAAAACTTGTATCTATACCAACCCCAGAGGCCTGGGCAATTGTTGTACCAGAGATAACTCAGCAACCACTCACCACTAATTGCTGATTTACTTGCAACACTTTCATTGGTTTTATGAGGGAGACAGCACGGATGATGGATTACTTGGCCCAGTGGGCATAGCTGTGCAGTGGTGTGTGTGTGTGTGTGTGTGTGTGTGTGTATATATGTGTGTGTGTGTGTGTGTATATATATATATATATATATATATATATATATATATATATATATATAAAAAAAATGTGATGTACAGTCACAGATGGGAAAACTTCCTTTATTACCAACTCCAAAGTTTCCAAACATATGTGCCAAACCTCAATAAATCAAGATGATGATATGATTTCGGTATCTCATTTCTAATTTTTAAATTCCCCCATGCCTCCTCCCACCCTGATTGTAACATACTGTTGTCAACACTCCCAAATAGGGTTGCCAGATGGTTTAACCAAAAATACTGAACATTCTCCCCCTCCCCCCAAAGAAAAACCAGGGAAAAAATTCTATTGAGGGAGAAAAAGGGGGGTAGCCTAAAAAAAGGACCCCGAGAGTTAAGCAAAACATTAAAAAAAAAAAAAGAGCATTAAAACAGCATGGTCCCTTTAAGTGTGTACAGAGTCAGAATAGGATAGGAAGAGGGGAGGTTGAGCACTAAGACCCTGGGGAGGCATTGCTTCCCCTTGCTTCAGGTCTTTAAGCCTTTTGCCGGTGGCCATCTTGTTTTTTGATTATGCCAGAAGGCAGCTTCCCTGCATAACCTGGGGCAGGGACTTGAGGGTGTCCCGGGGCTGGGTCCAGTAGTTGAGTGTGTCGTAGGTGTCCGGTATTTTCACCTCCTGGCAGAGAAAAAACTCCAGAAAATACTAGACATTTTAGGTGTCCAGTATTTTCTGAATTTTTTTACTGGACAGGAAGCGAAAATACCAGACTGTCCGGGTCAATACCGGACACCTGGTAACTACTCCCAAATGTATCGCAGTGTGTTTGGCTCTTGCTGCTGGCAAGTAATCCCCCCTCTGTCCAACCTAGCAGGGCTGCTCCAGTACCATTTTTTCCTCCCTTCCAGGCTGAGGGAAGGGGCAACTCTTCTAAGCTCCTTTTCAGGCCTGGTGTGAATGGGTTTTGTTCCTTAAGTGTACGGAGAGAAACCTCTGCCTGTTTCTTATATGCCTCTTATTGACTGTTACTTGTGATGTATTTGGACAGGTGATGACAGTAGCCTATTGTTGCTGTTCTGCAATAATAGGCTGGCATAAGTGGTGGGAGTCCAAGGTTGTGCCAACTCAAATCCATCTCTGCCAGGTGTAGTACCTTGTCTGCTGGTATGACAGACAGGTGACTGGGCCAAATTTGAGTGGCATTGCAACCTGGCATATGGGCTTCTGTTCCTAGTCCTGGGCTGCTACTATGTGGTGGAGTCTTTATCCATTAGAGACCACAGTGGAAACAGAGACTCAGAAAAGTAAGACCCTGTGTGCTAGGTCTTAAATTTGATCAAATCACCCCTCAATTATACCATCCTACTCTGATGATAGCATCCCATTGGCAATAGTGCATCCTGACCACCTATGGTCAGAAAGCCGGGGGGAGGGGAGATGGCCAAAGTCAGATTGGAGCCAGGGGGAAGTAGGTAACTATCACTGGATGCAGTATGGTGATAGAAAGGTGACTGAGCCAATAAGTCATGTTATGATCCAATGCATGGACTTCTCCTCTTAGACCAGGTTTACGTTTTGGTGGAGAAAACTATTGTAGCTCAAATTCAGCTACAACAGTTACATAGCTGGAGTTAACGTACCTTAAATTACTTTTTTTTTTTTCTGGCGCAACCTCACAGGAGGAGGTTGATGGGGAAACCCTCAGTGTTTGATTTAGTGAGTCTTTACTAAACCTGCTAAAGTGAACCTCGGAAGATTGATGATCAGATTGTTGATCTTCTGGTAAGACAAGGTATAGATCCTCTGGTATAGACAAGGCTCCATCTCACCCGGATCTGCTTACTTCCTCCCCATGTCCACTGCTGAGGGTAGAGGCTGAGCTGGAACCTGTTTGGGAACTGAAAGCCAATCAGTTGATGGAGAAGTGATAACTGGATTATGCCCACACCAGTTAGCTCCCAAGTCTGTGATGAGAAAGCAAAGCCGAGTGGAATGATGTGACGCAGTAGCAGCTTTACTAAAAGACTGTACCCCTCAGTGATCTGGTTCAGTTTGGGGGGGGAAAATCTCTGAGGCTGAGATTTGGATGGGCCAGATACTAATTGAGTGGCCGGTGGCCCAGGGCTGTGACTCTTCTCAACCCTCCTCTTCCTTTCCTCAGCAACAATATTTGTTTTCCTTTGCCATTTATGATATTTGTTGCTTAAAACAAAGCTAGGTTGTTTCCAGTCCTGGCTAAAATCCTATAACTTGTGAAGAAATTATGATTGCTGGAAACATTATCACTCACTTTCTTTAAATAGACAGGTGCTTAAGAGCTTTGCTGAATCAAGGCCCTGGTGAGTGAGGCTATGACTGCAGGTTACAAGCTAGCTATGTTAAAGTTAGCTCAGTTGTGAGTGCTGGAGCTGCATCACTTACTTCTCTCTCCTTTGCGCGCACACTTTCTCTCTGTCACGCAAGTCATTTGTCATGCTGACCAAATTCTGCAGCTGCTCCAAGTATAGTTTTCCTATTGACTTGGAGTTCCATGCACAGGGCAGCTGTTTTACAAAATCAAATCGTAAACCACTAAAGCATTTTAATTGGCTTTTATATGGATTTGCACTCTAAAGCCTAAAAGTGCACTCCTAAATATAAATGTATTGTGCTCAGACAGGTCAGCATCAGTTTGTGTGTTCACCTGTCTGTCTTGCTCTGGTTATATTTTCTTTATTTAATAATAATCTGACTTAAAATAATATGAATATTTTTACTAAACCAAGAATTACCATATTTTTTGTTGAGAGACTCACTTTCACAATGTACCTAAAATTTCAGATGATGTATGGAAACACATTGTTTAGAAATGCCTTGATAGAGCAAGTACTAATAATAGCTTAAGATGAGACTGGAATGCTACTCTAAGCATTCTTTTGAGAAGGTAAGGCAAGTCAGATAGTTTCATATTTCCTTTCAGTAACACTTAAGGTAGCATATCCTACCTCTAGAAAAAAAAATAGTTTTATTTCTCTACAATAACTTTTTATTAACATATTAATGTAAAATACATTGCTGAAGCATATCAAGTTATAGTGGTGATATAAGTTTTTAAAATGCTTATGAACTGGAATCCAAATTGTATAGATCTGTATCTATAGTGTTAACTCATCGTATCATAAATTACAAGGAAATAATAATTTACAGACATTGATTACATTAAATTGTTTCTTTTCCTTTTAGTTTTTTTCATTCTGTCCAAACTTTCCTTTTAAGTCCAAAGGACAGTTCACATAGCTAAGAGTATATGGAATTAGAATATAAGTGCTTGCTCATGTAGATTCCGAGCAAGTCTGTGCATAATATGTGCACAGTTGTCCAAAGGTTTTTCCCCTAGTGGTACCCATCAGGTTGGTTAGAACTGTGTCTTCATAGCAGTGTATGTAGGTACTTTCTGACCCCCTCCCGCTTCAGCTCCTTCTTCCCTACCAGTGATGGTTGTTGGAGCAGGTCTTCCTTTACTGTAGCATGTGATCCCCAATGGACTTTTCTTATACCTGTAAGTATTCAAAAACTTAGCTGTAGTTCAGAGTTAGCTTAGATAAATTTCAGTTGGGTGATTCTTCTCTCCCTCTCTTCCCCTCCCCCCCACATTTTCTTCCTAGAGACCAGAGCATGCCTCTGTCTCAGGGGGTTCAGACTTTGTGGGTCATGCCTGTGCGAAAGGGAGACCTGCAGAACTCATATTTGGGAGAAGTCCATCAGGCTGAGAAGTGCAAATTCTGTAGTGGCTTCTACCCAAGAACTAAGGAGAGGGATTCTAGTGAATTGCTCCTTGTAGATCAGCCTTTTGTCCCCAGCTAGCAAAGGCAGCATCTGACCCCAAGCCCAACACTTCAGTGCAGAGTATGCTAACCCTAGTAAAAGAGGCTTTGGCATTGAGAGAGGACTTCGGCACTGTGACGTAGTGGGGGGTACCTTGCTGGTTGCTATGCTGGGCACTGGGTTGTGAGTGACCTCCACTGGCTGCTGGCTGCAGCATGGCCCAGCAGGGCAGGGGATGAGTTGTCATGCAAGGGGGCTTCGAACCTGTCTGACCAGTTCTGCTCCCTGGGAGATAACAATGGGAAGAAGGGGAGTGGAGCCCTGAGTGGGGGCAGGGCTGGAAGTGAGTTAGTCAGGTTTCTGGCTTGTGGTATGGAGGAAGCAGCCTAGGTAACGGGCTGGGATTTAGGGGCCCAGGCTCCCCCATCTCAAGGGGGGCTGAGGCATCCTAGGCCTGCCCTGTAGCCAGATTATATCTGTGCTGTGCTGTATCCTGGAGAAGCAATAAACTCCCTCTATTCTACTGGCTGGTGGAGTCTGTCCATGCCATTACGAGGGTGCAGGAGATGGGGAAAACCCCAACGTGCCATCACAGGCTCCACAGACCTTTTTGGCACTGCCATTTCCCATCATTGAAGACCTCCAGTGGTGCCCCACAAAAGAAAGGAGACCAACAGAGGTTGCTCTCCCACTAGAGCAGTGGAGAAAGGAGGCACCAGTGGGTGCATCTTGCGCCGGGACATCCTGCTCCAACTCTGACTCAGGTGGCACTGTTGACTCTGGCCTCATAGGGAGGTCCGTAGAGTCTAGGTCTAGTAAAATCCCCGCTGTGGGAGTGTCAGGAGGAGGACTTAGACCTTCCGTCCATGCTGGACAACTTTGGAGGTAGCTAGAGACTTCATAATGATGATGGCGCAGTCCCTTGTATGGCACTGACTCTGGCACTGGAACCACAAAGAAGCACAGTGCTTTCCAAGGGCAAGCCAGCAATGATAACTTCAGCACCAATCCCTGGAATTAGCTTGTTCGGGTCTGCCTGGATGGCCAAAGTCAGAGTCTTCATTGAACTCAGAGGTGGAGTCCTACACCTCCTAGGTAAATCTTGCACTGTTCTCTGCACTGCTTCAGACAAGAGGAAGGGCAGTCATTGCTGATGATGCCAAGGGCACTTCAGTGGCAGGCACTGGCCCAGTGACCATTCTGGACTCAATGAGCCTACTACTAAGTCCAATGCCTGGAGTCCAAATGCTTGTTGATGGTTTTGGGGGCATGTTTTGGGGCCATTATTGTCCTCTTTAGCCCTGGAACTTTCACAAGGCCAGGGGATGGATTGACACATGTACCAGTAAAGAGATCACAATTGGACCCAGTACCAGGACCAATACCAAGACGAGCATGGCTCCAAAACCAGCACTGTTCCCAACACCATGCAGGTTGTTTCAGCACATGGGGGATCCCCACAAGCAGTGTTCCCGGTAAGCTGTGCGCTTTTGCTGCTGACTGCTCAGGATAGATTCAAATGCTGCCCAGCCAAATAGTAGGCCACACCGAGGGTGAGTGAACAGGCATTCATACCGTTATGAAGGCACAAAGTTCTTCCCCCTTCTCCCCTTTAACCATGGAGGAAAGAGATAGCACCATGGATGGGGCAAAGACACCCTGGAGAAATGATCAGGCATCAGAATGTGAACCATGGGGTTGGTCTCCTCCAATACTTCTGCCTGTGTGCCTAAATTCTGAACAACTCATGGTCAAAACTGTGGTGGATATGCCTACCCCAGTACTTCATCAGGAGAGGATGAGGAAGATGCCTGCAGGGGCACTGGGTCTTTCTGACCCTTTGGCTTGTAAGCAGTGTTCCCTCCTCTCTAATCTTTTCCATTCATAGGTGGATTTTTTTCCATCCCCGTGTGGAATGCATTTTTTTGTGCACTGATGCATGTATGACTTTGTACCACCAGCAGAAACGAAAAACCTAGCTGTGGTCACTCTATCTCTGGTGATGGAGGCTGCCAACCAATAGGAAAGGCAAAAACACCAAGACTGACTCTTAAATCCAAAGAGGTGAAAAGCTGGATCTCTTTGATAGAAAGGTGTATTCTATTGAGAGGTGCTAGCTTTTCATTGCTAACCAGTCAGTGCTTAGCTACATTTTTTTACTCATGGAGCATGTTGTCCAATTCAAGGAGCTACTGCCGGAGGACTCCTGCTCAAAGTTCTTGAGGAACGCAAAGTAGTCGTGAGGACCTCCTTACACACCTCTCTGAATTTTACCTCTCTGAAGTACAGCAATCCGTACTATGTCAACAGCCCTAGGCATGGGAAAGATCTCGTGGTTTCAGGTATCGGGACTCCCATGTGAAATCCAGCAGACAATACAGGACTTGCCTTTTAACTGTTCAGAGCTTTTCTCAGAGCAACCAGACTAACTTCCACAGCCTGAAAGATTCATGGCTGACTGACATCCCTGGGACTTCAAATGCCAGCCCTCCAGAGGGAGCATTTTACATTACGCCACCACCTGCTAGGGATATGAATGACTAGTGAACATGCTAGTTGACTAGTTGTTTCCTGCTCCCCTTGCTGCCTCTATCAGAAAGATTGCGCTTCAAAGCGGAAGTGCCGTGTGAAGCCTGGGGATTCCCCCGCTGACCCTGGGCTCCACGTGGAGCTGCCACTTTGAAATGCTGTGTGGAGCCTGATGCCGAGCTCCCTCATTTCAAAGTGGCAGCACCAGAGTCCCAGCTGACCCTGGGCTTTGAAATGCCATAGGAGCACGGGACCAGCGGGGAAATCCCCCACTGACCCCATGCTCCCTGCAGCGCTTTTGCCTTTCAAGTGTAGCAACAGCCCTGGGATGGTGCTCTTATTGACTCATTGAAAAGTCAATGGAAATTGCATCAGCTATTCGATTAGCCAATTAATCGACATTTAAAAACCCTACCACCTGTCCCTGACTTCTCCCCATAGCTAGGTCTATAGCAGGAAGCTGGGTAGGAGAAATTGACAGAGATCTTCTCCATCCTCTAACTAGTGTTCAGCATTCAGTGAAGAAGCCCTGAGCTTCCAAGCCAAACTTGGGCATGACACCCAGCAGTGGTCGCTGATCCTTCTCCTCCTTTCGTAAACTGTCTGTTCCATTTCTACCATGCCTGGTAGAAATCACCTTAAGCAATGGGACTTGATCACCATAAAATTGGGAGATTGTCCAATTTTGTTTTCTTTTGCCTCTCCACTTCCTTTTATGTTTTCATGTCAGAGACCCTTTTTATGAACAACTCCATGTAGCAAGTGCAATTATTTCTACTACGGGAAGTAGTATAGGAGTGCCATCAAAAGTTTAGGTTCAATTCCTGGTATTTCCTAATTCTGAAAGCTTAGGGTGGGCTCAGACCCATTTTAGGCCTGTGAAACCTACAGATTTATAAAGAAAAAAGTTCTGTGTGGTCTTCCATTATCCCCTCCCTGGATCCAGGAGACTGGTACGCTGCTGTTGACTTGAAGGACACATACTTTCACATGTCCATAGGCCTGTTTTACATACTATTCTTCCACTTTTGTGATCAACAACGCTCACAAACAGTTCATGGTTCTGCCCTTTGGCCTTTTAGCAGCCCCTCAGTTATTCACCAAGTGCATATTGATCGTGGCAGCCTTCTTGCAGAAATGGCAGGTGCAAGTATTCCCATATCTCAATGATAGGCTAATGAGAGACCACTCCAGGGCTCAAATGGAGGCTTGTGAACCTAGTTCAGTTGATCTATAAGCTTGGCCTGATACTGAATGTGGTAAAGTTGACTCTATCCCCTCCTCTGAGGACAGAGTTCATTGGAGCACACTAGGCCATGGATCTGTCCCTTTCAGACTTGGCTAGCTTTACTGTACATCCTCAACTGAGACCGCATAGGTAAGTTGGCCTCATTCAGTCCTCTAGTTAAGTTCCTCAGGTGGTGGCTCAATCTGTAGTTGTATGTGTGGGAGTGCCCTTCTTTGGGTCCCATCTCTTGCCATGTCTAGCCAAGGATCATTCACACGTAAGGAATCAGGACTCAAGGTATCTGGTCCCAAACAGAACTTTTGCTGCACGTCAGTGTCAGAGAGCTATGTGCCACTCGTCTTACTTGCCAAACATTTCAAACCCATCTGCAGGGCAGGTGTGCATCAGTATTGACAGACCACAAACAGCAGCACTCTTCATGAATAAAGATCATGGTGCTCACTCCCCTGTGCCAGAAGACCCTCAAGTTCTGGGACTTCTGCATTACCCATTCTATACATCTGCAGGCATCGCTCTTTCAGGACTCTCAAAACGAACTGGCTAGTCATCTCAGCAAGTCCGTCCATAATCATGAGTGGTTCCTCTGCTTGTATGTCATAATCAAGGGTGTAGTGGCTGGAGCCGGGAGCCCTTCGGGCTGGAGCGATCTGCTGCCTGGGATTCTGCTTAGTCAGTTAGCTGGTTAAACATAGGGCTAATTTAACATTTAACTGGTTAACTGATTAATCAGGATTTTACATGCCTAGTCATAATCAGCATCATCCAGAAGTGAGAATTTCCCTAGAGAAATCTTTTTTCAACATGGTGCAAAAGGAAGTGTCAACAGTTCTGTTCTTTGCTGAATCACATCTTGGATTCGTTCACAGATGCATTTCTCTTCCATTTCCTCAAAAGACTAAATAGACTTTACCCTCAGGTAATAGAGCTGATTTCCTTCTCCCCCCCCTCCGCCTCCCCATGGGATCTCAACCTGTTGCTCTCAAGGGTGATGGGGCTTCCTTTTGAGCCCCTAGAAACATGCTCTCTCATCTGTCTTTCCTGGAAAGTGGCATTCTTAGTGGCCATAACTTCTGCCATGAGGGTGTGAGAGCTTAAGGCCTTGATATCTCAGCCCTTTGTTCTGTCTTTTACAAGGACAAGGTACAGTTGTGTTCACATCTGGTTTTGTTACCAACTCCATGTGAATTGGGAGATTTTTTGTTCAGTGTTATTCCCTAAGCCACATGCTAATAACCAGGAATGGGTGCTGCACTCCCTGGATGTCAGACAAGTGTTAGCTTCTTTATGTTGAAAGGATGAAGCCATTTTCAAAGTCAGCCCAGCTATTCATTGCAATTGCTAAGTGGATAAAGGGGCTCCCAGTTTTATCCCAAAGGATCATGCCACGACCTTAACATTGACTACACGCTCCCAAAGGGCATCCTTGGTGGAAGTCCCCATTAAGGACATCTCCAGGCCCAACAGTGTTCTCATCAAGCCACTTTTACATCACACTGTGCCCTTACTCAGCAAACCAAAGATGGTTCTTCATCTGGCAGAGTGGTGCTGCTGTCTATGACGACTCCTGGGAACTGCTTAGGAGTCACTTACTTGGAATCAACATGAGCAAGCACTTGAAGAAAAACAGTTTCCTACCTTCTGTAACTGTTTTTCTTCATGATTTACTCATGTCCATTTGAAGATGTAAGCCTCGGTTGAAGAAAATGAAGAGGTAATGTTTTGACAGGGACCTATATATGCTATTATGAAGGCACAACTCTCCAGGGGGCTCCAGATCTGACCCACCTGTGCACATGCCTACTTGGAATGGATATGAGCAACTCATCTCCAAGACCAACCATTACAAAAGGTAGGTAATCAATTTTTGTACTGTTCTGATGCATAAACTCTTAGCCCAGATGGTTTGTTTCTGTAGCTTTGTATTTTGTTTGTTGTAGGTTTATTTGATGGTCCACCAGCTAATTGGAGGGGTTTGTGTGGGGTGGGTGGGGTTTAGTATTGATTGATTTCAGCTCTAGTAGTGCTTATGCAAGTGGTCTTTAGAAGTCAGTGGGACTACTCACATGAGTAAAGCTCATAGGACTGGCTTTTATTTGACTGGTTGGAAAAGAGTGAGTGTTTCCATGGTAACTTTTTTTGTGCTTTTGTGCTTCTTTCCCCCCTACATTTGCTTGGCTGTTTTGGATGTTTTTCTGTGGTGGTATTTTAATCCTCATCAGCCTGGGGCATGAGCTCTGGGTGGTGGTTGTTGTTGCCATTTTGAAGTATTTAATTTGTTTTTCTTTTAGCAAAGTTTATAAAATTTTTGTTAGTGAAGAAGGCTGTTATTGCTGCTTTATATGGGTACTATACTGATTATTGTTTTGGTTTTTGAATATATAATGCGCTCAAGTCAAACAATGTGTGCATAGTAAATTATTAAACAAATAAAATTAAACCAGGTATTGACCCTTTCATGTGCTTCCATACCTCTTTTAAACTGATGTCTCTTTGCAATTGGTATTCCATTAGATCACACTCCTATTATCAGATATACCTGTTACATTTTTGCATCATTGAAAACTAATTTTCTTTACCTCTCAAGTTAAGGAGTGTCTGAGCTTCAATTTCATTTCTGATTGTCTAATGGTGAAAGTTTTTACTGAATCTTCTTTCACATGGAAACTGTATTTCATGAATGGGTTGAGGATATGAAAGAAGGTAAGGTTTTTGGGAGAAAGGATAGGGTTTAATTTAGAAGTATTTTCAGCCACTAGTTACATTAATGGTTGCACCTCACTTGGTTTCCACATCAGCCTCTCTTTCCTTCTACCTTTTGCTTCCATTTTTTCTCATCCCAGGAGTCCTAAGCAGCATAAGAAAATGGTTATGCAGTTTCTTCCTTCCTTTGTAGGAATGGTTTTTCAGTGGTGCCAGCATCAGCAGGTGAAACTCATTTGACTTAATCTGTTTTGCAGTTCTAAAATATTGCTGACTCTGGCATCACCTAGAAAACATTCTGCAAGAGTGCAAGTGTGACCAGGATGTATAATAAATCTTTTCGGTTTTTGAGTAGAAAAATGTGAGAAGGTGAAACAAGGGGTTCTCAAAGGTTTATTTATTTTTTGCTCTTTTTCAGTGCAGTGATGCAGTCCAAGAAGGAGTTAAATGAGTCCCCCATAAATAAACATACAATAATTAACTAGAAACTTTTTATGGATAAACTTCTGTTCCTGCCTTATCTTGCCATACAATAGATTGTAATTTATAATCAGCACACAACAAATGCCAAAGCATGCATTTAAACTACACTAATTCTATAACTTGAACCTGGTATTAAAAAGTCAAAAAAATGCCTTATCATGATTCAGTGTTCCTCTCTCTTATGCTTTAGTTGGGAGATTTGCTAATACTTGTATATTTCTTTCCCAGATAAACCATCCTATTTGAGTAGATAACTGTATTAATGTACCAACCTCTCTCCCCCCTTCCCCCCCTGCAGAACAATGTATTTTATTTCCCCAGGTTGTTGGATCTTATTACATTATGATAGTGATTCGTGAAAAATGCATATCAGAAGAATTTTAGGAACCCATGTTATATTTTAGAATGTCTACAATCAACTGATAAGTTGTTGAAAACTAGATTTATTCTTTTGGGGGGTTAATACTGCTACATTTCAGTTCACTGAAATTTATCTATCTACACATATTAAATTAATATTTTTGCATAGTCAACAGATTACTATAAGGTAAAATCTGAGTGGCTTAGTGTCTGTTTGAGGACATCTAAACTTACTGCTTAAAGATTTCCGTAGATAATGTATGATGATGCTCCATTACGACAAGGTAAACATGTAGGGCCTTATCCTGCAAGGCTGGCTTTTGGTAAGTAATGAATGCCCTCAACTTCTGTTGAAGTAAATGGGATTTGAAAATGCACAGCACCTCACAGAATTAAACCCTTTGCTTCATTTACATCAATGGTTCCCAGCCTTTTTCAGGGGACCCATTTTGACAATCAGGAAGACTTGGTGACCTAGGGCAATTCAAAAAATGTGTGAATGGCTCCTTAAGAGCCACCTGGGGAGATACCTGGTGACCCTTTTGAAATGTAATGGTGACCTATATTTGGTTCCTGACCCAGAGGTTGGGAAACCCTGATTTATGTACAGGAATGGTTAAGCGCAGTTTGTTTTTGCAGGCAAGGGAGCCAACAGCTGGGAGGCGGGGCATGACTCTGGGCTCCTGAAAGGGGTGGTGGAAGGAGCAGGGCTGGGGGCAGACAGCCCTCCACATTGTCTGGAGTGCAGAGCACCCCCCCCCCCCCCAATCACATAGAGTTTCTCAGAAGGTTCGGTGCAGTGTTCTGATGTCAATTTAAAGGGCTGGAATCCCCAGGCCCTTTTGAATTGTTCAGCCCCTGAACTACCTCTTTTTCACACCCACCCCCTTGTCGGCGACAGGGATGTAGTAGTATAAATTACATAATAGTGCAGTAGTATAAATCGTTAACTGGCTTATCAGTTAACAGTTATACCAAGGCTTCCAGCCCTGCTCTTTGGGAGCCAGCTGTCACTCTGCACTGCTGGCTCTGTATCATACTCTGCAGTACACCATGGTCGCCAGTTCTGTGGGAGCAGGGCTTCAGGGTAGAGCTGGAGCATGCTGGCTTGCAGAAGCTGGGTTTTCAGGCAGGAACCAGTATGTGCTGGGAGCCAGGCTAAAAGCTGGCTTCTGGTGATAACTGGCTTCTGAGGAGCTGGCTGCTGCCTCATACTTCAGTGTCTGCAGTTTAAGCTTTATAGTAAGAGCCCACAGTGTGGAACAGCTGAAATTATCAGTGGTTAAATGGTTACCTAATTAACTGCTTTTGAACATTCCTAGTTGGTGGGCCTGTTTGCAGGCTAACCTGAGTACTGATGCTTTCCTCTTGGTGACTCAAAAATGAGAGATGTTCTCAGTTTCAATCTGCATAGCTAAATACTTGCAGCTCTAGTGATTTTTTCCAAGCTTTAGTTTATCTCATTTTGAGCTCCTTTGGGGTGTGTTGTTTCAATCTATACATAGAAAAACCCTTAAAGTCAATGGGACCCAGACATGTGGAAGAAGCAGAGGGGGAAACAGGCCCCTGTTGACTTTATTAAATAAATAACTTGATGTTATTAAAAAATGGGAAAGGTGGAGTCAGTGAAGGGCCGGGGCCACGTAGGGGCCAGGCTCATGCATATGCCATCATTTTTGCTTTTTGAAAAGGTGGTCCCAAGTGTGTTACCGGTCCAAGTGAAAGCAGCACCTGAGCTTTAACTTTTAACTCCAGTCAGGTCATCTAACATAGAGGCACCACTAACTGGAGTGACTGACGAAAGGATTATAGCTGTGGGCCGGGAGATGCTTTAGGGGCAAAGCTGAATAAGAGGACAACTTAACTGCAGTGAACACACAACCCTCATGCTCACATGACTCGTTAAGCAGTGCTGCATTGGTGAACTTTATTTGTAGCACCAAAAGTCTTCAGTGCAAACTGTTCTGGATTGTGAATTTACAAAAGAATCTCTAGGAATGAGTTGATGAGACAGGAAGAGGCTACTGGCAAACTACATTTTTGAAATGCTTTCAATCCTTGTAACTTTTGACTGTTTGGGTTTGGATAAGAATAAGATATTGCCCACCCCCATCCTTACCTCCACCTTCAGCTTTAGTTCAGTAAGACTTTATTATTTCAATTGTAACCTGCATCCAATTTCTCTGTGGCTATTTTTTATAGATTATTGGAAATTACAGCAGCAAAAGGAATAGTCAGTTATGCTAAACCAAACCTGTAATTAATAATTTACATCTAACCTTAAAAACCTTAAAAAATTGGAACAAGTTAGTTCAGGTTCAACATTATGACTTGAGAGCAAGCATTCCAAACAAGCTTATCACCAAGGAGGAAAAGTTTGTTAAACTGTATTTCTGGTGTTGCATCTGGTTTGAGAAGGATAATAACTCATATAATCAGCTTTCAAACTGGTGGATTATCTTATTTTTTTTATTGACTCTTCTTTACAAAATCTGTTATTTTTAATTAATATTTCGTGTAAATATTACTTTGGCCAACTTACAAAGGCACCAATGAGTTTGATGGCAATGGTTGGTCAAGGTCACTATTTAACAGCCATTTACACTGCTGAAAATATTAAAACACAATTACTATACACTGTAACCACTGCTATTGGAACATTCTAAACATCTATTTTAGAAATCTGTAAGAAGATAGATATCTGTTTGAGTTTATGGCTGTTTCATAGATCTCTAGGCTATAACACCACACTTATAAAAGAGTTATAAAAGCATATTCTATTCTATTCTATTAATTGTGTTCAAGTCCTGCAGTATTTTTTGTGGTTGGAAGAGTCAAAATACATGTCGGTTATTCAGGTATGCTGCAGCACTTCTGCATTCATCTCAATGTAGATCTTAATGAAGGGTATCCGCAGGTAGAGTTGCTAATTTCAGATTTCACTTCACAAGAAATTTCAATTTTTCAAAATTTTGCTTTAATTCAGAATTGGTAAGAATAACCAATAATGTTATTGATTTTAATGCTTTAGAGGGGTAGCTGAGTTAGTCTGTAACAGGAAAAACTTTAAAAACAACAAATAGTCTAGTAGCATCTTAAAGACTAACAAAACATGTATTACTGATGGTATCATGAGCTTTTGTGGGCACAACCTGAGTTGTGCCCACAAAAGCTCATGGTACCATTGATTTTCCCCAAGAGCAGCTGGGGTGTTGCCGGGTTGGTCCCTCAGCCCCGAGGGGCAGCACTACGGGACCAACCCAGCAGCACCCCAGATGCTCTGTCCCCGGCTTCCCCGATTCAGCTGCTGGTCAGTTTCAGCAGTGGCTGAATCTGGGAAGCCGGACGCAGAGCAGCTCCAATTGTCCGGCTGCCCGGAGCACTTCTGGGTTCCTGATGGTGCCGGACCATCAGAAGTGCCGGAGCATTGGATGCTGGACCAATGGAGTTTTACTGTACTGCAGAGCCACAGCAGGCTTCCCTTATCGGCTACTTGTGTAGTTGATAAAAATATTGACTGTGCAATTAGTGGATTACCTGTCTCTTAACATTCTTAGTTTTCACTAAAAAAGTTAATGAAGGTCAGATATTCAATATTATCTACCGAGGGGAAGGAATGCAAGACAAACTACGAAAAGAACAGTTTAAAAATATTTAGATGAGGTAGAGGGCCCAATGAAATTCATTCTAGAGTGCTTAAGGAGCTAGCTAAAGCCCTCTCGGAGCCATTAGCTATTATCTTTGAGAACTTCTGGAGGATGGGAGCAGTCCCAGGAGAATAGAGAAGAACAAACACAGTAATATATTTAAAAAGAGGATCTGGAGAATTATAAACCAGTCAGGCTAACTGGAATGCCTGGAAAAGCAACTACACTGGAGCAAATTATTAATCAATTTGTAAGCATCTGGAGGATAAAAGGGTTTTGAGGAATAATCAGAATTGATTGGTTAAAAAAAAATCATACCAACCAACCTGATTTCCCTCTTTGATAGGATTAATGACCTAGGGTAATGTGATGGAGATGAAAATACTACTACAAGGTGAGTGCTCAACTATAGGAAAGACCATACTTAGAGTGGTTAGCAGTTGGTTTGCTGTCAAATTGGGGGGGGTGTACCAAGTTGAGTCAGTCCTGGGTCTGGTACTAGTCAATAACTGGCTAAGTGCTAGTAGTACTGCAATGGATCTGAATAGGAGTTGTCCATGTGCTGGAGCTGCAGAAAAGGCACAGTGTGCTTCTGGGGTGTATTAACAGGAATGTTGTATGTAAAACACAAGAGGAATTGTCATACTCGATGTGGCACTGGTAAGGCAGGCCCCACACGGGGCACCATGGTATCCAATTGTGGGTAGCACAATTTAGGAGAAATATGGACAATTTGGAAAGAGTCCACAGGAGAGCAACAAAAAAGGTAAAAGTTTTAGAAGACCTGATCTATGAGGGAAGATTTAAAACCTAGGTGTGTTTAGTGTTAGGAAAAAAGACTGAGGGGGGACCTGATAACATCTTCCAATATATTAAGAGCTACCCTAAAGAGGAAGGCAATCAGTTGTTCTCCATATCCACTGAAGGAGGGTTAATCTACAGCAGTGGAGAGAGTTAGATTATATACTAGGAGAAAAACTTTTTAATTGTTAGGGTAGCTAAGCTCCGGAATAGGTTTTCAAGGGAGGCCATGGGAGTCGCTATCGCTGGAAGCTTTTAAAAATAAGTTGGACAAACCCCTTTCAGGAATAGTCTGGGTTTATTTGAACTTACTATTGCACAGGGGACAAGATAATTTCTCATGGTTCCGTGTGTGTGTGTGTGTGTGTGTGTGTGTGTGTGTGTGTGTGTGTGTATCCATGTGACCAATGTGCATATTCTGTTAGAAACCCAGATGCCTTGATTAACATATAATGCCACCTGCATGTAGGAACTGCCACCTCCTAGCATGTATATGCATGCGCTTGACAAATGGCCAACACAGTGCCCTCATGTTTATTCCCAACAGCCATGGAGGTGGGGGAGAGATCTTGCAAGTCTGCACGGGTCTTATGAGAACTGGCCAGCAGCAGGGTGATGGTAGTGCTAGTACAGAGCCTGCGAGACTGGGAAACTGAAACAACCTTCTCTCACCTATCAGGGGACAGCCAATATTTTTGCATTATATTTGTTGTTTGTCTATGAATATTGACTGGCAAATTAATATGTTTGTTTGCATAAGGATGTGTGAATGAAAACAAAGGGAAAATTAGTTTTGTTACAACCTTACCAATGTCCTTATTTAGCAAAATACTTAAGTATATAGGTTAAGTATAAGCATAAGCCTTTGCAGGTTCAGGCCTAAGTTAGCCATTTTTCTTCGGTGTGTTTTTTCTGAAACCTAGTTTTATTTCAGCCATATCCAGATATAGCTTAATCAGACTTAGAATTGGATTTTGAAAAATATTTAGTACTTGTTTAACTGAATAAAAGCAGTGGTAGAACTCCTACACTTCTTTGATAATTTAATTTTCTATTGATCTCACTACCATTTCCCCCACAAAGAATGTGTTACCTAAGCAAATTAATTTTTGGTGTCTCTTGACCTGTAGAAATAGCTAATTTTGCCAAATATATGGTTTTAAGAATTCAAATAAATCAACTGAACTGAATAATGAATCAACTGAACTGAACGTCCAATACTACTAAACTGTCATCCCTATAGCTTTCCATAAAATTCTTCAGTGTGATTTTTAAAATCACAATTCTTTGGACAGTATCATTTTTGTTGGCATGAGCACATGGATTGTAATATGTCAGATTGACAAGGAAGGGAAGATAATATCCTTGTTCATCTAATTTAAAACAGGAGAAACATAGAGTTCTTAAGGCAAATGCAGTTTCAAAGTGAATATACTTTATTTCCTAGTTTAGAAATATACTGTTTATTTTCATTCCTAAATTGTTTGTTTTTTCAGTAAATGTAAATCTGACAGATTTAATAATATCTGGTTGAAACTGATTTAGAAATGCAGTTCTGTGGAGTGAAATGTTGAATATTTGGCCTGGAGTTTTTAAAAGTGCTTGTTTCTCATGGCCAAGTCAAATCATTGAGGAAAAACTTGACAACTTGATTATAGGAGTGCTTTAAGAGGGAAAAAAAGGTGCAACCATATGTGCATCCCTGTTGAGTATGAAATAGCTTCCGTGAACAGAATGACTGAATTCAAGGTTAGCAGCATGAGTGGCAGTAAATTTTTAGAAGTAATCACTTCTACACTCTTTCCATGTTGTACACACAACTATACCTACTGTATGAAATAATTTAACATCCTTTTAAAAAAAATTAAAGGTGAAAGTGACATGCAGGAACAAAGCAAAATTATTTAAAAACAAACAAACCTAGCATTATTCACTTATAATCCAAATCCTGTTCCAAACTTCACTGAAATGGGTGGAATGTTTGGGTGCAGAAGGAATCTACAATTAAATATATAGTACATAGTGGCGTTGGATTGTGCTTGGTAGGAAAATATTGTTTGGGTATGTAGTGTCAAGCAAGAGCCAATGATTGCCCTTCTGGGTCTGCGCACTTTTTGTTTTGTTTTTTGTGAATTCAGTGAGAACAGAATTTCAAACTTGTTGCTAGAATTAGTTGGGAAATAACTTTTAAATTTTCTGAGAAAAATCTTCAGCACAAAATCAAATTAAAAATATTTTGGCTGAAAATCAAAATAGTTTTAATTCTGAAATGCCATTATGGTGCCTCGTGTAAATTGTATTTCCAGTGTCTCATGCTCCTGTGTAGACCAGGTTTCCTTATCAGGTTACATTTGTCAAATTAACTGCATTCATGTACGATTCGTGGTGCATTATGGAAGTCAAATCTGGTAGAGCAGCCCAGTCACTGCTCTGGAGAATGGGGCAACAGTATTTGAGAATCAAAGTATTTTATGTTTCAGCCAAAATCTTTAGGGGTTTTCTGTTGAAAACCAGCACATTTTTAGTTTTCATGTATTTTTGACAAACAATTGAAATAGTCTACTGAAAGCAGATAACTTTTTGCCAAGTCTCCATAGTTTAAACTCCATTTTTTTTTATCAAGCAACTGTTTTAACATAAATTTTTGACCAGTCCTGTTCATTATTGAAGCAGATTAAGTATCCAACTATAATGCTTAAAAATATTAAGTTATAAGTGCAGCTTTGGTGGTTTAGTTTACTCTGGATTTCTAAAATGATCATCCTGTAATGCTTTTTCTGTTGTAGGAGTGGGATATATTACTGACTAAAACTTGAGCAAAATGTCATGTTTCTTATTCAGATACATTTGTCAAGCTTTCCCGTCTTTATAATAAATAAAATATTGCCATTCCCCAACAATTATCAGACAGTGCTACATTGGTATATAATGAGTGTATCAATAGCTTTATAAGGGCTAGTAAACCTAACAGATTACTATAGATCAGACTGGAGGAGCAATATCATGTACAGTGTTGTGATTAATATCTGAGTGCTGAGATTTAAAAGGCAGAATGGTTTAGATGTTAAAGCACTAGGCACTAGAGTCCTGGGCTCTACTCTAATTTGAGCTATTGACATTAATGATGTGACCTTGGATAAATCACTTGACCTCCTCATTCAGTGAAGTTGTAAATTTGGTACACTGAGAAAATGTGCTTATAAAATATTACCATGAATTAAAAATCCCTGAGTACTGTTCTGCTTCATAGTGAAGAACAAATAAATACATATTTTTGAACTTGGGAATTTTAGAAGATACATTTTTGCTGTTAATATCAAATTATTCTGCTACTGTAGAATACATTTTAGCAGATATGTGCAAATTAGAAATAGCATAGCTATTTGGAACTTTGTCTAAAACCCTTTGTGATTACTTTATAATGTTTATTGGTTGACAATATTAAAGGTAGTGAAATGATAGATTATACTTGCCAAGGGTAGCGATGAGATATTAGGGTCCAGATTGTGCCTTGTCATTGGTATAAAATAGTGTCAGATCTAGAAGCCTTCCTTATTCTTGAGCTACTGCTCCTTTGAGCACAAGAACTGGCACTAACATAACCAATTGCTTAAACTTTCCCTTAACGTGATGAGCATTTTCCAGACCTGCAATCACAACTTACTCTAAGTATTCTTGAAGTACAGTGACTCTTGCAACTTCCCTTGGGGAATACCTCAAGATTGCCATCTATTGAGGGTTATGCATGAATCTCCACTTCAATCCCAAACCACCATGTGCCACATTTCTGAAGCTGGGTTTTAAAGATTCCAGTCTGTATGTGAAGTTTCAGAACCATTTGCCTATACCTCCAAAACTTCTTTCCCCTATTCTGGCATGCAAAATATTATATAAAATGCTATTAAGTTGCTTAATGAAATATAATATGAACAGAAATATTAACTAGCTGTTAACTTACAGCATAATATAGCAAGTCAGGGTAGAAGAACTGCATAATGCATCACCTAAACTTTAGTGAACACTTGTATTGCTAAATTAAAGATTGTTTTATTATTTTATTTGTATTTGTTTTAGTCGTCTACTATCAGTATGCACAAATGGCATTGATAGGTTATGGGTATTTTAAAATGAGCAATAAAAATAGTTCATATGCTAATTAAAACAACTGTGATTGTATGCAATCAGGCAATGCCAGAAAGAGTTTTGCTTCTCTAATTATTAGGTGTTTACAGTAATACACTTTGTTACAAATTACTAATTGTACTTTACATTATGGTCAGTGTGACTTGAAACATTTATTGTTTCTTTGTTTTCCCCCAGCTCATCACTTAGAAGCGTATCAACTGGATCTTCGAGACCTTCCAAAGTATGTTTGGTGTGTGGGGATGAGGCATCTGGATGTCATTACGGGGTGGTTACCTGTGGCAGCTGCAAAGTTTTCTTCAAAAGAGCAGTGGAAGGTAAATGTTCATGTGGGTGCTTCTTTTATTTACTTTCTGATGTTATATTTTCATGATTAATTCTGCAGTAGTGTTAGTCTGAAAATATTTGTTGAATTAACACAGTAGTTATGAGAATATCACAAATATACCTAAATCTTTCATGAGCTATAAGAGAAGTTTGGGTAAAGATTGGGAAGTGTCCCATTGTGCTTCACAATTCTGTTAGTACCATAACATGTAGCTTCTATGCTATATTACAGTGTTTCCCAAATGGTGTTCTGTGGATCCCTGGGATTCTGTGAAGTGAAAATTAGGGTTCCGTGAGAAAATTCCATTACAACAACATTTTATGATTAAAAAAAAATTAATATTTAAGCATTTATGATTTTTATTGAAAACAATTTTCATTTGTGTTGATCTTATGACCTTGTTTAGCATTTGTTTATTATTATCTATCTTACTTGTGGTCTACTTTTTCAGCTCAATGCATAAGACTGTTATTAGGGGTTCCGCAAAATTCTTTTGAATTTAAAAGGATTCAGTGGCCAAGTAAAATTGGGAAACACTGCTCTATTAAGAATTACGCAGGTCAGCTATATAAACAGACAAATGTGCCTAGAATTCATTTAATATATATTCCCTCTTGAAATAAGGGATAAGGGATCTTTCGGAAAAGGCTTTATTTTCCAAAAGATCAGAGTCTAGGCTGGTGCTATTCTGTGGCAAAGCTCCGTGCCGAGAAAAAGCGGCAGCCATTTTACGCTAATGAAGCGTGGGAGATTTAAATCCCTGCTTCATTAGCAATTGCGATACGTCTAATTTACATCCCTTTTCCGAAATAGGGATGTAGTCTAGACCTAGCCTTTGAGTAAATATAAAATATTTCCGAGTGGCAGATGTTACGTTTTCACTCTGATGATTAAAATTTTTTTCAGACAAACACCACTGAAGTGTATATTTATTAATGTTTCTGGCTTATTATATCTCTGTGTAGATATATGCAAGAATTTGCAGTAACTCTGTATAATGTAGAATATAGAAAGTAAGAAGTATGATATTAAACATATTAATTATGGAAGTGCTACTTGGTATTTCTTAAACTTGAGTTTTTCACTTAACGCAGGTATTCAGGCACTTCATTATGTATGAAGAATACAGCAGTCCTCCTGAAAACTATATTGCATAGCCTTTGAGTGAATTTTCTGAAAATTTACAAATAAATTGGCTAATTACTTTGTTAAAATGTATATTAAAATGATCCATTAAGATATTTAGAATTCAGTGTTTCCTCCTTTCTCTTAAATAATCTTAATAACAGAATAATGCGGACTTTTGAAATATCTGCTTATAGATCTCACTCAAAGAAATCTTGTACACAGGCTATATTTGAAGCATTTGTTAGGGTTAATGGACATTTTCATGCCAAGGTTCCATTTTCTTTTTAGTTTGTCTAAACTCTAGAGAAATGTCTAATTGGAACTATATCACTCTTATTTTACTGCTGAACTCTACCTTCTAAATTTGTGCCTTACATCATCCTAGTAAAAGACAAATATTTTATGAGGCAGGCATCTTATATTGTTCTAATTCTTCTTCTCTAGAATAATTATCTCCTTAGGGCCACACCAAAGATTGCACTACATAGCTTTATTTTCCATACTATACTGCATATTTGCTGGGAGATTTCTGAGTTCTTAAGATGGAAGATCTAGCTTCTCAGAACAGAGAAGTTTACATTGCTTGCCAATTAAATTAGAAAATTCCTTATTTTCTTTAAATAAGAAGTCATGATTTTTCATGGATTTCAGATTTTTCAAATAATGCTCTGAACATTGTACCTTTAGACCTACCGTATTTTCCGGCGTATAAGGCGACTGGGCGTATAAGACGACCCCCTAATTTTCTAGTTAAAAGATAGGTTTTCGTCTTATACTCGCCGTATAAGACTACCCCCCCTTAAGAGGCCAACCGGCAGCGCCCCTCCGCCTCCCCGGCTTTGCTCCCGGTGTCCCTGGTCTGCTGGAGACGGTCCCCAGCAGACCAGGGGCGGGAGCAAAGCCGAAGCGGCGGCGGGGTGCCGCGCTTCTGAGGCTTTGCTCTGGCAAAGCCTCAGAGGCGCGGGACCCCGCCATGGCTGCGGCTTTGCTCCCGGTGTCCCTGGTCTGCTGGAGACGGTCCCCAGCAGACCAGAGGCACCGGGAGCAAAGCCGCAGCAGCGGCGGGGTCCCGCACCTCTGAGGCTTTGCCAGAGGTGCCTCTGGTCTGCTGGGGACGGTCTCCAGCAGACCAGGGACACCGGGAGCAAAGGCTCTGAGGACGCTGGCAGTGGGACAGCCACGGCGCGCCTGGGCTGCCCTGCTGCCGGCTTCCCCCAAGGCTTTGCAAAGCTGCGGAGGGGCTCGGGCAGCGGGGCAGCACCTGGGCTGCCCCGCTGCCCAAGCCCCTCCGCAGCATTGCAATATTGTGCTATACTTTTCTACTCCTTAGCAAGTTGTCTGTATTTCCACCTTTCTATAGGATTCCTTTTTGAGTCATTAAGACACTCCTGATGGAGCCATCTTGGCCTCTTATTGTTTTTCCTATATTTCCTTTACACTGGGATAGTTACAAATTTGCCTTTAATATTGTTTCCTTCAGAAACTGCGTACTCTCTTCAACTCCTTGTTCCCATAGATCAGGGCTACTCAACTTTGGAAGCCCTGAGGGCCACAGTGATACTCTCAGCACATGCTGAGGGCCACAGTTTAAGTGTGGTTACATATACATGCAAATAGCTTTTCACATTGACAGGCCTGAATACAAAGCACTTACTGCAATGTCCTGGTGTTCTGGGCACCTACTCCCTGGGAGCAAGAAACACCGAAATCCTGTACCCTGTCTGTTCCAGCCAGCCTGTCCACTTACATGTTTCAGTGCTCACCCTGCCTGGGAGACACCTCACCACTGTGAAGCGTGTTCCCGGTGGAGGCCATGTTCAAAGGATCCCACCTGCGGGCTGCGTGTTGAGTCCCACATAAGCCAAAACCACCACAAGGGCCACAAACAAATGGTCCATGTTGAGTAGCCCTGCCTTAGATTTTCTTCCTATGGGACCTTAAGAAAAAGTGGTCTTGTTTAATTAAGACATATATTTTTGTTGAACACTATTTTATTCTTCGTGGCAATTATTTTTATTAGTAGCATGGATTCTGAAATGCATCCATCTTCCTCTTTCAAAAAATATGTGACTGCACTGGATACACAGGTAATGGCCATGCTACTAATGGAGGATACATGAGGTCCCAGAAGAAGGGTAAACACAGTATCTGCCATTAAAAAAGGAAGCAAAGAGGACCTAGGAGATTGTAGACCAGTCGGCTTAGCTTCAATACCTGTAAAGATACTGGAATAAATTATTAAACAATCACTGTGTAAGCACCTTGAGAATAATAATAAGGAATAGCCAGCCTAGACTTGTCAAGCAGAAAACATGGCAAGCCAGCCTAATTTCCTTCTGTGGTGGGTTTACTGACCCAATGGTAGGAAGGAAGCAGCAGATGTGATATATCTTGATATTAGAAAGTCTTTTGACACTGTCCTATATGGTATTCTCATGTGAACAAACTTGGGAAACAAATTCTAGATTAAATTACTATAATGTGGGCACACAACAGGTTGAAAAAATCAAACTCAACGAATAGTTATCAAAGACGCACTGTCACAATTAGGCTGTTATAGTTGGTGGGACCCCACAAGGCCAGTCATGGATGCAGCACTATTCAACATTTTCATTAATGACTGGGATAATGGATTGGACGGTATACTTATTAAATTTAAGAATGACATGAAACTGGGAGGAGTTGCTAGCACTTTGGAGGGCAGGATTAAAATTCAAAAACACCAAAACTAATTTGAGTTCTGGTCTGAAATCAGCTGGATGAAATTTAGTAAGAGACAAGTACAAAGGACTTCATTTAAGAAGGAAATATCAAATGCACAATTACAAATGGGGAATAACTGGCTAAGTGGTAATGTTGAAAACAATTTGGGGGATGTAGCGCATCAGAAACTGAGTACAAGTCAACAGTCATCAATGATGCAGTTGCTAAAAAGTCTAACATCATTCAGCATTGTATTATCAGAAGCATTCTACATAAGACTGAGGAGGAGATTGCACTGTTGTGTTTAGCACTGGTGAGCCCTCAACTGGAGTATTGTGTCCAGTTTTGGGTGCCACACGACAGGAAAGATGTAGACATATTGGAGAGAGTACAGAAGAGAGCAACAAAAATGACAAAAGGTTTAGAAAAATATCAGTAAAAGTTTTAAAAAAAAAAGCTGCACATGTGTATTAAAGACTGAAGGAGAGAACCTAGTAAATTTTCACATCTGTTAAGGGCTCTTATAAAGAGGCTTGTGATCAATTGTTCTCCATGTCCACTGAAGGTGAAACAAGAAGAAAATGGGTTTAAGCGGTAGCAAGATAGAATTAGGTTACATATGAACATTTTTCAAACTATAAGAGTAGTCAAGCTCGGGAAGAGGCTTCCAAAGGGAGATTGTGTAATCCCCATTACTGGAGGATTTTAAGAACAGATTGGACAAAAACCTGTGTGGGATATCTAGGTTTACTTAGTCTGCCTTAGCTCAGAGTTTGGAATGGATGACTTCTCATATTTCCTTATAGCTCAATATTTCTGTGATTCTGTAAATCTGGGGGATTGCTAGGGAATACTCTTTACACAAGGAAATTTCCCACTGCATAATTTGAGGCTTGCTTTGCTTAAACTGACCGCTGGATGCTGTACGCTAAGTATTTTACGTGCACCACAATGAGCAGCTTATACTGATATACAACCTCTGGTATAGGTGTGCATAGCATAAACCTCCAAGTTTCCCTTCAATAGGCTTCAACTGAGGGGGGAATCTTTTTCTTTGATGGCAACTTCTGAAGGTTCTGAACTCCAGAAAGAATTTTGACCCACCAAAACCTTGGGCTCTGAGATGGTTAACTCAAGTTTACGGATGATTCTTTATTGCCAGATTGTTTATTAGAATTGAAGATAATAGACTAGATCAAAAGATCAAGGTACCAATCCACAGGCAATTCAAGGCAATTACAAGTTTGCCTATGCAATCCACCATGGTAATCTTTTTGCCAGAGGAAGATGCCAAATCATTTTATCATGAAGGATTATGATTTTTTTCCAGCTAACTGATTCACTGGAGGACGGGTGCAGTTCTTCTGGCAGGCAAAGGTATTCTGTAGCCATTTAGCATCAGGCAAGATGCATGATATTCTTTCGACAGAATTACTTTATAGTTTCCCTGTCCAGAAAGCGTACCACTTTCCCTCTTTTTGAAGATATATAGTATGTATTTCAGATTTAGGAAGTTCAATTGCCTTGCCATATTCTATTTGAAGTATACTTCTGAGACTTCCATGCTTCTAAATTGAAATGAAAGAGAAATTAAGGTGTGTCTGTCACAGTTCTGGGGCTGCTGGTCAGGTCTCATGCTGCTTTGCCATCACTTTTCTTGGGGAAGGGACCTGCACTCCTCTTCCTCTAGATGGGGTACTTAGGCTTGCAGTCTTCCTGTGCGTCATTGCGTTTATTCTAAAGATGTTAAGGACTAGTCCACTATCCGATAAGCAAATGCTTATTAGATAGTCGAGTCGACTAGTCGATTCCCCACCTTGCTGTCTCTATCAGATAGAGGCAGCAAACAGGGGGGGGAGCGGGGGAAGAGGGTACTTCAAAGCGGCAGCATTGCACAGAACTGACCCCGGGCTCCATGTGGTGCTGCCCCCTTTGAAATGCCATGGCGCGGAAATGCGTGTGGAGCCTGGGGTCAGCTGTGGGGGGGAGGGGGGAAGCCTCCCTAGTGGATCCCAGGCTCTGCGTGGCATTTCAAGGCGGCAGAGCTGTCTGGGGTCAGCGGGGGACTCTGAGTCTCCATGCGGGTGCTTCCACTTTGAAATGCACAAGGGCTCTAAGGGCTCTTGTGCATTTCAAAAGGTTAAGTGCCTTCACAGAGCCCAGAGTCAGCAGGACTTCCTGCTAGCCCCGGGCTGCACGTGGAGTTCCGCATTCCTCTTTTGAAATGTAAAAGAGCCCCAATGGTGACTCTTGTACATTTCAGAGGAGGAATGCGGAAGTGCCTATCAAGTAGTCAATGGAAATTCCATTGAGTACTCGACTAGTAAATTACTCATGTGTTAACATCCTTAGTTTATTCCCAGCAGGTCTGACATTTTCCCTGGCTTGACAGTTTTGCTGTCTCTCACAAGGGGCTATGATGATGTGCGCTAGTGCCCAACCAGCTTTCACAGACAATAGTACATTTTTTTTTTTAGGACAAACTACAGAGAAAACATGTAAGACAACTATGTTCTGTGTGGGAAATCTGACAGGTTTCAAAATCCTTCAAACCCAGTTAGCAGGGTTTGTCCTTTAGGCTACAATTTAATGTCTGTTTTAGATCACAATGAGGAATTCCACAAGACTGTTCAGGTGGAATTGTGGGCCTTTGTTTTCCCCTTACTTCCTGAAACAGGTGAAATGAGTCAATGCTCAAATGATGGAGTCCGTTTCTGCACAGGGTGACATTTCAAGCTCTGGGTGCCTGCTAGAACTCTGAATACCAAACCAAAACAATCCAGTAGACACATTTTTATTTAGAACAGAGCTGAAATATTTTTGGTATTCCTGACAAAGAAAAAATGGGAAAAAAACATACATGTAGAACTGAATGGTTTGAATGTCAAGTTGAAACGACATTTCAAAATGAAGTGTTAACATTTTTCTAAACATAATGCCAATTTGAATTATTGCATTTGAAAAATGCAGTTTTGAAATAAAATGTTGTAACTGTTATGACATTTCCCAAATTTGTTTTTTCAGCCAAAATTATTCACTGAATTTTTTTTTAGCTAAATTTCTATTCCTTGGGTGGGAGGGGGGAGAAATCACTCAGCTCTGGAATCTTTGTAAGTGGCTTTGGTCACTTTGCAATTTCCCCTTCCCTTCTGCCAACTGCAGAGTCCACAAGAAACCCACCTAAGCAGCCAGAAATACAAAGTTTTATATGTAAACACATTGATACAAAACTCTAATTAATATTCCACATACTTGTAGCATTGAGTACACCTCAGTGTACTAGTTTTTTTTTTTTAAATTCTCATGCTTCCCAGTCATGCTTCTGTCACACAATGTCTTTCTTTTCTTAAAATAAGGGATTAGGGTAGAAGATAATGAGAAGCATTCCAAAAAGCAAAATGAAATGCTAGAGCATTCTTAGACTTTGCTTAGTTAGCAAAACTAAAAAAAGAGAACTTCATGAGTAGAAGTTCATTTAAAAAAGTATTTTGATGAAAACTAGAGAAGTGTTTTATTGCTTAAAAGCTGTATTTTTTCCATGCTGAATAAACTAAATTTAAGATATTTCTTTTACTACCCTTATGTGATGTTTACTAGCAAGGATTACTTTTGTCTGCACCCCCATCACTAGAATAAATTATATACACAATCCTTTCCTGTGCTTCCCTGCATTTTCCTATTCATTCTGCAGTGTTGGAGCCAGTATTTTTCCATCATAGGCTGCAGTTTTCATTTTAACTACTTTTACAAGGTCAGTGACCTTTCTGAATTCAACGTTGTTCTATACAAATGTACATACCTTATCTCTGTACCTGTATGAAATGGAATCTGTTCCTGACCTGTTGTGCCAATTTGAGTTTACAATTTGAATTTGCAGCCTTGTCACACTGAAATAGTGGTTGAAGGGCAAGCTGAGGGATGATCTACTAAGGGTAGATCCAGGTTCACCTGAATGCTGGTTCCTAATGTGATATTTCCGTACAGCTGATATTCCATGGCTTACAACTGCAAAATAAAAATTTTACTGATCATTCCTGGTTTTCAAAGTGCCACCGGATTTCAACTTTTTCATGGAAAGGAAGAATCCTTCTCCGCCCTTCCTCCCTGGAAGGCAACAATGCTGAGTGGGGGTAATGGCTTCCGTTATTTCCTGCCCCTGACTGGATGCAGTAGCTGAAACCTTAGGAGGCTTATGGGAGGGGGGGAGTGGAGCCAGAAATGACAACAGCTGCACCAAAAAAAAGGGGGCGGGTGGGCAAAGTTTAACATAAGTAGAGAAAAAATTAAATTAAATGCAAGGCATTTTACAGTAGGTCATTTACAGGTTATTGAAGGAAAAAAGTGTTCCGTTGCTGCTATGGATGTGTGTGAACTGCATAGCAAATTGCACAGTGAAACTGAAAGCCTGGGAATAAACGTTAAGTGTACAGTACTAATGGTGCAGGCTCATTTTGGTGCTATGTTCCAGAAAAATCCTTCAGCTGATGCAGTCTCTTGGTTTTAAAACTAGCAAGGAGTGTGTGACAATTCTCGCAGCTTCAGTGCCACAGGGAACCACAAAATGAGGCTGTTAATGACTAGAAAAGTGGGAAAACACTGATGCTTTCACAATAAGCAGATCTAAAAACGTGCTAGTGCTTTTTTTTTTTTTTTTTTTTTTTTAAATCTCTCATATTGACTTTTATTTTCAAGATTTCTCAGTGATTTCAGTATAGGTCAGGTCCTAGTAACCTAGTGCTAAAATGTGCCATTTCCTGTAGCTTTAAATCCTCTCCACCTTAAGACTCCAAATTATAACTCCCATTCTTCTGGTTGATAGCTTAATCTGCTCATGAATGACTGTGGAATAATTCAAGTCATTCCCTTCCTCATGGCTGCTTGCCCTAGACAGCAACCAGCAGGAACCTAAGTACGTACTTAAACCTGGGTTTCCTGGATAGCCCTGAAAATGCTATAAGTATCAGCCATAATTAGTTGTATTTTTTTTGTTTTGTTTTATGAGTACAATTTCTTAGTTTGTTTCAGGGTTAAAATTATATTCATCAAGGTATAATCTTCCTCTGTACTCCCAATTTCTGATTAACAATGACCTCATGAGCTCTTTAAAAAACAACAAATAGTCTAGCAACACTTAAAGACTAACAAAACATGTAGATGGAATCATAAAAGTTTGTGGGCACAACCCAGTTCATTTGACTGGACTCATGGATTCTGATAGTGAGGATCTATATATCTTAGATATTTATGTAGCTTTCATAATCATAGTTCCTGAATGTATCACAATCTTTATTTCCTCTCCGTACCTTCTTGAGGTGAGGTACAACAATTACCATTTCACAAATGGGGAACTGAGCCCTACAGAAACCAAGGTCTATATTGTCAGAAGTAGTTGGGCACCTAAAAACCCACTGATATTCTGAAAACTGCCACTCAGCTGCCAGCTTAGTTCATAGAATTCCTGCCTGTCAGCATTCACAAAGCCAACTAAGCATGGCTGCTTCCTACAGCTAGCAAGGTGCTTAAAGCCCCAGTTCAAGCCAAAGCCCCAAAAGTGGGATCTCACACAGTAAGTTGATCTTGTTGTAATCCTGCTCTGAATATGCACAAGACCTCATACATGTCAGCTGCTACAGCAGGAAAGCTGAAGACAAGCCACTGATAGGGTGAAGGGACAATACAGCACCTGCAGAAAAGACATCTGGGCACACAATGCTGAGCAAATTGTAGGGCGGTGAAGATTTAAGTTGCAACTCCAAATTGGACAAAGCAGGAACTTGAGCATGTCTCCCACATCCCAAGTGAGTGCCCTAACTACCAGGCTGTAGAAGCATGCCTCTCACTCACTCTGATGTGAAAATCTCACAGCGTGAGGAAACTACGTATAGTGAGTAGGAGACCAGGACTGTTTCTGCTGCGAGTGCCTGAGCATCCTAAGCAGCAAAACTGGCTTAGACAGGCATCTACTTCCAGGAGGAGATTCAAGGCTGAGGATCCTGAACCAAGAGAGGCACTCATCTCTGGCTTAGCTCAGGTGCCTGAGCTATTTCCTGTACATTTCATTCATAGGCATCTTAGGCACATTCCTGCTCAGCTTGCTGGTGTCTAAGGATCCCTTGCCTAGGCACCTGACTCTCCCAAGGTGTTGTATAGGGAGCCTGTATGCCTCTCACAGGGAGGAGGATTCCATAGGCAGCAGACTGAGTAGGGGTTGGGTAGGTACTACAATGCTGAGCAAATCTGGACCCAAGTGTAAGTGATTTTTCCCAAGGTTACACAGTCTGAATTAGAGCAGGGAATTGAGCCTAGGCCTCCTAAATCCTAAACTGGCACTCTAAGTATTCTTTCTCTAATAACAGGGAGGTGAAGGCTGTATTTTTCTATCATCAAATTCAGGTCAAAAGTCTCAACCATTAGTTCACTGTGTACAAATGAATACCTGCAGTATATTCACTTAGGAGGAAAAAACACTTTTTTTCCTAACTGCATTAGTTTATCAGAAACAGTAATATTCATTTTGGGAACAATGAAAGATATTTAAATGGGGTGCTTACTTCATGTACTGGAATGAAAGTAACCAGTGATATAGAAAGAAGGGGGGAGAAAAGGGATGAATAAAACAATTTAAATTTGGGATGTGACACAGTAATGGTGATAATCCCAGATACTGCAAAAGGATGTGTTATGCCTCTGTTGGATCATCTTGATGTAGAGTATTTGATTGGTGCATGAAGATTTAGAGTAATAATTGCTTAGTCCTAGTGGCCAGTGCAACTAATCAGAATACTAGAGGGGTTTGAGCCTGTCTGGAGAACAGGGAGCTAGTGGTGGGGAAAAAAAGATACTCTTCAGAAGATTTGCCGGGCAGAATCTTAAGAACTGTAAAGTTTAGAGAGAAAGACAAGGGAAAGATGTGTTTAGGATATATTTGAAAAGCCAAATTCCAAGCCAAAATCAAGGCAAAGCAAACTTTTTTATGTTTGTATAATGTATTTAGAACAGAGTGGGAACTTCAGTTTTACAGACCAATACACATAATATGGAAGAGGAAGAAGTATAGGACTTTTTTAAAATGAAGATCTGCATGACTCATCAATCCAAAAATATTTGTCAAAAAAAGAAAACCGTGAAATGCCATCAGATGATTTATTATTTTCTGGATCAAACATGGTTATATGGTGAAATAATTAATTCTTCTCCTATTGGCTTCTGCATATTCCCATTTGTAGGATGCTTTTTTCCTTAGTTGTCTTTATGGGTACCACTGAGCTTTGGAAGCTTCCAGAATGCACCCCTTTCTAGGACTGCATAAATACCCTTTCATCCTCCTCGATAGGTGCTCAAATAAATTACAAGCTGAAGTTATCAGTCACTTCATTTTCTTTCTTTCCACAGCTAGCTGTGGCCATAGAATCTCTCTCCTGAAATCTGGCATGACTACTCTGATTGTTAGAATGCTGCAATTTTAGATTAAGTAATTTAAGTAGTTTATACATTGCTACAGTTTAACTCACATGCTGAGTTCAGCATTTATACCCATCTTATATTCTCTGATCCAGAGCCCAAAAATTTGGGGTGAAATCCTGGCTTTATTGTACTCGATGGCAAAACATATTGACTTCACTGGGGAACAAACTTCAGCCCTGTAGAAAACTGATTCCTCTTCTAACAGGCATCTTACTACTTATTATACCTTTGATGCTTGCTTATTTATATGAAATCCTTCCTGTTCATATTGTTGCCATTAACCTTGTTACTGCTGCTTCTTATTATTAATCATGTTTATAACAGTAGTGCCTACAAGGAACACCCAAGATCAGAGCCCATTTTGCAGGCACTGCATAAACAGTAGTAGACAATCCCTTCCCTGAAGAGTTCATAACCTAAATAGCCAAAAATCAAGGGGGAAAGGATATAATATATAAATAGAGCATTCAGTGTAATGTCAACAAATGTGATTTTTCTGGGAATTTCACTAAATGGAAAGACAAGGGAAGGGAGGAGATGAGAAGGACAGAGCAGGAAGCACTGAAAGGTTTGAGGGGCAGGTGTGGATTAAGGCTATGATGGAAGAGAATGAGACAGAAGCTGGGAAGGAGTTGAAGTAAATAACCAATCAGCAGAGAATAGTAATATTTCTACAGTTTTTCCTATATTTTTATGTCCATGAGTCCATGCTTTACTTGCTTGTGCAGCTACTCCTGTTAATTTCAATCCCTGCAGTTTAAATTCTTCCTCCAAGATCACGTGGTGGAGGATGAGGAGCATTGTGTGGGTCTTTGTGCCCTTTGAGTGCAATGACCTCTCTCCCACAATTCTGAATCCAGGGGTATTGTGAGGGTGTGAGACGGGGTGCTGTTTCTGCATCTGTTATGCTGTTTTTGCTTCTGATCTATCAGTTTCTCTACTTTCAGTATTCTTGCAGATTATTATACATTTTCATTAGTGTCCAGATGCCAACAGCAGAACAGTGGGCTAGGCACATCATAGAACTGGAGATAGAATCCCTGCCCTGAACAGAATAGGTAAAACTCATGTTGCTCTTCAAGAGGCTGTGTCAGTAAGCATCAGTGTAGAAATGCATCTTCAGGTGTAATCAGAATGTGGAAGGAATGGAGGCATTTCACAAAACTTCAGGGAAGCTTCACTTTTTTTTTTTCTTTTGAGACCTCTTTTTACTTTCTACCTATCATCTTTTTATTCTTCTGGTGTAAAAGTCCCAAACAAATGCTGCCTTTATAAAAGTGAAAATTATGCACCAGTAATACTGCTTTTTTGAAGATACCATCTTACAATATTCTCATTTGCTTGCCAACCTATCTCTATTTTGACTTTAGAAATTACAGTTCCATTCAGAATAGTGATAGAAATGTAGCCGTGTTAGTCTGGGGTACCTGAAGCAAAATGCAGGACAATGTAGCACTTTAAAGACTAACAAGATGGTTTATTAGATGATGAGCTTTCGTGGGCCAGACCCACTTCCTCAGATCAAATAGTGGAAGAAAATAGTCACAACCATATATACCAAAGGATACAATTAAAAAAATGAACACATATGATTTGTCCTTTTCATATGTGTTCATTTTTTTAATTGTATCCTTTGGTATATATGGTTGTGACTATTTTCTTCCACTATTTGATCTGAGGAAGTGGGTCTGGCCCACGAAAGCTCATCATCTAATAAACCATCTTGTTAGTCTTTAAAGTGCTACATTGTCCTGCATTTTGCTTCAGTTCCATTCAGGATTCTTTTTCCTTCTCTCTGACCCATGTTTTGATTTTAGTTTATCATCTTAAACTTTTCTTTCTGTGAGCTTGACATTCTGCTCAAAGAATTGTCTGAAATGTTCCAAGAGCAGCATTTATGCTTCATACTGGCTGAATTATAGCAGCAATTAGGTGACTTTATCTAAACTTCTACCCTTATACTGCTGCCCTTCTAAAAATCCTTTAAGAGCCAGGCACATTCTGCCAGTATTAGGCGAGGTAGCTCAGGCTAGGGATGTTAAAAAGTGGGTAATTGGGTATCCGATAAGCAAATGCTAGTCACTTCCACCCTCCCTTTGCTGCTCCTCCCCCCTCCCCCAGGAAACTTGTGTACATTTCAAAACTGGCTTTCCTTGTACCGTGTGCAGCCTGGGGCCAGTGGGAAGTCCTGCTGACTCGGGGTTCATTGCAGATGCTTCCACCTGGGGGCTCTTGTGCATTTCAAAGGGTAAACGCTCTCTTGGAGCCCGGAGTCAGGGGACTCCCAAGTGCCTATCGACTAGTTGAGTAGTCAAAGGAAATTCCATCGACTACTCGACTAGTAAATTCACTGGTATTTAACATCCTTAATAACTATGCGAGCATCTACACATCTAGCCTGTGGTTTTGAAATAATTTTGAAATAAAGGGCAGCTTATTTCAATGTTTATAAACCTCCCATTAGATGCTAAAATGGATGTAAAATACTCCCATTATGATACACAAAATATTGTGAGTTTTTCATTTTAATTCTGTTCATCTCAGTTTCCAAAAAAAGCTGTAGTTAACCAAAGGTTCAGTGCACTTAAATCAAGTTTATTTTGCTTGTGCTTCATTTTAACTCTAACTGAAAGCTTGATCCAGGATGGCGAAATGCATTTTACACTCTTTCTTGTTAGTTCACCTGCATTCATTCTGCTATTATAGCTGAATGTTTTCTCTGCTAGTGCTATAGAGCCCATCACCTAGACTTCAGCTGTAACTAAGCTGTACAACTACAATACAGCTTTTCATTTATAATATACCCAGCTGCTCATTTTAATTCACCTGGAACTTGCTTATGTAACATTTATAATGCAGGAGAGCACTGGACTGGATGTTTTGTATTTTAGAGGTTTCAGGTTTTCTACATGCTCTGGCATAACTCAGTTTTTTGTTTTTAACAAAACCAAAAATAAACACTGTGTTTTTTTGCATAGGAAAAAACTTCAGATTGGAGGTAGACATATGGCAAACAATTCTTCCAGTTGTTGGAACAGCTCTTTATTACAGAAATGGGTATGGATGATATTGAAAACTAACGTTACTTTGCTGAAGAGATTCACTATTTGATACTTTGTGTGGGCACAGATCAAAAGAACTGAGCTGTAACTTTTCTAAAAGGAACATTTTAAACTGCAGTTTTTAACATTTCCTTCAAACTTTGGGTTTGTTTAGCCAGAAGGTGAAAAAACAGTTTTTAAACCTTTATTTTAGTAGGCTATGATTAGTTTTAAATTATTCAGTGATTAATATTTAAAGAGAAAAGAGTACTTTGAGGGGTTGGATCACAGGGATCCCCTGGGGTTGTCACCGGGTATGCCGGTCATGCAACTGAGCTATCTTGAGCATTCCACTACTGTTCTGCTGGATCAGAAGCTCTCTCCCCTCCAGCCCAAGGCACAGAGTTGGGGCAACAACCCTCCAGCAGAGCAACACAGACACTGAACCAGCTCAGTTCTGGGAAGGATCACCTATAAGACCATTGACAACACTTAGGAACACAGCCCCCCAAAGAGGACTGGAACCTTAAATAAATCTATCATACTCTGTGTAAAGGTTTTACATAGAGAACGTTTGTAAGTGATAGAAATGTAGCCGTGCTAGTCTGGTGTAGCTGAAACAAAATACAGGACTATGTAGCACTTTAAAGACTAACAAGATGGTTTTTTAGAAGATGATTAACCCCCCCCCCTCCCCCCCCCCGCCGCATCCCCTTTCTGTTCTGAAATTTGATTTGTCCTTTTCATATGTGTTCATTTTTTTAAATTGTATCCTTTGGTATATATGGTTGTGACTATTTTCTTCCACTATTTGATCTGAGGAAGTGGGTCTGGCCCACAAAAGCTCATCATCTAATAAACCATCTTGTTAGTCTTTAAAGTGCTACATAGTCCTGTATTTTGTTTCAAAGTTTATAAGTTTGCTCTCTTTATCAATGAAAAACATATACATGTTGCTTGCTTCCGTCCCTCCCCCTTCCCCTGTAATTATTATTTACACTGGGCTCAATAATAAACAAGAGTGTTTATTAAGTATAAAAAGCAGGATTTAAGTGATCGCAAGTGTAAACATACAGATCAAATTAAGTTACCAAGCCAAAATAAACAAATCACATCAGCTAATACTAATACACTAGGGGCTCATTTAGACTACGGGGAACGGTAGAAAGAAGATATGCAAATTATGCGGGAATTTTCATATCTTCTTCCGATTGTACTTTCAAAAGCAGAGCTTTCCTCAAAAAAGGAGGTTTATGTGGCTTTTCGACAAAGGGAGGGAGGGTTTGCCCAAAAAGCCACGTCTTAACTACTTTCACTTTTGAAAGCTCTGCAGAATTTGCATACCTTCTTTCGACCGTTCCCCATAGTCTAGATGAGCCCTAAGAAACATGTTAGATGCAAATTCTTACTCTAATGGGAGTTCTAATGGGGTGCGTCTAGACTGGCAAGATTTTGCGCAAAAGTGGCTGCTTTTGCGCAAAAACTTGCCAGCTGTCTACACTGGCCGCTTGAATTTGCGCAAGAGCGCTGACTTTGTAATGTACAAAATCAGTGCTTCTTGCGCAAATACTTTCACACCCCGCTCAGGAAAAAGCCCTCTTGTGCAAGAATACTTGTGCAAAAGGGCCAGTGTAAACAGGGAAGAACTGTTTTGTGCAAAAAAGCCCCGATGGCTAAAATGGCGATCGGGGCTTTCTTGCACAAAATCGCGTCTAGACTGGCCACGGATGCTTTTGCACAAAAGCATCCATGTCAATCTAGACGCGCTTTTGTGGAAATACTTTTAACGGAAAAACTTTTCCGTTAAAAGTATTTCCGCAAAATTATGCCAGTCTAGACGCACCCATGGTCTCTTACAAGCTAGGTAGCCTCCTAACTTGGATCCAGTCCTTCCCCTGTTTCCTCTTAGATGTTTCCAGCAGGCATCTTGGGTGGTAAGTGTGGATCTTCAGGCACCTGGTTACTCTCTCTATTGTTTGGTTTTTCCCCTTATATCAGTTTTGCCCAACTGTCTTTATCCTCAGTTCAGTTTTTTCTCACCTTGAGAGGAAAAGTACCAGATCCAAAATGGGTTGCAGCATCAGATGGCATGGTCACATGTCTTTGTAGGATACCACAGTTTGGGCTTTCAGGATAAACAAAACCATTCACTGGTTGTTGACTTGATTAGCCAGCCATTAAGGCTGTCTGTGGGTTTTTTGCCAAAGAGGAAATGCAAATGGAGCACTCATTTGCATATCTTTTTCCTATCCTTTTTGTGGAAGAGGTTTTTGCAATAAAAAGCCCTGTGTAGATGGGGCCATTTGTTGGGAAAAACCTCTTTTGCGCAAGATCCCTTATTCCTCAAAAATGAGGTTTACAGGCTCTTGCACAGGGCTTTTTATCGCAAAAACCTCTTCCACAAAAAGGATTGGAAGAAGATATTCAAATGAGTGCTCCATTTGCATTTCCTCTTCCGCAAAAAACCCGCAGTGTAGAAGTAGCCTCAGTTCCTAAAGTATAACTAATGGCTTTTACTCGAATACCTGGACTAATAAATCACTTCCCACTTAATATTTCTAATTTCACATACAAGAAAGATACATGCAGACAAATAGTATGTACAGATTCAGAGGATTACAACTTTTAAGATGATGTCACATGATGAAGATGTTTTATGTGAAGTATAAACTGGGCTTTTTCATATTCATGAACCACTTTTCATAAAGCAACGGGTGGTGGGCATGACAAATGTGCTGCATTTTTGAAAATGAGGCAGTTATTAATGTTAAAATAGAATTTAGGAACCTAATTTTCAGAAATTAATTAATACAATCTTGGCAGGCATAAAATCACAGAATCATAGAAATATGGGACTGTATTGGATCTCAATGGGGCCAGTTCCTTGCACTGAGGCAGGACTAAGTATTATCTAGTTCTGATCTGTTCCTGACAGATGTTTGTTCTAATGCTTAACTACCTTGATAGTTAGGAAGTTTTCTTCAATGTTTAATCTAAATGTCCCTTGCTGCAACTTAAGTCCTTTACTTCTTGTCCTTTTATGTACTTGAACACTCTTACCCTGTCCGCTCTCAATCTTCTTTTTTCCATACTAACCACACCCTTCATTTTCAATGTATCTCATAGGTCATGTTTTCTAGACCTCTAAATATTTTTCTTGCTTTCCTCTGGGACTTCCTCCTATTTGTTCACACCTTTTCTGAAGCATGTTGCCCAGAACTGGACCCATAAATCCAGCTGAGGTCTTAAGAGTACTGAGTAAAGTGGAAGAATTGCTTTTTGTGTCTTGCTTATGACATTCCTGCAACTAAATATTTAACAATGAATTATTTATTGTATTTGTTTCATAGACTTGGACTATATAATACAACATAATTTTATATTTGCACTCAGACATTCAGTCGTTTAGTCATCTACTTCATCCAGTGCATTTAGAATGAAAGGGACTTAGGGTTAGTACTTTCAGTTTGACACAAGCAAATACCATTCTTTACAATGTTGCTTAAAATTAGATAAATTATAGTTGCTCATATTCTCTGATACAGTGGCATTATAATGATGGACTACTATACAAAGAATAAGTACTCTTTGTTTGTTATGCATTAGGATCTAAAATGAAAACCCCATTAGAATCATCATTCCATTTAAAAATAGTAGTTTGAGATTTTCTGTCATGTTAGTAATGGCCTAATCATAGGAAAATACTGATGCAGTGGTAATCTCAGATTCTTGAAGGAGACTGCTGCTGCCAGTGATATTTGAATGATATGACACCAAAGAAATAAGTGGGAAATAGATGAATTCAAATGACAGGATCTCACAAATGTTCAAATGGTTTAGAGAGCCATCGGAATGAGAAATGGTCTCCCAATCTTTTTCCGTGTCATCACACAGGTACTCTTGTGCTGTACAGTATGTAGGGCAGCTAGAAGTCATTCAAATACAGTAGGTCTGTGCAGTGAATTCAATTACATGTTTGTCTTAATGTAACAGAACAAAATTGCATATGGCCTGCACTGACTTGTGGTATTCTAGACTCAATTTACTTTGGGAAGCAAAACCATTTTTAGATCAGAATTTTACTAAGAATGCCTGCCAATTGCTCTATTATAATTCATTTAAGAGGAGAAGACTGCAATATCTTGTGACTGGAAGGCATAAGAAAAGAACAAAGGGTATAAACAGACTAAGCAAAGCATGCTTATTTATTAGCACACGCACAAAATTATTTTATGATAAAGCATGAACAGTGGTTGAACAGCAATAATTTTTCAAAATTATCTTTTAAGAGATGACCTTACTTTTACTTGAGCATTTTCAGGCACTCAAATAGCATCAGCACTTCTCCAGTTGTTTCTAGGAAACTTTATTGCCCTTCAAATCCCTGCTCATGAGTCAATTTATTTAGTTTGGCATTACTCTACTACTAACTTCAGTTCTGCCTGGCCTCCTGATCAATCCTGCACCATTTTCTGCTGTTCTTCCTTGGTGCTGAATGATTTTTACTAATTCATCTCTACTCCCCTCTTCTCCCAAAAGTTTTTAAAAATTAAATCTGTAATTTATTAGCTCTAATAATGTAAGAGCAATAAGACACCGTAGAGAATGAGGAAATATCTATTACTTTTATAGATATCAGGTGTTGCTTAGTTTACTTGGTCAGTTTTTTACTGATGCTTAGCTGGACTCAAAGGGTTAAGTCAGAGACAATGACTTTAATCCAATCACCATATTTTAAAGACCGTACACATGAATTCCTTGAAAGCTCCACCTCCAACTGAAGTCTCCCTGACAACACCAGGGGAGGGAAGGGGAAAAGATTGCAAGGGAGAGAAATAAACCAGCTCTGCTCAGAAAGCAAATGAAGGGGCTTAGAGAGAAATCAGGACAAGATGTTTAAACTGGATAAAACGTGGGCATCTGGAACACACAGAGAGCATACTACAGCAAAGTCTTTTGTCCCAATCTAGAAATGAAAGTAACTTGTAGTAGAACTCACTAAAGCTGGCAAAGAAAGATTAAGGTTTAAGTAAAGGGAAATAAGCGTATAGACCTTTTCTGTATTAACACTTTATGTGCTGCTTTTGCGTCAGTAAATAATGTTTTGTTTTGAAGGTGCTAGTGAGCCCCTTTAATCTTTTTGGTAGTCACAGATTCCTGGAGGAAAACTGTGTACAGGGCCAAAACTCAGATCTACTCTAGGGGAGGGAGGACTAATGGTTCTACCTGGAGAGATGTGAATATAGCAAAACTTGCTCCCCAAAGGGGTATATTTTAGAGATGCTAAAATGGATGTAAAATGCATCTCACTCTCTGACCACAACAGCCACACTGTATGCCAGTGTTTCCCAACCAGGATTCCACGGACCATCATTAGGGGTTCCATGAGAAATCGTAGAATAAATAACACTGGGTGGGGCCTGGAGCGTCTGTCATGCCCTTTGCCTCTTGCCCTGGCGCTCGGCTGACTTCTGTGCTACCACACGGGAGCAAGCAGTGCAAGAGGGCGGGGACTTCTGTGCTGCTCAGTCGGGCCACCACACAGGAGCAAGCAGCGCAAGAGGTGGGGACTTTGGCACAGCTCAGATGGCCTGCTGCGTGGAAGCAAGCAGCCATTTGGGCTCTGTGAATGAGAGGCAGGAGGAGGAGGAAGAGGAGAAAAAGAGAGAGTGAGGCAGGAGGAGCAGAAGAGACAGGAAAAATTCTCCAATTTTTTTCTTACAATGTAAGCTGACATATAAAACAGCTCTTTACAAATAAATTTTCTTAAAAAAAATTTAGCTGTCAACTTTTTCTGGCCAAGCAAACGTTTTCAGAGGTAGGGGTTCCTCGGGATATGAAAAATTATTTTAGGGGTTCCTCCCTGGGGAAAAAGGTTGGGAATCACCGCTGTATGCTTTAGTAACTGTTGATTGACACCTTGGTGCTTGCAGCTCTTACAGTGTGTTCGAGGCATGCGCGTTTTGCCTGCTAATGTACTGTACACAGTTCGGCTGATTGCTGTGTTAATTTAGAATTCAGCCAAATCATAAAATATAGAAACCATTCTTTCTGTATATTTTTTTAAATACAGGTTAAAACACTGTAGTCTGGACTTCTTTTGTCAGGCAACCTCTGTGGTCCAGCATCCCCATCCATGTCTCTGGCCTGGAGTGCTCACGGGGGGAAAAAATGGGCCCTGTGCTCAGCAACTCCTGCCCTACTCTCCCAGAGTTCTGCATATTCCTCATTTGCCATGTTCAAGCTCAGGGAATGGGAGATAACTGGGGGAAGAAGCAGGGTAACTGCAAAGCCCAGCAGCTGGTGGTCGCAAAAGGGCCAGCATTGACCTTCCCTGGTCCCTGGCAAATTCCCTGGTTAGGGTCCCCAGAGTGCCGGATAGAGAAGAACAACCTTTATTCTGTTTGTCCAGGGACTTTTCATGTCACATAAGCATATGTTGCTGTTCATTAGAACTCTCAAGTGACTGATTAGCTGGGTTAGTGTAATTTGTAATGTTGGTCCATTTCATGATCTCAGAAGCATGATTTCTCCTTATGCCTCACTACATTTGCAAGCTGTCAGCCATGTCATGCCTTACTGTTTAATTATGAAGGTTAAATAACCACTTCCCAGCAATAGTGGAAAGAGAGGTCAACAATCACAGATTAAACACAAAAGAGCTCTCACAACTTGTCTTAATCCATCACAGGCAAGAAATTGCACAGCTCAAGAAGGCAATAACTTCATCTCCACACCACATAAAACATACACCTCCCTATCTTTAAAGTTCATCCTATTTGTTGTTCAACCTATCACATGCACTCCCAATTGAAAAGATTAAAACAGTTAAACCAGTTACCTAGTTAAAGTCAACACAACCATAGGGATGTGAACAAATGTTCAATTTGTCAGTGTCTATTGCAGGAGTAGAGTTGTAGCTATAATTTGATTGTAATATGTGGAAGTGATAGTTTAGCTCCAGAGCCTAAGCAGATTTTTATGATCATTTAGTAACCCACATGACTTCTAAACTTTTCTTGTATTTTCATTTCTCTAGAATGATGTATTATTTGATAATATGCATCTATTTTATAGAATTTAAGTGTCCATTCATTTTAATGGAATTTGTTAAAATATCCATTCTAAAGCATATATTAGAACAGATTAGATCAAATTTATTTTCCCCTTGCCATAGTCTGAAAGTCCTTTTTCTTCCTCTGCTTTCCTAAAATCTTGTAATATTTAAAAAAAACAGAGGATGTAACACATCAATGTTGGCAACATATAATCTGTAGCTAAAATATAGACTTTTGTGAGAAGATGTGTTTCTATTGAAATTGGAAATTTATGGAGATTGTGACCACAACTGAGGATAGTCAAAATAATGAGGAATCTGGTGGCATCTTAAAGACTAACATGTATTTGGAGACAAGCTTTCATAGGCTAGAACCCACAACTGATGAAATGGGTTTCAGGCCATGAAAGCTTATGCCCAAATAAACGTATTAGTCTTTAAGGTACCATGGGATTCCTTGTTATTTTTTCTGAAACAGACTAACCCAGCTACCCATCTCATACTTGAGAATAGTCAGGAATTCAGTATAAGCATAGCATTGACATTTGAATACGGGTCAGTTTTTTGAAGCAGTTGTGAAACAGTTTGTAGTACTGATTAGATAGACCCTGACAAGAAAATTAGGGGGCCCGGATTCCTGTTCCTCATATACAGGTTGCTGAGAAATTCTTTCCTTAATATGATAGAAATGTAGCTGTGTTAGTCTGGTGTAGTCCTGTTTTTCCTTAATATGAGTCTGAGCAAACTTAACTTGCATATGAAATTGGGAAAGAAGTAGTATCAGACTTTCATTTTATTATGTACAGGCAGTCCCCGGGTTACATGGATCCGACTTACATCGGATCCCTACTTACAAACGGGGTGAGGCAACCCCGCACTAGCTGCTTCCCCCCAGCAGACCAGGGAGACGTGAAGCTAGCGCTCTTCTCCCCCCCCCCCCCCAAGCAGACCAGGGAGACGCGGAGCAGCTTTTCTCAGCAGACACCTCAGCTTGAGAATAAAGGACTGAGGGAAGTGAGGTGTGGGAGAATAAAACTGAGCTCGGGAGAAATGTTTGGCTAGAGTTTCCCCTACAATATATACCAGTTCCGACTTACATACAAATTCAACTTAAGAACAAACCTACAGTCCCTATCTTGTACATAACCCGGGGACTGCCTGTACTTCGCTCATTCCTGCATTGCACCCTCTGTGGGATGCAAGAAGGGATGGAATATGCCCTTAGCCATTGTGTCCTATGTCAAAGGCAGGAATGCCTGCTGCAGTTGCACGTGTTGAGATCAGTTGCCCCCTTCATCAAAGAAACCTGAGAGACCATTGCTAGCGGGTTGGAAAGAGGAAAACTTTAAACAGTGAGCTTTTATGGGCACAAACCACTTCTTCAGGTGAATGGAGTGGTGTCCACAAAAGCTCATGATACCATCTTTATTTTTTGTTAGTCTCTATGGGGCTGCAAGACTATTTGTTGTTTACGTTTTTTTCAGTGAAAGGATAGTTATTTAATATTCCTTTTTATCCTTCAAAGTGTGTGTGTTTCTATAGGTGTTTACTGTAAACACTTCACTGCATAAAAAATTATTAATTTCCTCATGGGGACTTCTGAGGTGCTCTCAACATATTTCAGTGCTTGGGAAACATTGATGAATTTTTCACAATATTCCTGTGAGATTAGGGAGTATCATTTCCCCCTTTTTCCAGATGGTGAACTGAGCCACAGAGGGATCAAGATCAAAATTGTCAAATGTCTCCAATAATTTTGAGTGCCCTACTTGAGATTCTAAGGGCTTATTTGTCATTTTTATAGTATTTTATATGCATTCAAAGCATAGCAACTAATCACCTTCAGCTACAGTGATGGAAAGAGGCAGACTTGGGTTTCAGAGGTCAGCTGTCTCATATTAGATTCACAGTAAATGAGAAATACTTTAGTGACTGAACACTTTGGTTTGTGTGACTTACCAGGCATCATACAGGAACTACGACGGAGGCAAGGATGAACTCCAGTTTTTCATAGTGGTATGCAGCTTCTTAATGAGACACTGCATTCTCTGCCTCATTCAATACACAACTTCCAGTTTCAGCAACAAGAGGCAGAAGTTCTATTGAAAATAGCATAATTAACAACAGAAGTCTGATTTATCCTCAGAGCAGGCCCATCTTGTGTGCTGAATAAGGCAGGAATCCCATGGAAAACATAATATGTAAAGCTCAATGTGCATGTATAAGGGGGGGAAGGAGGCATTAAGGTTGGATAGGCAACCTTTATTATATTTCCTAACATTCGAGTTCTTGAATTTAAAACATTCAGTTTCTTTCAGCATAAGTTTCAAAATTTAAGTTGTGGTGTTTTAAAAAAAACAAATTGAAAAACACAGAAATTCTATCATATTGAACCAAACAGACCCCTAAAGTGGGTTACCAGCAGGCTTTAGGTCTCCAGATATCCCTCAATCACTTGAGCAAATTGTGTAACTGATAGTAGTAGTAGGTTGTTTCTCTGTGAGTCCTGCCACAGTAGGGAGAATGTAGGGACCCAACCACTGCTGCTGCCCTGCATAAGCCCCCTCCTAATCCCCAGGGCTGTGTCCCTTGGGGAATGGGGTTCTGTGTAGAGAGAGAGAAGGCGAGGTGGTGGCAGAAAGGAGTGGGGCTTAGGGTTGCCAGATGGTTTCATCGAAAATACTGGACCTCCTCTCCTCCCCCCCCCCCCCCCCCCAAAAGGCACCAGGAAAATTTTGTTGAGTATAAAAAAAAAAAATGCTGGTTCACCGAAATGCAGTTGTGTCCCCTGCCACTTCCCCCCCACCCCCATCACATGTCCATTGGGTGCCAAGCCGTGAAAAGCAGAAAATACAGGACATTTTGTATGTCTGGTATTTTCTCAATTTCTTTTCTCAATTTCTTTACTGGACAGAAGGTTCAATACCGGACACCTGGCAATCCCTAGTGGGGCTTGGACATGGGTTTCGACACACCCCCTTGGGCTGCCAGGTCTCCCAAGCCAGATTGTGAAAATGCTTCAACCCATAGATTGTCTGTGGACCAGGAGATTGAGACCACTGCTCTATATAGAACAGGGTAAAATACAGTCTTCCTGTATGCTGCTTGAAAAAGCTGGCTGTAGGGCCCTGATTGTCTGAACAGCTGCGAGCCTTGGGGAAGAGGCTTTGCACATTGTCCCTTCTTCCAGCCTAATCTGGTTTCCAGGCAGTGGGAGTTTCCTGTTTGAAGAACAAGCAGTGCGTGATGTACCCCTTATCCACTAATTCAGGCTTGCAAGTGTTCACAGATGCACATATGGCTCCACGGGCAGCTGTTCTGAGTGGCCTGCTAGGGCATGGCAGGTAGGAAGCCTGTCTGTGGAATCTGCTGGGATGTTGGCCAACAGTCGCCCAAGTAAGCATCTCCCAGCCAGAGCCTGCCTCTAGCACCCCAGCTCCTCCTTCATACTTCTATGCCCCTACCCCATATCACCCAAACCTTTTGCCCTTCCTCCTGCACCCATATGCCCCCAGGCCATGACCCCATTCCCTACCCCAGGTCTCAACCCCCTCTTGTCTTAGGTCACAAACCAAGCTCCTGCACACTCTTCTGCACCCCATTCCAGGTCAGAAGCCTCTTTCACACAAACTTCCAACACTCCCTTGCACATTCCAATCCCTTACCTCAAGCTCCCTTCTGCACCCACCCTCCATCCCAGATCCCATTCCTCCTCCATAAATACCATGGAAGAGTACAGCCCTTGACCACTTACCAAATTCTTGGAGTGCCCCCCCCCATCAAAATGTATTGCCCACCTCCGCTATGGACTAAGCACTGGAAGAGTCTTTGCCTGGTGGCTTTCACAGCTGGTCACTGGCAGGAGATGAACGGTGAGATCCAGGACTCCTAGGCCGTGGAAAGGAGTGTGCTCTAGCAGTTTTAGATCTTTCTGACTTTTCCTACCCAAACATGGCTGTCCTCTGCTTGTGTCCAACCCACCCTCTCCTCTTCTGTCTGCCTGCAACCAATGACTCCTGCCCCTGCAGTTCCTACTCTTCCTCAACTCCTGCCCCCCTCGCTGATCACTTCCCATCTCCTACTACCCTCTCACTTTCTGTTTCTAGCCATCTCAATACACCCATCCCCCCCGGAACTGCCCCTACCAACTTTCCTCCTACCCCCTGGGCTCTTGCTTCTTTCCTGTTCACCTGCGACCTGAGCTCCTGACCATCAGTGGTTCCTGCCTTCTTTCCATATACACTTCTATCTCCCTTTCACTCCCCTTTCATTGTTCTGTCCAGGTTCCCGCTCCTGTTCCTGTCCCTCTCCTTCTACGTTCCTCCTCCAGCATCTGTTGTTCTTCCCTGCTCTCTAGATCCCTCAACCCATGTTTCCTCCTATATTCTCCCTCACTCCTCTCATTTGTAATTAGGTAGCATCCTCTTTCTCGTGGTTTCCTGACTACCAATATTGAGAACACAGAAGAGAATCTCACCATGTGCCACAGCATAATTTGACGATTATAGGGAAAGTTCTTTTCAATTCCTGTAACCCTTAGCTGGAGCATGCTCTGTGCAGAAGGAATAGGCAGAGAGAATTTAGTTCTAAGAAACCCTTACAAACAGGTGCAAACTGAGATTTTTTTCAGAGCTTGCAACTTGGCCAAATTTGAGCAAAGTTCACGGAGAGACAAAAAGGAATATTTTTGACACTACATTTTAAGTTTCTGCTCCAAAGCATGGAGGTGCTAGTGCTTCTCAGCAAAGCAGTTTGAAGAATTATTTTCCCTATGGGCAAACCTATATATTTTCCCCTACTCTCATTCTCAGAAATGGCTGAACTGTTTTAGCTGATACTTAAAATTCACCCTGAGGCAGACATCTGGTATGGAAAATTTCAGACTAACTGCTAAAGTTGGCAAAGTTGTAAGCAACTGAAAACAAGGTTTTATAATGGAAAGTATTGGTGCAACCTTAACTATAGGTAGTGCCATCACTTCCACTGTTAATGTTCTGCTTTTGATAGAGTTCATACGGTCTGCAATATGACATGTAAATTACTATTCCATTCATTTTGACATGCACTGTAGAAAATAAAAAATACTTTAGATATTGCAAGTCATGAAAGTGATGATTGACCATGCAGTCATTTTATCTTCTGCCAGAAACTTAAAAAATGTATTGCAAAAGGTCCATAATATAAAATCAAAATTATTGATACTCTGAAAGTGAGAACTGTTGACTTTATGCCAATTCTTACTTCATTCCCATAAATCTAGTACTCACCCTTTTACACAGAATTCTGTTTCAGGTAAATGCAGATATATCAGGAATACCGAGAAATTAAAACACATTGCTAGCCTAAAAATAGCCAAGCTCAGCATACCTTTCAGATTTGCATGTGCAATATAATTTAGTAATACAGTGCTGACCTTTGATAAGCACTTCAGATTTCTATCCTTTGTTGAAAATGAGACTCTTTCTATAGTAAGTCTCATATTACTCGCTGGAAATTGCTGTCATTGCTTTCTGAGCTTCCTTCTTTCAACACCTCTGTATTTATTTTCTTTGATCTTGGAAGTCTAAAACTTGCTCATGTATAATACCAAAAGTAAATCTCAGAAACTAATTCACAAGCAGAAACTTGCTTAAGAATGAAAGCATCTTTCATTGGAGTTAACTGAACTCAAAATTATGTTTTATGACTTTTATGAAAAGTCTGAACCTTTAAACTTCTCTTCCCTTCCCTTGGAATTGAACAGTTATGGAATCCAACCAATCCCATGTTATCATATAAACATTAATTACAATCATCTTGCCTGATATATATCACCTACAGTGGAAATCATTGTTAAATCATCTAGTCAATCCCTGCCAATGCAAGATTGATTGCTGCTGTACATATTTAGTGCTTTCTCAAGTTTTGGGTACTGAACCTATAAAAACTGACTAACCGGTATGTGCTTAATGTTACGTACTCCCATTGGTTCCACTGATACCAATGAGACAACTTGTGAAGTTAAGAATGTGCACAGGTCTATCCAGGGTCAGGCTGTAGTTTTAAATGTCTCAAGCAATGGAACTTCTACCTTTTCCCTTGAGCGACTATTACATGGTTGCTGTCAGGAAATTTTCTTCAATGGCCTAACATTTTCCTGTCTTAATTGTATCCTATTACTCATAGTTAAACCTTCATTCACCTCTTTTAAATAATACACACATGCTTAAAATTAGACATATGTTTAAGAAGCCTTCTGAATTCAAGCCTTGGCATCTTGCAAGTATACCTAGGCTTTATATCCACTTTTGTTGTCATTTATGGCATATCTGCACATTCAGTGCTGGCATAAAAAAGCCATCTCTGAGACTGGCAGAAGTTATGTTGGTAGGAGAATCTCACCGACAAACCACTGTCCACACCACTGCTTATGTCAGTGCAACTTATGTTTTAGGGGGGTGTTTAATTCGCACACCTGAGCGACATAAGTTCTGTGGATATAAGCTGTAGCATAGCCAAACTGTACACAGATAAAGCCAGGGGAAGTAGAACATAAGAGGGTGGGGGCACTAGCATCCCACAGTGGAAATATTGGAGGAGGAGGGTTGATGTATGTTTTCAACTTGTGCCCATATCTCATGGAGGCAAGAGTGGGACCCAGGAAGGGGAGAAAGGGCTAGAGCAGTTGCCACAGTGCACAAGATCAGGTCTGGGGAATAGGTAGGAATAGCACTCCTGTCCTAGCCACCATGGCTTCTGGAATAATGGCAAGAGAATATGAGCCAGCTGGCAGGGCACCCGCACCTGGGTGGGGGATAGATGAGTGTTGGAGCTCAAGGCGCCAGTCACCGAGGAGTTGGGTAGAGCACAAGATACCACCCACTGAGGAACAACTGTAGGGATTGTGGGAGTGTCCCTTCCCATCCTGGAGCTGGCTGCCCTCCTCACCTGAGGCTCAGTAGCTCCCATTGTTCCTTTGCCATCCTCTCTTGCCCCATAGCTTCCTCCCCTCCTGTATAAATCAATTCTTGTAACCTTCCTTTGTAAATCACTGCCTCCTGCTAATTACTTCTGTTTCACTTCTCTGAACCCCCTCCAATTTGTTTATAACTTTCCCATAATGAAAGTGCCTGAACATAATGTAGCAATTCAGGTGTGTTTTCAATAGGGCTGCACAGAGAGAGAACTATTATGCCATCCTGCTCTACATCATAATGGCTCTGCATGTGTAGACCAAAATGTCATTGACAGTTTGTGCTATCATCTTGCACTGAATTATTAAGGCTAATTTGTCCTCTTATCCCTAGGTTACCTCCAGCATTACTGCTTTCCAAGTTTCCCTTTATTATTAACATTTTTGTGGATTATTCCCTGATGCATTTTCTTGCATTTTTTTAAACTTGAACTTCCATTTGATTTTTTTCTTCCCATTTTCTGACTTCTGCAGATCCTTTCATGCAATTTCCCTGTCCACAATAGTGTTTGCAACTCCTCTTCCTGCTTTGAGTGCTAATGAAGATAGTTAATAATACCAAACCCCCTCCCCAAACCCAGCAGTGTCTGGGTTACCCCACTAGACATATCCCTTTAACCTGGTAAATCCCCAGTGACAAATTCTCTGCCGTCATCTTATCTCTGATAAGTTAATGTGACGTTACTATAAAAATTCTCACTTAGGGGACTGACATGCAGCAGGTAAATCTTGCCCCAGTAGACACATAATAAATATGAACTTAAGTGTAATGATTTTTTCCCTATGAGTGAGAGTAGCTCTGGGGAATAAACTGAGCATAGTAGTTCATCAGTGAATGAATAAAATAGGCTTCATGTCTATAGGCACTTCAGATTTCTCGTTGTTACCTCTCTAATCCCCACCCTTAAAACTCTGTCTTAAGCAGGGCCGGCTTTAGGCCGATTCGCCCGATTTCCCCCGAATCAGCCCCCGCGCCCTAAAGCCGGAAATGTGCTGGTGTGGTGGGTGCACTGTGGGAGGGGGCGTTGGCCCTGGAGGAGGAGCATGGCGGCCTTTTTTTTTTTTTTTTTTTTTGTCTTAGCAAAAAATCCTGGCTGCCGGGACCCCGTTGAAACTGTTCGAATTGGGCCCCACGCTTCCTAAAGCTGGCCCTAGTCTTAAGGAACTGTCTGTGTAGTTCAATACAATCAGTGTTAAATCCATCTTCTACCTCCTTGCTCATCGAGGCACTCTTGGCCGCACAACTAGTACAACTGTGCTATGCCAGGTATGAGGCTGGCTATTGTAGGGTCACTGCCCGCAAATACTATTTATTCTACAAAGTGGATTTTTAGACTTCAGGGCCTGATTATCCTTTTGCCTTATGTAGTCATTTAAACATGTACAAAATGAGTATAAATAGATTAGTATCTTATCCTGGAGAGTTTTACACCCACTTTGTACAGCTATAAGTGCCCGCGAAAGCTCATGATACCATCTACATGTTTTGTTAGTTTTTAAGGTGCTACTAGACTATTTGTTGTGTTTTAAGTTTTCCTGTTACAGACTAACTCGGCTACCCCCTGAAGCCTTTAAGCAAGGAGGCACGTTCATCTCTCTAGTGCCAATGGTGCTGATGCTGGGACACTAGAGGGACATTTTTCGGGTGTAGTGGGGACTGGTGTTGACCATGACAGAGGCTAAGAAAGCACCGAGGGCTTTCTTGAATTGTGCCCCTATTTCAGTGGCCCCTGAGGCCTTGCCAGGTATGCAGAATTGCAGGAAGATTGATCTGGCTTTGAGACATTCCCTCTTGCCTCTGCTCTGTATACACCAACCTGCCTCCAGTTTGCCCAGATTCACATGCCTATTCTACTGCTGACATATCCTGGGAAGCATCTTCCTCCTTAGAGAACTGCAGAGCTGATGAAGCCAGCTCTAAATCCAGGCATAGTGGTTTCCTGGAATAGCCGTATTCCCAAGAGTGACTTTATGCCTGTCCTAGAAACTCTTCATACTATTCTGCCAAACATGAAAGGGCTATAGTGACAGGATGAATCAGGCTTACAGTGTTTTTTTGCATTCATCTTTTCATTTGTATTTTTAAAAAGTTTACTTCACTTGCATCCATTTAATGTCTATAACTGAATTATTCTAATTTGTTCTTTTATGGTAACTAACTAATAATCACTCTCACTATTAAAAACATAATAATAATGATTTCCACATAATTTCTTAATTATTTTTGAATGTTGGTTTTGGCTATATGCCAATTATAGCATCATCACACCGCTTCAGAGTGCAAATTAGTGGGACTGGACTAATAAGTTGTATGAAACACAGTGTCATGTTTCATTATAATTCACTTACCAAAGTAGAAAAACCTTTTAGTACATAAAGTTCATCAACTTTTCAGTTTGTTTGATCTAATCTTTATGTATTTTCAGATGCAAATGTGCCTTTCAGGGAAGTGTTTAATACAGCTGTTTACCAGTTTCAGAGTTACTTATAAAACAGCAAGACTAAATCATACTTCATAGGTACTCCAAATATTTTAGAGAAAATGTAGGGTCTGATTGTTGATTCATTTTCAAAGCTATGAGTCTTGAGTATCTCAGTTACTGTGGTGTGAAACTGGTATACTTACAAAACAATCAATTTTCTTTGCAACTTTCCTTTAATTCTTATTGTTTTTGGGGGGACAGATGGTCCAACTTTTTCCCCATCTTATTTATAAAATATGTTGGATGCTAATGGAATCCTGTCTTTAATCTTCATCCCTTTTCATAGCTGTCAAATGTTTTATAGATACCAGCAGCATTGCTTACCATCTGTAATATCTGAGAATAGATTTAGATGGCTGGGAAAAATTGTGAGATAGAAAGACATTGTTGACTGGCACAATTCTCCAAATACTCCCTATCTGTCAAAGTGTTTAAATACTCCATTTGCTTTTATAGGACTACTCACAGTTGTAATTCTAGATCTGGTAGTGTGTAAATACAGGGCAGACTCTGATGATGTTTAATTCATATCTGATTTTAATAAGAAAATTGCTTAAAATTGCCCCAGAGCATTTTCATACTAGTCATACTCTCCTCTTAGGCCTTCATGTGTTGAATTCTTTTTACCTTAATTCTTGGAAGAACCTGTTTTCATACAACAGGGCTTTTAATAACAAAACTGAAATAAAATTATAAAAATCACCGATGTTTCTCTTTGAGACAATAAATTGGAAAAAAAACTTTTTTATAAATGAGAATATTAAGGATGGACATCAGTTTCTTCAGATGACATTCTCTTTGTCTCTGGAGTGAGTGTTATCTATAAACAACAGTGTTTAACTGAAATTGATCCTTTGGTTTAACTAAACAAAACCAATTTTGAAAAAGTTATTGTCAGTTAAACACCATGATTTCTGATAGTAAAATGAAATAAATGTTTTATGCCATGGCAATACTATAGTTGTGCTTTGAGAAGACACTTCTGTTCCAAGTCCCTACTTTCTAGTGTTTTGTTAAACTGTTACAATAATTTGTGCTCATGCTTGTTATTACATACATACATACATACATACATAGATAAATTTTTGTGGTGGGAGGGAGAAATTTGCTAAAATTACATCTTGCAATTTGAATTATGTCTGCAAGGAAATCGGTTCTAAAGCCATTAAAAAATTAAGATGGCTGCTTTAGCTTAAAAGCTGTTTGGTTTTAAAACTTCATACTTGCTAACAACTTAGGGAAGGCTTCTATAAACCCTTTCCTGTGAGAGTAAAATTACTCATGAGTGACCCGTGAGAGAGGTTTATAGTGCTGAATGAGGACAAATTACTTTAACATGACTGAAGCAATCTATTTTGGGAACAATGAGTTTATAGTTATTTGAAAATTGCACATGGGACATGTGCAGTTCAGTACTTTCATTCAGTGTTAATCACTCTGAACCTGGTCATTTGATTGTGCCATACATTGTTTTTCCTTTCTCTTTTTGCTTTAATTATTAGTATCTCTGAGAGACATTATCATGAAGTTCAATGAAAAATCTTCAGTAAAGAAAATAAACACCCAGAATTCAGGCAATTCAAAATTGTGGTTGTCAGTAGCTGCTTGGGAAAAGCATTATGCTAATGTTAAATATAAATATTTCTTTCCCCTTTCCTGTACCACAGCTTAACTCTCTGGTGGGGCATAAACCAGGCTTTAGTCTTCACAGGACTTTCATTCAGAGAGAGAAAGACTACAGAGATATCTCTCTGAAAAAAGAAAAGTTATAGGGCTTCTAAAGGATAAATATTTACTAAATCCATATCGGTAGACATGCAAAAAACTTTACTTGTAACCCACAAAAAATCTATAAATATTGTCTGTTACTTTGTAAAGATAACACTGTCAGGCAGGGTTTCCCACCTTGTTACTATCACAAGTTCAATGAAAATATAAACTAGGTATATACATACACTCCTGCAAGGCATGACTCAGTCTCTGAGACTGGGAACTGACTGGTTTTCCTTCTTTAAGAAGCTGGCATTCCCTACACAGGGTTTGGACATCCTTCAATAAACTCCCCTTGAGTCTTTGCAGTCTCAATCAGCAATTTGTCTCACCAGCTACAAGTTCTAAATTTTCTTCATCAGTGGGGTGAAGGGATTTTCAGTCTTAATCCAACAAAACAGCAAAGCCCTGGAATGCAATACTTACAGGAGACGCATTCAGTCCTTGGATTGTCCCCCTCTGCTGAGTGCTTAAGTCTGGTTTCCATTCCTACTCTTTAAAGTTCTCCTTCTCCCTGTAGATTCTGACAGGCTGCTTGCTCAGAATGGGAAATCTCCCAAGTGGCTTCAAACAACTAATGAGCACACCTAGTGCCCATCACACCCAATTTCTAGATGATTCTGGCCCATCTGGCAAAGTCACTCTGCCCAGCTGTGACAAGTGTGTAGTCACAAAGGGTATGTCTACACTACCACCCTAGTTCGAGCTAGGGTGGTAATGTAGGCAACCGGAGTTGCAAATGAAGCCCGGGATTTGAATTTCATTTGCATAAAGCCGGGCGCCGCCATTTTTAAATGTCTGCTAGTGCGGGCTCCGTGCCGAACTACCGCGTGTAGCCGCTGAATTCTGTGGGCAGAGCAGCAAGACTGAAAGTTCTGCAGCAGCCTCAGATTAATTTTTAATTGAGGTTTTTACTAATTAAATATGTAAATGAATAATACAATTAGTGTAGTATTCTTTAAGCTAACTTTTAAGCGTGCCATGGAATTTTATATTAAATATGTATCTGATATCTTCAGATTTCTCTCCTTCTATAACGCACGAGTCATGTGATTAAACAAGAAATGACATTCCTAATATTAAGTTTAAAAAAAAGTCATCCTGAAGAAGTAAAAGATAAACATGAGCCCCCTATTTGAAAAACTTTCTGTGGGTTATATTCAACTATTTGATTGCCTAATATTAATTAGGTATTCAACAGTTCTGTTTTCTGAATCTCAAGAGACAGAGTTTTTTTTTTAAGTTTCCGATTATCATTAATGGATTACCTGTAATGTTTAAAGAAAATTATTTGCTATTTATGAGGTTCCCAGATGAATATATTTGCCAAAGCATTTATTGATAGTATTTTAAGTTATTGCTGCCATCATGAATTTATCATACTCCCACTTTGAGCCTTAGCACAATGGGATATACAAGCAGCTAAAAGGCAGTACCGGTATTGCCCCTCCAGCCTTGCTGTGTCTGCTCCAGCTGGAGAGGTGAGTTAAAAGGAGATCAGAAGCCCATGCAAAGGGGAGGTGGACAGGTTGCAGAAAGAGGAAACTTATCTAGGAAGCAAGACAGAAGGTTGACCCTGACAGATGCTCTCAGAGCCTGTAAAGCCCATTGGCAGTGCCTTCTCCAGTTGCCACCAGAAAGTCCTGTAGGACCCGGCTCATTTAAACTCTTTGTTAAGTAATTAACTTTTTAGACTGTTGGAGCCAGGGTCCAAATTGAAGGAGCATATAGCTATGAAGTAGCCCAGGGCAGAAGACTTAGGTTAGTTAGTGTGAGGGAATATGAATAGTGAAAAGAACTGAAGAAAAGATGCATCATGTAATAGAAGCAACACTAGAAAATAGACAAGAACAGAAGTAGGAAAAATGTAAATCTGAACCATAGTAAATAAATTTGCTTTATAATATATTTAAATATATTTTAAATCTATGATTAATTTTTGTACATTTTGTAAATGAAGATGTTTTCTCTGCCTTAGCTATTGTACCCATACCCCATTCTATTTCATGATATAGATTGGCCTCACTATTGTTTATGAGGAAGTGGGAAACACAGCCGCCTCCTGCGTCAGCAGACATGTTGATCTGGAAATGATATGGTCACACCCCAAGGGAGTTATAAAGAATATAGGCCATATGAGGACTCCAGAATTAGTCTGAATCCTGGAAAAAACTAAAAGATCGCTATTTCTTTTTTAAAATTATGTACAATATATATGTATTATATGAATTCTGTGCTTTTTTTTCTTGTGGCATTTATAAGCATCATAAGCCTTCACCATTCATAAATGTCAGCATCTGGGAGCATTGTTTATTGCTTTATTATGGTCAGACTGGACTGGTTTAAACAGAACTGAGAAAGTTAATTATCAAATGTTTCAGTAAACTCTAACAATAAGTAACTAGTTATTGAAAGAGGGTGACTTACTGTAGATTCAATATTGTTATGCTTGGGGGGGGGGTGGAGGATTTGTGCATGCAATTGACTTTGGATTACAGAATTCAGAGGGACTGCCCTAATCTGTTTCCCAGGTTGTTCTAACCAGTTCAAGAGCAGTAAAACAAGGTTATGTAATTGACATGTGATGTAGCCTAAAATAGTGACTGCAAACATAGGCTGCTGTTGCTGGGCAGTTGTCAGCTGCTTAAAAAATTCTTTAACAGTACAATGAAAATGCAGTTCAGATTTAAATGGAGTCAGTGTAAGGTATTTGTATTCTTAATACCACAACAGTAGTGACTTTTCAAAAAAATGAAATTTTAAAGGAAATTGAAAATATACTTGATCATTTTGATTTGCATCAGCATGCCAATTATACATCATAAATCAAGATTTGTTGGACAAATGCAATTTGTTCCTTTCTAGAAAATGTGATATAACTTTTGTTAAACATGTCTTTTGGTATTACATATATGTTTAGCAATATATTATTTGTATAATAATTATTATATGATAGGATAAAAAAGATTGAGTGATACACTTTGGCAAACAAAATAAATTGAAAGGATTACAGTAATAACATTGATTTCAATAAGTATGTGGAGATTTCAGAGCTGTCTGTGATGAAAATTACATTTCATATAACTTGCTGATCACAAATGGGATCTGAGGTGGGCAAATTACATGATTTTTGTCTGCAGGAGGAAAACTCCTTCTGTAGAGTTATACTAGTGAGAATTGGAAGAATGGGGGAGGGGTGAGAGAATCCTGGGTAGGGGCAATTTTGAGAACCAGATTTTCTAGAAGTAAGTAGTCTCTCCTCTTCATTATGTCATTTTTTTCAGTGTGTTAAACATTTCATTCTGTTCCATTCACCTAGTTAAATAGTACTATACTTACTTTCAGAATTAATATGGAAACCAAAATCTGTGCAAAACTGAGAGAATAAGGCAGTACAGGAGATGGCAAGAGCTGCTTTTGTTTATTTAGTAAATAGTGCTAATTAATGGGAATGGGTGAAGCTTAATATAGAACTACATTCATTGAGCTCAGGACACTCTGGGTGCATCTACACTGCACTCATAGTGCAAAATAAGCTATGCAATTTGAGCTACGCTTATTTTGAATCAATTTCAAAATAGCTTATTTCAAAATTTGGTGCTATCTACACACCACTATTCTGAAATGTCCCTTACTTCTCGTGGAATGAGGTTTACAGGGATGTCAGAATAGTGAGCCCATTATATTTTGAAATAATGGAAGAGAGTTAGTTTCTGTCTGGGAGCATGGAGGAGACATACTAGGGAAAGGGGCTGGAATTTAGGGGCCCAGTCTCCCCCATCTCAAGGGGGGGGCTGAGGCATCCTAGGCCTGGCCCTGTAACCAGATTACATCTGTGCTGTGCTATATCCTGGAGAAGCAATAAACTCCCTCTATTCTACTGGCTGGTGGAGTCTGTTCGTGCCATTACAGGGGTGCAGGAGACGGGAAAACCCCCAACGCGCCGTCACAGAAGTAAATTGGAAAAAGACGTGCAATTTACAAACCACAAATTACATTTCTTTTTCCCAATTTATTTTTATAGTGTAGACCTAGCCATTCTCTTCTGACCCCTCTTTTATCACATTACTAACCCCAGCATAGACTTCTTGATCACTTCATTTCTGTTACTGGACCAGACAAAGTTCCCCCCGCTGTTGGTTTGGAATTTATAGCCAATACAGATTCTGAAACTTTCCATGAATTTATTCTGACATTTGATCTGAGAGATCTACAACTTTAACAAGGAAGAAGTTTTTTTTTCCTACTGAGCTAGACAAAGCAAAAATCTTTTCCAATCAGTTTCAGTAAACTGAACATTCTTTGAACATTATAGAAATTTCCATTGAGACTATAGACAGCAGAAGTCCAGGAAAATAATTACATTCCTTGAATTTTCTTGCTCAGACTTTGAAAAAAGAAAATGTAATGCTACAGAAGGAGAACGAAAGCATGCAGAGAGAACAAATTGCAGGGCATGAGGATATCGGTTTAATTTTGTGCCATACAAAACCAAAAAAAAAAAAATCTAGGAAATTCACAAGTCAGAAACTGTTCTCAACTCCCCCTGTCACACTTGAAGTATCACAGTGCATATTATACATGAATATGTACATCTCAGATTATCTAAACTTGAGAACTATAAACAAAGTAATTCTGACAGCTATACTTTTAATGTGACAACTCTGTTACATTCTTCTTAATAACTAACCGTGTGGTACCTATTTATCTTTTATGTTGAACAGTTAATTTTCCAGGCATTTTGGCTTAGCTATTTTAAGTGAAGCAAGGGTTACCTATGTACATATTCAATAATGGCATTTGCTAAAAATTACTTCTACCCTACTGCATTGCTATGTGGGAAATCCTAGAATACTAGGACTGAAAGGGACCTCAAGAGGTCATCGAGTCCAGTCTCCTGCCCTCATGGCAGGACCAATACTGTCTAGACCATCCCTGATAGACTTTATCCAACCTACTCTTAAATATCTCCAGAGATACAACCTCCCTAGGCAATTTATTCCCATGTCTAACCACTCTGACAGTGGAAAGAACTTTTTCCTAATGTCCAGCCTAAACCTCCCTTGCTGCAGTTTAAGCCCATTGCTTCTTGTTCTATCCTCAGAGGCTAGGAAGAACAAGTTTTCTCCCTCCTCCTTGACACCTTTTTAGATACCTGAAAACCACTATCATGTCCCTTCTCAGTCTTCTCTTTTCCAAGCTTAAACAAGCCTAATTCTTTCAGTCCTCTTTCATAGGCCAGTTTCTCTAGACCTTTAATCATTCTTGTTGCTCTTCTCTGGACCTTCTCCAGTTTCTCCACATCTTTCTTGAAATGTGGTGCCCAGAACTGGACATAATACTCCAATTGAGGCCTAATCAGCCCAGAGTGGAGCGGAAGAATGACTTCTCGTCTCTTGCTCACAACCCACCTGTTAATGCATCCTAGAATCATGTTTGCTTTTTTTTTTTTTTTCAAAAGTGTCACTCTGTTGACTCATATTTAGCTCAAATTTGATTCTTTTTCTGTTACTTCTGAATCCACTGTTGGCTGAATAAACTGGACAAAAAGAAAAGTTGAGTTAAGATAACCCTGGCAATGTTAATTTGTTTCTCGGAAGAGACATATGCTTTAAAGTTCTAGCTACCACAATTATGTCAATTTCCTTGAGAAAGTCTTTTGCTGAGATCATCAAAATAGTCCAGAGCCTGAAGGTATTCTGGAATTCTCACCATTGTATGAATCACTAGTACAGGAGTCAGCAGACCACAATCCATGGCCTGCATCTGGTCCATGAGATGTTTTAATCCAGTCTTCAATCTCCATCTAGGAAGCAGAGTCAAGGGCTTACCCTGCTCCACAGATATGTGCAGCACCTGAAAGCAGCAGCATGTCTTTCCTCTGGCTCCTGCACATAGGAGCAGCCAGAAGGCTCTAGTATGTGTGCAATCCCTGCCCCAAGTGCCAGCCCTGCAATTCCCATTGGCTGAGAACCACAGCCAATAGGAGCTGTGGGACAGTGCCTGAAGGTGGGACAGCATGCAGCACTGTGTGGCAGTGCCTCTGCAGAGAAGCCAGAGGAAGTACTTGCTGGTGCTCCCTGGAACTGTTTGAGCTAAGCACTGCCCAGAGCCTGCACCAATAATCCCCCTCCCCTCTACCCGTGCTGTGATTCCCCTCCTGCTCTCAGTCCCAGCCCAGAGCAACCTCCTGTACCTCAAGTCCCTCATCTCTATCCACACTCTAAAGCTCACACCTCCAGCCAGAGCCTTCACCTCCTCCCTCACCCCAACCCCAATTTCATGAGCATTCATAGCCTGCCAAACAATTTCTATACCCTGATGTAGCTCTCAAGTCAAAAAGTTTGCCCAACTCTTGCTCTAGTAAATGTGACTCTTTTAAGTGGTTTCTTCCTATCCTGTTAATGACCGTCCTATTAGATGATGATTGGTCATAATGCTTTTGAGATGTCTAAGACATAGCTTAGAAGGAAACGACGTCCTTGAAAAAGTAAAACAAAAGGAAAAAATATGTAGCACTTTAAAGACTAACAAGATAGTTTATTAGGTGATGAGCGTTCGTGGGGCAGACCCACACACGAAAGCTCATCACCTAATAAACTATCTTGTTAGTCTTTAAAGTGCTACATATTTTTTCCTTTTGTTTTACCAAAATCAGACAAACACTGCTATCTCTCTATTACCTTGAAAAAGTGTAATTTCAGAATGAAACAGCCCATCTATAGCACTGAGGCAAATTCACAGTCTCCATTCTAATCTTCAACCTGATATAAGGAACTCAGCAAATCTACTTAAGAGACAACTTCTCTTCTAAGGATCATGACCTCTTATGTCAGCTTCTGTCTTCAGAAATCATGCAGCTGTCAAACATTTTACATGAGTAAAATCAGGAATGTAAGACCCTGCTTTTTTAGTGGCTGGCCATAAATATGGACTCACTTTCTCAAGAGTGCAAAATGACCTTGAATATTGCTGCTTTCAGGACAAACTGTAAAATGAACTTAATTGACATAGTCTTTCAAAACTTCAATAAAATATTAACCCTACAGTAAGAAGAGCACCAGAGATTAGAATCATGTTGAATTTAATCATGTGTTTATATAGTACAGTGGATGACCATGATATATAAGTAGGTAGCCCCATCCCCTCTCCTCTTTTTCTCTTCCCCTATTTAATTCTTATCCTTAAGCTGTCATTCTCATTAGGACAAGCATACTGTGGTCTCCTGTATTTTTAAAGAATCCTAGCCTTGACTGTATCTCCCCTTCAAACTATCACCTAATCTCTTTTCTCTCCTCCACTTCCACACTCATGTTCTCTGCTATCAATGTCATCTCTAGTTCCATTCTTTCAATAGAATTCTTGATCCTCTTCCATCTGACTTCCACTTTATGTGCTCCACTGAAACTGCTCTGAAATTGATTCAGTCCTGTCACTGAAGTTCTGGAGTTTGTTTCTAAATCTTGCTGCTTTTCTCAAATCTCTCCTTTTCTCTCTGTTTACTCAGTCAAAATCTCATAATTAGAGCTCTGTAGGGATACAGATTTTGTATCCCACATCAGATCTGCATCCACAAAAAATGATCTGTGGCTATCTTAAGATCTGCAGCTTTAAATACAAAATCTGAATCTGCATCCATCTGTGATCTGCAGAAATGATCTGTGGATTTAGATATCTGTCTTCAGATACAAAGCAGATATTCACAGATCTGCAGGGCTCTATTTATAATTTCATATCTCTTTTCAGCCTCTCTTTTCTGGCTTTCAGTGCTGCAATCTTGCTTTCTTTGGCCTGATGTAAATTATGTAGCTGAAGGTGACGTATATTACATCATGTTTTTGTGTTGTCCACTCAGGATATGTCTACACTGTGTTGTCTACTCAGGCTATGTCTACTCCATAGAATTTTTCCGGGATACCTCTGGTATCCTGGAAAAACTCTGCTGCATCCAGGGAACACATCTGCTTTCTTGGAACAGTTTCCGAAAAAGTAGGCACATTCTTTCGGAAGCCCTGTAGTCTTCATTTTATGAGGAATAAGGGATCTTCTGAAAGAGAGAGTTTTTCTGGCATTTGGCCTCATGTAGATGGGCCAAATGTCGGAAAAGCCTCTTCCAAGAAGAAAAGCGGTAAAAGGTACACAAATTGTGGTTCACAATTTGCATATCTTGTTCTGGAAAAAGAATGCAGTGTAGATATAGCCTCAGTGGGAGCCCGTTAGCTTCCCTTACTCCTTATCAGGAGCAGGAATACCAGTGCCGATGAGGGTACCCTCTGAGTTCAATTTAGTGGGTCTATACTACTCACACTAAATTGAACCCCAGAAGATCAACTGTGGCAGTGTCGATCTTCCACATAATGTAGACATGCCCGTCTACTCTATTCAGAATGTCTAAAATCACCATCTTAGCCTATTATAGTCACTACATCAGCACCTTCCTAGCACTCCTTCCCTGACTCCATCTTTTCTCCACAGCCAATACAAACTCTTGTCTTTATATTCAGCGTTCTTCCTAATTTATTCCCTCCTATCTGACCCCATAAATTATTCTGTTATTGACTTCTGCTTTCTCCAGTATTCCCAGGCTCTGCTGCCCTTCAGTCAGTGCCTCCCTTGAACCCCTTTTTTCCCCAACTGTCCTTTATGAATGGGAAAAGCTTATCTTCCTTCAAATCTCACCAAGAGACTGATTGTTACCAGCAAATCTACAAAACTTAGCCTGCTGATCGTTGCTGGATAGGTGACATGATGTGCCTATTTCTCTTTCTCTTTTTCCTTTTCTTTCTCCCTTCTCTACAGCATGTCACCACAATTAATAAATAAATAAACAAAGCCTACAATACATGAAACAAACCATATTAAAACACCACTGCTTGAGCACTGTTACCATTTTGTAGTACTCAGAGGGCAGTTGGGGAATCGAGAGGAAAGGAGAGAGGGAGGGAGGAAGCCAGCCAGCCAAATACATTTAGGCATTTAAGGATGCAGATAGGCACCTGGCAGGATTTTCAAAAGTGCCCATTCACCTATTGAAATCAAAGAAAAGAAGGAAGTGGGATGGGATATACTTTTGAAGGATACTTGAGAAAGAGTTGTGCTATGTAAAATATTACATTTTATAGTGACACAATTTTGAATTGTTTTTCTTTTTTTTTAAGCATTCTACAATTTTAATTGCAAATATATCTAAACACGGTTTCTTAATTATGTAAAAAGTAAACAAATAACTAAATATTTCAATTCGGGGGGCCAAATAGCTATTTTTTAGTAATAAAATATTTTCTATTATTTAGTTTTTATGCATAGGGAGTGGATGAAGAGGGTTTGTCATTCGTTTGTTGTGAAGCTTGAACATATCAAAACCAGTGCACACTGCTAGAGCAACATCCGTGGTCTGGCATATTAGCCTGATGTCCACTTATCATGGGTGTGACCAAGGTTTCCCCAGTCCTATAAAGTTTGTTTACAGCCACCAGTCCTGGCTCTCAGTGTTTTGTGCTGTTGTTTAGCTCTAATTTACCCTTAAATGTTTTCTAATTGCACAGTAAGCTGTGGAAGTATTGGTAATGCTGCTAGACTATACTGACCTCTCGTAGTTCGGCAAATTCTCTAGTTGGTTTCCTGAGGGTGCCGGATTAGAAAGGTTCAATTTGTATAATTTCTGCTTCAGTGAAAACTTTAAAAAAATCTACAGTAAAGTGTTTTAAAATATTTCTATATTTTTATCCAAGTAAATTGGCATATGGAATTGAGAACTTTAAAGATTTAGCATATGGCATCTGTCAGTGGACATACCTGTGCAATTTAAAAGAAAAGCTGTTTGCATCATGTATTAGTTGAAATTTTCAAGGACATATTAGTTCATTTTTACTGAATTTTAATTTCAGTAAACATTTAGCAAGAAAAAGCTTATATGGTAATTGCAAGCTAACCAAAGTATCTTAAATATGACTCATGAAACTGTTCAGGTATAGAAGGAATATGTCTTATGAAGGACACAGTAAGACAAGGATTTAAATCAAATAAACATTTCCACAACGTATACAAAATATGTCCTATGTAATTATCCTGAAGTACATAAATGTTAACCTACTTTTACTAAGCTCATCAGTTTTTGAAAGCCATAATGAAAAATGTTGACTTAACAGGTGTACAATTTCATAGAACAAACTGCCTTCAGGGGAAATCTGCAGAGGGGTTCATTTTGCAGTATCAGAGCTGACTTGTCATATTAATAGCCTGCACCCGCCTGTGAAAGCCTAAAAATGGTATTGCAATGCTCCATGTTGTACAAAGGACATTGTGCAAGACACTGAAAAGCTGCAGTACTGAACAATCATACACACATTCCCAGCAGAGAATATTAAATACTTCAAAGTTATATCAAAATTAAGGTTTTTAATGACACTCTTAGTATTCAGCATTACTTTAACACTTTTTGCTTTATTTTTAGACTTTAATTCTAATTTACAGTACTCTTGCATAATATTTTAGATGTACTTAAATCAGTAGGCAGAAAATGTATTAATAGTAATTAAATACAATATTTCTAAACGGCCTTCATTGTGATATCTTTCTGTTACACAGGTTGATTTAATGCACAAATATATTATATTATATTTGAAGTAGGTTTTCCTTTTAAGACTAGCCCATTATTAGTATTTTAGTAGGCGTATTTCAACATCAGATAATTGTTCAAGTCATTTTCACTGTATTATCCAGCGTGCTCTAATTTAGTCTCTTTCTTTGACATATATTCATGAATGGGGAATGGACTACCCCAAAGTTCCAGTCTTTTTGTCAGAGTTGTGCTGCAGGTAGCAGAGTTTTTATTACTTAAGGTTACCTAAACTTTTACATTTTCATTTTATTATGATTTATTTCTTGTCTTATAGCAGCATCTAGCAGCTCCAAGTGAGACTGACTCCCTGCTGTGCTAGATGCTGAAAAAACCGTAAAAGTTCCCTGTTTTACATCTCAAGTAGACAAGACAGACATAGGGCAGGAGGGAAAACAGAGTTACAGAAGTCTTGCCAAAGGCGTGGAATATCCAGGAACAGAACCCAGTTCTTCTGAGTCCTAGCTCAGAGTGCTCTATTGAATTGTAGCCTCATATTTGCCTTGAGTCTTCACGGGAAGTTATTCTGCCTTGTGGAAAGCAGTTACCTTTGCTGTCAGCAGCTCCCTGGACATTTTAACCTTTGTACCTCCTATTTGGAAGAAATTCCCCTCTGGCTATATATCCTTATCTCATTAGTGCCCTAGGTCCCTGCTTTCTTTTGTCTCCAAGCCCCTTGATCTCTGCAATCCAATTTCTACTTGCTCCTCCATTTGAATTCAAGTGCTCTTACTGACACCAGTATAGAGCTCTTCCTAGACATCACTAATGACCTCCTTGATCTAGCCGTATCCTTTGCCGAAATCCATCATTTCAGTGCTACAGTCAATTCTCTTGTGTCTTAGCTTTATTCCTCCTCCTCTGACAACCCGTTCAGAATCTGCTGAGTGGTTCCTCATCTCTTCTCCACAATCTGCCAGTGTTTCTGATAGTACTGTTCATGGCCTTTCCTCCTCGCCCTGTCTATCCTTTTTGTGAACAACTGCATTCACTCCCATATTTTAGTTATCTTTTTTGCAATGATAACTCACAAAACTACCTCTTCCCCCTCATTTACTCCACCCTCCAGCCAGCTTACCTCTCTGACATCTTCACTGGTAGCTCAAATTCAGTAAAATGAAATCTGAACTTCTCCTCTTTTCTCTCAAATGCTTTCCCATCGTAGTTCACAGTTAATACTTGGTTGAATCTGTTGCACAAACTGACAGCCTCAGTTTTGAATTTGACTTTTGTCTATTTGTCTAAATCCATGCTCTTGGCAAATACTGTCATTTCTTTCTCTATCCCTTCTCTGAGCTCTCTCCAGTCCTGCTACAAAATCTCTTTATATACGAATAGGATATCTGTCACCAGAGCTACTGCAAGCTCATCTTCTTCTGATGTCCTCAACATTGCATCACATCCTTTCCAGGACAGTCTGTATAAAAGGATGTAACCAACATCACTCTTACATCACTCTGACCACGCTACACTAACTCTTTGCTGCTATCCTCTTTCCCTCCACATTATATTTAAGCATCTCATTTATTTAAAAAAACTCTTCATAATACTGTCCCCACATACAATTCTGCTCTTATTGCCTCCTGTTCCCCTACTATCTAGAGTCCTTCCAGTCTCTAAAACTGAACATCCTTTTATATCCTTCCCACACCCTCATCTTCATGCTTTCTTCCATTGCTTATACTTCTTTTCTTTAATTCATTGTGAACTAAACATACTCTCTCTTCATTGAAATGTATCCGTTGGGCTAGTTTAATAACTGCATACAATTGGAGTAATGCATTGGGGATGCAGATACTTACTTGCACAGATTTCAGAAATTATCAGTCACATGAGAGATAACTGATTAAAACAAACAAACTGTTTAAAAAGATTGAATTCTGTATTACATCTGCCTTGTATTGTCTGCTTCTAATTTAGAATGTAACACTTTGGGGAAAGGACTTTATTTTTGTACAGAGCTTTGTACTTATTTTGCTTACGTGACTTGTAATGATGATACGATTATAGGGGTCCCCAAAAACCTCAACCCCAGTGTATCTGAGACCATAAATAATCAGTTTAATCCTGTTTATAGGATAAAAAAATGCAACCAAGTGATAGAAATATTCATCTCCTTATTTAAACTGAAAGGCTTCCTTCCTGAAGCAAAGGCTGTAGTGCAATGGTTTCTGTTTATTTTGGAAGCATGAAGGAAGATTCTGTGAAAGGTCAACAAGGTACATAGAGAATGGGAAGCGAGAGTCAGGAAATTCAAAATGACTGCATACTGAATGGGAAATATTTATATATACAGTATCCAACTGACATTCTGTTTTTTGTTTTTGGTTCATTTAGGGCAGCACAATTACCTATGTGCAGGAAGAAATGACTGTATTATTGATAAGATTCGAAGGAAGAACTGCCCAGCTTGCCGATTACAGAAATGTTTACAAGCTGGAATGAATTTAGGAGGTAAGCATAACACTTATAGTTCTTTATTTTAATAAGCAAAAATATTTTAACCACCTTCTCTTTCTATACATAGCTGCATAATCCCAAATGTTTCAGGTAGAATTGCACTGAGATAAATGCAGAAAAGCTAATAAACCTTACTGTCATTCTAAATCAGTTTTTGGAAGATGTATTTTATGGCTCAGAACAAGAAAAGTAGGTGTTTGTTGATGACAGTAATTTTAGTGGAACTTCACATAGCTAGGCGTGTAGAAGCTTCAGGAATTGTCTATGGGATTATAGGTGCTGTCTCTGTTGGCTCTTGGGCTTGAACACCTGTTGAAAAAAAATTAGTGGGCTCTAAGCACCCACTGGCAGCTAGCTCCCCCTCCCTCCCAGCACCTCACGCGCCTAGCAGATTAACTCCTCCTTGTGCCTCACAGTGCTTCCCACCTGTCACAATCAGACGTGGCATATCCGAGTGCCCTCCTGGCTTGGAGGAAGCCAGCATCTATGTATGGAATTTTTTGAGGTGCCAGTGGTGAACGTTCTTGAGATAATTTAAAAATATTGTACACGTTAACAAAAGACAAGCTCTTGCAAGTTATATCTCTCAGCTTTTTTGTTAGTCTGTTCTAGTAAAGATTGAAATCTGCTGTAGTTCGAATATGCATTTATATGATAGCTTAGTGCTACCTAATTCTTACTGAAATAACACGATTTAAAGCATTTTCTGTATAATACAATTATCACAGATGTTCTGAAAATCATGTGCTTGTTGTCATCGTCATGGCAAATCCCAAAGGGAGTTGGTCTCCTTGTAGATTGAGTGCCACCCAGATTGATCTCTGGCTAGGTCCTTAAGATAGTCTGACTGGATATTCAATTTGTGCCCCTCACTGGGGATCTTATCATGCTACTGAAGCCGCTGTGCCCATGTAATCACTGCATGTGTAGTAGCATTCTTTGGTACGTGTATTTTGAAATTCATCAATCTTTCATTGTAGAAATATAATAGAACTGAAACTGAACCATGCTGAGGGAAGTGTTTGGTGAATTCTGCTTTCAGCATCCTCATTTCTGATCATTTCCAGCCACTTGATTTAGAGCAGCTGATGTAGATGATGAGAATAATCATCAATACAATACAATCAATAAGAACATCAGTGTTCTTCACCTTTTCCCAGTGCCTACATTTCAGCTCTGTATAACAGAGTTGATATAAGGGTGGTTTTATAGCTCAGTTTCACAACTTTGTTATCACAGGGTACGTCTAGACTTTATTGCTATTTTGGGATACTAAAATAGCAATGTTGCGTCCAAGGAACGCGTCCTCTATTTCGAAATACTTTTCAAAATAACGGATGCGCTTTTTTGCCATCCCTGTAAACCTAGTTCTACGAGGAATAAGGGATGGCTCAAGAGTACTTTACTTTGAAATTTGGCACCATGTAGACATGCCAAATTTTGAAATAACCTCTTTTGAAATTAAATCGAAAAAAGGTACACAATTTGCTTAACGCAAATTTTGTATTTTTTTTAATTTTATAGTGCAGTCTAGACGTAGCCACAGTGTCCCTTATAGAGGTTACTGAAGGACCCAAAGTGTCTGCCTTACTGGTGTCTGCATCTTTTGAGCATCCTCCTGTACTGTACATGATGCTGCCCAAATATTGGCCAGTTGCCAGGTCCTCGAGGCTCTGTTTTGATAGATTGACACTGAGGTGCTTGGAGTCAGTAGCTGGAGGCTGCTTGGTGGTAATGCCCAGAAACTCTCTCACTGGCTGACTCTGTTCTTTTTGCTCAGAGAAATAATCTCAGTGTAATTTCTCACCATCTAATTTGAAGGAAAGATTTAATGAAACCACAAACTAAATCAAATATGCCTTATGTTTTGGCCTTCTAAGGGAACTTACTTTCTAACCAAATAGGTTGTAGTTTAGGACGGGGCCTATAGGAGAACTGCTGCAAACTCAAAATTGCAGTCCCTAGATGTCATCTTGCAGAAAAAGTACCTCTCCTCCTAGCGTTAGTAAGGAAATTGACTCTCCTTTGAATCTTGATCTGCTGATCCGAATGAAAGAACCCAAACTCTTATTGAATAGTCTTAAAGCATATTACAGTTTAAAATGTGAAAGTTAGCTGCCATCTTACTTCATCTCTGTAATGGGAAGCTCTTTCCTAGCAAACAAAAGTGGTAGAATAATGTAAAATCCAGGGTAAATAGTCCATATTTTCTCCAATAAATGCAATTTTTTCCAGAACCTCATGCATTTTACTGAACATTTGACACCACTGATCTTTCTCCCATAAAAATATTCTTTTCTGTTTTTGTCATAATAAACACTCCTGTGTGTGTATTTTGAGCATATACATTTTGCCTTAGAGTGTGTTCGTATTTTTTTAAATTTAGTACTTAGAATTATGCTTAAACATTTGTACCATGTTTGGCAACTTTACAAAAATGTATCTAAAACAATGCATACAAAGCTGAATAGATCTTTATATGAACACTCCCTGAAGTTAGTATAGCTATTTTCTCATTTACCTTATTTTAAATTATTAAAATTGTAACATCCATTCTTGTTTTATACTCTGGTAGTCTTTGGACAATTATTCATCAAGTCACCACATGATGATTTCTTCAGCAAGGTTACTCCACAGTCTGTCTGATTTTATGATAAGGTTAATTATTAGTACAGATTGGACCTCTCTGGTCCAGCACTCTCGGAACCTGACCAGTCCTGAAGGAGGGAATTTGCTGGACCAGGGGAGGTCCCCTGCTACTGGTCCCTAGCCCACCTCCCCGTCCTGTTGCCTGCCCTAGCCACCTCCCTGCTGGGGTGCTATGCACCCTGCAATCCTGACTGGCACAGCCCAGCAGGCCCTGCTATCAGGGCTGCTGCATCCCTGGCCCGGCTCTGCTACCAGGGCTGCTGCATCCCTGGCCCCAGCTCTGCTATTGGAGCTGCAGTGACTGCCACATCCTCAGCCCCGCTACTAGTGCTGCTGTGGCCCCACATGTGCTACTCTGCCCCAGTCCCACTCGAAGCCGTCAGTGCTCTTGCCACTGGGGCAGCCAGGCAGGACTCCCTGGTCCAGGAATATCTCCCATCTTACTCCCACTCCCATCTGTCTGAGATTCAGATAAAGCCAGCATGTTCAAAATGCATGCTGGACCATTTTCATCTGTGCTTTTTTCCCAAGATACTGTTATTAATTTTCAGTTAATTATGAACCAAATGTATTTAACAAGTTCTGAAGTTTTCTTTCTGCATGTATTATGGTACAGGCCCACAATACTCTTCTTCCTTTAATTCTGTTAAAAAATTATAACTTAGGTTAAGGTCTGTCATGGTTTGTCCCCCGCAATAACAAGAATTTGATAGCCTTAAAGCTAAATTAAATATTGTTAATACATGTAAGATAGATAGGACTGATTGTTCATTTGAAAAGTGACCATTTTACTACCAACCCTAATAAATATCCATGCCTTTTTTTTCCTGTTGAAACTGAATGAAGTATTCAGAGAATTAAGACAAAGCCAATAGCACAAATGCTTTTTCATGCTGTTTTTTCAATGTCTTAATCTTGATCTGGAGATATTATCCTGTGACTTAAAAAATAGTTTAGTCTCCATGTACGTTAGACTTTACAATCATATTTCTATAAAGAATGACAGCTTTGTGGAAAGGGTAACAGCTATGCACTAAGAACTGAATTGAGAGCACACAGGTCACCTTTAGGTCCCTATCAACTTGAGTGTAATTTTGCTCCGGATGAAGAAGTGAAAGACTATCATATTATCAATAGCCCAATCCAATTTTTCTTTGAGATGATCTTGAATACACATGAGAATATTTCAGTAAGTAGAACTAAGGAGTAACAGAATCCCATACATGAAGTTATTCACATATGTAAGTGAACACAAGATCAGGGCCTAACTTACAATTCTGGCAGTGGAAACTACAAATCTGATATAAAAAATATGTAAGTCATCTCTCTTCTGTGGAAAAATTCAAACGAAAACATATTTTCAATTTTTGGAAGACAGAAAGGGAATAGGGATGAACTGACATGATTTTTTTTAGTTGAAAAGTTAAAAAGCTTTTGTCTAATATGAAAAGTGTCTGCAACCATTTCATTTTGGTTAAAATGCCTGTATATTTCCCTCGTATAGCATATAAATTGATCCTACCATGAACTTTAACCTAAAGTTAGTCTGCATATTGGTACCTTCCATTGTGCAGTGAAACTGTCTCTTAACAGAAGTAGTAAAAAACCCATTATGCATTTAAAACTTCAGCCTTCACAGAACACTAGGAAATCTAACTTTTGTAGGGAACAATCGTACATTAATAGGGAGATGGACTAGCTAGCCTACTAGATCCTTTCTCTTCTTAATTTACACAATCCTGCCTAAATGTTTCAGAGTTGTCTGATTTTTCCAAGTCCTAAACTATACAAGATGGAGATAATTTGTTCAACTGTGTGTGTGAGGAAGAGAGAGAATCATCTTTAATTTGAACCTTTTTATTATTTCATTAAACAAAATTTCTGTAGCTGTTCCAAAGTATTAATGTTTTAATTTGAACATGCACATTAATCTGATTTAGCATAACGATATGTTAGAATGGAAAAAGTTAGAGAAACTGAATATGCAATCAGTTTTTTGCCCTTGAGTAATCTACAATTTTAAATTTCACAAAAATTGTATTTGAGCATATTACCAAATACTATTTCACCTGAATTATGAACATCTTACTTTTGTCATTTATATTTAGATAGAAGTCATGGAAAATTAAATTATCTTTTATTTCCAAAATGACATTATTTCAATTCAGGTTTAGCCCTGTTTTCTAAATTCTATATTAGTCAAATTTACAAAAGAAGACACAAGAAGATTGCAAGGTTTTTAAAAAGCAACAGTCTTATGTCCCAGGAGAATGTTGTAAATATTATGTTAAATTTTAAGCTGTTTTGTTATTTTTAACATCTATTAATTTTCAGATGTTCATTAGTTGTGTTTCACATGATGTGCATGTTATTTTACCTGTTATAGCTAAACACATTCAGATTTCATAGAATTCAAACAAGTTATGGTGTTTAGTCTTAAAATCTGTGACCTTTGTCTTGACGAAAAAAGAAACAGGAAAATCAATTGTAAAGTTCAATTTTATCATTTAAGTCAGGTTTAGTTTGGTCTGTAACGTAATCTTGAATCTTTGTAGTCTGCAACCACTCTACCTTGTGCTGTGATCTTGTTAGGTCTCATAAATTAAGCAGCACTGGCTCTGCTTGGAAGAGCAATCTGCAAGCCAATCCAAGTTGCTGGATGGAATTCTGAGTGATAGTTCAGTAGGTGATTTTTCCCCTCTCATTCAATAGTAATGGGTCTTTATGGTGTTATGAAGCATTATGTCGCTGGAGAGGCCATTTCTTGAACGATATGTAAACTAAATTATTTGGTCATCTTCCTATGCTTGCTTTTCTTTCATCATCACCAAAAACAATAATAATATTAATAATAATGATAATAGTATAACCTGTTAGAGGCACATTTTGCTATGCATAACCTTCTCCCTGGATCTTGTTTACATTGTTCTAACAATTCAGTTTCCAACAATGCAAACAGATCCAGAGGAGAAGGTTAGGAATAGCAAAATGTGCCTCTAATGGTTTATATTTTATTTTTTATTTTATTTATTACCACTTTTAATCCTAATTCACTTTCTGGTATGTTCCATGTGAGCAGATGCTCTTTCTTCCCAAATCATTCTGACTCCTTACTTTGTCAGTGGCAGAAATTCTGGAATCCAGAACTTGATTACCCAGAAAGTTATTACCATATTTATAGCTATTTACAAGGAATAGTCGTGATGTTTTAGCTTTTCTTGAAGAGATAACAGAAGATAATTACAAACACATTTAGCTACTGGAACTGTTCAGAAAGTATTGAGAGAATGATGGCAGGAATTCAAGATTTTGGGAAAATGCTGACATCTGACCTTAAACTGATGAGCAAATTATGCATTTTAAAACTAATTTTGAGAAAACTATATTCTGTTCTTTACATTTTCTTTACATTTTCTTTCTTTAGTTTTATTTTATTGCAGCACAGGAAAATACATTACAATAGTTTATAAACTATAGGTATAAATATAAAATGTGAGAACATAAATACCAAAGTTTGTGACCTATCCAAAACTCCATTAACTACTATCAATAGCTACATAAAACCCCCCATAAAGTCTGTTTCATGGGATAGAAGATAGTCTTTTTATATTGATATCAATCATCTTAACTGTATGAATTACTGTATGAACTACTCCATGCCCTCTTCCTCCATCTATGAGGTTGCTCTTTTGGGAAATTAAGGTACTAGTAACTCCATACAAGATGTCTTTTGCTCTTTTTCCTGAGAGAGCACTTATTGCTGCATTGAGTTTTACACACTTTAAATTGATCCAGTAGAGCGGGTCCTTCTACTAATATCTCAACCAAAATATATTGTTCAAACTTTTTATTTCTTATCAGCATATATGCATTATTTCAAATTGCCTTAATTTTTAACCCGAATTGATGTAATGATTTTTCAAGTTACTCTCTTCTTTCAGTGAGGAAGAACTGTAGGGTATCTTGGCAAATTGGAGTGGATGGTAAATGTTAGACTTGTAATTGACTAATTTATGCCAATTTACCACTTGGGTTTTGCTTCTAGTTCTTTGTAAGACTTTTATGTGATGAACATAAATAACAAATGTATTTATTATACAATGTAATACTCCAAAAACACTAAATGTGACATATAATTTACTAATGAATAAATAAATAGTAAGACATTAATTATATGAACATCTGAACAAGAATGATTAAGCCTGACTTTCAGCAAAGATATTTTCTTTCTTAAACAGATATTTTTAATTTCTTTGCATATTGGATTATCATTTAAAAATGTAGTTAATGCATTTCTCCTGGGCTTGATAATGAAAGTTCACAAAAAGATGCTTCATATGCTAAAAATATTAGCAAGTTTGCAATATGTCTGTTTTGCTGGTTTTTTCCCCAAGATATCGTATATGGACACATCTTCAGACTTCTAGCCATTACTTATTAAGCTTTTTTTTATGGATAAAGCTTTTTAATTTTGATTTTGCCAGGAAACCACTAATTGACAGTTGGTAAAACTTGTTCCTTCATAGAGGAATAGAATCCTATGAAGCTGTTGTTTGTCAGTTAATCATCACTTTGAAGATTGCTAAAAATGTAAGCAATACATTAGAAATTTTTTCTGACAACCTAAATGTTCCTGTAAATGGTGTTTTGAAATAGGTTTTATTTTACACTGTAGCATCAGTTGCAAATGACTCCCTAACATTAAGGTCTGTATATATAATATCTAGCTATACCAAATGCAAGATTTCCAAAGAAGTTACCTTCAATGTGGCCATTTTCCTTTTTCACTTCAATGTCACAATATAGTTTTATTGACCTTGATTTGTCAGAAATTATAGATGATTGAAGTTCACACTAACACTTTACTTAGATGTTTAGGAAAGGATATAAATAGTCACATTTATAATTTTTAGGCATAATGCTGTGATGTAGTATGTGCACTGACTATATCTATTTTAACTTGCAACTCAGAGCCCAATTCTTTTCCTCATGCCAATCCTGAGTTTAAAAAGGGGGGGGGGGGCTATGGGAGAGGATTATTTACATAGGGTACTCTGTGACCATAACTGCATCTCCAGGACAGCAGCGGCTCCACTTGTGAAAAGGAGAAAGACTAATAGGTCTGTGTATTCACTGATCCATGTCACACGTTGCCCTCAAAAACACCTCTGTGCTATGGCATTGTGGAGCATAGCTCTGGTATGCACAAGATGTGTACATCCCTGCCTGGGCTCCCTATCCTCTGAGCCCCTCTTGGACTCAGAACTTCACAGCTTCTGCTGGCTCTCAGGTTTTACCCACCTGTAGAGGGGCATCAGAATTTTCCCTTCATGTACAATTTGCATTCAATTTTGAGAATTGCTTTTTATTGTTAGCTCCAGGGTTCATTATTTAAGTGATTCAAAAGATAGCTGCATACAAAATAGTAAAACAGAATGGCGTTTGATCCTTATACAGCAGGGCTGAATAGAAAGACTAATGTGAAGTAATATCCTCTAATAGAACAGTTTGCATTCTTCCACAAGAATAGGTTTCATCATTCTAAATTCCTGTTAAGTATCAAACATGCTTTAACTAGCGTAGAGGGGGAAATTAAACAGTTTTATAAATATTATTCTGTCAGTATTTCTACTTACAAAACTTTTGTTAACCTCAAAATGGAGATCAGGGACATTTTTCCCTTGGAATGTTGAGGTATGAAATAATGCATATTGGAAGTAAATCGTAACAGTCCATAAATACCACTATTCCAGGCATGAGGGTCCTTTATGGTGTTTGAAGGAGAACAAAATCCTTTCCTGGACCTTTGCAGCAAAACCATCACTTATACTGCATCCGGGGGCTGTAAAAGTAGCCACTAGAACTCTAGAAGCTGCCTATACAGTGGTTTTTGGTCAGTGAATCTGTATAATCTCCTGGTTTATGGACCCCGGATCTCTCTGCCTGCCTCACAGTCCAGCTTTGTACAGGCTGACACTGAACAACAATATAAGGGATGAAGATTTCTTCCAAGCAGCTTCTTTACAGCCTCTTCCTGTTTAGTAGAACTCTATCAGTTCTCCTGTCTTTCAGGCATTGTAACAGGAGGCAGGATTTGTCCCCAGTTACAAAGTTGTTCTGTGTCTGCTTGAGAAGAATGTACAAATAATTTTAAAAGAGAAAATACAGTAATAAACTGGAACTGAGAGTCAAATAAAATGTCTAAAAACTAGGACGCCGGTTATTTAACTGCAGAGTCCAGAGTAGCTAGAAATCAAGACAAGGCTAATAATTTAATTACAGAATTGTTTAACCACAGTTCCAGAGTATGTATCCAGCAATATTAATTTAACAATCACTGTTGGCAGCTCCACTATTATCCTAAACATTCAGGCTCACAACATTGGTATAATTTGCAACTCCTCTCCTTCTTTCCCACTGAAGCTCTGTCTAAATTTTACTACCTCTTTGCTTTTCCTTCTCTTTTTACATATATTTTCTTCCTTTTTCACCTTCTTCAAGGCTTTTCTGTGTTCTGCTCACTTTGTTTGTTTCACCTTCTTTTTCCTGAAATCTTTTTCTAACATAGAACTGCGTGCCTTTCCACTTCATTCTGTACTTCTTGTCTCTTCCTTACGTCCTCGTTATTTTTTGTGGCCTATAATCAATCTATCACCTGTTCTGTAGTCTTTTCTCTCTCATTTTCCCTTGGCTCCTCTCCTTCTCCATATGCAGACTCTGTTCCATGTTTTCCGCTCAGTGTGTGTTGAATGGGAGAGAAATGACACACTATTCTTAGGAGGGTGCCCAACGTCCAGTTTTTAACTAGGATGGCTGGTTGAAAAGGGACCCTGGAGGCTCTGGTCAGCAGTGCAACCCCATTGGGGAGACCTTTGCCCAACTTGCACTCCCAGCCCAGAGACCTTACCCCACACAACTCCATGCCCTGAGTGGTGAAGTGTGGGGAAAAATGATTGGGGGGGGGGAGCAGGAAGGCCAGGGCTCAGAGAAGACCTTGGGAAAATACCGGGGCAGTTTTATGTGGTTAGAAAGTTGGATAAGAACTCTAACAAGCATTATTAAGTGGGGCTTTAGGTGACACCTATAGCAGTGTGATGTTGTAAAGCTGTTTGCTCCTCTCTCTTCTGTTTCCAAAAATATTGGGATGGTGCATCACTATTGACTACAATTTTTTTTTCTGGATATGGGTGAGGCTAAGATCCTTTTAGCCATGATTAGCCTTACTACTTGTATTCTAGCAGAACTTTAGCTAACACAGCTCTAACTTTAGCAACATTAACAAGTCATTAGCTGCTCAAACAATAATTAGTTTGTGATGGGCAGCAACCAAGCTGTTCTTTGAATACATCACTTCTGTAGAATTTGTTCTTACCTTGTGCAAGGAGAACATCGTTACAGGTGCTTCTGCATTTGATTTTGTGCTTTTATTGTAACTACAATTTTCTTTAGAAAACATTTTTGTGGTTTTTTAAGGCAAAAAAGCAGAGAAAAGGGAAAAATTACAAGGGATCCCATGCTATTTAGATGTGTGTCAGCATGGAAAGAAAAAAGTATCTATGCATTTGTGTACTAAATAAATACAGCAAAACACAATACCATACCATTGCTACAGAACCAAATGTTTCATATTAATGCTGTCCAATATTTGTGTATGGCATTATCCAATATTAATAGCATTCTATTTTCCAGCATTTGTATCTCCCTATTATATGTCAGTGATGAAACTGAAAATTATTAATTTCAAGTATATGTAAGAGTTCATTAGAAAGTCATATTATATGATACACATTTGACAATATAAAATACAGCATATCTATGTCCAAAAGTATGCGCAGTGCTTTACAGATCATAAGAAGACAAAACTCTTACAGATCATAAGAAGACCAACTAATCAGGCTCTTTTACTTTCACGAGTCTCAAATCTAGATTCCAAATCTTCACATGGCTTTACAAATTCCCCAAACACCTCTCCTAGGATAGTGGGCTTAGTCTTGCTCTCATAGAGTTCAATTGAAGTTTTATTACAGGATGCACCTCTAAAATCCGTGATTCTGATCCAGCAATGACCATGGCCAGATTTAGGAGCTGGGTTGGTGGTGGAGGGAACAACCCCCATTAGAGCTGGTGGAGGGGAGCACAGCCCCAGTGGCAGCAGGCCTGGCACAGCGGGAGGGTGCAGCCCCTCCTGGCTGAGCCTGGAGGCAACGGGTCCTGGCCAGCCTACATAGCAGAGAGCATAGCTCCACCTGGGCCAGAGGCAGCAAGACCAGTGCCTAGGAGCATAGCCCAGACTGGAGCCTCGGAGTCTGGTGGCAAGAGCACAGCCCCAGCTGGGGTCAGCATGCTGGGGAGCATAGGCCTGGCCCTGGGTATGAAGCACATCCCCAGTGGGGAGTAGGTTGGACCTCCCCTGGTCTGGCAAACTTTCATTTGGGACTGCTCAGGTCCCGAGGGTGCCGGAACAGGGAAGTCCCATCTGTATTAACTTCCATCAGATTGGGTCCATTGATTTTAACCAGGCTCTCATTTGTTTATTTCTCCATTGTAATAATAGTGGTGGTGGTGGTGGTGGTGGTGGTAGTAGTAGTAGTAGATAATCTCTGATTAAATGTTATGGAAGTGGACATCTATTTTAGTTGCACAAGTGAGAAGTAGGAATGATTTTTCTGATCTCTTTTTCTGATACCATATTTGTCTTCTACAGAGATGATTAGTACTGTAGAATAGGAATTTTACTGTATATTGCAGCTATACTTTTTGCATATGGGGGGAAGGGGTTCAACAAAAGATGTGGAGTAACATGCCTATAATGTTATTGAAGACCAGAGCCTGCCTGAACCTGCTGTAAGGAAGGCAAAACACACAACTGCACTTGGTCAGTATGGTGAAAAGGGAAAAATTCCTTCCCAGGTCCCCTCAATGGCGAGGCAAGAGTGATGCCCGCAGCAGATATAGTTAATAATATGGTATGTTGATCACCTGAATAGGGAGGGGGGCTAGGTGCTGCTGAGCCAGCTCTATGTGAAGGGAGGGTCCAGGCAGAGGATGACCTTTCAAACCCCTCATTCCGGGGTAGGAAGTCACCCACCACACAGACCCTTTTTTTCACTAGTTTTATGTCTCCCCCTCCACCTCTGAAGTCATTACAAATCAGTCTCTCTTGGCCAGGCAAACAAATACCTGCTCAGCTCAAGGTACAAGGTGGTGATTTTCCACAGGTTTTTCCATTATGTTGTATTTTGTATTCTGGTGCCTAAGAATATTAAATATCTAAAAATCCTGATCTAACAAAAAATCTTTGTAAAGCATTCAAACTGTTAAAGTCAGAGTCATTTCCGAGGCATCTTTCACCACACTTCTCCTTTCTTCAACTAATTAATCTGTTTCAGAAAGCCTTAGGAATACAGGCAGTCCCCGGGTTACGTACAAGATAGGGACTGTAGGTTTGTTCTTAAGTTGAATTTGTATGTAAGTCGGAACTAGTACATATTGTAGGGGAAACTCTAGCCAAACATTTCTCCAGAGCTCAGTTTTATTCTCCCACACCTCACTTCCCTCAGTCCTTTATTCTCAAGCTGAGGTGTCTGCTGAGAAAAGCCGCTCCGCGTCTCCCTGGTCTGCTGGGAGTGGGAGGCACTAGCTTCGCGTCTCCCTGGTCTGCTGGGGGGGAACAGCTAGTGCGGGGTTGCCTCACCTCATTTGTAAGTAGGGATCCGATGTAAGTCGGATCCATGTAACCCGGGGACTGCCTGTATAACAATTTAGGATCTGCTATGCAGGATCACAATTGTGAAAGTCTTGTCCTAACCCTTAACAGTTGGAAATTGGCTTAAGCCCTGGAACAGGAGGTTTTATAACCTTTCTGGGAAAAAAAATTGTTTTTCATGGACTATTGTAACTTTTGGTTTTCCTGTTATCCATGTAAGTGTGCAATCGCTCTTTGAATATTGACATTGAATTTCTTGATATGAATTACATACCTGTTTCTAAAGAAAATAATTATATGGTTTGAGCTTTTGATTAGCGGTTACCTTTATTCAGAATTCCTGCTGATCTGCCTTGTGACTGTGTTCAGTTTAATGGGATACAGGCAGAAGCTATGATTTATGTTTTCTCTCTAATTTTGTCTTTATTAGTTGTATATTTGGTAGTCCATTTAAAAACAAGTGTGAAACACAGCTTTAAAAAGTATAATTAAATTCTCAGAGGTTCTCAGAATCTTCTGTCAGTGGCTGCTGGTCTCTACGCGTGCACGTACATAGCACTCTAAACTCGAAATAAGATATGCCATTTGCGCTATGCAAATGGCATATCTTATCTCGAACTTATTTTGAAATAGCTTATTTTGAAATTCGGAGTGTCTACACAGCGCCAAATTTCAAAATAACGCACTATTTCGAGCCATCCCTTGTGCAAAGACATTTACCGAGATGGTGAAATAGTGTGCCCGTTATTTCAAAGAATATTTTGAAATACCAAGCAGCTTGTGTAGACTCAGAGTAGCTATTTTGGGATATCTCTGGTATCTCGAAATAGCTGTGTAGTGTAGATGTCCCCTATGAGAATTATCAAAACCAGTTGAGCTCTAGAGTCCTGGCATGAAACCAAATGGGGGGAGGGAGGAAGAAACCCACAAGCCCAATTCTTTCTACTGTGAACAGGACTATGAAGAAGTAATATTTTTCTCCTTTTTGTTTTGATGGTACAATGGAAGAAAATGAAATTTAAACACACTTTTTGTGATTTATATTGTTGTGGAAGAAAACTTGAGAGGAAAATCAGAGGATTTATATCTTGGTTAAATGAGTTGTCAGTTTAGCTAAGCTGCTCTATGTTCGTGGGAGCTACCAAACCAGTTCAGTTAGCATTCTGGCATGATCCCAGATGAAAGTATAGTTTCTGCTTCTGCACACATGAAAGATGCTTACGATTTTTGTTCTTAGCTTCATTGTGCTAATGGTATTAAAACAAAGAGCTTGAAAAAAAAGCAGTGATATTTGATCCTTTCTTTATTCCATCAGGCCTATTTTTAACATTTTTCAGTGAAGAATGGCACAGTTAACTCATTATCAAGTATTTTGCTGAACATGGACATCCTAGCTTTGCTCTTGGGATATATTGGGTTGCAAACCATGCTGATTGAGCTTTGGCTTGCTAAAAAAACTTAATAGTGATAGAGTTTACATTTCTTATGTACAGTGTTGTGCATGTAAACTGCATTCAACAGGGAAGAAATACATTTTCACTTACTTAACAGGAAATTTAATAAGCTTTGCTTGTTGCCAGTTTGGAGCTCACTGTTTATTGGGGGTGGGTTAAAGAGTAAGTTACCAAAACATAAGATCAACTGTTGCTTTGGAGGGTGTGTCTGTGTGTGGGCGGGGGGGGGGGGGAATCTTATGAGAGAGGAAATTTTCATTCTGAGGCACCTAGGGAAGCGAGATCAAAGAGAGGTTGTGTTCCACTGGTAGGAAGGCCTTTGAAGCAGGGTTTAGTTAGTGGATATCCTTTAGTTAGTGGATGTACTCTTTGCAGCTTACTACAAAGTTAGCCACAGGCCATTATTTTTACATGTAATATACCTCCTGTTTTATTATTTTATCAGTTAAAGTTAAACTAGAAGATGGGATTCAAGGATTATTTTATCCATTACAAATCTAAAGTTTTATTTTGGCATTTTATTTTTATTTGTACTGGCTGCTTGTAGTTTAACAAAGTTCTGAATCACTTGTATTTTTAATTATGCCTTTTCAAAAAGGAATTAGAAAATATCTTATGGTTAAGGTTTAAAAAAGAAAAAAAGAAGGCAATAACACTAAAATGGAATAATAACTATAATCTGTTAGGCAGTACTATAGAGCTGCTTGAAGTGTAGGAGTATCTTTTATGATAAAGTGAACATATGGTAAGCTAAGGGTAATATGAATATTTTTCAAAATGGATTCACTGATATGGTGAATTAAACACTAGTGAGCAAAACATAAATAGGGCTATTTTCAGAAAATTAGCCTCTCATTTTACTTTTTTCTATTTTTTTTGTATATATATTTGATTAGTTTTACTATAGTAATTGTAATAATCAGGTCTCAGACTGACATGCTAATGTCATCACATCCATAGTGATAGATTACTTAGTTCACTAAAGGATTTACTTCTCTATTTGTACTTCTACTCAGAAGTATTGGACCTAAATGATTGGATTAAATTTTTGCACTTTGTAAAGTTTCTCAATATATTACAGACATGGCAGGTTAAATAACTGAATTTTAAATTATGACAAGCAGCTTTTGATTCAAAGGTAGCTGTGTATTTTTTCCTTTTATAAAATTGCAGTTTCCCTCTGGTTAGGGTTGCCAGATGGTTTCAACAAAAATACCGGACACACTTGATATTACATCACAATCTACATTACATCTTATTTAGAAAATCCCGGACATTTATATTTTCTCATTTATATTTTCTCAATTTGTTTCCCGAACAGAAAGCTCAAATACTGGACTGTCCGGTTCAAAACCAGACACCTGGCATCCCTCCCTCTGGTTTGCACACAAGTTGGCATGTCCATGGTTATGTCAACACTACAGTTTCTGCATAACATCCCTAAGGCTACGTCTACACTGCACAGGTATTTTGGAATAAACTATTCTGGAATAGTTATTCTGAAATAGCTTATTTTGAAATAGAACATCTACACTGCAGGGAAGCCTCAAAATTAGTTCGAGGCAAGCTTTCCTAATGTAGACGTGCTATCTCGATTTAGAGCCCCAGGAGAAATAACTTAGAATGGTTCTAGTGAGGGGCTATTTCAAAATAGCAGAAGTGGGGTGTCTACATACACACCTTTTTTCAAAATAACTATTTCGGAATAGGCATTATTCTTTATAGAATGAGATTAGAGAAGTCGGAATAAGTCGTCCATTATTTCAAAATTATTTTGAAATAATGGAATTGCTGTGTTGATGCTCGTTATTCAGAAATAACTTTGCTGTGTAGACACACCCTAAGATTGCAGCTCTGGTAGACATACCTATGCTAGCTTTGTTCTAGATGCAATAGCATGGGCTTCAGCCAAGGCTATGTAAACTTGTCCAGAACCCTGAGTATGTTCTTCGGTTGCTAATCTGCATCGCTGTGTCTTCACTGATATCTCAATATGCCAAAAGCTAGTGCAGATTTGCCTATTCACACTGCAGTTGCACCTCCGATTGCAGTATAGACATACCTCTAGAGAAGTAAGTAAAGACTAAAAGTACAAATATAGTCTACAGAAAAAATAATAAAGTGGAATGCAACTTTTTTATGGACCATAGTGTATGGATATTTTACAGTGGTCACATGAAAGAGATTGAACGTGCACTTACTACTGGGTATAGTATTCTGTGTTGAACTTGTGAAACATCCTATTGGCCTCTATAAAACTACTCCCCAGTACAGGATCTAACAGTAGGGCCAGGGCCAGGATCTTGAAGGCCTTGCATTTTGTAATATTGCCGAAGATGCATAGTCACCACGACAGTGATGGTTTATGTCCCCAGAAAGCCTACAATCTAAATGTAAGACGTGAGACAACAGATGGTGACAGACAGATGAATACAAAGAAAAATATTATTGGTCAGCACACCAGCAGCCTGTTTTTGTAGGCATCAAGGAAAAAGTGTTTTAAGGAGGTTTATGAAGGAGAATACTGAAGTGGCTTTGTAGATGTTTATGAAGAGCTCCTCTTAAGCATGAGGGATAACACTGCAGAAAGCACAAAAGTTTTCATTCTGAAAATTTAACAAATGACTGATGTAGGCTGGCATCATGGTCTAGTACGAAGCAGGAATCAATATCTCAGTAGGGAATTAGAGATATTTAACATGGGGATAGACTCTGAAAAGCCTTGACAATGTTTCACTACAAGTATATTATCTTTGATAAAAAGTGGGAGCTATTGGAAGGAGGTAAAAACAGAGGTGACATGCTCAAAGCAGTGGACTAGGATAATGATCTTAGCAGCAGCATTTTTAATGGATCAGAAGGTGAGACTGCATTTGACAAGACAAAAGAAAAGGTGCAAGATAATGAGAGCTTAGAGTTTTAGCTATGTGGATGGGTAGGAAAGGTGGTATCTTAAGAATGTTATGCAGAAAGAATTGTCAACGTTTAGACATAGACTGTTTATTTCGATTGTGTTCTTCCTTTCAGTTTTCTCTCTTCATCACATATTGTGTTTTAAAAGATGTGTACAGTATCTCAGCGCAGTCCATCTTCATTTTAAGAGACACATATAGGAGTGCTTTCAGCTACAAGTAATATGCCTGTGACAGTATTTCAGTCCTTAGTTTACTATGGTGGTCTATTTTGTGCTTTGTTTACCAGGAGGCAGAGTCCTTTGGCCTGTGTTAGATAGAAATCCGATTAGATCAGGGGTCGGCATAAGTGGCATGCTAGCCGATTTTGAGTGTAATGTGTGGCAGGAACTCAGCCCTCCTCCTCCCCCATGCAGCAGGGTGTTCGTGCTACCACTGGAATCTTGTGGCCTGTGTGCAGCTGCAGATTGAGCTGTGCATGAGCAGCCAGTGCTCTCCTCCTTCTCTGCCTCCCCAACTCATTGCAGGGCCACACAGCAGCGAGCTAGTAGAAGATAGGTGAGCTGCTGGTGTAGGAGAGGGGGGCACATAGGAGCTCAGCCGAGCAAGCTCCTCCAGCAGCCAGGGTGGGACTTGGGCCATATGGCTGCGGCAGCTGCTCTTTCAGCAGCCAGTGCCAGGGCCTCATGGCAGAGCGGGGCTGTTCCGGGAGCTGCAGCTGGAGTCAAGCCAGCTGGGGCATCCTCACCATGTCCCTGGTTTCTGATCCATAGCAGCCACACGACCCAGCTGGTGGGGCTGCATGGCAAGTGGCTGATTTGGGGCTGGAGCTGCTCATGGGGCGGCCAGGCCACGTGGTGGAGTGGGACTGTTCTGGGGGCCAGGCTGCTCCAGGAATGATTAGGCCGTGTGAGGAAGCAGGCTGGAGCTGGGCTGGGGTGTTGTTTTTCTGCTTTTTCTACAAGTCCTAGAACGGGCAAAAAAATTGAATTCACTCTGGTGTAGGGCTAAGCATTGGCCTGGACCAGAGGTGGGTGGCCAGCGGACTGCACGTGGCCTACTCGGGTCCCATCTGCAGCCCATGCTCCCCCCTCTGCTCAGTTACCTCACACGCCTCTCTTGCACTGGGGCACATGAGCTTTGCTCTTCCTACATGACCCCCTCCCAGCCAGCACTTTCAGAGCACCGTAAATCTGTTGATTCATGCTCCATCCCCTCTCCTCCCCCTCCCTCACAGAGCTTGAATGCGGTGAATCAGCAAAGCTGTTTTGCAGTCTTGCATCTGGTGAAGCTTCTGTGGCAGTTATTCCTCTATGCAAAGGACAAGGAAATGTAGCTGATAGTTCTGCAAATATGAGGAACAGTGAGCCACTTTATGTGTGTGGAGCCCTGCCCTCTGCACCCTACATCCTTTCAATAATTGAAAACACACCTCTGTTACTGTTTTCTGACAAGAAATGACAATATGCACCAAAGGAGTAGAAATGAGGACAGTATTTGCTGTTTTAAAAATGATGGTCCAAGTTTAGTGATGGTCCAAGTTCACTCTAAGGCCTTGTCTACACTGGTACTAAAACCTGCCTTTTTGCGACAAAACAGTGAGAGTGTTTACACTGCAGTGCAACTTGTATCACCTGTAGACGATAAAAAATTTCCAGTCCCGCGAGAGACTTTCTTTCCCCCTTTCTTTATTGTTAACAGAGCCAGTGAGAACTCCACGGTTGGTTGGTTGGTTTGTTTGTTTATTTGAGAGAACTGGCTTCTGCCAGTATCCCACAATGCCTGCCCTGATGGCTGTAATCAATGTTTTGTGATCTCTGCTGCCCTGCAGGCATGAGCATGCCCCTTCCCTTTTAAAACTACAGGAAGTATCTGACAGCTAAGTGAGCTGCTCTGTTTGGGGAACAAAGAAAGAACAAATTGTTGGAATGCTTCTGTTCTGCCCTGCTAGCAACAGGCAGTCTGCTTCTGCAAGGGAGGTCTGGAGAGACTACTGTGCTGCTTTGACATTCCTTATCATAGAGAGTTCATAGAGCTATGAGGAAATCCCAAGAAGCACAGGGATCAGCTCTGTGTTTCCACAGCACTGCACTTTGGGATACTTACTCACATTGCTTTGCTCTGTCTGTCGACAGGGTGCTAACAACGTGGCCATGAAACATCAACAACAGGAGGCAGAAAAATGGTTTTGACCAGTTTTCACTTTTGGCGACTTTTGCATATCAACACCACTTTCGTCGTCAAACCTTGCCTGTGTAGGCATAGCCTAAGAAAGCACTATTAAAGCTGATAGGTAAAAATTGACATAGTGGCAGCAAGTGAGAAAAGGTGAATTAACACCAGAGAAAGAGATGTTTTACGTTTCTTGGCCTTAGGGTTTTTTATTTTACTGATTATATATGGTCAGAATGTAAATTCAGAAGCAGCCAAAAGAGATGACGGAGTCATGAGATGAGACAGTGCTAGGGCAGGAAAAAAGAGTTATAATGACAAGCTGGTTTGACTAGATTAGACTAATAGGCTGATAAGTGACTTTTGATCAATGTATTGAAATGGAAAATAATAAGACTACGGGCTTAAATTGATTACCAAATCCAAAATGAAACTAATGACCATGCAGAAAAACTTTTGGGTGATGGATGATTAGGATAAAAACCTAAAAAACAAATCAAATCCACTTTTACAATGTTTCATGTATAGTAGACTTCCGATAATCCGGCCCCTTTAGGACCCAGGGAGTGCCGGATTATCAGATATGCCAGACTATCAGAAGGGGGGGCTATGAGGGGTCTGGGGTGGAGTGGGGGGGATGCGCCCCTCGGCGCTGCGGGACCAACCCTGCAGGACCCCAGCTGCTCTGCCTCAGACTTCCCCAAGTCAGCCGCTGCTGAAATTGACCAGTGGCTGACTCTGGGAAGCCCAGGGCAGAGCACCCAAGCTGCTCTGCCCCGGGCTTCCCGGAGTCAGTCGCTGGTCAATTTCAGCAGCGGCTGAATTGGGGAAGCCAGAGGCAGAGCAGCTCCAATTGTCCGGCTGCCCGGAGCATTTCTGGGTTCCAGATGGTGCCGGACCATTGGATGCCGGACCACTGGAGTTTTACTGTATATTGAAAAATGTAATTAGGAAACTGTTTGTTTGAATGTATAGAAACATGAACAATAAGTTAACAGACATTATTATTTCACTGTTGAAATGATACAACAGAGAACACCAAAATGATTCATGATTGTAGGAGAATTAATTGTTATAAAATATGAAAGGTAAGCCTTACTTATTTTTTAAAATGTATTTGAATTGATGAGGGGGGAAAGGTGAATGTGTGGGAGAGAGTGTCTAAGAAAAACATTGTAGCGCTAGCAAACACATCAGTTTATTTGTATAGCTTGGATTTAAGTGAATAAGAGCCTGCTTATATATTCTTCTCCTGGCCTAAGTTCCATTGTTGACTGTGTTCTGGGAATGTCTGGTTTATTATTGGGTAAAGAAAGTTTCCATGTTTTTTTTTTAACTGAGCTAATCATTTTATGTCTCTGTAAATAAAGGTCGTATCAGATTTCTGTGATTGCCTTGTTCTTCTTTTCAGCCCGAAAGTCCAAAAAGTTGGGAAAATTGAAAGGGATGCATGAAGAACAGCAGCAGCAACAACAACAGCAGCAGCAACAGCCTCCACCCCAAAGCCCAGAGGAAGGGACTACATATATTGCTCCAGTAAAAGAGCCATCTGTAAACACAGCACTTGTTCCTCACCTGTCTGCCATTTCACCAGCACTTGCTCCTTCCCCCATTATGATCCTTGAAAGCATTGAACCCGAAATTGTGTATGCAGGATATGATAATTCAAAACCAGATACAGCAGAGCACCTGCTATCCACTTTAAATCGCCTTGCTGGCAAGCAAATGGTTCAGGTGGTAAAGTGGGCAAAGATACTTCCAGGTAGGAATGTATTTTATTTTAAAGCTTTAAAATCTTCTCGGTATTAGTAATAACCACCTAAATAAAACAAATGTTGTGTTGCTAGAAATAAGAGTTCTGTTTGGGACTGTTTAAAATATGCCAGTGGAGGTCTCTTCTACACTACCAGGGTAAAGCAACTTAAGTCATGCCACTCCTGCTACATGAATAATGTAGCTGGAGTTCATGAAGCTTAGGTTGACTTACTGCCATGCGTTGTTGGGAAATGCTCTCCTGTTGACTTACCTTACTCCTTTCATTCCAGTGGAGTACTGGAGTTGACCGGAGAGTGCTCTACAGTCAGTTTTTCAGGTCTATTGAAGTTCTGCCTAGTCGACACACATCCTGCAATGATTGCAGAAGCATCCAAACTTGATAAGTGTGGACATGGTCTATAATTCAGTGCTATAATTGTTTCACTGAATACTTTGTAGAAATGTAAACTGTTGGGGGAAGAGAGAGGTTTTTGTCCTAGTTTGAGCAGCTATAAGGTGCTCCACAAAACAATGCACCTGAATGTTGATTGTAGTTTGTGATTAATCATTTTGTTCTTCAGGATTTAGAAACTTGCCTCTTGAGGACCAAATTACACTAATCCAGTACTCTTGGATGTGTCTATCATCATTTGCCTTGAGCTGGAGATCATACAAACATACAAACAGCCAGTTCCTCTATTTTGCTCCAGACCTGGTCTTCAATGAGTAAGTATATGTTAATTGGCCTTTCCAAAGCAAGATGGCAAAGTTCAGTTTTTATAATATTTTTAAATATATACATGGAGTATGAAAAATTCTGATAATCCCAATTTGAAATATATACATAAAAGTTGAGCAACTGAAAACTTTCAGCAAAGCTACCTTACCTTCTTCCACTTTTCTTTGTGAATGCAAGTGCATGAAAAAATGTTCCCAAAACAAAGATATTTTGTTGGCTTTGAAATATGACTGATATACAAAAAACAGTTTATTTTTGGTACCTGTTATAGTTTGGAAGAGTATCTAATTTTTAGGAAATGTTAATGTTTAAATTGTGAGATTTGCCAAGCAGATTCAAATAATACTTCTTTTGTTAACATTATACAGCTGCTCGGTGTGTTTTCATGACAATCATAATTGCCTTTCTTTGCAGTCATGAAAGAAGCCAAAATGTTTTTCTATAACGAAACCTAATTAGTTATATGATGTGAAAAAACGAAGACTGAAGGAACTATTGTTTATATTTTTAAGTTCATACTTTAGTGCTTTTTACTTGCTGACTTAGTAATTTAATTTGTTTGTTCAGAATGAGAGGGTCAAGAAATAAAAATAAGCAGTCAGATTAGAATAGCATCATATCCCTCATCACAGATGAGAATTCTTTCTAAAAGTATGAAAGAGGAACAACCAATAAAACAAGAGAAGTGGTGAGAGGAAAAAACAGTAAAAAAGAATGGACAAAAATACAGATTTCCAGCTCAGGTCACTAAACTATTCTAAACCATTTCTCTTGGATAATCTACTGCAAAATAATATTGGTACCATTTCTGGCCATGCATATCCCTGAGCAAAGACTCGAGGGCTTGTCCAATTAAAAATACTTCTAGATCAGGGGTTGTCACACTGAGGGGTTATGACGCCTCAGGGGTGATGAGGATATAATTTAGAGTTTGCAATCTGTCAGTCTTCAACCCCCAAACCCACTTCCCTTCTAACCTAGGTTAATAGGGTTAAATATAAAAATGTGTTTTAATTTATATGGGGGGGGGGGGGGTAATGGCCCTCAGATGCTTGCTATGTGAAATGAGTCCTCAATATAAAAGATTGAGAACCACTGTTCTTAAGTCCACAGAGGCAGCCAGAGGTATGCTCAGCTCACAATATAATTGAAAAGTTAAAGTAAAGTTGAAGGGATTAAACTAAGAATGTAGTTTTTACTAATATTTATCTAAGAAGATATCTGTCATTTCCATCACTGGAGCACTGCTGTTAGTTCACAGGGTCACATATTCAGTCAGTTACAAGAAGAAAGACTCAGCAGAAGGCAAGTGAAGCTGCAGCATAATTAGTGTTGACATACATTTTTAAGGGTGCAGTAAAACATACCGTGCCAGTTGGAGTTTTTTAATTGATAAGAAAAAGAAACTATTGGCCAATGTATTGACTTTGGAAGGAAAATGCTTCTAATAATTAGCAATCCTTTTAAGCTATGACTTCAGGCAATATAGCACACTTTTAGCTAGTATTCTGAGTTGTAGTGCAATATTTTTGCATTATATAAATTAACTCTTGCCCATATAAAAAAAAACATTTCCATATATAAAGCCCAGTCCTCATTCTTCAGAGGAACCTTAATTTTCAATAAAATACAACTTCATTTTGTGCAGCATCTTTTGTATTAAATCCTTTGAGGCTTCTGCAGTTGCAAAGTTTGAAATTAATGAAAGCGGAGCAAGCGAGGAATTAGAAACATATTTCAGATGAGATTTGAGCAGAGGAAGTGTAGAGATGCAGAAAAGCTCTTTCAGATTTCAGGAGCTGCCAAGGTGGCTCTTGCACTTACAGTGACGAGATTACGTGACTGTGTAGAGGATTAGGCAATACTAAGAAACATCAGAATTTTTAAATTAAAATCTAGTAAATTAGAACTTAACTGTAGCTGTGAGTTTATTTTAAATCTGTATTTTATTAATTGTACATATTTTCTTTGTAAACAGAACATACATTGTCTGTCTTATTGTGTTCCCAATCTGCTCTCATAGAATACTCGTGGAACCTGAGACCATTAAGATTAGTGTTGCATAACGTACTGTAAGACTACAACTACCTCTGAGTGACCTTTAGATGCTGAAGCCTGTAATTCTTCCTGGTATTCTGATTTCTATAGTAACAGTAAGGAGGATAAATGCAACTAACTAAGCTGCATATTTAAGATCACCAGATATGTTTTGACTACATGTGTTTGGGAGGAAAAAAGATGATTCTTTAGATTTTGAATTCCTATCAAAGAGTTTAGAAAATCACTATTATATTCAGCATTTCACATGGGGTTGAATATAACCCTCACAGATCTGATAGTAGTCAGTTTTCAATCTGTTTCTTCAGTAGCATTTGACTTTAGGACAATCTTGTAAATTTTTAAATATAACAGTCATTAAGTCACCCTTTCTTTTCTTTTTTGTATAAAAGATCTCAGAGTGGTAGCCATGTTAGTCTGTAACTTTAAAAACAATGAATAGTCCTGTGGCACCGTATATCATAAGCTTTCATGGGCAAAACCACTTCTTCAGATGAGCTGAAGTGGAAAAACCTGGGATCCAAGAATTTATAACAGAAAAAGAAAGGAGAGAGGAAAAAAGACCCGTCAATCGTAATGCCAGTGCTAATAAGACTAATTGAATGGGCTGGAAGTGTCCCATGCTCAGCTTTTCATGTAAATGAGTTATTAAATGTACAGAAGCTACACTTGTTGCTATCAGTTTGATAATGTTCATACTTTTACTTCATAAAAGGCTAGACTTTGCTCACCTGTCTGTGAAATGTTCAACAATCATGTTTGATATTCTGTCCGTAATTTAGCTGTTTGCATACATCTTCTGACAGGACAGAAATTGAGCTCATGAAATCTGAACCATCAGTGCAGTGAGAAATGGGCAGGAACATGCAAATCTTTATCAGTGACATCTGTAGTAGACATGTTAATTCTTTATTTTCCTTAAAGATCAGTTCACATCCGATTAATTCCAAATTTCATGGCATGATCTGCACTTCAAAGGGTAGAATCCTATTGATTTGGGGGAGAACTGGAAAAACTAGAAGGGGAAGATGGAGCCCTTGGCCTCTGGTTAGCAAGAGCCAACAGCTTCAACCAGTTTTGTAATTGCTTATAGATCTAAGAACCAGTGATGACAGCCACAAGCAATTTCCAGCATAAAATGACCCCCCCCCCATCTATACTATTTGTCCATATAGCCAGTAGAGTTTAAAATGTTGACACCTTGAATGACTTCTTTCCTAAGCAGAAAGAAAAGAAATAGGAATGGTGGGGAATAAGGGTGTGCACAGAATCACTGGTAGGGCTGGAATGAGGACTGAGGGATTGCCTTGGGAAAGGGGGAAAAGTAAGGCACTCCTTAAGGAAGCCAAAGTGCTTCCTTCCACTGCCTGCCCAGAAAAAGCCTTATGATTTCTGAGGCTATATGAGGACAGGGGGAGAGCACTTCTTTTCATCACTATTGAACAGGAGCATATAGCCCAGGGGTGGGAAATAATTTTTGATGGGGGGGAGGGGCACTCCAAGATTTTGGAAAGTGGTGAAGGGCAGCACTCTTCCATTATATTAATGGAGGATGCAGGGTCTGGGATAGAGGTTAGGTGCAGAAGGGAGGTCAAGGTAAATGAGTTGGGGCAGTGTGGGGTCTGGGAGGGAGTCTGGGTGAAAGGAGATGTTGTGACTTGAGGCACTGGACTGGGGATTTGGGTTGTGACCTAAGGCAGGAGGAGGTTATGGCCTGGGGCTAGGTACTGGGGTTCGGGAGGAGGTATAGGGGTTTAGGTTGTGACTTTGGGCAGGGGATTGGGATGCAGGGTCCAGGAGGTAGTATGGGTTCAAGAGAGTGACAGAGGTTTTGACTTATGTGGGGTAGAGGGCTTGTGGGGAGGGAGGGGGCTCAGGTGCCAGAGGCAGGCTCTGGCCAGAAAACTAGGGTTGCCAGATGGTTGAAACAAATATACCGAAACTCTCCCCCCCATCCTGCCCCCCCCCCCCCAAAAAACCATCAGGAAAAAATTCTGTTAGAGGCGGGGGAAGAGGAGGAGGACCAAAGAGTCGTTGAGCAAAAAAAAAAAAGACTCTAAGGACTTATTAAGCCCCCAAAAAATTAAAATAAAATAGCATGTACCCTTTAAGAGTGAGTGTAGGGATAGGAACAGGGGAGCGGTTGAGCATTAAGCATTGCTTCCCCTAGGTCTTTTGGCCGGCAGCCATTTTGTGCTGGCAGCCTTGGGGATCCAGGTAAGCATGGGGGCTGGTGTTGGGAGCTGGGGAGGGGGGAGAGGCCAGGCGCTGAGTGTTTGTATTGTGCCAGGCGCCTGGCATTTTTGCCTCCTGGCTGGGGACAAATTCAGAAAATACCAGACATCTCAGGTGTCCGGTATTCTCTGAATTTTTTTACTGGGCAGCAGGTGAAAATACCTGTCTGTCCAGGTGTATACCGGGTACCTGGCAACCCTACAGAAGACTTACCTGGGTGACTCCTGGCCAGCAGCCCAGAACGTTTCTCAGATAAGCTCTCTGCCTTCCTCACCCCCACACAGGCTGCTGGGGCCATGTGCTTTGGTGAATAAGGCCATTCCCATTGGCCAGAAATTAGCCAATGAGATTGTGTTGCGGGTGGGAGCAGCGCATGAAGCACCACTACCTCCCAGGCTCACAACTGAGAAAGAAAAACGGACATGGCATCCACTTCGAGCAGTGTTGGGTGCAGGGCAAGCAGGGAGTCTGCCTGAGGCTCCAAGCTGCATCCCTGGGTCGGATCCAATGGCTTGTTGGGCCAAGCAGAGGGTGTTCTGCGTAGGCCTCGTGTAGCCAGTAACTGCCAGTCTGGGAGACAGTGTGTGGTTGTGGACCTGTAAGTAGATGTCAAAATGCTGTTTTACTGACCTTATACCGGAGGAGGGCCTATATGCATTATGGTGTAGAGGTGCATATTTCCATTACTATTGAATGTAGCACTGCAAAAGTAAAAGTTTTAGTAGGAAGAAAATATTTGTGTGGTTTTTATTTTTAATGTGGAACTTTTACCATAGTAGACCATAAATGGATAGGAAGATTAGTGCTTTCATGTCTTCTACCTTGATTTCCATTAACTGCATACTTAATTGTTACTTATGTCAGACATTTGCTTTTATTATTTGTTTGTATGCTTTTATTATCATGAATTTTTAGGTTTAAATAATTGGATTATTTTAATTATTTTAATATGAATCCTAATATGAGTTTTATAAAATTTAATATGTTTTAAAAATGGAAAATGATGTGATGTTACATAAAAATTGATGGAATCCTTAGCAAATCTTAACATTGTAGAACAGATGTCTTTATCTTCTCCAGGGAAAAACGTAATGTATTATTAATGTGATGTTATAACAGTATTTCAATGAAGACAGATTTATTTAAAACCAGGGGCATGTGTATTTCTTCCTATAGTCTGTGGGCTGATTGTGGCTTAGTCACAACACATGCTGGATGGAGGTGCTATGCAATAGCAAACTCCAGGAATTTTAGCTGACTGCACCAGAAGACTTCCTGGGAAAGCACTTTCCATGTGGAGTCTTACTATTTTTGAAGAGGGTCCCACATGCATTTCCACTCTCAGCTGGCCAGCAAGGATAGTCCCTTTTTGGGAGTAAGGTGTTGCTGGGAATGCTGGCCTCATGTAAAACCTGTACACCCCAATCCCACTGTGGTTGGCCCTTCTTCTCACACTGACAGTGGGCTATGCCGTCCCTCCTTTTCATAAACTCAGAAGCCAGAACCTGAGTGGGGTGTTGTAAAAGTCACTAGTTTAAAGCCCTTATCTTCATTTGGCCAACCAATGTCCATTTCCATTAATATATTACCAGAACAGGCAATTGGCAGTCAGCTCCTGGAATTAACAAGAATTCTAACTGTTCAGCAGCTGCCTGCTAGTCAGTTTTTATTTGCCCCAAAAACAGACATTTGATTGGTGAAAGCAAGCCCATCTGCAAGTGGTTTAGAATAATAACTAGTTTACGAATTTTACCTTCATTTGAGGGAAGCAAAACATTGCTCATCTTCTGTCTATTTCCATGAAAACTAGAGGAGCAACAGCAGCCAGCAGTTAATCAGTTAATTTCTGTTACAGGGTTAGCAACTGAAATTCTTGTTTTTCCTAAGAAACTATAGACTTCTGTCCGTTCCTCTGTTGATAGGTGTGTGGTTTCAGGGAAGACACTTAGCTGAGACCTTAAGGCAGCTCTGATTCACTTAACATCCATTCCTGATTCTGCACTCTCCAGGTTTGTTAGAAGGGCTTTCTGGGGAGACAACCCTAATTTTTGGAATGTACTTATTTCAAGTACAATGAAAGCCTATTTATTTAAATTACATATTGTTTATTTTATTCATATAATTTGGGTATAAGTTTGTTCCTAGTAATAACAGTGTAAGGGATCAGCTTTTTACAAGCATACTTGCACTTTTGCATACAATGAAGCAAAGGCACACCTAACACTAGATGTGCACTTTTGCTTGCATACTTTGGAAAGTCTGAGTTGTATTTAATAAGATCTTTGTGGGCTACTCATGCAATTTATGTTTACAATTCTTAACACATTGTTATCATTGTAAGCACTGTATACCAAATGTTGTAGTATAGTAGGAGATGAATATATATCATACCAATATGTTGCTTATACACATATACAAATAGGGTGTTTGAGGATAAATATGATACTGTCTCTGACCCAAAATGTTTTCAGTTAAATTTAGCAATAACACCACCAGAGGTAGCAGCACAGAGTGTGTAGGGGGATGTGGGAGGACAGAGTGTACGCTAATAAGATTGTGTATTTACTTAGGTTTTTACACACACATGTTGTTGGTTCCATTGCTTGTGTTAAATATTTTCTTTGTTAATAAACAAAAGTTGTCATTGGTGACAGCTTCTTCAGAATATTTACATTTTTAGTGGCCAAACCAATAATTTTTCAATAAAGGGAATGGGTGGAAAAGGAAAATAAAGAAATAGGTATCTGCTTACATCAGCATCACTTGTAAGAAAAAAGGAATTGAAATTCTTTCATTGATAAGGACGCACAAGAGAATGAAACACAGATTTTAAAGCTGCTATTTTATTTTTTAACTTTAATGCAGAGGGAGAGGAGGTAGAACTAGCTTCTATAAAATACCAGGTAGATTCTTGGACCCAGGGCCATGTAAAAAGGCCTCCATGCCTTTATTCAGCGTGTAACCTATATTCACAGTGGGGTCTTGCAGCCCAACCCCTAGGATTGAACTCACTTCTGAACTCTCTCATCTGACCAGTTTCTTTGCACTGCCTCATGGTATAGGTCTTCAGTTCTGATGTTCTGAAAAACATATTAATTCAGCAGTAAATAGTTCGTAGTTTTATTCTGCTAGTTTTATTCTGCTATCAGCTCTCAACTCTCCCTTCACCTTCAAGAGTGGAAGCTCATTCCACTAGAGCTCTTGCAACAATTGTAGTGCCTCTTCAAGACATGGACCAACACACACTATTTTCAAATTCACTAATTCTCGGTCTATATTTGAACACAGTGTGGATAAGAGACTAGATAAATAACAATAATGAATAATTGAGATCACAACTAGTAAATATCTCTTCTTTAAGCAAATATACATCAATAAAAGAAAAACACCAATGACAGAAGCAGAAAGAAAATGTAAAAAGAACTAAATAAAACAAAAAAAGTAACAATTTGTATGCTTAGAATCACATCATTTTTGTGCTAATAAATATTATTTGGAGTTGACCAGGGCAAATAGGTAAATAACTGACAGCAGAGCGGGTGGGATTAAATGAGTATTAATTATATCTGGGAGGGGCAATACACTGTTCATTTCCTGCTTTCAAATACTAGGCATTTAATTGGTTCCAGTGTAGGTTCAGGATTTTAACCACAAACCAAGCAATAATTCAGAAGAGTCTCCCCCACTGAGTCTACCCTGGGGGTCAGTTCTATTGTAATACCACCTTCCAGAAGACACACAAGGGGGATAGAGTGTCAGGGGCCTGGAGCAGGGGCTTCAATCTATAAGGCTCCTTCCCTCCCACGGTCCAGCTGTGAAATTACAAGTCTCATTTATTTCTGGAACTGACCCTTTTACCTGCCCCGGATACGGGCGGCAAGTTGCATCAGTTATCACAAAAGTGTTATATGAACCTTGAATCCTGTTATTTTTAATCCAGTTGTCGCTCCAGGAGGTTAGAAGGAAGGTGGGGAAAAAAAAACAAACACACCTTATCTGACCATATTCTAATTTGCAATGGGAAAAACCAGATGATTGATCAGACCAGAAGCATCATAAGCCTCACAACTTCTAATCTTAAATTAAGGGAAGAGGAGGTGGGGCAGCTAACTGGCGAGTAACGGTTTGTCTACACTGCAAAAACAAACTCATGACACCAAATCTCAGAGACCAGGTCAGTTGGCCCAGGCTTGCAGTTCTTGTGCTGCATATCTAAAAACAGCATAGAGATTTGGGTTGGAGCCTGGGTTTCAAGACCCTCTCCCCTCCTCAGGGGACCCATGCTGCAGCATTTTCACTATTTATAGCCCTATGAGCCTGGCTCTATTGACCCCGCCTCTGGACTTAGTGTTGCAGTGTAGATGTATCCTAAAAGGCTTTATTAAAGTCTGATCTAGTTTAAACAGATGGGAGGGAGGGGCACCTGGCAGACAATCAGCTGGCCCTTTCCTTTTTTATGCAGCCAAAAACTAAGTGGAGAACCAAAGGTGGGTAAGTAATATACCCCTATATATCCCGCTTCTGACACTCATGCGTTTTGGACTTCTCTCATTCCCTACTGTACAGCCACAGGGTCCTCCCCTGTTAAAGGCGGTGGGAGGGTAGAGGAATAAGAACTGAACTGAGCACAAGATCCTTCATTGACTTATACATAATGATGCAGCATGTGGTACCAGATGCAAAGTCAGGGGTGTTACAGCATAGTTGTTTTTTTTGTGCATTAGCAATTCACAGACTGCCCTGCTACACTATCCAAGCATCACAGCCTGTCGCGTAACCCCCGAATCGTCCCACTGCCCAGCAGGCTGGTTTCCCTGTGCCTGTTGCTGGACTAGTCTGAGTGGCCAGAGGAACGTTCAGACAGGTGCCAAGGCCGTAGGTGCAGTCCCCGAGTGAGAGGCAGGAGGGGGAGGAGAAGAGAAAGAGAGAGAGAGATCAGAGGCTCAGGAGAGAAGACCGACATGGAGGACAGACCTGAAAATCCCGTCTTATGATGGGCTAATTGGCTAGTCTTTATATAGAAGATCTACTCAGACATCGACAAACCAAGGACAGTCCCTACCCCTGAACATATCTGCTCTACCGCCAAACTTCCCTTGGGCGGTGTACTCATAAACTTGCACACCTTAATCTGGAACAATGCTCATTAGGAACCCTGTGTATCTTGTAAACCAGGGGTTGGCAACCTACAGCACGCATGCCACTTATGGCACCCAAGCCGATTTTCAGCGGCATGCAGAAGGGAGCTCAGCCTCCTCCGCTGTGCTGTGGCTGGAGAGTGCTCCCTCCTCCCTACAGCAGGTTAGGCTGTAGTGGAGGAGGCAATGTTGGGGCTGAGCCTCCTCAGCAGAACCTCGGCTGGGACTAGAGCTGCCACTGCCATGGCCACATGGTCCAGGGCCAGCCCTGGAGGCTGGAGGGGCCACAGCTGTGCAGTCCGAAGCCAGCCCCGGACGGGCCGACCCAGAACCTTGTGGCAGTGGCACCTCTGGCCTCCAGGGCTGGACCCAGGCCACATGGGCCACAGCAGCGGGGCCTCCAGGGACAGCCCCAGACCACAATGGCAGCGGGGCCTCTGGGGTGGCCTTGGACTGTGGCAGCAGGGCCACTGGGGCCAGACCACATGGGCCCTGACAGCGGCACCTCCCTCTGGGGTGGCTGCAGACGTTGCTGCAAGGTGGCATGAAGCCAGGTAAGGTCCTCCCTCATGCCCAGATCCTCCCCCCCATCCCACTCCCCTCACTCCTCCAAGACCCAGCACCCCCAGCTTCCTCTGACACCTTCCCTTGTTCCTGCACCCTCTCTCCTGGCCAGACACCCCCACCGTGCTCCTTCATCCACGTTGTTCCTGCATCCTCTTTCCTGGCCACACACTGCACCCTTCCTTGCTCCTGCTCCCTCTACCTGACCAGACACCCTACTCCCAGGCTGCTTCTGCCCCCCTATCTCCCACCCAGGCCTCACAACTTCTCCCACTTCAGTACCCCACCTCCCTCCCACATCCTGTACCTACTTGCTGGTAGCCCTGTCTCACACACTGAACCCCTCATTTTTGCCCCTATACCAGAGCCTAAGTGGGTCCATAAAATCCACTAACACTGGAACCTCAGAAAAGTAAATCTGGTCTATGGGAAGCCCTGAACCTCAGTCCCCTCCTTCCCCTCCTCTCACCCCATGAGGCTGGAGAACCAGAGGAGCGAGGTATCTCAGTTGGGGCCACATCAGTGAGTGTTGGGGGTTTGGGGAGGAGTTTATTTGCTTTTCACTTGTTTGGTCCCCAAATGATTTTTCTGTGGGTCAGGATCCATGACTAAAAAAAGGTCCTCCACCTCTGCCATGTTTTGTGTTGGACATAATATTTTACTTTATTTAAAATGAAGTTAGATAAATTAACATGAGAAAGTTTAAAATGCTTAATCTGTTTCATAATTTCAATTAAACATTCTCCCTAGCTGCAGCTGGTTCAGAAAATAAGGTCACTGTACCCAGCTTTAAATTTTTAGAGATTGCCTAGCTCCTAGAACTGGAAGGGACCTTGAAAGGTCACTGAGTCCAGTCCCCTGCCTTCACAGCAGGACCAAGCAAGTACCATCCCTGACACATTTTTGCCCCAAATCCCTAAATGCCCTCTGCAAGGATTGAACTCACAACCCTGAGTTTAGCAGGCCAATGCTCAAACCAGTGAGCTATCCCTTCCCCCTTCCCCCTTGCCGCCCCGCCGCCCTCCCCCCCCTTTTTCCTGGCACACAGATCCATGAATAAGTTAAATCTCAGTACACCTCTTATGAAAGGTTTCCGACCCCTGCACTAAAACATAAGATCTTCATCTTTATTTATTTATTAATGAAGCTGCCATAAGTAGGACTATTATTGACTCATCAAAGTATCACTGGCTCTCGGACCCATACATAGAGGAGAATAAGTCAAATCTCCGCACTCCACCTCTGAAAGGTTGCTGATCCCTGTTGTAAACTTTCTAACCAAGACTTGCAGTTTTAGATAACCCAAGCTTGACTCCAGATGTACAGAACATTTCCTTTAAACATGTGTAAACATGAATTTCAAACATTAGCTTTAATAATTTTTGTATAACTTTCTTCAAACTCCTATGAGCCTGGTGGAATGGTTCACAGTCTCAAGATCAGGGGTGGCCAATAAAAAAAAGGTGGCCCACCAGGGTTAGTGCCTTGTGGGCTACTGCTATATTTACCTGCGCCGCCACAGGTATTGAGTGATCATATTTCTTATTTGCCATGGACTGCTGTTCCCACCAATAAGAGAGGTGGGAAGCAGCACAGACTGGGACACCACAGAAGTGCAGGTGAATATAGAAATGGGGGCTCACCAGGGACTAGGCCTGCAGACCAGATCCGGCCCATGGGCTGGAATTTGCCCACCCCTGCTTAAGAGTCAGTCATTGCTGCAATCCTAAAAGAGGAAGTGTTTTTGAAATATTTCTTTATTTCAGTTTAATATTCTGTATCTTATCTTACACATCCTTACTTGTATGTAGAGCGTATTCATGTACATAAATGGTCTAATTCAAGTCATATGGATTGTTGTATCAATAAATTATATGCTGAATAAATGTTGCAGCTTTAGATTTTAAGCACTTTGGTGCAATGACTATATCTTTTACCAAGTTTTGTACTTTGGGTACTTAATAAATAATAAGAGTTTATCTTGTTTGTTTTGCTAGTAAGAAAGTCTAAAGGTATTCTAGTCAGTGTTCAAAGTGTTGGAAATGCTTCCTTGTGATTTTTCTATTCCTTTTCATCTCTCTGATCCATGATGGATCATGGCAAATTAAAAATAACATGGCATGACTACTTGTAACTAAGCTAGAAGGCTTTACAAAATCTCAGAAAGAGGATGGAAAGAAAAGAGAATGTGAAGTACACTCAAGAATGTGGAGGCCATTTTTCAGCCTCCAGAATAAAAAGATCTAAGGAAACAGAGAAGTCTTTGTTTGCTTACACTATGATTCTTCCTTTTCACAAGCCAGTGTATACATTTGAAAAGTCATTTTGCTTGGTTAAAATAGTTAAAATTAATTAAGTCACTGTATTATGTGACTAAATATTTTGAATAAGCACAGAAGAATCAATAAAAACTGGCTAGTGATCATTGAACAATCATATTCCTCTATTATACGTCTATATTATATTCTAATATTACAAGTGAGGCAAGCAATCCAAATCCTCATGGCTGTTTACCTTTTTGTCTTGCAATAGCAATTTAAAAACAGCAAAGTTCTAATTAGCACTGTTATTTTAATACAGGAAAGTTTAGTCTGAGATTTTCTAAGAAAAGAGCTACTTGGAGATGTGAAGAGAAAGTAGAATTTGGTTTGTTTTTAACTATGACTAAGAAATTTTTATCTCTAATATGGTGTGGTATGCTGACACATTATGTAACTTCTCTTAAAATAGAAAAAGCTCTATTGGTTAATAAGAGTTTTGTTTATACAAACTACCTCATTTCAGACCATCTCATGGGATTACAAAAAGGCATTTTCTTCTTTATAAAGGCACCATCAATATATATGCTTTGTCAGCCATTGGTAGTCTAGGGTAACAGAAATGCAATAGTTTAACTAAATACCTGGAAGTTCCTTGTACACTCTAAAAATATTTTCCATTAAGCAGTTCAGTGAATTATACTAAACTCTAACATAAACTAGAAAATAATTTATCAGATTCACCTTTATTGTAGCACTCATTTGTCTTTGTAGCTTGACCTTATATGTTGCCAGGAAAGTAATTGGAACAGCTTTGGAAATGAAAGTTATTTGGGGTGGAGGAATGGTAATGCTAGCAAGGCAGAAAGTTAGAATAGCTGGAGCATTATTATTTAGTCCTGATATCCTCTTTAATACCCAGATGTCCATCCATAGCATTAAGCTGCTAACTCCTTCATGGTCTATGACAGTGATTTGAAGGAGATAACAGGCAGTCATGCATTTAATTTTATTTTTATAAGCCACTTGCCTCAATTTTTATTCTTTTCCTAAAACTGTCAGCTATATTTTTGCAATAGTACACCATCCAAAATGATGTCAAAGTCAAGATGTCTGTATGTTGACAGAATTCTTTGACTGCCCTGAACTTTGTGTAAAAACTGACCATATACTTTATCCTTCCTCTTCCCACTCTATTTCTTTCCCTCACACTACGCACACACACTTAGCCAATTTCCTGCTGTACAGTGTGTGGAGTTGTGTATTTGATGTAAAGTATTACATGAAGGCTTGGATATAGCAGCCAATATGTCTCCTTTGGAACACTGTTGCCTTTTCCCAGAAAAGAACTGAAAGGTCACTGCAGAAACGTATCTAGGGGTCATAGTGGACCACAAGCTAAATGAGTCAACAGTGTGATGCTATTGCAAAAAAAGAAAACATGATTCTGGGATGCATTAACAGGAGTGTTGTGAGCAAGACACGAGAAGTCATTCTTCCACTCTACTTTGTGCTGATCAGGCCTCAGTTGGAGTATTGTGTCCGGTTCTGGGCACCACATTTCAAGAAAAATGTGGAGAAATTGGAGAAGGTCCAGAGAAGAGCAACAAGAATGATTAAAGGTCTAGAGAACATGAGCTATGAAGGAAGACTGAAAGAACTGGGCTTGTTTAGTTTGGAAAGGAGAAGACTGAGAGAGGACATGATAGTGGTTGTAAGGTATCTAAAAGGGTGTCACCAGGAGGAGGGAGAAAAATTGTTCTCCTTGGCCTCTGATGATAGGACAAGAAGCAATGAGCTTAAGCTGCAGCAAGGGAGGTTTAGGCTGGACATTTGGAAAAACTTCCTGTCAGGGTGGTTTAACACTGGAATAAATTTTCTAGGAAGGTTGTGGAATCTCCGTCTCTGGAGATATTTAAAAGCAGGTTGGCTAGACATCTATCAAGGATGATCTAGCGGTACTGGGTCCTGCCATGAGGGTAGGGGACTGGAGTAGATGACCTCTCAAGGTCCCTTCCAGTTCTAGTGTTCTGTGATTCTATGACATTGACAACCTAATTTTGTATTTTTTAACTGTCTATACGGGAGGGCTAAAGTTGAATTAAGCTATGCAACTTCAGCAACATCAATTGCATAGCTGAAGTCGAAATAGCTTAATTCAGCTTTTAGCGCTGTGTACGCAGCAAGAAGTTGAAGGAAGAACACTCTTCCTTTGACTTCCCTTACTTCTCATAAAATGAGGGTTACCATGAGTTGGAGTAAGAAGTCCTCCAGCTTGACATTATTCCAAAATAAAGGCTTGTAGTGTAGATGTGCACTATGTTATTTTGGAATAATGTTAGTTATTCTGAAATAACGTTTCTGTGTAGATGTACCTTATATGTGTTGTTTCTAGTATCGTCAAAACGTGTATCTCAAATCTGTTTTCAAATGATATTTTTCCTTATTTCTGTAGCCGTTTTCCACTAATATAGTAGTATCCCTACTTACCTATAGTAAGTCCAGTTAACAAAAATTCCTGATTCAGTGAAATCAACTTATGTTCCAATGTGCCTCACAGCTTAAAATGCGGCGAGGAGTCCTGTGGTACCTTATAGACTAACTGAAATGTAGGAGCATAAGCTTTTGTGGGCAAAGACCCACTTTGTCAGATGCATGCATCTGACGAAGTGGGTCTTTGCCCACGAAAGCTTATGCTCCTACACTTCAGTTAGTCTATAAGGTGCCACAGGACTCCTCGCCGCTTTTGCAGATTCAGACTAACATGGCTACCCCTCTGATACTTGACAGCTTAAAAAGACTCTGCTGTTGGTCCTGTAAGGCTGGAATGCAGTGACAACATTTAGAAAGGTCAGCTAGTTATAAAGTGGCCGTATTCTCTGTTTTCTCATTCCTACAGCATATAGCAGAGGTGGCCACTCAGGATAAGATGGAACACATACAATCTTTGTAGGACATCAATCTGTTGCTCAACAAGAATGAGCTGCAGGTTTTATTGTAGAGCTTTGTTGGCTGCGTATCACTGGAAGATTGCACTTTGGCTTCCCGGACGTGTGGGTTGCCATGTGTGGATTTTGTTATGAATTTGCATTCTCACCTGCTTCTGTTCTGTTTTTCCTTTGCAGAGAGAGGATGCGCCAGTCTGCAATGTTTGAATTGTGCCAGGGGATGCACCAGATCAGCCTGCAGTTTGTTCGCTTGCAGATTAGCTTTGAAGAATATACAATAATGAAAGTTTTGCTGCTGTTAAGCACAGGTAGGTTAGCTTCTATTGTTACCCAGCATTCTTGCTCATTGTTAGATGACAGATTGGGTTAGTACCTATAATTCAGAAAATGATACAAGGCATTTAAGTACAAGAGTAACAAAAGAGGAAACAAATATTGCCCTGGAGGCTAAGGAGTTCACAAGAGAAGGGATGGAAAAACAAAGAGCCCCAGTTCCTGACTGCACTACGTCAGAGCTCAACTGCAGTTCCTGCTCCCCATTACAGCAGGGCCTGCTCTTTTTGTTCAGGTCCTATATCCTGGAAAGGATGATAAGGAAGCAGGGCTATAGTCCTGTCCCTCCATGAATGAACCAACAGATTTAGTCAAGCATATCAAGGGAGCATGCTGCTTCTCGTAAAAAGGAGAACCTGCTCCCCTACATGCTGGGGAACTGGGAGGAATTCTGATTCACTGAGCTATAATTGTCTTCAACACAAATGACTTAAAGGCCCCTTGAAGATTGGAATGTGACAAAACAAGTCTAGTGCTAGTATCGAGTACAGTGAGTGTGGCATGCTATAATATATACTACACAATATTGCTTTTTTCTTAAGCTGCAGCTTGAATTTCAGAGACTTTCTTTTTGTATTGAAGAACTGCCACACAGGACATGTTGATATGCTCCCAAAGTTCAGACCACAGGAGCGTAAATTGCAGTGCACACTGAAGTGCTGCTGCGGTACCTCTCCAGTGTGATCTCTGGGGGTGCCAATTTAAAAGGTTTCTAGTACACTTCAGTGTAGCCATGTTTGAGGAGGCCTACACTGTTGCAATCTTGGGATCCTTAAGTTCATGCCCATGGAGTCCATATGGGAAAGTTACAGCACAGCAATTCAGTGCGAACTGAACTTCACACCTCCATAATCCAAATAATAGGGGAGTATAGTCATGCCCTCAGTGTTAATGACAATGATGTTTAATAATCTTCTGTTCCTATAGATTTAAAGAATTACAACCCCGATACAATACACATGTCTGTAAAACATAAACATTGGAACAGCATGACCATTTTCAAGGTTCAGAAAAGGGCAACAAAAATTATTGGGGATTTGGAATGTGTCCTATATGAAGACAGATTAAAAAGTCTTGGACTTTTCAGGTTGGAAAAGAGGAGACTAAGGGGAGGGGGGATATGATAGAAGTCTATAAAACCATGACTGGTATGGAAAAGGCAAATAAGGAAAAGTTATTTACTTATTCCCACAATATAAGAGCTCAGGGTCACTATGAAATTAACAGGCAGCAGGTTTAAAACAAACAAAAGGAAGTTTTTCTTTACTCAGTGCAGTCAACCTGTGGAACTCCTTTCCAAAGGATGTGGTGAAGGCTAGAACTTTAACAGGGTTCAAAAAACAGCTAAATAGATTCATGGATGTTAGGTCCATCAATGGCTATTAGCCAGGATGGGTAGTAATGGTGTCCCTAGCCTCTGTTTCTCTGGAGGTGGGAGACAGGGAAGGGATTATGTGAGGATTACTTTTGTGATCCCTCCCTCTGGGGCATCTGGTGTTGGCCACTTTTGGCAGACAGGATACTGAGCTAGATGGACCTTTAGCCTGACCCAGGATGGCCATTCTTATGTTCTGTATTTCCTTCCCCATCCAGCCTGATCCCCATCTGTTTTTGTAAACAGAAACTTTTTTCTTTTTGTTTGATTTATTCAGTCACGTCCCAAAGGATTGTTTACAGCATCATCTCTTACTTTGGTGCTTTGTGATGCCGCAAATACTGGACTGTGACATCAATGAATTAATTAGGCAGGAATTCCCCCATCACAAGAGGAGTCCACACGTGGCCAGAGGCCCATTGCATTTCCTGCTTTCTACTTGTGAGCTATTGGTGCTTGAGAAAGAGCCTGAGACTGCTCTGACCTTTGTGGGGGGAACACTTTGGGTATGTCTACATTGCAGCTGGGAGTGAGCCTTCTGACCTGGGCTTGAGCTTGTGCACTAAAAATAGCAGTCTGAACAGTGAGGCTTGGACTAGAAATTGGGATCTCAAGTCCTCCTAGCCTCATAGGCACAAAAGGCAAAACTTCAGGCCAAGACGTAACATCCATACTGCTGGTTTTAGCATAGTAGTTCATGACCCAATAGCATATATCCGTCTGTCTGGCATGGGAGACTCACTCCCAACTGCACTCACCCTTCAGATCCTGGCCAGTTCCGTACTACAACCCCTCCTCTGCCCTGTGAATAAGGGAACTCCACAGCAGCAGAGTAGGGCAAGCCCCTGCATCCTGACCCCGCTACCCACTGGAAGCACAAGGCAGGCAGAGATGGGTAAGCCCCAGCACCCCAATCCTGCACAGAGTGGAACAAGCCCCCGTGCTCTGACTCCACAACCTGTTGGTGCAGCAGATAGGCATAGGGGCCAAGCTCCCTGAGCCCAGACCCTGCTCCCCACTGGGAGTAGTATGTCAGGCAAGTTGAGTAGGGCTAGCTTGACCCCATTCCTTGCTGGGAGCACTGGGCGGGCACTGCAGAAGCGCCCTGGAAACAGATAGAGGCAAGCTCCAAGTGCTGTGTGAGGAATGCTGGTGCGCACATTTACAGGTGGTTGGTCAGTAAATGTCTATCCTTCGCTTCCCACAGACCAGCTGGGGGGAGAGAGGAAAGGATGGCACATTGCTGCTATCCTCCATCATTTTTCACCCACCTGAAGTCAGGGCATATAACAATGTGGCAGTAGCTGTTTCAGTGAGATAGACACATATTATTATTCTTTTCTGAAGAGTTCATTGCAAGACCATACTGAAAAATAAATTGCTTGGTTCAGTCTGAAATGGACAATGATGTTCTTAGAAAATCTACAAAAATTGTCAGCTATGGAATATTCTTAATATTTACATTGTGTAACTTTAAGTGGGAGGAAGAAAGTAGGATAAAAAGAAATAAAGATAGTGGTGATGCATATAGAGTATTCTCTGTGATCAGCAATAATTCCAGTTTCTAATACCTTCACTTCACCTTGAGACTATATTGTAATAGAAAATACCATGCTTGGTTTTATTTCTTTTTTGCTTTTTTTATTGAATCATGTCACATGTAGTGTGCTGCTTGTTTTGAAACTAATATGATGACCACATCAAGGAAGTTTCACTCTATTTAAATGTGAAAGAAACCACACATTACATCTCAATTGTTTTCTTGCCTTTCCCCAGCCCATAAGTCTTGGAAGATTGCCAGTATCCCTTCTGAATTTAATAAGTAAAATCAGAAACACTAGGCAGACTTCACAATTTGGTGTTTTGCTTGAGTTCCTTTTATTTGTGGTTTATTTCTTCCTTTTATAATCTGGCTGGGATGATAGTGCAGTAATTTTCAAATACAACAGTAAACAAAGAAATAATATTTGACAGAAATAGAAGCATGGATTTAATTCACAATTTTATAATACATCAGAAATATAGGAGTGTTAATCAAAAGGTCTGTTTTCCTACTTTTAATTGGATAGATTTGTGAATATTGAAGAAATAGTTAAGTGCTTGCATATTATGTAAGAGCCATAGCATATTGTACGTGTTTTATTTTTTACTGTAGGAGAGTATCTCTCTTAATAAAGGTGGTGAGTGTTTATTCATTTGGTCTGGACTTTGGTCTCAAATTTATTTAAAACAGTGGTTGCTTTGTGTTAGCTGTCTTTCATTGGTGTGTGCCTTCAAATGTATTATTGCAATGGAAAATGTGTGAAGAAATCTATTTATCATTGGTTTGCAGATTAACACAATACCCATTAGCTTGTTTAAACCAGAGGTTCTCATCCTGTGGTCCCCCATGCATTTGGTGGTGGTTCACAGTGTGCCTCCTGTTCAGATGATTTTAGATCTCTTCCTTATTTCCCAGTGATAAATTGCTTTAGTAGGCAGATAAAAATCTATTAAATTCATTCCTAACTCTATTCCATGAAAGAAATGGTCGTGGTAGCCACATGCACATTCTGGGTACATCTATACTGCATTGTGTGGGAAGGGGGAGAGGGGCATGTGTGGCAGATGAGGCAGCAGGGGACCTGGCTCACTCCAGGTCTGGACTGCTGCGGTTGTACTTTTTAAATGTAGTAAGAGCCCCCGCTGCAGTTCTGCCTTTTAAATGTAGTAAGAGCCAGGCAGCTCTTACTTTTTAAAAACAGAGGCACAGAGGTCCAGACCCGGCACAAGCCAGGACTGTTAAGTTCTGGCTCACGCTTGGTCCCCCGCTGTGGTTCTGCCTTTTAAATGTACTAAGAGCCAGGCAGCTCTTACTACATTTAAAAGGCAGAGCCACAGTGGTCCCAGAGCTGGCGCGAGCTGGGACTACTCAGTCATGTCTCTCAGTACCCTGGGAGCTAATCCAACTGTAACTCTACAGTTTAAATGTAGTAGGAGCCAGGCTGCATGCACACCTGACTCCTATTACGTTTAACCTGCAGAGCTGCAGGTGGGGTAGTGAATACTCCCCCTTATTGTGAATTAGCTATATATTTACATTATTTTATACATTTTTATGCTCCAGTAGCCTAATATGAATACTTTAGCATTTAAGGTATTTGGAGATATGCGAAGGCATTTTGTTATCACGAGTGGTTTGCTGGTGATCTATGGAAAGATTTGCATTGAGTGGGGTGGGCAGCAGGCCAAAAAGTTTGAGAGCCACTGTTCTAATTAGGAATGTGAGTCAGATTCATCCTGTGAGGCTTGGGGCTCCCCCTGTAGCAGGAAGCTGGTGCTAGTGCTCTGAGCACATGGGGAAGGGAGAGGGGAGTGCAGGGCTGGAGCTCTAGAGCAGGCTTCAAGCTGTATAAGGGGGAGCAAGTCCTGAGCCTGGGACCCCCCTTCCAAATGGTCACAGACCCTTAATGGTCCGTGGATCACACTTTGAGAACTACTGCATTAGAAATTAAACTCACTTGAAGCATTTAATTTTTGTATTGAAAAGCCGAGTTAATCCATCGAAGATTTTACATTTGTGGCTCAACAATCTCTAAACAACTTAGTGAATACAGAAACATCATGACACTGTTGAAAGTTATTGGTAAGCTTTTCAAAGGAATGTCCAGGATTCAGTTTTGGTCTAATCCTACAAACATTTACTACTGGGTTTAGTATCTACTACTGTGAATAATCTATCTGAAGTTTCTAAATAGACAATAATACGCTTGTTAGCATAACTAGTTCCACAGAAGTCCGTCAAACTGCTTACAGAAATCAGGACTAGAGTGCAACCTCAGAGTTTCAAATATCAGAGTTACAAACTGACCAATCAACCACACACCTTGTTTGGAAATGGAAATGTGCAGTCCAAGACAAAATAAGCAGCAGAGATTCCCCCCGCCAAAAACATAAACAAACAAACAAAAAACCAGTACAGAAAAACTTTAAAAGACTTGGTAAGGAAATTGTTTCTGTATTTCTTTCTTTCTTCTGAATAGTAACATTTCAGGGCTGTATTGATTCAATGTTCAGCTATGCACTTTTGAAAGAAAAACCATAAAAATTTTTGTTCAGAGGTACGAACATCCTCCATTCCTGAGGATTTTGTAATTCTGAGGTTCTACTTTATGCTAATGGGCTTTTTGCTAATACAGATAAGAGTTTTAATGGGGTATTAGGAAGAAAGTTTTGTTAACACTGAAAATATATTATCTTGTCAAATCTTTAAGCAGAATGTAGGCCTTGTCTGTACTATGTAATGGATTGATGCTTCAGTAATCGATCCTCCGGCTGCCTGTTTATCATGTCTGTTGAAGACATGATAAATCAGTCTCCAAGCACGCTCCCATTGATGCTTGGTAATCATAAGAACATAAGAATGGCCATACTGGGTCAGACCAAAGGTCCATCTAGCCCAGTGTCTTGTATGCTGACAGTGGCCAATACCAGATGCCCCAGAGGGAGGAAACACAACAGGTAATCATCATGTGATTCCTCTTCTGTCATCCATTTCCAGACAAACACCAGTCCTACCCATCCTGGCTAGTAGCCACTGATGGATCTAAGCTCCATGAATCTATCTAGCTCTTTTTTGAACCCCGTTAAAATTCTAGTCTTCACCACATCCTCTGGTAAGGAGTTCCACAGGTTGACTGTGTGCTAATCCACCAAGACAAGAATAGCAGCTGGCATCAATGAGCAAGCAACTCTCACTGAACTTACCGCACAGACGCTGTAGTGAGTAGGCTGACTTCAGCTATGCAGCTTGTGTAGCTGAACTGGATCCAACAACACTGAGTAGTGTAGACAAGAAAAAATACTCTCTTGTTCTGCATTAGCATTATGGCTTTCTTTAAGATGTCACACACATGATCAATAATGTGTTCACCGTCTAACAGCTTTGATTGACAAAAATGTGTTATTTGATGTAACTTTTCCACACCTTGCAGATATAATTTAAATAGAGTATCAAAGCAATTGTAAGTATGTGATGTACATCTTCTCTTCCCCCAGGTATAATGTAGTACTCTAGTAGTTGTATGTAATGTCCTCAATTCTATAGGAAGATTCCTACTCCTTCTGCTGTCATTTTATGCTAAAGTCAAATGTGCTGTATTTTCAAGATGATAAGCTGCTCTACTTTAGCCCTTCTTCATACACTAACCTGGAAAGAACTCTTGTATCATTTGAAAATGTTTGTAATGCTTCTACACAACACCAGGACACTTCTATAACCCTTCAACCTTTATAATGTAGATAGTATAAGAATATTCAATAAAAAGAACAGTAATACAAAGATGTCATTTTACTGACAGTTCCCAAGGATGGCCTCAAAAGCCAAGCTGCATTTGAAGAAATGAGGGCAAATTACATCAAAGAACTAAGGAAGATGGTAACTAAATGTCCAAGTAACTCTGGACAAAGCTGGCAACGATTCTACCAACTGACTAAGCTTCTGGACTCCATGCACGATGTAAGTATTACCCATCAGGGAGTTTGTAGTATATTGGGTGGTAACTTTAAGAAGGATTAAAGAAAAATCTTTTCCTAAAGGTAAACTAGTAATTTTTCATTACACTAGCCAGCAGGGAAGCAATAGCTAATCAGTCTTCAAAGAGTCTGTTAGAAATTTTTGGACAAATTTAGGGGAAAATTGTATATAAAGTTGTTTATTTTCTAATTTTAAGGGCCACATTCTGATACTTTTATCCATGTGAATTGTATTTCACACCACAAATAGTCCCAGTGAAGTTGACAGAACTATTAGTTGTCATGTTATCCAGTGTGAGCAAATGTACCGTAATCTGTCCCTAAACCAGCAAATGAATTATATAAATAATTCTTTTTCAAAGAGAAAAATTAGTGAAATATGCAGTGTGTTGTTAAAACTTAAGATGCTCATGAGCCAGTTCACAATATAAGATGTTTGATTAGAGTTTTACACTTTTTTGTAATTTAAGGACTGGTTTGCTAATAAAATGTTTATTTAACTATTGAACAAAGATGTGACCCGTTCTAGCTGCTAATCTCATAAATAACTTTTTCTAAAACATTTGTTAATGGCTTAGGGTCAGTGTGGATCCCTTGAAGTTTTGCTGAACTTTGCAAATCTAACATTAATTGAATTATTATACAATTATTTCTAGCCCTCCATTTTGTTTCAAACATAATTTGCAATTGTATAGGCTTATCTTATGGTGCCACCAATTACAAGATGCATGCCTACTTTCAAGGCTGTCCAAAAAAACCATTTAAACTGTATAGCAAAGGAAAGCGCAAACACTCACACTCTCCTGATGTGGCACAAAAATAATTTTGCTGTGAGCTAGGGATGTAAGGACTAGTCGACTATCCAATAAGTATATGGTTATTGTATAGTCGACTAGTGACTCGACAAATCGCTTCCTCCCCCTTGCTGCCTCTCTCAGAGAGGGAGCAGGTTCTTGATACAATTAAAAAGCAGAAGTACAATGGGGAGGACCAGGGATGGGGCGGAGGGACCGGGCATGAGCCAGGATAGCTGATTCCCAGCTCACACCTGGTTCCCCCTGTTGTGCTTTAGCCTTTTAAATGTATTAATCCATCCACTACTTGATTAAATGCAATTTAACATCCCTACTGTGAGCTGCATGTAGAACCATGGGCCCTAATTGAAGCAGCTGCATATGAATGTGTCCCTCTTTCGTACTTGTCTTAGTTTTCATTTTTGGGGACGTATTACAGTGCAGCGCAGTTTAGGTCAAATCTGTAGGAGAGCCTGAGGTCTGTTTACAGATTGTACATATGGAATTATTTTTCAAATATTGTTCTGTTGTTGAATCATTGAAAATCTCAGTGGGAGGAAAAGGATATTATTAATACTGCAGTAATAGCTCACTCTTTCGAGATGAGTTTTCATTTATATTGTGCTGGTGAAGGATGTTTTATTGTCTGGTTTGGAAGAATGGACTGGGTGATGAACAAAATTTATTTGCAAAATTTTCACATATATATCTCTACAACAGTTAATACAGTTCTCCCAATCCCCTGTACTATTTATCATATTTTTCATACATTTCTTTGAAAGTTATGTAGTGGACTTCTAAATCTTTTTTACTTTGTTTAATAAGGAGAATTGTGTGGATGGAAGGAATAGCTAACAAAATTCTACACACATTTAAAATAACCCGAAGTAATCACCCCAAATACTTCATTAATATTGTAACTTATAGTGTTTTGATCCAACACTTCAGAATGCTGTGGTATTCTATTTAATTTTGGTAAGATAAGAACTGATGCTATTTTATTATATTTAATATCATTTTAGTATAAGCAAGTTAATACAAGATTTTTAAAGAAAGTCTTGCTGTCAGCATTCTCTTTAAAACAGCCATTTGGCTGTAAAATATTGTGTTCTTTTGTGATATTTTTGTGACTTACCAAACTGGTGTTCATTTTTTCTCCTTATAATTTACTTTTTATTTGTTTTGACTTAATTGTTCCCAAAGATATGTGTAAATGCAAAAGGAGACCAAACTTGGCCAAACAACAAAGAATATTAGAATAATTTTTGCAGTACTATTGACAAGAGATGAGTTTGACAAGAGATGACCTGCAGTCCCCTCTTGGACCAGATCTTGTACTCCATTTAGGACTAAATCAGGAATCACCTTTCCTCTTGTGGGTTCCAAAACCAGTTGTTCCAAGAAGCAGTCATTTAAAGTGCCAAAAAACTTTATCTCTGCATCCCATTCTGAGGTGATGTGTACCCAGTCATTATGGGGATAGCTGAAATCCCACATTGTTATTGCGGGGTTTTTTTTTTGGTTTTGTTCTTTAAATTTTCATAGCCTTTCAAATCTCTCTTAGCATTTCACAGTCACTATCACCATTCTGGTCAGGCATTCAATATGATATTCCAACTGTTATATTCATATTATTAGAGGTTGGAATTACGATCCGTAAAGATACTATAGTAATAGAAATGTAGCTGTGTTAGTCTGGTGTAGCTGAAGCAAAATTCAGGGACTATGTAGCATTTTAAAGACTAACAATTGTTAGTCTTTAAAATGCTACATAGTCCCTGAATTTTGCTAAAGATACTATGGAACAGTTTGGTGAATTTATGATTTTTATTTCATTTGATTCTACACTTTATTTCACATAGAGTGCCAATCCCTCCCCGCTGCCCTGTACGACCTGTTCTGTCCTTCCAATATATTTTGTATACTAGTATTACTGAATCCCATTGATTATTCTCATTCTACCCAGTTTCTGTAATTTGATACGAGGCATTCTAGTTCACCCATTTTATTATGTAGAATTCTAGCATTTGTATATAAGCACTTTAAAAATTAGTCACTATTTAACTGTCTGCCATAACCTGATGTGATTGATGGGACTTCTTTTGACTATTTCTCATCTGATCTTACTCATATCTTCTTATCTTCCTTCCTCGCCTCTTTACTAGGACATAGAGAAAGGTCTATTAATAGAGACTCTCTAACGGATGTCTCTGTCCGATCCATGTGCTCCTCCGCACCTGTTGGCTTTCCCCCATGCCTTAGTTTAAAAACTGCTGTACAATTTTAAGTGCCAGCAATCTGGTTCCATTTTTGTTTAGGTGAAGTCAGTCCTTCCTGGATAGGCTCCCCCCTGGGGCGGCCCTAGACTAGCTGCCAGCAACTGGTGCCCTAGGCGAACCATGCAATCGGTGCCCCCACCTGCAAACCCCTCAATGATATTGCGCCACCATTTGGCACCCCATTTAACTTGGCGCCCTAGGCAACTGCCTAGTTCACCTATATGGACGGGCTGCCCCTACTCCCCCTTTCCCAAAAGTTCCCCAGTTCCTAATAAATCTAAACTTCTCCTCCCCATACTTTGCTCTCATCTACACATTGACACCTTGCACTTCTGCCTCTCTACCTGACCCTGGAAGCATTTCAGAGAATGCTACCATTGAGGTGCTGGATTTCAATCTCTTTCCTAGCAGCCTATATATGTAGCCTTCAGAACCTTTCTCCTATACTTAGCCGCTGTGTCTAGACTGGCAAGTTTTTCCGCAAAATCATCTGCTTTTGCGGAAAAACTTGCCAGCTGTCTACACTGGCCACTTGAATTTCCGCAAGAACGCTGACGATCTCATGCAAGATCGTCAGTGTTCTTGCGGAAATACTGCGCTGCTCCCGTTCGGGCAAAAGCCCTCTTGTGCAGATCATTTGCACAAGAGGGCCAGTGTAGACAGCACAGTACTATTGTGCGCAAAAAAGCCCTAAAATGGCAAGCAGGGCTTTTTTGCGCAAAAGCGCGTCTAGATTGGCACAGACGCTTTTCCGCAAAAGGTGCTTTTGCGGAAAAGCGTCCATGCCAATCTAGATGCTCTTTTCCAAAAATGCTTTTAACGGAAAACTTTTCTGTTAAAAACATTTCCGAAAAATCATGCCAGCGTAGATGTAGCCATCATGTTCTTCTCAGTCCTTGTCATGCAAACGCAGAGGCAACTTTTTTGCTAAAATCCTGACTCTACTGACTACTTTTCAACTGTCACCAGTATATTTTTAACTTTCATTCCATTTAGTTTTAAAGGATCAGAATATTCTTGGTCCTATGAATGTTGTAACCACAGTTGAAATCACATGTTTGTATCCCTGCTGCAGATAGAGCATTGGCATTTGCAGCACAAGCCTGAAGGGAGCTCTGTTGAATTCATGCGTATTCAGTCCCGCTGCTGCCTCCAGCTTTTTCATTAGAGAAAGGCAGCGTGTCATCATTTGTAGAGTTTAGTTTACCCTGGTGTAATGCCTCACAATGATGTCATTTCTTTGTATCTTAAGTCTTGCTTTGATTAACCTCGTTTTAAAATATCCTCTTTAAGGACTATGTAAAATAAGAAAACAGGATACTAGAAGTTTACTGTATTTTGCTTAAATAACACGAATAGCATAATAACCAAATTAGATGGTTTTACACTGCTCAGTGCTTTCAGCCTTTCATCCACATGGTGAGCATATGTGCAGACAAAAAAGTGCCGAGGTGAGGGAAAAAAGAAATTTTCAGGAAGAGCAGGTATGCAGTTAAGTATTTGAAAGTATCAGCAACTTTAAGTCATGACTCATAAAACCTCTAAGCACTGAAAACAGAACCAGAGAGCAAAGGAACAAAGTCATTCCTGCCTGGCTTTGGTGATTATATATGCACCAGTTACTGAAATATATAAAAATATACATACACACAGTTTTGTCAGTATTGTGGGGACCAACATATTTAATCCTCACTTCCTTTCTTCAGCAGTTTTCCTTTCAACCGTTTTGATGGTCGGAAGTAAATTTCTAATGATTTCATTAAACAGCATTGTTTGTACAGAATCATAATGCAGCGATGCTAGTTGATTCCACTTCCTAATACAGTTGGGAAGCATTTCTGTCTGATACCCATGATTGTTCTTGGGTACCTGAGAGAGAAAGACAGTACTTGTTTGTAGGTGAGCCACACTGTGCAGTCAGCAACATAAGAAACAGATGTATCACACATGCTGTTGAAAATTTCATTTTGATTTTCAGCATCTCCTGGAGCAAATTTGCCTTGGGAGCAAGGGTTGTATCTCGGCAATCTTTGTTTTATATAAGGAGTTTAATGTGTGTTTCAGCTGTTTTCAAAACAAAAAATGAATTCAGTTTCAATCTGACTGAGATGTAAACAGACTTTTTAGTTCAGACCGCTTTTGTTTCAGTGCAGTGTCATTAAACCCTAATATGAACCTACCCCTTGGCATGGCAAGACAAGTACTGCACTGTCATTTGCTTGTTGATATTTTCAGCTTGATAAAAATAAACTCTTTAAAGACGCAGCTGCTGAATCATTAATTTGTATGGTTCCTAAAGGGAATACTGTGCTTCTGAAGTGGATCTTCCCTTACACTGAGACTGTGAGAACAAAGATTTCACTTCTCTGAAAAAAGCTGATATTGATGGTACAATACAGTACATCATGAATTCACAGGAGGAGAATTACTTTACATGAAAAGAGAGACTTTGTGTGTGCTCCTGATATTGCAACTAATACTAGAGAAAATGTATTCATTTTTTGCTGTATCCAAACAGTGCCTTACATTATTTGAATTTGTTAATTTTCCATTTGTTGGTTTCCATAGATGTGGTCTTAATCATAACAATATTGTAGGTAAACTTTTAGAGGAGTCATGGAGCAATTGTATATTTCATGCCATAGACAGAGATTGAGAGGTGTTTCTAAGTGAAAGCACTGGCTCATTTTGCCAGTATAGGGAAAGGGCTCAGTGTGTGGTAATATGCACCTTTGCAATCTAAAGCAGTTTTTATTACTCCTGGATGTACAAAGTTGTGGTGAAAATCATTAGGCTGAAATCTGGTGGTGTTATTCACCATGAAAATCCCACAGATGCCAGACTCGGGTCCACTATAACTGTATTGTCTCTGGTGATGGAATTTTGTTCATTCTCTGAAGATTAATATAGACCAAAGAGTATTTCATAGAAATGACAAACTGACATACTTTGGTTAATAGGGGATTAATCTTTGGAATTTCAACAGATCTTAAATATAGAGTGCAAATGCAAAGATTGGCTATTGAGACACTAATTGTTACATAAAGATGCAAGAATCTCAATAATGTGTTACTAAAAGCCTACTTTAGTCTTAAGAATGTTGAAGTATGGTTTTCGTGAAACATATTCCCTGTTCATGAATTAGGTAGAAATGACTGATTCATTAATAATTGATGGGATTAGTGAGAATCTCTGTCCCGGTTTATCATCAAATCACTCTTAAAAGCCAACAGAGGTGGTCATTATATAGATAACAGCTTTCCTGTCTTACTTCAGTAAGCATAGTAAATATTATGAATTCTGTCTTTGTAATAAAATGCACCTATAGGCACTGAAATTGGGATTTTATTTATTTGTTTGGTTAGTTGGTTTTTTGGGGGGTTCTTATGGAACAAGGTTTGTTTCATCCGCCAAGATACAAATCCACATTTTACTGCAGTCTATCAAAGTGAGCTAAACAACAACTTAATATAATTGGTAAGAGTGATCTATTGTTTTCCTCCTCTGAAGGAAGTAGAAATTATTTATTCTGTATTCTCTCAGCTAAGCAAGCACAACCTTATCATCCAACCAACTTTTCAGTAATTTAATAGTTTTTAAACAATTAATGGTTGTAAAAATAAATAATTTCTGTCCAAGATCTCACTGTTTTCTGTTTGTGAAATCAGTGGTGCCTTCATTCACACTGCTTAATTAGAGTGTTGTCGTTAACACAGCTCTAGTAGAAGTGATATCAGCACTTCCATTATAAACTCCTATTTTCACGGGGTAAAAACCAGGGGGAGAGGCATGGGATAAAATATAACAAATTCTCAGCTCAATATGATGGTATATAGCTGCTTGCATTGCCATACTTTAATTTAAACTTACAAGTACCCACTAAATCTCAGTTGCTGTAATTTAAATCATGGTCCGTAAGCAGGGGGACCAGCAGCTTTCACAGGCCCCTGAGCAAGGTGCGGAGGGGAGCTGGCTCTCTGCTTCAGAAAGCGTGGGGCCTCAGGCAGAAGGGGCAGGCTGGGGCAGCCAGCCTTCAGTGCCACTTGTACTGTGGCGCTGCCCCTCCCCTCCCAGCCTGCAGAGGCACGCAGAGCATATGGAGCAGTGCTCCAACAGCAATGTAAAGGGCACAGGGCGTCAAGCTGCCACCACCGCTACTTTTGAATCACCAGTACCGGGCAATTGCCCCCTTTGCTCCTCCTTCCTTTCCATCAGTGAGCCTGCCTGTAAGGAGGTGTCAGTTAAAGAAAGGGACCAGTTTAACATAAGCTTTCTGGCTCCTTCCTGATTAGATACAGCAAACGAGACTCCCTTTCATACAGTGTAGAATGAATCTGGATGTAAGGCTATCTAAGTCAGTATAGGGCAGCTGTCTTCTATATATGACAAACACGAAAACTGTGTTAAATGATAATTAATTTGGGTACAAATCAAGCATATAAAAGTTGGGAAATTCCTAATTTATTGTGGCATTTGAAATCTTAACTCTGCTTCCTTGTGCTTCCAGCCTTCACACTGGCAAGCAGGTAGCCTGTGGAAATATTAGGATGTGATTATCTACTTAGCAATTGCCATTATGTATGCCCACAAAGGGACAGAATTGGGGTAGCACAGACAATCATACATTCAAATTTTCCTAACTTTGAAGTACTTGCCTTTGCAGCCTTAACATTCTTAACATAGACAAAACCTTTCTGCCTGTCTTAAATTCTTACTTACCTAAATAAGGCCAATTCATTAGGTAAGTTAGAAAGTTATTTTTATTCAATCTGTAAGCAGAGTTCTAAGCTTTAACCTGAAAAGCACAGACAGAAAAAAAAGCTTAATAATGTTTAACAAACCAACAATACAAGGAAATCAGAGCTGCCAAGCTCATGCCATCTTGCCAGAGTGCCTTGTAGTGTAAATGATGAATGGCATGTTAGTTTAACATTTTAATTTCCTCTATTTTCTAGGGGTTCTTGATTTTACCTTAGTGACATTATTTTGTCTTTACAGAATTTATAGCACCAGTGGAATAGTAAAAATCAATATTCCCCTTTAAAAGGGGGAAACAAGAAGGGTTCAGGGAATTTAAAGACCAATCAGCCTAACTGGAATACCTACAATAGATACTAGATCAACTTAATATCAGTTTGTAAGAGCCTGGGGGATAATAGGGTTATAAGGAATAATCAGTGTGAATTTGTCAAGAACAAATCATGCCAAGCCAACTTAATTACCTTCAAAGGTAGAAGGTATTACAGGCAGTCCCCGGGTTATGTACAAGATAGGGACTGTAGGTTTGTTCTTAAGTTGAATTTGTATGTAAGTCGGAACTGGTATATATTGTAGGGGAAACTCTAGCCAAACATTCTCCAGAGCTCAGTTTTATTCTCCCACACCTCACTTCCCTCAGTCCTTTATTCTCAAGCTGAGGTGTCTGCTGAGAAAAGCTGCTCCGTGTCTCCCTGGTCTGCTGGGGAGGGGCGCTAGCTTTGCGTCTCCCTGGTCTGCTGGGGGGAAGCAGCTAGTGCGGGATTGCCTCACCCCATTTGTAAGTAGGGATGCGATGCAAGTCGGATCCATGTAACCCGGGTTGTGCCTTGATTTAGTAAGGCTTTGTACCTGGTTCCACATGCCATTGTCATAAGTAAAGTAGGGAAATGTGGTCTAGATGAGATTAGTATTAAGTGGGTGCTTAAATTGAGTGAAAGGCTGTACTCAAAAGAGTAGGTATACATTGTCAAATTGGGAGGGAGTATCTAGTTCAGTCTCACAGAGGTCAGGCGTGGGTCTGGAACTATTAAATATTTTCATTCATGACTTGATAATGGAGTAGAGGGTGTGCTTATAAAATTTACAGTTGACATTAAGCTGGGAGGGGTTGTAAGCACTTTGGAGGGTAGGCTTAGCATTTAAAATGGCCTTGATAAATTGGAGGATTCATTTGAAATTCAGTAAAGGCAAGTATGAAGCACTTCTCTTAGGAAGAGATAACTGGGTCAGTGGTAGTACTGCTGAAAAGGATAGGGGCAGAGAGAGGGGGTGAATGTAATGAATCAGTATGATGAAGTTGCAAAAAAGGCTAATTTGATTCTGGGCTGTATTAACAAGAGCTCTCGGGGGATGTCTGCTCCATTGTAGAATGCAGAATGTGCACAAAGTAATGTTCTGCCCAGAATTACCTTCCCCCCCCCCCACAAAAAGTGGGTTGTAGAGCTGCTGGCCACCACTTGGAGCTGTTGTACCCTGCAGAGCCCAGCTGTCAAATACAGGTTGAACCTCTGAAATCCGGTCCAGCAACATCTGTGCGACAACAGGTTTGGCAGCTGGGAGCCCCTTGCAGGCTGGGAGCTGGGAAGGCAGCCCCAGCGACAGCAGAGCCCAGTGACTGGGACTGATGCCTCAGAGGTATCAGCTGCAGTGGGGAGCTACCAGAATCTTTAGTCTGACCCAGCCTGGCCTGTCTCTCCTATGTCTACTTGCCCCCTGGAGCAGCTTCTGCCTGCCTCTGGGCCCTGCCTGCCTGGCTCTGTGCAGCTGGGATCAGGTGCACTCTCCCAGGCCCACCTAGCAGTTCATGCACCCTGACTGCTTCCCCAGCTCTCTGGAGCAGCTGTTCTGTGCTCTCGGTTGGGTGTAGGGAGGGAGGATAGGGTGTATGGGAGGAGGAGTGGTACAGTAAGGGGGGATGTTAGGGATGAAGGGGATATAGAAATGGAGGGGATGGGCAGTATAAGGGTGTGGAGGGGTTCGAGAAGGATGGGGGTGTAGGAATGGAGGAGGGGGTAGGGATAGGGAGGATGACAAGTGCAGGAATAGAAGCAGGGGGATCAAATTGAAGTACAGGTTGCTTGGGGGATGGGGGGGGGGGGAGATGGGGCTGGCCCTGCCTGATGGCCAAGGGGATGGGGGGAGAGCTGGCCTTTGCCCGGCAACCAGATGGGGACAAGGGAGGCTGGGCCTGGTAGCCAGGGGAAGATCTAGGCTGCTTTGGGGCCTGGAGCCCTAGGGCTGTGGGCATGGCAGCCACACCATCCAGGAGCTGTGGGCACTGAAGCTGAAGCTCACCAGGGCTGGGGCCATGCCTCCAGCCAAGCAACACTGGGGTTGTAGACCATGATGGGCCTGTTTTGGGATCCTGGGAGGGTGAGGGGAGTAGAAGAGGGGACACAAAGGACGGGTCTGGGAGCTCGCCTCCTGAGGCAGCTGAGTCACTTGACCCCTGTGCTCTTACCCCCGTGTCATTCACTGCTTACCTTCTCACTTCAACAAATGAATTAGGTAACCTATAGGCAGCAACCTCCTTTACTACGTTACCCTCCTTCATCCCAATGCAGGATCATCCTGTGCCCTGAATGAGGCTGGGGCCCCTTGAAAAGTTTGGTTTAAGTGAGTGTATTACAGGAACAATGTGGCAGGCATCTGTGCTGTACTGGACACAGACTCTTCTTCCCATTTCCCTTGAGTTTAACCTCTTCTGCCTAACCCCCTCAAACCTGGTGCCTGCCCTGTCCCTTCCCCATTCCTGAGTTTTGTCAAAAGCCAGTTCTCTTTGCCTGCCTTATCCCAGACTTCACCATGCATGCTTTTCATCCCAATCAGTCTCAGTACAAACTCCAGTCTACCTAGCACCTAACTCCCAATCTTTCCTCCTCTCAATCACCTAACTGAAAAATTCAAAGTTATGAGATGAAAAAATATTTGCTGTATTTTAAATTGCAGGTAAATATTGTTGAGCTGTAAGTGTAAATGCTAGTATTCTCACTAGAATAAATACACTCCTTTGTGCACAGGATTACTGCATTTTTATGTACAGAGCCTAGGGTTAAGAGAGCAGAATCTTAAATGCTAGGGTTGGAAAAGTTCCTTGGTTATCCATCCCAATTCCCTGCCTTGAGCAGGATCAGCTTCCATGTTGTTTGTCACTAAGATTTTTCTGTACTAGTGGGACTGAACAAGATTGTTCAGTATAGTAATTGCTTGCCCTCGTTTATCGTTAGATAGAATCTATAGTATAGATTATTTAAATTCACAATCATATGCTTTCACATCTCTGTTTTAGAGAGTCTGTTCATTCAAGAACTCCTCCTAAACCATAAGACCATTAAATGTGGCATGCAGCTTCCTCTTATAACTTAAAGCAAAGTCAGGGTTTGGTTGTGCCAGGACAATGTGATGTACATGGAATCTGATTTTCTCATAAAACTAAAAGGGAGGGCTCTGATAGCAGGGACAGTTATATTCCAGAATGACCATGAGGGAGGGCAACAAGCACAGAGGACAGTTATACTCCTGAATGACCACGTGGGGGTAGCAAGCAATCCTAGGGAGCCCCCCTCCACCTCCCCAACCTCCTGCCTTGACTCCTGCACCTCTACACAGTGCCCTGAGCCCCTACCCAACTTCCAAGCTGCTGCCCTGACTCCTACATGCCGCACACCCCACCATAAGCCCCCCTGCACCTCCTAATCTCTTGCCCTGACTCCTCCATCCCCACCCTCTGCCCTGAGCCTCCTATATCCCCAAGCCCCTGCCGTGTCTCATGCACATCCCATACTCCCAGCCCCCTGAGCAATACCAGGTAAATGTTCTAATTATATAATAGAATACACATTTTTCCTTAGTAATATTCCTACCAAGAAGTTTCTAAGGTAGTGCAAGATGCTGAAAAAGTATGTAGGGCGCTGCAGAATTATTCCCTCATTAACTCTATTTTATATAGGTTGTTTTACTGAGGTTTATATGGCAAAATATAGTAATGATAATATATGTATGAACATATATAAAATTTGTCCATTGTGATTTGTGAAAACATGCAATTAAAGTCTATTATAACACGAGCAAGTAGACTTAAGTTGTGCATAAGTTTGTCATGCGTCTTTAATCTTACTCTAAAACTAGTTTAATGGAATATTTTGTAATCTTTTGATTGAGTGGCACACACATTGCTATGAAGTTACATGAATGTACAAAGCCAGATGTGCCCGGCCATGGGGAACAATGATTTAATGAACTGCAGGGTGAAAATGTGCTAACTCAGACTAAGACTCAGGTCTCTTATTCACTGGCAAACAAACTGCCCAAATCTATGCTGCTGTTTTGTCCACACCATTGTATGACAAGTAATATCAGTCAGTCCCTGGCAGAAATCATAGATGCCTTAACACATTATTAAGACTCCAGGAAATTGCTAGACAGTTGCTATTTTTAAATGCCTTTTTCTAATTCTACTACTATAACCTAGTATTTATTGTTTGTAATAAGAAGTGCATGCACAATTTAAAAGTAAAATTTACTGTGAATGCCTGCCCCAATGTAAGTTTAGCATTAGGCTTAGCTGTATGGCATTTTTATCATTACTACTGAAGGGCATTCATACCAATAAAAGTGCCTTTTGGTCGTTAGCATTCTAGTTGCCTCCTAGCCCATCTCTTCAACAGCAAATATAAATTGCGGTTTTGTGATTTTCTATGATAGAATTACAAAAGCCAGAGAAAAATATCTTATTTTAAAGTGTCTGAAAGACAGAGAAATAAATACAAGGCAGTCACAGTATTCACATACGCATGTATAGACTGAAGTGCAGAATCTAATCTGCACTGAAGAGTAATCTGTATGAAAAAGGAAGTTTGTTATTATAAATGTTCATTGGGATCCTGCTATATTGGGATTTCAAAATGGCAGCCACAGAGTTGCTTTCTAATGGGGCGTCTACACTGCATCCATACCCCAAAATGTGCTACGCATATTGCATAGCTTAGTTTGAGTGTATTTGAAAATAGTGCCAAATTTCAAAATAAACTATCTAAACAGCACCCAATTTTGAAATTAACCATTATTCCTAAATGTCTCTTAATCCTCGTGAAATGAGGTTTATGGGGATGTAGAAATAGTGAGCCTGTTATTTCAAAAGCTATTTTGAAATAATGGACTTGTTTAAAAGATGTGTAATAGCTATTTCAGGATAGTGGAAATTTCCTGAAATAGCGCTGCTGTGTAGATTTACTCTGAGATCTATGCTAAGGTTATCTCCACATTTGCCCTCACTAGTCTCAGTAGGGTGAAGTACGATCATTAGGAAAAAAAAGTTGTAAGATGAAACTTTCAGCTAGACAATCTTGTCGAAAATTGTAGTTGAAGTTTTATAGAAACATATTGTTGTCCTTAATCTATTTAAGACTGATATGACAATTCTAATAATCCATTCCCACCCCACCCCACAAGAGCATGGCCTTAGTAGTAATGTAGGGTATAACCTATCAAAACGGGAAGGCAGTTACAAATAATTCTATGACAAGATTGGAAAAATAAATATTTATTTCTTTTAATGCTGCCTTTGCGATCATGATTTGGATGAAGTAAACTGAGGGAAAGTGATAGATATCTTTACACATTATAGTTTTATTCATTAGCACATGCATGCACATATACATGAATACTGCAGACCTATGTCAGCACAGTAACATGCACAGGGCCTGAATGTTCATTCCTTATTAGGCAAAGCTTATCAATTTCAATAGGTGTTCTGGATTGGGCCCCATGTTAGCTTAGTAAAATTAATCAGACTACTTGATGTACTGGGTATCTGATCGCCTGGAAAGTCAGATGCAAAAAATACAGGTAAATTTTCTTAAAATATTTCCTAGGGGCAGAGGAAGAGAGTAGAAAGCCCACTCTTATTTTTATAGATACTGAACACCCATAACTTGAATGCAGGTTAATGGGCCTTTAATAAAATATATTTAAAAAAAAAGCAGGTAGCTATTCAGAATCTCTGTATGTCAAAACTTTGGTATCTGGGTTCAGATATTGGTCCAGTCCCCATCTGCAGATTTTGACTGCATTGGTTAAGTCGCACTGATTACTCCTTCTCAAGAGAAAAATAAACAGAAGAGACGATGGGGTGCACAGTTCAGTTTATAAATTGTCTAAATCCATTTTCCTTTTTTTTGCTTTTCAGCTTGTCAGTGACTTGTTAGAATTCTGTTTCTACACTTTCCGAGAGTCTCAGGCACTGAAAGTGGAGTTTCCAGCCATGCTGGTGGAAATCATCAGTGACCAGTTACCAAAGGTGGAGTCTGGAAATGCCAAGCCCCTATACTTTCACAGGAAGTGATGGAAAATGTCTTAATAGAAGAACTTTGCCTTAAGTTTCCTTGTGTTATTCCACACCCATGAAGGACCCAAGAAACGACATTTTAAATGTGCTATTTACACTTGTTCAGCAGTCTCTGACTAGTCTAAAATCATGTGAAGGGTTTGGAAAACAGTTGATCTGGATTTGGCAAGACCTAGATGTTTGAGAATTACCCCTTTACTCCTAACACTTAGCAAATGTTCCTGTTCCTCTGGATGAAAAGCCATATCTAGTCAATAACTCTTTGATTTTGATATTTTAACAGATGGAAGTTTTAAATATGCCATGTAGTTTCTGGTATTGTTTGCTTGTTTTAAAAGGGTTCAAGGACTAATACAAACTTTTTAAAGCTTACCCCTTGGTTTGCACATAAAACATAAGTCAATATGGGGCATTAATATTCCTTTCTTGTAAAAATATATACAAACAACCCTAAAGTGTAAAGTAATAACAGAACATTTGGTGTGGAATACTCGTTATCCCCACCTGCGGCATTTGTTATCCTATGTTATCCATCATAGGTGATATACACTGTGTTAAGTGTCCATTTACTATTTAATTAAAAAGGATAAGATGTTAAAACAAATGCCTCAGTTTCAGTTTATGGTATCGTGCTGGCTTTACAAATAATTTTTGCAGTCTTTTGCTGTACTGTACATTGCTGTATGTATAAATTGTGAAGGACCTGAAGTAAGGTGCAAGGAGCTTTTGTAAATGAGAAAAAAAATCTTTAATGGTTAATAGGATGAACAGGAAAGTATTTTTGAAAGAATTCTATTTTGCTGGAGACTATTTAAGTACTATCTTTGTCTAAACAAACAAGGTAATTTTTTTTGTAAAGTGAAATGTTCTGCATGCATTATGAACCGTTTACAGTGTATTTAAAGAAAGGGAAAGCTGTGCCTTTTTTAGCATCATATCTAATTTACCATTTTACACTATCCGTTGTAAATAGCCACACAACCTTTTTCAGTTATACTTAAGCCTTTCTATTTTTCTGTACATTTTTCTCCATTTTTATCTACCACTTGCAAGTATATGTGACTTGAGCACATGTTAGGAGTGCTGCTTCATATTTCTGTAGGAAACGAAACCATATTGTGTTTGCAGCTTTATGATGGTTTCATTTAACAAGACATTTCAGTCTCTCAAAAGCTTTTGCCAGGTTTATGATGTGGTGAGTTTCTGCCCTCTACTCCAGTTTACTCAAGGAGAAAAAAGCAAATTATAATATGTGAAATGATTTTTTTTCCTTTCAAAATTCAAGTTTCCCAACTTTTGTTTTTCCTTTTAATATTGAATACGTGTAACCTTTTAAAGGTCCAGTTGTCACCTCTGATTTCAGGGAGTGAATTCCAATTATGGTTAAGGGAACAGACAGATCGTTACAGTAAGTATATTGGTTATATTTTGAGTGGCAAGGATGAATAAGATGTTGATATGGCAGATAATCTTGGTGGAGGTTATAAATTCAAAACATTAATGTAAAAAAAAGTAAGCAGACCTACATTTAAAATGGATTTTTTTCAGTGTGAACATTTCTATCTTAGTTATCCATTTTTGTCTCAAAACCATGTGTGTCCTCTGGTGTAAAACAATGAAGATGCACCTATTATGGGGGTGACTTTCACAATTTGTAAACAAATACAAAATTCTGGAGTAGAATAGAAAACAGATGAACTTTTCTGATCATCATTGATACTGATCTAGATAGGAATCAAGACTCTGAAGAATTATTCTAGGAATCAAGACTGAAGAATTATTCTAAGTGCTCTGTCTGGGCAATGGTGACCTTTTGAGCTACAGCTGTCCCTTGACTAGTCAATGTAGCATTCTTACCAATGTTAATTAATAAACTCACTCGCACCCTTTCAGATTCAAAACTCTGAGCTGTGCTTCTGGCACATGCAAGACAGAGTCAACACTGCTTGTCTTTTTAAATGACACCTGCCTTATGCCCTGGGTAATCTGTAGAGGCTGTATTCAGAGGGTGGGGTTCTTATATATAAATGTATACATACATATATTATTTTCAATTTTGAAAGTCTAATTCATAGCTAGATCCTTAAATACAATCAACTGACTTGCACAGCAATATGGATGCCACATGCCCAACATGATAAATACACTGCATGCAGACTGGTTGTTTACAATAAAGAAATGGCCAGAAATCCTTTATTTACTTTTTTTCTTTAAACACTGATAATGGAATTTCAAAATAGCCAGGTTTTGGGTGAATACAGTCTGCATCAGCTTTTTATATTAACAAAGTTACTAGCTCCTTTTCTATCTCTAAGTAACTTTGCTTGGTTAAAATAGTGAAGCCATATTCTAAACTTCACCGTTAAATGCCTGTCCCAGTACAAATTGTTTGTTTGCTCTTATTTTTGTACCTTATTGCTTTTAATCTTGGGTCGGTACATAATTCACAAACTTCATATAATTAAAAACACACTAAATTAGTTTTAAAAAGCAATTTATATCTTTATGCAAAAACGTATGTCTGTCTTTGCAAACAACTGTAAGCAGATTACAATAAATCCTTTACTTTAATCACCTGTTGTTTATGAAACCATTCATTGAATTTTTTTGCTAGAAATCATTCAATAGATATAATTGGATACAGATGTTTTAAGAGACAGTATTCTCTTCTCCAGAACACTTAGGCAGAATAACCATCTCACTTTAGCTAACCAAATCTACAGCAAAATAAAATACTGTTTTTAGCTACAACAAAGAAATGAGTATTTTGGACTTGTTTAGAATGAAATAGGCATTTGTCTCCTGCAAAATGTAACTCAATGAAATTTCAAAATGTCTGTTTTAAAACTGGTTTTATGCTGATTGCATTAAATTATGTTGTTGCAATGAAAGAATGGAGGTATAGCGCAAGAACATTGCAAACAGTTAATATGTAAAATAGTTTTAATAGACTACAGCAGGTATTGCAGGAATACTAGATCTCATCGTGTAACTATTCAGTTGCACAAAATAAAACAGACTAAAGTTTGCAATATCAAATTCCTATTAAAAATACTTACAATGAGCTAATTCATGGGGTGGTGTTTTCACTGACTTGTTTAAACATTTATGAATTTAAACAATCTACAATTAATGCACTTTTAATTGCTTATTAAAGATTTGACTTTCTTTTGTAGAGCAATGTTTTCAGCTGGAGGTCAATGACTTGATAAAAATAGACAGCAGTTCTGAGGTCAGTAGAATGTTTAAGAATTCTTGGAGTTTAAATAGATTTTTGGATGAAAAATAAAAGCAGTCAGCACTATGGTGTAATCAGTAAAATCTATGCATAACGATGCATTTATAATTGGGGTTTGCTTCTGTATGGTTAAAGCTTTTTAAATAAATAGAAAATATTGTTTGGTCTTTGTTAATGTCTGCAAGTACACTTTTTATAAATTGTACGTATACACATGGATTAAAATGGTTTGATTGCAAGTATTCCTTGCACTTTAATCTTCACTAGCTGATGGTGCATTGATTTCCTTGGAAACAAGCCTGTGTTCACTTCCAAACAATCTATTTAGACAACATGAAATTAATTGCCATGTTACATAACTGTTGTTGCTCTTCATGCACATTGAAATCTCTTTTTACAAACAAGTCTCTTTTTGAGGGTTAGTTGTTGTAGTGCTAACACCCCCATACCGCCCTGTCTGTTGAGAGGCAACGTGCTTACGGAGGGTGGCAGGCACCACTTTGGGAGCATCCTTAAGCATGTTTGCCAATTGTTTCTCCCAGAAGAGCTGGCATGAGACTGTTGTGACATGGAAGGTGAAGCATGTCTCTCTCAGAAGACAAAGTGGCCTTCAAAAACTGTTTAATATGATAAAAATTGGAGTTAGGCATCCTTACCTCTATTTTCATTTGGACAATAAAAGTAGGAGAGTATATTCCAAATAATTAGCATTTTTCCTGGTGCAATAGTGATTGCACTAGTTTAGAATGCTAGGAGTGTGCACTCTAAACTTTTCAATTTCTGGTAGTGGCAGTAACAATTTCTGGTAGTGGCAGTAACAATCAAGTTTCACCAAAATGTTTTGGTGCCAAGAAATTTTAATTCTGCCTTATCTCCCACTGTTGTTCAGCAGAAAAGAATAGTAGTGACCTCATTAGTGTTAAGGCAAAATATAACTACCGTATTTCCCAAAATGCTAGAATGTGACAGATGTGATCTGTTGCTATAGAAGCATGAGATCATTGGTAAGGTTGTATGTTTTGGGGTACTGGTTTAATGAAGTGAGGGTACATATTTGTTATTGGCAGTGCTTTATTTGCAATGAGAGGAGCTGGAGGGTCAAGCATTTTACATTCATAACTGATATAGCAAGCTTAGAGGTGTAAGGTCTGGGAACTGCCACACCTAGAGGTGCTGGAGGCCAGCACTGACATAAATAAGCACTGGTTTGGGGTGTCTGAGATGGAAATAAAAGCTTTATGGAATTCTTCAGGACATTGGGATCAACACAAAAGTGGGAAACTGTACAATTCTTTCCCCTTAACTTCTAAGTCTTCTAAAGTTTTGAGTGAATGGGAAGTGCCATATCTTTGCTTTTAAATTGTTTGCTAATATCAAAAGGGAAAATCTGACTTGCTGCTGAACAGTTTTACTACAAGAGTAGACAAGGACACACTATGTTCAGCACTGTTTCGGAAAACCATGTCAAGCCCCATTTAACATGGTTTATTATATAGAATACACTCCCTTCAGCACTAGTGTACTTGCAGCCTTGCTGTTTAATTACAGACAACCTAGCTGAGACTGGGACAACAGGCAGTTGGGGAGAGAGAGAGAAAAAGAGTAAAGGGGGGCCTGAATTATCTCCATGGTGCAATTATGGAGACCCCACACACTGAAGCTGAATGTAAGGTATCAACATAGGAGGACAGGGCTTATTTGCACAGTAACTAACTATAACAAATAACTATCAGCGGTCACCCCTCTTCCATTTAGTTACTTCATTGCTGCTTGTGTGTGTGGACACTTAATCCAAGAAAAGGGTACCCTATTTCAAGATTACATGAGTAATAGTCTTTTTTCAAAACAGAGCACTCTTCCTACATCATATCCCCACACAGACTTGCACTGACGCAACTAAATCTGTAGCACGTGAAATAGTCAGTTTGCCTATTTCAGTTCCGTTACGTAGCAAAGTTTTGAAAGCTCTGCAATATGATCAAGAACATACCAGAGAGGAACCTGCCATGAAGAATAGCAAGAATGATGATTCTTTCAGGCCTCTGATTAAACACAAGTTTCTACTGAGCCTGAACTTCTAGATCCAAGACAGAACAACAGAGGGGGAGACTGCTAGCAAGGGAAGGGAGATGAACCTTGCCTGTTGATGTTCCTGCTAATCAGAGTCCTGGCTCCTGCATTTTTCAGTGAAGGAAGTCAACAACTTCAGTCCTATGGTCCAGGTACTTACAGTTACTGGCAAGAACTGCAGCCCTTCAGGAGCCAATACTAATTCCATCTTTTCTATATGATTCACTGTCAAAGGAGGGTACTGGTCTGAGAAGGTCCCAGTAAACAAACAAGGTTGGTTAGAATGCATGTTAGAGAACTTTCACCCACCTGACAGGAGAGCAATATAGGCCTAATAGGACTCTAGCTGGAGCTACCAGTGCCCATGCTACAACAGACCACCACTGAGGAGCCAGCTGCTGAGAACCCAACCATGTTCTGCTAAAGAAAAGTGAAAATTGCTGCAGTGCTGAAAACCTCAGAGTGGAACAACCTCTGGAATGGAACAGAAGAGAAGAAAGGTCTTCTGAAAGAACCAGGAGTCACCAAATTAAATTAATAGGTAGCAGGTTTAAAATAAACAAAAGTTTTTCTTCACGCAGTGCAGAGTCAACCTGTGGCACTCCTTGCCAGAGGATGTTACAAAGACCAGGACTTTTACAAGGTTTTAAAAAAAAAAAACTAGATAAATTCATGAAAGTTAGGTCCATCAATGGCTATTAGCCAGGACAGGTAAGAATGGTGTCCTTAGCCTCTGTTTGTCAGAGGCTGGAACTGGATAAAAGGAATCACTTGATGATTATCTGTTCATACTCTCTACTGGGCTAGATGGACCTTTGGTCTGACCCAGTATGGCCATTCTTATGTTCTTCACTGCCTCTTCGTTGCCCACTAATAGTTGAATGGGGATATTACTTACTTTTGGCCATAGGAAGGAGGAGGACACAGCAGCAAGCCAGGAATCAGGCACCAGTAGTTGAAATAAACCAACATGGAACCCAACCCTGACATCACACTTAAGTCTACAAGAGGCTAGAATCTCATCTGGTGGGAGCAGGAAATACAAAGCCTCAGAGGCAATGTTGTTAGCTTGCCCAATGGGGGTAGGTCCAGGTGAAATGTTGTTTCCCCTATTGGAAGATGAAGTGCTGATCTGCACATTTAGCATAGACTATCCAGGAAAGTGTTCTCCAGGATTCCTTCTGGCACTGTCAAATGGGACAGAATAACCACCAAAAAGCTAAATATTGGCACACTCATAGAAGACTTTATTCTTGTCCTTGGAGTCAACGTTGTCATTAAGCAGGTCTTGGAGGGGAAAAGGAATTGGATTCAAAGAGTTGAAAGTGAGGCCCCATGCTTTCAGGAAAAGAGGCAAGTACATTATGCGCTTGAGAGATCTTTTTTTAATACCTCTAATTCCTGATGGCCTAACACTAGGGTTGCCAGATGGTTTCAACAAAAATACACACTTGACATTACATCAATCTACATTACATCTTATTTAGAAAATACTGGACATTTATATTTTCTCAATTTGTTTCCCAAACAGAAAGCTGATATACTGAACCGTCCAGTTCAAACCCAGATACCTGGCAACCCTAGCTAACACTGATTGTCTGAAATATTGCACTAGATGAATGGAGAGAGAGAACAAAGGCAATTCCCTTGTTACCAAATACATCATAGGCTCTCTCAGCATTAGGGTGTAAGCCACCATGGAAGACCTTCCCTCTAGAGTTTCTGGAACTGAATTCTTAAAATTATCAGGCAGTATGCTTAACTTGGCACAGTTCTGACCCAGCTTCTAACTCGTATCCTCCCTTTTACAAAATCCTTAATAAACAATTAGACAAATTAGGACTTAAAAAGGAAATTAGCATTCTCTTTCTGACCAGGAAATACACTGAACAGGGTTCTCTTCCTCAAGGTTGTGTGGAATAGATTTACATGAGGTATCGGAGGCAAACGAACCTGAAATAACAGGAAGTTCAGAATAGCATATGCAAGACTTTACAGACCTGACAGCAGTGTAGCAAACTTGATCAGAACAGAGCATGAGGTGACACTCCACACCTTCAATCTCTAATTTTTCTCTTCCCTTTCACTTCAGCCATCTGACCTAGATCAAGAACTAAGGCATGTAGAAGACAGTGAACCTATTCTGAGCCAAATTATTATGCACAGCTCGATTGTTGCTATTCCCTGTAGTTCACACTTGAAAATGACTGACTAGATTTTTAGTCAGTCACTAACTTACCTACTGTAGTAATCAACTGGTGTCAGAGTCAAAGCATAGCCTTGGCATGAATGCAGTGTCCCCTATTAGCACACAAATGAGTGTGTGCAGATTGTAGTCCCATTGGGCCTTTTGTTGTGATCAGAGAATAGACTCCCCAGCCAAACACTGCTTTCCAAATTGAACAAGCCTATGATTTACTGTGCAGTGCTACCACTGAGATTATTTCCATAATGTATCAAGGGACAGATTTGAGCTTGATCTCATTGCAGTAGTCCTAAAGCATCTTCTGTAGAAACTCTCAACCAGAATTGCCTTAAAGCTGTATGACACAGCTCAGCCCTCCCCCCCCGGACAAAAAGACAGATATGAAACCTCATAGCATGGAGGAGTTCCATTTGGACCTGGAGAATAACACCAACTCAGCCCACCATCTGGAGTTCATTTGTATATACTTGGAAGATCTGTGCAGTTCTGGGCAGAGGAACAGATAATGGCATTGCATTACTTAATATATCTGCAACTTTTTGCTTTGCAAAAAGAATCAAAACCCACAAAAGCTCACTCTACTGCCATGTATTAAGTCTTAAAAATCCATGTTGTGTGTAAAGAATATTTATGCAAGAAGGAAAAAGACACAAATTGCTCTCATCACAATGGTAACTACTTTGGGTAGCTCTCAGATCTGATACAGTCAGCCCAGAGTCTGATACCTCTCCCATGCACTGCTCCTCTACCTCACTGCTCACACAGTCCCATCACTTACTCCTCAAGTAATCCCACTGTAAGATATCATTTGGTACAATTAAGGGATGCACAGGGCCTATAGGAGGAATAAGGGGAGGCTTGAGCCTACGCTCTTTGAAGTCAATAGTGCAGGATCTGACCTAACATCTAGTAATATATCTAGGGCGAGAACAGAGACTCCTGCTAAGATGAGAAGAGGACACAGAACTTCTGGCATGGAAGCAGTGATATGGGTGGAAAGGACGGGAATTGCAGAGAGTTCCTGAAACAGTGAGGGATGGAAAAGTAGCCTACAGGGCTTTGTGTCAATGAGCTCATCCTACAGACTGAAAGCAGCACATGACGCACCAGGGCTACATCTACACTGGCGTGATCTTGCGCAAAAACTCTTTAGGGCAAGAGTTCTTGCGTTAAAGTAGTTGCGCAAGAGAGTGTCTATACTGGCATGTGCTTTTGCGCAAGAGCATCCTTGCCAGTGTAGACACTCTCTTGTGCAAGAAAGCTCTAATGGCCATTTTAACCATCGGGCTTTCTTGTGCAAGAAATTCATGTTGCCTATCTACACTGGCCTCTTGCGCAAGAACAGTTGCGCAAAAGGGCTTACTCCTGAGTAGGAGTGTCAGAGCTCTGGCGCAAGAAACCCTGATTTCATACATTAGAACGTCAGTTTACTTGCACAAGAACACGCGGCCAGACAGGCAGCAAGTTTCTGCGCAAGATCACGCCACTGTGTAGACACAGCCCAGTTGTATTTAGGAGACGATAATGAAGTCAGTAAGCTGTATGATGAAAGAAATGTTCTCCATCTTAACCCAGGCCTGTTCAGAATCAGCAGTGCCTTCCTCTTTACTGATTCAGCACATACACCTCGGAAGGTGCATTTCAGTTATTGATTTGTAGAAACAAGGCAGATCACTCTCCAACAACATGAGAGATGGACAATTATCAAGACAAATAGTAAACAATGTTTTATTTTATTTACAGTGATTTTTGGGGGTGTCAAACCTCTACTTTGAAAATTGCATAATATGGAACCAGGAGGTACCGCAGCCCGTAATAAATGTTAATGGGCCCTGTCTCAAAAGTAATATAAAATGAAGCTACACATGTCACAAAGGCATCTGCATTTTGAAGACACTTAAAAATATCATGCGCCCTCCTCCCCCAGGGCGATTTATTTATCTGATTAATCTGATCTAGTTACTTCCCCTCTCCTTTCAGATTATTATTCTACCTTCAGCATAAGAGCCTCTTTGCCCAGAAAATTTTCAGAACCAGAATAGTAGAGGGTTGATGTAGCATTTAACACTGGATATAAATACAATTTTTAAATGTCAATTTCATCAGCACCAGAGCAATGTAAATACTTTTAAACTTTGCTCTAAATGACAGCTAGGTTGGAGTTCCACCATATATCTCACTTAAAATTCTGGTTATCCTGCAATCTCATTGCCATTGTGCTTTACACGTGTAAAACCTGTTTAAAAAAATTAAACTACCCACCAGCCCTCCCCCCTAAAAAAAAACACCTTTAAATTACATTTCTAAAATTCCTATTTGGCAACATTTCATCTTTATAGAGATTAGGCTCTTCATCCCATTGTCAAGCTCTTCCTTGATTAAAAGCAGTCACCAAAGTGGAGAGAAGTGACTAACAAAAAAAATCCATGGATACCATGTACACCTTACGGGCAGTAAATGCAGAGAGCTACAGAAACTGAACATAGTTTTGTGGAATAAGTCCTCTCCTGCCATTTAGAGTTCCTTCAAGCCAACCTGGTTCTCTGGAAAATTGCACTACAAAAGGAAGAAAAAAAGTTTTTATTAGTGTCTACTGTATTTTTAGTACACTTGCAGCTTCAACTTGTATCTCCCTGGAAAATTCCCAGCAAAACATTAAACCTTTTCCACAGAACATAGTGAGTAAAAGAGGAGGTTTCTGAGTAAATAATTTAAATATTAGTGTGTGTCACCTAGGAGCTAAATGCCAGAGACCTGAGTTGTGCATGAGCACCAAATCTGGTGGGTTTGGTGCAGGAAGGTTGGGCATTTTTGATGAGCAGACTTAGAAGATCAGGACACGGAGAAGGAGTTTGAAAGAAATATCTGGGAAGGATACAAGGTAAAAATGCTTGCAGAGAACCACCTCAAGAGGAAGATTAGATCTTGATTCTTATCAGGGACTGCTGAATTGGCAATGTTTGGAAGTTCAGTGGGGAGCAATTAGGGTTCTAGCCAAGCATAGTAGGGGAAATTTTAGAAGTTGAGAACACGGCAAGACCAAAACCTCCTGGGGGTGGGGTGAGTTTGAAGGCTTGGAGCCATGGGGAAAATTTTACTACAAGAGATTCAAGGCATGTGAAATGTGGGAGGGAGACTAGAGACAGGTGACTTAGGCTCCAGGACTTTGATTACAAGGCTATAAAACTGCAGTCTAGACAGTTGGACTGAGGCTAGAGCTCTGGCACCCTACAAGTCAGCCAGGGCTGGCCCACAACATTTTGGCAACTGAGGCGGGGAGCTTAAATGACAACCCCAATCCCCTTGCTTGGGTCAAAACTTTGAAAGGTCTCAATTCTGCCAACTTCCTGTTCTACTCCTCTCATGGTACTCTACCATCTCTGTGCATCTTGAGCAGAGAGAGTATATGTACCAGCAGCAGACACAGTTTTCTACACTCTGGATCCTAGGGGTGCCCCCCCGCACAGTCTGGCACCTGAAGTGGCCGCCTCAGTTCACCTCATAGTAAGGCCAGCCCTGAAGTCAGCAGGATACCAGAGTCCAGGCTCCTCTCCAAGCCTGAACAGTGACACTGAAAGTTTCAAAGTGCACAAGGTCACACAGGCCAGCTGCAGGTGTCTTATTGCCAGGGCTCACCAAACCGCGGCGAGCCGCGCTGTCCGTCAATCTGCGCATGCGCAGATCGCCCAAACCCGGCTCTTCCGGGTTACAATCTACTTGCCACGTATTTGTCAAGCCCTGCTTATTGCAGTGTAGACATGCCAGCAGGCACTTCGGTTCCTTGACTTTCCATAAAATTTAGGCTTTTAAGTCACTTAATGGGGCTTGGGTACTTCTGAAAAATGTGCCATGTGCACTCGTTTTGCTCTGTCCCAAGGTGAATACTATCACCAGGCAATAACAGAATGCCACTGCTCAAGCAAGCAGTGTCAAAATAAAAACTGTAGTTTAGAGAGGACTTAAAAAGGCAGAGAGCAGAAAACTGACTTCAGATTTTAAAATGATACTTTAACAGTTATAGCAGTAATCTGCCAGCATTATTTGCAATGGAAGGTTTTCATTAAAAATTTACCAAAGGAAAAAATGTACATAGAAAAGTACCTTTTAAAATCTCTCCACTTACAGTACTATTAATAATTAGCATGCCTTCCCTCCCTTTGTCACCTACATGCCATGATTATGATGGAGGGGAGCAATCAGACAAAGTGTATACAATTCAAAGGCCCAGTTTAAGAACTCCAAAATAAGGTATTTATATAGTTCAAAGAGTTGAAGTCAATGGGAGCTGAGGACCTCTCCCAGACTGAAGACCTAAAATTGGTGGAGAAAAGAAAATCTTTGGTGAGCTACATGAGATCACTGCATTGGCAGCATTAGGAGTGAATTTTGAAGCCATTTTATGACTGTTTAGATTTCAGTGTGAAATGTTCAATACGATATTTTAGGCTGTATCCCATAGACCTTAACATTTAAAAATTGGATTTCTAAGCCAAAAATCATTTTCACCCCAAGGAAACCAGAAAGGGAACAGCAGGGATGTACCTCGCTTCTGACCCTGTAACAATAGAGTTCTTTGTTTGGGGAGTTTGCATACCATCTATCTCCATTACACCTGGCTCAAGGCAACATTGGTGTGTCATTCTTCTGAAGATAAAATTCACAGAGGTCTTGTGAAAATTAAAAAGGGACAAAGTAGTAAGTAGTAAGATCACCACACTGACATTGATCTGGCTTTATTAACTGTGCCCAGATTAATAGGCCCTAATTATAACCTGCTCTGATGCCCCATTTTTCTCCATGCATCCTTTTCCTGAGTGTACTGTACAAACACATTAACTCTCACCAGTCAGTCACTCTGCAATCATACACACTGTGTCTTTAAGTTCTCTTTAAATGCAAGTTGTTCATATCCAATGTTTCAGGAAAATCTCTGGCTAAAGAGCAGCTCTTTGGTGTCCCCTTTCTGTCATTTCTCCTCAATCAACAAAGATTACAGTCCTTATCACTTCCTCAGATCTGCCTCATTTTAAAAATACCTTGCAGCACTAGGCCTCAAACTGCTACGATTCATTACTAGACCAAGCAACCCAACAGGAAAGATGCTTTGTGTTGGCTGGGGATAAGAAGACACAATATTTGTGGTTTAAAAATACAGAGCAAAGAAATTAAAAAGAATTATGACACGACATTAACCACAGCCCAAAAAGACTGCACTATACTGCCGATCAAAGACTGATTCTCAAAAGCTATCACCTCCTGGGACAGCAGAAATACCAGCTGATAAACCTGCCCGTCAATGGACTGCCTTCTCATTTCCCACTGCAGTATCAGTATTTGTCCTTTTTATCACATAATGGAGGAAAATTTGGGGAGAGGTTCTAAGGTGAAGATCTGTCAGTTGAAGTAAAAAGAAGGGCCACAGGGAAATCTCTAACACACATGCACACACATCCCAAAACAGTGATGGACCGTACAATCTTCCCAGTTTTACCTAGTTAAGCCAAATGGCCAGGGATACCTCTAATTGCAAAAACCTATTAGGTCCATGATTTGGGTCCCTAACCTCTCTGGCTGACAGATGCTGTGACTGGATGACGGGATGGATCACTTGATCATTGTCCTGTTCTGTTCATTTTCTTTGAAGCAGTTGACATTGGGGATATCCATTTCAACAGAAATATATGGCTATCCTAGATGTTATTTATTCTACAGTGTCAAAATTGTGTCCCAACTCTTCCCAAATGGAAAATCTCCAGCTGTATCTGACAACCTTCTAAGATGTGGTTTTGTACTGTCTATATGACAATTGCTTCCAATAACCCTGCCAGAGAATGTCTAGCCTGCCACACAGAGTGAGCAGAATGTTGGCCCAGTTTGACATAGAATACAGGGCTGTTGAAAATACCCATACACTAATGATAATACTTAGCACATTTTGCTAGCAGATTTCCAGCAAGGGATAAAAAAACAATTTATAAAAATTAATAAATGCAGCTTCAGTATCCCTGCTCCACAACCTGAGGCCTCCACAGGTGCACAGAACATGCAATGCCCATGTGTGGACTCCCTAGATCTTCCCTCCTCTCCCCGTTCCCCCAAACTGTATTGGTTCTGCTATGTCTGGAGATACCCCTGGAGGAGGGTGGGTAGGGATTTGTCCTGTAGTGGGTAGGATTTGGGTGCAAGATCATACAGTGACAGAGCCATGAATGGAATCCATACCAGCCCCGAGCCTTAATCCTTAGACCAATTACTGAACACCAACAGGTACTGTGTTAAAGTACAAGTTGGGTAGGAAACAACTGTGTAATTTATATTTTTAGTCTGTGTACATTAAACGAAAATGCAATTCTGATAAGACAGGACTCAGTAAAGCAGAAGTAACTGCAGATACTCCTGACAATTTAATTGTTCTGAAGTCCTTCTCTGCAGAATTAAATGGGAAGTGAGGAGTCCATAATCAAAATGATTAATCCATTCTTTATGGACTGTCACAATTCTCTCCTAAACAGTTTTCTGCCCAGAGTGAATTAATACTACCCTCACTGTAAACACACACACACACTCCTTCATGGGATCTCACTGTAATCTCTCCCTCCCTCCCACCCCCCCGCCTCCTTCATGGGATATCCAGGCTACAGCTACACAGGGTTCGAAAATTTTCAGAAGCAGAAAAGCATATTGTTCATTGGAGTCTGATCCACTCATCCTGGGGAATTCAAGAGGAAGAGGAAAAGCTATTATTGAATCTAGGACCAGGCACATGTCCATGACAATATAAGTGCTGGAAAAGCACTATTAGATTAATCACAGAGAGGCTAACAGCAAAAGCAGAAAAAAGGAAGGGGAAAGAAGAACAGAAGAGAGAAATGCAGGAAGCCTGAAAAAACAGCAAAAAAAGTGACAGAGCTGGAGGGTGGGGAGAAGAGACAGATAGAACCCTAATGGATGCAACACCTTTTGTCAGACACTAATTTAACAGTTACTTTAATGGTTGATATTAGCTGTAAGTCAACTTGATTGATGCATTGTCATTTTGATAGTTAAGGTTATTGGTAGAGCAGCAGAATTGATGCATTATTACTTTAATTCTTCATTTGGGGGCTTATTAGGCCACATGGGAATTTAAATTGAGTAAGTGAAGAGCATGAATTGGTTCATTGGAGTTTGATTTCTGTATAAATGCACCAGAGGGTAGATACTATAATAAGTGAAGAGACAGGTGCCTTTCTGAAGGAGTCTCAAAAGAATGGCTGAAAATTAGGAGGTGGCTTTTAAAAATGTAAAGAACATTGATACCTTTTCCTTTCTGACAAAGCTTGTTTATGCTGCGTCCAAGTGAAAATCGTTATGGAACACTGTATCATCATGATATGTCTAGTTACCATCTTGACCATGTTACTTCTATGACATTTCCACTTTCCTGTCTTATTTTTAGATGATAAATTTTGCCTTCTTTTTTGCTTGCCTGCCTCTAGGACATTGAGTGATACCAAACCAAAATAAATAAAAAGCAGTGACTTCATTGGTGAGGCTGTAATTAGCTTTCACTATAAACTTATTTTTACTTCCCACCCCAGTCATGAATTTCTGAATGGTCCAAATTTTAGGAAGGATATTGTCTAAAAGTAGCATGACAGCTAAAAGCACTGCCCACATATTCAAGGGCAGAATTTGGCCCTAGGTGAGAAGGATTTCACCCCAAAATTATTATCCTTGTGCAAAGCAGGAGAGCAGTGCTGGTCCAGGGGGAGCGGACGTCCTGCTGGATAAACTGTACTGCTGCTCTGAAAAAGCAGCAACATAATTCCCAGATCGTGACTATCCCCATGGGCATAAAGTACCAGCTGGCAGGAGGGCCAGGCCATGAAACACCATGTCCTATTGGATGCACCAGGAAATAAGACAACTGGGTCTCACTCCTAGGATCCTTCCTTTTTACTATGAAAGAAGCTTGATCTCTGGCCATGTTAGTGCACAAGAGAGGGGAGGGTCAAAGCTCCCAACCTGCCCTTCTCCCCAGCTCGATGAGTGTGCAACATAGCGCAGGATTAAGGTCTTAGCATCTTGTGTTAAAAAGCCCACCTTGTACACCTTTGCTTCCAAAACCCAGATTTTTCCGGTACGTGGATCTCTCTCTACTAAAGATCCCTCCTAGCCATGCTAAAAAAAAAAGGTAAATTAAAATAACTTGCATTAAGAGACTTTGAAGAGAACAATCATTTAGCTAATTTCTTTGTAAAAGGTCTCCCACCTAACTTGATGCAGACGTGATCTGCCTGCAAGGCAGCTCTGTGACAGGAAGCACGTCCACCCAGCACATTCCTTTACTGTGAGTATTGGAGGGAGGGAGAGAGAATGTGACTGGGGGGCCCAGGTCTCCACATCTCTTGTAACATACAGAACTGAAACCTGGAACATACTTGTTTGGGAGAATGTCTCTGCACAGCCAAACAAAAGTTTGTGCTATATGATATTTCTGCTTTAAATTAAGTTTGTTTTTTCTGGGGGGTTTCTTTTTGTTCAGTGAAAAAGATATTTTGCTGAGCTCCAGTTATTCTAGCCTGCTAAAAAGCTCAGAAGGAACATTCTGGTGAGGCTGCATGGGGAGGGAGGTGATGGAAAGATCTTGGTTTCGGAGAAACTTTCCACACACACAGTTTTGGTCCAATACAACAGTTAGTAGGGTGCACTCTGGAGCATAATAGCCGTCTTGAACTACCTTTTAAAAAATGGCTGTGGGGTCATTTTTTAGCTGTTCTTGTCTGTATAATTTTTTCCCTCTTTTTCCTACTGGATCTAAGCTAGGAACTTGGAATCCCCCTACGTAGGGGCATACATACAGAGATTCTCTTCCTTGGTGTTTGCGTATAGGTCTAAGCACATATCAGTCAGTATATTTAGCTGAGCACAATTAAATCCTTCTTTCTACTAGGACAGTGTGTCACACTTTCAGGGAAACTGCACATGTGGACCACTCCAGAAGCAGTCATATCTCTGAGGTCTCCAATCTCCAGCCATCAGCTGACTCTGGGGCAGGGACTTGTCCCACTCCTCTCTCACCAGGGGCTTTCAGGCTACACAGCTTCACACTAAGATATCCCCCAGCAAGCCAGTTTACCTAATTGGCAGTGCCTGTGCATTGCTTTCTCTCAAAGGGTTAACAACTGTGCATTGCCAGCAGTTGCAAGATACCACACAGCTCTAAGCAAGCAAATTACTCAAGGTAAGAGCATTACAGAGAAAACACAAAACCAAACAGACTTAAAGATGGGTCACCATCAGTCTTATGGACCCTTATATGCCAAAGTCTTTCTAACCCTTTGGCAAAGATTGGAGGTTCTCCTGGGACAGAAGCTCCTGTCCACTGACTGGATCAGAAAAGCCACTAGCTCATCCTTTTATAGCAGTGCTTTTTTTACCTGAAACCCATAGACTATGTCTGAAGGGTCCACAAAAGGCTGGCGTTGCCACAGAACCATGGTTTTCAATCTGTGGTCTCTAGATCCACACTTCCACTCAAAATGAAAACAAACAGACATAAAACAGCAGTTTTTCCAACAAATCCCCTTCTTTCTTACTAAGGCTACATCTAGACTACAAGCCACTTTAGAAAGAGAACATCTAGACAGAGAGCCGCTTTTTCGAAAGAGCGTACCCACACAGTCTGGATGTTCTCTTTCGAAAAAGCCCTGTTTGCATTCAAGAACACCTTTTTTCAAAAGAGCACTTTTGAAAAAAGGCGTTATTCCTCGCAAAACGAGGTTTACCGCGGTCGACAAAACTGCGGCATTCTATCAATTTAATTTTGAAAGAATGCGGAAGCAGTCTAGATGCAGTGGAAGTTTTTTCGAGAAAAACCTGTAGTCTAGACACACCCTTAGTCTTGAGAAAATTCAGCCTGAGCCAGTATAAGCAAACACCCTATAGGGTGGGACTTCTCTGGAGTTATTTAGTTCCAGTGATTCAGCTGAATCACTCTGTAATGGGTTGCACCCACCACTAGCAAGCATCACCCAGGGTGAATTTCTCTTTAGATATTTGAGGTGGGGCTTCACTGACTCAGCCCTCTGGCAAAGTCATACATAGTCTGTGAAATAAACGACGCTTCAGGGGGTAGCCGAGTTAGTCTATAAAGTGCTACAACCATTTCCTAAACCATTTTTAAGTTTATCCTGTACAGTTTAACAAAACATGTAGATGGTATCATGAGCTCTGTCAATCTGTTTTTTTACTTCTCCAGATGTGTATTTCCCCTCTCCCCTATTTATTTTGGCTCTGCACATCCTAAACTCAAAACCCGTCATCTGAAGAAGTGGGCTGTGCCCATGAAAGCTCATGATACCATCTACATGTTTTGTTAGTCTATAAAGTGCTACCAGACCATGTGAAATAAAAGTAAGGCCAAGCCTTTTGGGGGCTCAAGTCCAACAGGGTCCTCGTTACAGAAGGGACAGAAAATCCCAAGCATTGTTACAGGCTGAGGACCGACTGGCTAAGTAGCAGCTCTGCAGAAAAGGACCTGGAGATTACAGTGGATGAGAAGCTGGATATGAGTCAACAGTGTGCCCTTGTAGCCAAGAAGGCTAATGACATATTAGGTTGCATTAGGAGGAGCACTGCCAGCAGATCTAGAGAAATGATTATTCCCCTTTATTCAGCTCTGGTGAGACCACATCTGGAGTATTGTGTCCAGTTCCAGGCCCCTCACTATAGAAAAGATGTGGACGCACTGGAGAGGGTCCAGCAAAGGGCGACCAAAATGATTAGGGGGCTGGAGCGCATGACCTATGAGGAGAGACTAAGGAATTTGGTTTGTTTAGTCTGCAGAAGAAAAGAGAGAGTGGGGATTTGATAGCAGTCTTCAACTTGCTGAAGGGAGGTTCCAGAGAAGATGGAGAAAGGCTGTTCTCAGTAGTGATGGATGGCAGAACAAGGCGCAATGGTCTCAAGTTACAGTGGGGGAGGTCTAGGTTGGATATTAGGATAAACTATTTCACTAGGAGGGTGGTGAAGCACTGGAATGGGTTACCTAGGGAGGTGGTGGAATCTCCATGCCTACAGGTTTTAAGTCTCGGTTTGACAAAGCCCTGGCTGGGTTGATTTAGTTGGCCTCAATGTCCAGGCCACTTCCCTCAGAGACTAATCTGGAATTGGAGGACCCACAGACTACCCCAGGTCACAATCTGTAAAGAGCATCTTGTACTATATTGCATAGGCTCTAAAATTCCCTGGGCCACTTTCCCACAGTCCCATGGCATCTCTACCCATACCTCAGTGCTTTGTCCAAAAGGAGTCCCAACAACCCACTCTGGGCTCCTACTCCCTCTCTCCTGCTTCTGGCAGCACTGTCCTGTCCAGGGTTCTCTAGCTGCATCAGTCAGCCAGCCAGACACCATCCACACTCCTACAGCTCCAGCAAAGAAACTGCAGCTCTTTTTCTACTAACCTGCTGGATCCCACAGAGTTGTTCTAGGCTACTTGGAGAACCTCTCTATTGCCCTTTTCTGGAGCAGAATGTAGCAGAGCAAAAAGGCCTATAGCAGGTAGCCTTAGGGCCTAGTCCATCCCATCACACTCCCCAAATGCTGTTTAGTTCCTTCAGGAGCTGCGGTAACCTTTCCCTCATGCAGAAGAACACAGCCAGACATAAAATTAATTAACTTAATGCTTCCTAAAGATTACAGAATCAGAGAAATGTAGGGCTGCAAAAGACTTTGAGAAGTCATCAAGTTCAGCCCGTGCTGAGGCAGGACCTAGTAAACTTAAGTCATAGGTGTTGGTCCAACCTGTCCTGTCCTGAAAATCCTCCAGTGCTGGAGATTTTACAGCCAGATTCAAAGCTTTACTAACAGTATAGAAACATTTTTCCTACTATCTAATTTAAATGTCCCTTGCTGCAGATGTTGCCTATTACTTCTTGGGGAACAAGTGATCACAGTCCTCTGTCATACTATGGATGTTGGATATTGTGTAATTGAATAATCATGTAACCACATAAAATATCAGTTACACAACTATTTGAAAGTCTCTGGGGGCAGGACTGGCAGCCAGTGTGCTCTGGTCCCACTCCTAGGGAGCCCCCTGCCACCCTGCTCTGCTGCCTATCAGAGGTGGCAAGCAGGATCTGGTCTATGAGGGGAGCCAGTTCAAAACCAGCTCCTCTCGTGGATTGGCAGCCTACCAGCCTGCGCTGCTGCCTACAGAGGCAGCAGTGTAGGGTGGCAGCAGCCCTTGTCAGAGGGTCTGAGCTCTGTAACAGGCAGCAAGGGAGTAGGGGTGGGCGGCAGATCCTTGAGAGCCAATACACATGGGGACCTGGCTTGAAAGCAGGCTCTGTGTGTGTACTGGCTCCCACCTGCATGGGAGGCAGCAGCACAAGGGTGGTGGTAGAGGGTCAGGAGGATCCAGTGCTCTGGGGGAGCCTGTTTAAAGCCAGCTCCTCATGGGCACCAGCTCCTGCTCTCCCCCCCCCTTGCTGCAAGGGGGAGGGAGTGTGTGTAATTGACAGGATTAACCGATAAGCCTAAACTTATCGGTTAATCATTTACTCAACTATACACTAACATCCCTATCATGTACCTTAATATATTTAAAGACTTTAGATGTCTCCTCAGTCTTCCCCCACCCAAGACTTAAGTATGCCCAGTTTTTAACCTTTCTTCATAGGTCAGGCTTTCTAAATCTTTTATAGTTTTTATTGCTTTTCTCTGCATTCTTTCAATTTACCCATGTCTTTCCTGAGGTGTGGCACCCAGAACTGGACAGTATATTCCAACTGAGTCCTCAGAAATGCCCAATTGAGCAATTACCTCCTGTGTCTTACATAGGACATTTCTGTTACTGCAATCCAGATTATTAATCTTTTTTGCAATTTTATCACATTGTTGAATCATATTCAGTTTGTGATCCATTATAATCCCCCAGAACTTTTTTTAGTACTACCATATAGCTATATATTCCCAATCTGTTTTTTTCCTTCCTAAATGCAGCTGTCTTAATTGAATTTCATCTTGCTGAATTCAGACCAGTTGTCCAATTTGTGAAAGTCAACTTGAATTTTCCAAAATGCTAGCAACTCCTCCTCACTTGTTGCAAACGTTGTAAGTGTCCTCCTATCCACTCCTTTACCAAATTAATTAATGAAAAAAATACTGGTTAGTACTGGATACTGGACTGACCCCTGTGTGATCACACTAGAAACACCATCCTAATTTGCAGCAGAGTTTCAGTATCTGTCACACAGTGCATATCAAATTTCTGACACTAGTATCAAGTTGAACAGCTGGGAATAAATTAAGAGGAAGCAGGTATGCTTGCCAAGAGAAGAATTTCCTGGCTTTTCTGGGTCAGTGTGCCCCTTATTTCAGCACACAGATCTCAGCATATTTTACATTTTCAGGAAATGAATTCCCAGATAACATGGGGTCCTTCAAACTGCACAGAACTTGGGTAAGCATTTTGATCAACTTAAGTTTTGGGGAGTTTTCAGCATGCCCATGTCTTGAGTCCTCATAACAGAGGCAGTTGTAGGGTACTCTTTCCATTGGTTTGATATTTCCCAAATAGCAGCACATAGTACATCACATTCATAGGGCAATAACTTCCAAATACTGCATTATTTAAAATCCTTCATAACAGCTCCTGCTTCCACGTCCTCCCATTTTCTGTGTTCTTCTTTGTGATAGAAGCCAAACTGGTTTTTAGGGGTAGATGACATATCCAGCCCCCTCCTAGATCTTGAGGAATTTAACAGCAGCTCCTGCTAGCAGAAGGGCATAACTATAAGAAAAGCTCCTGACAACCCAAATTCCGTAGACCGAAGTAGCTGAGTAGAAGCCAGCTAAATAAGCTAAATTTGGAATACCCTTGGACAAATCAGGGTGGTTGACAAGTATGCCCTAAAAGGAGGATCTCTTTATGGACATCCATATTTACCTATACTTCTGTGTTCACAGACATATCACTTGGCCCCATGTAACACATACTCACTCCCCATATGCATATATTCACCACTCCTTATGTATTCTCCCCTGCCCCCCAACAAAAACACCTTATCCTTTTGGCTAAAATGTTGCATACTTTCTAAATCCTGAGGTAAACTTTTAGGAAAGTTCTATGGAATTATATAAAGCTAAGTGTGTAAAAAGGAAGGTTCACCTACAGAGATGCATTTGGAAGCACAGAAAAGTAAGTGCCTCATCACCTGAGCCTAGAGTATCATCACCATAGTGCTCCAATACTCTCCCAATAAAATTTATAGCAACATGCCAGAATCCATTGGGTCACAATCTATTTGTAGTCAGACACCTTAGTATATCACTGATAGTTATGATTATATTTTGTCTCCCATAGAGGAGGGTTTTCAGTTTGCTTGGTTTTATTGTTTAACATTTGTGTGCACAGTACTTACCATCTTCAAAAACTGCTCCTATTTGAAAAGATAATTCAGAGCTATGTTCTGCCTCACAAGGGTACACTGCTCTGGCTCTTCTGTTGGTAACACTGAAAATGGGGTACAAAATGAAATATACTTATTAGCTCTTTAAGCACCAAATTTCATATGCAAAATTCTGTGTTCCTAATTTGCACATATAGCACAATTACAATGTCATAGCTTGCCATTTCAACTTCTATATCCCCAATCTGTATGTGTAATCATACTTATGTATACACACTTGTGCATCTAATTTTTAAAAACAAGCTACATAGAATACTGCCCAAGGAAATTAGCAATGAAACAAACACTAGGTAAAGGATACTGTACTTAACTTTAAAATAATATTTAGCTATTGAGACCCTTTTCTTCAGGGAACTTCAGTTTCTTGTTTTTAGTGTTCCTCTAAGCAGTCCTGTATTTGAACTGTTCTAATACTTTCTTACCATACAATAGTCTTAAAAGCCATGGAAGTAAAATTTTAAGATACCACTCTAGAGATGTATTGAAGAAGTTTATAATGAAATATCAATGCAATTTTTCTAGGATAACTACAGACCTCTGCAGCTACTATGACCAGAAATCTTAAGAGCTTTTTTGGCTTGCCTTATTTTAAAATGTTTTCCTGAATAGACAATAACTTGGTACTTAACGATGCCTTATTTTGACAAAGCACCCGTGTTATTAATTCATCATTTGTTGAGGCCTGGCAGCAAAAAAACTGTACAGAAATATTGGAAGAGACTGTCCCTGCCCGCAGTGAACTTGCAGTGAAAAGGACAATACAGCTGTAGCAGAGTGTAAGAGATGGCCAGAAACGGGATCTATGACAAAGGGGTGCACAGGATTTGTTAGCCTGTCTGATTGCTTCCCTTTGCAAAGTAAGCAGTGCAGCATTCCTTTGTTGTGAGGAGGAGGAAGGATAATGATGGGCTTCACAGAAGAGAAAGGTTTTAAGAAGGAAAATATGAGATGATAGAGGCTAGTGCATCCTAGGTGGAAGGCACAGGGGAAACATGGGAAAAGGCACAGTGATGAGATGGGACAGGGTGAAATGAGTGAGGAGAAAAAAAAAGAAGAAAGTAGAGACATGGACAGTGGAAGAGTTATACAGAATCTTGAAGGCAAGGACGAGAAGCTTGAATTTGATATGGACAGCAAAGGAATATTGCAAGAGTTGTGCTTTGATGAAGGGGACAACTACCTGTAATAATGTCAATTGCCAAGGAAAACAGCAAGATAGATATCATATGAGCAAGAAGAACATGTCCACTTGAGACAGTTTACACTGTTGGCATCGTCCTTCAAGCAGTTATACTACAACCTTAAGCATCACGGTTGGCATCGTCTTTCAAGCAGTTATACTACAACCTTAAGCAATCTTTTAGCAAATGGCTATATTCTTGAATTTCTAATGGCTTCTGTATTACAGAGGTCTTCAACTTTTATTCATTTTGGAGATGTGGGGCACGTTGGAAATCTTAAGACAATCTGCAGAATCCCAAAGTTCGCAGACCACAGGCTGAAAACCAGTGTTCTATAGTACTAACAAACTTTTGCAGATCCCTTTAACATGGTGTGCGGACATCCAGGGATCTGTGGACCACAATAAGACTTACGTTTGCTTTTTCCTTATGGCAATGAGAGTGAGACGGAAGTAAAGAAAACATCAACAAAATTGAAGTATACATTGTACCTTTCAGCTTGTCTGTCACTCCCTGAGACAGACACGGGGAAGGGGAAAGACGACCGTGTTGGGGTTCTGGTAGCTGAGGTAGGTATTGCAGGAGACTGTGTATTCAGCCATGAGACCATTGATGAACGAATCTGACTGGGGCTAAACGAGAAATTTTTTCAGGACCGCATTAATAACTTGCATACAAATCTGCTGTCAGAAATATTTCATGTTGGACTGTGTGACTACAGGGAGCTCTGAGCTTCTAAACTCAAGATTTATGGGGTCACAGAACTGATTTTCCAGCCACAGTTCTGAATTTCTTGGCTCAAACTATTTGTCCTATGTGCCCTACATTCCAGGATAATGAGACGTCTCTCAAATTGGTGACATACATTATACAAATGCAAACATTCCTAATGTCTTATGTAATATAGGCAGTTACAATGAAAACACATCTTGTAGGCTATTATTTGAGCTGCCACTATGCCTTTACAAATTTTGACAAATCTATTTTTAAGATCTTTTCAGTACTGCACTAAGCCATGTGCGACTGGAGGATTTCAAAAGAAGTTGCAGCTATTACAATGGCGGGCTCGTGATGCTGCTCTCAGCTCTAGTAGTTACATTTGAGCATGGCATGGGCCACCTTGGCAGCTCCACAACTCCTGACAAAGGCCAAGATAAAAAAGCTTCACCCAACTGTGATATGGTAACAATGCTCACTGTGATGCTTCTGGACTAAGATCCAATAGCCATACAATATGGGAAGTTTGCTGAAAATTCAGACCAATCAGCTTATTTGGAAAATGGAAGTGTGTATACTTAGGAGTCATAATGAAGTTTGGCATAGAAAGCCAAAGTATAAAAACCCCCACTCTTTTTTTTTTATAACCTTATTTGCAGAGCACAGACAATGTGCTCATCTGTGAACATAACTGACGAGAAGTCCCAATGACCTTCTTCATGCAGGAATATTGCATATGTGCAAGGCTGGGGGCACATGTGCCAGGCGGGAGAAATAGTCCCTGTCAAGGGTTAAACTTCCATCAAGCATCCTGAAGGACTAACTTGACAATGCTTGCATATGCTAGTCTGGCTTACTTTAAGACCTTTAGATCATGAAAATCAGTATCAAGCTATTGGTGTCTGCAAATCTGGGCTTTAACAATTTTGGGCATGTAAAAGTCCAATAATGTCCAAAAAAAGTCCAATAAGTAACCAGTAATGTAGTCTGTATTTAAAAATTCCAACGTTTAAAAAGTCATACTTATTTTATTTACTTTTAACATTTCCCACTTTAAACTAGTGCCAAGCTGATTTCTGAAACCTGTATTACAGGCATGTCCAAAGTCCGGCCCGCGGGCCAATTGCGGCCCGTGTTCCGGTTTAATACGGCCCCACAGGTAATTTGGCAATATCTATCTTTTATGGCCCCCAACGAATCCATACGTATTGAGATGAATACATTGTAAAATCTCAGTTAATGTCAGTTGGTCTAAATCAGTTATAAATATATTTGACACAACATGTATACTTGGTGTTATGTTCCTGTTCATATTTTTTGAACTTAAAAGTTGACAGACAACCTTTATTACCAATAATATGTAATGTACTTTACAATGTTCCTGACATATGTTTCAGCTTCCTGGATTTTTTTTTTCATCTGGCCTTCAGATATGAAAGGCAGAGTGGTTTAACACCTGTTTAGATTTGTCATCCATGTGACGAAATGAAAAGTATGCTGTTTGCAATAAACTTTGCATAAAATAGTTAATTTGCATTTAATTTTAATGGTTCAAAGAATGTCAGGCAAAATGGTCGGCCCTCACTCATGTTCACTTTATCAAATCTGGCTCTCTTTGAAAAAAGTTTGGACACCCCTGCTGTATAATGTATAGAAAAAGGAAAGAAATATTCTGGGTTTGTTTTACTCTATTGTCAAAGTATCTCAGCACCCACTTAAGTCACTAAAAGTAGCAACTACAAACAGCTCAAGGATCTTCTACCAAATGAAGTGCCTCCTGGAATTGCAGATCAGATTTGATATCCTGGTTCTCAACCAGTGAATAATGAACACATTCTTTGATGAATATCAAAAAACACAAAGAAAATCCCCTACAAAATGTATTACTTTGTTTCTAATTATTTGACCAGTCATATCTGTGGAAAAAAACCTAGCTCTGTGTGTGTATGTGAGAGAGAGAGAGAGAGAGAGAGAGAGAAGGGATATGAATGGTTAACTGTCTAACTGGTGAGCATCACACTTACCTGTGTGATGCTTCTCCGGTACGGTTAACTGACAGCCCAGCCAGGCTGGAACAGCAGCGTGCCTGCCACAGGTGGGAGACTGCACCAGCCCGGCCAGACAGGGGGCACACCACCCAGTTGGGCTGGAGCAGCTCCCTGCCCTGCCTGTGGTGTGGTAGGCCTGACCTGCATTGGGCTGGGGATGGTCCAGCCCACCCATTCCTTCCACACCCCCATTCCACTCCGTTTAAATGGGTAGGTGTGTGCGACAGAAGGATGTGTCCAGAGAGGGATAAGGGAAGAAATGAAATGCTCAAATCAATATGTAAGTCTCATGCGATGTGAAGTATTAAGTAAGGTGATCGTAGCATATCAACCAATAAGACTGTACTGCCCTCACCTGAGGCACAGTGTAAAACTGAATACAAATGTAGATATAGACTTTTGCAGCTGAGTGTGAATTTAATATTTCTAAAAACCTTTAGAACTGCAGGCACCTCTGAGCTTTGTATTACTCCATCCCCCACCTTTTGATGTATTCACTTAATATGATTCAGCTGTAGAGAAAGCACTGCAGTACTGCTCTTGAATTCGCCTGTCAGTTTCAGCTTGCGGTTACAGAGCAAGAGTTCATGGTCTATGATGCGGCAATGAAAAACTCTATTTCTGAACATAACATGGTGAAACGATCACTAAAAACAAAAATATGAAGCAGCCACCTGACCCACTTGTATTTTGCTATTTTCCTCTTTTATTATACTTTTTACATACAGAACTGGGAATTTGATTTGATTTTTAAACAGAAGTTTTTACTCAGTACAAAAAAAAATCTCTTTTCAACCACTGTAGCATTTTTTAAAGATACTTATGATATACTTATTTAAATAAAAAGAATTTTAAAGAAAGTTAACAAAAAGCCTTGTTTACCAAGATGATGATAAAAAACATACTAGTATACCTTATCTCAAATGTAAGGCAATCTGTTGAAGAAAGCCACTCTCCTAAAGGCTAAAATGAATGCAATGTATTTCCTGGGGGGGAGGAGGGGACCCTGACCTAATCATCTCTCTTTGAGAAGAAATGTTATTGCCTGGTATAGAGAATCTGGGGGGGGGGGGGGGGCATGAGGGAACAGCCTTACTGAAAATAAGCTAAAGATTTCATACTGACATTCAGAAACAAACTCTTCAAAACAAGATTTTATTGGATGTTTATCTGGCTGGTTCCTAAGGTAACAGCTACTGAGGGGCCTCTTATCTTGAGAGCAAGCATCAGAGAGCCTATGAAAAGAATCGACACACAACTTTTTAGAAAATAGGTTTGTTTCAAAGAAGGGTTTGGCAATGTTGTGTCTGTCATATCACAATGTATTACTGACAAAATTCTGTCAACACGTTTTTAAAATGGTGCATTACAGTAAGACATATTTCAAAAGGTATTGCCTATTTCTAATTCAATACGCGATCCAATATGCTCCAGCACTAGACAACACACTCCGTGCATATTAAGCTTTCCTGCTGTATAAAAACTCAGACTGTTTGGTTGGGGCGGGAAGAAATACACTGCAGTTTATGCTGTCGGATGGTTGTAGTTTGAGTCAGAGCAGGGGGCAGCATCCCAAGAGCAGGAACTCCCTCCTTTGTTCAAGAAAAAGGCCCAGAATATGTACAGTGTACACATACATCTTCATTTGCACAGAAGGGTATCAGCCAACATTGGAACAGAGGTTTCTTTAAACTTAGATTGTGACATCTCAGTAGAGCAGCTAACACATTAGTGCAATGATCTTTCATGCCAGTCTGGTAAATCTAAAGCATACTTCTACAGCAGCTGTCCTAGGCTAAAACACTTTAAAATTAGAATTTAGTTAGAACAAAATAAAGCATATGTATATCTGCATGCTGCAGTAACCACTGACCAAAGTCAAAGGCTGTTCCTCTTCCAGAAATCAAGAGTAATATTTCCTAGACTGAAAAGACTAAAAGAAGAAAATAGGCTGCAATTCATAGCCCATTATTCTGTATCCCTCCTAACATGAACACAGTTTATCCCATATAATATGACACAGTGATTCTAATGCACTGTTTCTAGCTGTCTAATCCACTTTTTCAGGAAAGAACTGGCTATGGCTTGGACTGTTTTTTGAAGGAAACATGTGAGTTCAGAGGCGAGGTTAGATTGTGCTTGTTTCAATGGAATTGCAGAAATGCTGGGCAGTGCTGCTCACATACAGGCTGAATTAAAACAAGTGCCAAATACTCACAAATACCTCCAAAAATTGAAGTCACAGAGTGGATGACAGTGATGAAACAATAGCAGGCTACAAAAACGAACATGACGAGTGTATATTATTTCAGTATAATTGGATCATGTCTTTTTTTAAACCAGTTTAAATGTGTTCTTCCTCTAAAATAACTTAAAGACCTCAGATAATCACACAGAAGGAATATAACATGGTTCAAGACTGTCATTAAAGTCACCTGCCACCTGTACAGAAATTGCGAATTTGCTTCACTACCCAAAGCTACAGAAAGGAACCACATAAGGTTTCCAGTTAGGTTATGTGACTACAGACATAATGAGGCTGAATACATTTGGTAGTCAGACAAATAGGAGTAACTACGTCCAAGACTTTCTTTGTGTTCAGAACCATTGTTGTTTCCTTCTTCCCTCACCTTCTCACAGCTCCTTTGACACTGGTTTTCTTCTTCAGGATTTCAGCCATCCTGAGATTTACTGCTGCTTTGCTTTTATCGTTAGTTTCCTCACTCACTGTTCACAAACATCCAGCAATGCATTTGGTGATGATTTAGGGAATCAATCTATAGAAAACTTATGAATTCTGGTTTATTTTATTGAGCTCTGTGTACAACTCTAACTCTGATATACTATATAATTGAGAAATCTCTTCTGTTTGTCTGTTCAAGAACTCCTCCTAAACTAGGACAACCAAATTCGGTATACAACTTCCTCTTATCATAACTTAAGGTAAGGGTTTGATTATGCCAGGAAAAAGGCGTGTGCCTAGAATGGGATTGCTTCTCATAAAGCCATACAGAAAAGAGACAGAATCACCAGGCAGGTGAATGCTCCAGTCCCAAGTCTCCCAGTTCCTCCTCACCCTTTAGGGAGAGCAAGAGGGGGGCTGAAGTGTCCCCTCTGCCCCCCAATTCATACAAGGACATTGCTGACTGTTCCCCTTCATCAGGGAGTAAATGAAAGTGCTCAGTTTGCTGCATTCACCACTCTGGCTGAGGAACTTAGGGAGCAGACGAACTTATACCTGCCCCAACCAGGGGACATGCATCCCTCCCTCAACTGTGTCCACTGGAACTGTAGAGGTCATGGGGAGGCGCTTCTCACCTAGCTCCAAGATGATGTGGTGAGAGAGGGCTGGGGTAGTCCTCTCTCCCCTGAGCAGCCTATCTATATACTAATCTCCCTAGCCCAGGGGTGAGCAATAATTTTTTTCTGGGAGGGGGGGGGCGGGCAAACTCTCAGCTCCGATTGTTTCCAATAGGAGCTGAGGATTGGGCTGGGGGCACAGAGATTGCACAAACCCTCCTCCTCTCTGCAAAGCAGAAAGCCTCAGGGACTGTGTTTTAAACTGCGGCAGCTGTGTTCCTGAGAGTCTTACCTAGCAGGGTGGTCTGCGGGCTGGATCCGATAGCTTCGCAGGCTAGAGCCAGGCCCTGGCCCATATTTTGCCTAGTCCTGCCCTATCCCCTCCCCAAAGCAATGATTTAAATGAAGCATGTATATTTAATTTTATTTTTCAAAAACCAGAAAAAGAGTTAGGGACCTGAGCAATGTCAGGAGAATCTTCTAGTTATTTAATAAACTAACCATGAGATGACAAGGGCCATATATTGCACAACCTGTCTATAAGAAAACAAAATGAATTGTTAGCATTCTAGTGACTCTTCTTTGGAAGGGCAATAAGTATATGAAGGAAAGCCTGAGCTGGAAGAATCCAATTAATTTCAGGTGATCTCAGGCAGGAGGAGTTTTAAGCCATGGAATTTCCCCAGAAGAGAGAAAAAAAAAAGTGAAATGTTAGTACAGCTGTGTAAAAATACAGAGATTAGGTGAGTCAGGGAGACAAAGCTGGGGAAGGAGAGAGGAGCAAAATGGGATCGAATTTTAGAGGAATAAGAAAACTTTTTTCCTACCAAACCAGACGGATGGGAAGGAAGCGGGCTGCAGGGAGCATGGGAGATACAATATTCTGGAGGAGCAGTCATGAAACTTCAAAACAGGATTCTTGACCAGAGATGAAACACATGCACAACATGAACAGTATGGTCAAAAGCAGAGATGTTACAACATGTGTAATTGTGTAACTGTGTAACCACTGAAAATGTCAACAGTTACATAGTTACATGCAGGATGGCAGGCAGCTCCCCAGGAGACAGTGCTCACTTGCCAGTGTGCGCTGTTGCCTTTAAAGATGGCTCCCTGTGCATACCTGTTCCCACCTGCCTGATATAGAAACAGCAGCGCAGGATGGCAGTCAGCTCCCCAAGAGTCAAGGTGTGCAGAGGTACAGAGGCAGCAGCACGGAGTGGCAGCCAGCTCCTTGGAAGCAGGACCAGGAGCTGCGTGTAACCGTTTGGATAACCAACAAGCACAACTTATTGGTTACCTGTTTAAGTGGCTACACTCTTAGATCCCTAGTCACATGTAGTACTAGTCACTAGTTCACAAACTTTTTGTGTGCATTTTAGAAGCAGCGCACAGATAATACAGCTTGTGTCTATTGTCATGTGGTACATTGATAATATAATACTGGTTTTAGAATATTTTTATATATAATTTCCCATCATAGTCTTTATATATGAATTTATAGTACTATAGTAAATGAAACAATGAACTCACACTACTGTGGCTCTTTTGGGCAATGCTGACCATCACCTTGGCTCTTGAACCACTGAGATCTGAGTAGCACTGCTGTACGGTGCCTAGGGCCAGAGATCCCTGATGTAGGTGCTACTATAATAGAAATAATTAACAGCAGCTCTCTAGCACACAAAATATTGCAGAGCTCTGTGCTTTTTGTGTTATGTTTTTAAACAATGCATTTAAACATTGCAACTGCATTGCTCGTCGAACTTCAGCTGTGCATGACTGCATATTCCTTTGTTACAAATGATTACTGGATAAAACAAGGTGAAGGGCTGGCTCAGCTTGAAAATCTACACTACACATAAAAAATACTGCGTTATGTCAGATGTTCTTCATCAAAGCAATAAAATATTTTGTTCCACTTCGTGCCTTCTAGTCAAAGATCTTCCAGGGCTATTTCACACAGACACAAAAGCATTCTCATTTTAGGCATGAGGAAAAGTGAGGTACTGAATGATTAAATGACAAAAGTCACACCCCAAAGTGTTTCAGAACCAGGAATATTAAATAGATCCAATTATCATTTCTATGGCTCAAGTTATAAGATATTTCCCTTCCAGTTTCAGAGAGGAGACAACACATCAATATGACAATTCCCTTTTTGCATGGAGTTATATTAGTTCTAACTTTAAAAAGTGCAAACTTAAAAGTATGCTAAAAAGTGCAATGTGTACAATGCAGATGAAAGATCCCTCCCCCAGTCTAAAAGGAGGAATGACTAAACCCAGATCTCAAATAATTTGGAGGGACATCTAGTATGAAAAGAGGGACAAGAATGAAGTCATAGAGGCAATGCAGGGAACTGGAGGGGGACACTGTGCAGAGATCACGGGACAACAGCCACTGCTCCTCAAAAGCATCTAGGGAGTCAGCAAATGAGGTCCAGGGGAGCTCTGCCTGAATGTGTCATAGAAAGAAGGAGCAGAAGTGGGCCCCACAGTCACAGAGCATCTCCCCAGCCAGCATCCTCCTCCTGATTTTGTAGAGAGCCACTTTGGAGCATACTATGATGCAATGTCCTCCTAGGAAACAAAGCCAATTTTTGTTTTTGAGCAATTAAGTTACCCATCACCTTATTCACTGTACAGATAATAGCTCTATGGTGATTGATTTCCAACAACTACTATCCACAAGTCATAAACATCGGCAGAAACTTGAGAAACCAGATTCTCCTGAATTCCATCTGCCCTAGGCTCAGAATGGTATTTACAAGAGCTGGGCAGAGAGCAATAATTCCATTTTATGGGAGATTTAGAAATATGATTTAGAACAAAACTCCAAAACATTGAAATGCTCCACAAGAGAGAATTACTTCTCTCCACCTAACTCTACTGGGAACCCTGGCTCTAGGACTATCCACTGGGTAGGCTGGGCCAGGACCTGGGATATTAGAGAGCCCACCCAAGACTGCTGAGGAACCAGCTGGGCAAGCTGACAGGAAGTCAGGTAGGTTTAAATCTGCCTGAGAGACATGGTTCTATTAGAAACCTGACTGGTTTCCAGGATACTTTCATTAAAATTGATGTGACACAGTGGAATGTTTCAATGTAGATGCTTTGGTCAGTTCTGACAAAAAATGCCAGCTCTAGTATTGACACACAAGCGCTGTTAGAAGTTCTACACATTAGAAGCTCTACACACACCACTTTTTGTCTCTGTGCTTCCAGGAATCGGATTCTTCAACTGCTGTGCAAAGTTTAAGATAAACGGGCATTTTTTCACTTCTTTAGACACTTTTTCAGGTTAGGTTTATGGAGGCACCCAGTGGTTTGAAACAAAATAATGGTAATGTATTATGCATAAGATAAACAGGCATTTCAGGCATCAGTCTAAAACCCTTCTCCTCAAACTGCGACCCATTAGCAGAACTACCCTTCAGTTGCTACTAAAGCCTAAAGCTAAGTTTCCTTGCACACACTCTTCTGGGGTGGTTGTGGCTGGCAGATCAATGCAGTGATAAATCCACCAGCAACTCCACTGTCCTTCCCCCAGTCCACAGCCTTCCCTGAAGTCCCAAGCAGAAGAGTGTGCTACTTAAGGGCGGGGGGGAGGAGTGAGAGAGAGAGAGAGAGAGAGAGAGAGAGAGAGAGAGAGCGCGCGCGCGCCAGGCCACTCAAAATGTCACTAAGGAAAATATCTTTAAAAAATTCTTTCCTCAGACTTACTTCATTCACCTTTTTGCCTTTCAAGGTCAGAGATTTTTTTTATGACATTTTACATTTTGTACAAATAGTAAACTGGGGAATTCACTCAGTTTGATTTATGATAAAAAATGTCAGACTCCTTATGTTTTAGGCATGGCCATATTGTGAATTGAGCCCCAGTGTACTAGAAGTTGCAATGTCACTTTTTGTTCAACTAGAATCATGCTCACTAACTGCTACAGAGACTATTCAAAGTGACAAACTGCAAATTAATTGAAAATACAGGCATTTTTATGTGTTAATGTATTATATAGATCTAAGTCAGACCTTGAATAACAAGGGCTATTAATTTTAACAGGCGCTATATGTATCCAAGGACAGAATTTGATCCTATGTCTTGATGATAACATCCTACAATATGTAGACACTTCTTCAGGTTAGGTTTATGGAGGCACCCAGTGGTTTGAAATAAAATAATGGTAATGTATTATGCATAGAATACTTTACAAATGCAGCGCTCAAATAAATCATCATAAATCATCAAACTGCTAATAGTAAAACACCTTGACTTTCTGCAGGAGAAAGCTAAAATATAACCTAGCACAGTGATTCTCAATCAGGGGTATGTACACCCCTGGAGGTACACAGAAGTATTCCAAGGGGCACATCAAATCATCTAGATATTTGCCTAGTTTTACAACAGCCTATAAAACAAACTACAATTTCATATTAACAATGACTTGTTTATACCGCTTTATATACTATACACTGAAACATAAGTGTAATATTTATATTCCAATCAACTTATTTTATAATTATATGACAAGAAGGCAAAAGTAAGCAATTTTTCAGTAATAGTGTGCTGAGATACTTTTATATTTTTATGTCTGATATTGTAAGCAAGTAGCTTTTAGGTGAAATGAAACTTGGCCTGTATGTGACAATCAGACTCCTGAAAGGGGTACAGCAATATGGAAAGGCTGAGAGGTACTGATTTAGCAGATATAACTGTTGGATGCAGAACTGTACTTTGAGAGCCATTTTGAAACATGTGACAGGTCAGTTTTGTACTGACTTACTCCTTTGCTTCCCATGGTTACAGCAATGGAAACCAAATATATTCACTTCAAAAAGGTACTCAATTGCATCCAAACTAGGTAGGGACAGGGAACACATTTTTATGCATGTTTGTGCCAGTGCAATAGTCTTCTCTTTCAGAGCCAACTGAAATAATGTTACTTACTGATTGGTTGCCCAGTCTGCTAGGTCTCCACTCTCCAAAATAAGGTGATTTTTGTCAATCTCAGGGGGGCTGCTAGAGATGGCAGGAGTAGGAGATTGAGAAGAGAGAGAATCCATACTGCCAGTAGGAGTATCCTCCCTGGAAGGACTGTGATTGTCAACTAGAAGAGGAAAGCATAAGGATACCGCAAGTTAGGAAGATAACATTTTAAAAAAATAATCCTGCACACAGTAAATGACTTAATTAAGCAAAGTACAACATATTATATGGTGAAATCATAACGAGAAACAATTTTAATTCTTATGAGTATTCCCCCTTCCCCACCATCACCCTGAAGTATTTCCGAAACTATGGAACACAGTTTGCTCCACTTTTGTTAGAAGGTTACCTCTGCAAAGCAAACCAATTCAGGCATTCCTATGAGTGTTTGTTTATGACAGATTTCCTGTTCGGACTGGGATTCTTCAGGTCCCCTATCTTTGTTAAATAAAAGATTCTTAAAACAAATAATCTAACACAAACATTCTTGGTAATGATGTTTCAGCAATATAAAGCAGTAATCATAATCCTATCAAATGAAAGACTATGGAATTTACAGAGGTCACAATGGGCAACAGACCTATGACAAATACACAGTTGTGAAATACATAATATCTTTAGGACATTTTATGGTATTGCTGCTGTTAATTTGCAGCTGACCACATTGTTTTCTGGTCAGCTGGCTGTTTTACACACTTTTCCAAAAACATCACCTAGCGCGTAAAATATTCAGAGATGATTTATGTAGCTTTGTTTCTTTACCACTAGAAACCCTTCAAGAAACAAAGATCTATTTCATCGCAAACTATGACAAAGAAAATTACAGATATGCCACACCATTGTAAATTACTGTGTACAAGATCGCCAAGCAAAAAACTACATCTCATCGTATCATTTTACTTGGATCTATCTATTTACAGAGCACAGATTTTCATCTTTAAATGTATAGTTATATACATCCTTCCAGATATTTCTGAGACAGATTACAAATATTACAGTATCCAGCACAAGACGACCCCAATCTCAAATGGACCCTTTGGGTGCTACCATAAGATAAATATCCACGAGTAATATAAAGACAATCTTCACAGGATTCCCTCCATGCACCTCATTTATTCCATGACTTCCATTCTACTCCCACCAACATACGCCAACACATCTCAAGAAAGCTGTAATGAATACTATATTTAAAGTATAATATAATATAGTGATGACCTCTCAACCTCATCATTAGTTTGAGAGTTGAATATTGTGTACATAGTACTTTACATGGAAAAAAACTCACACCTATATCTTCTAACTCTATTAGTGACATAATTAATCCCCACAGAGAGTGGCTCAGTTTAATCTAATCTAATCTGAGTTGAGTGTTCTACTGTTTCACTGATTTGCATTCCTTTTCTCAAAAATCTGAATATTGTCAACTAGAAACCACTTTCGGGGGACAAAAGCATTTGTCCTCCACCTCACAACCAGTTACACCTGTCAATGCCTTCTGCTGTAAAAGCAGAAATTCATCAAAGCATTAAACTTCTCCTTCCCCAGACATCTCTTCACCAACCCCCTCAGTAATTTTGAAAGAACAACTTCCCTAGAGATTAAAATGACATACAACTAAAGACACTCAAGTGATAAAAGTGATCATCTGAAAATTTCTCCCTGAAGTAGCTACTAATTTAAGCATCTAAATTAGTCTGTAGAAGCAGAACATGAAATTCTGAGGAGGAGAATGCTAACCTCAGAAAATGAGTCTTTCAATATTCTAGCCTAATCTTGCACACTCTCAGAGCAGCTGCACCACCTTACTGCTCTGCAATGATGATGTGAGCTGATAATTCTTAGATGATGCTGTTCTAATTTGCTTGGCATGACATGCAACGATAACTGTTCAAGTGTCAGGTAAAAACTAATTCATCACATCTCATTTACAGGTATACATGTCAAAATCAGAAATACAATCTAGAGATGAACCAGTAATATTGTAATCTTATTTCATAAAGTAATTTAATTCTTTAAATAAACTAAGTTGTAACTCACATTTCCCCTTCAAGTTCTGCTTTTCAGAACCAGTTACACTGGTGACACCAGTACTCCCAGTCAACATAATCACACTCTTTTGGAGGATTTTGCCTGCTTCTGTGATGTGCTAACCACTTACAGTCACAAACTATCAAATGGGAATATAATCTATACAAATGCACACAGACAGGTCAAGAACAATGTTCTCTCTAACCTTTTCCATCTGTGTGCAGTTGGGTTTAAAAAAAAAGTTCAGTAGCTTAATTGATTCCTAATATTATTATGTTTTTCCCCATTTCTTCCACAATAAGAAGCACTGTCAAGTTCTATGTGTGTAAATGTGATATTGCATTACTGGACTGATATCTAATTCTTTTAGACCGGGGCACCAGGAACTTTCAGTTCTCCTTTCTCTTCCACATCCTCTTTGTTATAGGTAGCTTATATACAGCACAAAAAAAGCAGAACATGATTATTTTTGAAGTTCTTTGCTTTTACTTAAATCAGGTAGAGGACTGCTGTCCTAACAGTTTCTTAGGTGTTCCTCAAAGTCTTTATCCTTCTTGGTTTATCTTCTTTTATGACTATCTCTGGGTGCTCTTATGAGCAGTCTGATAGCCTGTTTGACTATCATTGGTATACTGATAATGCACAAATTTCCTTTCACCAATTCCAATATCTCAGTCAATCTCTAAAACAACCCTGCATGGATTGTCCTCAAGGTAACTATAACAGGACTGCTTGGAAATAGTAACCATAATATAATAATATTTAACATTCCTGTGGTGGGAAAAACACCTCAGCAGCCCAACACTGTGGCATTTAATTTCAAAAAGGGGAACTATGCAAAAATGAGGAGGTTAGTTATATAGAAATTAAAAGATACAGTGACTAAAGTAAAATCCCTGAAAGCTGCATGGACACTTTTCAAAGACAACACATAATAGAGACCCAACTTAAATGTATACCCAAAATTAAAAAACATAAAAACTAAAAAAGAGCCACCGTGGCTTAACAACCATGTAAAAGGAGTGAGAGATAAAAAGACAACTTTTAAAAAGTGTAAGTCAAATCCTAGTGACAAATACAAAGGAGCATAAACACTGCCAAATTAAGTGTAAACATGTAATAAGAAAAGCCAAAAAGGAGTTTGAAGAAGCCTACTAAACAACCAGTGGGGCCCCTGGACAATCGAGATACAAAAGGAGCGCTTAAAGACAATAAAGTCATTGCGGAGAAACTAAATGAATTCTTTGTTACCTATCTTTTAAATCAGCTTCTGTACCCAATGACTGGAAGATAGCTAATGTAACGCCTATATTTAAAAAGGGCCCTAGAGGCAATCCTGGCAATTACAAACCGGTAAGTCTAACATCAGTATTGGGCAAATTAACTGAAACAATAGTAAAGAATAAAATTGCCAGATGCATAGAAGAACATAATTTGTTGGGTAAAAGTCAACATGGTTTCTATAAAGGGAAATCATGTCTTACTAATCTATTAGAGTTCTTCAAAGAACTTCAAAGAGTTCTTCAAAGAAGGAGTCATCAACAAACATGTGGACAAGGGGGATCCAGTAGATATAGCATACTTTGATTTCCAGAAAGCCCTTGACAAGGTCCCTCACCAAAGGCTCTTACGAAAATTAAGTTGTCATGGGATAAGAGGGAAGATCCTTTCATGGACTGAGAACTGGTTAAAAGACAGGAAACAAAGGGTAGAAATAAATGGTAAATTTTCAGAATGGAGAGGGGTAATTAATGGTGTTCCCCAAGGTTCAGTCCCGGGACCAATCCTATTCAACATATTCATAAATGATCTGGAAAAAGAGGTAAACAGTGAGGTGGCAAAGTTTGCAGATGATACTAAACTGCTCAAGGTAGTTAAGACCAAAGCAGACTATGAATAACTTCAAAAAGATGTCACCAAACTAAGTGACTGGCAACAAAACGGCAAATGAAATTTAATGTGGATAAATGTAAAGTAATGCACATTGGAAAAAATAACCCCAACTATACATATAATAGGATGGGGGCTAATTTAGCTACAACTAATCAGGAAAGAGATCTTGGAGTCATCGTGGATAGTTCTCTGAAGACGTCCACGCAGTGTGCACCGACAGTCAAAAAAAGCAATCAGGATGTTAGGAATCATTAAAAAAGGGATAGAGAATAAGACGGAGACTATCTCATTGCCCTTATATAAATCCATGGTACGCCCACATCTGGAATACTGCATACAGATGTGGTTTCCTCATCTCAAAAAAGATATAGTGGCATTAGAAAAGGTTCAGAGAAGGGCAACTAAAATGATATGGGGTTTGGAACGCGTCCCATATGAGGAGAGATTAAAGAGACTGGCACTTTTAAACTTGGAAAAGAGGAGACTAAGGAGGGAGATGATAGAGGTCTATAAAATCATTAGTGGTGTGGAGAAAGTGAATAAGGAAAAGTTATTGCTTGTTCCCATAATATAAGAACTAGGGGCCACCAAATGAAACTAATGGGCAGCAGGTTTAACACAAATAAAAGGAAGTTCTTCTTCACACAGTGCATAGTCACTCTGTGGAACTCCTTGCATGAGGAGGTTGAGAAGGCTAGGACTATAACAGGGTTTAAATAGATAAATTCATGGAGGTTAAGTCCATAGATGGCTATTAGCCACTATGGGTAAGGAATGGTGTCCGTAGCCTCTGTCAAAGGCTGGAGATTGATAGCAGGAGAGAGATCGCTTGATCGTTACCCATTCAATTCACTCCCTCTGGGACACCTGGCATTGGCCACTGTCGGCAGACAGGGTACTGGGCTGGATGTACCTTTGGTCTGACTTAATATGGCCGTTCTTATGTTATGTTCATATAGCCATCCATTTAAATTCTGAGCAAAACTGAGTTCTTGATCCCCCTTTGCTTCCCCAGTCCTACACCTACTTCATTTTCCTCTAGAGCCATGGACAACACCACCATCATCTAGGCAATGCAGGCTCATAGACAGACTGGATATCACTCTCATCTTGGCTTTTTCTCTAGAGACATACATTCAAGCTATTTTGATATCTTGCTGCTTCTTCCTACATAGGTACAAAATTCAACCTTTCTTTTCAGTCCAAATAAACTCTGGGTCCATGCTTTAACAGACTTGTCTGCCACTCTAAGGACCAGATACCCTTGGATCAGCCACAGAACTCAATTATTAGACCCAGCTGAGAACTGGTCAAGTGATTCCTATAAAGGGCTGAGAGAGCTCAGCTCAAAACAAGAGTCGCAAGAAGTGGACTTTTGTGACAGGCCTGAAGCAGTATCAAAAGATGCAAAGGGGAAGGCATCTGGGCCCCTGCAAACTGCTTTGATCAGGGAATAGGGGATTTAAGTGATTAGCGGACTATTCCATAAGCACAAACTTATCGGATAGTTGACTAGTCGCTTCCCTCCAACTTGCTGCCTCTATCAGACATGAGCTGAGAATCAGCTATCCAGGTTTGCACTGGGTCCCCCTGGCTACACTTCGGCCTGCTGGCTCTTAATACATTTAAAAGGCTGCTGTGCAGCAGGCGGGAGACCTGGCACAAAAGCTGAGAATCGGCTATCCCAGCTCATGCAGGGTCCCCCCTGCTGCACTTCAGCTTTTTAACTGTATTAAGATCTGACAGGCTCTCTAAATACATTTAAAAGGCAGAGGCACAGTGGGGTTAGCTCCTGGGGTTGGGAGCTAACCCCACTGTGGCTCCCCCAATTATCAACTAATTGACTAGTCAATGGAAAATTAATTAACTAGTTGATTACATGAAATTTAACATCCCTATCAGGGAATAACTTTGTTTTGTGGCTTTTGCGTATGAATAAAAAAGTGTGTTCTGATGAGCAGGGGCTAAGAAAGACAGACAAGGTGATTGGCCCCTGGAACTGAGAGAAAATTGAAGCAGCTACAGGAAAGATCAGGATTTGCCTTTTCCCTTTGTATTAAAGGGGGAGGAAGCAGCAAGAGGGACAGCAAACAGAGAAAAGAAAGAGAACATTGTCAGCATACTGGTAGAACAGCACCAGCAGACCCTGGCATTCCTCCTCCTCCAACTCCTGCAGAGTCAACAGCAATAGCAGAGGTACAGCTTATGTCTCAATAGCAGTGGCAGGAATGCCATCCCCAAGAAGAGGGATGGCTGCCAAAACATCTGGAGAACTTGGCTCCAGGAACCTGTAAAGGGCTGCTCAGGCAGGCCTGGCACTAGATTGGCAAAGATGGGGCCAGCAAACAATGCTGAGGTTTTTCTCAGCACTTGTGTGTGACTGGCCAAGGATGCAAGCTGGGATGAGTTGATTTGGGAGGCATGAATTTCTGATGGGAGACCTACACAAGGTACCAAGTTTGAATAAGGAACAGGGATCTTAGATATCATATAACTCAATAGTTGTGTAACTGCATGAAATCTTACCAGTTACACAACTATTTGATAGTCTCCAGGGGTGAGGTTGACAGCCAGTGCACTCCTAGCCCCATTCCCGGGGAGCCTCCTGTCACCTCGCACATATGCTTCTCTATCAGTGGCAATAGCACAGGGCGGCAGGTGGAGCTGGTCCGCAAGGGGAGCCCCTTTAAAAACTAGCTCCCCACACAGACTGGCATTTCAAAGTGGCAGACCCTGGGCTCTACGTGGCACTGCCGCTTTGAAATGCCGCATGAACTCCAGGCCAGCTGGGGATACCCCCACTCTGCTCCCTCCTTCTGACAAAGGCAGTGGGGGAGAAGGAGATGGAGCAAATGCTTATCGGATAATCTACTAGTCGTTCACATCCCTACTAGAAATTCCACAAAAACACTATCCCCTCATCTTTTAAAACTCCTCTTTTACAGCAATATATCCTGTCAAGCTAACTTGATATCTTGTTTTGATGAAATTACAAATTTGGTTGATAACTGCATTGATGTAATATATTTAGACATCTGTAAGGCATTTGACTTGATACTGCACAACATTTTGATTTAAATACTAGAATATAAAATTAATATGACACATTAAATGGATTACAAGCTGGCTGATAGATTACAATTACATTTTGAAACCTAAGAATTGTCATGGAATGGGTGTGTTACTAGTGAAGTTCCAAAAGGATGTATTCTTGGACGTATGCTATTTAAAGATTTTAATCAGTGATCTAGAAGAAAATATAAAATCATCACTGATAAAGTTTGTTCATTCCGCAAACTTTGGGTAAGTGGTAAATAATGAAGAACATAGGTGACTGATAAAGACAGAGAAAACAATACGCCTCTTGACACAGGTAACCCTTGACATCTAGGAACAAAGAATGTAGGCCATACTTACCAGATGGGGGACTCTATCTTGAGAAGCAATGACTCCAAAAACCAATTAAATGTGGATAATCAGCTGAACATGAGCTCTCCCTGCAATTGCATGGCCAAAAAGCTAATGCTATACTGGGATGCATAAACAGCAGTAGTGAGGTTATTTTTTCCTCTGTATTTATGCTAGAGCAAATTCTACTGGAATCCTGTGTCCAGTTCTGGTATCCACAGTTCAAGGAGGATTTTGATAAACTGGAGACAGTTCAGAAAAGAGCCCACAAGAACGATTAAAGAAAATATACCTCATTGTGACACATTCTAGGAGTTCAATCTATTTAGCTTATCAAAGAGAAGATAAAGGGGTGATTGATCAGTTTCTACCTGGATAACAAGTATTTGATAATGGGCTCTTTAAAACATTCCAAGGCCGGAAGCTGAAGCTAGATCAATTCAAACTAGAAATAGGGAGTAAATTATTAACAACCAGAGTAATTAACCATTAGAACAATTTATCAAGCAAGTGCTATGGTGGATTCTCCATCACTGGCAATTTTTAAATCAAGACAGGATGTTTTTCTAGAAGACTACAATTCGGGAATAATTTCAGAGAAGTTTTATGCCTCGTGTTACATAGGAGGATCAGACCAGATGATCATAAAATCCTTTCTGGCACGGGAATCTATGAACGAATCTATGCTGCCTGTAAAAGCCTGTCCTCTCAATCATCATTTTTTTCTCCTTTAATTCTTTAACTACCACACTCCTGATCTTCCCCTTCGCCTTACTTCTGCTCCCAGTTTAAAAAAAAAAAAAAAAAAAAAAAAGTTGTTAGACAAAATATGCAACAACACTATGTCAATCACAGCATTCAGTAAATTTGTATGTTATTTCAATTCCCAACTTTCTCTCATCCCCCTACTCAAAATCAGAGGTCAAGGCTTGAAAGACTCAATATATAAAATGCAACATTCTTATCCCTATTAGAATTCAAAGGACTTTCCATCTAGGTTAGACTTTTTTTTTTTTTTTAAGTTTGCTGTTGTTGCTGCTGTAATTGGAATGCATGTTCTGTTCAAAGAATATTTTGTTGCTGGCTTCAAAAACTGAAAGAAACTTTGACAAACATCAAGATTCAGTCCTTGGCTTTAATCCAAAAATTTTAAATAAGAAAACATCCATTTGTAACAAGAGTTAAGAAAACCAGGCAGCTAACACCTCTCTCAAGCAAATTAACCATTTTGTTCTGCAAACTAAGCTGAACAGAGCTAAAGACTGCACCATCAAAAGAAAAAGTAACCCCTTTAAACTCAGCCTAAGAACATTTATGGATTAAAAAGTAGTTTGTAAAATTGAAAATTCTGTATGAATAGTATGCAATGTAAAAGCTTCACATATCTTGAGATATCAAGATGAGCACATAGGTGCTGGAAGTAGTGGTTCACGGGGTGCTGCAGCACCCCCTTACTCAAAGTGGTTTCTATTGTAAACAGGGCTTGCGCTTTGGGTCAATGTCTCTCAAAAACCCCACTCTACACATTGCTCTAGCACCCCTGGATGAGCATGGTAGAGAGAGATTATAAACGGAATAAAATATTTTCATACATTTGAAGGTGTCACTTTGGCTGTATAGACATGCCAAATGGGGAGATTAAAAGACTTCCACTCCTTCCCCCTCTTCCCCGACCTTTCATATTGTAATAAACAAAGTCCAAATAGGTAAATTGCAAATTAGAGTTGAGATATTCAGTCACCATAAGTAACAATTTCTCCTCAATAACACAGATATCTAAGTAGAACGTAATCTTATTTGTTTGTGAATTTATGATGGATACATTCAATGTTTACATTTAAATAGAAACTTCACAGATTAGAAATAATATATGCGCATAATAAACATCCACAGAGAAGTAAGAATTGCATTTGACACCAGAGCTTCAACATATACCGCTCTACATCACAGTATAGTGAAATGGTATGAATATATGACAAAAGGATTAGTTGTCTTACAATGTCAATACAAGTTAAAAAGAATCACATGATATGAAATACTAATCACATTATTAAGCAATGGCGGCTAATAGGTATTTTGTTATGACACAAACCACCACCTCTACTTCAAAAGGTCAATGGAATTCTTATGTGAATTAGATTATGAACTGAAAGGACCAGTTAGGTTAAAATGCCAACAGAAGTCAAAACAAATTACCTTACACTGTTGAAGAAGAACATTCACATTTACATAATGACAACAGAAGTCAAAGATTTTGAGACAAGATACTTAAGCTCCTAAAGGGAGGGGAAAAAACCTAGTCAACCTACTTCTATTTGCCCCACTAAAGCTGTCACATTATGGATTTGATTAGCGCAACTGTTACCATTTGCACCCCAGTGCCCAAGGGCAGGCTAACCCCTGAAAGGATTCAACAACCTAGGAAGAGTGGCTATGTTTGCACTGACATCCCACTTTAGGGATTCCATCAGAAAAATCCCACTATATATCATGGTCAGGGCTTATAGGATGACTACACAGCCCATCTGTAGATTGGGTTTTGGCTCTCCCGAACCACCACCCACTTTTTGATGGTGGCTAGCTAGCTCTCTAGGGGTTGTGAATCTCTTGTGCCAATGTCTCTCCCATTTCCCACCGATCATGTTCAAAACAGCAGAAAGCAGAAGTAGTCTTTTATATGAAGATCTGAAGAAAGAATATTCAGTGCCAAAGAAAATAATAGAAGTTCAATCACCTTCTTTCCAACTGAAACAGTAAGCAGAACTCTGCTTACTATACAGACCTGTCTGCACCCTCCAAATTGCACCCATTTCACTAAATCTGTTTCTCAATTGACTTGGCTTAGCATGTAGTTAGACTATATACGGAGTTATTATGTCTTCCATTAATTAAAATGTTAAAAAGGACTGTTGCACACTGAAGCCTATATAGATTTGCCAGATAGCGGATGACTTGTTTAGTCATCAGAATCATGCTTCTTTTCAAAACATGTGCAGTAAGAGGTAGGGTTGCAGAACATTATGTAGGCCAATTTTTCTTTACGCTAAAATATTTTTTAACATATGGCTACAATTACTGACCTCACTATTTTCCTAAAGAAAGAGCAGCATTAAGTTGTTTAAAAAATGTCTGTATCTGTACACATATACAGACTATACACAATGCAGAGGGTTGTTTTAGAAAGTTTATTTTCCTCAATCCCATAATGATTCTGGAATGCTAGAAAAGCAGCAGCAAAAGGCAGAACCTGTCTGAAGATATGAACCAATCTGAAGACAAAATGCAGGAAAAGGGAAATGTGTTCTTCCATCTGCAAGACATTGCAAGCTTGTGGGAATCTCAGGGCATTTCTTTCTCACTCACCCAAAATCTTTTTAATTTGTTTAAAGCATTTGTGTAATTTTTTTTAAAACCCCAGCAATTCCAACCATATTTTTGCTGCCTAGAATTACTTTCATTTATACCAGTGCCTCTTCAATTTTCTCCTTAAAATGTAGGGTGAAGAATTTTTAGATTGCCAATTCCCTCCGTAAAAACTACACATGCTGAGGTGCAGGTCAATCTTTCACTAAGATAATGTAAAATGAAATTCTTCAAGAATCCTAATCTCCTTATCAAGCTATGGCAAACAGTTTAAGGCACCATCACAGATCCAGAGTCAGGGTATCAGTTTAGACTTCATAATTAAATTCTGAGATACGGCAAATCAAAGGGGAAATCAGATACACAAGGGTGGAATTTCTCTCTCTACTCTTTGCAGTTTATAATGACAAAGGGGAGACTATCAACTAGAACGAAAAACTATGGTGGGGTTCCTGGGGAACCTCCTATAGAAGAGCCATAAGTCATTAAAGGAAGGGAAGCTACAGCTAGAAGAGAAAGCAAGGGTGATTGCTAGTGAGAAGGTGGTGCCATGACTACACTAGTTCAAAAATCTCCATTTGAGGAGCACTAATGCTTGCCTGCTACTGCAGGAAATTCCTTAAACCCAGATTTATGAGGTTAACATGAGGTCTATGTTAAAAGTGTTTTCAACATGCAGATAACACTCAGCTCTGTTTCCACTATGTTTGAAATAGAACCATGGTGTCCAACACTCAACTAGCCACACTCAAACAGCCAAATAGCTATATGTGACTAGTGGCTAGTGTGTTGGACAACATGGAAACAGAGGGTGAGAAGAACAGAATGTCCATTCTGGGTTAGACCAATGGTCCCTCTAGGCCAGTATCTTGTCTTCCAATACAGCCTCTTCCTGACTTACGAACTGGTTATGGACCAAGCAATTGGTCGTAACTCGGTTCGTTCGTAAGTCAGACACCATAGAGTTACACGCGACCGCGCTGTTCATAAGCGTGAATCGCATTTGTAACTTGGGGTCCACCATTTATGACAGCTTTGGTCGTAACTGCGACCGGTCATAAGTCGACCGTTCGCAACTCGGGGACCAGCTGTAGTTGCCAATGTCAGGTGCTTCAAATGGAATGAGAACAGCCAATCAGAGAGTGATCCAACCCCTGTCATCCTAAGAGTCAGTGGTTTAGGGACACCCAGAGCAAGTGGGTTGCATCCCTATCTTAGCTAAAAGCCATTGATGGAACTGTCCCCCTGAACTTATGCTCTTACTGAATCCACTTACACTTTTGTCCTCCACGACATCCCCTGGCAAGAAGTACAACACGTTGACTGCTCTGCGTGAAGTAGTACTTTCTTGTGTTTGTTTTAAACTTTCTGCTTATTGATTTCATTGTGTGACCCCTGGTTCTTGTGTCATGTGAAGGGATAAACAACATTTCTTTATTCAGTTTCTCCATATCATTTATGACTTTATAGATATCTATCATATTCTCCCTTAGTTGTCTCTTTTCTAAAATGAACAGTCCCAGTCTTTTTAATCTCTCCTCATACAGAAGTTGTTCTATACACTTTATCATTTTTGTTGCCCTTGTAGAATATCTTTTTTTAGGTGGACCTGAAATGCTCACAGTATTAAAGGTGTCAGCATATGATGGACTTATACAGTGGCAATGTGATATTTTCTGTCTTCTTATCCGTTTCCTAACAGTTCCTAAGATTCTGTTAGCTTTTTGACTGATGCGACACTACATATTGAGCTGATGTTTTCAGAGAACTATCTACAATGATTCCAAGATCCTCTTTTTGAGTGGTAATAGCTAAAGAAGAATGTTGCTTCTATTAGCTGGCCTCCAGCCAGGTAGCAAGGTACTGGCTACAGTTTCAGCTCCCAATCACTAGGTCCCCACCATAGCACCTTCTAATCAATTACCTGCTCTGATACTGACACAGCTGTTGGTTCCTAGCAGTTGTATTTGGAATTAGGGAGAGGGGGTACTGTCTCAGCTTTCCATTGTCAGGGATAAGTAAAAAGCCTAGAAGAGAAGCCAAGAGCTGCCTGGGAATGACAGGATCTAACAGGGAAAAGGAAGGGCAGAAGGAAATGGGAGAACAGGAACAGAATTTGGATAACTGAATGAGAAAAGTAGAGGAGGAGCAGGAGTAAAATGGGATGGTTCCCCTAAATCTCTCAATCCCATAATAGAGTCAGAAGCCCAGTCTCTAGACTTTTTTCACCAACAGTGAATACCACCAAAGAAACACACCATCATCCTATTAAAAGAAGTACTCTCATTCACTCCAGTGTTATTCCTTGTTAACAGTACTTGAGCCTACGGTTTCATTTGTTTATTTGGCAAGCCTCTTCGCATGTCTGAGTAAGGAATATTTTTTGAATGGAAGTTGCATAAGGCACAGCTGGCATGAAGTAAGGGTATATATCAGTGGCTTCCATGCTTGGGATTAATGGTTTGTAGAGTGCCAAATTGGCCTGCTTATAGTATTTTCCCCCCCTTGATGTGGGAGGAACAGAGAGGAACTATCTTTGTTGTTTTTGCCGGTATTTGGAAAATAAGTGTGTGCCTGGAAAGACACTTTCTGGCAGTGGATCGGCAATAGATACTTCATGAGCTGGGGAAAAGCCTGCACCTGATAGTTACACAAGCACTTCTACCAGCACAGACAGAAATGGAGACAATTCAGGGCTACATTCCGTACTCCATGTTTGTAGCTTTTGGACTCGCCAATCCTACAGGCCACCATGATTATTACAATTCTGAGACTACAGATAATATCCTACTTCCATTTTTAATAACTTTGGACAAGGCTTCTATTTTTATTTTTGAGAGGGGTGCGCAGGGTCAGTACATTTCCCCCCTTAGAGCATTTCTCTGTGGCCTGTAAAAAGCTGGCTAAATAAATAAATTTTGGAAAAAACATTTTAATTGTCTTATGTATGAAATATCAACAGAGCTCTCTTCTGAGAATCATTCTTGATTGTCCATGTAAAAACTGACGAATGCATGGCACTTTTTGGAAAAAAGGGTAGTGTCTCTCAAAAGAATAGGTTCTAATTTCCAAGGCCATCCATCTACTGCTGAGTTTGTAAAGCTAGTATGACACACACAACTCAACCAGTCACTGCACAACCAATGCACAGGTGTCTATAACATTCAGTAGGATAGTACATGAAAGATACTGTTGTGAAAAGAAATCTATCCCCTAGTTTCAGAAGGTTGTGAAACTTGGAGCGGAGTATAGTGTCTTTTTGGGAAAAAACCTGGTATAGGTTAAACCTCTGTAAACCGATACTCCCTTGTCCAGCAACATCTGTGATCTGCAAGGACCACAGACGTTGCAGGACCAGAAAGTCCCGGTGGAGCACTAGTGTAGGCAGGGCTGCTGGCAGCGAACTGCCAAGAATGCCAGGAGCCCAGAACACCCCAGCGTGCCCGCAGCAAGACCGCATGGTGTACCCCATCTCCGGCACACCAAAGCGGGGCTGTTCAGTGGGGATGAGCCATGTGCCTCAGCAGAGCTTGGAGCACCACCTGGGACTAGTCAGGTCCCAAGGATGCTGGACCAGGAAAGGCCAACCTGTCCAAGTGTTCTGCCGTGAGAACTGGAGGAACTGGCCAGATCTCAAAGTTTTTGTAAGGTCCCCCATTTAGTGGTGTTCTACCTGAAATATCAAGAGAATGGAAAACATCAGATTGTAGCGGTCATAATTTCTTTACCATGCAAAAAAGTTTTTTCAAAGCCCAGCAAAACAGGATCTGTTGTGACTTGGTTTATCTGGCTGTCAACAAAAACCCGTAAGCTGGAAAAGTACAATACTTTAATTATTAAATTGTATTTGCAAACATCTCCTAATTAACATGTGTAAGGATAACCTATGTGCTATCAGACTCCAGCGTAGCTAATTTCTTGAAGACAAAATAAAAATTTTAGTCGGAGCACTACTTCTCAACCTAGTATAATTATCAATAATTACTTCAGGTAGAATCCTACCTCTGAGTAGTTGCTACAAACATTTTGGGTACCCTCAAGAATCGTTATGACTAGCGTGTGCTTTAAAATAAATAAATAACCTGGCGTAGATCTTGTGCTTTCATACCAACTAGGGGACTCTGCAGCCTGCTGACCCCTTGGCACAGCTGGTAGTTAAAGGCTAATTTCCTCCTTCCAAATGATTTTCTGGTTTGCATAATAATTCTAAGTAAAATATGCTAAGAAATTTTCCAGCAAAGGGACCATGTGAGGGACACTGCTAAGAGTCAGATCTAGATACCTATATACACTAGAGATGTTAGAAATAGTTTATTTTAGTATTTGCATAGCCACAACAATTCTTAGCAGTTACAGGGTTACTAAAATGCTCTCCCCGATGGCAGGGCCGGTGGCCAGAGCACTCCCGGTCCCACTGCCCCCCTCTGCCGCAGCCTCTGTATCAATTTTATCAGAGGCAGCCACACAGGGCAGCAGGCGGGAGCTGGTCCATGAGGGGAACCATTTTAAAAATCAGCTCCCCGCGCAGACTGGCTCTCTCCTGCTGACCCATGCTGCTGTCTCTGATAAAACTGATATGAAGGCGCCCGCACAGGCAGCAGTGTAGGGTGACAGCAACCCCTGTCTGTGGGGGACCCCCAACCTCCCCATGGACAGAGGCTGCTCTGGCATCCCACGGAATAGCCTCTGTCCATGGGGTGCCCTAATACATACTAGAAGACTTACCTGGGACCATCCTGGGGTAGGGGTGGGGCTGTGTACCCCAGGGTGGCCTAGGCATGAGGAAAGCAGCTGATCTCGGGGGTAGGGAGGGAGGGCAGCCAAGGGGCAGAAGGGTGCTGTGCAGGCCTACCACCAGCAATCCTGGGCCTGGCCTGGGGACGGGGAGGGTCCGTAAAAGCCACACACTGGCGCTATTTGGATTCAACATGGGGACAGGGAGGGTCCACGAAGGCTGATAACTGCTGCCCGGGGCAGGCTGCTGCCAGTCAGTGGCTTCCCTCTGGGGCACTTGCTTCCTCCCTGTGATCGTTCCACAATATAACCCCGTCCCACCAGTTCCTTCCCTTTCCACAGTATGGGAAACAATGAAATTCCAGGTACATCCTATTGTCCTGGAACAACCAATCCCTGAATAAAAGGAAGCTGCATACCAAATTTGGTGGTCCTACCTCTTATTTTTTTAGGAGGAGTTCTCTACCAGTCTCACAGACAGACAGATTTCTACAGCTATGTAGGGCACCACTAAATTTGGGGCACCACACTGGCATGCTTAGGGATGGGATGTTAAGCAGCAGTGACCCCAGTCCTCTACTCCTCTAGCCTGCACTCATGCCACCCATGCCTCCCACGGCTGCAGATGAGCTTCCTTCCCTGCCCTGCTCCAGGGTTGCCAACTCTCCCAGGCCAGATGCTATTGCAACCAATGGCACCCAGTCCAGGAGAGTTGGCAACTCTTTGCCCCATCGGGCTGCGTAGGGCATTGACTCTGATAGGGACAGCCCTGCCCACCTTTTTCTATAAATACATTAAGAAAAACAAGGTTGCAACAAACTGATCAAATCCAGAAAATACAAAATAAGAACAGCTATACTGAGTTAGACCAAAGGTCCATTTAGGCTAGGATCCTGTCTTCTGACAGAGGCCTGTGCCAGATTTCCCAGAGGGAATGAACAGAACAAGTGATCCATCCTCTGTCACCCATTCTCAGCTTCTGGCAAACAGAAGCTTAACTCATGCCATTGTGAACTTTAAAAAAAAAAAAAAAAAAGGGGAGGGAGTGATTTAATGTTTAATTTCCTGTTACAACACATACACAGGATAAAATCTTCCAAGAGCAGTTATAAAATATGTATTTGTTAGCCAAGAAACTAGGAATATATGGAATAAAGCCCAACCTAACTTCTGTTCCTTTCTCCCTTCTCTACCGAATGAGGTAACTAAAAGCTTGTAAGAACATATTTAGAGCTATTTAAGTCTAACCAGTGACTGGAGAATTAATGAGTCTGTAATACATATTATGTTTTTCATCCACCAAAATGGTCTTTCAGGTACTACGATGACATAATTGAGCTAAACATTCTGTATTACTTGTACCCAATGTCAAATAATTAGGATATTGGCTACTGACAAAAGTTCCTCATAAAACTGAACAGCTAAATTCAAATTTAGAAGAAAAGTCAATATTAATGTGCAAAACAGTACAGAGTAGCTATCTATCAAACAGTCAGTTCCAAGAAGCAAAGTGTTGAGTGTCTTAAATTAATGCCTCTGTTTCAACATGCATGGATTATGCTAACGGGGAAATTTTTCAAAGGCACAAAAGGAAATTAAACACGCAATTCTCACTAATAATAAGTATGAGTTAGGTACCTAATTCCCTTTAGGCTTTGAAAAATATCCCCCAAACACATTTTAGGATCATATCTCAGACAAAATCCTACACCACCATATTGTGACAGCAGAGTCATGACAACACGGTACCCATCCTCATTCACTGTGATGACACATCACTACTAGATTATCATGCTTCATCAAGTCATTATCACAACAAAATCCGCATGCCTCAAAGGGATCCCAACAAGTATTGATTACCATGTTAAACACAGCAATGTTCAAGTTTTAATATCTCAACCTTTTCTTGATTCAAAATATCCAAACCAGGAGGGAACTGTTTCTTTGGCTACAGGAAAAGTTGAATAATCTCTCCTACTTTGTACTTATCTCACACTCTAGTTATCTTTCCCACACCTGAGTAAGAGCTCTGTGAAGCTTGGAAGGTTCTCTCTTCCTCCAACAGAAGTTGGTCCAATAAAAGGTATCATCTCACCCATCTTGCCTCTCTCAGATTATCATTTGTTTTGTTACCAACAACCCTGCTTTAGGGCCTAATTCTGTTCCCAATCAAGTCTAGGCAGTTCCCAGCAACTACATTACTACTCGGATCAGATCCTTAATGAGAGGTGCTGCCATTGTGTGGTGGGAGTTCCCAGACCCAATCAGAGTTTGGATTCAAAATAGAGGCAGTGGTAAGCTTCAAACATGCTCAGCAGCCACTCAAGTTATATAAAAAAAATGTTTCAATTCAATATTAAATGTATAATTGGAGAAACTGTTTACAATGTCTTTTAGTTTGTCAGCACATTCTTTCTTCAGTCAGCAGGGACCATACACCAAGTAATTTGTTAACTTTTTTTAGTATATACCTCTCGTTTCATATATCTTTTTTAAAAAAGGAAGAAAGAAGCAGAGCTTCCCTAGCTCACCAATGATTTGAAAGATACTGTAGACATGCTGAGTCTCTTGCAAACATTTCTCAGAGCCAGCTGTCTGATACAGTTGTGCTGAGTTTGTTTATTAAACCTGCATGTACAGCTACAGTAAGCATCTCTGGTGCTTCACTACCAAATTCACCATACGAGACTGGTGATCTAATGAAAGTGTATCGATAAATCTCATATAAGCACACAACCATCTAGTCTTCATTTTCTTCACTCTAATGTTAGCTGGGTTTCATGTCTTGATTCCATGTCTCTTCATGTGGTAGGATAATTAACTAGCTACATTAAGAGAGAGGAAGGCAGTAAAATGGAGAGGGTTTCCATACAAACTGAGTACTAAACTTGCCTTTTCAGAACTACACATGTCCCCACACCACAAGATTTCAAGGAGATAATCAAGTCTGGGGTTAAATGCCAGGACAAGCAGGACACTCTATATACCATACTACATTATAGGATATTGCCACATATGGTATATCCAGGATCATTTCTTGCTTCTCGGCAGCATAGAGCAGGATGCAAGTATTTACTGCCTCTGAACATCAAGATATTAAAGATTCAAATTCAGTAGCAGTATTCTTCAGTCACTGGGTGAACTGAGCCTTTAATCCAGATGAATTTAACATTAGAGTGCATTAGCTCTTCTCATAAAAGATTTGCTCTAATTTTAGTTCCCTCTCCATTTATTTTATGGTTGCATTTTCAGCAGAGGTCATACAGTTTTCCCCAAATGAGAGCTGCCTTTTTTAAAATGAGGGGGCAATTATTCCTCAGTTTCAAATATATATGAGAACATTCCCTCTTTGCCTCCCCACTTTTCCATGTCTCAAATGACAAAAAGAAAAAAAATAGAAATGTGAAATGGAAAATTACTGTAGACTCACATAAGAGATACAGCAACTTCCATCTGCTGCCAAGACAGACAATATAATTAAAATCTTACCATTATCAAGCTCAAGACAGAGATTATATACAGCCAGGGGCCGCTTATTACGCTGCCCTTGTCTTCTCGATTGCCTTGGGGGGGCATTTGGAGGAGATACTGACATAGAGATTGGCTCAGAGAAAGTGGCATCAGGCAGGGTTCTGAAAATCTGCAATCAAGAACACAAGAGGCATTAATTATTTACCATGAACAGCAACCTGTGCAATGCAACTATAAACCATTATCAAACAACATTTGTTCTGGATTTCATTCAAAGACAACAGGAGCCAAAAATCCATTACTTCAAGTTTTGGGAGCGTGTCGTGGGTCTTTAATGAGTGCTTTAAAAATAAATACATACATACATACAAAATAAAAATAAGCAAAAGCACTGTTTACACATTAACTAATCAAGGGAAAACAATCAATTAATTCTATGAACCACTAACCAGAAAAGTAAATTTATACAATTTCACTTAGGGCCAGTAATTTTGCCAGAACACCTATAATAATTTTGAAAACGTATGTCATACTATCATATTAACCCCTAAAAACAGCATGCTCTTGGAGGGAGAGTATGGAGGAAAGTTGTCATGATAGAGGCAGGAGTAGCATATTGTTTTGGAACGTCTTCAATTAGCTGTTACATTGTGAGTCATGAGGCACACTTTTACTAACCATGACGATACCCACAAAGACACCACACAAGAGACTGCATTTCCTTTAGTTATTTTATCTTTTGATTTATGACCTTTGGAACCTCAATATCCAACATGCAGTGTCGTGCCATTTCTCTCTGCGTAAAGCAGCAATGCACAGATGATCAAATTTCCTGCATCTTTTTTATTTTTTTACTAATCCATGATGCTGATTTACTTATAAAAGCTGATCAATATGCCTATGTAGCATTTAATAGCAGCCTTTTAAATGTGGTAATGGAAGATTCATTCAAGACAACACTGAAGACAACAGACATGCACGTAGCTTACAAAAAATGAAGTACAGTATTTCCACTACATCATATAGCAGCACAGCACAAATGGTGAAACAAGATACAAATAATCTATGGCAGGGCTACTCAACTTTGGAAGACCCAGGGGCCACAATGATACTCACAGCATGTACCAAGAGCCACAACTAAGTGTGGTTTCATATACATGCAAATATATGCTTCTTTCACACTGACGAGCATGAATACAAAGCAACTCCCACAATGCCCCAGCACTCCTGGCACCTCCTCCTCAGGAAATAGAAACGTAGACACTCTGTACCCGTCTGTTCCAGGCAGCCCATCTGCTTGCATCTTTTAATGCTCACCCCACCTGGAAGACGCCTCACCATTGTGGAGCATGTTCCCAGTGGAGGCCATGTTCAAAGGATCCCACCCATGGGCCACATGTTGAGCCCCATGTAAACCGAAACTGCACTGCGGGCCGCAAACAAAAAGGCAACAGGCCATATGCAGCCTGCAGTCCGCAGTGTTCTTTTGTACTGGAGTTATACGCAGACAAAACATTGTGTATATTCAGGAGTGACTCGAGGAGAGCTGCCGGCAACTGGCACCCTAGGTGGAATGCCAGATCGGTGCCCCCACCTCCATAGCACTCAGTGGTGTGACGTCATCATTGGGCGTCACGTTAAACATAGCGCCCTAGGCAACTGCCGAGGTTGCCTACATCCACGGGCCACCCCATGTATATTACAGCAAGATGTTATAAAGAGAAAATTCATAATAAGCCTTGAGAGAAAAAACCTTTTAAGGAATAAATTCATAAAGAAATTCTAAACAAAGACTCCAAAGATAGCATATTTCTAGATTATTACAGCATGCCTCGTGAGGCTAAAAGCCAAACAATTGAACACATGGGAAGCGAGTAGTCACTCAGATAAACTACTCAGGGCACCATGTTGTATGAATTAAAAGAAACTCTTACACCGTATCTTTCACTGGCCTGTTATCCTGACTCTTGTGTGTATATGAATTAGACTGTAGATAAGAATGGTCACACTCAGTCAGACCAAAGGTCCATCTAGCCCATCTAGGTCCACCTTCCAACAGCGGCCAATACCAAATTCCCCAGAAGGAACAAACAGAACAGATAATCATCAAGTGATCCCTCCCCTGTCCCCTATTTCCAGCCTCTGATAAATAGAAGCTAGGGACACCATTCCAACCCATCCTGGCTAATAAGTACTGATTGGCCTATCCTCCATGAATTTATCTAGTTCTTTTCTGAACCCTGTTAAAGTCCTGGTCTTCACAATATCCTCTGGTAAGGAGTTCCACAGGTTGACTCTGCGCTGCATGCAGCTGGATTGTGTGCTGCGTACTGCAAGGATCTTCAAGGCAAGAGCCCATATTTATACTTATTGCTCTCTGGCATCAATGTAGGTTTACATGGTGCCAAGAAGAGGAAATGACAACGGTGCAAAATGATGAAAACTGCCCTTCTGACTTGGCAGGAAGCATATGGCATCCAAGGAAAAGCAATGTTGGAAACAGCGATTGACTTCCCTGAGGAGCAAGGTGGCATAATTTAAACCCATGCCAGCTCCTCTTTTACATGCCTATAAATATTGATTGATAAAATAGAAACACTGCATATGTTTGCAATACAGTTGTATGTATAAATAAATAATGTGCACACAGAAAACAATCTATGTATTTCCAGTACAGGTTGATCCCTGTGTAGATGCAATATAACTTGTGGAGCCAGTCACAAAGCTCTAACTGTGCTCAGAGTTCTCAAGCCATTTCTTAAAACATGATGCAATGCATAATATCATCAAATATAATGTGCACACAAGGTATTTGGCTAATAGTGCTATACTGCCCTCTTATGAGTAAATGCAACAAAGCTGAATTAAACAAACTCATGAATATTTCTTCTGAAAAAGTACAGAAAATGCCAAAACTTCTAATAGAATTATTTCCATTGATTGATTATTACATTTGTGATCGCTGGCAAATAGTAATCTACCTAGAAATTTTTTAAAGAATTCAGTGTCTTACATTCTCCACTATGTTCCACAAATGTGTGTTTGTTTAACCCCATCTACAACTCTCAGTTCAAAACTGATGCCCTGGGTAGGAAAAGAAAGCCTTCTCTAGGAATCAAGAGATTAACTTGCCTATGTGTATTAGCTTGACTTTACAAGAGCTGTGCTAAATTTCCTTGGTTTTCTATTTCGGTACTCCACAAAATATTTCAATATGTCCCAGTGAAATTACTGGACTAAAAAACCAAGCAAGTTTAAAAAAAGAAAAAAAAAAAGGCAAAACATCCTACAAGCAAATGATAAAAAATACCTCATTCAATGAAACAACAAGCTAAACACATGCACAATGTCAATGAAGTGGATCCAGGAAGTAAATCCATCCAAAACTTCAGCTGTAATTACGAGCATGATGGAAAAATTAGTTTTTAAAACACTATAATATCACACAAGAGAAATGAACAGAAAGTAATGAAACTGCCTTGCAAGCCCAAAATAATTGTGCTAATGGCTAGAAAAGCTAGTGCATTGAACTGGGGAAGCAGAGAAACACATGAAGTTGTCACAGTGACTCACTGCTGCACATTGTCATATGATCCCCATCAGTATCCTTTACAAAACAACATGTGCGTAAGCCCCCAAAACAAGAGACATATCAACTCAAATCTTCTCCTTTATGTCTACGATTCCTGAAAAGTTCAGTTTTATAAACTCTTGCTGGAATTGCCCATGTTAAATGCTCAGTCCTTCATGCATGTATCATCATCTGTTTTATGGGACAGAAGTGTGTTATATGCAAAAATAACTTATTTTGGAATGGCTTAGCCAATGAAGCAGCAAAATTATGCACTGCTGCTTCATAAGGGCCTGATGCAAATTAATTAGTCACTTCAAGACTAGGTCAAACAAATATGGTTTCACTAATGAAGCCATGGAATTGGACAAAGCCATAACCTCATCTCTTCCTTCACTCACTTCCCCAAACTGCTCAGATATTCCAGGCCAGAAGGTAGGTTTTCTTTCTGGAGTATGGAAGGTCAAAAGGGAACATTTCCAGAAATGGTGCATTTTAAATCTAGGGCACACAAATTAGTTTTAGAGAGCTCTTGGGCTGAACAATACAGCCTGTACCGCCCTACCCCCAATGGCATTACACTATAAGTACAAGTAACCATTTTAGCATTACTCTGGCCTTTTGCAATATGGTGCTTTCTGCCAGATTTCAGCATTACCTCCATCTTCACAGCTGCGGACTTTAGAAATTTCCAAGAGTTCTCCAGTCTGCAAAAAACAGTTAATGGGACATAGAGAGGAGAAATTCAAACTCCTGACCTTCAGCAACATACCACCTACTGTAATTAACACTTCACCATGGGCCCAAACCTTCAAATGCTGCTTCCTGATATGAGCAGTCCTACAGAACTCCATTCGACAAATTCAGAGCAGTAAGTTTTTGCAGTATCGGGCTCTTTATATGCTAAAATCATACAGTATGTATGATAGGAACTAATTAGCATAAGCTGAATGCAAAACTAGGTTCTTTTGCAATGTACGTCCTTAGAACATGTGTTTCGGGGTTCATCTTTCTGCTTTCAGTCTTTTCATCTAGTCCAAAAACTCAAGCCTTTTTCTTTTTAAGTGAGTTTCCTCTATTTACGCAAGTAAGATCTATAAAGTAGCTCTTCATAGTTAGATCAGTCTTTTCTACAATAGTAATTTGTCTCTGCAGGCCAAAGTTGCAGCTCACTCCACAGTTTCTCAGAGTCAGTGTCTGCAAAATAAGCAGAAGGGCCCAACTTTCCCCTCAAAGGTATATATGTAACTGTCATTGACTTCCCTTTTCTAACTTTCGCCAAGTTCCTGTTACGGACTTCCCTTCTCCTTGTACAGGCATAAAGCAGCCTCTCCGTGTCATGCACTTGGGAGGGGGGTGGAGGGTTAGTAATCACACAAAGCATTTGGCACATAGGAACATGGAGCAACCAGCTACTTTGAACAGCCCAGGGTTGCAACAGGCAGGGAGCCTGCGTGTAGGTCCCACTACGCTGCTGGCTGGGAGTTGCCTAGGCAAGTGCCTCCATGCCAGAGCCTGCCTCAGACACTCTACCTACTCTCCAATTCCTTGTCCCAGAACATCACCCAAACCCTCTGCACCTCTCTTGCTCCAGGTCATAGCTTCCTCCCCCCGACCCTGCATCCCAATCCTCTGCCCAGGATCACAATCCGCTCCACCCAAACTCCCTCTCTGACTCCATACTCTCTCCTGCACAACAATTCTCTACCCCAAGCTTCCTTCTGGACCCAACTTCTGTCCCAAACCCTGAACCCCCTCCATAGAAAAGCACGGTCCTTGACCATTTACCAAAATTTTTGAATGCCCCACCCAATAAAAATTATTTCCCACTCTGATGCACACACACCAAGTGGGTGAGGTAATATCTTTTATTAGATCAACTTTTGTTCGTGATAGTTCTGTGAGGCTCAAAAGCTTCTCTCTCTCACACCAACAGAAATTAGTCTAATAAAAGATATTATTTCACCTTTCTGAAACAGAAATTCCTTTAATCATGCCTTAACTGATACTTGGCTAATGCCTAGACCCACAGATGTTCAGATTTATTGGGAATTAGAACAATATATTTAACAACAGTATAGTTAAACTGTGAGAAAAGGAGGAGGGTGTTAAATTACATTTCTTCTGCACCCACCATCTGTCCCAGACACCACACCTTTCCGTAGGAAAGTGCAGCCCTTGACCATTTACAAAATCTGGAAGTGACCTTTATTTTTATTAATCATTTAGATATCATTTGAGGTGTTCTAAATGCTCTGTAGACAAGGAGTCCCTGCCCTGAAAAGCTTAGTGTAAAGTGGTTAATATATGAACAGAAGAAGGGATGATCATGTAAGTGATTGGTAAACTTTCACATGTATTATCAATTATACAGTGTGGTAGTTTACAGAACACTTTGATGCTTTAACTCAAAGTACATTGTGGAGGCTTAATTGACTAGGTCTCAAGAGTTTATTTCTAGGTTTATCAAGTCACATGCAGACTGGATACATGGTACAGCTAATGTAAATATATTTAACAGATTGGAGCGCCGTCTCAAGCAAACCACCAGCAAGCAAGCAAGCAAGCAGAGCTAGGATGACAATACTTCACAAAAATCATTATTCCCCTGTTACTCCATAGGCGTATACCTTCAAGTAATCACTCACATGGATTCCAGAAGTAATGACAATCCATAGATTTGCATGTATAAACACAACTACAGGAATGAACTCTGGCCACGAAATTGCCTGATTTTAGTAGGGATAAAAACCTATTACTCAAACTTCAAGAGTACAGGGACATACAGTAACAATGTGATTTTTATACATGGGAGGCTATAGCCAAATTGTGCTGGATTTGCAATAAAATACTAACACACTGCAACTTAGTTCTCACTGTTGTTACTATCATTCATCTACCAGTGTGATTTTATCAGCCTTAAACCAGTCTGCCAGACACTGAAGCTCACAATATATATGATTTATGCAGGTATGTACCTAACCTGTCTGACTACTAAGATACCTGAGCACCAATACAATTATAACAGGTGGCAATAAAAAACTACTCTCAAGTCTGCCCCCGATATGCTCATATGGAATGAGAGAAAGATTTATTTTTTAAAGATTGTTTCAATTTACTTTTAATGTAGGGATTTCTTACATACACTTACCTTGTTGCTAGGTTAGTCTTCAAGTCTCCTGTGGAAAAGCTATAGGAAAGAGATGTGCCTCTTTGGTGAGCTTTTTAAGCACAGAGATGTTTCACTCATTTCTTTCTGTTCTGTAGTACAGAAATAATACATTACTGAACTCAACACTAACCACCTTGGCTAATACCACACCTAACAAATCAAGTCTCGCTAAGATGAAGGGTGTTAAAATACAGATCATCAGCTAATTGAGTAGTCGATGGAGTTTCCATCAACTACTCGATTAGTCTATGGAGGGGGCACGCGCTACCCCACTTGCGGCTCTGCAGTTTAAATGTAGTAGGTGCTGGGCTGCCACCTGACTCCTAGAATAGTAACAGAGATGTAGCCATGTTAGTCTAGTCTATCAAACAAAAAACAGGACTATGTAGCACGTTAAAGACTAACAAGATAGTTTATTAGGTTTCCTGATTCTTACTACATTTAAACTGCAGAGCTACAACGGGATTAGTTCCCCGGGGCAGCACAAGCCAAGACTAAGCAGCTCCTGTTCACACCGCCCCGGGAGCTAACCCCACTGCAGCTTTTATAAATGCAGTAAGAGCCACCTGGCACTTACTACATTTAAAAAGCAGAGGCGCAGCATCTGGGAGCGGGCACAAGCCAGAAATCAGCTAATTTCCTGCTCACAACCAGTCTCCCGCTGTGCTTCTTCCTTTTAAATGTAGTAAGAGCCCAGAAGCTCTTATTACATTTAAAAAACAGAGGCGCAGACTCTGGGACTGGGCGCGAGCCGGGATAGCTGATTCCCAGCTCACACCCAGTCCCCACTGAACCTCTTCCTCCCCTGCCCCTTCTCCCCCTCCCCCCAGAACTGGTGCTGGGGGAACAGGCTTTTAAGCCTGATAGAGGCAGCAAGGACGGGGAGGGAGAGAGCAACTACTGTGACTTGACTAGTCACTTACATTCCACACTTAGACCATTCTTTTACTATAGTTATTAAAATTTCTATAAGGTTTCTGGATGCATTTCCTAGAGTAGCCAAATTCAACATGTTCCTTCAACTGCATTCCACTAACAGATGCCACATGGCAATTGACACAAACATTTTGTTGCAGCTCCCCATACTGAACAGATGGTGTTAACAGACAGAATTCCAGATTAATAGCAACTCCCTTGTAACTCATTCTGCTTCCAGATTTCTAACTCTTGCTAGAGCTCTTGCTTCTGGAGCCCAGAGAAATTGCTGCCACAGAAGCCCCAAATCAGCTGTGTTAATTCACAGTTTTTGAGTCTGCTATGTATTATATACATACCCGCTACTGATTGGGTTCTTAACTCAATTTTTGTTTTTTGGAAAATAAAATGAAAATGTACATGCTTCATTTAAATCAGTGCTCTGGGGTGGGGTGAGGATTTCAGTATGCAGGCTGCCCTAGGGAGAGAGGACTGCCCCATCCCAGTCTCCATGACTGCTGCAGCTCCAGCAGGCACAGCTGGGGGAGGGATACATGTTCCCTGGGTGGGGCAGGTCCAGATTCATCTGCCCTATGTGCTCTCCAGCCAGAGTGAGGAATGCAGAAAACTGTGCACTTTGCTTCGCTCCCTGATGAAGGAGAACAGCCAGCAATGTTCCTGTATGAATGGGGAGGGGTGGAGCTCCAGCTTGCCTGAAGAGTGGAAGGCTCTGGGCTGCGGCAGTCTCAGATGGTGGGAGCAGCACACTGCTTGCCAGCCCCTTTCATCTCCTATGCGATTCTCTCTCTTCTGTATGATTTTATGAGAAGCAATCCCATTCTAAGCACATCACATTTCCCTAGCATAACCAAACTCTGTCCTTCCTTAAGTTATGGTAAGAGGAAGCTGTACTGCTGGTTCCCAAGTTACGAATGCATTGACTTACAACCATTCGTATTTCCAACCAACCTCCTATACAGGCGGTCCCCAGGTTACTAAACGAAATCCACATTTACAAACAGCACGGCTGCATGTAAATGAATGTAATCCGACTTATGAACAGATCGAGTTACGACCCAGTGTTTGGTACAGAACTCGTTCATAAGTCAGGGACAAGCTGTAAACCGAATTTGGTGACCCTAGCTCTTACTGTTTAGGAGGAGTTCTTGAACAGACAGACAGAATGAGTCTCTCAAATATATATTAGATGGAACTGTGGCCTCTGCTGCTATACTAGGACACCAATATAGTCAATGTAGTCTCTCTGGTCTCAGGCCCAGATAATTCAATGAACTGAAGTATGTTTACCAGGAGCCATTCTAGGAAAGGAACCTGACTCCACACCATCTTCTTTAGATTACTTGGGGATGAGTTCAACCAAAAGCAGATGGAAACAGTAAGCAGAAAAGCTGGGTGAGATGAAAATAAGGGAAAATATTGGGGAATTTGGCCATAACATTTTGGAGGAGCAGAACATTAAAAAGACGGTCCTAAAGTTGTTCCTGGTATTTGGCAAAACCCTAAGGATTCTTAGAGTATTCACACATAAAATAAGCAGTTATTTTAGCCCTGACCATACACTCAATAATCACAATACTGTAATCTGACATCTAATCACATTTACAGGATGCTGGAATAGTAAGGTCACTCACGGTCCTGGACTGATGGCTCTCTGCCACCAGGATAATGATCTCTGTTACGGTATTATAGTTGGAGCGCCACAAAACATTCAGTGCAACAAACACTAGTTTCTATCTAATAATTTCCCAGCAATACACGAGTGTACTACAATTGCTAAATAGAAGAAAAAAAGACACACATACATTTCAAATTATCTTTATTGAACAACAGTTCTCCATCTGGACCAAGAGTAAGGCTCTGCCCATATATCCTACATGCCCAATGCGCCTCCCTACCTTTCCAATTTACAAGAATATGTTCCAAAGTAAATAGTACTTTAGGGCAACCTCATCATGTCCAGAATTTCTTCTTTGCTGGTTTAGCTTTTGTGGGACAGTGATAAACTAACTGGGTTTATACTCAGAAACCTGTACAAAAGCAAAAACAAAAAACGTATTAGAAACATAGCAATGCTCAGAATAAAAGGCAAATTATATGACTGGTTCACAATATGAACTTACTCTGCTGGAATTTACATTCAGTTTATCCCTTGAGGCAATGAAGACATTAGTTGTGCTATTTCTTCATTCTTCTGCAACATAAAGCAACAAAGCAGGCATGCATAAGTCAATGCTTTAGTATAGAGAGAAAACCAAAAAAGTGTTGGGATGTGCAAGGTGAAATATAGGGAGTATGCTATCTAACATTGATAAAAACTTCTGCAAAAAGGACAACCCAATTATCAATGGACAACTCAACCACCAAAGTCATCTTTTAGACACAATTATGGATCATAATTCTAACAATGAGGGGGAAAAAAATCAATATCATACAATGTTCTAAGTATTATTTATTAGCTAAAAACATTGCTATAGAAATTATAGTACTGCTTAACTAATGCAAAAGATTAACATTTTGGACTAGTTTTGCTAAATATTATTTTAAAAACACATCTCTTCACCAATGTTATCATTCAAGTAGATGGCTAAAATTAAACATTTAATTTTTTCATAATACATATTTTTTAAAAAATCATTCAATTTAGATGGTAGTATATCAGTTTCACTTGTGTCTTTACACAATATCTAGTTTGTTTCACTTTATTTCCAGAATCTGATGCGTATTTCCTAGAAATAGGAAAATATTTCTATCCAAACCAAAACATTATTTTAGTATGGTTAGTTTGATTAAAAGAGTTAATTTGAGTTTGATTAAAAGATATTTATTCTGCACAGCTTTAAAAAAGGTTTTTCACCAAAACCTAAATTATGACTGGCCAATAAAATTTAACAATAATTTAATGGAACCTGTAAAATTGCTTACCTCCTCAGGGTCACCACTGTAGGTGGTCCAGTTACAGGCAGATCAGCCTCACTAACAAATGGTCCAGCAGCAACAGGTCATGTGATCTTTGATGTACTTATTCCAAGCCACTGTACAGGATGCAAACGTGCACCTCTGGATTTCGATGCTTAAATCTCATTGCAACTCACTGTATACGATTATACAATATCCATAATTTTAAGGCTGAAAAAAATTTCTGATCAATGCAACCAAGTAGACTGCCTAAACAATCAATGAAGGAAAAATCATAATTATAGTGAAATAAGAACCATCATTGACTCATCTAGCCTATAAATATAGGTATTTATTAGGTAGGGCCTAAGTATAAGTATAGGCAATATTACAATGAGCCTACAAGCCTCAAACTGATCAAGGCATAAGGCCCCCCAAAATCCTAACAATTAGATAGCCAAGAGTAAACCTAGATCATAAGATATAGCATAGAATGTTGACTGACGAATCTGCAGGTAGGTAACTATGAGATTCTAGTTTATACCAACTTCGAATATTTTAAGTTAGTAAAATATAAAATAGTCACCTGATGTCTGACTCCTGGTATGCCATGCCAACTAATTGATGTATATAGGCTACAAGAATTAATATCCTATGAAAGAAGGGTACCCAATATGAGTTAAGGAGAGGAACTATAAATAAAGAAAAGGGGTGAAACGTCTGAAAATGCATTAGGCATAGTGGCGTTAGAACAACACATTATAATATATACCAGGAGGACAACCACTGATGGTGATGATGAGGAAGAACATGAGGGGGAGAAAGACCATGACTAACATTTTAGTTTGTTCTGCAAGGGATGGTTTCAATATACGGATGTTGAGGTATATTGTATTATCTCATTGAGAAATGTGTCTTGGATGGAAGCTGGAGGCATGAAGGTAAGCCTCAATCTATTGTATATAGCTAAGTCCTAAGATACAACCAGATTTGCTCTGATCCCACAGGCAGAGACAAACACCTACAGGATCTTTATAGAGCATTCCTAAAACTGAAATACCCACCTGGAAAAGTGAAAAAACAGATTGACAGAGACAAAAAAAGTACCCAGACATGAACTACTTCAAGACAGACCCAAAAGATAAAACAACAGAATTCCACTTATTACATATAGTCCATAGCTCAAATCCTTCCAACGCATTATACATAATCTGCAACCCATCTTGGAAAATGATCCCTCACTCTCAGGAGCCTTGGAAGGGAAAGCCTATTCACGCTTACAGACAACTCCCCAACCTGAAACAAATTATTTCTGGTAACCATGCTACACAGCCACATCATAAGCATCCAGGAACCCAGCCCTGCAATCAGTGCCAACTCTGCCCACATATCTATACAAGAAAATTCATTACTGGAGCCAACAACATAAGCTACCAAATCAAGGGATCATTCAACTGCACATCCAGTAATCTGATCTATGCCATCAAATGCCAGCAATGCCCCACTGCTATATATACTGGACAAACTGGACAGTCCCTACGGGAAAGAATCAATGGACACAAATCAGATATCCGTAAAGGGAACATACAGAAAACTGTTGGGGAACACTTCAATCTACCTAACCACTCTTTAAAAGATCTCCAGGTGGCTGTCTTGTGACAAACCAGTTCTACTAGTCAAATACACAGAGGGGCATTGGAATTACAATTCATCCACAAATTCAGTTCTCACTCTGATCATCATCTCCTCAATCGAGACAATGGAAGGCTGGGACTTACCAACCTAACATTCAATGAAGGTGCGAACAGCTCTCTGTGTGGATTCTTGTGTTAGTTCCTTTTGATCCTTACCCACTTCCTTTTAACTATCCAATCTTTCGTGCTTATAGGCACCAGCTCTGCCTACTTGTTTTTCCCTTTGATATTTTCATTCCCTCTGCTCCTTGTGCACCCTTCTCTTTTTCCTTCCCTCTCTCTTCCCTTCTCCACTATTTATTTTGAGTCTGCACGTCCTAAACTCATAAATCCAGTCATCTGAAGAAATGGACTGTGCCCACAAAAGCTCATGATACCATCTACATGTTTTGTTAGTCTATAAAGTGCTACCAGGCTTTTTGTTGTTTTTTTAAGTTTATCCTGTACAGACTAACTTGGCTACTCCCTGAAACTCCTTAAACTGTGTGGCTCATGTTTATATTATAATGCAGAAACTATACATAGATTCTAAAACAAAAGTCTGCTATCTAACAGACCAGCCGTGGGAGAGGAGAGAAACATAAGGTTAAAATTTCTATCCTTTGATCAACTAGAAGTTATGAGTTTGCAGACTCAGACTTTTCTAAAAGTAGCATTCCTAGTGAAGGAACTCCAGCTTTCTCTGTATCCTGCTCTAGTTCCATATTTTACCAATTCATGATACGAATGCTCCTGATAGCAATGAACAGACCAATAAGTCACCAAATTCTGTTGCTATTCAGAACAGAGAGAGTTCACAATTGATATTCATGGATTAAAACATCTGTCTTTGGAGTGAGCAGAAATGCACCATCTCATTACTTTACTTTAATGCTAGTAGTATTTGCATCAATGAGAATAAATAAAAGGCAGGGGTTTCCCTTTAAATCATAGCCAGACATAGCACACTCCACACATCTTGTTTACTTATGATAGAATTAAAGGAACAATTAATGCCTTTAAACAAGAGGGTGAATTACTCAAAATAATCCTATTTCATAGCTTTCCCAAATGTAACACACATATTTAGTTACTAAAAGAGCAAATAAAGAATTCCAAAAGAAAATTTGAAAGTCTCTTTCTTGGAAAAGAGAGTAACAGGCAGCTGCAAAGATAAAGGGGAATGTTATAAAACTGAGCTAGGTTGTCGCCAAAGAATAGCTTCACCAAACTTAACTAGACAATTCCTCCATTTTATCTTTAGCGATGAGAGTTTCCTTAGATCCCCAAAATGAAACACAAGCATCTGTAAAAAATTATACATGGAGAATACAGGCAGCATTCAATCTGTCCATTGAAGTTTGAAACATGGGAGTGAAATGGTTTAAACCATGAACTTTGAGAATGGTGCCAGACCCTACACAATAAAGGGAATTATATGCATTAGGTCTTGACTAACACAGTAAGAATCCTGCTACTATTTTTCCTTCTAGGCAACAAGGATTTGTATTTAATTCAGTTTGTAGTTTGCTACTCCTTTAAATAAACATATCTTGCACTCTCCAATTTATTTGTTTACACATCTCTTGTCATTTATTTTATACTTAGCTCCCATAAGTGCTTTGGGAATACGGCCCATATTTTAATTATATTGTGTACAGCATTTACCACAAGAAGGCCCTGATCTTGACTGATGACAGATGGCATGATCACAATACAAATGACCACTGAATTTTAAAAGGTGAGGGCGGGGGAGAGGATTAGGCTGGTCTGGCTGAATGAAGGGAATGGTGCTTTATGTCTGGGGGCAAGGAGAGATTAAAACTGCTGCAAAATATTGCTGACTTGTCACTTGGGAATGCAGGGTTTGAAAAGGAACATCTGAGTGCTGGAAGCCTCCTCTTTGTAAAGCCAGGACACAACCTCCCTCCCTGGCAGGTAGTAAAATACCAGGTTTGGTAATGCCCACCTGCTGTGGGCATTATGCTAGCTGTCCCTTTTATAAGGGGTTGGGAAAGAATGTTTCCCTTACCACCATATTGGCTTGAGTTCAGATGGGTTTTTTTTCCATCTTCCCCACAGAGGATTTGAGGAAGAGCTTTGTCCATTCATCTCATGATACATGGTAGGTCACAACTCATTGCTCAAGTCTTGGGTGGATGTCCAGTGCAGGTACTCTATAGGAAAGGTGATTAAGATGAAAAAAAAGGGAAGTGGATGGAAGCCTCTCACCCTGGATATGGTAACATCCCAGCAGTGTGTTTGCTGGAGACACAGGGATGGAAAAGAGGGGGAGCTGGTAAAAGCCCCCTGGATAATTATTTGGAATGAACATGGAGTTACCTGCCCTATACACTGTTATCTGCCGGCTAGTCCCAGACATCTAATAATAAATTTGAAGCCTGATTAAACCCATGTCAAATGTCTTTTGTCCTCCTTTCAGCTTAAACAAGTGTTGCAATAAAAGGTGTTGCCTGCACTATGTGAGAAATACTGTGGAAGTTAATCATACACATGATTCTAAAGACATCTTCAATAAAGCCAAAGTTGATCAGAATTCATGAACAATATAGGCAGATACTGGCTCAAAATAGATTATTCACATCCACTTGGCTGAGACTAGACACAATAATTTGGATCTGTTTACTTTAGACAAAAGAGAAAAGATGGAATCTTGTAAATTCTGGCACTTCGCTCATGAAGGGAAGCTGCAGTAGTGGATAATTTCAGGGCATGCCAGTCTGAGGAAAGGGTTAACTTTTTTCACATCTTCAAGAAAGCGGTAATTACATTGTCTCATAAAACATTTTCTGGCAAATTTCCTGACTTAGGATTTCCTTTTCTTACCAAATATATTTAGCAGTGTTCCTTCTGGAACCTTCCAGTCATTTCCGTAGGCTAAACACATGCAAAGCAATTCCTTAACAAGCCTTGCCATTTAGCCCCAAAGAATTAGTCATCTGAATTCCACTCACTAGTCTCATTTCTGTTTGCATGGCAAGGAATTTTGTCAATGATGCATTCTATTAAAAAGCACAAAAGAGTACTCCATTTGGAAATGTTATATGGACTTGAAAGAAATATTCCACAGTAATCTACCACATGTGGGAATACAGATAGAAGAACTGACTATTTGCATGCAATGCATGTGTGCATGGATGTACTTGTAGTTCATTTTTTGACAGACTGCTTTTAGAGCTTATGCTTGTGTTTTGTGTTTACACGGATTTGATGTTTTATACTTTTTTTTCTTGGAACCATGTACTACAAAACCCCCAACCAGGCTAGGTTCCTTTTGATGTCAGCAGCAATTACAATCTTGGATGAAGGTCAGATACACAGCCTCCTCTAATATAAACTACTCTAAGATTTAAGTTTTTTTAAATGAATGCACTGATTTTTTTTTCAGTTAATTGAACCATCATGGAGGCTTCCTTCCACCAGGGTCTCCCTGGTACAACAACTATTACGTGGGACTCATGTCCCTAGGACTGAGAAAGGACTTTAAAAAACCACTCTATGCCCCATCTAGAGGACTCCTTGCTAAGTTGCCATCCACTAGGGTACAGCATGGATTGTTCGTGGTTGATTTTAATAGTACCAATCCAGCAAAGCATTTAAGGACATGCATTGTCCCACTGACATCACTGATTACTTATGTGCTTAACACTAAGCGTAAGCTTAAATGCTCGATAGATTAAGGTCACAGTGTCGCCGGAAGCAGGGTGCATAAGCATAAGCATATGCCAGGGCAAGAGTATTCAAAGTGGGTTTTTTCAACAACCTCAGTGAAGTTTTATGTTATACCTTGGCCGTCCATTATCCCCGGTCTTCCTGGCAAAGGTGGCATGTCAAGCTTTCCAACATTGAGACAGATCTGTTAAGTCTAAGGTTCCCTCTCCCCTTCTTTGGGGATCTGCTTCTCCACTCTTCCTTGAAGACTGGTGAGGGAGACAAATTTTATCTTCAGAGATGGCTTCATCTCCTAGTCCTAGAGGGTCTTCAGTGCTCCACTGTAATAGTGCCCTGCTATCAGTCATCAGAAGTGTTGCTAAGCACACCTGGCTAACTCTGCAGACCTGCATCTCTCTGCTTTGGTTTTCCCATCTGTAAGGAGGATACAGTTTCCTTACACCTTTTATGACTACTGCAGAGATTAGTGTCTGTAGAGTGTTCTGGGTACAAAAGTGTTTTAAGTTTTAGAAAAATATTAAAATACTACTCTATATCAAACTATCTTTTAATTTTAAATTTTAATTTATTTTTTAATTTTAATACACAAATACTGTGATACATCTACTTAAAAATTAAATGATAAAGATATATTCAAATATTAGTACTTCATTCTAAGTTCCCTGTTAGACTATATGACATGACATATAGATATATTTTAACCTACATAGTATCCAGTTAACTGCCCTTAACATTTATAAAGCTGAAGAAGGAAAAAAGAATCAATAAATTCTTAATTCTTCCAACAGCAATTAACATAACTTTTAAAAATAAACATGTTTAGATGGCATTTGCCTATGGATTTAATTTTCTAAATTCTCTGGGGGAGATGTCTCATTCTTTCCTTACTACTTTTTGCTCTCTTTCCTTAGCAAACTCCAGCTTCCTTCTTTCCTTATGGGACTCTTGTCTGGCCCTTCTCTCAAGGTTTTGGTTTGTTTTTTTCTTCCTTTGTAAACTTCATTTTCTCCTCTTTTTGTAATTTCTTCTTACTATTCTTTCTTCATACTTACACTTCTCTATTTTCTTATCAATGAGAAGTAATATTATCTTTTTACTCCCCTGTAGTATCTTTTTTATTATTATTTAATTTCAGCTTTTTTTTTTCTTTTTTTTTAAATGGAAGCTTAATTTAGGGTTGAGAAACCAACACGCTTCACGGTAAGGTATGCTTATTCAGTGACACAGAAGTAACCCTTTCAGATAGTGATGGTTACATTCATTTCCCTGGACTGTCTAATGACAGGCTAAAACATTATGCTGCTTGGTGACAATGATGTTTACTTTCTTCATGCTGCCAGGTACTGCAAGAACACTCTTCCTGAGTGCATATACCCCCAATGGTACCCGGGGCAGAGACCATTAGGACAGCTCTTATCAGGATCTGGAGGCCAGAACAACTGGGAAAAAGTTAAACAATAGTCCTGAGCCCCCAGGAGCAATAAAAGGAGATACACACATCAAGGCCTCTTTCATCAAAGGATGGTATTAATTATATTTACTATAGTAGTTCCTAAGAACCAAGGAAGAATGGAACCCTACTGTGCAAATGCAAACTAGTAGATGGCTCTTGCGCTGAAGAGTTTACCCTCTAAACCAGGGCTACTCAACATGCGGCCCACGGGTGGGATCCTTTGAACATGGCCTCCACTGGGACCATGCTCCATAATAGCGAGTCAATATAATGGTCTTCTGTTGATATGTGTTTTAATTGTTCAATTCCTAGACGGTCATTGCTCATTAAAAGTTATGTCATATGGGTGGAAATTGGGTAAATATTTTATGAATATTAGCAGAACTGACTTAAATGGGGCCTGCATGCTGTGTAGTCTTTGTATTCGTGCCCGTTAGTGTGGAAGAAGCAATTTGCATATCTATGCAACCACACTAAGTGCAGCCCTCAGCATGTGCTGTGAGTATCATTGTGGTCCCCGGGGTTTCCAAAGTTGAGTAGCCCTGCTTTAAACAGACAGGTGCCAGTGACTTGTTCACATCCCTAGCTGTGTTTAAAACCGTCTGCAGAGTAACTAGCCTATATACAGTCAGGAGTGGCCCGAGGCCGGCTGCAGCAGCCTGAACCACTGCAACAAAAACTACTATAATTCTCTTTTGCTACCACCATTTGGAAATACATACAAGATCTGTAAACAAGGTGAAAGCTGCACTGATTGTTTTCCAGCTAGAAGAAAATAACGTACTCAACAATGCTTAAAAAATAGCTTCTGGATTAAACAAGCTATTCTTATTCCAGGGCAAAGCCCAGAGCCACTTTTTTCTTCACATATAAATTGTATAAAAGTTCTCTAATTAGGATTCAGTTGAGTGATGATGGCTGTTACTGCACCACTATCTCAAAGCTAGTAACCCTAACTAATTATTTCTCTTACTAAAAATGAGTTGAGATCCTTCAACAAAGCTGCCCATACGGCAGTGCTAGAGAACACTAATGATGTTTAATGACAGCTTGACAGCATCATAAAAGGTGGCACGCTCAGTTTTATCATTTTAACAGATTAAAACCTACTGAACCAATTGAATTTGGACTGGAAAACCTGGCTCAGTACTCACTTCTAAAGTTATCTTTTGTTTTTTTTAAATGTTAATGCCAATGAAAGGAGAAGTTTCTCTGCAGAATGCTAGAGGCATGCATTGGGCAGGCACAAGCTGGGTAAGTGTTACTTCAAACTTCACAGTGCACCGAAGGCCTTGTCTACACTAACGGGGGCCATCATCTTACGTTCACATAACTGAAGTTGTGTGAATAACATAGCTTAAGTGGATGTACTTAGATCTGTTTACTGTGGTGTCTTCACTGTGGTAAGTTGACAACTGATGCTCTCCTGTTGACTCAGCTTATCCTTCTCGTTTTGGTGGAGTACAACAGTTGATGGGAGAGCGCTCAGCTAGACACAATAAATCTATCTCCAAAGGATCAATCGCAACCTGTCAATCCAGCTTGTAGTGAAGATGTGCCCTCAGTCTTGACCCGACAAAACTACTACTATCCCAATTTTAGATTCTATGATTTAATTGTTAGCAAGGAAACAAATTTACAGCTGAATGAAATGTCACATCTCTACATGTTTAACGTGCCAGGATTGTACCCACAGCTGCAGACTGTCTGCTGGGATTTTACCAAGATTATAAATAAAATAAAAATAATGTGAGTCTCTCTGGAAAATCTGACGCACGTAGAAGTTTTGTTATCAAGACGACTATGCAAAGATGAGCACCTTCCTGCTAATACACCTGACTGCCTACACTGCCAACTGTTTGGAAGCCAAAGAAAGAAAATTCATTTTTTAAAGAAAACATGTTAATCTGATATGTAATGACTATGATGCCCTTATAAGTGTCTGCCTGCCAGTTTGGTCATCATACACCAAGTCCATCCACCACTAGTCTTAGAGATTCCTGTCAGTCTGGGTGACAGCTGCTCTGTGCGTGACAGAAAAGGGTCAGTCAGACAGACAGACCATTGCTGGCAAGGGTAAAGGCAGAAACTAAAAGCCCTTCTAAGAAAAAAAAATATAAATTATGACCCTTCAAGATCCTAAAGAGGCATAAAAGATTAAGTTGTATAAGCTGATGTTGTATCACTTTATTGTGCCTTCCATTCTCCACTTCTCTGCTACAGTTCTTTTTACAGGAAACTTGAAAAACCACAACAACTGCTGGTTCAAACATTCAACCAGTGACTAGTTTCAAATGAACTATAAGCAGCTGAGATGACAAAGAACCAGCCTGGTTTTATGCTTGTAAACCTTGTTTAGGGATCTAGATAAGCAGGAGTTAAATAGACCCTAGCTTGGAGTCAGAGTGTATGCGCCCATATGGCAAACCAGTACCTTTTACAGGAAGCTTTTTGTTTTTGGCCTCCATAGTCCAACCTTTAAATTAAAATATATTGAGAGAGAATTACAACAAACGCGGAGGTAGCTTTAAAAATAAGAACCAACATTATATTTGGGTTCTTTTATAGAACCTGAAACAATTGTTCCAAGGGAGACAGACAGTCCAATTCAGATGAATGTAGACTAACTCAGGGCATGTCTACACAGCAGTGTTATTTCAAAGCAATGAAGTTATTTCTAAATAATTTCAAAATAATGGGCATCTTATTCCAAAATCTGTAATCATCATTTTACAAGGAATAACGCCTTTCTCAAAAGAGTTATTTTGAAATACGGCATGTGTAGATAGGGCAGCTGGAGCTATTTCAAAATAAGTGGCCTACAGGCTTCCCACAGGTGCCCAGGGGGGTCACTCTGTCCACACATCAGAACTCTATAGTTTCCCCTCCCCTGCAGCCCATAAAACTGCAGACTCAGGGGAAACAGTTTGTGGCACGATGTTAGCGCTGCTGACACCATGCCAGACAGCAGCGCCCAGCTCAGCATTCCCTGCCATGGCAGACCCCAGCATGCCACTTAAGTCCCCCACAGCTGCAAGCACAGCTGCAGGCACTCCCAAGCCCCTGCCCGGAGACAGAGGCGAGCCCCATCCTGGACTGGTGCGGAGATCCTGGATCTTGTTGAGATCTGGTGAGACAAGGCTAAACTTCCAGGATCACCGCACCAGGCACAGGAACACTGATATCTACAGTAAGATGACTGACAGCATGGGCCAAAAGGGCCACATGAGCACCCCGGAGCAGGTGCGCATGAAAGTTAAGGAGCTCAGGCAGGCCTATGCTAAGGCTAGGGAGCACAGCTCCCTATCAGGGGCAGCACCCCAGACCTGCATGTGGAGAGCCAGTCCAGAGGACTCTTGTGCTCCTGCTCACAGGGTTTCTGGAGAAGCCTGTTTTATTCCCAGCTCTGTGGTGGGACACCCTCCCACCACAAGCCACCTCTAAGGAGGCTGGGGTCATGGACACACACATAGCAGTGTCATTCACGGCACATGGGTATACCCGCTCTCTCGGGGCAGTATTTGCTCCTTAGCAGGCATAGCAGAGGACACCGAGCTCCTGCTAGGAGAGCCTGCAGGGAGGGGAAGAAAGTGGAGGGGACCCCAGTAGCACCCTCCCCGGAAAGTGGCATCTGCAACTCACACAAACCTCTCCCAACACCCCTCCCCCCCCTGCTGGCAGGGACAGAAGTCCTCTCCTACAAGACACCGCTACTGCTGAACCTAGCCTGTGTGCAGCATGGAGGAAAGCCAAACCGTTCCATCACCCCTGTCCTGTTACCCAAAAAATTCCCACTGGGTTCCACTAGTATGGATGTATTGATTGAGGAATTAACACTCCACTATATAGTTATTTAAATCACAGCTTCATTTTCCTATGTCTAGTAAACTCATCTACATGGCTCAGTCTACGGAGCCATGTTGCTTAGACATACCCAGAGTGTCCATTCAGTGTGGACGCTATCTTTCGAAAAAGCAGATCACTTTTTTGATGCGCTTTTGCTGTGTAGATGCTCTCTTTTGGAAGAAGTTTTTCCTCAAAGATCTCTTCTGGAAAAGCTTCTTCAAAAGAAGCCTGCATTCTAGACATAGCCTACACCATGTGTTGGCAGGACCTTACAGTTTAATGTATTTCCAGAAAATCCATGTGTAAAATCAAGTAATAGCTCGAATGGAGGCTTTATGCAACAAGTCCCACTTGCAAGCTCCTGGCCTGGCTGGCATATTCCCATGCCTCCTTGTCCCTGGGACATGGGGGTAGCAAGGCTCCTCCCAGGGACATCTGTGCCCCTGCAGAAAAGGGCCCACTGTGAAAGCCACAGATGGCCTTGCTCCAAGTACATTGCCTTCAGTTGACCCAAGACCTTTTGATGTCGCCTCAGAAATGAGGGTAAGCTTCATGTACTCTGTCTCCTGGGATGACTGCCCTTCTCTTTGTTCTTTACTGCTGGATCAGCTGTGAGTTAGGTGCCTGCAACACCTTCTGTGCCAGCTTCCCAACTCTGTGGGAGCTACTGCCACAGACGAGCCTGTGAGGGCCTGGAGCAGAAACATGTGTCTTGCCTACATGGTCTCCAGCGATCTCTGGAACTGCGCCGTACCACCTGGTGGGAGCTGGCACAAGAGACCCGCCACATGTGTGTGGTATACCCAGCTGCCATCGACTACCTGGTTGCTACCATTGAGCAGATGCCCTCCCACTCCCGCCCCTCCAGGTTCTCCCTCTATCCCCCCTTCCTCCTGTGGCCACTGAAGTGGTGGGACCACCTGAGGCAGGTGCCACTCCAAGCCCCATCCCTCAGCCTCTCCTCCCTCCCCAGATTCTTTCCCCAGTCCCTCCCTAGTTACAATTACCCCAATTGAACAAAAAATAGAGTTGTTTGGTTCAAAACAAAAGGTCTGGTTTATTTTATCAACAGGGGAGGAGTGTGGAAGGAAAGGAACAGAGGGACAATGCAGAGACCCCTTGTGGGGAGGCCCAGGGGAGAGGGTCACAGCTGGCCTGGTCTGAAACCCTTCCTCAGGGCCTCCTAGATGCACAGAACCCCCCAGTGGGCCTGCAAGATGGCAGCTGTGTGCAGCTGCTCAAAAGCCCTGGTGAGCTGCTCAACTTCTGCCCCAAACTCTGGCAGGAATGTCTCCCCCTTCTCCTCACAAATATTGCGAAGAACATAGAATGCCACCACCACATGGGGGACATTCTGCTTGCCAAGATCCAGATGGGCGAGACAGCAGCAGAACCCCTCTTTGAGACACTCAAAGGCACCCTCTACCACAGTGGTCTCCAACCTCTATGTCCAAGATCACTTTTTAAATGTCAGAACAAGCCAAGATTTACTGCCCCATCCTTCCCCCAAAAACCCCACCTTGAAGCCCTGCCCTCTGTTCTCCTCTTCTCCATCACTTGTTATCCCCAGGTCTTATACACTTTTAGGGTACAGCTACACTGCCGCTTTTTTTTTTTCTTCCAATTCTGTCTAGACTGGGCCAAATGTCAGAAAAACATCTTCTTTCGGAAGCCCCTTTATTCCTCATGGAACGAGGAATACAGGGGTTACTGAAAGAGCACGTTTGCTGTTCCACTAAAAGAAGCGGAAGAACAAACGCATTCCTGGACACAGAACAGTTTTTCCGGAATACCTCTGGAATCCCGGAAAAACTCCTGCAGTCTAGCCATACCCTCACTGGGTTGAGACAGGATGTGTGGGCTCTGGGGTGGGAATGAGGGATTTGGGTGTGGGAAGGGGTGAGAGGTGCTAGGGCTGGGAGGGAATCTGGATGTAGGAGGAGGCGGAGAAGGGGATGCTGGCTCGGGGAGAGGGCTCCAGGATGGGGAGTGTTGGGGTACTGAGCAAGCCACATGCTTGTGGATGTGAGGGTGCAGGAGTTTGGGTTGGCATATGTGAGGGGCTCAGGGCAGGGAGGTTGGGAGTAAGATGGGCAGTGTGTAGATGATGCAGATTTCCAGGTGTGTGGATAGTGCAGGAGTGTTATGGCAGAAGACTGAGGATGTGGGGGTGCAGGAGTTTGGGGATGTAAAAGACTTAGGACAGGGGGTTCCAGTGTATGATAGGCTCAGATCTACGGTCTTGGGAGGGGTGGGGTTCCAGGAATGTTATAATGCTGCGGCCAGATGGGGACTTGGCCCCAATTGGGGGTTTGTTGAGCAGCCTTCATTTTTAAATAAAATATTATGTCAAACCCAAAAAGTTTCAGCATTGTCTTTATTTATGAGAAGAGCAGGGAAGCTGTTTTGAGTCAGGGGTCACTGACCCACAGAAAAGTGAGTTGGGGCCACACAAGTGAGATGCAAAAAAATAACTCCTCCAATCTCCGCACCCCCCGTCTCACTAATGTAGCCCCAACTGTGGTGGTGGGAGCAGAGGACATGGTACTGGGGAAAGATACTAGTGGGTGCTGGGGCAGGGGACAAGGTGCCAGCAGGGGGCAGGGTGCCAGTGGGTTCTGCAGCAGGGGACAGGGTTCTGCGGCAGGGACGGGGTCAGTGGACAATAGAAAATAACGCTGCTATGTAGACACACCCTCAGAGAAGTGATGATGTTGACATTTCAAGTGTTACCTATTTCACTGCTCAAAGCAGGTAAGAAAGGAGAAAAGATGATCATATTAATTTCTGCACAATCTACTGCAACAGTTTATTTTACAACATGAGTGAGAAGGCTTGGGATTTGCCACCTCTTTCTGCCAACCACTCCAATTAAGAAGAAATTATATCCAGGAGGAACCCAAAAGAGCCAAGCAGGTTCTCTCAGGCCTCACCAAAAAGGGGACAGGGGGTAAATTCAGGATGCCAAGGTGGGTCCAAAAGGCTCACTAAGGGTGGGATGCTTACTAGAACTGCAATAATGGGGAACCAAGAGAGGATGCATGATGCTATTTTGAATGTCTCCTCCAAGAAGCACTGCGTGGGGTACTTTAACTGGAAGCAAATTCTATTGTAACTTTTATACTAGAGAGCAATGACTTAAGAAAATGAAAATTTTAAATGAGAATTTTTAAATAAGAATATTATCAATATTTCTCAAATAATGCTTTTGTTCTATAAAGCTCAAAGTCTGAATCCTGTTTTACAGCTGAGGAAAACAGGCACAGAAAGTATAACAGGCACCTTGATCAAGGTCACACACAATTGATGGCAAAGCTGAAAACAGATCACTTACTTTCAGTCTATTTACACATGCAGTAGACAGGAGTTCCCTTCTTTGTGCATGTGCAATTGTTCATGACAACTCATGTGTATACAACTAGTACAGATGTATGCATTATGAATAAATATGCATCTGAATATGCTTGGTAAGTATGCTGATAGGTCAGTTTGCATACACAAAAGTGATAATTTTGGGGACAATGGGGCATATGAGAAAAACCTCTATGTACATATGTAAAATTATATGCCCATAAAACGTAATGTTTACTTCACGTAACATTCAATATATACTTTATTAAGCATTTTTTAAACATAGAGTCTTACCTTCTCATGGTTTTCTATAAGGATTTCCACCACAATATTCTGAAACTTTAGGTCCATAAGAGCTGCCACGGTTTCTTCCTGCGGCCTCATTAAGGTTGGTCCAAATACTACTCCTAAATTTGCTACAGTCATTAGATTTTTCTTGGCATGGTCTGAAACACTTTTTCAAAAGAATTGGAAGACAAAAAGCAGGAAACAAGTTATGAAAATTCCCAGTTCTCTTGAAAAATATAGTATACTTTACAAATGAAAACATTTCATTTCCCTAATCCATATTTTAGAAGTTTATTTTGTGCAAAGTTTCTCCAAATAAAACAATGTTGAATTTTGGAAAGTAGAAAAGCCATTCTTCCATCTGCATTTAAGAAGAAATAAAAGTTGCCATTTATTGAACTTAAATGTGTACAATGCACTTAGCCTTGGGCTTTGGTAAGTGTGAAACCAACCTAATTTTGCTAACAAACCTTTAGTATTCTCATTGCCAGAATTTGCACAGAGAAAGTATAAATTGACTCTCTCACTACAATCAAATCCTCAATTTCTGGCAGAAGTGCTAAGTAAATACTTGCATAACTTCATTAACAGATTAGATTTCTGCTCTCCTTTCCAAAACACACACTGCATGAGTCAAACTTCTCATCTATTCTGTAGGTTTGGTGCCTGGTATTGTGTCTAATATCATCACAACCAGCCTTGGCTCCAACCACAATTAATTTAGCCAACTCTAGATATAACAAGAGTTTCAAAGGGAGAAAAAGGTCTCTGAAAACTAATAAAAGAAGCCATGGTGCTTACTTCACTAAATGTTTCACCAAAATGTCCAGCATCTCTTTGTTCTTCTCTGGAAGTTTATGAACCAAGAAGTGGATAGCATTAACTCTGGACTCAGGGCTGCCACTTTCTACAGAACAGAAACAACATAGTGTATATCAAAGATAGAAATCCTTCCTCACCCACACACCTATCTCAAAACAAAACATTCCTAGCATACTTTGGTTTTGCACTTAGATCCTATCCCCAAATAGAGCTTAATTGAATACATATACTGTGTCTTTCAAGGCCTCCTGTTCTTGTGCTACCTGTCCATTTGTTATTTCAATCTACTTGTAAATGGATGCCTTTTCTCTGTTCATCTATTTTTTTTTAATACAGATATTCTTCTGCATCACACATGTGGCTTAGAAATATACTGCAGAGCAAAGGTTTATGTTACACGCTACAGAATCTCATTGTGAAACCAAAGTGCGAAAGGATGCTTCTTTATCCTTTTGACATTTATTAATTATCCTTATCTTTTACATTGAGCTTGGTTGGTGCTACATAGCTCTTGACACTGCTTCAAAACACCTTGCACTAGAAATGGCACTGGAAAATAACATCCAGAGAGGACTAAAAGGTTCAGAGGAGAAAAACTAACACCTTTTGAAGAGGTAGGCCAATAACCCTCTCCAGGCTGCAGAGTCAGATTACCAGGATAAAGGATTCTTGATATCAACTACATCTCTCACTGCTGTCAGTAGAGTAATTGGTAGCAGAGCCTGGTGTAAAGCAGCAATGGCTTCTTTGAATGTGCAAAGAAACAAACAATTTAGGCCATGCAAGTTCTTAATTAGCTGAAAACAAAGATTTGTAAATAATAAAAAAATAAATCAGCTTTTTTATTTTACATTATTATTTGGCTTAAAACTAATTCTGAAGAATGATTTATAGTAAGGTGAGCGTAGAGACCTTATGTTTTTGTAAGTTAGTACTGAAAGCAAGGTACATATCAGAAAACTATTATGGATGTTATGACACACTTTGAATCTGGGAAGTTCTAATATTAATACTACTCCACTGACTTTACTATCCTAAATTTACTCCATAAGCTAGGAAATTACTATAAGAGAACATGCCATTTTTTCTTAAGAGTTTCTTTTACTAGATTTGGAAATATTTTTAGTAGAGAACATTCTTGGTGGACCTTCACTAAGGAAAATGCCATCTACAGTTTAAACTTCTGAATAGCCAAATTCAGAATGTCTCCAAAACAATCAAACTTTCTTCACAGTAAAAGTCCTTCTGAGTACTGTGGAATCCTGAACACCAGATAAAGTGACCCTTCATCAAATGAATTTGTCACTGTCAATAAATACTTGTTAAGAGAACAGGGTGGAATACACTCTGCTACAATGTAATACAGTATAAAAAAAAATGGAATGGACTGTATTTTTATAACTTAGGTTAGAAAGATACTTGGAAGTTTGAAAAAAGAAAAAAAAACCCGGAATGGCTGAAATTCAAATAGTGATGTTCAAGTATCTTCTCCTTGCTTGGTAAGTGTAGCCATTACACATGTGGGCCTCATACATTTTTAGTATTTGTGAATACTGTATTCTTAAGACCAGTAAACACACATCTTCCAGGAGACCCTAATAAAATGGAGTGGAAGGAATATAGAAACATACACTGTTATTTCCTTTAGGAAAAGGGAATGTTTTAAATCCTGTATCTTGCAACTCTTTATTCACTTATTTATCTAAATGTCGTGAATTCTACTATGGTCTTCACCTTAATTGCAATGTATAGCGATTAATTTCAAGGGCTAACTGTGCACAAGGTAAGAAAATATTTCCTTTTTATATATAAACAATCAGTAAAGATTTCTCTCTTTTTTGACATATGAAAATACTCATGCAAAGACTACAAACTAGCATTCTGCTGTTTTTCCCGCCCCCAATCTTTAAGACTAGCCAACAACATTTAAACAATTGTCCTCAAAACGTTACTTTAATTTCAATTCTCATGGAGTGCCAGAAATGCCACAGGCTGGAAAGCAAATCAGCTAAATATTGGTTGGCTATTTTGCCAACATTTTTCCTTATGCAACTTCTACCCCCTCCAGACAATTCCATTAACATTAGACACCATGCAGCTGATCTACCAATACACTTTTCTACCTTCTCTAAATCTTTACTTTAACTGCCATAGTTTAATTTGGCTTGTTCATTCCTTTCTTCTAGTAATATACACGGCACCCGTAGGCCAGCTTGGATACAGACCTCCCAGAGAGATGGCTCTGAAAACAAGGATCATTCAGCACTTTTAAGATCCAAGGGAGCTCTTTCTCCCCCCCACCTCCCACAAGCATACTGCATCCTATTAAATTTGTTTCTGTATAAATAGCTTAAGGAAATGAAAATATTACCATCTCAAACTACTGCAAGAAAACTGAAAATATAATATTCACTATGGTACAGTTAGTATAAGAGGGGGAAAAAATCCAAGACTTCAGAATTTGAACTAAAAAATTCTATAAATCAAAGCAGAGTGAAATGCTCTAAGCTAAGCAAAAATTTTCCCCATGAACTTGTACCTATGAACATCTATATATGTTTAAGTGTATATATTTCTATACGCTGTGTCTATAGATAATACATTGATGGTATACTCCCATCTAACTTCATATTAAATGGTTTCAATTTTTTCCTATACCTCTTATTTATTCAGCTGAAATGAGCAATTTAGCTGAGAGTACATTTTCAATGTCTGCTCCTGAGTGCTAGAACAGTGCTATTATAAAATAATTCTATTTGAACTATAATCAAATATTTACTGGCAGGAATGATGAACTCTCCGTGCAACTCATACGTCATTAGAGGCTCTGGAAGACTTCTGGAAGACAAAAACAACATGGAATCACTAAATACAGTAAATTAATGTACATTTGTTTCCTATTCAGAATCAATACAAATAGAAAGCTTTTCAATGAGAAGCAGTCACCTCTCCATGCAGGAGAGGGGGGAGCTTGCAGGATTTCAATGATTTATGTAGCACAAATTGAAAGTGTGACATTTAAGAGTACAATCCTGGGAAAATAAAATGGTTAAACACAAGACCCAAACGTGAGGCCTCCAATGTAGTATGAACACTTTCCATACATTTTGAGATTTACTCATCCGAAAGACAAATATAGGTATTCTACGTATCTAGTTGTTCATCCGTTTCTAACATGTTGTCACTGCAATTCAGTGTTGTGGGTCTGTGTCCACTTTAAGGGCACATTGAGCAATTGGGCTGCAAGAGTGGGAAGAAGGAACTTATCTAAATGGAGCTAAGGGAGGAAGAGGTCGTGGCTGGATCTGTATCCACACATCAGTTGCGCATTTTTGGAGAAGCCCTCATTTTATCAATGAGGGGACAGTAGTACCCATCTTCTCACCACTGGGATTGAAAGAGAACGTTTTCTCAGGATCTGCTGGGGGGCACTGCATAAGTCACCTTTTTTATTTTAGGGTTGGGAAGTCATTTTTCTCCAACCACATAACCGGAGAAGTAAAAGTGAGATTTTTGCCTTGTTCCTCCTTCTCCCTCCTCCTCCCCCAAACAAAAGTTAAAAGTGGACTATATAGAAAAGGGGCCTGGTTCCCTGCTGTGCCAGTCAAAGGAATCTTGAACCACTCCCCTCCTTTATAAATCCTTCACCAAGCCATTTATCTGGTCCATTTATCTTGTATACCTCCCCTGCTTGACAGCCTATTTACATATGAGTTGCATCATCACAGCCTAACTTCCTTACTTATTCACCATAACAAAGCCCTCCCTGAAGCACCAGAGGGAAGGTGTAGCTGTTGGACCCCCCAGGTACCAGCCAAGCTGTTCCTGTCCCTTCCCTGCCCAGAACCCCACAAGTACGCTGTCCCCCCGTCGCCCAGAGCCCCATGAGAACCTTGCCCTGAACCCAACTAGTTGTGCTTTATTTTTAATTTTGAATAAATTTTTATACCAATTTTTTTGTTTATTTTTAATTTTAAATTATGAATTTATTTTTTGTTTTGTTTTTTGTTAAATGGGGGATTGGATGATGGTAAAGAAGAGTTGGGGAGGAGTGAGGGTTTCTCAAAAATCAAGAAGGAGGTGTGAAGCTGTAAAGTTTAGGAACCACTGATCTAGGCCAATCTGGTGGTGAGGGAAAATTTTTCTTCCCAGCTCACATTAAAAGAAGCAGGTCCTGACTAAACCTGGCATTTTCCCAACTCACGGAGAGGGAGGATAGGTGCTACTTTAGTTGATCAAGAGAAAAAGGTCTTCTCCCACTAGGATTGTCCCTATTGAACTCTTCAGATCTTCCAGTCCCTGAGGATGAGTCAGTAGTGCCATGCTGACCCACTCCCCACTTGCAGCCGCTTCTTACCCTTGTTTCCTCTTCCAGCTGTGGAGATCTATATCCTCTTCCTCAACAAGCCAGACCAGAGTATCCCCCATTAGCCCTACAGCCCAGTTGGAGGTAGACAGAAGAAGATATCCCCTAAGGAAGCCGGGTGTGTGGTTTCTAACACCTGGTAGAACACCCCTCCACTAAGGATGTTAGGCCGTGGGTAAATCCACTAATTGTTTACTCGATAAAATTTTTATCAACTACGTGATTAGTCGATAATGAAAGGCTTTCCCCAGTCCCAGCCTGTGCCAGGTACAGGAGCTATCCTGGCTGTGGCTCTGCAGTTTAAATATAGTAAGAGCCAGACGCACAGGCAGCCAGCTCTTACTACAATTAAACTGCAGAGCCACAGCAGGGGCAGCTCCTGGACCCAGCATGAGTTGGGACTAAGCCAGGATTGCTCAGTCCCAGCTTGCACTGGGTCCAGGAGCTCCTGTCCATGGGGGAATCCCAGCTCTCCTCTGGGACCCCTCATGGATAGGGGCTGCTACTGGAGCAGCCTCTGCCCGTGGTCAGCCTAGGCCACTGCAGACAGGGGCTGCTTTATGGCAGCCTCCTTGGCCCCTCCATGCCCAATGCTGCTGCCTCTAATAGAGGAATCATCGCAAGGGAGAGCAGACAGCAGGAGTGCAAGAGGGAACTATCTTTTAAGCTGACTGCCCCCAGAACTGGCTCCTGCTTCCCTCCCTTCCCACTGCTTCTGATACAGAGGCAATGGCGGGGAGGGGAACAAGTGGTTGAGTAGTTGACTCGACTACCCAATAAGCCTAGCCTTAATCAGGTAGTCGACCGCTCGCTTACATTGCTACCCTCCCCACACACTTTTTCTACCACTCCTGCCCCTCGTATAAGAGGATGGCAAGGTTGGAGACACAATTTTTCTGTGTCATGGCTAGGAAGGGGGAAGTCAAACAGCTGACTTCTCAAACTGGGAGAAGTCTTAAAGGAAAGAACATTGATCTGTACTGTACAATTTATTGCTGGATATTCCCAGATACTGTAAGTGAATAAAGTTGAGGGTCAATTAAACCATATCTATGGAATGCCATCTTCCTTCTTGCATGGCTGGCATAACAGAGCAGATGACCAGATGTCTCGGTTTAAAAATAAGGAAGTGTAACAGAATATTTTATTACATCAAATGTAAGGGAATATATAACATCCTCTATGCTAGAGCTAAATGAATAATCATGGTAGACTATACATTAATATACCTTTTTAGTACATAGATATTAAGGAACAAAACATCATTTTTTAAAATTTGAACATGCATATTTTATGAATTTTTGTTGTCAATATTTAACTATGAACTGACCACAAACAGTTCTGTGCAAACATTTTCTATTTGAGTTGTGCTGGTGAGTGAGTCACAATTTAAGCACAAAAGACACTGCAATTAAGATTACAGAAGGAAACTTTCTTTCAACAGCATGATCTTTTTCTTGCAGAGAGGACTGAAAAATTGATAGCCATAATTGTCAAAACAGACTACTGATTTAGGGTTCTTCAATTTTTGGCTAACTTTCAAACATTAAGGGATCTAATTTCTAAGAAGTGCTGCGTGCCACCATCTGAAAATTATTCCCCTTAAAATGTTGCAAAATTCCTAGTAACATAAAAATCACTATCAATGAAAAAAAATCTTATTTAAATAACAGCAACTACAGAAACACTTGACTTTTTTTTTTAAACTCAAGTTTATCAAGTTCACTCTATTCATGTTTTAAAATAACTGCAGAAAATATCCAAATTTTATGGATGGCCAATATTAATTTGTTTTGTGCGTTTAAATAAATATTTCTTCTCCCTGAAGCCTCTAAACTATACTTCAAGAACCAAGGTTGATAACTTCAGAATTCCTTTGCCTTTTATTAGTTCACTTTACTGATATGAAAAGTATATTAACTTTCCTGATATACATTTTAACATAATTCAGCTGCATATCTTAACAGGGAAGAAGAAAATTGGTGTGGACACAGAACAGACCTAAACCTCTGAAGATGCACTTCCATTTTTTTCTCCTAGCAATTCATAGTTCCTTGGGGGTGGAGGGAGTAGCAAAATATAAAGCTAGTCAAATTTTTCAGATTTCAAAATATAAACAATTTCAAATTAGCTTTTAATACTATTTTTGTAATTTTTTTCTCCTTTTTTTTTAACAAGCTGTACCACAGTACCATAAGGAAGAAATACTGCTGAGAAAAGTCTAACCTGACTGGAAACAGCACATTTTATAATACAGACCAATTCTGCAGACTCCAGATTTCCAGCCAATCAGCCAAACTCTTATCTCTTCTGAAGATTTTGAAGTTTGTCAGTCATTAAACTGCTCTTTGTGACATTATGAACTCCCCTCTATCCCTAAAGTAAATATTGTGCCTTAAATAAATGTGGATTTGTATTCAGTATAGACCTCCATCCAAACAACAGTAAAAACAAATGACCAAAACAATAATAAAACTTCATCATCTATCAGTGGTAAACAGAGTTCAATTATGAATAGCTAACAAATGGAACCTTACCTCAGGTACTGCTTCATAGCACTAGTAATAGTCTTCACTTCCCAATCTATAGAGTTTTCCAGATCAATTTCACTGCAGGTTTTTGCATCTAACAAATGAGCAAAAAAGAAAAACAAATCTAAATCTTTACATACTTTAAAACTTTTACCAAAGTTAAATTCATGGGGAAACTTGTATCTGTGAAATCAGACAATATTATAATAATCCTAAAGAAAACCACAGAAGGTAAGGTCCCTGAATAGAATTTGAAGTCAATAATTAAGAAACTTTTGTTAGTTTAAATCCAAAATTGTCATCTCCCTCTTAAATGTTAAAATGGAAGTAAGATAGAGAATACAAAATACACTTCCATCTCTTTTGAAAATTTACTTTCAAGTGCTTTTAAAACTATTTCGCTGATTTTTTTTTCTCTTCAGTGAGCAGCACAATTAGACTAGGACTTCATTTGAAATTTCTTTATAGGAGGAGTTATTTCCAGGCTTCTTTATTTAGAAGGGGGCAGGGAGCTTTCAATACTGGAATATTCATGAAAATACAAAAATCAAATTCACTATATAATAAAAAGGAAAGGAAAGGAAAGGAAAGGAAAGGAAAGGAAAGGAAAGGAAAGGAAAGGAAAGGAAAGGAAAGGAAAGGAAAGGAAAGGAACAAATAATAATGATAGTTCTTTATTTCATGAAATCCACATGAGCCCAAGGAATCTGTTCAAATATAGTAATACCTTGAAAGTAGATTTAAAAAAATAAAAAAGACACTTTGGTGCTTCTGTTTAAGAATGTTGCACAAGTTGATACACAGCTGATTGCTAAATGAAGACACAAGCCAGGCCAAAGACTGTGCAGTGCCCAAGGCAGCACACCGAGCGGCAAAGTCGCGCTGCTCCCAGCTGAGTGGGCAGGGCCAGGGGCTGGGCAGCGCAGGGCCGTAAGTGACCACCTGGTTGGCCATGCCCAAAGACTGGGACTGCAAAGACATTACTGAAGTGAAAGAGAAGAAAGGAAGTTCTGTACTGGGAGGCTGTCCCTAGGATTTAAGATTAATCTTTTAATTTTACTTTTACAAGTTTTTAGCCAAATGGAAAAATAATTTGGCTTCCTAACTACTTGTAAATTCCACAGAAAGCCACTCATCTTTTGCCTGTTTAGTTTTTGCAAAACTAATCATAGGAGTGATGAAATTGACTTGTCAAATGTCTGAGTAATCAACAAGGTTTTCTGTCTGAGAAAAAGCAATACAAAACATGATCACTTTACAGAATTTTTAAAATAAACAAAAATTGATAGCTATTTTACAGTTAAAACATAACCTGTATGAAGCCAAGATGTCTTGCGCCTTTAAGCACTTCAACATTTTTTTATTACAACCACTAACAGCAACATGCAAAAAACTATAACAATGGTAATTGACGTGTATTACATTTTGATTCCTACACTCCTAAATTCACTTGTTACTGTGCTTGTTAGACAAACGACCCATACATTTAAAAAATCAAATTACAAACCCTGATTAAAGGTGCAGTCCTTTCTAACTGGGACTAAATAATTATGTTCTAAAAGCTGTGCCAACCAATTATTTCTGTAACTGAATATTTGCTCTCATTAAATCAATTATTTAAATCTTATTTTAAAATACTAGTTAGATATTTTCTGTCAACTTGCTACCAGCCAACCACGATCCAAAAACCTAAAGGATGTCTAAATGGAACCTTTTATTTTCTTCTTTCTGACATATCTTCCTCTGCTCTGAGAATCACATTCTTTCCACTGAGAAACAAACCTTTCTACTGACTTCATGGAATAAAAAGCAGCTGTCACATCAGAAACAAATGACTCTAGTAACTATGTTAGTAATCCACTATTAAATTTTCACTGTTTTCAAATAATTCCTCAATCATCACTGACTCTCCTTTACAATCAAGTGGTGCACTTGGTTGTGTGGAATTTGTTAATGACATATTTGAAATTCATACTGGGAATAATCATCCTTAAAAACCATTAGAAAAAGTATTTTTGCTTTTTAAAAAAACAGCGGGAAAGGATTTCATTAACAACTCCTCAGACAAAACACTAGAACTTTTCAAAGACTCCCTTACCCTCCAAAAAAATCAGCAATGATATCTCAAGACATAAAAATCAAATACTTTTCTTGAATCTCTGATTCTGTCGTCTTATATTTAAACAGTTTCCTTTATTCTACATTACCACTACATTCCATTTTTTCCTAAACATTTAAGGATCATATTTGCAAGGGATCGCAATAGGATTTCAAAATTGATGCTAACAATTTTGTATATACAACTGTGCATGGCAAAACTAAAAATACACCCAAGAATTGCACCTGCAGCTGCAAATAGTTGTGTGAAGACAAACAATTTTGTGCAATTTTAGAGAGTTTTTGAAAATTCAACTTTAATTCTTAATTCCTAAAATTTCAGATATTGTGGAAATCGGGCTTATGAAACCAGCAAGGTTCACAGAGCTAGGTCACGAAGAGCAGCTTTGTTTCTGGTTTTGATTGTAATATGGCCACTGTGAGAGTTTAAATGTACTATAATACACTGTGTATAAAATTGGAATAAACAAGGGATTCAATGCAGTAACTTTCACAGCTGTTTTAAAATGTAGGTGGATTTGCAAAGTTCTTTTGTATGAAATATGATACCTTGCATTTTATATGGCAGTCACTCTCAGAATTCAAAACTGAACCCATCGACAGAACATACAAGATCTTAACAGCCACATCATCATAAAAATCACTTTATAAAACATGTTCCTTTGTACAAGTGATGTGAACAGGTAACTGGTTAATCAGTTCTCCAGGCAGTAGCCCACCATCTGCAGACCTGCCGCATGCTGGGGCTGGGTACGGGAACCAGCAGAGCCAGCCCCAGCCTCAGTATGGGCTGCAGGGCTGGAGCCATAAGATCCCACTAGTTGGTTAACACATTAAACGTTAGATTATCCTAATGTTTAACTGATTAACTGACTAACCGGAATTGTGTCCCCCTACTTTGCACATTGCTGCACTTAAACATACTGTTTATTCTGTGACTTATACATAAAGTAGTGAGTGGAACTGAGTATCCTGCTGGCTGCACTACAACAGTGCAGACAAAGACTTATGACTGATGACTTCAAAGTAAAAGTCCAATGGCACTTTAAAGACTAATGACTTTATTAGGGGATTATACATTTGTTAGTCTTTAAAGTGCCACTGGACTCCTCGCCCACAGACAACCCGCCAACCTGAAGCATATTCCCACCAGCAACTATACACCTCACCACAGGAACCAAACCCTGCAACAAACCTCAAGTGCCAACTCTCCCCACATATCTACACCAGCGACACCATCACAGGACCTAACCAGATCAGCCACACCATCACTGGCTCATTCACCTGCACATCTACCAATGTAACACTCCATCATGTGCAAGCAATGCCCCTCTGCTATATACATTGGCCCAACTGGCCAGTCCCTACACAAAAGAATAAATGGACACAAATCAGATATTAGGAATGGCAATATACAAAACCTGTAGGAGAACACTTCATCTCTCTGGACACACAATAGCAGATTTAAAGGTAGCCATCCTGAAGCAAATAAACCTCAGGACCAGACTTCAGAGAGAAACTGCTGAGCTGCAGTTCATCTGCAAATTTGACACCATCAGCTCAGGATTAAACAAAGACTGTGAATGGCTAGCCAATTACAAAAGCAGTTTCTCCTCTCTTGGTGTTCATACCTCCAGATCAGCTGCTGGAAGTGAGCTTCATCCTCCCTGATTGAATTTACCTCGTTATCTCTAGTCTGATTCTTGGCTGCATATTTATACCTGCCTCTGGAAATTTCCACTACATGCATCTGACGAAGTGGGTCTTTGCCCACGAAAGCTTATGCTCCAATACATCTGTTGGTCTATAAGGTGCTACAGGACTCCTTGTCACTTTTGCCGATCCAGACTAACACAGCTACCCCTCTGATACTGGACTCCTTGTTGTTTTGGCTGAAACAGACTAACATGGTTAGCCTTCTGAAACCTTCAAAGTAGTAACTTGTTATCCATGTTTATAATAAATTAGAAGAGTAATTTAATATCAATTTCAGGCAAAAATGAGACTTTTGTTTACAAAATGTTAGCCTTTGTCATTCACATTTAAACAAGACTATTGTTGAAAATCAGAACAGACAATAAGTCAATTACCGAGTGACAATACTGCCTGTTTTACAGAACTGCATGTTTTTGCTTTAGATTAATTTAATTTATGATGATAAGTAAGGCTTGAGTCCACACATTTTTACTTTGTTTGGAATGTGGGATTCTTTCAGAGAAAGGTATTATAGAAGCAGTCCCAAAATTAAGATCTTTCCACATTCCTTTCATATACATGGTTTTACAATATCTTTTCCAAACAGAGACAAAAAGGCTATATGCCATCAACACCCATTCCTAGCATCTGAAGTCTATTTCCTTTCTTCTTCTTCTTCTTCATTCATCATGGACCACACACACATTGGATGGCCTATGATAAATAAAAGTAGCTGGAAAACAAATTGGGATCTTATTTTAAAACGTTAATAGCCTGAAAGTTAATCAGAGATAGGTTTTTGTTTTATTTTTAATGACACTGGAAGGAGGATTTTATCTGAAAGGATACTTACACTCAAACAAAAAGGTATAGATTGATCAAATATTTTAGATTCTTCTCTATGGCATAACAAACAGAAACCCTTCTCTAATCTTCCTTGAAACCACTTAAAAGTAAGTATGCTACCAGGATTGCATAGTGATACTTTCAATGAACTACTGGACCAGGGGAAGAGTACCTGTCCATAACATTACATGTTCTCTGTTTGATGTTTCTTGCTGTCTTGACATCAGTATAATCTTTGATTTTCAAAGCATTACATCAATCTTGGAAAGGAGTAAAAAAGTCGCTCTCATTTCAAAATTAAGTAAAAGCAGATGTTGGAATCTCAATAAAACTCTTCCAGCTGCTACCGAACCACTGGAACCTAGGTCTATTTAATTTGGATACCACTAATGGTAAAGAGGAAAAGTCGACTGCCAAAACTGCACACCCTAACTAAACTAGCGAGTTGAAAAACAAAAACAGTCCATACTGGCAAATGCATTTTAACAAAGTTCTTCCACTGATGACAGGTAATTGTTTCCCTGATTAATGACTAAAAAAAGTCTTTAATTATAATACTGCTGAACAGCCAAAAGAACCTGTTGTGTGTTGGTTAATCTTGGTTGATGCTTCCGAACACTCCCTTCTTGTGGCAATGCTTTAAAATATGGACAGGTTTATATGCAATGACAGAGGGCCTCAGGGCATTGTTAATATTGATTAAAGTAAGATATTGTATAAATTAATATTTAGCAAGGTCACGATGACAGATTGATATGACATTCAGGCCCTCAAGCCTGAAGTCTTCTTATCACTCCTGAAGACACAGCCTGCTTTAAAACAAAAAACCTTACAGGTGGCACTGAACTGACAGCAGCGTATAATATAAAAGCGCTTTGTCATTCACATAATGTCTGGGGTAATGAAATGAATTCACTTTCTGGTTTCCTCCAGTTTGCTGTGCCAAAGAACACTATGTTATCAGCACAGATGGAGCATGCCTGGTTCTGGAGAAGAGCCTGGTGCAAACTGCAAACAAGCTTCTCTGAATACCAATGAATCCCTGAGAATCAGACCCTTGCTGTCAAGTGACAGGTTTGGAAGCTCCATAAAAATGAACGAATCCCCGTGGTCTTGTCCAACTGCATGTACTTTCAGTGCTCGGGACAGGAAATTTGGAAATGCTGCACATTGTGCAGACATGGTTATAACTCTGGTGAGAGATACTAAGCAGGTGAGGAAATGCATCCAGATGCCTGCACTTTTCCAGAGGCAGTGAGGGGGCAGGAACAGTCTGACTACTGGGACTACAGGAGTATCAAGTTTTCCAGAAGAAAATTTGGTGTAGATATGTGTGGAGCCCAATTCAGAGGGAGGTAATAAGGTAATTCATAAGGTATTATACAAGCTCCATTGGTAAGTGCACGTGAGGGAGTCTAAATAAAGGCTTGTCTTCACTTAGGCTACGTCTACACTGGCCCCATAAAACGGAATAGTCATGCAAAGCAGGTAAGTCAGAATAGGGAAATCCGCGGGGGATTGAAATATCCCCCGCAAATTTAAATAAACATGTCCGCCGCTTTTTTTCCGGCTTGGGGAAAGTTGAAAGTAGGAATAAGAGATCCTCCGGAAAAGGGCTTTATTCCGGAGGATCGCGCCAATCTAGACGCTTTTTTCCGGCTTTTCCCCAAGCCGGAAAAAAAGCGGCGGACATGTTTATTTAAATCCGCGGGGGATATTTCAATCCCCCGCGGATTTCCCTATTCTGACTTACCTGCTTTGCATGACTATTCCGTTTTATGGGGCCAGTGTAGACGTAGCCTTACAGTACCGTACTCCTCTTGTCAGCATTAATTAATCCCCCTCCTTAAGAGGCAGTTGCTAGGTTGATGGCAGAAGCTGTCCCATTGATTTAGCACTTTTCACATGGTGGGGGGAGGTTATATTGGTATAACTAAGTTTGGATTTTTCATACCTTGAAGTAATGTAGATAGGTCCATAATGTAGACCTGGCTTGAGTCTACAGGCATGAATAGGTTTGTACTAAAAAGTGAAATCAGTATAGCTACATCTCCCTCAGGGGGTGAAAAATCAAAATTCCAGACAGATGTAGTTAAGCCAACTTAACCCCCAGTGAATACGAACTAGGTCAACTGAAGAGTTCTACCAACTCTAGTTACTGCCTCTCAGAGAGATGAATTACTTACAGCAATGGGAGAACCTTTCCTATTGCTGCAGAAAGCCTTTTAAGTGTTGATGTATGTTAATGGAGACTATACCAGCATATCTGTGTTGCTATATCAGCCTAACTCCATAGCGCACCACAGCACACTCGTGACTGGTTTTTCTACTGCTGCGTGAGTACGACCTCGACCAAGGACAGTGGCTGTGCGGAAGGAAGCATTCTTCCATCAACAAAGCTGCATCTACACTGGGTGTGGGTCCTTAGAGCTACCTTGTTCGGGGGTTATTCTTCACCCCTTCACCACCATCTCTGACTAAAGTAGTTAAATTCGCCTAACATTCAAATGAAGACCTAAAAAGCATCACGTACACATATGTTATACCACTTTAAATATACCAGTATGTAAAATGGTACAACACCCTTAATGTGAATGCAGTTATATCGGTATATATGTGCTCATACTGGTATAGCTTATCCCCCAAAAGAAAGAAAGTTATACTGGTATAAGCACATTCATACTGGAATAACTGGGTCCAGAGGCAGGCCCTATATCTGGATAATGTTTTTTAAATCATATCCCTAATTGACATATTAACATGGATACAAATCCTGTGTGATGCTGAATGGAATTTTATTCACCATGAGCCAAAAAGGCAGAAGACAAAAAAAAATTCCTTACATATACCCACTTTTCTCCACTTCCAGAGACTCTGGGTGTAGATTATTTTAATTTAAACTCAGGCTCCTTTAAACCTACTTACACCACACCTAGGATTTGTCCCAACAGGTCCTTTTGGCTGTTTTCTTTGTTTAAACTGGCAGCTAAAACTTGCTTGTCTTATTCAGCCAAGAAACAACTGTGAGTGCAGGATAGAACTATTTGCATGAGTAAGGCAAGCTAAAATTTGACCAATAATGAGGGGAACGCAAAAGTTACATAAGATCTCAACAATGAAATTAAAACAACCATAAATCAAAATACAAACATGATTGAAGTTGTTATAAAATAGAGGCATACCCATCAGCAAACTCAGAAGTCTCTGGACCTTTGAACTCACCCCCACAACTCTGTATAATCCTTGGTCATTTATACCTATTGGAGAAGAAAACAGATCAGTTGGAGCACTCAAATTTACAGCAAATACAACTTTTAAAACTTTCAAATGCTAAACAATAAGTTTTCCTCAAAGCTGCCTTTACCACATTGTTATTCATGACTATAAAAACAATGCACTGCAAACAAGCATCTATCTTATTTATTATCATCCTTATGCTCTCCATTCAGATGAATTCAAACTAAATAAAATGCTGGTCTTCAGGAAAAAGGGGCATGAACATTTTTTTCAAATTAACTGACAAAGGACATTCAGAAATAGTTTTAGGGTTTTTCCTTGATCTATGAGCTCTACCCTAAAAACTCAAACCCCGGGTTTTCACACATCAGTAAACAACGCTCTTTCCTTAAGATACAAGGCTTGGTTCCAAGGTGCTCCCCACACTGGGTATACTGAGAGGAACCTAACTCCAGGACTGAGGCCAATACTTTCTTTTCTCTCCTCTATGTGGGAAGCAACCCAAACAGCTAGATGAGCATAGCCTTCTGCTCTCCAGATTTATTCAGCTCTGGAACATGGACTCTGAATATTTTCTCTTGCTTTCCACTGCCACTGATTGTTGCTTATCTTCCATCTGACCACAGGCCTCACCATTGCAACCATTTAGCTGCCCAGCCTCATTCAACATGTCATTATGCTACTCACTTTCCTTTCACCCTCCCTTATCGTTTACCCTTTATTTAATCCCTTTTCACTTCAACATTCCCTCTCCCCCCCTGCGCATAATCCCACATAACCCTCCTCCAAAAAACTACGCTTAAATAAAAACATTAAAGAAGTTGAAAAAAACCCCTCACAAATTGTATGCCCACCTTCACCCTGATCACTTTGCCTGGATATTGAATCCCTTTATCCCATCCTTTTATATGTCTGTACAAAACACATCACAGTAGTGGAGATTCTGTTTGACTTTGGGGCTTTAATGAAATTCAATTTACAATAACCAACTCACTAATTCCTGATATATTATGGACCCAGAACTGGAAATGCAGAAATTCTCCAGTGTATGAATATTGAGAACAACCTTTATGTTCTCTTTTTAACTACATAGTAGGTTTTGTGTTATTGGCTCTTATTTTTCGTATTTTATTGTTAGTTAAGAACACAACATACAGAGGACAATGATCTGTGGTGAAATTCCAAATTCAACAGCAGTTCCAAAATAGAACAAAAAAACCAAACAAACCACAAGTTAAACTAGTCAAACAATGGAATGCTTATTCCTAAATAAATATTAGATAAATGTCAATCATAAGAGTGCTTTTTTTGTGACAGTACTGCCTGGTACGCAGTACCGGCACCTACAGTCAGAGCTCAAAAACTTTTCCCCTGGAGTACTGGCATCATTTTTTTTAATACACAAAAAAAAGCACTGATCATAAGTAACATTCACAATAAATATTATTCTTAATGAATTACTCTAGCAGCTTCACAAGAGAGACACCTCCACCCACTGCCTACTACCCTCAGTGGTCAAAACATCTTGAAATATGCAAAGTCCTCCATATTTTCTTTCTTCTTCTTCGACTTTCTTATTGTTTAAACGGCCATGGCGCTCATGATATTATAACATACATTTATAAATACAAAATTAACTTTGTATACCTCTGGATTTTCCAGACAGTTCTATGTTTAAGACTAAGATCATCACCACATATGTACTACATACTGCCTAGAAAACTGCTAGCAGGAAACAATTAAAATAATCAGACCCACCCAAAACTAGGAAGCACTGGAAATCTTGGGGGAATGAAGAGGATGCAAAGCAAAGAGCAATTCTTGCTTGAATTTCCCTGAGAACTCCCTGGGAAAGCCCACAGATATATAGATCTTTGGTAATAATATTCATCTTTTTAATGTTTTGCCAAATGGCACCAAGCCTTTTTGCAAGAAGATCCAACTTTAGTTTCTTGTGCTGTAAAAGGTACTTTTCTATATAGTGCACAAGAAACAAAGAAAAGTTGAAGCAACTTTCTTACAATTAAATCTATTTTATTGGTTTTGCTCATCTCAAAAACTTAAGCTGTCAGGCTGTATATTGATTTACTGAACTGCTAACATTAAAACTTGTAAGAACAAAATAGTCTTGACTCAAAAAGCATTGGTATCTTATGTTTAAAAATAATTAAGGAAATTCCACAGCAACTCATTAGTTGATTTTAAAAACAGATGTGCTGCTATAAAGTGTCTGAAATGATGGTAATATTGAAACTAGGATGGCACTTTAGCAATAATATTCTGTGGTGGCAATTACTATCAGATAATTGATCAAGTTCAAATTCATCAACCTGAAAGAAGCAACGCTAATTGCTAATGCATAATGAGAGGTGCAGAAGGGAATTAATGCTTTTCAACACCATTTTTATTTTAATGAAATTTTAAATAAAACACACAAAAGCGTGTTGATATATTATTTTAGATTTGAAAGTTTTAATTACTGAAGAGTAACTGAAACGGATTCATTTTAGAGTATTAGCTACTGCCCACTAAAATGTCAATTCTTATTGGTTCAGCCAGAAGTAGAGGCCTTTGAACAGAGCACTATCAGCAGTTTTGGGTGCTGCAAGGCTCCCCACTTCATGTTCTAATTCTGGCTCTTGAAGCACCAAGGCTTGACTTGGACATACATGGTTTCTTAGTAAAACAAATTTACTATTAGCAAAACAAGCCCATTGTCTCAACTGTATGCTATAGCAGGCAGGGTGTGTGTACCAATTACAGGCAGTCCCCGGGTTACGTACAAGATAGGGTATGTCTACACTACAGCGCTAATTCGAACTAACTTAGTTTGAATTAGTTAATTCAAACTAAGCTAATTCGAACTAACGTGTCTAGAACTAAAAACTAGTTCGAATTAGCGTTTTGCTAATTCGAACTAGCATGTCCACATTAAGTGGACCCTGAACAGGGCTTAAGCATGGCCGGAAGCAGTGCCGGCAGGGCATCAGAGGAGGACTTAGAGCGTGGAGATGCTGTCTCAGGCTAGCCGAGGGCTGTGCTTAAAGGGTCCCGACCCCCACTCCGGACAGACAGTTCTCAGGGGTGCCCCGCTTGAAAACCAGTCCTGGCTTGGAGTGCCCGGAGTACCCACACTGGGCACATCACACCACTCGGCCATCAGCCCGGCTGCACTTGCCGCAGGCTGCCATCTGGGGAGAGGGGGCAATTGGGAGGCTGCAGGAGAGCTTCCACCCCCAGAAGCCCGCAGAGCCAGCCCAGTCCTCCCCATCGGGGGCTCGTGCCCCATTCCTCCCTCACCTCCTTCCACTTACCCTTCCCTAGCTCCTTTTCTTGATGTACAAAATAAAGGAGAATTGTGTTCAAAAATGGAATCTGTCTTTATTGAGCAAAACTGGGGGAGACTGGGAAAAGGAGGTGCGAGAGGGGAAGAGAGGCTGGGAGAGGGGAGGGCAACTAACATGATCAGGGGTTGGGAACAGGTCCCATATGAAGAGAGGCTAAAGAGACTGGGACTTTTCAGCTTAGAAAAGAGGAGATGGAGGGGGGACAGGATAGAGGTCTCTAAAAGCAGGAGTTGGGTGGAGAGGGTGCATACAGAAAAGTTCTTCATTAGTTCCCATAAAGAAGGACTAGAGGACACCAAAGGAAAGGAATGGGTAGCAGGCTTCAAACTAGTAACATAAAGTTGTTCTTCACAAAGCAAAGAGTCAACCTGTGGAACTCCTTGCTGCAGGAGGCTGTGAAGGCTAGAACTAGAACAGAGTTTAAAGGGAAGTGAGATCAAGTCATGGAGGTTGGGTCCATGGAGTGGTATTAGCCAGGGGGTAGGAGTGGTGTTCCTGCCCAAAGTTTGTGGAAGGCTGGAGAGGGATGGCACGAGACAAATGGCTTGGTCACTGTCTTTGGTCCATCCCCTCCAGGGTCCCTAGGGTTGGCCGCTGTCGGCAGACAGGCTACTGGGCTAGATGAACCTTTGGTCTGACCCAGGACGGCCATTGTAAGCTCAGGGCTCAGGGTGGGGGGTCTCAGTGGACCACCTTGATTTTCATGCACTCCTGCTCCTGGGTGGCCAGGCTGGCAGCTCTCCTGCCCTAGACGGCCACCTTCCTGTGCCTAGTGCGGAGGTCGTGGACGAGGTCCACGATGTCCGCACTAGCCCAGGCGGGTGCCCGCCTCTTGCGGTCCAGGGCAAGCTCCCGGGAGCCGCCAGCCTGGTCCCGGGAAGAGGGGGTGGGCTGGGGGACATCGGGTGGGTGGCTCTGTGCCGTGCCAGGTGCAGGGTCTGCTAGCTGGGTGCTGGCAGGCTTGCACCTGGCACGGGCACCGTAGCCAGCCCGTGCCCCTTTAAGGGGTCCGGGGCTGGGAGGGGGGCATAGAGTTTCCCTGGTGTTGGCCAGAGTGGCCACCAGGGAAACCTGGGAGGCCTTAGCCTCCCACTAGTTCGAATTAAGGGTCTACACAGCCCTTAATTCGAACTAGCTAGTTCGAACTAGGCTTAATCCTCGTAAAATGAGGTTTACCTAGTTCGAACTAAGCGCTCCGCTAGTTCGACTTAAGTTCGAACTAGCGGAGCGCTAGTGTAGCGCCTATTAAAGTTAGTTCGAACTAACATCCGTTAGTTCGAACTAACTCTGTAGTGTAGACATACCCATAGGGACTGTAGGTTTGTTCTTAAGTTGAACCTGTATGTAAGTCGGAACTGGCGTCCAGATTCAGCCACTGCTGAAACTGATCAGTTTCAACAGCGGCTGAATCTGGACGCCAGTTCTGACTTACATACAGATTCAACTTAAGAACCCCAGGCTCCGCGGCTTTGCTCTGCTTTGCTCCTCGTCCCCCTGGTCTGCAGACCAGGGGGACGGGGAGCAAAGCAGAGCAAAGCCGCGGAGCACGCGGGCAGCGGACAACCCAGACGTGTCTGGGCTGTCCGCTGCCTGCGTGTTCCGCCGCTTTGCTTCCTCTCCCTGGTCTGCTGGAGACCAGGGAGAGGGAGGGCCCTGTTCGTAACTGCGGATCTGACAAAAGTCAGATCCGCGTAACTCGGGGACTGCCTGTATGTGCAGCTTAGATGAGGGGTTTTCTTAATAGACACCCCTAATGCAAGCTATTAATGTAGCTGCAGAAACAACACGTTTCACGTCCACTTATGTAGTGTGGATGTGCTCATACATGCACACTGGCAGATCAAGGTAATATCAGGTTGTTCTAGAGGAAAGTTCCCTACTTTCTCCTCACCAGAAAAACAAAAATTCTTACTGAGGAAAAACAGAGATGACGGCTCACTGCTGCCATCTGTCCCTACATCTCAGAATGGTTCTGCCGCAGTACTGAAGTAGAAATTTGTTATTAACCCTTTGCACTGACATTTTATAGAATGCCACCTAATGAGTGCTCAGGAAAAATAGTCTAACACAGGTTTTTTTTCCTATTGGAAGAACAGCACTCTGACATTTCTAGAATTTTTTCTCTCACTTTTATTATCAACTAAGGTGCTGAGCTGTAAATCAAAATGGAACAACAAAGAACATTCAGTCTTGCTCACAGTTATTGTATATAAGAGTTGCATTTATGCAGAGGAAAATATAGGCTCAAGGAGGTTTTTTTTAAATATACTGATTTAATAGCTCAAGTTTTCTAACTTAGTAAGTTACAGCTATATCTTTATGCAGCAGCTCACAAAACTTCTAGTCTAGTTGCTAATACTACTTTGAGTTGAAGTATAGGTTTTTTTATTCAAAGTGACTTATTTCTTCTCAGCTTGATAAAAATGAATAACAAACTGAGAAAATCATTCAGCCATTGACAATTTAATGCTCAATATGTTTTCATTTTTTTTTCATACCAGAGTTTTCTGCTATGACATGACAAGACTATTCTCAGTTTCCACCCACACTAGACTGTCCTCTCTTTCCTCCCACACGAACCTCACACCCATTATGATTAAAAGAGATAAAACATGGCATACAGAAACAGACTCTGAGGAGCATCTGTCTTCTATTTTCTTTTATTGAACATTACTTTGGCAACTTACTCTAGTCACAGTAAAAGTTGTTATAAGGTTGAGTTTAGTGCATCTTCACTTCCCTAGGTATAAAACCTGGAGGTTTGAAAGTCAACATTTTTCTTCATATTATTATTATAAAAGGTACATCAAGGAGACTTGCTGAAACTCTTTCATCACTTAATGCTCACACAGCTTACTGGACATCAGTAGAAATGCAAGTGCAGAAACTGATCTTCCATCCTTATGAGAGCAACAGCACATCTCGTTCACAAGGCAAGATTTTGTTTTTAAATACATCTTGCGTATGTTCAGAGTCAATGAACAGATAAGCAACAACCATGACTTTGTATACAATTTCCAAGTCATGTTTTCCTCAGGCCAAAACTGGGTGTACTGTGGTTTACTAAATAGCAGACATACTGCCTACACCCACCCCTGAATATTTATTTTTGAAATTCTTAATAAAATTAAAATAAGAAAGAAATATTTTGTTTTCAATATTAACCATCACTATACATTTCATCTACTATATATATTGAATATAGTAACTATATTAAAACATTACTAAGGTTACAAAGTCAAGCACTCCAAAGATAAGAAATTCCGGAATTCATCCCCTTTGTGTGTATGCATTGCGATATGATCTTCAATTGCATCATCACAATTCTTTTCCCTAGAGACTATACCTCATTCAGGCACAGACTAGACAAGTGATAGGAATGAACAATAGTTGTGTAGGAAGATTGTTGTCTGCTAGACTCCTGCTTCACATGTAGCATTTGCACTTTTGACTCTGTAACTTGTTAATTTAACATAGCTCTGAGTGTGTAATTTCCTAATTTAAAAACAATGTACATCACATGCATCATATTGGCAATTATGTGGCTCATCAGCAGATCTACCACACAGATCCCTTCTACTTGAGCAAACAGGATAAATCAGTATTTCTTAAACTGTTTTCCGCGGCACACCGGTGTGCCACAAGGCTATTGGAGACATGCCACGGAGAACAGCAGAGTTCAAAATGGCCACCCTTAAAGGGGTAGGCAACTTTATTTTCCCCCTGAATAACTTTTCCCCCAATCCTTCCCCTCCCCTCCCCAAACAAAAAATCCTTGGTGTTCCTCATAAAAAAAAAAATTGTTTGGTGTTCCTCAGTCTCAAACAGTTTAAGGAACACTGGTATAAATGATAGCAGGAGCAGGTTGTCATTCTATATGTGGACCAGCATTAAAGGAGCTTGTGACTTCCCCACTGCTGTGAAGAAAAGCATATGTTTTAAGTCTTATTTACATATTATCAGCTTGATGGTATACACACACACACACACACACACACACACACACACACGATCTTAATCTAGATCAGAGGTTCTCAACCAGTTTTCATTTGTGGGGACCTAGATTTCAAAAGGAGGTGCAGAACCCTTTGGAAATCTGTTGACTAGATTCATCATTGAAATCTGTTCAGTCAGTTTGCAGACTCCTTATACATAATCCATGGGCCACAGTTCAAAACCACTGTTAGTAACTAGAATAATTGAAATCATGGGTTAGACTAAGGAAATCTGACAACTATTTTTAAAAGCAAAAAGCACAGAATAATTGCAGTTCACATCTAGTCTAATCTGAAATTATTCAAAAATCTATCAGAGTCAATTGATGTTAAAAGCCAAGTGAAAACAGTTCTTGAGATCTTTCTTTGTTATTAATGGTTAAGTTCCCAACTTCACAAAAATACTTGTATTTATCAATCATATGAGATTCTAAAAATACAACTTGAAAACTGCTTAGTAAGCAAGATCCTGCACGGTCAGTGGATGTGACAGCCATTGTTAACGCCCCTGTATCCTATTAGTAAAAAAAGTGACATACAACACAACTGAAAGATATTAATTTTCTGCTCTGTGCAACATTATTCACTCTACAGAACTAGAAGTTCCAGTATGGTCACACTGGTAAACTCATCTTCAGGAGCATTAAGTTGGACACATTTAGAGGGGAAGAAAAATTCATATCCTGAAATTCCAATTGCTCTTTTCATGTCAAGAAGAATGCAGGAGAGAGGGGAGGGAAGAAAATTACCACTTTTCATTTATTCTTCTCTTATAAGGAAAAAAAATGAACCCACATTAGTTTATTCCACTGTCCAGCCTCATTAGACCTTGTTCTCTTTAAAGACAAGTCTTTCAATATACATTGTACCTTTTAAAAAGTAAAAAGCTTCAATAGCATCATATAAAGCCCCTTATATATTCTGCAGAGTGAGGAAGAGTAGGAACTCTACAGTACATACCCCTGGATAGTGCCCCCGTAACCACTGGCAAAATATAAAACCTCCTGTGTGGTAGCAACGGAGTCATCCCCAGAACTTTTTGCGCACACTCTTGGATTGCATGAAGTTTGACAGAAAAGCGTGGTAGACTATATGCCTACAGATCAAGGGTGGGGGAAAAGGGCATTTGCGGGCCAGCCCACCAAGCCAGTGGATCTGGCCTGTGGCTGCCCTGGTGCTCTCAGGCCAATCAAGACCTGAGGATGGAGAGAGCACGAGGTCTCCTCCCTCTGCAGCACCTTGAGGAAACAGCCAGCTGTTGCGATTCTTCAGGGAGGAACTTTACACACTCCCCCAGGCCAATCAGGCTCTATGGGCGTGGGAGCAGAGAAATCTCCTGGTCCCACCCCTTCTGCCCAAGGCCCTGCCCCTTCCGGGGTGGCTTTGGGCCACTTCAGAAACTTGTGAAATGAACCCCTTTTAAAAATTATTGCCCACCCCTGATACAGACTCTCCATGGGGGTTTCCTCAAGAGTACAGGATACACTTTCATATAAGCAATAGCAAATTCCCCTAGACCAAACAAATCCTACATCTTGGCAGGAGGCTAGATTAAATGACCCTTGTGGTTTCTTCTAACCCTTTAGTTCTACGAATCTACCCAGAACATAACCACAGCTAAATGGCTTCTTCTGCCTCTGGACTCCAGAAGATCTAAGCTCTACAGTGGGACTGGTGAGACTCTATATCAGATCCACTCACACACACCATTCCCACTTTCTCCCAGGCCTCAGCCACTTGGCCTTCCCTCATGAGCAGTAGCACTTGGCTGAGTTGATCATTACCTCTTGTTTCAACGGCACTGATGCATTTTCTCAGAATTGTGAACCCTATCTTATCCAACTGTGCACCTATGAAGAAAAACAGTTTGAGAAGGTTTTAGGCACAATTATTAATACATTTGTCATCTTTCTCTCAGATAGCATGTCTATATAAACACATGCAGCAAGCAGGGGTGTAAATGTACAGCATTCCAGCATGCTTCACACTAACTGTCTGCGTAGATGCTCCAGACACTAACTGTCTGAGTAGATGCTCCAGACACTAACTGTCTGTGTAGATGCTCCAGACACTGTCCAACACATTTCCACCTACGTCTGTTTCAATCCATAGTACATCAATGCACACTAAACAACCTTTAGCGCACCTCATTAAGGGTTCCCAGGACAGTTAGTATGCAACACACTGGAAAGCTGAAGATATATACCCCCACTTGCTGTGCAGTAAGTGTTCACGCAGACATGCCAGAAGATTCAAAACCTCAAAGCCAATATAGTATTGTTTTCTTGGTAGAGAGAAATATAAGAGCCCTTCTACAGACAGCTCTCACTCAGGCAAAACTGAGAAAGATTTCCAGGAGTAAGCACTTGGTTACGTTTTCTAGAGTTTTTATTTTCTTATGTATCTGTACAGACCCAGTGCTGCAGGCCCTTGTTCTGTGGTGTAGTAACTTCAGGAGTCTAGTCACAGTAGTAAGTCTTTCCAGAACTGGACCTTTAAACCACATTCTTCTCCTGCCAAAATATGGTTCTAATTAAGAATATTTGCTGCAAAGCAAGACAGACTAACCCTAAAAAATTCTCAGCTCATTGGAATACATCCTGCAGGATCTTGCATATTTGAGTACTTGCTTTATGCAGTGTTGGTTTTTGAAGGAAAACCCCAATTCCTAAACCACATCCATAAAAGTAAAATGTGCACGGAGGTTTTCTGTTGGAGAACCTTCAACTAACAACCAAAAATACAATAACTATATTTCCATGCTTCTTTAAATAATTCTATGATATTCCCTTTTAAAATCAAGTGAAAAATCAGATGAAGAGAAGTCTCATGTGAACTTGCCCTTTATTAAAGATATGATTACATCAATTTTGAAGCTAAAATATTTTAATTTTTAACAACTTCTTGAAATGACACCCTGAGGTTTGAAATATTAAATTTTTAATAAAAAAATCATTATTTATAGCTTCTTAGCTATAATTTCAACATACCTAAAAATAGATCCAATGCCTCCTTTAAAAAGTATTGTACATAGTGAATACAATCTAAGAAAGGTAACTCAACTGGACAAGAGAGTGCTTGTACAGAAGATATTGTATTCTATATAAAATCATCCTATCATCCCCAATGAAATATGCTTTATGTCATAAATAAGCCAAAAGAATTCCCACACCACTGTCTAATCCCTTTTAGATTAAACCAAAACATAATTTAAAATCTCATATTCCAAAACCACATTTCATCCAACCATCTACTCTTAACCCTTCATGTTTCAGGATCATGCTTACAGTGAAGGTGAAGAAGTTTTTCCGTTCACTTAATAGTGAGCAAAATAAATCCCAATATTACATACAACACACTCGTTAACCCCTGAACACAAAGAGAATAGCTACCTTGATTATTGGGATGGTGTCAAATTATTATGATTGATATGAAGGAATATGATCAACATGAGTTTGAGATGTCTAAATTGGCTAGAGAATTCCTGGATCAGAGTTCTCAAATTAGTCTATATGGAAAATTATGAGTGTGAATGGAAGAGGTGGGGGGAGGCGAGGTGCGCGCGCATGCACATGTATGCGTGCACTTTGTTTTTTCAACATGGAATTTTGGAACATATCCACTGAAGGACAACTCACCAAGTAAAGAAACCACAAAAACATGTGAGCAGTGAGGTTGGAACAAGCTGACCCAGGTCAAAATGACCTTTTGGGATTGCACCGTACCAAGAGCCCAAATGAATGATTGATGGAGGGGTACATGTCAACTGATCTTTGGTCTCTGTCCATTTTTCAGTTCCTTCCATAGTATTAATCAGAAAAATGAGCAATGAAATACCCACAGGGCATATTTCTGGGACATGTGACTCCTTTGAGAAGAAGAGGCATAAATGCTAAGAAGTGTTAATTTGGCTCTAACTCAATAACTAACATCTGAAGAGTTGTGCGATGTTGCAAGACTGAAGGTCTCGGAGCAGCCAATATGCTCCGACAATGAACTTTTGAATCAGAGGACCTATGGGTAACTAAGACCTTACTTTGGAGGACATATGACAGATCAAGTAAGACAGGAGAGAAGAAAGTCAAATTTCCATCTAGGACTGTTAGCTGTATCTTCATTGTTTGCCAATCAAGATTCTGTGTAAAGCCAACATAGTTACTGAAGGTTTATGCTCAGTGAGCTGAGGCTTTTTAGAAAGACATATTTTATAATTTTTTAATGCTTATGTAATTATTTCTACAATGAACTGCTGTGCATTGAGGAAGTTAAATCCACATTTTCATTGCTACCAATAATAATCTGCCCAGCTGTGGCCCTTAAAAATGTGTTTCAACATTCATCACTACCTCATGCTCCAAAGGAAAAGGCCAACAGTAAAAAAAATACATATATATTTTTGAGTGCCAGATCATGGTTCCGTTTTTGAAGACACACAAGTTTTGATTCTCGTTGCTACATTAACTCACTACTTTTGCAAAACTGCTATATTTTATACTATTATGTACATATGAAATTAATCTTTATGCTCTTGTTTCTGACTGCCATACAAATTTGGTTTTCTTATGCTTAGAAGTAAATTGTACTCTAAAAGTACTTATTGTATGAAATGAGTTGATATGAACAGGGATGTTTTTTTCTCTAAGCAGGTGAGAACTTAGACCCCCAATCCTGCAAACACCTATGTGTGCGTTTAATTTTACTCCTGTGAGAAGAACCATTAACTTCTGTGAGATGGCTTATGTTAGTCGAATTAAGAATGAGCATACAATTTTCTCAGAATCGTGGCCTAAATTATGACAGTTAAGATCTTTTTAAAAGTGCGTAACCTCTTGTTAAACATTTTATCTATGCATTTCAGAATTTAAATGGTAAACATTTAACATTTAAAAAAAACCCTAATATTTATTTTTAAAAAGTATAAGCATGTTTAATATAAGTATTAGTTTAAATAGTAGCTCCAGGTACTTACTTCCCTCCCGTTTTGTGTTAGCTCTATTCAAATTGATGAACAGCTGATTGAAAAATAAAAAAAATGTGAGTGCTCTGCAGTAAACAAGTTTATACAAACAGAATCAAGATGCTTCCTGCTTAATGCCAGGCACAATTTCAGCACTTGACGGCTAACGAATACTGGGCCTCCCTTGATACAGTATGTTAACCTAGAGCAGACAGAACAACAATTTCCAGCTCATGGGGAATTCAGATATTTGACATTTGTGTTTGTTCCCAAGAGCATGAAGTCAAACTATTTAAACTTTTGTGGAATGACATTACGTTTTGGGTTGGATCAACATTAAACTGCAACCATTTAAGCTACCACAGAGCCTTACAAGAGTTGTAGTTAAGTGCCCTATTCCCCCATTCTTCTCTATGCACAGACTTCCTGGCTGACTACATCTTTTGTATATGCACAGCAATCTGGCCAAGGAGTTCAGCCTAGAGAGGGCATTGGAGGCAAAAAGCACTTGTATTACATCTCTCAAGTGGCATCATGGCAACTAAAATACATGCAAATGTTCATGTCAGTTCAACCTAAACAATACTTTTCAATTAGATTTTTCCAGAACTACTGGCAACTCAACATTATATAACGGCTGAATTTTGCTGGGTAAATCAAGTTCTGGTGAATTATAACTGGGAATACGAAAGTGTAACCATGTACACTATTAACCAAAGAGCTTGAACTCATTAGTTAACCTTCAGGGTTACACAAAGGCTCCTGGTAGCCCCCTGCGCATGAATTTAAAGCAGGCTCCCAGTGCACATCAGCTCCCAGGGAGCTGCCTGATCCCCCTTTACCCACCTTCCCACCACTGCTGCATCTGTATCAGAGGCAGAAGCACAGGGGGCCAGGTGGAATCAGGCACTCACAGGAAGCGGGTTTAAAAGCCAGCTCCCCCAACTCCTAAGGAGCTAAATGCAGCCTGCATGTAATCACTGAAATTTTCAGCATTTACAGTTACTTAATCAAATGCATTTTAACATACCTAATTATAACAAGAACAGCCTAACTGCAACTCCAGCCCATTTCTGAAGTACCTTCATGTGAACCAGAAACAGGATGACCAATTATTAATGGATTTAAAAAAATTATTTTCGAGACAGACCCTTATTTCCCAGTGTACACTGTATCTTTTGAAAACTTATGGAAATACTGTCACATGATGGCTCGTGCAAGTCTCTTGGAATAGAGTAGATGGTTATCAGGGAAAGTGATTAAGTCTACATTTACCATTAACTAGAATAGTCATATCATCATTGTAATGGCATCTATTTATAAAAAAAAGACAGTTACCTGCTCTGTAATTGGCGTTCTTCGAGTTGTATTGCTCATGTCCATTCAACACAGGTATGTGTTCCTGTCATGGGCACTAGTGCTGAAAGTTTTTCCCTAAGCATACGGGCTGGAGTCTCTAGCACCCCCTAGAGTGGCACATACTTATCACACTATATAGGGTACCCCTGGCTCAGCCCTCTTCAGTTCCTTCTTCCCAGAACTCCAACAGAGGAAAGGAGGGTGGAAGATTGAATGGACACGACCAACACATCTCAGAGAAAACCAGCTACAGAACAGGTAACTAACTGCCTTTTCTTCTTCAAGTGATTGCTCATGACTATTCAACATAGGTGATTGTAAGCAGTATCTGCGGCAGTAGGGTTGGAGTTATGTACATGCAGACTGCAAAACAGCCTTGTTGAATGCAGCATCCTCTCTAGCCTGTTGTGTGAGGGCCTGGTGAGATGTGAAGATATATACCAATGACCATTTTGCTGCCCTACAGATATCCTAGATCAGGACATGTGCGAGGTAAGCTTGTAAGGAAGCTTGAGCCCTAGGGGAGTGGGCCCTAATTGATTCTGGTGGCCAGGCCCCATTAACTCATAACATATGAGGCTGCAAGAAGTAATCCATTTAGATAGTTTTTAGGAGGAGATAGGGGAACCCGTCCTGTGCTCTGCATAGGTCAGAAACAGCTGCGTTGAGCTGTGAAAGGCCCATGTCCTCTCCAGCTAGGTCTACACTGCAGAGGCTTTTTTTTTTTTTTTTTTGAAAAATGGCCATTTTTCTGAAAAAACTTCACTTAGGTCCACACTGCAATCACATTCTTTTGAAAGAAAATTGAAAAAACAGAGGGTTTTTTCTGACCTTGGTAAACCTCTTTCTACAAGGAAGAAGCTTTTTTCCGAAGCGTGGACGCTATCTTCCGAAAAAGCAGATTGCTTTTTCGATGCGCTTTATCAGTGTGGACATTCTCTTTCAGAAGAAGTTTTTTCGGAAGATCTTTTCCGGAAAAGCTTCTTCCAAAAGAAGCCTGCAGTCTAGACGTAACCTCTAGGTAGAAAGCCAGCACCCAACACACAGCCAGGGTTTGGAAGTGCCTCTCCTTGTTGTTCATATGAGGCTTGGAGCAGAAAACTTGCAGAAAAAAGTCCTGGTCCACATGGAAGGCAGAAAGGCGGGTGTGGCTGAAGCTTCATCTTGCCCTTGAAGAACCAGGTATATGCAGGTTCCAACATCAATGCTGATACTCTTCTAGCAGAGGTAATAGCAATCAGGAAAGCCACCTTGAAGGAGAGAAGCGACCTGAGCTTGTGGCTAACAGCTCGAACAGTGATCCTATGAGCCATGCCAGAACCAGGTTCAGGTCCCACTGAAGGAAAGGGTCCCTAACCTGGGGGATAGAGCCTTTCCAGGCCCCTTAAGAACTGAGAGGTAAACCCATGGGAGAAAACCGAGCAACCTTGCAGCGGTGGATGAAAAGCGAAAATAGCTGTCAAGTGAGCCTTGATGGTGGCCAAGGTCAGGCCCTGGTGTTTCAGGGACAGCAGGTCATCCAGGATCTCCTGAAGGGATGCCTCGTGAGGGATCACCAGCCACTGCTGCACCCACATGGAGAAACGGGTCCATTTAGACACGCACGTGGAATGCATTGAGGGTTTAACTTGTGTCCATCTGTTCTGTGAACAGGGTCCCTATGTCAAATGGCAGGTCTTGAATGGAGTTCTGCACCTATGGGGACAGACCCAACAGGAGGAGCCAGGCTGCCCTCCTCATACGAATGGCTCATGCCATGGGGCTGCTGAGTCTGCAGTATCAGATCCCTGTTTTAGAGCCACCAGTGCCACGGAGGAACTTTCCTCAATGAGGGCCTTAAACTCCTTGAGACGCACTTTGGGCAAGGAGGCCTCGAATTTTGCCAGCGCCAACCCAGGTGTTCATGCCATATAGTGCAAACAGAGCCTGGTGGTTTGGCACCCTCAGCTGAAAGCTGGCTGAGGAGTAGACCTTTCTCTCAAAAGCAAGTCCAACCTTTTGGAGTCTTCCTTGTTAGGGGTGGGCGCTGGCTGACCCCGGCACTCCCGGTGGTTCACAGACTCCACCACAATGGATTTGGGTGGTGGGTGGGTATAAAGGTAGTTATGCTCCCCCCTACACCGCTGGGACAAAGTACTTCCACTCTGCCCTCTTGGCTACTGGCAGAATGGAGGAGGATGTCTGCCAGAGTGCCGTGGCAATTTTGGCAACCACCTCATGAGGTGGCCAATGACACACTTCCTTGGTCTGCTTGACCCAAGACTCCAAACAAGACCAAGGATTCCTGCACCACCTCAGCTTGCAGCCCCAGACTATTGGCTACCCTACTGAGTAGGTCCTGGTGGTCCTTCACGATTGCCTCATCACGATTGCCTCATCTTGCGATGAAGAGGTAGTAGCTAGGGACACCTGTTGAGGGTGGCAGGAGTGGGTACCGTGAGGCCCTGGTGGCACCAATAGGGCTTGGCATGCACCGGCAAATGAGTGGGTAACCTGGGGCTGAACCAGGAAGCCTCAGGTAGTCCATGGGCACCACTGATCTTGGGCATCGGGGGTGGAAGTGGCATGACACTTATGTCCTGTGTGGCCTGGAAGGTCTCCGGTGTGGAGGGAAGACAGATCTCCAACACCAATGATGGCAATCCAGGCACCACACTCACTGCCTTCTAGATCTTCTCCGGCCTATTTGCGTGTTGATCGCCCTTCCTCCCCTTGTCCTTACAAGGGAACTTGTCTCTTCCCGGCTTCCTAGCAGGGGCCAGTGGCAATGAACAGTGCTAAGCTGTTGACACCAGCAGTGAACTGCGGTGCCGGGACCCATTGCTGAGTCTGATCGCTGGTCTGACGGACATAGTGCGAATTCCAATCAAGAGCACTTTAAGCCAAATATTATGATCCTTAATATTCTGGAACAGAAGGACCTGCAAATGAGAAACTTGTCCAACGTGTGTTGTACCCCCAGTCAGCATGTAGGTCACTAACTGGCATGGGCCTGTGACACGCAGCACGGGCTTTGAAGCTGGGTGAGTGGGACATGCCCTGTTCCCCAGGCAGAGTCTTTCACAGAAGTTAACAGTTCGCAGGTACTTCACAATTTGGTAAGGGGAACTTGAATGAAAAGGGAGTGCTTGCTGTTCCAAGTACCATCACTGGCTGTAAGAAGGAACTGAGGAGGATGAGGTTGGGGGGCACCCCATATAGCGCGGCATGCATGTGCTACTCCAGGGGATGCTGATGATCCTGGCCCCAGGGGTACTGCTTAGGAGAAAACTGCCAGCACCAGTGCATGTGGCAGACACCTATGCTGAATGTACATGAGCAATCACTCGAAGAAAAAATCAATTTTTGCTGTTAAAATGAAACACCACAGTTTCACCACAACCTTTACAGACCTCTATTGTGTGCTAATGTTTTATTTCACTGATATTCTTTTTCAGTAAATGTATCATTTTTCAAAATTATGTAAATCTGGCATAAGGGGACTGCAGAAAATTTGATCAGAGAACAAAGATTTCATCATTAGACTGTAACTGTATCTGGAAAATAATTCATATATTATATTCTTACAGCTTCTTTTCCATCCAATGCTTCCATCCACAACTTTCTATCCTCCTCAGAAAAGGCCTGCATCGTCACAGGAGTAACAAATCTATAGGAACACCAATAAAGGAAAAATAACTACATTGGTTTTTTATTAGCCAACACATATAACATCAATTTTGCCTATTTTCCAATGGTGCCTCCAATCACCATCATAAAAATCCAACATCCAAGAACAAACTTTGTCTTTGTTAAATTACAAAACATTGTTCACCTCTGAAATTGATATATCCCAGAAGTGAACAAATATTGTCCACATTAGGAAGACAGAAAAAAATATCAATCCACTATATACCACTTATTTAAAGTAGAAGTTTGTTAATTTCACCAAAAACTGAGAATTAACTCAACTACTTTTTGGTTCTCCAAATTAATTTCAGCATTTCCGGTCCCCAGTGGTCCGGCATTGATCAGGTCCCAAGGGTGCTGGACCAGAGAGATTCAACCTGTAGAAAAAGTAGGGGGATGGAAGGACTTTCCAGGCCAAAAACTGTTTTTCAGAGCTTAAAATGGCCATTTAATATTATCCAATTTCTACCATGCTAAATGTACAAAACTGAACAAGTCTGAAAGGAAAGGAAAGCAGGGAAAAGGCTGAACTAGCAAAAGGACCATGCAATACTTTAGCATTTTCCTTATCTCCATTTTAATTGTGAAAGTCAAAATCCAGTGTAACACTTTTATCTAATGTGCTTACTCCTTCTCCTTGCTAGAATTATAAAAGTGAAGTGAAAGCACTGTAACTGATCTCCAACTAATAATTCAAACTCAGTACATTTTCTAAAGGACATTGTTTGTAGGCCATGTTGAAATTAAATCAGAAAGTCTAAAAAGAAATGCAATGCCCCCAACACAGATGCACATTCTCTCGCTCTGTGTTGCATTTCAGAAGAATGGAGCATCTCAGGAGAATCATCCGTGTTCTGTATTCGTACAAAGCTATTCTGTGAGAGATATTTATTCCTTCCCCTCCTCCACAATGGCTGTCTGCATTTAAATGTTTCAATTCTTAAAATTTGCCACTACAGGTAGAAACTTTCAACTGGGATTCTCTGGTCTGACAATATCCGTGTGATGTTCTAGGACCAGAGAGTCCCGCTGGATAGCTAGCACTGAGAGCCCTGTAGCCACACGTGCCAGCAGGGCTTCCCAGCAAAGTAGTGGGAGTCCCATGCGCAACAATAAGGCAGCAGGAACCAGGTGAGCAGAGATTGCAGGGCTGCTCGGCATGACAGCAGGAGCTGGGCACTGCAGAGACAGCCCAGAGCACCTGTGGGGCTGCCGGGTGCTGCAGCAAGAGCCGCGGTGTGTACAGAGGAGGCGGGGCTGCCAGGTGCTGCAGCAAGAACCTGGTGGGAAGACATGTGTTATGGCATCAAGGCATAAACTACAGTCATTAAAAGCCTCTTATCAGGGTGAATAGCATACAATGGGCTAGAATAAATCTTTTATGGAGAAGTGCAGGTATTTTTCAGCTTCTGCTGCAAAGGCAAAAAGTGTGCATGTTGCAGACATAGAAACAGTATGAAAGAATGAAATATGGGTGATCTGTCCAACTGATATGAAAAACGTTAAATATGGAAAGTTTCTAACATCTTCCACTGTCACTGTAATGACAAGTATGCTGAAGTTTAACTATTTCTCAAGAAATTGGAGTACTTAAAAGCATTAAATGGATTCCCACAGCACAGACCTATAATTAAGTTGTGAAAATTTGAGGGTAGAAAAGCATCAAATGTGACATGAGCTAGTAAACCAGAAGAATTGGTATCTGTTTGTTGTTAGCTTGAGGCAAGTTTTGGAGCCTGAGTAAGCGTAAAGGACAAGCACAGCTTTCTGATTAAAAGAAAATAAAAGTTAATGTCATGCTAAGAGAGCTTTGAAAACAAACAGATGCTAATTGGTTGTTAAACCTGAGATTATTTCCTAAAAATTATTGGGGTATTCAGGCCAATAGGACACACAAAACCTAGGACCAATGGTTAGCCTTTTGACTATTGGTGGGGGGAGGGAAGGAAAATATCTGAGCAATACATGGCAGCGCTGTTCAGACTCCTACTGATGAAGCTAGGGCAGCTGCTAAGCCCCTAAACCAGCTGTGACCAGGCCTCTACTGAGTAGCCAGCACAGCCTCTATCTCCAAGAGACACATCTCAGTACCACAAGAGACAACTTCGTGTACTGGTCACAGTGAACAGGAATTGGTTCTGTTTTTTCCAGGGGAAGATAGGCATTAAAAACTATTGGGCAAGATCAAACATACTCCATTCCGGCGCACTGACAATGACCACACAAGACTGAACAATTTGAAGTCTACACACTGTTAGAATGGCATTAATTGGTGAGTTCAGGAAGCAAGTTGGAGGGGCTGAAAGGCAAGAGCTGCAAAAGGATGAAATCAGAAAAATATTAGAGAGAAGCCACAGAAAGTGACAGATTACTCTGTGTATAAGGTCACAGAGAGCACCAGCATCACATCTTCGGAAGACATGCCAGAGTCACAAGGAATGGCAAAGAACAAAATAACATTTTAAAAAACAGTCCAGCTCTTATTTTAAAACATGTTTCTAGAACCTATGGATTTCTTCACACTCACAGAAGCCAAAAGAGAGTGACAGTAAAATCTGTAGCTTCGCTGAGGTCTGATAAAGTATTATAATGTGTTCAACACTGGCATAGGGCTTAATAAAGAGGATAATTTGCATGTGTGAGATTAGCCACTAAATCACCCTTAAAATCCATGGTTATCCACTTCATATCCACAAACCATTTTTGTGGATTGGAAGCAGATACAAATTTTATATCCATGCTAATTAATTGGGTGGTTACAGATAAAAGGCACACAGGGAAAAGTCTCTTCCCCGGGATACCCAATCAGTGTAAGGGAAGTTTTGGTTATATTTGACCATGTTATCCATAAAGATACTCCAATATTCAGTTTAAGTTAAGTATTTTGGAGCCTAAAACCCATAACTGGAAATTCATGGGACTCTCCTACAATGTTCCTCCTAATCTCCCATCCATGTGTGGAACACATTGTTATGTGCATCAACACATGTGAACGTGCACCAGTAAAAACAAAAGCCTAGTTGCAGGCACTCTGCTAATCAGCAGGGCAGCATTTGAATCTCTCCTGAGTGGCTGCATAAGTGCACAGCTTAAAGGGAACTGCTTTCTTACATTCTAACTTACATTATACATTAGACCTACTCTAGTCCAGTGCACAGAGAGAACTGGTTAACCAATGGAACACAGCTTAACCAAAGCAATATTTTTGTAATCACAGTTCCTTTCTAAACTGGCTTCTCCCACTTTGACACTGATCAAAGTTGAAAACATAAAATTTGACATTTTAAAATATTAGATTGCTATGACAGGCAAAATGAATACACATTTTGAGATAATCCAATAGAATGCAAATGGAGTCAAACTGGAGAGATGGCGGTAGCATTGAGTGGGATGCATCATGGTACTCTGTGTAATGGAAAATTAGCACAGTAGGGTCTCTGTTATGAACACCTGAAGGCTATCTGTAACTCTGAACATTAACTTAATACAGCTTTGTAACTTTATTATGCAGAAGGAAAATACTGCTTTTATCCACATTAATTTAAATGAAACAATTACCGTTTCCTTTCTTTTTAAAAACTTTTAAAATTTTCCCTTTTTAGCAGTTTATGTTTAACATAGTACTGTACTATAGTTGACCTTTTTTGTTGTTCTTGTTGTTGTTGTTGTTGAGAGTGTGGAGGGGTTCTGCTGCTGCTGCCTGATTGTGTAGTTCTGGTTCCAAATGAGGTGTGTGATTAACCAGTCAGTTCATAATACCGATGTTGGTAACTTTCAAGTTCTACTTTACGTTAGACTTTTATATGGCCTTTGCATGCCATAATAAGAATAAATGACCCGGTTCTAACATACTCAAAATGCAGTTTTGTTGTATGTCTTTTGTTTCCGCCATGAGCATACAACAAACCACAACAAATCTCCATGGATCTCTTACCTCTAACATTGAAGAGACAGAGAATCTGTCTTTTGGTGATGTGAATCTGTCTTGGACTTTTGGTGATGTGAACTTTTTAGTAAACAAGATCATGACAAGAAGTGGTCATGAATGCGTGGATTATCCATGGTGACCTTTGCAAACCATCACCATAATATGTGTTTCAAATACAGTTACAGCCACCACTTTCTCATTATTATTGTACTCAGTCCTAGTGTGCACAGAGAACAATAGTGCATGAGTCAAGAAATAATGCACCTATTTATGCTTTTTTCTACAAAGTGAAAGCCTCAGGCAATGTTTGCATTTGAAGGTAGATTCTTACTGCCTCATAACCTTGGATATTCAAGCTAACCAAAAAGCCATGACTGCCCTGTTTGGATACTTCTCTAATGATGATTTACTAGCAGAAAGTCATTTTATTACTGTGCATTTGAGATCCTCACAATGAGAAGCAGTATAAAGAATCCAAATTACTATAAACATTTACCCTGATGCTTTATTTAGTACATTTTACCAGCTTACCTGTCTGTAGCTTCTATGTCAAAACAGAAACGCCTATCTATAGTATCCATATTTCTTTTGGTACAGCATGTAAGGAAGAAAATGTCCCCATCACCCTACAAACAAAAGTTTGTTTTATATGCTTGATGTAATAGCAAAAACTGAAATCCAAATGATGTCACCTGACTATGATGAACCTTGGCGAGGACTCGCTGTTCTGTCCTCAGCAGGGAGGGGCTCATTAAGCAACTGCAGGACTGTGCTGCCGTACAGCTTAGAGGGAACCTTGCTAGGAGTCTAACATCACTTAGGCTGACATCATTTAAGCACTTATGAAAATTTTACCCAAGCAAGCTCAACATATTTATACATTTAAAGAAATATATATTTTAATAAGAATGTTTAAAACAATCTCGCCTTTACCCATCGTATATGGCTACACTCTTCCATTGCAGTGCAAGCCCTGGGGACTATTAAAACTAAACAGGATAAAAAACAGAGCAGGATGCTGCATCTGCTAGAAGATTGACTGGAAGATTTAAAATGTCTTTTTCACCTTCACATTTACTATTTTTGTAACAAAAACATATTTCATTTATACTAATGCCATCATTTAATACTGGGCTGGGCCCTGAAAGATGCTGACTGCCCTCAATTCCCAGTCATTTCAATAAGGAATAAGCGTATTCAGCATCCAACAAAGGACTGAAACCTGAATGTTCTAGATGTTATCAAGGAAAGCTTAAATTATATTTCTAATTGTGCAAATTGCATTCCCTCTTAAACATTATTTAAATGCTTCATATTCCAATCATCTCCCCCTCCCTGGGCCTATTCAACTGTCTGTCTATGTTCCAAGTCAAAAACCTAATGCTACTATACTTTCTCAATTCACACTTGGGGTTTAATCAGACTAATCCCCTTTAAATTCCCTTAGTAAAAACCACATACAATGGCACAATAAGTGCATTTTAGATCTCTCATGTTCTCTATTTTTCCAAAACTAAGCAACTAAAACGTATACAGACTCTTTATCTATTAAATCATCCATTATTTTAGGTTACTGTCCTTAGAAGGCAAATTATAAACTACAAGAAAAAGAGATAGCTGACGTATCTTCTCTAACATATCCTCTCATTTAGATACAGGACATGAAGTAGTATAATGAAATGTACTTACCATTTTCCCTCCTGACCTGTGTTCAAATGGGATCATGGTGAATTTCTTTGTCTCCTTCCTATACATGCAGTAATGTTTTATCCAACTGGAGCCAAATGGGGCAGGTCCTTAAAGAAAAATCAAAGCATTAACTCTATATTATTATTTAAGATGTTTGGTACTCTTCCCAGTTTACATAAATCTACTTAGCCTATCATTACATTCCTTTTAAAAAAAACCCCACATAGATGTACCAAGTTCAAAGTTGAAAAATACTTCTGTTAAATCATGATAGATGTTAGCCTGTGTCTACTGTCCTGTAAATTGTTGCATGCTGTGTTCTGTTCTCATTGATATTTGCAATCTAATGGAAAACAGCTCTTACTAGTTGAGTCTCCATCCTTCCCCCTTCTCTGCTAGATAAAAGAATTTTTGACCATTCAATTGCTTACGTAATCCTTGTTCTAAAACAAAATGCTGTCTGATACATTATATACAGGCAAATTCTGCTTATCCAGCTACCTGAAAATAAGTGAGAGTATCCAGAGCACTGGATAATCTGATAATATGTGAATTCAAATTCCAATATGAATTTCATATTTAAAAAACAAATTTTAGGTAACCTGAATTAGAACTTTAGGCACATTTGGTTCCACAGACATTTTTTACTCTATACAAATCAAACACACACCAGAGAATACTGTAACGTGACTCATGATCACCTCAATCTTTTATAAGAGACCCTGGGATCTTTTATCCACAAGAGAGACATTGCTGTAGCTATCCAGGCCTTTCACGATAATACACTTTACTGGAGTTAGTCATCTTTGATGAGTCCATGATCACTTAGCTAGTACAGACCAACTTTGAGTAGGGTTGGTCATCAAGGGTATGTCTAGACTACATCTCTCTGTCGCCAGAGGGATGTAAATTAGGCATACCGACATTGCAAATGAAGTGGGGATTTAAATCTCCCGTGCTTCACTTTAATAAAAATGGCCACCACATTTTGCCAAGTCAGCAGTTTGTCAGCAAAAAGCAGTTGTCAGGACGGGGATCGGGCAACAAAGAAAGCCTTTGTCAGCCGATCCTTTATATTTTGTAAAATTAAGTTTACAGGATCGGCCAACAAAGGCTTTCTTTGTCGGCCGATCCCCATCTTGAGAGCCGCTTTTTGCTGACAAACTGCTGACTTGGCAAAACGTGGCGGCTATTTTTATTCAAATGAAGCGCGGGAGAGTTAAATCCCCGCTTCATTTGCAATGTCGGTATGTCTAATTTATATCCCTCTGTCACCTGAAGGATGTAGTCTAGACATACCCTAAGAGAACAGAACACCAGTGTTTCAAGCTCTACTTTAACTGGTTCTGGCTCAATCCTAGTGCCAGTAATCATCTTTCCAAATCTACATGTTATAACACCTGTTACTTTAGGGACCCTCTCACCTTATGTTCTATTACAACAGCTGAGATCAGCAAGGTTGCCACAGCTACTGAAGTCTGGAACTCATTTTTTTGGACATCGGCAAGTGAATTCTCTAAGGCCCTTTCCATCAACCCTCACTCTCCAACATCACAGCTATGGCTTAAACTGGATATACACATGGGTTACACTGCACAGACTCACTTCTGAGCCAACTGCCATGATTCTCCTGATCTTATGACATTGGTATCCCAGAACCAGAGCACCAAAATCAAAAGTGCAGCTTTCAAGTTGGAACATAAAAAAAATGAGCCCAGCCTGCTACTGAATCACTTCCCCCAGCAAAGAGCAATTGCCCATGGAAACAGAAGGAGCTGCCACTGCAGAAATTCCTGCCTTGTGAACAGTAAGGAACCTTTATTACTACAACCTATTTGCTAGGACAAAAGATCGAAAAAGTAAGAGTTCAGCCCAGCGTATGATCAGAGCAAGGGAGCCAAGAACCCAGTTTTTCAGTATGGTTAGTAAGCACATCTTGAGAGACTATAAGACTTTCTTCCCACCCAACCTGATCCTAGTCAAAGCTTAACTTTAGTGAGATCACCTGAATAGCTTTTTTTGTCTAGTCAGCCTCTTTAAGACTATACTTTTATATTTGTTTACTGCTTCAAAGCTTAAAGTGTTATTTTAAAATTAGGATCAGGATGTTTTTAATCAGTTTGGTTCTTCTCATATTGTAAAGTAGATAGGTACCACATTCATCTGCTATAGGCACTGTTATTATTAAACACAGGTAGCAGAAATGCCTAAAGGATAATCAATTAAATCCATGTGCAATCCAAGGAGACTATGTCCAAGCACAATGTCCCACATTGATATGAGGAGAAGAATAAGCTGGTCAAGAAACATTGCTTGCTCGTACAGGCAGCCTATATAGACCACACATCTGTATTAAAGGTGACTATCTGGGGGGGAAAAATTAGTGCTTCCTTAAGATTCCTAGCCAGCTGCCAATCTAGTACTTAGCTGGACAGTCTGTGCAACAACAACAAAAAATAAATCTAAACATTTGGCACCTATAGATGGGGAGGAAAGCATTAGAAAATTAAAATACACAAAACGTATTTGGCAACTATTTTTAAATAAAGCAAGAAAAGAAAGGAAACAAGGACTCAAAACAGTGTTTTCTGAGAGAATTGAGTCATCAGCATGATTCCACAATATTGGAGTTTAAAAAAATGCTTTTTCAGGACTAGAATGTAGTAGTATAAAACAATGACTTTGGATCCTTTCAAGGAGCATGCAGAATCTTTAAACACATGACACTCATTTCATACATGACCTCATTTGCATCATACAAGATGTTCTTGTGGTTATGCAGTTAATCAGCATTTACTCAGTGAGAGAAGTGCCAGCCTCAGGTTAGATAAAAATTGTCATTAAGGGTGTCATACATTTAAAAGTTTATATCAGATTGCTTTAAATGAACAAACTTGTTTAAAGTCAACATCTGACTTCACACCCATTTGTCCAGATCACTATAATCATTTAAATACACTGACAGTTGGATTGTGTGTTCTGGAATGCATCACTAGGAAGTTCTTTGCATAGCATCTGTGTATCAGCACAACAGGATTCATGATTTTTTTTGCTGTTCAACATTCAGCCTCTTTTATTAAACAATAAGAACACAGCTAGATAATGAAAGCACATAGCTGAACTATGGAATAAGAGCTGTAATCCTCAAAATGTAACTGGCCTGATTTCAAAGATACTGAGCATGGACTAGTCCCATTACATTTCTTTGAGAGTCAATAATGGTCAGCCCTTCAATCTGGCAGCACAGAACTTCCTCCCAGAAGACTTCTTGATATTTGGAAGGATGGCTTGGACCTTCAAGTAGTATCTCTCTAGGTCTATTGCTCATCCAAAGCCAGGCATAAGAGATACTGGGTTGGACTATTGGTCCTAACCCCATTCTGTAACAGTAAGTGGATGCAGGGGATGGAAAACATCATGAACCAGAACTTCCTCGGCCACCAAGGAACTATTAAGAATACTATCACTTTATCTTCCTGAGCACAAAATGCAGTAGAAGGAGAATGGGAGGGTAGGCATATATCCATGGGCCTGACCATTGTTTTAGGAAAGCATCCCCTCCAATCCTGAAGTAAGCTGAGCACACTTCTTGTTTGACTGAATGGCCAAGTAGTCCCAAGATGAGACCTTCCATTGACAAAATATCATGGATCGTGGATACATGAGTGCTGATTTGTACATTCCTTGTAAAATAGCCTGCTGAGGCTGTCTGCTAAGGACTTCATCATGCCCAGAAACATATTGCAGAGAGGTGATCTATGTTGGATATACCAGTTCCAGAGTTGTATTGCCTCTTCTGATGGGGCATCTGTCCCGCACTGGCCCTATCAGGGTTAAAAACCAGCTCTAAGAGAGAACAGAGTGGAGCTCTCAGCTGAAGCAGATATAGCCAATTAGGGCCCATATTTTGGGCTGTATAAATAAGGACTCCTAGAGAGGGAGAGAGAGACACTTGCTCTAGCTGGGAACCTGACTGCCAGGGAAATTGGAGGCTTCCTGAGACAGAACAGTGCTGGGAAAAGGCACGCAGAGCTGGGGAGCTCTGGCCTGACCTCACTCCTAGACTGCAGGGCCTGAGGCAATGCATGAGGGTACCAGGGCCGCAGGGACACAGCACAGATAAAAGACAGACAGTAGGTTCACACTCTTTGCCAATGATAAGCAGCTATTTCAGACTGTAGTTTGCTTCTGAAGTAAGGGGCTAGATGAGACTGGCAGTAGGGTCACTGAGGCAAAGTGGGTATAGAAGGTTGGGAGTTCCCTGAAGGGGGAGGACCCCAGAACATGAGGGCACTGCAGCAGGGCAGTACCTAGAGGGGAGTGTGTTGTAGTCTGGGAAGGACACGGATCCTAATACAAAATGGCAGATTCTGCCACAAACAGGATACAGTAGGTGAGACACCAGCTGGAAGGGAGCACTCCAGGGTAGAATTGAGCTAATTCCCCAAATGATCAGCAGGAGGTGCCATGGCAGTGAGTCATGCCCTATGACACCTTCCAAAACAGTGGTTTGGATCTTGCTCCCCGTCCTGTTTATTTATATAACAAACAGTGGTTATAATGTCTGACAGGAATAGAAAAGTTTGCATGCTCCGCATACTATTTGTAGCTTAAGGAGTTTGATTTGGCACAGACTCTTATGAAGTCTGGGAACTTTAGAGAGCACAGCCATGATGAATGAATATTAGGAACCCACACAAACGTCGTACTCTTCTTCCACCAGGTGAGAGATGCCCAGCTGCTGGGAGCAAGTAAAACACTTTCGTCTAAGGAGTTTTTGTTTGGAATATAGACCTCAGTCAGCCAGATTTGGAAAGTCTGGTGAAGGCAGCTCCCATGTGTCCTGTAAGGACCAAGACAGAGTGGACTGTTATTAGATTGAGGAGTCAAAATTGAACGTTGAGGTATTCCATCGCAAAAACCTATCCTGTGAGAAGTAGGCCCTGGCTGCAACCATGTACAGGACTGTTCCTATAAGTTTTATAGTCATTGTGGATATTGAAATGGACTTTACTGGGTTTAATTGAAGACCCAAGAATTTGCAAAGGATGAAGCAGTTTAATGAGTACTATGTGCTGGCTGAGAGTCGCTCTGGTCTAGAGAACAGGGTCGCACTATTCCCTCTGGGAGTGGACCCCCCGAAGGGGCTTACCGCAGAGGCAGGCATGCTGAAGGCCCTGAGAGGCACCATCTGAGAGGCAGAGGGGCGGACCCTCCAGGTGGGGGGGAGGGGAAATCTCCTGAAGAGGCAATTTTCTACAGTTGGGGCTTCCCAAGGAAGTTAAGACAATGACTACAATTAAGAAGTCTTTTTCATAACCACTAAGGTCATCATGAAGTGAAGTGCCATGTTTGCTGCATCAAATGATGCATACTAATATCACTTTATAAAGGATAGCCTGAATTGGGACGAAGGAGATCAGATGTCCTGATTTTACAGGAAGAGTCCCAATATCCAGGTCTTTCTCTTGAATATTGCTGCCTATTAGCTCCCCTCCCTCCTCTCCTAATTTTTCACATTTGCAATTTGGTCACCCTAATTAAGACATTTCAGTGATAACTGACTGAGAAATTCTGACAACTCATTGTAGTTAATATAGTTGTACTTTGACATAACTGCCTGCGAGTTTGCAATAAGAAACAGTAGGCTGGTGGAAGAAAAGGTCTCTCTTGAAAGTCCCTGTCCAAAGGAGTAGATTTTGACCAGTCTAGTCTGTTCCATTTTGTTACTGCTTATACGGAGAGTTCTGGTGTGGGTAACAGAATAAATATCTTTCTCACTTAAGGTATGTCTACACTAGCCCCCGAGTTCGAACTAGGAAGGCTAATGAGGGTAACCGAAATTGCAAATGAAGCACAGGATTGAAATATCCCACGCTTCATTACCATGTTCCCGGGTGGTCGCCATTTTGGAAATTAACTAGCCCGGAATAACTGCCCGTGTCTACACGCGGCAGTGAAACGGGAGTTTGAAGTAAAGCCCTAACTCGAATGATCTGTTATTCCTCCTGGAATGAAGTTTAACAGCTAATTCGAATTAAGGGCTTTACTTCGAACTCCCATTTTACTGCCGCGTGTAGACACGGGCAGTTATTCCGGGCTAGTTAATTTCCAAAATGGCAACCGCCCGAGGAACATGCTAATGAAGCGCGGGATATTTAAATCCCGTGCTTCATTTGCAATTTCGGTCACCCTCATTAGCCTCCCTAGTTCGAACTAGGGGGCTAGTGTAGACATACCCTTAGAGAACAAACTATTTCTTTTTAATATTTTCTATTACTATTTACTCCTCTGGGGAGTAGAGGCACAGGTGGCTAGTATGTGTCAAATGTCTTTAGCAAACTGCAAAGTAGTTTCAATAGAGAATGCTCCTTTGGAAGGAGTGCCTGACTGAAGAACATCCAGGAACTTGTATGACTAGGGTCCTGAAACTCCTCTAGCAGGACGTGGAGGGTGAACACAAGTGATAATATAAAAATATATCTTACTTTTTTCCTGCACATAAAGGTAGCCTTCTATAGTAAACTGATTTGCTCTTTTATGTTCTTGAGGATTCCGCCTGATTTTGTTCATGAGCTCCTCCACTTCCCATCTTGCTCCTTCAAAACGATTTCTTGTCTAAAAAGAGAAAAAGATATTTATCCTGGTCCAAAAGTAGATTGCTATAGCCATCAGGAAACAGGCTATCCCCAACTGCTATTGCTCTGCTGCTAACCAGTTTGGTTTGAAAAGCTGAATGTGAGTAAAATGGTGGCAGAGATTTCTGAGATGTTCCTGCCTTTGAAAGAATAGGGTTTCCAAACTGCACTGGGGTTATTACTGAAATTCATGTGGCCATAGTTTGCTTGCCCTCCACAAGGAGCATATTAGTATGTAAACTAAAAAGGTACTGCTCTATTTTCTTTCAGGCCTCTGAAGACCACATCAACACGACTGCACTGGAAAAGCTTATAATGCTGGGGTTTTCTGCCAACTGGGAATCTACATTCAAGGACAGGCTGGGACACTAGTCCCACAAAATGACACTGCCATAAACAAGAGTTACCCTCCCCACTATTATTCTAAAGGCAACAGTTCTCAAACTGTGGGTCAGGACCCCAAAGTGGGTTGCGGCTCTGTTTTAATGGGGTTGCCAGTGCTGGCATTAGACTTGCTGGGCCCAAAGCCCAAGTTCCCCAGGGCTGACGCTAAAATCTTCAGGCTTCAGCCCTGGGTGGTGGAGCTCAGGTTACAGGTCCTCTACCTCGGGCTGAATCATTTGCGCTTTCATAAGCCAGGGCAAAATAGGGTATGTGGGGTTCCCTAGAATAAGGGTTCTCAAACTTCATTACACCATCCCCCTCTACTGATAACAAAAGCTACTACCCAACCTGAGGAGGAGGGACTGAAGCCTGAGCCTGCCCAAGTCCTGCCATCCTGGGTATTGCAGATAGAAAACACTAGGTCTAGAGACCCATTTGGATCTTTGCATAACTGTGGCTTGCTGTGTTCTTCACAGTCTTTGGGAAGCAGAAAGATGAGACACTTCTCCATCATGGAGCCAAGACAGTGACAGACTGCTGAACCACAGTACACGCTGCCACAAAATGCAGCTACCATAGCTGCAGCAGGATGCACATAACACAGAAATTAGAGCTGCTCTGGGCTCTCATCTCATGGACCAATGGAAGATGGAAAACAATATCTTATATTAAGGTGTTTGTGCAGTACATTGGTAAGGTGGGATTGGTGAGACTGTCATGCACTGTACTGCTTAAAAGACTTTTGTGATACAGATTCAAATATTCTAAGGCCGCACATGACCATTGAGACCATCTAGCCAGACCTCCTGTATAGAACAGGCCATACACAGAACTTCTACTCTAGGAATTATTATGGGGATTTTTTTTGAAAAGCATCCAATATTGATTTTAAAATTACATCTTCTGTGACTCTACGCTGCTGAGGGAGATAGTGTTACTTTATCAACACAGAGAGACACTTTACAGTGGACAATGCCACGGAGCTCCACACATCTTTCAGGGTCTCATTCTCAGCATCACCTCTGTCTCTACTTTTCAGTCTCCTCCCACATCCAAGGCTGTGTAGTGGGGCAGAGTGGCCACCCACCGACTTGGAGGAGGAGGAGGAGGAACCCCTCCAGCCGCCTTGTTGACTGAGCCTGACCTAGCCCGGACACCTGACAGGAAGTCAGAGTGCAGGCCTAGGGCTATATAAGCCCAGCCTCTGGACTCAGTCAAGGCTGAGCCTGCAGAGGAACCAGAGGCCTGCTCAGGGTTCCCGGCCTGGGAGGCTGGGGTTGAGGCCTGGCTTGGGCCTCCAACCTGCGCTGAGCCAAAAGCCGACTACCTGCTTCCCGCCTGGGAGGCTGAGGCCTGGCCTGGCCCGCCTACCATATTAGACTCTGCAGAGGACCCAGGGGGCCAGCCTGATTCCGTGTATCAGCCCACGCCCGGGAACTGGGAGAGACGGCTGCTGCTGTCAAGGCTGGAGGCTAGGCCGAAGATCCTGACAGAACCTGACCCTGAGGACTGGCCCAACCACCTTACCCAGCCTGCACTAGGAGACTGGCTGAGCCCTGCAGACCTGCAAGCAGCGGAGGACTGGACCGGACCGCTGGAACCCCATTGGGACGAGGCCACCTGGACTCCCTGACTGCGCAGCCAGAAACCCAGGTACTGGCTGAGAGGAAGAAGAGAAGTAGCCCAGGAGTTAGTGGGGGCTGTTAAAGGCCCCAAGGCCAGCACGTTTCAGGCTGGAGCCCCCGCTGAGCCCATAGCAGCCTTCACTGCTGCTCCTAGGGCCCTGGGCTGGGGTGCAGTGGAGTAGACAGGCCTGTGTCCCCTCCTGCCACGCACCTACTAGGTGGCAGTCTCCCCCCTTGCCACTGCCACAGGTGATTAGCCTGCACCCCTCCTGAACAAGGAGCCCCCAAACCTGCTGTGGTTGTTTGCTGCCACATCCTAAACCAAGGGCCTAACCTACCCATAACGGACGGGTAGGATTGCCAGGTGTCCATTATTCACCTGGACAGTCCGGTATTTTCGCTTCCCGTCCGGTAAAAATATTCAGAAAATACCGGACACCTAAGATGTCCAGTATTTTCTGATTTTTTTCCCTGGCCAGAAGGCAAAAATGCCGGGCAACTGGCAACCTTACAAACACTCAGCACCCCGCCTCTCTTCCCCCCCTCCCCCAACCCCAGACTTACCTAGTTCCGCAAGGCTGCCAGCACAAAATCGCTGCCAGCAAAAAGATCAAGGGGAAGCAGTGACTCCCCTGGGTCTTAGTGCTCAACTTCTCCACATTCCTATCCCTGCACTCACTCTTAAAGAAGACATGCCGTTTTATCTTATTTTATTTATTGATTTATTTATTTATTTTGCTCAACAACTTTGGTCTCCTCCCCATTTTTTTCCCCCTTCAACAGAACTTTTTTCCAGTGTTTTTTTTGGGGGGTAGGGGGCGGGTGTTTGGTATTTTTGTCTCAACCATCTGGCAATCCTAATGACGGGTTCTGTTGCTGTTGCGCCCTGAACCAAGAGCCTGGCTGCATGGCATCATCTAACTGTGTTTGTTATTGCCACGCCCCAAACCAGGGCCTGGCCTTTCTATATAAACTGACTGTGAGTGTTGCTGCCATACCCTGAACCAGCGCCTGGCTGGCCTTTAGAAACTGGCTCTGTTTGTTTGCTGCCACACCCTGAACTAGGGCCTGGCCTATCTGTAAACAGGCTTTGTTGGGCTGCGCCCGCCTTGAACCATAACTGGCCTATACATAAGTTGACATTGGTTGAGTGCTGTCCCACCTGATGGAAGGCCAGGCACGGACTAGTGACTTTGGACTTGACTTAAAGGGCCAGTGCAATGGGGCAGAGTGCCCACCCATTGACCCAGAGGAGGAGGAACCCCTCTGGGAAGCCAAACGGGTTAGAGGCTGTCACAAAGTTTTGCCACTCTTTTCTCTAGAGCATTTTGAAATCCAATTCAGCTTTTCAGTTATAACATTTATAATATTAGCCTTTCTACTGCTATATATTTGCACTTTGGGCTGCACAAATTGCTGCTGTTCGGTCCATCTAAAATATTCCTACAAAGATTATTCTTCTCTCTCATTACTCTGATCACATCAGTTCCCTTTTTGAACTTCTCACTGCCTCATCTTCACCTACAAAACCCTACTCAACAACTTCATCCCAGCCTATGTTTCAGACCTTATTATATCCTGTCCTACTTCACCTTTTTGCTATAATTCCAATATCAGACTTATTGCATTTTTACAATCCTTCTCTACTTATACCTTTTATGCTGCCATCTGTGCTTGGAATAAATAAATCTCCCAAACCCAGTCAGAAAGACCCCTTATTCAATCCCCTCGAGAAAGGGTAACATCTTCCAGAAAGCCCACAAGCACAAAGTCACAATCAAAAAATTCCCTCTGCAACCCAATACAGAGGGTGGGTGAGTCCATGGAAAAGATGAACACGAACAGAAAGGAAATGCAAGAGTAGTGAGATCAAAGATGTGAACTTACATAGCCATAGAGTATTGGAACACTCTTCCGCTCTTTCCCCTTTTCTGCCCACTACTGTCTGTTCTTCTGACTCATCAATTCATGTCTATAATTAGATTGTAGCCTCCTAGAAGTACTGTGTCCTAATTTCCAGACATCCCTGGAAACCAACAATCGACCAACAAAACAAGTGTTGCACAGGCAACAGCATCTAAGTGGTCTTAAACAGAAGCTCTCTACTTCAGGGATGCAAGTACATTGTTCTTCAGAGTAGGGATATAAAAGAATAGTTTTAAAAAAAAGTAACAATTACACACACTGCAGAATTTGCAGTATAAGGCTTGTACTGCAGAGCCCACAGTGCAGCTGATTCCCGGGAGCAGGACCAGCAGCCTAGGGACGTTAGATAGTGGATAACAGACTAGTCGACTAACCACGTGAATTCTTAGCTGTTAGTCCACTACTCTATAGTCCCCGGGGGTGGGGCCGACAGCCAGTGTGCTCTGGCCCTACTCCTGGGAAGCCCTCTGCCATCCTGCATTGCTGCCTCTGTATCACAGTTGCAGAAGCGCAGGGTGGCAGCAGACTCTGTGTATGGGGGGGGTCCAAGCTCCCCACAGACAGAGGCTGCTGAGGGAGAAGGGGAAGGAGACAGGGGAGGCTGCCACAAAGCAGCTTTTGTCCACGATGGCCCAGACTGGCCATGAACAGAGGCTGCTCCGACAGCAGCCCTGTCCATGGGGAGCTCGGAATGCCCCCCTCCTGCGGACAGGGGCTGATGCCATGAAGCTAGGGCTTGCCATGGGCAGAGACTGCTTCGCAGAAGCCTCTCCTGCCTCCCCACTACTGCCTCTGATACAGGCAGCAGCACAGGGCAGGAGGGCACCATGAAGCCTGGATACAGAAGCAGCAAAAGGGGTATGTGCAAATGCAAATAGCCAACTAGATTAACCAATAAGCCTAGGCCTATCGGTTAATCATCTAGTTGACTACTCGTTCGCACCCCTACAGCAGCCAGGAGTCAGTGTGCACCAGGCACCATGTTATGCATCAGCTCCTGGTGCACAAAGGTCCCTACTCCCACGGGGCTGTCTCCATTGCAGGCTCTGCAGTATAAGGCCATTAGAGCTCACTGGGAGCTGGCTTATGCACACCGGCTCCCCGTGCCGGCCCAGGTCCCGGGGAACCAACTGCACTGCAGGCTCTGCAATATAAGCTTTATGCTGCACAGCCTCCAGAAGCAGGGCCAGCAGCTCGGAGCCAGTAAAGAGAGTAATCATAATAGAAACGGATAAGTTAATGCTTATCAGTTAACCATTTAAATGGTTACATTCTTGCAGCTCTACTTCAGAGTACTACTTTCAAAAAGTAGCATCTGGTTCTGAATCTCCATGTCATTCTTTCTTTGGCTTCTTTAATGCCAAAGAAATGCCAATAAATGTGGCAAACACCATTAGGAAGCCTGGCTCTCTCATTATATCTTCTTCAGTTACCCACAATGTAGTTTGAGGTAATGACTTAAGGTCAATCCAATATGAATTCAGATGTGACCTTAAAAGATGAAAAAAGGAGCTGTATTCCTTTGCCAAACCTCTGAGCCAGCCAACTGCACATAATTAAACTTTTAATTGCATTAAACAGAAACATGCCTAGTGTGAACATGAAAGAATATAAAAGCAAATTATGAAAATGTGTCAGAAAATATTTTAAAGAGTGTTAGAGAACACTAGGTGGCAGGATTAGCTGCAGTCCGAATTATTGCACAATAGCTCATTCAGTCACATAGTTGTTTAGCCAGAAGATGGCACTATAATCCCAAAGTTTCTCTTGATTAATTCACTAAAACAAGTAATCCAAATATACAGAAAACATTATTCCAAACATTTGCAAATGGATTAAACATAAAACATCTTAACTTACATTCTGAATATTGATCTGCAGAGCCATTTTGTAGTGATTAAAGTCTTTGGCAAGTTCATATCCCTGATGATAGAAAGTGAACATACCCTGAAAAAATGATAGCACCTAGAATACAAGCAGAAGAACTTTCTTAGAATAGAGAACACCAAATGCCATCCAAGGATTGCTGTATTCTCATTAAGTCTTTATAGAAGCATTAAAAAATAAGTAAATAAAAACTCTCAGATTATTTTTTAATAAAAATATTCTAATTAATATCTACTGTTCATGAGAATCTATTTAGATAAAAATGGCTAACAACATGATTAATATCTGTGGAGCATGTCTTGTTTCCAGTCACAAATTGATCGAGATAAAAAACAAAAAAGAAATAGGGCTGTTGACTAATGAAGATAACTCACACGATTAAATAAAAAAACACTAAACTAAAATAAATCAATCAATCAGTTTTAGTTGCACAGTTAAACAGTAGAATACCAATTGAAATTTATTAAATATTTTGGCTGTTTTTCTACACTCACATATATTCATTTCAATTACAACACAGAATACAAATTGTACAGTGTTGTTATACTATTTTTATAAATATCTGCAAAAATTAAAATAAGTTGTATTTTCAATCCCCTTCATAAGTATTTTAATGCAATCTCTTATCAAAGCACAACTTAGAAAAGTAGGGGGAGTTGTATTACATAACTGTATTAAAAACAAACAAATGTATAACTTTAAAGCCTACAAGTCCACTCAGTCCTACTTCTCGTTCAGCCAATCATTAAGACAAACAAGTTTGTTTTAGGGATGTCATTGTGCAGACAACTATATGATTAACTGATAAGCCTGAGCTTATCAGTTAATCTTGTCCACTACATACATTCACTTCCCCCCTGCAGCCTCTGTATCAGAAGCAACAAAGGGGAGCAGGGAGAGCAGGAACCAGTGCCCATGGGGAGCGGGCTTAAAAGCTGTCTTCATGGGCACTGGATCCGTCTGCTCCCGCATCCACAGCTGTCTCTGATAGAGGGGCAGCAGTGCAGAGGATGAGGAGAGGCACCTGGTTCATATCAGCTCCCGCAATCCCGCCTTCCCCCCACCTTGCTGCTTCCTACAGACATGGGGAGGGAGGTAGGCAGGAGTTGGAGCTAGGGGGAGCTAGCTTAAAAGCCACAGCTATATTTAAAAGGCATAGGCACAATGGGGAACTTGGGGAGATTCCCCGCTGCACCTCTGCCTTTCGGGACCTGGCACAAGTAGGGATTGCTTGAATCCCCACTCCCCACAGGTTCCCGGCTACGCCTCTGCCTTTTAAATGTAATAAAAGCCTGACAGCTCTTAATACATTTAAAAGACAGATGCACAGCATCTGGGACCAGGCATGTGCCGGGAATCGGCTGACACCAGGCTCACAACCCAGTCTCCCTGCTACGCCGCGCCCCCCCCCCCCCCCACACCTAATGGAGATGGAGCTGGAGGGAACCAGCTGGAGCTTTTAATCAGCTCCTGCTCCCCACCTTGCTGCCTCTCTCTGATAGAGACAGCAAAAGGGTGGGGAGTAGCAACTACTTGCTTACATCCCTAGTCAAGATTTGAAGAAATTTTAGAGCAAGTCCTTGCTGGAGCTCAGCATAAGCCTGGGCAGAATTTTTATGGTTTAGCTTGAAGCAAAGTGCGACTCATTGGTTTTCTTACACACTTTCAACCATGACCAAGTTGTCATTTCAGACTAAATGAAGCTGAACCCAAAAACCCCAGAATGGAAACATGCTGTTTGGATGATTCAAAAGTTATGTTTCAGGACTGAATTCAATCAATACAAACTCTTTCCCCAAAGACCCTGTGAAATTTTGTCCACCTCTGCCCTTAATACCATAAGCCAAGGTCATCTGAAGAACATTTCCAGGGCTTAAGCATGGCTGTACTCAAAACCTCGCATCTGTCACATTATTTTTAAAGTGAGCAGACAAATCACTGGTGCACCCACGGAGGGGCTGAAGCAAAATATAGGATTATGTAGCACTTTAAAGACTAACAAGATGGTTTATTAGATGATGAGCTTTCATGGGCCAGACTTCCTCAGATCCTATTTGATCCCTCCGCCAGCCCTTCTCTCCGCCCTGTGCCCACTCCTCCAGTAGCCCCACTCTGATCGTGTGAGCTACCCCTCCTCATCCCCTCTCCTAAAACTTTCCTCTACACACCTGCCTTGCCTCTCTCTTCTGGTGCTGGTCCCGCCCCTGCAGGTGTCTGCCCTTCTGCTTCACCCCCAGAATCCTTTGGCACCTGCACCCTCCTGGTGCCTCCACCTTCCCTCATTGCCCCTGCCTCCTTTGCTCTCTTTTTCCCTGATGCCCACCCCCTCACCACCCTCTGCCCCCGTTTCCCTTATGCCCCTGTGCCCTCACACATGCCTTGCTCCATCCCCACCTTCCTCATGTCCACCCCTTCTTTCAAGCCTTCTCCCAGCACCTCCCCCTCCCCTTCTAGCCCCCAGTGCCCTTACCCTCTCCTCTCCCAGCATCACTCTATCCCCCCTCCCACTGACACCTCCCCTCCTGCCCTTTTCCTCATTGTCTGCACTTGGCCCCCTGGCATTTGTCTCCCCTGCACCCCTGTCCCTTGGTGCTTTCTTCTTCTTCTCCTCCTGACCTCCTCCCCTCGGCACAAGCCCCTTCCCCATATTTTTCCCTTCCCCTCCCCCCCACAGTCCAGCCCCTTCCCCTCCCCAGGGGCCAGCTCTAGGTTTTTTGCTGCCCCAAGCAAAACATTTCCCTCCCCCCCCCCTCCCGCTTGTCGTCTTTTACACATTTGCATTTTGCAGTGGTGTTTTCTTTTTTTGTTTGTTTTCTTTTTTTGTCCCAGCATTTTAGCCTTATAAATAACAAATAGCATTTTCATTCATTTTTTTTCCATAAAGGCAAAGGCGCTTCAAGAGAACTACCCCTTTCACTCGCTGCTGGGTCACAGCAGCCTTTTCCCTGCCCTGTCCAGACCCTCCCTATGGGCAAACACCCTTCACTCCCGACCCACAGAGGGAGCAGGGTGCAGGGACAGCACAGAGCCAGAGGGGTGCAGGGAACAGTGGGGGAGCAAGATGTGATGGAGGCACGGGGAATGGGACGCGGGGAAGAGGAGGGGCAGAGGAATCAGGGTCTAGGGGCAGTGCAGGGAACGGGCAGAACAGAGCTGGGGGGACAGGGATCGGGGGGAGCAGAGTGCGGGGTGTAAGGGTGGCGCAGAGCCAAAGGGTCGCAGGGAAGAGGGAGAGCAGGAGGTCCGGAGTGCAGGGGTGGCATGGGGAATGGGCGGCGTGGAGACAAAGGGGGGTTGGGGCCGTGGCAGGACTGGAGCTGGTGAGGCGGGCCCTGGCTGTGCCGCGCGCTGCAGCCAGCTCCCAGGGACACGCAGCCAGAGCTGAGCTGCCGCGGCCCTTTAAAATCAACGGGGCCAGGTCACACCAGCATCCTGGCGTCCTATCCCGCCTCCTTGTGCCGGAGCTGCACGCAGGCAGCCCGGTGGGAAGAATCGCCGCACTTCCCCCTTCCCAGCAGCGCTCTGCTCCTCCACCGGCCGGCGGATCGGATGGGGTCACGCTGCCCGTGGTACGGGCCTCAGCCAGCCCATCACAACGGCCCACCGGGCCAGTCCGCCCCTGCACTCGCCAGCTGGAAAAATCTACTCGCTATGGGCGAGCGGGTGAGTACATTTGTCGAGCCCTGCACACACATCATATGAAGAATACAGGCTCTGTTCTTGTATTGCAAATGTTCTCTGTCTGGGAGAGAGCAATAGGCCTGGACTGCCTATTGTGAGGAAGGATTGTTCGGTAAATGGCTGTGCTAACTAGCACTGCTCCATGGACAATGGCTCTCGGAGTGGCCAATACACACCTGAGGAATGCGTCGGGAAACTTGCAAACCAGCCAGTGCACAATGGCTACTTGAATGTGAAACAGAGATCGGTCACTTGATCATGTGACCAGCTCCAGTTTGGAAGACACCAGGGCTACGTCTAGATTGGCATGATTTTCCAGAAATGCTTTTAAAGGAAAAGTTTTCCGTTAAAAGCATTTTCGGAACAGAGCGTCTAGATTGGCACGGACGCTTTTCCGCAAAAGCACTTTTTGCGGAAAAGCGTCCGTGCCAATCTAGATGCGCTTTTACGCAAAAAAGCCCCAATCACCATTTTCGCGATCGGGGCTTTTTTGCAGAAAACAAATCTGAGCTGTTTACACTGGCCCTTTTGCGCAAAAGTTTTGCGCAAAAGGACTTTTGCCCGAACGGGAGCAGCATAGTATTTCCGCAAGAACACTGACAATCTTACATGAGATAGTCAGTGCTTTTGCGGAAATTCAAGTAACCAGTGTAGACAGCTGGCAAGTTTTTCCGGAAAAGCGGCTGATATTCCAGAAAAACTGGCCAGTCTATACACAGCCCAGGAATATAAAAATGCCATGAGGCTGTCTCCATCTTGTCTTCAATCTTGCTCCGGATTCCAGATGCAGCTTTGCTAGGGACAGAGAGCTGGCAAGGATTGCTGACCCATCCTAATACAGGATGTACACCAGAGACTTCTAAGCTAGCAGTTTGTAACATCTCTGCTAAGAGCCTGCAGCAAGAATTTGGTAATTCCTTAATCTTACTCTGAACCTATTCTTTCTTTTATTAATAAATGTTTAGATTTTAGATTCTGAAGGACTGGCTCAGCGTGCTTTTGTGGGTAAGATCTAAAGTATAAATTGGCCTGGGACTCCGGCTAGTTCTTTGGGACGGGCAGGATCTGTTCAGGTAGGTGAGATCAGGTTTTATAACCTCTCACCTGTGTGTAAGGCCCGGGACTGATTGTGGCACAGGGAGAGCTGAGATCTGAGGGTTTTGCTCATGAGGCTTCCTGCTGGCTATCTTGGCAGCTGAAGTGTTCTGTGTGATTGGTTTGTGGCTTATTTTGGGAAAGGTCTCCCGTAGAGGGCTGTAAGCAGCCCTGGTTTTGAGCAGCTCGCCCTCAGCGGTGCCTACACCCAGTCCAGTCCGTCACAACATCAAGGTAACTAGACTAGCTACAGTTACAGTGGTGCCTTTCAGCTAAATCAGTTTGTCTCTCTCTTTATACTGGGAGCTTGCATAAATGTAACAAGATCATTTTTAATTATACTTTGATAGCCTGTTATTTGAATTTTCTTAGAAAACAGAAATCAGTTCTGATCCTCTTTGTTTTTCACCCACTTATGCTCCATCTCTCCACTTTGTCAAAGCAATCAGGTGTTGCTTTCTTTATACAGAATTTATTACACACTACTTACAGGTTCCACACACTCAAATTTCTTCCGTTCCTGTATCTCCTGCAGCTTGCACACATATTCTAGTGACAGCTCATAAAAGTGTTTTCTATTTTGCTCCACCTGGAAATCTGCCTACGGAGAGAATAGAGCAGTTTTAGGTTTCACAGACATTACACAGATAGAATCTTCAGCTCTACATACATGTCATTCTCAAGCTAAGTAATAAGGCTCTCCAGGCAAAAGACTCTCCCCAATTGTTCATTACTGTAAACATCATTCATTACTGTAACTTACTTTGGATACATTAACAGCAATGCCTTTTACCATATGCTTGGTTGTATTTTGTTTCAGAAGGTGGAGTGTTCTTGGAAACTCACATGACTTTTCATTTTAATTGCAATGCAGATCACAAACATGTCAGTGCAAATATATACTTAAATATCACACACAAGGGCCCTGCACAGATACAGAGGGGATAAGAAGATTCATGCCTAAAAGATGTGAACTGCTTATATTCAACCATAGTTTTTTTCATTTAAAATCTTATAGGCATTAAATAAGAGCACATTTTGGTTGTTGAAATATTTAATATTCTGATTTGTTTTCTAGCATTTCGAAAAACAAGAATAAGAAGTTACATCTAATAAGTTTTAAAGAATATTTTAATTGGTAATAAAAGAAATTGGTGTAAGTGAACTTTGCTATTGAAAATTCCATCAAGAAAATTAAATACATCTATTTTTATTTTCTATACTTTGAACAAGTGGCGCTAGTACTGTTAATAGGCATCTGTTCAACACTGCTCAAAGGCTGCTCTTGTTTTTCTGCTCAGGTATCATCTCTGTTTTAGAGGTTTACAAGTTTCCTTACCTTTAGACACACCTCAATACGTGGCTTATGAAAACATTATTTTCATTTTTCTGTATCAAGTTGTCTACAGTATCTGATCAATTTAGTAAGAACAATTTCTACCCATGATTCTACAAACATTTATGCATATGCTTCAAGTTAAGCATGAGTAGTGCCAATGTACTTCAATTGAACTACTCATCTATTCAAAGTTAAACACATGTAGATTTGCAAAAGCATGGTCTAACTTTGAGAAACACAACATGCAAAGACAATATGCTGAAAGTCTGACTGGATGCTCAAATTCTTATGTAACTGGCGGACTATGAAAATGGTTTTTATGAAGGAGAATGGTGGGAACATTTTGTTAGGAAAAACCTTAAATTTGGGAGAGTGATAAGTGTTCTTTAATATATGTAGAGCATAGAGAAGCAAAATAGAAAACCAAGCAATCTGGGAGATTTTCCTTCTGTAAGATAAGTCTTCTGAATACAAAGGCTGAAAAAAGCTTCCTTTGCTCATCTTCTCATACCTTATTTACTGGTCCTTGAGAAACAGAAGCTGACAAAATCTACTGTGGCCGGGCCACTGAGGAAACCAAAGGTATGCCAACAAAAAACAGAGATTTTTAAGTCTTGACCTATAGAAGGCATCAACATTCTTTCCTCCTCTCGGGCAGCAACATTTGATCAGGTTCTCCAAATTAAAAAATAAAATCAGCATGCGAGTTGTTGCATTTAGTATTCCATTATATCAGTCAACCCAATCTACATATTACAATGTAAGCATATATGCAGTGAAACCCTGTATAAATGCAGGTTTCTCCACACACTGTTCATGCTTCACTACTCCTTTAACTACCTGTAAAAGTGACAAAGATCAGTAATGTTACGTATATGAACTAAAAATATGTCTGAGACCCAACAAACAATGGTAATGTTCTACTGGTAATGATTTTCTTAAAGAAAACCAAATTTCCTTGATTGAAGGCAATTGTCTTTCAACAGCCTAAGTGTTCTTTTTGTACTTTATTAAGTATATTTAAGTACTAAAAGCAAAAAGGAAAGATCTTCATTTTCAGTGACTGATGAAGAAACAGCAGCAGTACCTCTAATAGTTGTGGCTCTTTCTTCTTAGCAGACAAATTTAAATGCTTCTCTAACAAGCTGTAGTTTTTCTCTGTCTCTTTGTCAAATTTCTTCTTTTCCTCCTGCAAGTAAAACAATCAATTCAATATTATTCACTTAAATATGAAAATACAAGAACAGTTCATCTGCTCACTTGTTAAAGTTCTAGGTGAGAGATGTAACAGCAGCAGTGAAGGACAAACACCACAACATACTATGCCACCTAGTAAATGACAAGTGACACTTTAAAAAAAAATTAAATTTAGACTGAGGACCTAAACTGAATTAAAGCCCAATTACACTAATGACAGAAAATAACTCCTATTAACAAATGAGTGAGCTTTTTCCAGTGTAAAAACAAAAAAAGTCTGTAACTATGGTTAATGTTGCCAACTCTTGAGATTTTATTGTGAAACTCACAAAGCTTGCCTTGTTTTTAAAGCCCGGCTCTTGGTTTTATGATTATATGAGAACTGCATCTTTCTTTCTTTTTTAAATTATGTAAGTTTTTAGCCCTTACAGTGGCAGACAAAAGCTTGAAAATAAGACCAACATATCCCTTATAGCAAAGATACTCAGGTTGAGGTTTGAGAGCCACAAGTGGCTCTTTAATGCATCTCCTGTGGCTCTTTCTAGCAACCGATATTAAAAGAGTGTGACTTAATTATTCACCAATCAGAATACATTAACTATGTTACTAACCAACTGTAGCTGGTAAAATAATACTTGGTCATTTGTTTTGCTGCGAGAATGCTCAAATATTTGTGCTCTTTCCCCTCTCCTCCAAAATAAGATACTTCCTAATATGAAAAACTTCACCACATACCAGTACTCTATTTAAATTCAGATTTATTTAGTCAACTGTGAAACTTTGTTTCCAAGAGGTCAGTTCATTGAGGGCTCAGAATTGGACCTGACCTGTCTAGTCCAGTCTCATTTACCAATATGAGTTAAACTGTTTAATATTAAACAGCAGTCATACAAGGTGAACTAAACGTTCAGTATTTGCTTTTTGTAGTGAGCATATGTATTTTTCCTACATCAAATATATTTACTGTTCTAGATTCAGACACAATAATTCTGACTGTATTATACTTGGAAATTTTGATACTATGCAGTGTTATCTTTCCAATACCATCACTAATGCTTCAGCATTTCCATTATACTACATTTTAATAATTCCAGAAAAATATTCTTCAGACTTCCATAAAACAGATTTTTAAAAATGTTCTATTTAAGCTTAAAATTTAGCAATATAGGTGTTTTGTTTAAAATACAGTTAAAATTCCACAGCAAGAGCCTGAAGTTCCTAAGCAGTTTTTTGGGGGTGGTCCTTACATTTGCTTTAAATAGTTGTACCTGTGTGCAGTTGCCTAAGCAAGGACTGTATAAAAATAGAGTAAGAGCCTAAAACTTGTCCCAAGGAATCTCTGTTGCTATTATGCTTGTGGAGAAATGAACCTTTTGCTAATGTTAGGAGACCCAGAAATCAATTCTCTTAAAAAAAGCCTTAATATGGATACATATTATATATTTGTAGTCCCCTTACTAAAGGGGCCTCTGTTTTATTCTAAAAAGACCCTGTGTGCTACAATCCAGACTACAATTCCCATGAGCCCTCGGAACAAAAGAGGTAGGAGGGACTCTTGTGAGAGAGAGGAGGCTCTCTCCATGTGCTTGAAGAAAGAGGCCTAGCAGTCTGGGACTCTGCCTTGCAGTTTGGAACCAAAGGGGGAGCCAGGCTGCTGCCAAGGACACTGACCCAGTGCAGGGGCTGTTGGAGTGCAGCTACTAGATGCCTGTTGGAACTGGGAGTTAGCAGGCTGCTTCCTATAGGCACAGTATGAGGCAGTAAGTTTGGGCCTTGCTGGAAGAGTGCTGCCTGGGACAGAGCTGCTGTTTAGCCTGGACCAAATCCTCACTACAGCTGCAACATCAGCGCGCCAACGCAAGCAAGTGTCTGGGACTGAGTCTAAGGGTGTGCACACTCTGGGATGGGGTCACTGTTGTCTAGCTATATAAGCTTCAGTTATTGTTATGTGTTTTGTTAATGCTATTCCTTGCTATTCTGTTAATCCCTGTTTATTTAAGTTAAGTAAAGATTGTTTATTTTAAAGTATTCTGTTAGATCCAGCTTTACGTTGGAATGAGTATATTCCTGGAGGCTCTCAAGGCACCAGTGTGTGTACAAGGCCAGCCAGGTGGAGGCATCCCCAGTTTACATTCATTGCCAGCAAGGGACTGCAGAAAGGGGGGTGGATAGGGCTTTCCCCAACTAAACACCATCACCACTGGGGTGCTCAGGATCTCTTTTAGGTTAAAACATCTGGCGCCCAGGCACACCTGTGAGTGTGACCTGCTCCCCAGTAACTGGGGGAGGAAAAAGGGGGTCACATATTTATTATGACCCTGAATCTATACAAAGCTTTTCATTCAAAAGTCTTCTGAAGCATTTTTCAAATCTTGTGTACTGAAGGCATATATTTGGGAATCCTTTTGGCCACCACTGAAGTGTAGCCTCTTCCAGGGTGGAATAAGTAAGCTGTTTAACAGTGGATAGTAAAACTGTACAAGTTGAGACACAAAGTGGGGAATGAGGTATCCTAATGAAATTGTGTTGAGAAATTCAAGGTGGCAGAAGACAGTTACCCAAGCAAATATTTGACATGACAGCAGGGTTAAACACTGGTAAAAAATGCCAAGAGTGTTTTTAATGATTATAAATGATCAGCAGTTCTCATCTAGAAGACAGCAACACCCTTGACCTGCTGCTCACAAACAGGGAGGAACTAGTAGCGGAAGTAGAGGTGGGTGACAACCTGGGAAGCAGTGATCATGAGATGGTAGATTTCAGGATCCTGACCAAAGGAAGAAAGGATTGTTGCAAAATACACACCTTGGATTTGAGAAAAACAGACTTTGACTCCCCCAGAGAACTGATGGGCAGGATTCGCTGGGATGCTTACAAGAAGAGCTGGAAGTATTTTAAAGAAGCCTTATTTAAGGAACAGAAAGAAACCATCCCGATGTGCAGCAAGAAAAGCAAATATGGTAGGCGACCAGATTGGCTCACCGGGGAAATCCTTGGTGATCTTAAACACAAAAAGGAAACTTACAAGAAGTGGAAACTTGGACTGATGACTAGGGAGGAGTATAAATATATTGCTCGAGGATTCAGAGGAGTTATCATGAAGGCGAAAGCACAATTGGAATTGAAGCTAGCAAGGGATGTGAAGGGTAATAAGAAAGGTTTCTAGAGGCATGTTAGCAATAAGAAGGTGATCAGAGAGAGTGTAGGGCCCTTACTGGATGAGGGAGGTAAGCTAGTGACAGATGATGTGAGAAAAGCTGAAGTACTCAATGCTTTTTCCCCTGTCTTCACAGACAAGGTAGCTCCCAGACTAAAGCACTAGACAACGCAGTAGGGGAAGGAGGTAGACAGCCCTTAGTGGGGAAAGAACAGGTTAGGAACAATTTAGAAAAGCTAAACATACACAAATCCATCGGTCTGGATTTAATGCATTTGAGGATACTGAAGGAGTTGGTAAATGTCATTGCAGAGCCTTTGGCCATTATCTTTGAAAACTCATGGAGATTGGGAAAGATCCCAGATGATCGGAAAAAAGCAAATGTAGTTCCCATCTTTAAAACAGGGATGAAGGACAATCCAGGGAACTACAGACTAGTCAGCCTTACCTCAGTCCCTAGAAAAATCATGGAGGGAATCCTCAAGAAATCCATGCTGAAGCACTTGGAAGAGGGGGAAGTGATTAGGAATAGTCAACATGGATTCACGAAGGACAAGTCATGCCTGACCAATCTGATTAGCTTCTATGATGAGGTAACTGATTCTGTGGATATGGGAAAGTCAGTGGATGTGATACATCTTGACTTTAGCAAAGCTTTTGATACGGTCTCCCACAATATTCTTGCCAGCAAGTTAAAGGAGTATGGATTGGATAAATGGACTGTAAGATGGATAGAAAGCTGGCTAGACTGTCAGGCCCAACAGGCAGTGATCAATGGCTCAATGTCAGGTTGGCGGTCGGTTTGTAGTGGCGTGCCCCAAGGATCTGTTATAGGACTGGTTTTGTTCAACAACTTTATTAATGATAGAAATGTAGCCGTGTTAGTCTGGTGTAGCTGAAACAAAAAACAGGAATATGTAGCACTTTAAAGTCTAACAAGATGGTTTATTAGGTGATGAGCTTTCATGGGCCAGACCCATGTCCTCAGATCAAATAGTGGAAGAAAATTGTCACAACTATATATACCAAAGGATACAGTTAAAAAAAATGAACACATATGAAAAGGACAAATCAAATTTCAAGAAATACAAAAACATCAAGAATGACATTTCTAACTTAGAGAGTCTCAGCTCAAGACAAACATCGACACCGACTAACACCTTGCAAGACTTTTGTTCCACCAGACAAGAAATCTACTATTTCTACACTTCTATTCCCTACAACAAAGAAAAGACAAACTTTCTAAACTGCTCCACACCACAGGCTACAACAGCAACTACCTCTACCCACCGGATAATATTGTTAACCTCTCCACCTACAAACTCAATCCAGCAGAAGAGTCCGTCTTATCCCGGGGTCTCTCTTTCTGCCCCACGTCCCCCACAAACTGAATACAATTTTGTGATGACCTTGAGGCTTTTTGTTGCCGCCTCCGCCTCCGAGAATATTTCCAAACCACCAATGAACATCAATCTGACCTACCAGATCCCCCTATCGACACCAAAGGAAAAATAATTCTATATGGACTCCCCCTGTCAGAATTACAATCTGGATTTCTATATACAAAGCGTCCGCAACAACGCACAGACTGACATTATTCACAAACTACAACAAGCGACACAATCTCAGCAGCGCTGAACACCATGCCATTCAATGTCCCAAAAACAATCTGGACACTATAATCAAACCAGTTGACAAAGGGGGTGCTGTGGTCATTATGAATAAGGCCGACTATAACCAGGAGGCAACCAGACAACTCTCCAACACCACATTTTACAAACCTCTCTCCTCTGATCCCACCTCAGAATACCAAAAGAAACTACACTATCTCCTTAAAAGCCTCCCTACAGCTACTCGGGAACAAATCCACACAGAAACACCTTCTGACCCCCAACCAGGATTGTTCTATCTCCTTCCCTAAATCCATAAACCTGGATACCCCGGACGTCCCATCATCTCTAGTATCGGCACGCTCACAACTGGTTTATCCAGCTATGTAGACTCTCTTCTCAAACCCAAAGCAACAAACACCCCCAGCTATCTGCGAGATACTACTGACTTCCTAAAGAAACTACAAAACATTGATAACCTCCCCAATAACACCATCCTTGCCACCATGGATGTAGAAGCTCTATACACCAACATCCCACATGAAGACGGATTACAAGCAATTAGAAACACTATCCCAGAGGACACCACTGCCAATCTGATAGCAGACCTATGTAACTTTGTTCTCAACCACAATTATTTCCAGTTCAAGAAGAACTTATACCTCCAAATCAGTGGCACAGTCATGGGTACACGCATGGCCCCACAGTATGCTAATATCTTTATGGTTGACCTAGAACAACGTTTCCTCAACTCCCATCCCCTTTTACCCCTTCTCTACTTACGCTACATCGATGACACCTTTATGATCTGGATGCATGGCCAAGAAACACTGGAGACATTCCACAGAGATTTTAACAACCTGCACCCCACCATTAATCTCAGTCTGGACCATTCTACACGAGAGATCCATTTCTTGGACACCACAGTACAAATTAGCAATGGAAAATTAGACAGCACTCTCTGCAGAAAACCCACTGACTCAAACAGTTACCTACATGCTTCCAGCTCCCATCCAGAACACACCATACGATCCATCATCTATAGCCAAGCCCTTCGATACAACCACATCTGCTCTAATCCCACTGACAGAGACCAGAAACTTCAGGATCTCTACCAAGCATTTACAAACCTCAACTACCCACCAGGAGAAATAAAAAAGCAAATTGAAAGAGCCAGACGAATACCTAGAAACCATCTACTTCAAGACAGACCCAAGAAAACCAACAATACAACACAACTTGTCATCACCTACAGCCCCCAACTGAAACCTGTCCAACACATTATCAATAAACTACAGCCTATACTGGAACAGGATACTAAGCTCTGAGAGGCTCTGGGAGACAGACCCATAGTCTCCGTGGCTGTGTCTAGACTACATGGCTCCATCGATGAAGCCATGTAGATTAGGGTTGTAGGCAAAGGCAAATGAAGCCGCGATTTAAATGATCGCGGCTTCATTTAAATTTACATGGCTGCCGCGCTGAGCCGACAAACAGCTGATCAGCTATTTGTCCGCTCAGCGCGCTAGTCTGGACGCTCCCCTGCAGATATCAAAGCCCTTTGTCGGCAGCCCTGTTATTCCTTGTGGGATGAGGTTTATCGGGGCTGCCGACAAAGGGCTTTGATGTCAGCAGGGGAGCGTCCAGACTAGCGCGCTGAGCGGACAAACAGCTGATCAGCTGTTTGTCGGCTCAGCGCGGCAGCCATGTAAATTTAAATGAAGCCGCGATCATTTAAATCGCAGTTTCATTTGCCTTTGCCAAAAAAAACAAATCTACATGTCGACGGAGCCATGTAGTCTAGACATACCCCTATAGACAACCACCTAACCGTAAGATGATTCTTACCAACAACCACAGGACATACCACACTAATACCAACCCTGGTATCTTCCTTTCCAACAAACCCCGTTGCCAGCTTTGTCCACATATTCACTCTGCTGAGACCATTATTGGACCTAACCAAGTGAGTTATAAGATCAAGAACACATATTCCTGCGCATCCAGAAATATAATTTATGCTATCATGTGTCGAAAGTGTCCATCTGCTACGTACAATGGACAAACATCTCAGACAATTCGCCAAAGGATCAATGCCCACAAAACAGATATTAGACAGGATCACAAAGAAAAAACAGTTTCTTGCCATTTCAACCAGAAAGGACATTGTCTCAATGACTTGATTACCTGCATCCTGCTTCAAAGGCCTTTTAAGACTACACTTGAAAGAGAATCCTCTGAACTGTCATTCATGCTTAAATTCGACACTTTACACTTAAGTTTGAATAAAGTCTAATTATCTTACCCATTACACACATAGCTTCCCCAATTATCACCTCTAATCATTAGCTCACAGACATTTACCTGCCCTCCCACTGCCCTTCTGTTCTGAAATTTGATTTGTCCTTTTCATATGTGTTCATTTTTTTAATTGCATCCTTTGGTATATATGGTTGTGACAATTTTCTTCCACTATTTGATCTGAGGAACTGGGTCTGGCCCACGAAAGCTTATCACCTAATAAACCATCTTGTTAGTCTTTAAAGTGTTACATAGTCCTGTTTTTTGTTTCATCTTTATTAATGACCTGGATGAGGGGATGGATTGCACCCTCAGCAAGTCTGCAGATGATACTAAGCTAGGGGGAAAGGTAGCTACGCTGGAGCGTAGAGATAGGATCCAGAGTGACCTAGAAAGATTAGAGGTTTGGGCCAAAAGAAATGTAATGAGGTTCAACAAAGACCAGTGTAGAGTCTTGCACTTGGGACGGAAGAATCCCAAGCATTGTTACAGGCTGGGGACTGAATGGCTAAGTAGCAGTTTTGCAGAAAAGGACCTGAGGAATTACAGTGGATGAGAAGCTGGATATGAGTCAACAGTGTGCCCTTGTAGACAAGAGGGCTAATGGCATATTAGGGTGCATTAGGAGGAGCACTGCCAGCAGATCTAGAGAAGTGATTATCTCCCTTTATTCAGCTCTGGTGAGGCAATATCTGGAGTATTGTATCCAGTTCTGGGCTCCCAACTATAGAAAGGATGTGGACACACTGAAGAGGGTCCAACAGAGGGCGTCCAAATTGATTAGGGGGCTAGAGTGCATGACCTATGAGGAGAGACTGAGGGATTTGGGTTTGTTTAGTCTGCAGAAGAGAAGAGTGAGGGGGGAATCTGCTAGCAGCCTTCAACTTCCTGAAGGGAGGTTCCAAAGGGGATGAAGAAAGGCTGTTCACAGTAGTGACTGATGGCAGAATGGTCTCAAGTTACAATGGGAGAGGTCTAGGTTGGATATTAGGATAAACTATTTCACTAGGAGCATGGTGAAGTACTGGAATGGGTTACCTAGGGAAGTGGTAGAATCTCCATCCCTAGAGGTTTTTAAGTCTCGGCTTGAAAAAGCCCTGGCTGGGTTGATTTAGTTGGGATTGGTCCTGCCTTGGGCAGGGGGCTGGACTTGATGACCCCCTGAAGTCTCTTCCAGCTCTATGATTTTACCCTCACAAATGAGGTATTGGTTCTAGGTATGCTAAATTTTGCATCGACTATTCGATTAGTCAATAGGGTACCTCCACCTTTGAAGTGTAGCAACAGCCTTAGTGCGAAAGTGCCTGTGGAGCCTGGGGTCAACTAAGGACTCCCCCACTGACTCCGGGCTTCCTGTGGTGCTACCAGTTGGAATGCCACAGAGACCCCAGCCCCTCCATTCCCCCGCGTGATGCCTCTTTCTGATAGAGGCAGCAAATGGGGTGGGGGGAGCAACGAGTCAATTAGTCATTCAGATCCCCCTAATTGGTTCAATATTGATTTTTGGGGGGTAGGGACTAACTGTGGTACAACTAACTCACTTTTTTTGTTGTTTAAAAGGGGACCAATTACTGAGACAACTTTTAAAACATGCTAGACAAAAGCCCTGATTGGCTTGTGAGCACTGAAAAACTTCTCATGGACTCCAGAAGATTAAGTGAAGGCAGACTTGGTGTCTTGTTTTATTGTTTACAATCTAGGTTAGAGCATTTTCCCATCGCGTACCATTAAGAGATTCTTGTTCTGAGTTGAAAGTGAATCAGGAAGCAACATTTAGTGGCTGAATAAAGAGGGAAATTCTTCACTTTGGCACTGAACAAAGTGGAATTTTACCTTCCTGGTGGGGAAAAAAAATCAGCAACCAAAGTTTAGGCAGGAGGAAACAGACCTGTTCTATTTCAGAAGCACTAACTTTTGGCTGGGATTGCATTTTGGCAGATTATAAACTAAGGAATTTTTGCAGACAATTTGGCTTCTTGCAAAATTTTGTTGAAATTGTAGGGGGAAAAAAAGTGTTTTCTGTGTCAGAAACTATTTAGAAAGTTCACCATGTCAGTGTTCTTGGTAAAGGGAGATTTAAGCATGTTAACCCTTAATTGAAATTTCCCTCTAATTTTTTAGATGCCATTTCCAAGTGAAACCACAAAAGGATCAAGTAAAAGAGCCCAAGCTCTGACATCTACAGAGTTATTAGACAATTTATTATGGTGAGTTTTGGGAATGTACACAGCAGAAGGACAGCGTTAAGAAGTTTTTCTTAACAAAAAAGCCCTAAGTTTTTAAGAACTGTATATAGGAGGAAAAGCTACAAGGAGGTAAACTCTGTCTCTACTATTTCTATCGGTAAAGAATGGTTTAATACAGGGAGTTTAAGTTTCATTATTGGAGATAAATATGACAGATAGGAGAGGCAGCAATCCTTAATCACAAAGAGCCAGGAATTCTTTGGAACAGGCAGAGACAAGCTAAACTACTCACCCTCCCAACCCACCACCCTAAACAAATCAGAATCATTATTTTTTAATAACAAGTTATCAGTTTAACTTCAGTAGAAAATATAAGATGAAAGGGTATGACATTGAATTCCTTAAAGTAGGTAACAGAGCAGGTTTTTAAATATGCAAACAAGTGAATATACAGCTGAAGATTAGGGTCATCCATTAGCAACACGAGAACGTTCTTTGTGACATTTATCCAAGACAAAGACGACCAGGGAGAGAAAAGGACACATTCCTCCCCTCTCAATACATACTTTCCATTTGATTCTGAACCAAGTTCCCAAAGAAAAAAATTGGCATATAAGATAAACACCACCACTTCTATCTACTCTGCCAAATGTGTGTCATGAAGATACTTTGACCAAATAGAGAAATGAAACTAATCTATTTTTAAAAAGGCAAACAAATAAATGGGAGACAAACCTTTACAGCTCCTAGTTGTTCCTTCCTAAATTTTTCCAAAGGTTTGATCAGCGTTTCGGTAACACTGAGTGCCTAGAGAAAGAAAAATCAGAGTATATATAGCATAATATCCAGAGAGGAGGAAGGCAAGTCATTTTAAGCTCCCAACTGAAAATAAACATAAAATTAAAAGTTTTATAAATTTTCAAAAAGCACCTAAGTGAGTTAGGAGCTTGAGCCCCATTTAAAAAACTCCTATGGCTCCTACATCACTTGAGAGATTTTGAAAATGTTATTCTTCAACTCATCTTCAATAAAAAATTATTTCCCAAGTTTAGCATCATTAACTGTATGAATAGTCTGATGCAAATAGAAGATTTGGATGAGGTTTCCTCCAGTCTTTCTGAACAAGGCAATTGTTTCCTAACAATCAAGCTCTGTCCCATTCATTCACAAAACACTTCACATCACCTTTTTTCTTTATAAATTACAAGAATGACTTACACTTGGGGGCATCAAATCAAGGTATTGCTACAAATGCAGTACTGAAGAGCAAATCACTCTTCATATACAGGCAGTAGTCCCACCTGCCAATTAAGCCTTCCAATCTATTTCTCATATGCTAAGCTTAATTGTACACAAAAAAACACCTTGCATTAAAAGAAGATTACTTAGGTTGCAGTCATTTTCAAAATTTAGGAAATGACACATCTACTGTTGACCATGTAGCCTTCATTTCACACCCTGCATGTTCATCCTTTGCCCTGAAAAAGACCAGGTTTGCACAGGAACATTAGGCCACAAACTGTTACCTCCCCCAAGAGTTGAAGAAGGTCCTACTCTACATGGTACTCCCAAAGTGGTGGAAATGGCTGACGTCAATTGCTGGGAATGGTGGTGATGGGAGAGGATCCTGGCTCCATCCACATCCCCACACACACTACAAATACTCCAGTTACTATTAGCTCTTTCCAGTGCAGGAGTGGCCATGCCTCACTCTTTAGGAGGCCTCACACTTTAGAACAATCTTTATATGATAGGCTGCTAACATTTTTCTGAGAAATGAAAGCAGAGCAAGGAAATGTCAATTTTAACACTAACTGGGTGAACCCTAAATTCATATCATGGGATAAGCAAAAAGCAAGTTACTAGCCTCGAGGCTCTGTCCCTGCTGAATATTAAAAGTGTTAGCAAAGGATGTGTATGGAGGTGTAAAAGCTTTTCATAAAAGGCATACAGGATTTTTTAAATGGGAAATGTTAGGCAACCTAAATATAAGCGTTGCTATGAGCTCTCTTGCTAATACTAAAGAGTTCAAATAAACTTCAAACAAGCTTTTAAACACTAGTCACCAACAGCAAAGGAGAATTATAAATTAGTGAAACTGAACAGGCTTGTCAAACAAACAGGTAAGTAAACAGTTAACTGGACTCAGAACATGATCAAAAATCCAATTAAAACAGCTCTCATCCAAGCCCAGCATTTGTTGGAATAAGGGTTTTATGCTGTAAAAGAGGATACAATGAAATACTGTAAAATTTACCCATGTTGGTCTGGGCATGCAAGGTAAAGTACTTGTAAAAGAAATTGAACTCTGATTATTTTCTTCTATATTTTTAAAATAGCTTTCCTTTGTCCTTCATAAGGCTTTCCTTACCTCTATATAGCAAGAAGAATTTTACCCTCATTTAATTGCATGTATGAATCATAATCTAACACCTTATAAGCTTAGACAAGCCAGCATGAAAAAATTCTCACTGTACAGTAGTTAAGCTAACCTAACCCTGTGTAGACACAGCAAAACTGACTGAAGAATTCTTCTGTGGACCTAGCTGCTCAGAGAGGTGGATTTCTATACTTCATAAGAACATGAGCAGAGTTGCATATGCCCAGTCCTCCCACTTCTAGGTACTGTAAGTGGGGGAATGACTCATTCGCCATCTTTTAGCTGTAATCCTTACTTCTACACTGAAACTGAAGCACTAGTGTTGTAGTTTGCCATGTTTCCTGCAAACACCTCAGGCCAATGCTCCAGAGATATCCCTAGAAATCTTTGGTTCAGTTTCCACTATGGGAGTTGCCACCTGCCACACATTGAAAGCATGGACCAGGAGTAGTTCTATTAAAAATGGGCTCTTTAGAGTAGAAGAAATTTTTAAAAAGCAACTCCATGCATTCCAGTACTCTGATGTTTGTATAAGAAATCTTCAAGACAACCATACAAGAGAAAGGAGACATCTGACAATAAGTAGACCGTATAAACTATTGGATTGTATCTAAGTGAAACATAAGCCAGGCCTGATACCATGTGATTTCATTCCTTCTATCAGAGATCACAGCCAGCCTGTAATAAATTAACCCATTTCCTAATGTTATTTTAAACATTATTTCAAGCTACCATCAAAGTGGTTTGATCAGGGGAACTATTTCTAAATCAACCCTTCATGGAATTGCATGGTTTGGGCCATTCATGCTCTCACTGGGAAAAATGGAAGCAGGCTAGGGTTTTGCATTTCTTAACATTCTTAAAAGCAAGAGTCTTGGCACAGAGAAGAAACACTGGTAGCAAGTCCTTGTTTCAAATCTCAATTTATTTTCCAGTTAGTGAAAGCTTATGATGTGGTCCAAAAGACACTCACAGATGTCTCCAGTGACTTGTATGCAGCTCTGTGTTCCATTTTGAAAGAACACTTTGCATCCATTTTATTGGCTAAAGGCTCACAGAGTTAATAAGAGAATATAATGAGCTGAGAAGATCAAAATGCAACAATATTTCATGAAGACCTTCTCATATAAAAAGGGATGTGTGTGAGGAAGGATGGTGATTTTCAATGAAAGAATATAAAGGCTATCACGAACAAATTTTTTGGAAGCTTTCCCCTTTTAAGGAGTATCTTCAACAAAAGTTTTTATGGACAGAAATATCTTCAATGAAACAGCAACAGGAATCCAGGAAGAAGAGGACTCGAGAGCGCCCATGAGATTATTAGTTTTGCAAGCAAAAATATGTAATGGTTTCCAGTTTGGAAGGGAAAGAGGACTGAAGGAAAAATACCCCTTGTAAAAATCAGTTTTCAGATGGAAAACCTACGATGTGAGAACTAGACAGTAAAATGTAACATAAAACAGGTCTAGATGTCAGGAAATAGAGACTTCTCTAAAGTTTGCCCTTTAAGTCAGCAACTAGTTTACCCTTGTTCTCAAAAAGAGAGCTGGCCCACAACATTTTGGCACCTAAGGTGAGGAGCTCAAATGATGCCCCCATGCCACCTTTTCTCCTGCCTGCCTGTTATGTCTCTTGTGCCCTCCAGCACAACACTCAACCATCTCTGTGCATCTAGAGCAGAGAGAATACATATGCACCAGCAGCAGACACAATTTTCTACACTCTGAGTCCTAGTGGCACCCCCACACACACAGTCTGGCACCTGAGGCGGCTGCCTCAGTTTGCCTCATGATAAGGCCAGCCCTGCTCAAAGATCTTATATACTTCAGTCATAACTCATTATGGAACTAATTTCTCCTGTTTATTGTAATTCATCAGGGGATGAAAAAGCTGCACTGAAAAGGAAGGAATCCAAGTGACAGACACAGCTGCAATGTTTATGATCCAACATTTCATTCTCATCAGTTGACTCCTCTTCCACACACACAACTGAATAAAAACACCTCTAACTACCACCAAAAACCACCTAATACCAATTTTAAATGAAAATCAAACCTAGTAAACTGAAGATTAGGACTGAAATTCTTTAGTAAATGTAAGTCATCTCAGGTGAGCGGCCGAATTTCAGAAAGTGATGTACTCTTTAAAACAGGGGTGGGGAATCTTTTTTCAGTTGAAAGCCATATTCCAGTGAGAATCAAAACAAAACTCCTCACTGACTGGGTCAGGGGCTGCCATTGCTCCAAGGGAGTTGAGGATTAGAGCTGCTGGCATTCATGCTCCACCCCCTGAGTGGGGTAGGGTGGCACTGAGGTTTGCCGGGGCCCGAATCCAAGTAAGCCAGGGACCAAATCTGAGCCATAGGCTCCCCATCCCTGTTATAAGGTGTCTGAATTTAGGCCACCACAAAGTCACTATTCACTTTCTGCTCATCTTGACCTAGGGGTTGTCAAAAGCTAACTTTACCAGGAAATGGGAGTGGTGGATGAAGCAGAAGAGTAAAGTGTTTAAGGTCTTTATATTTCTATATTATATAAACACAAATACACACACCCTGTAAACATGCACATATAGATTTTACACAGCACTGAACTCACAGCCCAAGGGCCACAGTGTTGCTTTAAGTCACTCTGAGAGCTTGACTAAATTACAGAGGCAGCAGGGGAGGAGGGAGGCATTTGGGTGCTGATACACGGTATCGGAGGCAGCAGTGTGGGAGAGGGGAGCAGGCAGGAGCCGGTACATGCAGGGAGCCGGCTTTCAAGCCAGCTCCCCACAAGCAGTAGTTCCCACCACTCCCCTCCATTGCTGCCTCTGATATAGAGGCAGCAAGGGGAGGTTGTGTGTAGTCGTTAGGATTAACTGATAAACCTAGACTTATTGGTTAGTCATTTAAATGACTATCCACTAGCATTCCTAATAGACTCTACAATGGAAATAGTAACTAACTATAATTATCAATGGTAGAGTTAGAATATACAAGTAAATTGACTGGAAAGAACACTCTAAAGTAAATTGGAAGACTCTCTTTTTACTTAATTTACATTAATGGCTCAGGATAACACACTACCTAAATTATTTTTGTAATCCTGAACCAGTCAGATATGAAGGGGGGTGACAAGAGGATGAATTATGTTGTTCGCAGTGGCGGCAGATGAACAGAATAAGAAGCAATAGTCTCAAGATGCCACGTGGGACATCTAGATTTGCTTTTAGGAAAAACTATTTCACCAAGAGGATGATGAAGCAGTGGAATGGGTTGCGAACATAGGTGGCAAAATCTCCATCCTTAGAGGCTTTTAAGCCCAGGCTTGACAAAGCCCTGTCTGGGATGATTTAGTTGGGGTCAGTCCTGCTTTGAACAGGGGATTGGACTAAAAGATCTCCTGAGATCTCTTCCAACCCTAATCTTCTATCATACTAGAACTTCCTGTATTCCACGCATTCTTAATATAAATAGAAATATTTCCAGAATGGCCTCCAGAGGCAAAGTGCCCTGCTTCATATTTGCCTCAGGGAATTTCAGTAAGTTACAGGGTTACGGAAAAGTGCAATTTGTTTTATTGAGCCACTCTATAATTCAAATGAATTCTTGGGTCAATGCCAGGATTTTCTTTTCACAAAACCTAGTAAATCCCTCGGTATTTAGAAACCTGACCTTTGCAACCCATGTAAGTCCTTAAACTGAGAACAAAAATAAAACTGCTTGAATGCAGTTTAAATATCTAACATGGTAGCAGACCAAATGAGTGCATTTGTGGTAGACAGTATGAAACATTTTATGAACTTAAGATTCATGTCTACACATGTTCTAATTGCTTTGGGAAACTATGAAAAATATACCTCCAAAAGCTTTTTATCCATATTTAGAATTCAAAGTCTGAAATATCTGCATTTACCAGATAGATATTAAAATCATTTTTACCATTTGCTGAATACAAAACACATTTAAAAGATCAGCAGCCTATTAAGTATACGTGTCAGTAATTAAGCAAAAGGAATTCATAATATATATCTTATCTGTAACTGTATTTCTTATCTGAGCTTCTCTCAGCTGATATCAACACCACAGTCAAAGCCATTTTATCAGTCACAAGCCTCCACACTGCCTTTTGGGATAGCAAAGAAAAATAAATGCCTGATAAGGGGATGCTGGTATGGCAAGAAGTCCTTTGTGAAAGGCTTTAAAAACTGTAGTATAAACATTGCACCACAACTGAAAATCTTTATAGCCCTGGTCTGGTGCCAAATGGTGTGGGTGCATCACGTCCTAACATTCCACTGATTTCAAGAGAATATCTATGGAACTTTGGCATCATTACACTGTTCACTGAAGAGCCAAAGAAAAGTAGTCAGATCAGCAGTCCATTTCTCCCTAACACCACACAATTTTTTTTTCCTAGATACTAATCCCGTTGTTCTTTTTCCACCTGCCCACTTTAATGGTGATTCAGTTCTAAAATATTTACTAGAGTATATCATTGCTCATGAAAGAAACCACATCTCAGCAGAAGTATTCAGTCTCCATTTGAAATTATTCACTCCCTGAGGAATTTTGTCATCAGCTCCTTCACATTTGAACACGTGTATTTTATGATCTTTTCCATTTCAGTTAAGTGTTTTCTATAAGGCAACCAGCACCTGGTACATGTGTAGTGTCATATTACCTCCTTACCTGCAAACAGGCTGCACATAATAAAGTGGAATACAGGCAGTCCCCGACTTACGCGGATCCGACTTATGTCAGATCCGCACTTATGAACGGGGCTTTTCTCGCCCCGGTCTCCCTGGTCTGTTGGGGGGGGGGGGGGGGTCCAGCAAAGCCGCTGGACCCCCCCCAACAGACCAGGGGGACAGGAGCAAAGCCGCCCAGGTGGCGGGGGTCCCGCTGCCTGGGCAGCTTTGCTCGGGTGTCCCTGGTCTGCTGGGGGGGTCCAGCGGCTTTGCTCAGGGGCAAAGGAGCAAAGCCACACGGGCGGCGGGGTCCCTCCACCTGTGCGGCTTTGCTCGGGTCTCCCTGGTCTGCTGGGGGGGTCCAGCGGCTTTGCTCAGGGGCAAAGGAGCAAAGCCACACGGGCGGCGGGGTCCCTCCACCTGTGCGGCTTTGCTCGGGTCTCCCTGGTCTGCTGGGGGGGGGGGAGGGAGCGCAGCTAGTGCGCCCCCCCCCCCCCCCCCCCCCAGCAGACCAGGCTTTTGTTGCGGGACACCTCGGGTAGAGCAGCTGGGGTGCTGCCGGGTTGGTCCTGTGGGAACCTACCGGGCAGCGCCCCAGCTGTTCTGTCCCAGGCTCCAGATTCAGCAGCTGTTGAAACTGATCAGGCTGATTCCAGGAAGCTGGGGGCAGAGCAACTCTGCCTCTGGCTTCCTGTAGTCAGCCCTTGGTCAGTTTCAGTGGCAGCAGCTGAATCTGGAGCCAGTTCCGACTTGCATACAAATTCAACTTAAGAACAAACCTATAGTCCCTATCTTGTACGTAACCCGGGGACTGCCTGTACCATGGTCACAGCACAATTGCAATGTCCAGAGATTATATAGCCCACAGTAGATTCTTTGAATCCTGAGTTGCATTTTGCTACGTTATCACTGCTAGAGAGCTGCTGAGGAAATCTGTGAAATGTGCCACAAAATTCCCCCATTTTCAGTGCTGCATTTGGTACTGGAATATCCTATGATACAGCCTGAATAATTAAAATTAAAATTTGAAATAATAATTTTAAATCTTACTTAGTATTTATCATCCTGAAGTATACCAAATAATTGTAATAGCTATATACATACATCTCTACTAATACAAAGCCATAGAGGTGGAAGAAAACAGCTATATGGGTGCTATTTTTTACAACCTTGACCAGAGCAAAACACTCTTATAGCACAGAACTTTGTGATATCTACTATCCGTGTAACACCATTGGTTAGAAAGTTCTCCACATGATATTCAACGTGTAAGAGGAAAGGCTGAGTGCGCATGGGTGTAGTTATGAATCCAACTCCTGCACATTAACGAGACAAATGTGCAAGAAGAACTGATGCTCATTGGGTTCCCAATGCCCCAGCTGGCTTCACAGATTTACACTAGAGATGTGAATGGTTAACTGGTGGGGGCTGGATCAGCCCTGCAGGGCCCACAGCAGGAACAGCCCCTGCCCACAGAGAACCTGGCCTGGATGCTGTGACTGTCCAGAGCAGCCCCTTTTCATGGTGGTGGGGGGGGGGAGGGAGACCTCTCCAGCCCACTCACCACCCCTTTAGTTGATTAGCCAGTTAAATAATATGTTAACCAGTTAACCAATTAAACAGGATTTTGCATCCCTAATTTATGCAAGCAAAATGTTTCCATTCATACCAGCCATGTGCAGCTGGGATTTCTCCCTGCTCCTACCTCCAACACATTCCTCAACAGCTCCCAATTTGTCTGTTAATTATGATTGATGCTGGCAAATAAGCACCTGAAACACAGAATTTCTACACAGAATTTCTAGAAATTAATACCGTACTGGAGATGAAGAACAATGCTGCTCCAAAGATAAGAAATCCATATATTAGATTCCACATTTGTGATCAAAGCTAAATAAATCAATGCAAATCTGTCACATAAATCCATCTAATTCCTGCAAGTACTTTGGTCATCACATATGTGATTTCAGGTGGAAAGAAAATTAAACCTATTGAAAAAAAGCTAAATTACAGTCTACCTTAAGAGAAATGAATCTTTAAAACACCATATTCCTCGCATTAAAATAAGTAATAGTGAAACAAATTACCTGTCATAAATTTCATAAGCAATAAAATAATGTCTGGAATTAGTTACCAGATGTAGAGTTAAAAAGTAGATGCCATTATGATGTTACAATTTAAAGTTACGGACCGAGAGACCAGCAGTAGAAAACACACATCACATGTACGGTAACTAATGGCAAATAATTAGTTTTTAGTTTTGACATTTTAATTATCATTTAGGTAAAGGACAATTACTAATGTGTACTGAACTTCAGAAACAAAATTATTGAGCGGGGATGCCTGGCATTTCAAGTGAAATCTCTATATTTTTTCTAAAGCACCTTTTACTATAACTTTTAAAAATTAGTGAGCATAAAATCTCAAATTCTGTGAGGCAAAATTAGCATTAATCTCCCTGTGATGGAGTCCCATTCTTACCATGTTCATATGCTGTTCATCTCTTGCCTTTGAGTGCCATACTCCCGTGTGTGCAGGTAGCTGAAAGGTCATCATAGATCTCTCAATCATCCCACCCCACACGAGATGGAATTTTAATTTTGCAGTACAAAACCTCATTTTAATCATCTATTGTATTAAGCAGATGTATTAAACCTGCATAGCCAAAAAACATTCCAATAACCTTATTTGATAAGCAAGGAAGACACCTTTACCGTTACATTTTCCTTAAAGATGTGCTCAAAACCAATCCCAACATCCTGCTTCATAGCACAACTACAATGGAATAGATGTGAGTTCATCAACTGAAGACAAAGAGCAAGCTAATCTCCTGGTTTCTACTCCCCATAAATTCTGCCTCCAATTGTGGAACAAATTTGGTTATTCAGCTCTCATTCTTCTCTGTATTTTCACAGTTGTTTTTAATTTGTCCTTTTCTTTAGATGGTACCATGGCTTCTTCCTTTTCTTCTCATTGGCTACATCTACACTGGCCCCTTTTCCGAAAGGGGCATGCTAATTTTACAGGTCGTAATAGGGAAATCCGCGGGGGATTTAAATATCCCCCGCGGTATTTAAATAAAAATGTCCGCCACTTTTTTCCAGCTTTTAGAAAAGCCGGAAAAGAGCACTGGCCCCGATCCTCTGGAAAAAAGCCCTTTTCCGGAGGATCTCTTATTCCTACTTTGAAGTAGGATGCTGTGACTTTGAAGTAGGAATAAGAGATCCTCCGGAAAAGGGCTTTTTTCCAGAGGATCGGGGCCAGTGTTGACGCTCTTTTCCGGCTTTTCTAAAAGCCGGAAAAAAGCGGCGGACATTTTTATTTAAATGCCACAGGGGATATTTAAATCCCCCGCGGATTTCCCTATTACGACCTGTAAAATTAGCATGCCCCTTTCGGAAAAGGGGCCAGTGTAGACGTACCCATTACGTCTGTGCACAAGGAACACCAGAATATCAAGGCATTTTTTTAATCATAGGACCTTCGACTTAGCAGCTCCATGTCATGCAATCTCTCCACCACAAAACATGTTCAATACAGAATGCAGCATCCCTGGTCAATTTACACTAAGAACTACCTGCTCACCGCCCACTGATTCAAACTCTTTCAAGAGATGTGGCTCCAAACCAGGCCAGCATGGCAGAATTTCACATTTTTCCACCCCTGAGAAACCATGTCTGTCCCAGGCTTCTACAGCCAGAAACAAAATGAAGACATTAAAACTGGAAAGAAAAGCAGGAGAGAACTAAACTGCTGAATTTGTTCCAATGATGAATGCAGAGCATCTGGCAGGCAGGATTAAGTAGAATAGCTTAGCCTCAGAATTTGCTGTCTATGTTGAGCCATATTTGGCTCTCTCAGAGATGAAGACCTAGCTATCAGTCACAGACTGGGGTAAATGTTATGATCCAGAATATATTAAGTTACACAGAAGGAAGACAGAAGTAGAAAGCACTCCATACACCAATTAGGGGCTAATTTCATGTTTCTCTGTCTAACCCACATGTAGGTCTTTGTCATGTTCCAGTACCTGGCTCATTTGAGACTGCTACTGCTTCCAACTTTAAAAAAAAAAAAAAAAAAAAAAAAAAAAAGACCACCACCAACACCCCCTCCTCCCCTCCCACACACACAGGTGCTTTGAGTAAAATGGGTAAGGATTGTGTTTTGGAGCTACAGCAGTCCTGCTTAAATCCCTGCTGATGATCCAACCAATGTACTGTTAATGGTTGTTTCACACGTTTTGCATTTTTTGGTTCTCAGTATAATATGCAAACCTAATGTTATACCAATATACTGTATGTTTTTTGACTTAAACTGTTACTACAATTCTGAGCCAATGTATTGTTACAGCCTTCAATATGAAAGGCTTTTTCCTTAGTGAGAAGCAGCTGCTACTTGTAAATCCAGAGTAGTGAAAAAGATTGTGCAATAATAAATCAATTATGCTAACATTTTGCTGATTAATATCATGGCAAATTATGCTGGCTGGTTCATAAATTAAGCCTTCTTACAATTGGTTTGCAATAAAAGATTGTTGCACTCACCAAGATTTCTCTTTGCTCTTCCAGATTTTTTAAGAAATTTGAGAACTCGCACAGGGATGCATCTGTAACATGAAAAGAAAAAATGGAATAAGACTGCACAACAAAAATCAGTAATGCACACATACCTATACACCTATACATACCTATACATCTTTCGTCATCTGTCTCTGCGTCACCAATGAATTCAAATTTAAAATCCCTCAGAGAGTGGGCAAACTTTCTTTGGGCTGCCGAAAGGTCTGCAAGGCAAACAAAATCCTTTAGCAACTTGAATGTTATTTAAATTTAATTGTAGAGAAATGTGTCATATTATATCTTTCAATAGGTTTCAGCAATACAGAAATAAATCACTTCAGAAGTAGAGTTCCACCGCAATTTTTAAATCCTATTTTAAAGACAATTACAAAGCATGGCAAATATCTTGTTCAAAATTTTTTTCAATTTCCTAGCCAGTTTCTGCTGCTTTTATTGATAGCATTTGACTATTACTGACACAAAACTGCTGTTGCTTTGCACAGAACTATTTCCTTCCTTCAGGAACGTACTGGATATATTAACTAGTCAAAATTCTGTTCTAAGTTACAGTATCAGAATGTTAAACAATCATCCAATATTGTAGCTGAGAGCAAATCATATGCTTTTCTATTTGTCATGTCTGATTATGGACGTTACAAACTCTCTCATGTACATCAACCCTAAAAAGTAGGCCTCCAAGGACAAGAGGATGAAAGTCCCCATGCACTCTTAACTTGAAATAAAGATTCTCTTCACATTTTCATACTCCACCAATGTTAAGAGCAATTTGATATATTTAATCTTTTAGCTATCTCATGCCAGTCAGAAGGACTAGGAGTGACTTATGTAACACACTGTGTAAACATTTTATTCTCAGGATTAGTTGGAGCTGAAACACAAACTGTTTTTACATCTCTTTAGCAGATATTGTTTCCAGTCTGCTGTTTTTCCCAGTTACATCGATAACACCACCTCTGAGTCCAAAGGTTACATTGTACTGTGTGGTATCAACTTATTAAAGGAATACCATCCATTTCTGACACATCTTAGCAGGACGCAGACACAAAAGCCACAGATTTTCTGTTCCCATCCCTCTTTCTTAAAATTCCTTTCCTCTCACATCTGGTTACTTTTCTCCCCTCCCTCTTACACTCCTCTCCACATACCCCTGCACACTGTTTGGATTTTTATCATCTCAGGACAATATTGAACTCATGGCTGGGTCAGAGCCATGTGACTCCCTGGGAAAATGAGAAAATCCAGGTGAGGGGAAAGTGAGGCAAGGAGCTCCTGCAGCACCATGTTCAGTCAGCTGGAGGAGGGGGAAATACAGGCCAGGAACACTCTATGACAGGGGTCTGCGACCTATGACTTTAGAGCCAAATATGGCTCTTTTGTCTCTCCCAAGATACACACAACTTTTTAAATTAAAATGAAAAATTAATTCAGAATTTTAAAAATGCATAATTACTCATGTCAAGTTGATTTTTTTGTCTTTCACAAAATATACAAAATGTTTATTTTAACAACCATTCATCCTCTCCACTCAAAGAGAATCGTGAATATTCTCTTTATATCTGATTGGTCAACAAATCTTTTCATCATCATACGTGATGGTGAACTCTGTAACCCCCAAAAATGGCAAAGAGGAAGAGAGAGATGACGAGTACTAAAATATTTCAAAAGGAATGGACAGACTTGTATACATTTGTGAAAAGGTCTGGATTTCCACACTGGTTCATTTGTAATTAAAGAATGTTCTCAAATGAAAAAAAATAAATTTCATGACAGAACATGCAGCATTTGCTAAAAAAATACCCTGAGGGTGGTTCACGAAAAAAAAACACATGCAAGGAGCTGCAGTGAAAAATGAACACTGGGGAAAATAGACTGCTGGCATGGTCAATAAAAGGTATGGAGTTTAAACTCTGCAAGTTTTGTGGGCTTATACAGCATTATTCAAGAGGTTACACTTTCACTGACAGGGATTACATGAAGAGACATGCTAAAAACTGATCATGAACTAATTGACAAGTTTCACAACAAGAACAAAATCTTACAGAAAACTCAACACATGCCATTAGCAGGGAAAAAAAAAAAAAAAGAAGGACAGAGCTATGAAAATGGCCCATCAAATTGACAAGGAACAAATGTAAAATTTGAGTACAGCTACTTATTTTTTGTTTGCTTTGGACAAGACAGACCAACATATGTGACATTAATCAGTTGTGCATTCTGGGATGATATATTTTGTGGAAACGTGTGCATGAAGAAATGATTGAGATATACCAATGCAAAAAAAAAAAAAAATAAGAAGGGGTGGGAATATCCTTAAAATTGTGATCAACTTTGTAAATGAGAAAGAAATACAGTTGGATAATATTGTGTCTATGTGTACAAACAGTACACCTAGCATGGTCAGCAAATACAGGGGATTCCTTACTCGTCAAAACAGCTGAACTGCCCACTTTTGAACTTTCAATGCACTTTGTGGAACCGAACTTGGAAATGTAATGGGACTGATCATTTGCATTGTCAATTGGATTCTTGCCTTAATCACCATCAATTTCAGTCACTGCTTGAGGAAGTAGATTCCCAATATTCCCATCTATTAATGCACAGTGTTTGCTGATTATCTCATGACAAAGTTTTGTGTTGTTACGCTGCCTGTATTAATGAGATTAAGTCATTTTTTATGTGAATGATGTCAAAACACACCAAGGTTTCAGGCTATGGTTGCTGAAGTTTTTATTATCTAATCAACATTACTGGTCATTTGAATGAATCGAACTTTAAGCTCAAGAGCAAGGAAATACAGTCTTGAGGCTGCAGCAGGCAGTGCTTGGATATGAGTAAAAATTGACTGTCTTCATTGAAGATGTTGAGAGAGGGAGACTGGCACATTTTGAAAGACTATGAATGTTTTGTGATTTGCATCAGAGAGAGAATCCAAGTAACAGCCTTGATTTGCAGCAGCTTGCTGGGTTTGTTTCTGAGCTCCTAATGGCATTCAAGTCTCGTTTTGTTCACTTTTGCAAATACAGTGCTCTGTTTAAGTTTAGGATTCATCCACATAAAGTGTCTGTTGAAGAACAGGATTTAACAGTCATTCAAGGCATCTTGGTCAGTGATTTGGAAATAGAAATAGCAGATTTCAAGGAGTTTGATATCTGGGTGGAAAAATTCATCAAGCTGATTTCTGATTTAGAATGCCTTGCTCAACAACATGTAGAGCTGGCAAAACTGCATCAATGGGCTGACATGAAGAAATTGGAGCACAATGATAATCTGATTCTGCAAACTTAGAAAGAAATCAGTCACGTACACCACTATGCAGAATGTCAGCTTTACCTTACTTTCAATGTTTGACTCCACCTATGTGTGTGAGCACGATCTCTCATTTGAATCACAGCAACGGTAATTTGCACTCACGACTGACAAGACACCGCCTGCATGTGTGCATGAAGCTGAATTTGACCAGTTGTGATATAAATTTCAAAGAAATGTGCAAAAAGATGCAGTAGCAGAAGTCCCATTAAATAAAGTCACTGAGTACAATATTTAATGTATGCTATTGTTATCATTATATCAATTATTAGTAATATTAAGTTGTATATTTTCAGTCATGAAAATGGGCACTCTTATACTGGCTCTTTGACGACCACTTGTTCTCAATATTGATGTAGTTTGTCTCTTTGGTTTGAAAACATTGCCAACCCCTGCCCTATGGTAACGTCCGTCTGCCAATCTTTATGTCTGGGGTGCTAAAATCTTTGAAGACTGATAAAGGGGGGGGGGGAAATGCTACATGAAGAAAGCAATCAGAGGACAGAGTGGTTACCTGTAGTCCCATGTTGCACAATGATTAATTACCACAAACTGATCTAATATATAAACTCTGTACAAGCCATGGAATTGTGGGGAAGACGACAAGTACACAACTAGGAAAGAACCAAGCATTCAAGCATTATTTCTAAGAGTGCGATGACCATTAGAGAGATTCTTATCTACAAAAAGGATGTTTGAATTAAATGATTCAACAAGCTGTAGGAGCCTAAGCATACAAGCATTGTTGACAGAAGGCTTTTAATTGTGTTTAGTCAATAGACTGCCACCACAAGATTTACCCTATCAGTTTTGGATTCTTTATTCTATTAATTTACATTAAAATTAATTTCTATTTTTCTTTCCTATGCCAAATATTTTCCTACCATACTTGGATTTCGTTTCTGTGATTGGAGACAATCACTGGTGCACAGTTGTTTCCCTGGGGAAAAAAAATGAAACTTTGCCTCTTTCACCTCCCACAGACAGTGCAGAGGCTAAGTAACAAAACTGAGCACTCAGTTGAAGACATGGGTATAAGAGCAATCCCCAAGACAGCGAATCTAGAATACAAATGTAGACAGCTCAGCATAGGGAAAATCTGAAGACCAGAATGAGGAATAGCTCTGCGAAGGATTATTAAAGGCTTTGAAAGGGCATGGGTAAAGTAAGATCCTTGAGAGGTATGTGTCATTTTGATCCTGTCTGGAAATAGGCAATCAGTTCATCATTTCTTCTTGTACAATCTGCATGCTATAGAAAAAAGATAAAGTTACTGATGTAATTACCACAAATATTGTAGAACTCCATAATACATACTGACCCCCTCAGAAAGAATATGTGGCAATGCACATACACACGTGTTATGCAATAACAATGTGCACTATTAAAACTACAAGTTACAAGTTTCATATACACTAACTCTCAGACATACACTTCCTTGCATCCTGTTCAAACAATAAGCATTATTTAGGGTTTATAGCATCTGTGCCTCAAAGGACTCCGCAAAAGTACTTCACAAAAGGGATGTTAACATGTACCCGGGGCTCATCAGTTAACCCTCACAGTTATACGCACCCCTCCCCTCGCTGACTCTGTATCCCACCTGCCTCCACACACACGGCTACCTCTGTGGGAGGCAGTAGTGTGTGGAGCAGGAGGGTGGCTCCACAGAAGGCAGAGGCATCAGAGGAGGGGTCACAAGAGCTGGTGTGTGTGTAGGGAGCCACCATCCCCGTCCCTTGCTGCTGCCTCCTACAGAGGAAGCAGCACAGGAGGCAGCAGGTGGGAGCAGATACCCACAGGGAGCCGGCTTTCAAGCCAACTCCCAACATGGACTGGTTCCTGCCCAGCTAACTGCCCCCCTCCAGCACTACTGCCTCTGTATCACAAGCAACAGCACAGGGGGCAAGCAGGAGCTGGTACATGTGGAGAGCAGGCTTTTAAGCCAGCTCTCTGCAGGTGCTAGCTCCTATAGAGCCACTTCCCACAGAGGCAGCAGCAAGGTGAGGAGGGAAAATGTAGGAGCTGGTACTAAAAAACCGACTCCATGCAAGCACTGGCTCCTGCATGTAAATGGTAACCACTGAAAGTTTCAATAGTTACACATTTACAAAAACAAACATTTTAACATCTCAACTTCACAAGAGCATAGGCCTAATCCTACAAGATGCCAAGCATCCTCAAATCTTTCCTTTTGGCCTTCAAGACAATAATGAAATTAGGTCACTAAACAACTCGTAAGAACTGGCCCTCTCTTCACATGGTATACCGGCAGTCCCCGGGTTACGTACAAGATAGGGACTGTAGGTTTGTTCTTAAGTTGAATCTGTATGTAAGTCGGACCTGGCGTCCAGATTCAGCCGCTGCTGAAACTGACCGCTAGTTCTGACTTACTTACAGATTCAACTTAAGAACCCCAGGCGTCCCCAAGTCAGCTGCTACTGAAACTGATCAGCAACTGATTCCAGGAAGCCCGGGGCAGAGCAATTCTGCCTCGGGCTTCCTGTAGTCAGCGCTGGTCAGTTTCAGCAGAAGCTGACTTGGGGACGCCTGGGGCAGAGCAGCTGGGGTGCTGCTGGGTTGCTCCAGTAGCGCCACTCCTCGGTGCTACTGGACCAACCCAGCAGCACCCCTGCTGCTCTGCCCCAGGCGTTCTGATTCAGCCACTGCTGAAACTGACCAGCAGCGGCTGAATCAGGACCTGGGGCAGAGCAGATGGGGTGCTGCCGGGTTGGTCCAGTAGTGCCCAGAGCGGCGCTGCAGGACCAATCGGCAGCACCCCAGCTGCTCTGCCCCAGAGTCCAAAACAAAAGCCTGGTCTGCTGGTGGGGGGGCACACTAGCTGCGCCCACCCACCCCCCCAGCAGACCAGGGACACGGGGACCAGAGCCGCAGCGGCAGCGGGGTGCCGCACCTCTGAGGCTTTGCTCTGGCAAAGTCTCAGAGGCGTGGGACCCCGCCGTGGCTGCAGCTTCAGTCCCGGTGCCTGTGGTCTGCTGCGGACGGTCCCCAGCAGACCACAGGCACCGGGACTGAAGCGGCAGCCGCCGCGGGTTCCCGCGCTTCTGAGGCTTTGCTCTGGCAAAGCCTCAGAAGCGCGGGAACCCGCCCGGTGCTCCTGGTCTGCTGGAGATGGTCTCCAGCAGACCAGGGGCACCGGAGCAGCTTACGAACGGGGCTCTCTCGCCCCGGAGCTCGCAGGTAGCAATCCGCCACCTCGACCTCCGGGGCGAGAAAGCCCCGTTCGTAAGTGCGGATCCGACATAAGTCGGATCCGCGTAAGTCGGGGACTGCCTGTAGTATAAAAAAACCACATAACACACCTATACTATTTAGCAGCACTGTACAATGGCTTAAGTGGTAAAAGAGCAACAGTGTGTTCAGCTGACTATGAAGCAGGAATTTAAGAAAGTAGATGTTAGCTATATTACTTCAGTGTTGACAGTTGTTACCAATGTGGAGTTCTGTCAGATATTGATAGAGGATTGGCTGTGTGTACGTGCTCCCTTTGTGTGTTGCATTGGTTCTGCAGATAGGTCAATCTTGGCTAAGGTTGTCTTGCTGTCCTGGCTAAGGGCCACACAATTAGATAAGGTACAAAGGTACCCGAGCCAGGTTTACTGTCAATGAAGTAGTGTCCTAACTTCCTGGATCAGATGTCTACAATTAGGCTAATGGGTGTAAGCTTGTTGCAAAGGACTCAGTTCAGAGATTTTCCACTGCCCCTCACCTCGCCTTAACTCTTTGTCCAGCTATCTCAACCCGTATAGACTCAGACTAACAATCTGTGATACACGCCTTATGTATCATTTTATGTGTTTTACAATGTTTGGTACCTCCCTCCCTTGTACTTTCCTCCTGATATTTCAGACAAAGCATTTCTATTCACCACCTATTCTTGTGCTTTCATTCCTGATGTTTCAGACAAAATATTACTATTCATCACTTTCGTTGACCTATTTTATCATGAGCTAGGTTGGGATTTGTATTGTCCTGGTGGAATGTATTTACATGTTCCATGTGTTTTAGCAGTGCTTAGCAATATTGATGCCATGTTCACGTCACAGACACTGACTTGCAAGCAATCAGCTGCTTCTGACAGAGCCTGTTACTCATAATGTAACTTTTACTGACTTGGGTTCAGGTCTCAGGCCTTACACCAAGCCCTTGCTTCAGGCTTTTTCTACCAAAGTAGAATGAAATGGCTTTACTTATTATAATTTTTCCCAGCAGTATAGTATGCTGACAACAGGAGGAAACATACAATAAGCAGGTTACTGAAAGTCACTGCTACCATCTAATGAGAAAACATTAAAAACCAAACAGCCCTAAAACATCAGTGTTTAACACCATTTAGTGAAACATGTCGAATACCAAAATATTAGTTTCAGGCTCAAAACAGTCTTAATTATGATGGATTGCTGGCAAAAGTTAAAGTTACATCACAGAATTGTGTGTAAACAGGGAAAGAATATGAAAGTCTGCCAAATGTTTTACTACAGAAAAAAGAACCTAACAAAATCGACCACAGGAAGGCTTTTAATTTTCTGTATAGCTGGAACTTGTATGGAACTAATGTATTCTAAAATACCAGGAAATAAAGACAGGTGTTTCTGAAATTGGGTCTCTCGTGTCTCACTTTTTTCTGGTAATAGTTTTGCAAAACATACACATGGAAACACTCATCAACTCCCAGTGTATGTTACAGCATAATTAAAATTTACACAAAACCTATATTTTTCCCACTTTAGAATTTCTGAGTAAAATACTGTTTTCTAACTGATTTAAACTGTGCCAGTTTGAAAGCACTCCATTAAAACTGTGACATTGCTATTTCCTAGTCAGTAACCTACCTGCATGATACCAGATTCCAATGGCTCCATTTACTCTAACGTCAACAGTAACTTCAGTGTCATCAATCTGAACTGGTGCACTAAATAATGACAATATTCTTTGCTAGGTAATGTACTCAGACTTTATATATATATGACAGCAAATTCACACCAAGTTGCAATAGCTGTATGAAATCTAATGCTGACAGTTTTCATAGTATTCCACTCACAGCAGTCTCTATTGGTTCCCCACATCACTGTCATTCTTTGCAAGGAATTGTATTCTCTGCCTTTTATTTTACATCACCAACGTACACAGCTTCTTTAAAACATTCACATGGGGGGGAGGGTGGCGAACAAACAAACTTTGTTCAATGTTAGTTAAGATTGATCTTTTCCAGCTTAATTTTTTCCTCAGGTGCAGAAAGGGCACCATGTAGGTTAGCAACTGCACTTCTGTATCTCTACCTACAATAATAAAAAAAAATCATGAACTCTTCTTACTATTCTCCTTCAGAACAGTCTAAGCTTCACAACTGACATACGGCCTTAAAGCCAACATACATGCCAGTACATATTAAAAGCAATACTTTATTTACTACTTTTACAGTTTACTAGTTTCTCTTTTTGGATCTTAAACACACACATACACACTTTAACAATAACTATTCAGGTTTTAAAAAATGCTATCCAACAATGGGAAAGTGCTTCTGAAAAGTCAATATCTGAGTGCAATCGTTTGTATAAAACATAGAAACAGATGCACCAGTTTACATCTTGCACAAGTTGAAGATTATCTTCACAACTGTATGTGTAAACAAAATTCAATAAAGTGAGCACTGAACCTAATATAATCTAAGCAGTTTTGAAGTTTGCCAAAGTTGTAAGCAACTGAAAAGCAGGGATGTATAATGGAAAGCATCTAGCAACCTTAAATGGGGACTACTTTACCTGTAACTGGAAGTTCTTTGAGAGGTGTGACCCCTGTCTTTATTCCACACATGGGTACACATGCAAACCACATAGCAGAATCTGGAAATTCATTTTAAGTGAATGGCAAATGCATGCTCAGTTGCTCTCCTCATGCTCCAACCTGAACGCATAAGAGACGATATAGGCAGGTGCCTCTCCAGTTCCTCCTCCTTCCACAAGTAAGATAAAATATGAAACAGAGGAGAAGTAGGATGGGTAGTGGAATACAGATTAGACCACAAATCTCAAAGAACTTCCTGTGTTAAGTTATCTCCATTCCTTGAGTGCTAGACTCGATGGCTACGTCTACACTGGCCCCTTTTCCGGAAGGGGCATGTAAATTTCACGAGTCGTCGTAGGGAAATCCGCGGGGGATTTAAATATCCCCCGCGGCATTTAAATAAAAATGTCCGCCGCTTTTTTCCGGCTTTTAAAAAAGCCGGAAAAGAGCGTCTAGACTGGCCCCGATCCTCCGGAAAAAGCGCCTTTTTCCGGAGGCTCTTATTCCTACTTTGAAGTAGGAATAAGAACCTCCGGAAAAGGGCGCTTTTTCCGGAGGATCGGGGCCAGTCTAGACGCTCTTTTCCGGCTTTTTTAAAAGCCGGAAAAAAGCGGCGGACATTTTTATTTAAATGCCGCGGGGGATATTTAAATCCCCCGCGGATTTCCCTACGACGACTCGTGAAATTTACATGCCCCTTCCGGAAAAGGGGCCAGTGTAGACGTAGCCTAAGTGTATTCCATGTGAATGACTGACAAGCAGTGGAGCGTGAGGAGGCATTCATTAAAGTTGCTTTGAGAACTACAGTCCCTACAACTGCACCTACCAACTGGACCCTGAACTAGAGCATATTTTTTGTGAATGGAGATCCAGGTAAACACTCTGCCCACATGTCCATATTGCATACTTCCTGAAGAGATTTTGAGTAGGCAGCTTGTGCTCTGAGCTAGGGGGCCCTTTACCCTTTTGGGTGGAAAGATACATGCTAAGTGGTAGCCCATTATGAGACATTCTGATAAAATATTGCTTGTCCTTATGATATTTCTGCTTTAGCGGCAAATAATTGTCTGATTGGTTCGGTCCTTTACCGATAGAATAAAAGGGCTCATCTGATATCCAGGAATGAAGCATTTTCTCATCAGTGGAAGCATGACATTCCTAAGAAAAAAATGGCTGTTTGCCTCCATCGTAAATTTCTCACGAAAGTAGTTTCTGAATCCCATGTCAAAGGGAGACCGTCTTCATGTGAGAAATGGTGTATTGTGGACTGGCCATCAGTGCTTCCTTCTCACTGACCCTTCTAGATAAAGTAATAGCAACCAAAAGTGTGAACTTTGTGGCAACATGGGATATAGCACATGAGGCCAGACTTTCAAATAGTGGTCTGACAAGATGAAATTCAGGTCCTATTGTGGAGTAGATTTTATCAGCGGTAGGAAAGGTGCTGATGATGCTTTTCAGGAATCTAAATGTTATTGAGGAAATACAAATGGAACACCCAATTATGGGCAGGAGGAAGGCATAAAGTGCTATGAGATGGACCCAAATTGAACTAATGGACAATCCCAAATTCGTCATGGATGGGAGATCATTTAAAAATGACTGATTCAGAGAAAGACTGATTGTTCCTTGTCCTGGCAGAAAAGTCTCTCTATTTAGATAGACAGCACTTCCTAGTGGAATCTTTTCTGCTCTGAGTGAGAACGCATTGGACAGCTTTCAAATATGATCATTCTAACTCTGATGCCCTTCCAAAAAACAGGCTATGGAGGTAGGAATGTAAAATCCCATTTAAAGTGTTAAAAACAAACTATATGTTTATCAGTTATATGTTAACCAGCTACCCCTAATCATTGCTTTACTGGCATGCTTACTGGGGTTAACTGATTACCTCTTTACATCCCTAACATGAGGTAAAGTGGATCTGGATTGGGGAGTCTGGTTTTGCCATTTTCCTGAGTTAGAAGATTTGAGACAGGATGGATCCTCATAGCAGGATATGTGGCCATTCTCAGAAGGTCCAGGACCAAAACTGTCCAGAACAGTTGGGTGCTCTGGCGTTATCATAACGTATCTTCTCAAGAGCTCTGGTAGCACAGGGATGGGAAGAAAGGCAAACCTGAACTGGTCTTTCTGTAACAGAAAAGAGTTGCCCTGAGAGTCGTGAGCAGAACTGGGGAAGTTTTGTGGAGTTTGGGAAGTCAAGATACCAGGAGGGGACAAACTCCACATTAGTCAATTAGTGTTCTGTAATTGGATTACATCAACAAATGTGAAACCTTCAAGCACTATATACCAGATATTATAACAGTGCTGTAACAGATGGTTCCCTTGGGCATCCCACCTATTTAGCCACTCAAGCAAGACTTCCTTTGTGACAGACGATCCTTTATATATTAAAAAAAAAAAAATCACAGTAATATTCAGATTTACCCCCGTCAATTGCACCTTAGACCCTACACTTAAGACAATACTGATAGCCAATCCTATAATTAACTAACTAGAGGTTTATTAAGTAGAACAAAATTGATTTTTCTGCATCTAAAATCCAACCACTGCAGCACAATAGTAATAACATGAGAGTTTGGAAATTAAAGACTGGAAAGAAGAGAAATTTTCTATTTTCACTGTCCAATCAGACAGAACTACATCAAATAAACAGCATAAATAGCTAAATGAACTTTTGCTATAAAAATTAGTTAATTCTTAGTTACCTAAAGACATAATAGGTTCAGTGTTTCTAATAAGAATTAGCTACTGTTAATAAGGGTGGATTACTACGATGGAAGAGATCTATCTTAAGCAGCAATATGCACACAACATATTTTATTTTAGTTTATTGTCTGTATTTTTAAATTAAAAACAAGTGGTGTTTTAACAGTTGTACAATTAAGATCTATCATCACTTTCAATGCATCTTGAAGTCAGTAACAATGTTGTAGACTTTCACAGTGGAAAGAGTTATGACTTCAGATTATAGAAACTAAAGATAAATATTTGTATACTAATGAAAATATATACCTTATTCCCTAAATATCCTGCTCAGCAGAAGAAATATTTAAGGCTTGTTTTGTTTAGCATATTTTTATTATTGGAGGGGGGAGGAAATACACTATATTTTGGTACTTGTCCAACTAATTAACACTTGGAATAAATCAGCTGCAAAATCGTATGCTTTATGAGGAAATGCTGCATTGATATCTTGTGAAAAAATCATCAGGTTACCATGTCTATAAATAATTTAAACAGGAATTTTAAAGTATAAGATAAATGTAACAGGAGCAACCACTATGTTACTTTTGAGGAGTCCTCTGAGAATTGGAAAATATTATATACATTAAAACCTCAGAATTTCACATACCTCAGGAATGGAGGTTGTTTGTAACTGAAATGTTTGTAACTGAAGAAAATGTTACCATTTTCTTTTAAAAATGTATAACTGAACACTGAGTTAATACTTTGAAACTTCACTGTGCAGGAGAAAAATTCTAATCCTAATCCACCACACCACCGTCTTTCCGCATTTCCCCATGCTTTCCCCACGCACCTTGTCCGACCCCGTTGCAGAGGGAACAATGGTGGCCATTCAGGACACCTAGCACACACAGGAAAGAAAGATGACCAGCAGTAGGTCCTAGGAAATGGAGAGCTAGAGCAGTCACGTACTCTGTCAGCAGGAGAAGAGGCTCCATTCCACCCTCTCCATTTCTCACCCAGGCCTGGCTTGCAGAAAGAGGTGCCAAGTGAGCTGGACACATGGTTGGTGTGAGGCACAGCAGAAGAACAAAGCTTCCTTCTCCTTGGCAGGCTGAACAGAGCAAGCCTTAGGCAGCTCAGCATTCGCAGAAACTGGGTGGGTGGGAGCAATAGCATGTGGCCTCCCCAATGTCTCTCCTCTGTTGGGTTGCGGGAGAGAGAAGAAACAGTCCTCTCTCTTCCTCTCCTCCCCCCCAAAAACAATTACACTCATGTGTGCAGTTTGTAACTCTGGTGCTGGTATCTCTAAGGTTCCACTGTACTGTATTTTTTAAAATGGGATTAAATAAAGATACAGAGACTCACACCCTACTGAAACAAAACCAGCTAAGTTTTTAAGCACACAGTCTGAAGTGCTCTTCTTCTTCAAGAAAAGTGTGTAAGTGATACAAAATTATTAACCCTACATATTACCTGTTTACACAAAGTCATCCATGATGGAAGCACATCTAACTGGGATTTAATACTCTTCGAGCAATAATACACCAAACTATAATATGAAAATAGAGTTTTCAAGCATGTTTCCATTTATAACTCTCTGATGCTACTATAGTACTGAATACTGTACAGAAGACACATGCCAGAGACTGTGCTGCAAAAACAGTTTGATCCTATCTTCACTGTACACTGACTAGTGTAGGTAGAAGACAAAGGAGGACAGCAAGACAAAGACATACAGCAGGGGCGCAAACATGAAATAATTTTCCCTCTTTTAGTAGCAGTCGTCGTCTGTGTTAGCTCTTACATAAAGAAACTTAATTTTGTAGAAAAAACAGTATTTGCCTTACAGAGGTGTAAATCCACTAAAAAAATCCAAACCCGCCACTACCAATCCAAAATTTGTTTTTCCACGTAAGAAAACTAGATGGTGCAATAAATAATGTACTGCTTGCCAACAGTCAACTCTTAGTGTGCCTCCAAAGCTGCTCTCCGCCACACCACTCCTCACCTCTAATAAATGACCTGGTGCCAGGCAGTGCAAAATCAGCAGCCTGACCACTTCCCTCTTCACCTTGCAGATCTTAAACAAACCACAACACCACCTGGAACACTTGGCTCACCAAGATAACGTCTAATCATAACATATTACCACCAGCCCTTTAATTTCATAGTCATGTCTGGCTTCATGAGCAAGGAAAGCAAATATAATATTGTCTCCATGTGTTCATGCTTTGCCATGAATTACGCATTTGTTCACCTGGGGTGGGGGAAAGGGAAGGGAAAAAAGGGATCACGTCATTAGAATCTGTACCATAACACACACCTACATAAAAGGAACAAAGAATTAGTGTTTCACTGGCAACCTTATATCAGGTATTTCCTACCTTTTCAGTGCCAGGTGTCCAGTATTCACCTGGACAGTCCAGTATTTTTGCCTCCTGTCCGGTAAAAAAATTCAGAGAATACCGGACACCTAAAATGTCCAGTATTTTCTGATTTTTTCCCCGGCCAGGAGGTGAAAATGCCAAGCACCTGACAACCCTGTAAACACTCAGCACCCGGCCTCCTGAGCCCCCCCCCCCCCCCCCCAGCTCTCAACACGCCAGCCTCCCAACCCCATGCTTACCTGGTTTCGCAGGTTAAATTTTTTTTTAAACTTAATAAGTCTTGGAGTCCTTTTTTTTTTTTGCTCAACAACTTTGGTCTCCCCCCGCCCTTTTTTTCCCCTTCAACAGAATTTTTTCCCGGCGGTGTGTTGTTGCGTGTGTGTGGGGGTTTTTTTTTTTTTTGGAGGGGTAGGGTGTTCTGTATTTTTGTTTCAACCATCTGGCAACCCTATTGATATGGGGTGGGGGGGGGGGGGAGAGCCTTGCTATCTCATGGAGCCTTGTCCTTTGAAATGTACAAGAGCTGCCCATGGCTCCTGGACCAGCGCAAGTGGGACTGTTTCAATCTCCATTCACACCATTTCCCCACTACCCTCTGCCTCCTATGCTCTGTGAAGAGATAGTGTTGGAGCCAGCTTTTAAGCCAGTTCCCCCTAGTACTGGCTTCTGCTACTCCACTTGCTGCTTCTCTCTGATGGAGACAGCAAGAGGGGGAAGCGACAAGTCGACTCATCACTTATAGCCCTAGTCAACACACAGCCACAGCCCCGCTGCCAGGCAGCTTGTGGCCCCAGCCGTACTGATTCTGCTGGGCTGCCGTGGCCCCAGCCAGCTTCCCCTCCCAGGATACTGCAGCCAGAGCTGCCAGGAGAGACAGCCCCACTCATGCTACTGCTTCCCAGGCTGCTGTGGCCCTGTCACCACCCAGACTGATGTGGCCCCGGCCAGGCTTCCCCCCTCTTGGGCTGCCATGGTCCCTGCCTGTGAGGGGCAGGCAGCTGCTCCAGCCCCCACAGTTAACTGTTAACCAGTAAATCCACTTAGGAAAGTACAGTCAATCAGTTTCGCACATACAGAATGGGAAGTGACTGTCTAGGGAGAAGTACTGTTGAAATGGATTTAAGGGTCATAGTGGACCACAAGTTAAACATGAGACAACCGTGTGACACGATTGCAAAAAAGCAAACATGATTCTGGGATGCATTAACAGGAGTGTTGTGAGCAAGTCCTGAGAAGTCATTTTTTCTGCTCTACTCTGTGGTGATTTAGGGATCTAATAGTGCAGTCGATCAACCGATAAACAAAAGCTTATAGGTTAATGCTATAGACTACATGCATTTCCCTTGCCCCCTCTTCCTGCCTGTAAATTTTTTTAGCAGGCTGGCCAGCAGCCTGGCTCAGTCCTGGCATAGGATGGGTCCAAGACCTATCGCTGCTGCGGCTCTGCATGTAAAGTGTATTAGGAGCCGGGAGGACAGACAGCCGGGCTCAATCCTGGCTCATGCTGGGTCCAGGACCTACCCCAGTTTCAGCTCTGCATTTGAAGTGTATTAAATGCCAGGAGGGCAAGTAGCCCAGCTCAGTTATGGCTTGCGTCAGGTCCGAGAGCTCAGATCCCCCCACTAGACTGACTCCTGCCACTTCTTTCTCAGAAGCAGTAGCACAGGTAGACAGGCAACCAGTCTGCGAGGAGAGCTGTTTTTTTAAACTGGCTCCCCACACGGACCAGCTCCCTCCTGGCACCCCACGCTGCTGCCTCTGGCTGTTGGCCTCACCTCTGGGAACTATAGAATAGTTGACTAACAGATAAAATTTCATGAGGTTACTGGACTATTCAGTTAACTGATATTTAACATCCCTATGCTGATTAGTTCTCAACTGGAGTACTGTGACCAGTTCTGGGCACCGCATTTCAAGAAAGATGTGGAGAAATTGGAGAAGGTCCAGAGAAGAGCAACAAAAATGATTAAAGGCCTAGAGAACATGACCTATGAAGGAAGACCAAAAGAACTGGGCTTATTTAATTTACAGAAGAAAAGACTGAGAGGGAACATGATAGCAGCTTTTAAGAACCTAAAAGGATGTTACAAGGAGGAGGGAGAAAAATGATTCTCAACCTCTGAGCATAGGACAAGAAACAATGGGCTTAAACTGCAGCATGGTACATTCAGGTTGGACATTAGGAAAAACTTCCTACGTGTCACGCTGGTTAAGCACTAGAAAAAATTGCCTAGAGAGGCTATAGAATCTCCATCACTGGAGATATTTAAGAGTCGGTCACCCCTTACAGATGTCTGTCTAATGTAGATCAGGCACGTCAAACAAGCATCTGGAGGGCCGCATGTGGCCCGATCAAAGTTTTTTGCAGTCTTCCACTACATAATAGAAATATTGGAAATTGTGGTTTTTGTTTAAGTTCTATGGCTGCAAGTCTCAATGGAACCCCGTGTCCCCAAAAGTTTTCACCGCTTTGCAGTAGAGTTGGTAAACCATGTAGCAAAGTTCTGTCCAAACATTTTTTATGAGAAATTCTTCTAAGCATGATGCCTTTATTTGGAAGGTTTTACAGTAAACTTCCAATAATCCGGCACCTTTAGGACCCAAGGGGTGCCGGATTATCAGATATGCCGGACTATCAGAAGGGGGGGCCATGAGGGATCTGGAGTAGGGTGGGAGGGGGTGTCACCCCAGACCCCTCATAGCCCCCCCCCTTACGATAGTCCGGCTCTGCCCCAGGCGTCCCTGATTCAGCCACTGCTGGTCAGTTTCAGCAGCAGCTGAATCGGGGATGCCTGCAATAGAGCAGCTGGGGTGCTGCCGGGTTGGTCCCGCAGCACCGAGGGACGGCGCTACGGCACCAACCCAGCAGCACTCCAGCTGCTCTTGGGGACGCCTGTAACAGAGCAGCTGGGGTACTGCCCGGTTGGTCCCACAGCGCCAAAGCTCTGCCCAGGGCTTCCTGGAATCAGCCGCTGATCTGTTTCAGCAGCGGCTGAATCAGGGACCCCTGGAGCAGAGCAGCTGGGGTCCTGCTGGGTTGGTCCCGCAGCGCCGTCCTTTGGCGCTGCGGGACCAACCCAGCAGCACTCCAGCTGCTCTGCCCCAGGCGTCCCCAAGAGCAGCTAGGGTGCTGCTGGGTTGGTCCCGCAGCCCCAAGGGGCAGCGCTACGAGACTAACCCGGCAGCACCCCATCTGCTCGGCTCCCAGCTTCCCCGATTCAGCTGCTGGTCAGTTTCAGCAGCAGCTGAATGGGGGAAGCCTGTCCGGCTGCCCCAGCACTTCCGGGTTCCTGATGGTGCCGGACCATCAGGAGTCCCGGAGCATTGGATGCCGGACTAATCGAGTTTTACTGTACCTATAAATGTGCATCCTCAGGCTTTCAATCTCCTTTCATCATTTCTCACACTTTTATTATTAATTTAAAACATCTTCCTATCATATTTCTTTATAAATTGGTGACAAGATTATCAGAGCACAGTCAATTTGTTGCCATCAAGCACAAAGAGACACAAGGCTAAATCCTATTCTCATACATCTGAAGTGATGTCATTAAAAGTTGCTTCATTTACACCAGCTAAACTGAGATCAAACGCTGACCCCAGAGTCCCCGACATTAACTTTAATGGGGAAGTTAGAATTTTCTGGGGACACTGAATTGAGTGACACCATGACAGATAAACCCTGGGTGAACTGCAAGTGTTTGCAATATCTTAGCAATTCCCTCTCCCTTATGTCAGCTCTGTTTGAATTGGAAATGAAGGTGAGTCACATTTAGAGTAATCAGTAAACATGCTAAAATTCAGGATAGATATTCAAAGTAGCTCTTTTTTCAGGGCGGGATTTTTTTTCTTTTCTTTTCACAGCTAATGGGAGTTGTGATGGTGTGTCCAATCTACACAGTATTGTAAAGAATAAAGTGCAGCCTGCTGGCCACTCTGAGCATATGGCCAAGTGCAGATCACAGCTAGCCAGCTGCTCTGTGGACGGCATCAAGCGCTTGCTCACAACTGGACGCACTGCTCACACACCCCAGCACATGGAGGAAGAAGTATGGCGGTGGCAGCAATGGTGGCTCTGAGTCCCAGGCATTAGGTTGGAGGGGAGGCTGGAAGTGCCTGGCTCTGGGGAATAGAGTGGGATATTTTGCTAATATTTTGTTTTTTATTTATTTATTCCCAAATAAAATCACAAAATGTATTGTATTAATTTTATATCAATAAATATGTCTTTTTTTAACAAATCACATGAATAATTATATGTTAATGCAAAATCTCAAACTTACAAAGTATCTCAAATTTTCCAGAGAAGCCTGTTCTATTTGATTAACCGCTGTCTATCCTTGTTTTTATTTCAACAAGTTCCGTATCTCATAAAAAATTAAAAAGTACCTTAAATTTATTTTTAAATTAAAATATATGAACAAACAATAATTTTACATATCAAATTATTGTACTGTAGTCAAACAAGACCTGAAAATTTTTTTAAAATATACCTAAAAGAATCTATAATAATAAATAATTACGCCTTTCCGATAGGAGTACATTTTCTTTGGTGGCCCTCAAAGCTATCAGTTTTTGTTTGTGTGGCTCTCAGTAGGCTTTGAGTTTGACATGCCTGATCTAGATGGTGCTGGGTCCTGCCGTGAGGGTGAGAGACTGGACTGGATGATAACTCAAGGTCCCTTCCAGTTCTAGTATTTTACGAATCTGCCTGACAGCTCATCTTAGAAAGCTCATGTTCAAAGGTATTAATTTTGGCACACTACCAAACTTTTTCTGAGTTCTACAAGCACGGAAAAGGAAATGGCCATTTTCCACATTTTAATCTCTCAGCAAAACCTAAACAAATTTTATACGCCAAAGAAAAAACATTTATCTAGTCCGATCGCTCTTCCTACCTACTTAATTACAAATGTTTACTGCAAACAATGGAGGTAAATGCTTCCATAAGTGGGTCACAAAAAACTGGAAAATGTCAGGCAGCCAAAACACAGGAACTGTTACATGCTTCCCCTGTAATAAATACGCATGCACTTAAATTACCTTTAAAACTTATTCAGTTCAAGAGATGTTTTCAAATGCCCTGTACAGATACACATTGTGAAATCTATTGTAATGACACTGTTAAACAATATTACATGTATATGAATAAAACCTTCTTAAAAAGTCATTCAAAATAGGTCTTCTTCAGTCAGCACAGCATACATCTGAAAATAGTGTCAGCTGTATGAAGCCCCTTCCTATCAAGGAATCTTTTGCATGTGAAGACAAAGCCAACAAAGAGATCAAACTTGCAACATACTCTGAAATATTAGAACAATTGCACATGTCAAAACAAGTGTTCAACATTCCTGCATATTTACAGTTAGAGAGTACTAGGCCCCATCTCCTGAATATTAAGTATTGTACTAAAGTCAGAATGAATCTGACACTAAATTATATTTCCACCAGTTCCCCCCATTCATTTGCTCCATGAAACTTGCTGTGGCTGAGTTTGGGTGATCTGTTTAATACAGAGAATTCTCTCAGATGTCTGGATCATGCCCATATGCTCCAGGTCTATCTGATCACTACATATGGGAAGGGAATTTTGCCCAGAACAGATTAGCAGATACCCAGGGGAGTTGCAGAGGTCATTTGCAGTCTTAAACTACTGTAAATGGCAGTGATTAAAAATCTTTCAAAGATAATCTGAAGACTTCAGTAACTCAATCAGAAGCTATAAGTCTATTACAGGAGAGGGCGGATGAAATTCTGTAACTTGAAACATGCTGGAGGTTAGATATTGTGATGATTCTTTCTGACATTGAAGTCAGAGTCTTTTGATTAAATGAAGTGCACAAAAGCTTTTTTCGTTCAAGTATTTTGGACGTATTTATTAATTTTGCTCTCTTAATGCTCCCTCTACCAGACATCTTCCTATCCCTTAATAGGCAGAAGCCCAGCCGCACTTACAGCAGCAGTTTGCTATGCAGCACTCCATCCACTTGCTATTTTATTACATCTGAATATAGAACACTGAAAAGCTCCCAGTTGTGTTTTTAAATAAGCAAGTTAGAACAGTACAAAATGTTGCTGAATGACAGTCTGGCAACTTATAAAGAGGAGGCTCTCTATTTGTTCTTCAGCTTTTCTTCCATACTTTACTCATAGACTTCAGGCACGTGTTTTTGAGATTAGATTCTAACTGGGCACCAGAAAGATCTAGCACTCAAAAGCAACATCATTAAATTGGCCCAACCAATCAGAATGTGTCTTTGAACAATCAATCATAGATAATAGCAATTTCTCCAGAATCAGGTATGTTGTTCAGTGATAAATCCCATTGTCTTTGGAAACAGGTGCCAAAGCCTCTCATAAAATGGCAGTTTGATTAGTTTACATGTGACTCTCATGCTTTAATTATTTCTATCAATCAACAATTTGTTAACAGCAAACAAAGAATCTTACAACAAATAGCACACTAAGGATTTTGTTTTAATAGATTTTAGTGACTTTATATTTTTGTATCAAGAAATGGTTTAAGCTAGGGATGTTAAAGTGTAACCATGCATGGTTAACCGATAAACAAGGCAGCAGTCAGCTCCCTGGGAGTAGAGCTGCAGGCAGGAGCTGGCTGCCACCCTGCACTGGCTGTATCAGAGGCAGCAGCGAGGGTTACGGATGTAACAGTGTAGTCTATTAACCCAAAAGCTTACAGGTTAATGCTATAGACTACACACATTTCTCCCCCCTCTCCTTGTCAATACATTTTTTTAGCAGGATGGCCAGCAGCCTTGCTCAGTCTTGGCTCACACTGGGTCCAGGAGCTACCCCCACTGTGGCTCTGCATTTAAAGTGTATTAGGAGCCAAGCAAACAGGCAGCCTAGTTCTGTTCTGGCTCGTGCCAGGTCCGGGAAGTTAGACCCATCCTGCGCCCCTCCCTGGACAGGGGCTGCTGCCACCCCGTGCTGCTGCCTCTGTATCAGAGGCAGCAGCACAGGGCAATAGGCAGCTGGTCTGCGAGGGAAGCTGGCTTTTAATGGTCTCCCCTCCTGCCTGGCACCTCGTGCTGCTGCTTCTGATGCAGAGGCAGAAATGTGGAGTGGAAGGGGGCTCCTCAGGAGTGAGGCTGGAGAACGGTGGCTACCAGCCCCATTCTTAAGGAATAGTTAACTGATAAGAATTCATGAGGTTAATCAATTATTCAATTAACCTATATTTAACATCCCTAGCGAAGGGCGGAAGCTGGCTCCCCGGGAGCGGGGCAGCAGACAGGAACCAGATGCTGCCCCGCACTGCCCGTGTGTGTAACCACTGAAAATCTCAGTGGTTACGTGGTTACCCAATCACCCACTTTTTAACATCCCTAGTTTGAAGTATAAAACATTGGAGTTAAGTCTTACTCTAATTTTGGTTTGCTGAAATATGTGCATTTGTTATACTATAGTTAACTATTAGATAAGAATAGCATTTAGTAACTTTCAAGAGTTCATGCTTAATAGAGTTTCCAATATTAGTTTTGGTGGTACAGAACCTATAGAAATTATTTACCCTATATTTTGTGTTAATCATTAAGTTAATCTCTCCATCTCAGCTGCATAATTAGGTATTTTGATTTACGAACATGCTGTTCCCCTGCATGAGATAAAGCAGTCTGGCTTCATTCAGAAATTAAGTTGTATTGTTTTAGGCAGTGCACTAACTATATCCTCCCTCCTAGAGCACATCTTCTGAATTGGGAATGATTGTTCTCACCACTTTCAGAATACAAAGAGCAAATTATATAATAGGTGTCAGGCAAGTTATTCTTGTGAAGGACTGCTTAAGAGTTTCACTCTTGGCAGTTATGTTAAAATATGTTAAAGGAAAGGAAAAGTTTCATTAAAAATGCTTGTGTTTGGGAAGTTTCTCTTACAAGTTCCACATAGATGACATATTTAGATTGGCAAGAGCCATCCTTTTATTATGTGTTTTAATTTGTATTTAGCACAGTGGGGCTCTGCTCATTTCTGGGGTTCCTGGCCATCACCACAATAGATAAGTAAGACTAAAACAACCAACAATCTGAAGATGGAAACAATAATCCTAAATAACAGTTGCTACCTTGACCAGTACATATAATTTACTACAACACCACAAGAATAACCTCATTTCTTTTCTGTTTTCTTTTCTCTTCAGCATCTGAGGAAGTGAGCTGTATCTCACGAAAGCTTATGCCCTAATAAACTAACAAATGTAATTAGGGTAAGGATCACTGGACTAATCTTTGTTTTGGCTAAAACAAAGTAACACAGCTACAGGCAGTCCCCGAATTATGCGGATCCGACTTATGTCGGATCCACAGTTACGAACGGGGATTTTCTCGCCCAGGAGGACTGGAGCGGCGGGACACCTGGTCCCGCCACCCGCCTCCTCCGGGGCGAGAAAAGCTACTCCCCGTCTCCCTGGTCTGCAGACCAGGGAGACGGGGAGCAAAGCGGCGGAGGACCCGGGGCCGGACCCGCGGCGCTTCCAGCTGATCTGGAAGCGCCGCGGGTCCGGCCCATGTCCTCCGCGGCTTTGCTCAGTGTCTCCTTGGTCTGCAGACCAGGGAGACGCTGAGCAAAGCCGCGGAGGACCCGAGCCGGACTGCGGCGCTGATCTGGAAGAGCCGCGGTCCAGCCCGGGTCCTCCGCCGCTTTGCTCCACGTCTCCCTGGTCTGCTGGGGGGGGGGAACGCAGCTAGTGCCCCCCCCCCAGCAGACCAGGGAGACGTGGAGCAAAGCCTGGGGCCTGTGGTAGAGCAGGTGGGGCGCTGCCGGTTAGTCCCGCAGCACCGCTCCTTGGCGCTACTGGACCAACCCGGCAGCACCCCAGCTGCTCTGCCCCAGGCGTCCCCAAGTCAGCCGCTGCTGAAATTGACCAGCGGCTGACTACAGGAAGCCCGAGGCAGAGTTGCTCTGCCCCGGGCTTCCTGGAATCAGCTGCTGATCAGTTTCAGCAGCAGCTGACTTGGGGACGCCTGGGGTTCTTAAGTTGAATGTGTATGTAAGTCGGAACTGGCGTCCAAATTCAGCCGCTGTTGAAACTGATCAGTTTCAGCAGCGGCTGAATCTGGATGCCAGTTCCGACTTACATACAGATTCAACTTAAGAACAAACCTACAGTCCCTATCTTGTACGTAACCCGTGGACTGCCTGTACTTCTCTGAAACCCATTATATATATTATATTTATGCATGGACACACATTCTATGGAGTGAAAAGTTACCTTGCTGAGAAAAAGCCATGTTAGGCCTTCCACACAGTTGTGCAGGACTGCCAGCAAAAAACCCTCTGGCTTGAGGGTATGGCTACTCTAGCCATGGGGCGATCTAGTAGAACTTGCACAGGGCCAGTCAGCATCACAAAAAAAATAGCCCTGATATAGGGTAACTGAACTTTGTATTGAAATCCATGCTGACATGGCTTATTTCCAATCCAAAACCAGATGACCCTGGCAATGCGGGGGTTGGGGAAGATCGTCACCCTTATGTAAGTCTACACCATATGTCCTACTTTGGATATTAACTGGCTTTGATATAAAACAGGGCAACTACAGTATGTTTTCTGTCAAGACATCCAGTTTCCACAGTGCTTGGCAGATCCAAGCAATGACTTCATTCTTAACACCATAAAAGCTGCATTGGTGCAAGCACTGCAGGACTACAGAAGTACTCTGGTGTATCACAGGCAGCAAAATTACATAATACATGCCCCTTATTTTGGAACATCAATGTCATAGACCATAATGGTGAGACCATAAGTCTATTCCCTATTTTACTTCAGCATAACTCACAGAATGGGATTCCCTTGGAAAAGGTATTTTCTCAAAAAACAGAAGTACCAGTGAGTTTAATGGGGCTTACTCCAAAATTAAATGCACTTTAAGTGCAGTCAGCCTTAACTTTTTTGATAACTTGATTTAAATCAATTATTTAAATCTCCTTGTTTTAAATCAAATGCACCCTGACAGAAAGAAGGTGGCTGCTGGCCAACCATCCAGCTCTGAAAGTAAAACTGTCACCAGCAGCACCACTGCAGTAAAGGTGGCCTGGTATGATAGTGCCATGGAAACTGTACCCCTCCCCAACAGACTCCTCTATTTTGGGAACTTTTGTAATATGGTAGCTAACATGAGGAGGAGGAGGAAAAGATGATATCTGCCCCAGAAACACTTTTAACTACAAATGAATTAACTAAATAATAATTTAAAAATCACTCTGTGAACACAGTATTACACTAATTAGGCATTAATATATGTAAGGTGCAAGGCTATTTAATACCTACAACAAAGAAAAAAAATCACAAAAAAGATAAAATTAGCTAGCCTTCAATATTTTAAGTCCAATTTCTCTTTTTCATGAATGATCAGGTGCTACGTCGAAAACAACTTAATTGATTCAATCGTAATTATATCTGGAGTGATTTTTTCAGTATTCAACATGTTGGCATGTGAGTCATGATCAAGGAAACACAGCCAAGACAAGTATCTTGTATAATGAGCAATAAGGCCATTATTATTTGTTTTGATAGACTGTTGAGTCACGTGGAGCCCCGTCAATGCCTAATCCAATACTTTTCTTCCCTTTCTTATCATTTAGGCTACGTACGTCTAGACTGCAAGCCTCTTTCAAAGGAGATTTTTTGAAAGATACATCAAAAAAGCCTCTTTCAAAAAAAAGAGCGTCTAGACTACAACCAGTACTTTCGAAAAAGCGGCTTGGTTTTTCGAAAGAGAGCACCCATACAGTCTGGATGCTCTCTTTCAGAAAAGCACAGTTTGCATTACATAGCACCTTTTTTCAAAAGAGCACTTTAGAAAAAAGACGTTATTTCTTGTAAAATGAGGTTTTCCGCGGTCAAAAAAACTGCCACATTCTTTCGATTTACTTTTGAAAGAACACAGCAGCAGTCTAGCCCCAGAGGAAGTTTTTTGGAAAAAAGGCCACTTTTTTTTAAAAAACCCTTTAGTCTAGACACGCTCTTAGGGTATTATTGGCAGCCTATTTAAGTCAACAGAAATCTTTCCATTGCTTTCAATGGACTTGAGCTCAGGAGCCTTGCTGTTGTTGCCTACCATGCTATATCTTCTCACTATGCATTATCATTTTGCTGAAATTTCTGGGCACGTCTACATTTATTCCAAAATAAGCTATTCCGGAACAGTTATTCTGAAATATCTTATTTAGAAATATCACATCTACACTGCAGAGAAGCCTCAAAATTAGTCTGAGGCAGGCTTTCCTAATGTAGACATGCTACTTCGATTTAGAGTCCCAGGAGGCACTGGGGAGGAATAACTTAGAATAGCCCTGGCAAGGGGCTATTTTGAAATATCAGCAGTGGAGCGTCCACACGCGCCTAATTTCAAAATAGCAATTTCAGAATAGGCATTATTCTCATAAATGAGGCTTACAGATTTTGGAATAAGCTGTCAGTTATTTCGAAATTATTTTGAAGTAACGGAATGGCTATGTAGATGCTTGCATTATTTCGAAACAACGCTAGTTATCTCGAAATAACGGTGCAGTGTAGATGCACTCTGTGACTTTTCTGATCTCACATCCCTTTTAATACCTTTTCCAGAGCCCTTTTGTTTCTCTGTTTAAAACTATGTATTCTAATGATGACAGTTCTCCTCTTTTGTACACCCAGTATTTTGTTTTTACTTGCAAAAACCATTTGCTGACTCATGGCGGGGGGGGGCTGCTAGTGTCATTCATTATTTTAATGCTGCTGCTGCATTCATCTATTGTCAATGCATTGGATCACAAGAAATGAAATAAAAGATAATCAGAGCGCAGTATAAAGAAAGCCAATACCTTTTCCCTTTTATTGTTTCTTTTTCCTCTCCATTTCTTCCCCAAAGCCCATTACTGTTAAATATAAAGTGTGTGCCATTAGCAAGCACAAATCGCTTAAGGCACAAAGCTGTTGAAACTGCAGTTCAACAAGGAAAGAGCATGAACTGGGGAAGCAACCATAGAGCACAGATACCAAAGCAAATATCTGTTCCCTCTCTTGGTTGATACTACTGTCTGTCTCCACATACAAAAGAGGAGCACCTGTTATCCATACAGGTTGAAACTATATTCTCTTAACAAGTACATTACAAACAAGAATAAAGTGTCCCTCTGGGAGGATGTCATTCAAATCATTGCAGCTGACCAAACTCCAGTGCGGATTACCACAAAGGAAACAAAACACCTACTAATTAAACTGATGTTTCATTCAAAATGGCCCTTTCTGTTTTTAATCAGAACAAATTATTTTGCCTTGTACAGACTTGCAGATTTAAAAAAATATTGGTAATATTCTATCTGAATAGCTGAATTTGTGAACAGAACTCTGCATGCACACCTTTCAGTCATTATTATGAAGGTTTCAAATCTACATCTAAAAAATGTAAGATCAGGTCTACACGAAAAAGTTAGGTCAACTCAGCTACATCACTCAGATGTGAAAAATCTGTATATCAGGCTATGGCTATACTGCCTTTTGGGGGGAGGAGGTTGGAAGAAGATAAGCAAATCACGCTCACATTTGCATAGAAGCATAGAATACTAGGACTGGAAGGGACCTCGAGAGGTCGAGTCCAGTCCCCTGCCCTCATGGCAGGACAAAATACAGGCAGTCCTCAGGTTACGTACAAGATAGGGACTGTAGGTTTGTTCTTAAGTTGAATCTGTATGTAAGTCGGAACTGGCGTCAGCCGCTGCTGAAACTGATCAGTTTCAACCGCGGCTGAATCTGGACGCCAGTTCTGACTTACTTACAGATTCAACTTAAGAAACCCAGGCGTCCCCAAGTCAGCTGCTGCTGAAACTGATCAGCGGCTGATTCCAGGAAGCCTGAAGCAGAGCAACTCTGCCTCGGGCTTCCTGTAGTCAGCCGCTGGTCAGTTTCAGCAGCGGCTGACTTGGGGACGCCTGAGGCAGAGCAGCTGGGGTGCTGCTGGGTTGCTCCAGTAGTGCCGCTCCTCAGCGCTACTGGAGCAACCCAGCAGCACCCCAGCTGCTCTGCCCCAGGCGTCCTGATTCAGCCGCTGCTGAAACTGACCAGCAGCGGCTGAATGAGGACGCCTGGGGCAGAGCAGCTGGGGTGCTGCCAGGTTGGTCCGGAGCGGCACTGCGGGACCAACCCGGCAGCCCCCAGCTGCTCTACCCCAGGGGTAGGCAAGAAAAGCGTGGTCTGCTGGTGGGGGCACTAGCTGCACCCCTCCCCCCCCAGCAGACCAGGGAGATGGGGGTGGCGGGACCGCCCAAGTCCTCCACGGCATTGCTCCGTCTCCCTGGTCTGCTGACCTGGGAGACGCGGAGCAAAGCCATAGAGCACGCGGGCAGCGGGACAGTCCAGGCGCGCCGCGGCTGTCCCACTGCTGGCGTGCTCCGAGGCTTTGCTCCCCATCTCCCTGGTCTGCTGGTCGGGAGACGGGGAGCAAAGCCACGGAGCATGCCCGCAGGGGGACAGCTCAAGCGTGCCCGGGCTGTCCCGCTGTGAGTGTGCTCTAAGGCTTTGCTCCCCTTCTCCCTGCAGACCAGGGAGACGGGGAGCAGCTTTTCTCGCCCCGGAGGACGGGGGCGGCGGACCGCGGCGCATCTGGGCGTCCCGCCGCTCCCGTCCTCCAGGGCGAGAAAAGCCACATTCGTAACTGCGGACGTAAATCGGATCCGCGTAACTTGGGGACTGTCTGTAATCTAGTGAGGGATTTTTTTTTTTAAATAAATAAATAAATAAATAAATAAAGGATTAAGAGTTTTCAGCACAACAATGTAATCCATGGCTGGAATTCCAATGAAGGTATGAGAATCCAGTGACTGGTAAAGTACTTGCAAATTCCAAATTAGCCACATTGGAATCTATTTTTAGCTTTGCTTGATGAACATGACAACTACAAGCATCAGACTAGCAGTTGTGCTTTGTATGGAGAAGGGTACTACCTTGATGTTTATTTTTCCTCTTAAGATGCTGTCAGGGAGGAAGGATAACCAAAACACAAGTCAACAAAAAAGATGAACAAAGAGGGCTTTTTGCAGGAGTAGGTCTATATCTTGAGCATGAGAATTCAGTATCACTGTAAGGTGCTGAACTGACTGTCCTATTTACCAAGTCTTCCATTCATCCACAGGAAAAAGAAAAAGGTACATCAGTGATGTCAGCAGAGCAAACTCCTCACATTTCCTTGCAAAAAAGAGCCTTACACCTGACCCAAGTCGGACTCACTGCCACAAGAGGGGCAGTTTGGTCTCCATATCCTTTCAATGCTTGGCCTTTCCGCTGAAGTCATCAAAGTAGTTGCCAATTCTGATAATAATTCCCCTGTTGTCTCCCACCAAGTGTTCACTTATCCTATAGGAACAGAACTGAGAGTACTTAATGTATCATCTAGCTAGTAACTTTCCAATTACCTCCCACCTGGGTTGAAGTTGAAACAAAAAAGATACAGAACCTTTTATCTATATATATTTTAAATTGACTTGACATCAAGTGACACTGTTACTTTTTTTCTTAAAAGGGAGACACTTTGTTACTAAAAATATGACCTGGAAAACATAAGCAAAACCTGAGAACATAATGTTTTGTAAAATCTGTCAGTCTGTTCCCCTTTCTCTGCTGCTGAAATACAAGTGTTAAATGGTCTATATTTCTTCCACCTACTCTAGCCTCCCTTTCAGATGTGATCAACTGATCTAATATACTTTGTCAAAAATACTGTCACATGCAACAAAAACAAGGAGCCCTGGGCATCCCTTGAAAACCTAGCCATTTTATTAAGTATGTAGCCGAGTAGTTGACTAACCGATATGCCTAGGCTTATGGATTAGTCAAGTCGACTACTCACATTCCCCCCCCCCCCCCACTTGCTGCCTCTGTATTAAACAGGCAGCAAAGGGGGAGGAGGGAGAGCAGGAGTCAGTACCGGGGGGAGCTTGTTTAAAAGCCAGTTCCCCCCAACACCAGCTCTGCAATACTGCCTGCCGTCTTTCCCCCACTACATGCATTCCACCCCCTCCTTTGTTGCCTCTGTATCAGAGGCAACAGAGTGAGGTGGGGAGGAGAGGCTGGCTGTGGACAGCTGCTGCTTTGTGGCAGCCTCCCCTACCCCCTCACCCCACACTCCTGCTCCAGCTGGGCAGGCCTTCCGGCTCGGTCCTGGCTTGCACTGGGTCCAGTACTAAACTCCCCTGTAGCTCTGTAATTTAAAAAGCAGTAGGAGCTGGGTAGCCTGTCCCCTGGTTCCTTCTGAATTTTAAATTGCAGAGCTACAGCGGGGCTTGGTCCCGGACACAGCGCGAGCCAGGACTGAGCTGGGCTGCCTATCAACTACTTAATTAGTAAATGACATTAAGCTAGGGGGAGAGGTAGATATGCTGGAGGGCAGGGATAGGGTCCAGAGTGACCTAGACAGATTAGAGGATTGGAACAAAAGAAATCTGACGAGGTTCAACAAGGACAAGTGCAGAGTCCTGCACTTGGGATGGAAGAATCCCAAGCATTGTTACAGGCTAAGTAGTAGTTCTGCAGAAAAGGACCTGGGGATTACAGTGGATGAGAAGCTGGATATGAGTCAACAGTGTGCCCTTGTAGCCAAGAAGGCTAATGGCATATTAGGGTGCATTAGGAGGACCATTTCCAGCAGATCTAGAGAAGTGATTATTCCCCTTTATTCAGCTCTGGTGAGGCAACATCTGGAGTAGTGTGTCCAGTTCTGGGCTCCCCACTATAGGAAGAATGTGGACACATTGGAGACGGTCCAGCGGAGGGCAACCAAAATGATTAGGGGGCTGGAGCGCATGACCTATGAGGAGAGACTGAGGGATTTGGCTTTGTTTCATCTGCAAAAGAGAAGGGAGGGGGGAAGATTTGATAGCAGCCTTCAACTTCCTGAAAGGAGGTTCCAAAGAGGATGGAGAGAAGCTGTTCACAGTAGTGAGGGACACCAGGACAAGGAGCAATGGTCTCAAGTTACAGTGGGGGAGGTCTAGGTTGGATATTAGGAAAAACTATTTCACTAGGAGGGTGGTGAAGCACTGGAAGGGGTTATCTAGGGAGGTGGTGGAATCTCCATCCCTAGAGGTTTTTAAGTTTTGGCTTGACAAAGCCCTGGCTGGGTTGATTTAGTTGGAATTGGTCCTGCGTTGGGAAGGGGGCTGGGCTTGATGACCTGCTGAGGTCTGTTCCAGCTCTATGATTCTAAATTAACCTCATTTTAATATCCCTATTTAGCACTATTGTGATTTCTAAAACAAGAAAGAAACACAACAGTGATAAGGCCACTAGTAGAACACTGCACCTGTACCGTAGGCCCTTCAACAACAACAACAAAACACTTGACTACAGTCAGTATAACAAAGCTGAAAAATAAATCTACCCACATTGGTATTTAATATAACATTTTTAAAACCTTCCACAGAAAAAATTCTTGAACACTGAATTCTTCAGCGTTTAATATGTTTAATTATCTGACACAGATACAGTTTTCAGCAGAAAAACAACATATTTTTCCTGTCTAGTGCACTCAGAGCTAGAATGCAACATGTTCTGAAATCCTTGCCAAGGACAGAGGCTGCTCATGGGATGGCAGGGGCCTCCCCTAGAGCACACTGTCTGCTGGCTCTGCCCCCAGGGACTATCAAATAATTGTGTAACCGATAAGATTTGGTGCAGTTCCAAGACTATTAAATTAAACAATATCTAACAACCCTATTACAGATGCAAACAACACTGGGTATGTGCGCTAGTGTATCCATAATTCATCCTCCACAAAAAGCAAATGAATACATAAACTGCAAAGGGTACTATTCCATGATTATGCAGGCACTGATCAGTCACAGATGCAGGTTCATGGACACCAATACACTCATGTGCAGTATATTAGGGCAATGCAAGTTTCCAGAAATTTTTTGGGTATGACTTTACCTTCTTAGTCAAGAAGGGCACTTATATTTCTTCCAAATGACTCTTATCAATCAAATCTGTCCTCGCTGTTATTCTACAGAACATTGCATCCCCATTCCTGCCACAGCTTATGAAACTGTTTCCTGACTTCAGAGGACCTGGCAAAAGAGGTTTCAGTTACAAGCAATAGGGATCATGATAGAATGTACATCTGGCACACTGAAGGCAAGCTGGCATTGCTTAAAAATTATTTGAACGCCAGTTTTGCCAATCCTGTTTGCATTACTGTGTAGTGCACAACTGTCTACAACATCTGTGATGCAAAAGGAGAACAATTTTGTCAGGAGTAGATTCAAGACACTACATGCAACCAGAAACAAACACCTATTATTACTGAGGTATGAACCCATGCACAAAGCAAGTCAGAGAAACCTGGTGCACTCACATGATCAGTTTGCACGGTGACATGGGTGATAAAGAATGAACTAGGGATGTGAAGGACTAGTCGACTATCCAATAAGCAAATGACTTACAGATAAGCAAATTCCGTAGGGCTGTTGCTACACTTTAAAGGCAAAAGCACCACATGGATCCGAGAGTCAGCTGGAATCCCCAGCTGATCCCGTGTTCCGTGTGGTGCTGCCGCTTAGAAACGCTGCTGAAGGAGCCTGGAGTCAGGCTCCCCATAGCATTTCAAAGCGGCAGTGCTGCAGAGGCTGGGGTCAGTGGGAAGTCCCCAGCTGACCCCGGGCTCCAGGTGGCGCTTTCACCTTTAAAATGTAGCAACAGCCCTAAGGCTGTTGCTACACTTCAAAGACGGAGACGCCCTATTGACTAGTTGAAAAGTTGATGCAAAATGCTAGATTACCCATAATTTAACATCCCTAAAATGAACTAATATAGTTATTAATTATTGGAGCCGCTTCAGCTTACAAATATAATAAAACCTTTTAACATATCTCTATGCACAGGTTTTGTACTGCTGCCATGAAATTACATGTTTATGAATTTAGGAAAACCTGTTTGTGTAGCCGTGGGACTTTTTCCTGTTTGCAATCAAAACACTATTTGAAACATGTATTTACATAACATTTAAAAAACATTTATGGCAGACCACCTACTGTCAAGAGACAAAAGACAATAAAATAAAAGAACCAAATTGGTAGAAGTGCAAAACCAGCAAAATGTATACCATGCCAAAACTTCAGCTTCCAGTGGTAATGGAATGCATGTCCCAATTGTGCCTCTACTCCCTCTTCTTTCAGAAATATGTTGCCTATGTGGGTCAGGTTTGTGGAGGGGTTGTCTGCTCTACATGGTATATTCTATCATTCCACAAACTGCTAATTGTATGGGTCATGGACCAACCAACCTCAGAATGATCTAACAACCGCACAAGCTGAAGGACATGTTTGCATGGGAACACAAGCGCTTACTGTAGATACACAGACCTTGGACAGAAGCTGATGCTGCAGCTGAGGCCTGATGCCTATTGACATATAAGCTAGCAATTTCTCAAAAAGGTCTTTGTGCTGAACTGTGTCTGCCGCCCACCCTCAATCTCTGCTCATATTCCAGTAACTGTTCAACTATCTCTCCTCATACTGGGCTGTCTCATTCTCCCTTTGGAATTTCCTTTCCTTCCTTGTCTCTGAAACTCCTACTCTTCATCCAGCTAGACTAAGGGTATGTCTACACTGCAAATTCGAACTTGCAAATGAAGCCCAGGATTTAAATATCCCAGGCTTCATTTGCATGTTCCTGGGCGCCGCCATTTTTAAATGCCTGTAGTTCGAACTACCTGCCTGCAGCACGGACTAGGTAGTTCGACTTAAAGCTCCTAATTCGAACTACCATTAAGCCTCCTTACAGGTTTATACCTTACAGGAGGTATAAGGTAGCTCGAATTAGGAGCTTTAATTCGAACTACCTAGTCTGTGCCACATGTAGCCGTGGGCAGGTAGTTCGAACTACGGGGCATTTAAAAATGGCGGCGCCCGGGAACATGCAAATGAAGCCCGGGATATTTAAATCCCGGGCTTCATTTGCAAGTTCGAATGCCTATATTAGCCACCCTAGTTCGAACTAGGATGGCAGTGTAGACATACCCTTATAAGGGTGTTAAATTTAGAGAAACTAATCAAATAGTCGATGGAATTTGCATCAACTATTAATTAGTCGATAAGGGCGCCTCTGCCTTTGAAATATAGCAAAAGCCCTGTCAGCTCTTGCTATATTTCCAAGTCAAAGCTCCGTGAAGAAGCCTTGCTCTTGCTCTGCCAGTTCCCCGCTGCTCTCACACGCCCCCCGAAACGGTGCTGAAGGAAACCAGTTTAAGTTGGCTCACCCCAGGACTGGTTCCTGCTCCCCCACTTGCTGCCTCTCTCTGATAAAGGGAGCAAGGGGGAGGGGGTAAGAAGTGACTAGTCGAGTCACTAGTCGACTAGTCACTCACATCCGTAACCTAGACCACAACATCCTGCAGCATTTCTGCCCTGATTCTCTTCTCTTTTACTTTGGTTCAGTGCCAGTTCTCGAGACTCCTGGTTCCTTGTCTGTTCTCAAAAGAAATGGAAAAGCCTGCCAGGATAAATGAAAGAACACACTATTGTTTGAACATGGGAGAGCAGATTGAAAGAGAGAAAGGGATTCAAAACTTTAAGCTCTGCATCATGATAAAGGTTGATCTTTTTTTAAAAAAAGGACCTTTTTTTAATTCATCTTTATTCACTGACCCGCTCAGAAGCTCCAGTAAGTCCCCATTCTTTGTCCTCCCATATATGCAGCTGGGATAAGAATGTATGCCTATCAAGGTCCAAGTGCCTAGCTTTGATTTCAACATCCTCCTTTCATGCAGGACAAACTTTGGTGGTCATAAGGTTTACAGAGGTGGCTGAAAAGAGGAAAGAATTCCTATTCCAGGCCAGCGGAGGACTACCATCTAACTATGCAAAGGAGTTTTTTTGTCATGCAGTGACTAACCACCATGTCTATAGGACTCATGAACTATAGACGTGGCTATACTAAATATGTCTTACCACAGAAACTGACTGGTTGTCCAGAGTGCCTACTCTGCAAGAAATTCATATATTAAACCAGTCAGGAATGAGGGGAAGGGGAGAAATCAGTAAGAGACAGACTCTTTACAGACCTTTTACAATCACCATTTACTGACTACAAGTTGCAAGACTTCGATTTTACGTCGCTCATAATAAAGAGAGGCTGAGTTAAGGTAAATGGAGTTAATGCATATGAAAAAGTATTTAAGTGCAAATAAAATCAGAAGGGGCTGTGGTTTTATGTACTTCTTATCACCACAGTGATATATCCTCCACCAAGTTTTCTAGCTCACTACCAATTTTCAGTAATATAGACCTGGCCCCTTTGTTACCCAGAAGTTTGATGTCCATTTGCTGTATTCCTTTCTGCTGGTAGTTTTAGAATGCTGAAAACCAGCTAAAATTTTTCCTAAAAATTCAGTTGGTTCACAGGCTTCCCACCACATTACCTTTAAGTCTACAGATACCCAGGTCTACCTTTTCCATTCCTCAGTTTTTTGGGGGGAATCCACAAGAGTGAGTGACCATCTCATTCACTGAAAACTTTCCCTCTTCCACCAGAATCTGTCTGAAGCTAAACCAACTCCTAAGCAGGGCAGAGCTGTGCTGCCTTTTAAGGGATGTGGGGGTGAGAGGAAGTAATTGATGCCATTTGACATTATAAACAATGGTTTCCTGTATTCTAATCATGAGTCCAACAACAACTGTGTTTACGGTGAGATTGTGTAATTTTTTCCACCCTAGCCCCCTCAATCCAAAAAGAGTGGAAGTAGAAGGGTGATGATTAGCTTTTAAATGTAGTGTCAAAGCACTACATAAGTTCTGAGAGGAATGTGCATGGCATGTGTGTGGTAGAAAAGGCAACAGATTATGCTGTGGGGAGAGTTTAAAAAAAAGCAAAAAACAAAAAAACAAAAAAAACCACACACAACAACATAAAAACAGAAGGGATGGACAACAGAGAATGGAGGTCACTAGAAAAAAGTTAAAGGAAAAGAGATACTATTCTACACTGAAAGGGAAAAGAAAAAAAAACTACTGAAGGACACACAGGAATGAGAAAGGAAATGGGATGAAAAGGAATGAACAAGTCCATGATGGAATGAGAGAAGAGTAGGCTAAAGAAATGAGAAAGAACAAACAAGGAAAACCCACAACACAACTAAGCTTACTTTATACACCTTCACTTGTCGCACTTCCCTGGCAGACAAGACATTCTACCCTATCCTACATATACTACTACAGGTTGGACCTCTCAAAACTGAGTCTCCTTCATCCGGCAACATCTGTGGTCCAGCAGGACCATGGGTTGTTCCTGGACAAGGGAGCTCTGGCTGGGAGCCCCAGTGGCTAGAGGGCTGGAGGCTGGGGGCCCGGTGGGAGTGGGACTGGCGCTGGAGCCCCGGGTAGCACAGCAGTGACTGCAACAGCCCCAGTAGCAGACCTGGGGATGTGGCAGTCACAACAACAGAGCCAAAGGTGTGGCAGCCACGATAGCGGAGCCAAGGCCAGAAATACAGCAGCCATGACAGCAGGGCTGGGAGGAGGGGGTGGCGGCTAGGGCTAGCAGTAGGGCTGTGGGGGGGGGGGGGGGTGGCCTCTGGGGCCGGCAGTGGGGAGGGAAGGTGGTCTGGGAGCTAGTGACAAGGGACCACCTCTGGTCCAGCAAATTTCCTCATTCAGGACCGGTCAGGTCCTGAGGGTGCCAGACCAGAGAGGTCCAAGCTGTAGACACTAGTTTTGTGTTCTACACTTAAACGACACAAGATTGTACAAAATAACCCAAGTTTACCATAAATAGAAACAAAGCAACTCCAGCAGGCCCCAAATCCTTTGACTAGCGTTGACCAAAAACAAGTTTTGGCTAATGTTCACACAGCTCTGTGTTCCATTGGACACTTGTCTTGAAGCAAAGATGACTGGTAGAAACTCAAAGACCTCCCTTTTCTGCCCTTTAAGTTTTAAAAAATAAAAATGAATCTGATGAGTGACCCCAAAGAATTCTCACCAACCATCCCCAAAATCCTGAGGCCAATTCTGGGCCTATTAATATACAGAGCAGAATGAGATACATTTGTTAACAAAATTTGTTTTGGACACCTACTAAAAGTGTTAAAGGTTGGCCTAAAGAGAAATAACTTGATAGCTTCAAGTATCTACCTGCTATTCCCGAGTTTTTTCTTAGATTGTCTAAGAATCTTTTTTATTATTATTATTTTATCCATACTAAAAGGTTACATAGCTACTGAGGTTCTGTTCTTCTACCAGTGATGTTCTCACAAGATCACAAGGGTGACCTTTTTCAAGCATCAGTGTATTTTAGGCATGAGGCTGGACAGAGGAACTCTATCCCACACCTGTTGAAGAGCTCATTTCTGCAAATGGCACAATTAAATCAGACAGACAATAATCTAAACCACACAAACTGCTTTGCATGTTAAAAACTGTACAAAACATGAGATGAAGTAAACAAATGATAAAAGTTCTCTCCCTAAAAGACTATCTGTAATACTAATTTGGACATTAAACAGAGGTGGGTGGGAAAAGAACGGTTACTTACCTGTAACTGTTGTTCTTCGAGATGTGTTGCTCATGTCCATTCGAAGTAGGTGTGCGCACCACGTGCACCGTGTCTTCCGGAGCGTTTTCCCTAGCGGTACCCGTAGCGCTGGCAGGACGCCTTCTGGAGTGGCGCCACCATGGCGGGGCATAAGTACGCCTGCCTGTGCTGCCCCACTTCAGTTCCTTCTTGCCGGACACTCTGACGAAGGGGAGGTAGGGTGGGAGTCGAATGGACATGAGCAACACATCTCGAAGAACAACAGTTACAAGTAAGTAACCGTTATTTTCTTCTTCGGTGGTTGCTCATGTCCATTCGAAGTAGGTGACCACCAAGCTAACCCCACAGAGGAGGGGTCGGAGCAGTCATACCACAGAGTCATGAAGTGAGGTGAACAATAAACTGATTTATTTGAACAATTCAACACTGATAAGGTACCATTTAAGAACAAAGACAACCGGAAACATATTTACATCACAGATTCGAGGACTGCAGAGCCCACCCTTGCATCCTCCCTGGCCTGCTGAGGTAGCGCATAGTGTGTTGCAAACGTGTGAAGGGAAGACCAGGTGGCTGCCCTGCAAATTTCTGTGATCGGTACCTGGGCACCCTGGGTGGGGTTTTACTAGCCAGGTGATAGCATTCTGTGATGCATTGCACCATCCATCTTGATAGCCTTTGTGTGGAAATAGGCGACCCTTTGACCCTGTCCCCGAATGCAATAAACAACTGTTGTGATTTACGGAACGGCCTGGTCCTATCAATGTAGAACACCAGCGCCCGCTTGGCATCCAGGGAGTACAGAACCCGCTCCTTAGAGGGGGCGTGGGGTTTTGGGAAAAACACCGAGAGATAAATCTCCTGGGACAGGTGGAATGGTGATAACATCTTCGGGAGGAAGGCTGGATGAGGCCATAGCCTTACATTGTTACTGGAAAAAACAAGGTAGGGCGGGTCTATAGTTAGCGCCTTTAGTTCCGACACCCTTCAAGCCGACATAATGGCCACGATAAAGGCAACCTTCAATGAAAGGTGCAGCAGGGAACACGTGGCCAGCGGTTCAAAGGGAGGTAGCATAAGCCTGTGGAGGACCACGTTAAGGTCCCAGGCGGGAAGCGGGGCCCTCACCGAGGGGTACAGCTTTACCAGGCCAGTAAGAAACCGTTTAACCACCAGGTTAGAAAAAAGGGAGACTCCTGCCGTACCAACATGGAAGGCGGAGAGAGATGCCACATGGACTTTGATAGAAGAGAAAGATAGGCCACTAGACCGAAGCTGGAAAAGGTAGTCAAGAATAGTTGGAACAGGAGCTGAGGACGGGTGTACTCCTCTCCGGGACACCCAAGACGAGAAGCGCCGCCACTTGGCAGCGTACAACCATCTAGTAGAGGGTTTCCTGCTACTGAGGAGATCCATCTGAACCTCTTGGGAACATTCCCTTTCAGGTTGGTTCAACCACGGATAAACCATGCCGTTAGGTGGAGAGACCGGAGATCCGGGTGAACCATGATCCCCTCGCTCCAGGGTTGAGTTAGCAGATCCCGGACTGGAAGGAGTGCTATTGGGTCCTGGACAAGCATGTCCACCAGGATGGGGAACCAGAACTGTCTGGGCCACCTGGGGGCTATGAGAATGATTGAGGACCGAAAAGTCCTCGCCCTGGTCAATACCCTGGAAATTAGGGGAAACGGGGGAAAGGCATAGAGAATGCCCTCTGGCCACATGGTCGTCAGGGCATCCCCCAGGGAATATTTCCCCATTCCCAGCAGGGAACACTAGCTCCTGCACTTGGCATTGCTTGCCGAGGCGAACAGGTCTAAGCGGGGATAACCCCACCTGCGGAAAAACTGGCGGAGAGCAGAGTCCTTGAGGGTCCACTCATGGGCTCCAAAGGATCTGCTCAGCGTGTCCACTAGCAGTTTTTTGCACCCTGGGAGTTATTCTGCTTGAGGCGTGATACCGTGCGTGACACGCAAATGCCAAAGTTGCAGGGCCTCTTTGCAGAGGGGAGGTGATCGCGCCCCACCCTGCTTGTTGAGGTAAAAGACCACCACTGTGTTGTCCGTACAAACCAGGATCGAGCAGTGGGCAAGCCTTGGCAGGAAGGGTTCACAGGCTCGCCTCACCGCCCACAATTCCCGGACGTTTATGTGTAGGGCTCGTTCAGAGAGGGACCAAAGGCTTTGAGTTCTGTGTCGCCCTAGGTGCGCTCCCCAGCCCAGATCGGACGCATCGGTGACCAGCGTCAGGGAGGGAGGAGGGGTATTGGAAGGGACCCCACTGCGTACCACAGGTTCCTGGGTCCACCATAGGAGGGAGTCCAGAATTACTTTGGGCACCGTAATTATCGAGTCCCAAAGACCCCTGGACTGGCTGAAGGCCTTCGCCAACCACACCTGCATGGGTCTCATCCGCAATCTGGCATGGCGGACCGTGTACGTACATGCCGCCGTATGGCCTAGGAGCCTGGAGCAGACCCAAGGGGTCGTTATAGGGGACCGAGTTAGCCCCGAGATCAGCTCCACTATGGAGAGGAACCTGCTCTTGGGCAGGAACGCCCTTGCCACTCCTCGAATCGAGGAGGGCTCCCACAAATTCTATGTGTTGCGAGGGAGTCAGGGATGACTTCTCAACATTTATCAGGAGTCCTAACCTTAGGAAAAGGGCTCTTGTGAGTGCCACGGGAGCTTCTACCTGCCCGTACGAGCGACCCCGGATCAGCCAGTCATTGAAGTACGGAAACACGTGCACCCCTTGTTTGCAGCAACCACCGCCATGCATTTCATGAATACCCTCGGTGCCGTACATAAACCAAAAGGGAGCACCGTAAACTGAAAATGGTATTGGCCCACCATAAACCTGAGGAACCTCCTGTGGCTGGGTCTGATTGCCACGTGGAAGTACACGTCCTTGAGGTCGAGAGTCACGTACCAGTCTCCTAACTGTAGCACTGGGATGACCGATGCCAGAGTCACCATTCTGAACTTGTGGTTTACTACCGCCTTGTTTAGATCTCGGAGGTCCAAGATGGGGCGGACCCCTCCCTTCGGTTTGGGGACAACAAAATAACGGGAGTAAAAACCCCTTCCTCACAGCTGCGGAGGAACCTCCTCTATCGCTCCTTTTTCGAGGAGTGCAGACACCTCCTGACAGAGGATGTGTTCGTGAGGAGTGTCCCTTACTAGAGACGGCGACGGATGATTTGAGGGCGGTGAGCCTAGGAAAGGGATAGAGTAGCCTCCACTTACAATGTTCAGAACCCAGGCATCTGAAGTTATTAAGGCCCAAGCATGGGCAAAAAGGGATAGCCTGGCCCCAAACAGGGGGCCAGAGCAGGAGATTGGTATGGGACTCTCGAACGAGGCGTCAAAACTGAGGCTTGCCCTGATGGGAAGGACCATGAGGACCTCCATGCTGGGTATCGGTCCTGGGGCGACGACGTCGACCCCTAGCCCCCTGAGGGTGCGCGGCCGCCCCGGAACCTCCACCGGAGGCCCGGGAACGGCACCTCCAGTAATCCCCACGGGGGATCTGGGGCTGCGCCCTTCCCTGCTGCCTATAGGGAAGCTGTCGCCGCTGCAGAGCCGGCGTGTGGATGCCCAAGGACTTTAGGGTGGACCTAGTGTCCTTCAGGGCATGGAGCCTAGAGTCGGTGTGCTCCGAGAACAGCACTTTGCCCTCAAAGGGCAAGTCCTGAATTGTATGTTGCACATCCGGGGGAATTCCCGAGATGTGGAGCCATGCCCCCCGACGCATAATGACACCAGTCGCCATCGTGCGGGCCACTGAATCCACAGTGTCCAGAGCCGCCTGGAGAGCAGTTCATGAGATGACTTTGCCCTCTGAGGCAACAGCCACGAACTCCTGACGGTCCTCCACAGGGAGTCTGTCTCGGAACTTTTCGACGGCCTGCCAGGTGTTAAAGGCATACCTACTCAGCATCGCCTGCTGGTTTGCGATGCGGAGCTGTAACGCCCCCGTGGCGTAAACCTTACGGCCCAACAGGTCCAGCCTCTTAGGCTCCCTAGCCTTTGAAGAAGGGCCCGGCTGAGGGAGTCTTTCCTTTCGGGCCGCGGCCTGCACAACCAAGGACCCGGGGGTGGGTTGTGAGTACAGGTAATCATGCCCCGAGTTTGGGACATAATAATGCCTCTCGACCCCTTTTAAGGTAGGGGTCAAGGTTGCCGGCGTTTGCCACAGAACGTTGGTAATCTTTTATACCGTTTTGTTAAGCGGTAAGGCCAATCGCGCAGGCGCATCTTCCGTGAGGATGTCCACCATTGGATCCGTGTCCTCGATGACAGGTTCCACCGGAACATCCAAGTTGGCAGCCATGCGGTGGAGGAGGTCCTGGTGTGTGCGGGCATCCATTGACGGCAGACTCGGTGTAGGGTCTGCTAGCGCCTCGTCCGGAGACGACGATGACACCGACTCCTGAAGCAGCACAGGAACAGTTGTCGCCAGCTGCGGAGCCGTCTGAGTAGCTTGCGCTCCCGATGGGTCCACCTCCGGTGCCGGCTGTTGTGGTGCCGCTGGATCGGGTTGAGGTGCCCGGAGAGGGGAGGGAGGGGCTCGGGACAGACACGCCGACGGTCTGGAACGGTGCCCTGAAGTCCCCGACCCCAGAGAAGGAGACAGCTGACCTTGCCACTGATGGTACGCCCAGAGGGTCCAGAAAGGCCACTGTGGGTGCGAAGGCCACGTTTGTTGAGTGTGGTCCCTCCTATGTCTGGACCTGGATCTATGGGTAGAGGATGCCCTAGAGGAGCCCGAACGGACGGAGGAAGCATTCGAGTCCGAGGAATAATCTGACTCCGGTCAGGGTGGAGCCGATGAAGAAAGCGGGACAAACCTTGCCATTGACTCGGGCTTACCCGCATGAGCACGTCGTGGCCGGGGGACCCATGCCCTGTGTCGGAAGGCTTGCTGACAGTTGCGGCACCAGGGGACCCAGACCCGGTGCCAAGGGTTCTATGGCACCCAGTTGCGGTACCGGGGTGCCCAGGCCCGGTGCCGGTTGAGATGCTGCCCAAGGCTGCGGCACCGGGGTGCTCAGGCCCAGTGCAGGTTGAGTTGCGGCCAGCGGTTGCGGCACTGGGGTACTCAGGCCCGGTGCCTGATGAGACCACTGCGTCGATGCCGGTGCAGATGAAGGCACGGAGACAGACGCCGGCTCCTGGGCAACCTCCCATGGAGGAGAGAAAGGTCTGAGTGGACGCCACATGACTACTCAGATGCGGTACCGGCACTGCCAGGCGGGGAGCTGGCAAGGAGCTCAACTGTATCTCAGTTCACGCATGGCTGGAAACTCCCTGAGAGTGATGGCTCGGCAACGAGAAGGATGCCGGAGTAGCGATCGGTACTGACCCCACATGGGGTGGTCCCAATGCATAAGCCACTTTAGCATGCCGACCTGGGCCATGCTGGGGTGAAGCCGTAGCCAGTCGAGCCTCCGACGATGGTGACCTCGACCCTTCCGAGTCAACCGAGGATGGAGGGGAGGTCGTGAGGGGCGTCCCGCGTGGAAGCCAGTGCTGTTCCGGCGGCACCAGCTGAAACACTGTCTCCATGAGTAGCAGTTTCAGGCGGGAAACCCTTTCTTTTCTGGTACAGGGCTTAAAGGACTTGCAGATTTTACAGGCAATAGCCAGATGAGCCTCACCCAAGCACTTAAGACAGCTGTCATGTGGGTCGCCCCGGGCATAAACTTCCCGCAGTCAGCGCACATCTTGAAGCCTTGCGGCCCTGGCATTCCTTACCCCCAAGGGAGAAGGAACAAAGCAAAGAACCTAACTACCTAACTGTGAGAACTATTTACAAACGAATGTGAGAACGGGAACCATTAACTAACTAGTAGACTGGGAGATATGGAGACGCTCCAACAACCGTCGCTGCGGTAAGAAGGAACTGAGGTAGGGCAGCGCTGGCAGGGGTACTTATGCCCCGCCATGGCGGCGCCACTCCAGAGGGCGCTCTGCCGGCGCTACGGGTACCACTAGGGAAAACGCTCCGGAAGACGCGGTGCACACGGTGTGCACACCCACTTCGAATGGACATGAGCAACCACTCGAAGAAGAAGAAAGAACTAATATTGGGAACTAATAAATAATAGAAGAACTAGAGGACACCAAATGAAATTAATGGGTAGCAGGTTTAAAACTAATAAAAGAAAGTTCTTCTTCACACAGCGTGCAGTCAGCCTGTGGAACTCCTTGCCAGAGGAGGCTGTGAAGACTAGAACTATAACAGAGTTTAAAGAGAAGCTAGATAATTTCATGGAGGTTAGGTCCATAAAAGGCTATTAACCAGGGGATAGAATTGGTGTCCCTGGCCTGTTTGTCAGAGGCTGGTGAGGGATGGCAGGAGACAAATTGCTTCATCACTGTCTTCGGTCCACCCTCTCTGGGACACCTGGTGCTGGCCACTGTTGGCAGACAGGATACTGAGCTAGATGGAACTTTGGTCTGACCCTGTACGGCTGTTCTTATGTTCCCACCCACCTCTGTTTAATGTCCAAATTAGTATTACAGATAGTCTTTTAGGGAGAGAACTTTTATCATTTGTTTACTTCATCTCATGTTTGTGGGATGAATAAGTGGTCTTATTTTGGAGTATCAGGCAGACAGGGTTAATCTGATTGACTGCGAGGTCTTTCAGCCCAGCCTCTTTCCTTCACTCTGTTCTTGCCACATATTTAACAAAAATCAGGCCAAAGCAAAAGAGGACTTCGTTTCATTGTTAAAAAGTCTACGCTCATAAGCAGAGATATACGGGTTTAATGACTACATCACCTTAGATGATTTACATAAAGATTTTTAAAAAAACAAAACAAGTCATGAGACAGGAGGTGTTACATCTGAGAAACCTACTGACAATTTTTTCCTCTTCTATGTAGCCATTTTTATGGTACAGTAGTAGTTACTGAATATGTGAATAGGGGTAATCAAGAAATGCAAAAGCTAAAATACTTCTCTAAAGGAAACAAATGTATTTCTTGAGAGAATTAAGACGACAAATAGCCTTCCCTCCCCCACACACCCCATTTGTTAGTTTGTTTTTTGATTTTTTAAGCAAAATGATGAACTGGAAGGAGAGATGCAGGAGCAAGTTCTGTAGGTGAAGAATTAGCAGCTGTGCATTATGTTGCCGAAGGGTGTTCCCTATTGGTTTTAATTATCTACCTCTCTGCCAACCTGGCCTTTACCAAGCATGGGAGATTAGTTAAGATGTCCAACTGGCACGTTTGGATGCAGGCTGATGATTTGCTTGTCTGAACAAATGTCATCAACTGAAGCTGTAGTTTCTTCATTTGCAGGGCCTGTTCCTGAAGTTCTGATACTAATTCTCCTTCCTGATTTTCAGTTAAAAAAACACCACCACTATATATAAGATGTTTTTTAACTTTGGGGCATTGTAACTCTGTTACTACAAACTACAAGCACTGACACGTTATTACAAAACAACCCAAGACTTCCACCATCAAGTTCAATCCTCCTCCACAGGAATGGCACTGTTCTAGAGCAGAAGGTGGCTTCCATCAAACTAACCGCTATCGCTTGGGGAGGTGGTGTTCCAACAGCAATAGAAAAACACTTTCCATCAGTACAGGATGAGTCTACCCCATGAAGTTATATCAGAATGACTATGGTACCATAGGTACACTGGTACAGTTTCAGTAACAGACATTTACTTAGGCTACGTCTACGCTGCCACTTCACTACGCTGCAACTTTCTGGCTCAGGTGTGTAAAAAAAAAAAAAAAACATACCCCAGAGCACCATAAAACTCCAGTGTAAATAGGCTCCCAGCACTGCTAACTCCCCACTAATGGAGGTGGTTTACATAAAGCTCTAGAAAGACTCTCATCACTCCTGCCATGGCAACACCTTACACTTTAAAGTGCTGCTGTGGTTGCGCTTTAATTTTAGACATGTAGACAAAACCTTAGCTTCCAATTAGGATAGAAATAAAATATTCCAGCATGTCTACAGTATTATTTTGGGTTTTTTTAAAAACGGCACTCTCCATCACAACAAGGACACACAAAGCAACCTGGAATAAAGAACTACAATACTGCTTTTTGAGTGATTTTATCTCTTTATCCTTTTTCTCTTTATAGTTTTGAGGATAAAGGAAAGTAATAGAATAAAAGGTAACAGGCAGTCAGTACAGTGAGAAACTTTTAAAAAGTTACAAAGATTAATTTTAAACAGAAAATGTGTCATTTATTTGGGAGGAAAGGGAGACCAGAAAGAAATGATAGTGCCACTGCTCCAGGTTTCCTTCATAAGATGCCTCTTCTTATACATTTAATTTCTCTCTGTGGTTCATGGCCTTGGTAGGCTTGCTGCTACTGCTCTCGGGGCCTATATTCATTTTCTTTTCTTGAAGAGTCTCACTGCTGTGGTTGTGTCCTGCAGTAATGGGAAGAGATACCCAGTTTCTAGGCCTTAAACTGGAGCTTCCTGATTTAGTTACAGTTCACTTCTCTCTTTGTTTCCCCCATCTCTAACAGTTTTCTTATTGGAAGACAGACACTCCAATGACAAGTTCAATGGACGCTATTATAAAAACAGAACTCTGCTGTTGCTGCCTCTGCTCCTTTAATATGTTCTCCGGGCTACAGGAATGAGTGAACTATGATGCATGGCTTCCAAACAGTATTCACACTGAGTAGCTTACAAGACAATTTACATATTTCTGCCCTTCAAAGGGGAAAGAAGGGGCATCTTCTTCAGAAAAATAGATTTAAAATCACTGCATTTGGGGGCAATCTAGAACTTAATGGAAGTGGTATGCAAAAGCTGTGTACATTCACAAAACAGATCACTCCTACTGTTGCAGCTCTGTTCATGTGAAATCTTTGTGTTTGGCCTCATCCTGTTTAAAGCACCATACAGTGACCAAGAGCAAAAAGCTTAATTGCAAACCTCTTTCTGAATTGTGGAGCTTGTAGGATGAAACAATTTTGATCACGATGTTGTTGAACTCTATTCAAAGAGAGTTTACCAGCTGTTAATTACATAGTCTATATATTATATGGTATAAGAAGTAAAAGATCCAGTTTGACATTGATGGAAGAAATATTTTAATAAAATATGCATGGAGGAGAGAGCCATCAGTGACGTACCTAGCCTCTGTCAGAAGCTGGGAATGAAAGGCAGGGGAGGGAATCACTTGATGATCACATGTTCTGTTCCTCTGGGGCACCTGACATGAAGCATTGGCCACTATCAGAGGACAGGATACTGAGCTAGATGGACAGTCGGTCTGACCCACTATGGCCATTCTTATGTTAGTGACCCAAGGAATAAGATTATGCTAGCTACAAAAAGCAAATATTCAAATCCTTGACTTTGGACTTTCTTCTCTTTTAATAGATCTATGATGTTGACCATCATCAATTCATGCAAAACCCCCAAAAAGTGTCTCGGTTGCACTGCAATGTGAACACTCTCCAGGTTCTGTCGCCAAAAAGGGATTTGGGAGACAAAACTTGCCAGTGTAGACAAAGCCTTAAGAACTGACGGCAATAATCAGCATTTCAAAGACTAAAAGCTCCATCCTTCTTTTTATGCAATGAGCCACAAAGAAAAGGAGTAGCTGAGCTCCTGAACTGCTGCTCTGACACATTATTCCTTCTCAGAGCACAGGCATGTGGCAATTTAATTCCATGAGAGGAAGCAGACACCATAAAAAGGTGTGGCAGCCCAGGATGCAGGCAGACCTGATCACTCTTGTTTATCTTATTTGTGTTAACCAACTGTAAAATATTCATAATGAGGAAACAACTCCCATTATCAGTGCTTATTACGTATCTTCTCTTCCCCAGCCCACTATAAAAATCCTCCCTCTCTGCATTATTGCTTCATTTCTCAGGAAGTGAGACAGCTGTCAAGAAGTCTTATCCTTAGTTATCATATTTACCCTGACTCATTTTATCTTTGACACGAACAATCAGGCTACAGAACAATAAGAGGACCTAAGCTGCAGAATCTACATACATACATAGCAGCTGACACAAACACACAAAAATGTGATGTGCCTGTGAGTGTTTGGTTATTACAGAGCAAGCTGATCCAGGACTGTAATACAAGTTGAACCTCTCTCATCCGGGACTCTCTGGTTCGACAACATCCGTGGCCCAGCAACACCACAGAGCCCCAGCCACAGAGGCTGAGAGTGGCTGGGAGCAGAGTCCGTCTGGTCATCAGCAGCCTGCAGGGCCAGTGGCCTGATGGTAGTGAGTCAAAGGAGAGGCTGTCATCCCACGAGGACGGGGTCAGGGAGCCCCTGGAACAGGAGCAGCAGTGGCCCTACACGGGGCAATGGAACCCCAGGAGCAGCTGCTACCCTGCATGGGGCTGGGAGCAGAGCCCCATGAGTAGGCTGGGGGGAGCAGAGCCAGGCAGGTGGGCCAGAGGAGAGGTCAGGCCTCTGGGTTCTCCCGGAACAGCAGCCAGGAGGCCTGACCTCCCCTGGCCCAGCAAATTTCCTTGTTTGGGACCACTCAGGTCCCAGACAAAGGATGTTCAACCTGTACTTTTCATGAAACAGGGAAAGATGGGGCAGGAGTGTCTTGGGGGGTGGGAGGGTCACACACAAAAAATCTGAAATGAATATTTTGGGGCGGAAGGGGGAGGAATCCCAGCAGAAATGACAATCACAAGCTAAAGGATACCTCTGACTCTTCAGAAGACAAAATGTTCACATGCACACACACAAGTATGTATTATCCATGACAAAAGATGTCACACAGAAGTAACATGACTTCTCTGAAGATAATCTGAAAACCCACATGAGCAGCTATGAAATGAATGTCATTAAAATTTTACTATTATGGATTTAGATTTGTCACTCTGGCAAATCAATTTAAGTTATTGTTTATGTCATTTTAATAGTCTCATATTACATACATTAAGTACAATTTTAAAAAGTAGTAAAACATTAGAAGACATTTAAAGAAAACTTTCTTTGTAATAAACTGGAAAATACCAATTAAACAAGACATAGATAATAGCTGAATTCAACCAGCACTCCTTGCCACAAATATATGGAATGTTTGGATAACGTATTAAATTCACTCAGAGCCCATGCCACCGAACATAAAAACAGCTTTCCCATAAATTGACTCATCTGAAAGCAGTATGTCAAATTTTCACACTTACTGGAAGAACAGAATACAAGTGCAGCAAATCATCTCCACTTCATATTGTGAGATGACAAGAAATACATCTCCTATAGCAGAAACAACTTCCATCAAGGCAATAGGTTCTGATGGTAGAAAACCTGTACTTGTTAAGTTTATCTGCAGTTCCTAAGTGGTTACCATGTCAAGAAAGAAGAAAATTTAGTTGAGAAGATAATCCCTGCACATGGGACTGAAAGCTAAAATATAAGTGGAAAGTGCATAAGCAGAGAAAGGCCTTTGTTGAAAGATTCCCTCTTTGCTCAATTTCAGCAAGCATTCCAAAATAAGACTAGACCTAAACAGATGACTCAGGAATAGATAAAAGAATAGCTATTAGAGGGTGTGGCTGGCCAATTTTCTAAGTGGGAGTTTCTGTACAACATTGTTTTGAAGATTACTTATTTAAATATGATGTGCATCATATGATGGAGACAAGGCTCTTACAAGCTGACTAGTACTCAAAAACATTTCTAAAAACTGAATAAACCATTCCATCTAATCAGCTCTGATTATAGTTACATCAAAAGACCAAAAGTAACAGCAAAAGACGAAAAGGGGAGCAGGTCGGGGGTAGGCGGGAGAATCACATCTCTATACAGTAGTACAGGCCGAGCCAAAGAGTTTGCGGGGCCCAAGGCAAGACACTGGGAGTGGGGCCCCGGGCCTGGCTGGTGAATGGTGAATACTCAGCAGTGTGGGCCCAAGGCATTTGCCGTGCTTAACTTCCCCTAGGGCTGGGCCTGTAGTAGTATGCCACAGTCAGGAACTTCAAAAAGGCATCAAAAAATTAAAGCAACCAGCAACCAGCTTACCACACTCCTTCCTGTGACATAATCAAGCACTACAAATATATGGCTGAATAAGTCTTATTTTCCCAGAAAGGCTGCATATTTCAAATAGTCAGGTTGGGTATCCAAAGCAAAACAATAAGCTCACTTGTTTAACTGTAACCCTCGCCCACTCATCCTTCCGCAGGAGCTGGCAACATTTCTGCAACCCCTTCACATGAACAAGGGTATTTCCAACAAATGACACAGAAGTGATTTGCTACTTGAACAGCTATTCTAGGACCAAAGTAGGTCCCTAACAAAACCATACAGATAGTAGAAAAAAATTGTTCAGCCCATAGTAGAAGCAGCATAACCCTTCTGGATGTGAGCTACACATTTCACACTATTGGAAATACCACAAAAAGCAGAGCACTGTAATAGTAATGTAGAAAAGCTGGATTCAGAAGAATCTACATGCTGATTTCAGATATTGAGCTTCCACCTACAGTAAAACAATACAATCACCACACTTTTTTCTATTATGAATAATGCTGACCCAACAATAAGTAAATTTCAAATGATGTAGCCATAACCAAAAATTACTTAAGAACAAACAGGATACAGACAATGAAGATACATAATTAGTTATGATGCAACCAACCAGGACAGCTGACTGTACCTGGAATATCTTTAAGCGCAATTTTGGATGAATTTTAAGTGAATGGGAAGCAGTCGTTGAAAGCATTCCATAATGTGTACTGATTACTCAACTTTCTTAAACTGGCTGAATTTTGTGTAGTATTTTACAAAGCACACTGATAAGTTACACAGCACAAACTTTTTAAAAACATGTTTATTTACATGCAAACACACAGAGCAAGCATTCAATATATACGTACACATCAAACACTGCACTTCCTCATCCCCGGCCCCACCCGAGAGCCCACATCCCCAACCACAGTCCACCTCCCTCCCTTCCTCCCCCACACTCCAACTCCCTACACCAGCCCAGAGCTCTTTTCTGTGCACTGAACTCCTCATTTCTGGTCCTACCTGCAGCCCACAACCCCTGCTAAATCCTGAACCCTACTTCCCTAGCCTAGTTAAAGTGAGAGAGGGTCAGGGAGAGCATACAATGTAGGGAGGGGGATGGAGCAAGGAGAGGTCAGGGGTAAGGGAGCATGTCATAAGTGTTCAGTTTGTTGTGACTAGAAAGCTGAAAACCCTGCTAACCTCCAGTGTGTAGATTTACACCTGGAATCCAAAGAGCAGCAGGGCACCCAATGGATAGTGGGGAACCCAGATGGTAGCTGCCCAGCTTAAAGCAAAGACCTGGAAGCAGCCCCTCTGGGGAACTGGCTTTCTTGTCAATTTCATGGTTCTATAAGGCCTATGCCTCTTGCAGAAATGGGGTTACATTGGAATAATAGGGTAATGGTTCCCAATCTTTTTTACACCATGGATCGGCAAACCCATTCACAAACTTTCAGCAGACCAGTAACATTGTACCTGCATAAAATGTTACCATAACTGATTGCGTGTTACTATTATTGCTAGATCAGATTGATTTTTTTAAAGAAATTTTGGAAATATTTGCAGATGTATTTTCTTTGTTATATGGACTTTTCTTAGGTAAAAGCATGTTCAAATGTCATTTGGAATCCTTTCAGACAGACATCTTGTACAAAAAAACACCCAAACCAACAACGAAGACAAGTTGTACAAGGCACCTTATTAGTGGCCTAAGATTCCTCTTTCATGGTGGCCTGTGTGTCTCGACCTTCACGAAGCACTGCGAGGGCCGCTACTGGGAGTGCGATCTGCTTAGAACAGGGTATTGAAGGGGTGAGAGTCCTCAGGAAAGAATATGGGCTGTAGCTGTAATGTTGGCAGGGGCAAGCCTCACCTACCCTTCACCCCCCTGTGCAAACCACAACAACGGTCATGGAAGCAGCAGCAATAGCCCTCTTGGTTTCCTTTCTACCTATGGACAAATGTCACTAGAACTGGTACCGGGCAGTGGTCCCACTCCCACCGTGCCTCTGGATGCTTCACTGAGCTTACTGTAACCCAGCAAGGGGTTCCCCTTGCTGATCTGATCCACCTTGCTACAGGCTGGTATCTCACCTTCCTGCACTGACTCAGCCAGAAGCTCGAGTCATCCTCAGATAAAGGTTTAAAGCTCCTGAGAGCAGGGCTGCTGCCTTGAATGGCTCAGCCCAGTGGGTGTTCTCAGTTCCAAGAATGTGCATGGAACATGCTGTGTCACCGGCCCTTGCTGCTTTATTATTGCACCATGGACCAGTGCACATCTAGTTCTCTACCTGTTCTCCCATAAAGTGTGTTCCCCATCACTGGTCAGAGGGCCTCCTGCTTTACTGTGGCTGGCCCAAGAATGTGACTGTGTCCTTCCGCCCGGCACTGGCTGCATTTCACACGTATACATAGTCACAGTTCTCCCACCGTGCGTTCTCTCCTCCCTCCCCAAGCACATCTCGCGCCATCACAGGTAGAGGCGGGTGCGAGCCCTGGTAGGGCTGCCATCTTATCTGGGTGGGGGGGGGGGGGTGGAGGAGGAAGGGAAGTGACTCCTGCTCTGCCTCAGCTCCAGCGCCACTGCCAGGCAAAATCATCCACCACAGCTGCTAGAGCTGGACTGCCGCAAAGAGGTGGTTCAGCTCCAGCAGCTGCCTCAAGCCTGGCGGTCAGCAGTTCCGGTCCACAGACTGGCAGTTGAGAACTGTTGCAGTAGGGCACTTAACACTGATAGGAGCAAGGCCATAATGCAGACACTGACATAAGCTGCCTTATGATGACTTCACTCTGTAGCGTAGACCAAACCTAACAGCTGAGAAACTAAAATATATTTATTTGGGTAAAAAAGCTAGCCTAGCAGATAGCCCATTGGGCTGGAACTCAAGAGGCCCGAGCTCAGTTACCAATTCAGGCACAGTTCTTGGCCAAATCACTTAATCATACTGTGCCTCAGTTCCCCCCATCACATAGGTGGGAATAATACTTGCTTCCCTTGTTAGAGTGTTGGGAAGATCCATCAATTATTGGATCTGAACTTCCAACACTCCGGTCATCTGAAGAAGTTGGTTGTGCCCACAAAAGCTCATGACACCATCTACATGTTTTGTTAGTCTTTAAGATGCTACTAGACTATTTGTTGTTTAAGTTTTTCCTGTTACAGACTAACTCAGCTACCCCTCTGAAACCCATCAATGATTGTGAGGCATTCGTACTATAGTACCGAGGGCCTTCCAAGTAGATAGGCCCAAATATCTGAACTTCCTTCTAGCTGTACAGATGTTACAGGTGTTTTTATAATGAAATACCAGAGATATTTCACCATAACATAATTATAATGAAAATAACCTTAATCAGTTTTACAAAAAATGGATAGTTTACATAATGTTTACCTCACTGCTCTTGTTGTGTTTCATGTAATACGCTGACCAAGAAGCTGCAAGATATGTGAAAACATCAACCTGTTATTAAAGACTGGTCCAAAGTGTTTGTTTATTTTACTTTTCAAACTAAAGCGTCTCAAATTTAAGACATATCTCTGTATCAAAGTTTGTACAAGCACTTGCATAATCCTGATTGTGGCCTTTGGGTATTACAGATTGAACCTCTCTAGTCCAGCACCCTCGGGACCTGACCAGTGCCCATCCAGAGATTTTAAGCCAGACCACAGGAGGTCAATATTGTGTAGCAGCATTAAAGACACTTTGACTGCATAGTAGGCTCTTAGAAGACATTTAGAGATCAATTAGAACTAAACAACAGCACAGAACACTGAGAACCAGGACTGGTGGCTATATCAAACATTCTGATACCATGGGAAATTTGGCCACACCAATGATAAGCGGGCATTCAGCTAACTAGAATCATGCCAGATCATGGATGTTGCTGCATTAGAGGGGTTCAATATGTACAGCAATATAAAAATATTAAAAAGCAGAAGCTATTTTAACAAATATTGTTTAGTCACTCATTTTAAATCAACTATCTTAATGGAAGCAAGACCCAATAATTTAGAGCTAGATATTTATCATAATCATCGTTACTCATCTTTTCACTCATTTTTCACTTAATATCCAAGAAAGTTCAACGTTGCAACCCCAAATGGGAACATATACATGTGGAATTTCTGCAGGGACATTTTTATTTTCTACCCTACTGAACCACATTCATCCACCAGATAGCCCTTCTGGGCACTGAGTAAGCCTGTCAAAAGCATATTTATTAGCCAATTAGAGATAGTAAGTTTTAATATGTGAAAAAAATCTGACAAAACTGACATCTACATAGCTTCAACTATTAGACAAGAAGATTTCCAACTCTAGGTCACCAGTTCAAATTCAGTCCAGAGCATTAGTGACTTGCAGCTGTCAAGCATCCAACAGCCATTTAGAATCACAGAAAGAGTTCAGATATTAAGTTTCACTTTCATAATATAAAATTGCTGAAGATTTAGAGTTAACATTTAATTTAAAAAAATAAACTACTGAATGACGCCTATGCAACATGAATGTCAGGACTGGACAAAGCTAAACATACTTTGGCCAATAAACATACTTTCCTGTAAAGCTTTCTAGGTATGGGTCTTTGACCTAAGTATGTGTAGGGGAGCCTGGACAACCACCTCTTGACCAGAACAACATCATCTGCATTGTCCAGCCCTGCCTTAACCGGACTAACAATGGCTGCCTTGACCAAAGTGCGGCTTCTAACAAAGCAAACCAGGCCTGATTCAAGTCTCATGCATGAAAGCATGTAGGCCAGGCTAAGGAGGGAATGCCTTAAACAATAGTGTGTAGGGAGTATTGGTATAGTGAAACCATACCAAGAACATTGGGAGTAACTGGTATGTAACTGGTACTGGTACGTAACATTTCTAATAAGTGAAAATCACCGATGCAGCCACAGACGTGTCCATCAAGTATAGCATAGTTTGAATAGCAGGCGGTATCCCAAATAAGGGCATATACAATACGTAAACAATTGGTAGATTTTACTAGAACTACCAAGTCTCACTTCGATTATCTTTTCTACACCTACTTTTATAGCAGTGGAAGGAATTGGGTAAAGAGTACCCACTACCTTACTCGCTGCAACTAGAAACTGTGCTTGTTCCTACCGACCAATACATTGTGGATGCCTCTGCCCGTGGAGAAACAACAAGGCTATTACCTCCTCTCTGATAATCATCTGACAATCGTAAGGTCTTAGTGGTGGAACAATGTGTGATTTATAGAAATAAGTACATGTATATCCCTATCCTTAAAATTACGTATCTTGTGTATTTGTCCTAGATGTTATATTATTATCTGTGCTACCTATCCTGTGTACTGAAATAGATCTGTGTAATCTTGCACTGCTCTCCTTTACTACTCTGTACATAATAAAGTTAACAAGAGCCTACCTGAGGTGTTTTTTACTGGCTCCTCTCATATCCAAAAGCCGAACCACATGACAGGAATTTCCATCAACTACTCAACTAGTCGATAGGCACTTCCGCATTCCTCCCGCTGGGGCTCTTGTACATTTTAAAGGAGGAATGCGGAACTCCGCACGCAGCCCCAGGCTCCATGCTGTGCTGCCACTTTGAAATGCCTCATGGAGCCAGGCTGGGAGTCCCCCGCTGATCCTGGGCTCCAGTGCAGCTTTTCTGCAGAACCTGGGATCAGCTGTGTACTCCCAGAACCCAGGGTCAGCTGAGCCCCAGATCAGCTGTGCAATGCTGCTGCTTTCATGTCCCTTCCACACCCGCCTTTGCTGCCACTGACAGAGGCAGCAAGAGGGGGCATCAACTAGTCGACTGACTAGCCGATAAGCATTTGATTATCAAATAATCGACTAGTCGTTAACATACCTACTTTGACCACTTTTTCTTTTTACTAATCTCACAACCAAAATGCTGTATCACTAATATAGTGTACCTCCTTACAAACATCTATATTTCTTCTTCCGCAGTTAGATTGCAGATGAGGACTTTGAGATGTAATTTTCCTTTATCTACACCACAGATGTGATTATTTTACTTTTTTGAGATTCATTTAGTATCAAGTACTCTGTCATTGTACTCATACCTAGAATGGTTCTGATTTCCAAAAGGAAAGTAGTAAAACAAAGTTAGTGGAATTAAATCATTTTGCTAGGATATTAATTTCAAGAACCATTTGTGTGCATGGAATTTACATCCCAGAAAGAAGGGAAGTTCTCAGTCACTGAGAAATCTACACTCTAAACATATACTAAAAGTTATAACTGATCATGGAGACAGGGGAGAAGATGAAATAAGATAAAAGCGGAGCCAAAAGAGACACCATAATAATCAAAGCATTATTTACAATAATTACACCAGTTACTGTGATTCAGTTTAAATACAACATAAACAAAGCTATGTTTACCTTACAGCCATACAGACTCAGTCAATACACCACTAACAGCAGCATAATCAGTCCTTCCCATTTATCTTCCACTTACTTGAAGCACTGCCGGTCAGCCAACCAGAACCAACACTTTCCATCAAAGTATAGCTAATCTACCAGAAGCTAGGGCGAAGGAGTCTCTGGCTGCCTGTGTAATGCAACAATGCTCAGAGTAAACCAGCAGCTAGATTTATATTATGAAGAATAATGTGTGCGTAAACCAAGCGAGCAGGTAAAGTTTATATCAGACAGCTGCAGACCCACCTAGTAATTAGCAATGGATTCACTTTCAAGGAGGTTTTAGGCACAGGCGCAACTAAAAATGTAGGGAGGGAAAACTAAACAAAGGAACTGGTCACAAGGTGACAGGTTGCTTTTTAGGGGCTTACTGGATTTCAAGATTTATTGGACTATAGGAATTTACTCAGCAATCCACTCAGCTGATCCTAGCCCAGAGAATGCTGACAGTTAAAGTTGTTTCACCTCAAACTCTGCCTACAACTTGTGTGACAGAGAGATAAGGAAACAGAAGAATTCTTGTTGGTATTGCTTTCAGTTAGAAGCCAACATTTATGGGCTTTGCATTTCTTTAACCAAAACAAAAGAAATTAGATGTTTAGGCTGCTGTAGGAAACACTGTCTGATAAAAATGGTGAGAATATCTGTGATTTTGGCTACCAAGTTTGCCAATGTTCTTGCCCACTTTTCCTGCTTAGATGTTTTCTTCTGCTAACCTTTTTTCCACTGTCATTGATTGACACTTAGTTGTCATATTAAAAGAAACTAGTAGTAGCAGTACTAGTATGTAATAGATTAAATAATACAGACAGAATATAACATTATAACCAGTTTAACACTTCCCTCCTGATTTGTTTTTTTTTTTTTTCTGAAGGACAATGTTACCGTGTGCCCATATCAGAACTCCCTACTGAAAGAGGAGGCTAGGCTCTTGCCACTAGCTGCTGCTAACTTAATCAACCTATAGTGGATGTACTGTCAAACTATGCAGAGTTTTGTTTACAAATGAGAAACTGTCCATTGTTTTTTAATTAAATGTGCAAATCTCCAATTAACAAAATGCAACCATGGCAAGTTAATACCATATTTCATCATGGGACAAGTCAGCTATTTTTGTAGGATTCTTAGAGGTTTTCCTTTTTTCTCTAAGCAAAGTGACCAGTTCATTGTGCACAAACACATTCACTGCTAGAAAGCCATGTCTTCAACACGACTGCCATGCCTGCATTTCAGGTATTAGCTATGTCAGAATTAATTACCACAAAGCTTGACAAGATCCTTCACATCATTCAATGTACTTGTAAAGGCCCTGGAAAAGGGCACAGTAACAGATCCTGTGCAGGTCAGCAAGGCCTGTACTTCTGCTGACAAGCCTTTCAATAAATCGCTGCCCCATAATCACTGGCTAGCAGGCCACTAAGTATACTGTCAAGTTTTCAGTTACCTGAGATGCACAAAAACTAAAATGTCAGCTTTATGACTAAATGTTTCATTTGAAAAATTCCATGAGCATCATCTCATTAAGATGGCACTGTGTATGTAACCCTGAACAATAGATTAGCTTGACATGGTATTTGCTTCTTACTATTCTACTAAGCTTTACATTTAATTAAATAACCATATTTAACAACAGCTGCATATCAAGAAAGTGGCATCTCCAGATTGATAGTTTTTTCATTAGTAACCTACTTCCCATCCTTTTTCCAGTCCCCAAGCTTTTCCATGGATGCAAATGTGTGAAACAATCATTGACTTGCATGGACTGACATTGCACTGAGTACGGTAGCTATTTTCCAAAAAACATTGTTTTGTTACCTATTATAACATCTCATTGGCAGTTATGGTCCTGAGCAACTAAGCTCTAGAGATGAGATTTCTAAGTAAAAAGGAGGAGACAAACAGGTTATTCTGATAAAATGTCTTTCCTTCTTTATTCCTGAAGAAAGTGCATTGTTGTGATTAATATGGTGTCTTCCTTTCACATGCTCTTATGATTTCATGGTTTTTTACATTTCCCATAAAAATTGTGTTCAATATTAGAACTTTATATCTGCAATTATAGAAATTCTAGCTTCATAAGCTTAACTTGAGCTTGAAGTTCAAAATATGGATTTGTGAAGACAATAAGAGGTAGGACTTGGTTGGTCTTTGATATTTTGAAGAGGACCCACAGAGATCATCTTTCCAAAAGAGCTCCAATGTATTATTGAGATCTTAAATTGGCCTGATGTTTTTCTCTATTAATTTGGAATATATCTGAAATATAGTAAATTCCTTTTTTAAAATTTGCCATTAAAAATGAAAGCTATAGAATACTGTATTTAATATATATTTCAATGAAGTTTTTAGTATGTATTCCCAAACTAAAAAAAAAAAAAAAAAAGTACGGACCTGTTAACAGAGCACAAGTATAAAATATTAACACTATAAAAACACTTAAGTTTCAGTCAGTCTCCCTTTCATGAAAAACAGAAGCAAATTCTTTATTCCAGATTTAAACTGCTGGATCTTTGTGGATGATCAACAAGTTGCTAGACTGTGACTGTGCTGAAATACAGTCCAACATATTTACATATTGCAAAATGCTACCCTGTAAGTCAATTATACAAAAAACTTCTTCCATCCAACTATAAAAAGTTACCTTAAGTAAAATATAGATATATATCCCTTCAATCTGCCACTGAAAATATATTTGCCTGTGACAGACATTTTAAAGGTTAGAGTTTGCACATTCATCCAATTAAGAAGGCAGAATCAGAATGTGGTTCAGGGTAAAGTACATTAGTATGTCTGACTGGCAAAATTCCACTATAAACCAGAATGGTTAGAATACTTATGGGAGAGGGGTCCCAGCTCTACTTGTGCTACAATCAGCTCACCTCCCCAGATGGAGAGAAGCTAGGAGGCAAGCTAAATTAAACCTTTGGAGGAAGATCAGAGAAGGCTGTGAAGAACCAGATATAAGAGGCAGCCATAGGTTTTCTCCAAAAGGAGAAGACAGGCTCCAAGAAGCCCTGGATAATAAAGGCAAGCAAGAACGCCAAAGACAAGATAGAAGAGGCTCAGCAGAGAAACTGAACAGAGTATGCTGACGAATGTCTGAAATTTAAGAAAACAGACTGTCAAAGTCTGTTTGATAATACTGGGGAGACATATGTGCTTCATATTTACTAAGGACAATGGTATTCTAGGAACCAGGCTGGAAGGCCACAACACAGGCTGGCAGGCAATGCCAGTTAAGGTGACTTCAGGAAACATCTGAGCCAAAAGTTTTGTATTCCTTTTGAACTTTATATCAATAAACAAAGACCCAAGAAAGGGTGTTGCCACTGCATACCTGAAAGTCTTTGTTGGGTTACTAAGGAAGGGAAACTGAGGCAACATGTGTGAACTGAGACCAGAGAAAGGTGGCACAGCAAACACTGGGATATATGCTATATTCTTATACATGTAGAAGGGGAGGAAAACTCTTACAGAATTATAATTCTATAATTTAAAAGTCATTAATAGAAAGAGCTGGAACAGCAGTTCTGTTACCATTAATATTCACAGGCTTCCTTGCTTCAGCTACAATAAGCACACCTGAGCTGGGGAAGGGAAACTTTCATAACCAAGATATTAGGGATGTGAAGGACTAGTTGACTATCTGATAAGCAAATGCTTATCGGATTGCCAACATGCTGGTCGACTAGTTGCGCCCCCTCCCTTGCTGCCTCTTTCAGAAAGAGACAGTGAGGAGGCGGGGGGTAAAGAGGAGGAGGTACTTCAAAGCATCAGTGCTGTCTGAAGCATGGGGCCAGACCCCAGGCTCCACGCAGTGCTGCCACATTGAAGTGCCACATGCAGCCTGGGGCCAGCTGAGGTGTCCACAGACTGCACGTGGCATTTCAAAGCAGCTGCACCACAGGGAGCCCAGAATCAGCTGGGGACTCCCCCACTGATCCTGGGATGCACGTGGCACTGCCGCTTTGAAAAGCCACAGAGAGCATGGCGTCAGGCTCCTTGCAGCTTTTCAAAGTGGCAGTGCTGCGTGGAGCCCAGGATCAGCTGGGGACTCCCTTGTTGACCCGTGGCTCCGTGCAGTGCTGCTGCTCTGAAATGCTGTGGGGAGCCCAGCATCAGGCTGCACTCAGCATTTCAAAGCAGCAGTGCCGCATGGAGCCCAGGATAAACAGGAGTCACCAACTGAACCCAGGCTCCCTGTGGCGCTGCCATTTGGAAATGTCGCATGCAGCCTGAGGACACCCCATCTGGCCCCAGGCCGCAAGCAGTGTTTCAAAGTTGGCAGCAAATGAAACGACTATTCGATTAGTAAATCGATATTTAACATCCTCATCAGATATATGGAAAAGGCATACATGTTTAAGGCATAGGAAAGTAATGTATGCATCTGGGGGGAAAAAAGACTGATGTGGGTAGGATCTAACTGAAACACAACATTCTGAAAATTCTGCTGTGCATCTTTAAGTTGTTTCTTTTAAATTTTTGCCTAAGGTCATTTTCTCACTTGCATGATTGCAGTCTTTTTGGACTAAGGGGAAAAAAAACCTATTCACTTTCTTCTCACCAACATCCAGTGTTTACTTACGTGCCAAGCAACTTGATATGACTGTGTTATCTTTATCTATGAAAAAACAATTTGTATGTATACAAAGTGCCATATATACAAACACCAAAGTTTGTATTGTTTCTACAATACAAATAAAAGCTAATAATTAAGGGAGAGAACTTTTAAAAAGCTTACTTTTGAAGTACAGACACAGAAACTGTTAAAAAAGTTATTATACAGAAAAAGCTCATTTACAGAATGCACCAGTGCCTAGTGTCACAAATAGCTGGCCTGTGCACAATTTAAAGGACACTTTAGAAAATATGTTGGAAGTAAGAAAAGGGAAAAGAAAATAAGGCAGACAAATGATAGTGCAAATGTAACCACCACCAAGGCGGATTTGAACCTAGGAAGCTGACTCTAGGAGCCTCTACCCTCTGAGCTAAAAGCCAGCTCGCTCCCAACCCATGCTGTAGAGGTCTCTTGATCTTAACTGTTGCAGTGGTCTAGGTGCCTCTTGCAGTACTCAGTAACCACACCTAGGTGTGTGGGTTACACAAAGCCATTCAAAAATCTTAAACATGAAGGAGAACTTTGCAATCAATAAGCACTTGGAATATGGGCTCCTGCAATCAAGATGCAATAACCTAGCCATAACTAAACAAGCACATACAGTAGTAAAAAACTGGATACAGGCAGTCCCCGGGTTACGTACAAGATAGGGACTGTAGGTTTGTTCTTAAGTTGAATCTGTATGTAAGTCGGAACTGGCGTCCAGATTCAGCCGCTGCTGAAACTGACCGCCAGTTCTGACTTACATACAGATTCAACTTAAGAACCCCAAGCTTCCCCAAGTCAGCTGCTGCTGAAACTGATCAGCGCTGATTCCAGGAAGCCTGGGGCAGAGCAACTCTGCCTCGGGCTTCCTGTAGTCAGCGCTGGTCAGTTTCAGCAGCGGCTGACTTGGGGACGCCTGGGGCAGAGCAGCTGGGGTGCTGCTGGGTTGCTCCAGTAGCACCGCTCCTCCGCGCTACTGGACCAACCCAGCAGCACTCCAGCTGCTCTGCCCCAGGCGTCCTGATTCAGCCACTGCTGCAACTGACCAGCAGCGGCTGAATCAGGACCTGGGGCAGAGCAGCTGGGGTGCTGCCGGGTTGGTCCAGTAGTGCCCAGAGCGGGCGCTGCAGGACCAATCCGCAGCGCCCTAGCTGCTCTGCTCCAGGGTCCAAAACAAAAGCCTGGTCTGCTGGAGGGGGGGGGGGGGGGGGGGCACACTAGCCACGCCCCCCCCCCAGCAGACCAGGGACACGGGGAGCAGAGCCGCAGCGGCAGCGGGGTGCCGCGCCTCTGAGGCTTTGCTCTGGCAAAGTCTCAGAGGCGCGGGACCCCTCCCCCCCCCGCGGCTGCGGCTTGAGTCCCGGTGCCTGTGGTCTGCTGGGGACCGTCCCCAGCAGACCACAGGCACCGGGACTCAAGCGGCAGCAGCGGCGGTTCCCCGCGCTTCTGAGGCTTTGCTCTGGCAAAGCCTCAGAAGCGCAGGAACCCGCCCAGTGCCTCTGGTCTGCTGGAGACGGTCTCCAGCAGACCAGGGGCACTGGAGCAGCTTACGAACGGGGCTCTCTCACCCCGAAGCTCGCAGGTAGCAATCCGCTACCTCGACCTCCGGGGCGAGAAAACCCCGTTCGTAAGTGCGGATCCGACATAAGTCAGATCCGTGTAAGTCGGGGACTGCCTGTATAAATAAAAAACTCAGACACTGTATATAAAACCGCAACCACATCATGCCTACACTTTTAATATTAGAACAAATATTGTCAAACAAATTGCCCAGGAAATGTTACTCAATGTTACAATACCACATTAAGAATTTTTAGTTGGGTATACTTTCATAAATTTGTAAGGCACTTTTGTATTTGTTGTTTCCTGATGATTACATATAGATTATACAAATATCTGTACAGGCAGTCCCCGAGTTACGCGGATCCGACTTATGTCGGATCCACAGTTACGAACGGGGATTTTCTCGCCCCGGAGGACTGGAGCGGCGGGACGCCTGGTCCCGCCGCCCGCCTCCTCTGGGGCGAGAAAAGCTGCTCCCTGTCTCCCTGGTCTGCTGGGGGAGCCAGCAGACCAGGGAGACACTGAGCAAAGCGGCGAAGGACCCGGGGCCAGACCCGCGGCGCTTCCAGCTGATCTGGAATCAGGACTCCTGGGGCAGAGCAGCTGGGGTGCTTCCAGATCAGCACCGCGGGTCCGGCCCAGGTCCTCCGCCGCTTTGCTCCTTGTCTCCCTGGTCTGCAGACCAGGGAGACGCTGAGCGAAGCGGCGGAAGACCCGGGCCGGACCAGTGGCGCTTCCAGATCAGCGCCGCGGATCTGGCCCGGGTCCTCCGCCGCTTTGCTCCGCGTCTCCCTGGTCTGATGGGGGGGGAGGAACGCAGCTAGTGCCCCCCCCCAGCAGACCAGGGAGACGTGGAGCAAAGCCCGGGGCCTGTGGTAGAGCAGGTGGGGTGCTGCCGGTTGGTCCCGCAGCACCGCTCCTTGGCGCTACTGGACCAACCCGGCAGCACCCCAGCTGATCTGCCCCAGGAGTCCTGATTCAGCCGCTGCTGATCAGTTTCAGCAGCGGCTGAATCAGGACTCCTGGGGCAGAGCAGCTGGGGTGCTGCTGGGTTGGTCCAGTAGCGCCGTGGAGCGGCCGCGCTACTGGACCAACCCAGCAGCACCTCAGCTGCTCTGCCCCAGGCGTCCCCAAGTCAGCCGCTGCTGAAACTGACCAGCGGCTGACTAGAGGAAGCCCGAGGCAGAGTTGCTCTGCCCCGGGCTTCCTGGAATCAGCTGCTGATCAGTTTCAGCAGCAGCTGACTTGGGGACGCCTGGGGTTCTTAAGTTGAATCTGTATGTAAGTCGGAACTGGTGTCCAGATTCAGCCGCTATTGAAACTGATCAGTTTCAGCAGCTGCTGAATCTAGATGCCAGTTCCGACTTACATACAGATTCAACTTAAGAACAAACCTACAGTCCCTATCCTGTATGTAACCCGGGGACTGCCTGTACAATGGAAATGATAGCTATTCTTCCTACTGACAGTTCCAAGGAAGAATTGTAGGCAGAATAGATATGGTCCTAAAATTAATTGCCAAGGGATTTGGCAATGAAAAAGTAAACAGATTCTGGGCAGCTATTACTGATCTAACGCAACAGTCAGCTAATGCTCCGATAAATAAGATTTAAGCCACACCTAACAATCTCATTTCAAATCCTGAAGTATAACTCATAACTACACGACTTGAGGATCTGACTCTGTAAAGTTCACAAGAAATAAAGCAAAAAGAGGGCCACATACACTCTGAATTCCCAGTGGACCCCAAAGAGGCCATTCTTTGGGGGGGTCTGACTTCTTCCCTCTCATTCTTTGACATTTAAACAAGAGGACAACAAAGACAGGGGCTATCTAATCTTTTTGACAGAGACCCTTGCTTCTTCCCCCAAAATACATCTGTGGACAGGGGAGTTAGAGCCATGATGGCAGCAGCAAGAACTCCCAACACAGGGTTTCCACAGAAAGGGCTCTAGGCTCCCAAGATCCCACTTGAAAACGCTATAGAATCTGCCCCCAAACTACATGAATTAGGACAGTGGTTCTCAAACGTTTCGGCATTATGCCCCCTTTTTGATGTTTGAGAAACCCTCACACCTCACCCCAAAATTGCAGCAAAACTTGTTGGAAAAAAAGGGGGGGGGGAGCGGAAGAACTGACCAGGGCTGAAAAACAGTCCGGGCCAGTGTAAAAAAAGGGTGCCAGTACACCAGGGGAAAAGTAGTTGGTCTTTTAAGAGCAGAACAGTCACTGCCCTTTTACGGTGGCCATTTTGAAGTTTGCCCAGGACACTCTATCCTCCCTCCGCTCCAGCCAGTCCGAGCAGCACATGTTCCGGCGGACGCCCAAGCCAGGAAAAACAGAAAATACCGGACAGTTCACATGGTATTTTCTGAATTTTTTTACCGGACAGTCAGGGTTCTTTCTTGGGGGAGGGAACTGACTGGGGAGTGGGAGGCTGGGTTGCCTCGTGCCCCCCTGGAATTTCTTCATGCCCCCCAGGGGGCATGCCCCCCAGTTTGGGAACCTATGAATTAGAAGGTTCCTAGAAAGAAGATGGCAAGGTTTCAGAAATCACCACCTTCTTTCCAGAAACCTCATCATTCTTCATAGCTGATGTGAACTATCGCATGGTTATTATCACTGCTTATATTGATCTACATGGTGATACACAGTTCGTATTAGGAATTTCTATGGTTCTCATTACCATTTTTAAAACCAACTTATAAGACAAATTTAAAGTCATATTAAATGTGCATTTAATTCCTTAAGTCACAAGAAACTGTAGTGATACTTGCTTATTTTGAAGCAATTCTAGATAAACTGTGAATGAATTACTTCATACCCAAGGGCTAGTCCTGGTCTAAATGAACCAGCCCTACTACACCCTCTGATTTGATATGGACTTTCCCCTCTCCTCATGTGTGCTCCAGCAGACAAAGTTACGACTAAAGAAGGAAATCTGGGCTTTTTGCACATATTTGACTAGTCTCATTGACTTTAAAAGTGACTGAAAATGAATCCCACTGGCTAAATCCCCCATCCCAGCAAGACTGTGGTAGGCCATAAATGCTGCAACTTTTTTATGAGGGTCAAAGATGCGTGAAGCTACAAAAGAGGATGTCTCTCCATATTGGCTCTGTAGGCATGTGGAAGGAAGGTAAATGGACAGGATAGGTCAGGAGTGTCTGCACTGGTGAAATCTACTCATAGAACACAGATATTACTGTGGTGAGCAATACAATAACAGCATTAGGATTTTTTGGGTCAGCATGCAAAACAAAGTTTTGGTCATCCCACATCAGTAACAAATTTCTATTCAGTGAAATCATATGACTGGAAACTTTGGACATGACTTAATAATAAGGCAATTCTCTAAAGTCTGACCAAATTGGAACAGACTAAAGTGGGGATGAAGAGAAAACAGGAAAATTACTCTTGCAGAAACTCCACGTGCAAAACTAATTTGCTCTGGCATTGTACAAAGGTTAAGGATTAAGAATTTAGGCAGAAGCAATCATCATCTTTTTGGAAGGAGTTACAATACGTTCCAGGGTAACATTAAAATTAAAACGATTATGATGTCTTCTTCATTTCAACTGTGAGTGTTCCTACAGCAAATGATTTGTTGTTTGTGTGATAGCCACTCAGATGGTGTTGATCTAAAATGAAACTAACTTTTTCAAGAAAGCAAAAGAAGAGAGGGGAATCTAAAATCTAATCTTTTCAGCCTAAAAATATAAAAAGGCAGAGTATTCTAGTCCACTGAGTACAAGGAGAAGGGTTTCCTACTTACTAACTCCAACACTGATAGATTTGCTGGTTGACTATGGGTAAATTACCTTCTTTGTGTCTCACTTCAGCCATCTGCAAGATGACTCACAGTTCATCTACCTCACAGGCTACTGAGAGGTTTAATCAATATCTCTAAAATTGTTTAACATTGTTTTAGCATTTCTATATGAAAATAAAATAAAAAAAACAATTTAAGATTCTCGTCAAAAAAAGGTGTTACAATATATACACTTGATTCATAACATGACTATTACAAATGAAACAAACAAAATCATTATCAGTCATTTAAAATGGGTGTGGACCCAGGCAAACCCTGGCTCAATGTTTACATTAAAAAGTATCTCACCAATCATTTGTTATTTCCATTTCAGGCTGGTGTTACTTCCAATGGGAGTAGTAACTGTAGTTTCCTGTCCAGATTTTATGTACATACCAATAATACACCTCCAAGCTGTACATTACTTTATTACAGATTAAAATGAAAACAGAGAGGGACTGAAATTCTTTGTAGTTCACCTACATCACTGATACTAAATAATAGAACATACCGAACCACTAACTAGTAAAACCCCTACAATAGTTATGCACAATAGGGTAAGTAAAGAACAAAATGAGTGTACTAACTCTAAATTTCCTTATTTTTGCCCATTAGTTATTTTTTTGGATGCTCAAGCCATTTTCTATGTCTGTAGCCTCCAAACATATAAAACAGGGTGACCGGACAACAAAATGTCAGATGAAATTCTATGTTGATAAATGCACATTAACGCACATTGCAAAATAATCCCAACTAGACAGGCAAAATGATGGGGTCTAAATCAGCTGTTACTACTCAAGAAGGATCTTGGAGTCACAGCTTTTTTTAAACATCCACTTGATGTTCAACAGTCAAAAAGTTAATGTTAGGAACCATTGGGAAAGGGAAAGATAATAAAAACAGTGACTATCATAATGTCACTATATACCAATAGTATGTCCACATTTTGATTAGTGTGTGCAGTTCTGGTCACCCCATTTCAAAAAGGATAAAGTGAATAAGAAAGTGGTATTTGTCCCATCACATAACATGAACTAGGGATCACCCAATGAAATTAACAAGCAGTAGGTTTAACAACAAACAAAAGGAAGTACTTCTTTGCACAAAAGTCAGCCCATGGAACTCATTATCAGTGGATGTTGGGAGTGCCAAAAATATAACTGGATCCAAAAAAGAATTAGATAAGTTCACAGAGGATAAGACCATCAATGACTATTAGCCACGGTGATCCGAGATGTGCTCTGGTGCATCTTAAGCTTCTGACTGTGAGAATGCTGCAAATGGACAACAGGGGATGGATCACTTGATGATTATCTTATTCTGTTCATTCCCTTTGAAGCGTCTGGCCTGTCTTAGAAGACATGATACTGGGCTAGATGGACCATAGAACTAACTCAGTATGGCAGTCCTTATGTTCCTATGTAATTATAACAGTAATAACACTTCGTACTTCTGCGAAAAGGTTCTCAAAAGCACTGAACAATCTCAACAGCTCTAAGGCATGTACCATATCATCCCCATTTTACAGTCAGGAAAAAATGATAAAAAGCCAGAAACTAAGCAGTGCCCTCCTTGAAAGTGGCTTAAACCCTTCTCATGGCAAAATGGGTAACGCAAGTCAAAAATCATACAATATTAGAAGCTGATAACAGTGAAATTCTTGTTGAGGCTACACTCTACATTGGTACCACTGGTGAAGCTGCACTGATGTTAGTAATGGTGAATTTGAAAAGAAACACTAGACTTGTAAACCAGGCCTACAGGAACCAGAGCAACAGGCACTGATAAGTTTCTCATGAATGAGAGACTATGAACAGAAGATGAGAGGAAACTAAACAGAAATATATATCTTTTCTATTAAAAAAAACAAAAAAGAGACAATATATCAAAGGAGGAGGAGGAGAGAGAGAGAACAAGAACACAGAAGATATATACATGGAGATAGGGAGTAAACAGCAACGGGATGCAGAAGAATGACATGAGCTGGGAACTAGCAGAGAGATTTCTAATCGCCAGACTAGCAGAAGGGAGAGATCCCATGTCTCCTCTTCCCTCCAAGTTTGGAAGCACTCTTTTCCAAATAAATTCCATAATGACTCCACCTTAGTTCCTATACTTATCACTTCTGGAATTCCAACCAGTTCCGCCCATGCAGTGACTCAAACTGAAATCTCAACAGCTGTTCTTATCTCTCTCAACTACTACACTAATAATAGTTTTCAGGAAGCAATGTTCCAATGAGAGCAATGCTGAATAATCTTATGATATGAGAGGCTAACTCCTGACCATTAACAAAATATAATTTTTCCATTAAAAAAAAAGAACCACCACATCAAGCGTGTCTGTGAGGCAGAGGCTTTCACAGACCAAATTCTAGAAATTTCTTTAGGGCTAAAAGTTCCAATTCTTTTCAAAGTCGCTTATTTATTTTCAAACGAGAGCCTCCAAGTGGCAGAATATTTCTTCCAAATGACTTTCTAGGTCAGGGATGGCCAAACTCACAGCTCCTTAGCTGCATGCAGCTCTTTTATAGTTAAAGTGTAGTTCAGAGCTCGCCCCACCCCAGGTCAAGCCTATTCTCTACCTACCATATTGGTGGGAAAATCTGGGCTTTTGCCTTGTGGATGCGTGGTGAAGCTAAGGGCTTCTGCCAGAGACAACTGGTGCCTGCTAAGAGTGAGGGTTTACTCTCAGAAACCCCAACATGAAACACCCAGGTGTTAGAGAAGGGGTGGGCAATAACTCAGCAGTGAACCACTAGGCTAAGCTAATATTTACCTGCCACTGCTATATTTATAGGGTTGCCAGGTGTCCAATTTTGAACTGGACAGTCCAGAATTTGAGATTTCTGTTCGGGAAACAAACTGAGAAAAATATTACTGAGAAAATATAAATGTCCGGTATTTTCTAAATAAGATGTAATGTAGATTGTGATGTAATATCAAGTGTGTCTGGTATTTTTGTTGAAACCGTCTGGCAACCCTATAAATTTACCTGCAGGGTGGCAGGTACTGGAGGTCACAGCTCCTGTTGCCGGGAATGGCAATCCACAGCCAATGGGAGCTGCAATCGATAGTATCTGCAACCACAAAGGTAAATATAGCAGTGGGGCACGGACCAGGAGCTAACCTTGCCAGATGGTATCCAGCTGGTATTTGCCCACTCCTGTGTTAGAGCTATATGGAGAGGAAGCCGCAAACAGCTGGGAATTGCAAGGAGGAGCCAGTGCTTGCACTCTGTGGGGAAAGGCAGGAGAAAATGTAGGGTCTCTCCCCATAGCTCCCAGCTTTTTGGCAGCTCCATCAGGTGCAGTTTAGGGAGGGGACCCTGCAGCACCACATGACCAAGTGCGGCCAATGCATTGCTCTTGCTTCGACCCACAGGGGCCTCCCACAGGGCTGAAGCCCTGAGCCCCAGCAGGAATGCCCCAACTCTTGAACTTCTGAAGACTTTCATATTTGCCAGGTGTCTGGGATTCACCCGGACAGTCCGGTATTTTCACCTCCTGTTCGGTAAAAAAAATTCAGAGAATACCGGACACCTAAAATGTCTGATATTTTCTGATTTTTTTTCCCCAGCCAGGAGGTGAAAATGCTGGGCACGTGGCAACCCTACAAACACTCAGCGCCTGGCCGGCCAACCCACCCACCTCCCCCGGACTCCCAGCCCCCTGACCCTATACTTACCGGATTCCGCATGGCTCCCGGCACAAAATAGCTGCCAACTTCCCCTGGGTCTTAGTGCTCAACCTCTCCCGTTCCTATCCCTGCACTCACTCTTAAAGGGGACATGCTGTTTTATTTTATTTTTATTTATTGCCTAATAAGTCTTGGGAGTCCTTTTTTTGAGGGGCACAACAACTTTGGTCTCTTTCCCCCCCTTGTTTTTCCCCCCTTCAACAGAATTTCTCAGTGGTTTTTTTGGGGGGGAGGTTCCAGTATTTTTGTTTTCATCCATCTGGCAACCATATATGCAACTCAAGGAGTTAGTCAGTTGGACAACCCTGTTCTAGGTCCTGCATGCTTGCATGCATACACATACACACCAGCAGCAAGCTATATTTAATGCACAAACTATATCAGGAAGGTTCATACAAGCCACTTTGTTAAGAACAGGAATGAAAACATTGCGGTGGGAGAGGTTTGGAGGATGAATGGTTGGCTGGATATAAACAAATCTAGAAACATTTCTGCTTATGTAGCCATATTTCTTTAACTATTAATCAGATGGAAAAACTAATTTATCCCAAGTTGCTCACTTCACTCAAGCCAAGACTAAATCTTTTCAAGTTATTCAGATGTTATTTGATGACATTATTACATCCAGCGCAAAGTAGCAGAAAGAAAGGAATTCTTTATAACAAAGCATTTTGTGTTGCAAATCCTCTCAGTAATTAAACATTTAGGCACACCAAAGAGGAAGAGGAAAAAACAGGTATTTTCTTTATACACCACCATCTCTAAATACTGAAGATATTTTTATTTTTTCCATAAGGCTCAAGTGTGGTTTTCATTAAATGTATGGGCTTATAGTGAGAAGTTAGTATTCCCCAATTTTTCCTCTTTAACTGCTGATGAGTATTCCCCATAAGAAAATTCATTGCACTGTCTGAAATAAGTACTGTAACAGCAAAAGCCAAACACTGCTGACTGAAGTTTCCACTCCAAGGGTCAGCATAGAGAGTGCTGTACAGCTGCTCTGTGAGCTCACAGAGCAATCTTCTCCAACCAAGGACATCTAAAACCTCTCTGGTATGAGGATAAAGGTTGTCTCCCATCAGATTCTATTTCTAGCACATTTCTTAGTAAGGGGAATGTGTTCCACTTTATAACATTGCAGTTTAATTCAAATACTGAATGTACAGGTGATCTGAAGTGAAGAGTAAGAGAGGTCTTGGAGAACTGTCACTGCACAAGATATTATATGCAGATAACGGATGAAAGTTCCAAGTTTACATAGTGACTTGGTACTGAGCACTCTTCTATGGCTACATGTATAGTAGGAGAGAGGAGTGTAATTCCCCAGCTAGCGTACACATTCTGACACTAGCTCTCATTGAGCTAGCATGAATAAAAGCATAGCTGCAGGAATGGCAGAGGCGGCATGACAGAGCCACCAAGCCAAATCCAAATCTACCTGAAACCTATGGGTATGTACTCGGCATGGCTTGGCTGTGCATCTGCTGCCACAATCTGTGCTATCATGGCTACATTACTATTTATACTAGTGTTAGCTCAATGAGAACTAGCGTGAGTATGTGTAAATGAGAAGGGGGAGTCAACTCCCTAGCTTGTAGTGTAAACTTCGCATATAGTACTCACTGATTCAAAGCATTTCACACATGCTAACAGTTTAGAGTAAGCTAACAGTTTAATAGAAGTGGAAGATAACTAAGCGAAGGGAGTTACCCAAAACCACACAGCAAGTCATTCATAGATTCGAAAGCCAGAAAGCACCACTGTAATCATCTAGTAAATATGACCGTGTATAACACAGACTATAGAACTTCCCTACATAATTCCTATTTGAACAAGAGCATTTCTTTTAGAAAAATATTAAGAGAGTCATGAATAGAACTCCAGATATCTACTCCCAAACCAATAGTGTCTTATCATAAAGGATGCGTCTAGACTGCAGGGGGGTTTTCGGAAAAACGGCTGTTTTTCAAAAAAAATTCACTTACGTCCACACTGCTGTTGCATTCTTTCGAAAGAAAAATCGAAAGAACAGAGAGTTTTTTGAACATTAGTAAACCCATTCTACAAGGAAGAACACCTTTCCAAAAGAGCTTTTTCAGAAAAAGGCATGTGTAGACAGGGAAGAGGGAGGTCTTTCGAAAGAAGACGAAAGAGGAAAAAGCACAGGTGCCCTTGTGGCCACTCCGTCCATAGTAATCACAATTTAAATGCGAGATAGCGTCCACACACTATCTTTTAAAAAAGCAGATCACTTTTTCTATGTGCTTTGGCAGTGTGGAGGCTCTCTTTCGGAAGAAGTTTTTTCAGAAGATCTCTTCCGAAAAAGCTTCTTTCAAAAGAAACTTGCAGTCTAGACTTACCCAAAGTCCTGCTAAACTGGATTCTTATGACTTATCAAATTCACCTTTTATTGTCAAGTATCAAGCTTAGTTCCTGACTTGCATTTGTTGGGTGGCATTTATAAAATAAGTAAAATTATATTACTGAGTTTTCAACTTAATTTGAAAAAAATGTTCTGGCCTTACTTACATAAGATTGTGAAGTACCTACTTGTTTACCGACTCTTTGGGGAGACCTGTATGAAGGACCACCTCATCGCACTGATGGAAAAGGCCACCACTTATGCACTTCTGGAAAACCATGTAGTTTGTAACAAGGACATGAGGAGAAACAGCAGCAGCAGCTAGAACAAGCCTGCCAGAATTATAGAATGAAAAGTGAAGGCCCTCTCTTCTCAGTCAATCCAAGCTGCTCTCACTACCACCAGTTCTACTGCTAACTGCCAGCACTGTCCATCCCAAAGGGTTATGGTCAGTCCTCAAAAACATGTTCTTCATATCACGCAAGAGTGTGCTAATTCTAAACATAAGGCCAGTTAATTGTGTGACATCTAATGCTGAGGGGAGACTTTCAACAAGCAGAAGAGAGCCAAAAGCACAGGTTTTAATAATACATTTAAATCTGTTTTTATTAGTTAAAATATAGTTTGAGAAACACTTTTACTTTAACTCTTCTAGCTTCATCATGTTTTGTAAACACAAAAAACTCCCAAACAATGTTTTCTTTTTAAGGTAACTTACCTCGCAGAGAAGAAGTCACTCTTGTGGCATGAGTGCTGAACCATCTATTAAACAGGAATTAGCAACTATTCAGACTGTATAAGCCATAATAAGAATTTAAAATAATTTAAGTTGGTTTTAGTTACAGGGAGTTGATTTTAGAGAAAAAGATTTGACAGAATTGGGGGAGAGGGATGAAAGTATGGGAAAAGAATTATAATAATATAAGTTGATCTCAAAGTGCTTCAAAAATGTTAATGTATTTATCCTTACAAGTATCAGAGGGATAGCCTGAATCTGCCAGAGCATGTTAGTCTGAATCTGCAAAAGCGGCAAGGAGTCCTGTGGCACCTTATAGACTAACAGAAGCGTTGGAGCATAAGCTTTCGTGGGCAAAGACCCACTTCGTCAGATACATGCATTTGACGAAGTGGGCCTTTGCCCACGAAAGCTTATGCTCCAACACTTCTGTTAGTCTATTAGGTGCCACAGGACTCCTTACACCTTTTATCCTTACAAACACCTCTAAGAGGCAAGGAAATACTGTTGATCCCCTATTTTACAGATGAGGAACTGAGGCACTAAGAGGATAAATGACTTGCCCAGGGTTGCATAGGAGAATATTGTACTGTAACAGTACTATAAAAAAAAAAAACATTTGGAAGTAAAATATTTACTCAGGAAGAAGAACTTCACATGGTGCAGTTATACCAAAATAGTTTTAGTGAAATGATCATTCCACTATAGCTATGGCTGTCAATTTCCCCGGTAGATAAGCATGGAAGCATACAAATTCACTTTTTAAAATAAAAAGCATAAAAAAAATCAATTTTTTTTTTTAATTACACAAAATTATATCTTCAAAGACAAACATGCTTTGAAACAACAAAATGTTCACACTGCATTTTATGTGGACTAATCAGTTGCTGACGCAGCCACCTGAGTTACAGAACAGTACCAATACAAACTAGGGCTTGAAAAGTTTGTCCTAATTCCATCGTTACATTGCAGCATGTTCCTTCAATTATTTACAAGTTAATCTTTTTAAGAATGAGGCTTTTCCTAACAATTCATTCTTTCATTGTAATCCTGGCTGCAAGCTCTCAAGCACATCAATTTAACAGGGTTTTTGTTCTATCGCACTTTTTTAAACATTCAAATATCTTTAATGCTATTGGAGAGTACAGCTAGTGTGCAGCTTGCATTTCCCTACAATCACTGAAAATTCAAAACTACAGAATGGAACCAAAAGAAAAATTAGGCTATTTCTTATGGGCCTTTGCTTAGGAGGGGATGCACTTCAACTCAAATCACTCACATTTTCAGATCGAAAGAAACAGTTTTAACTTTTTCTAGGGCTGCAGTGACTAAGGATATTAAGAGGCAGGTATTTGGATAATCGTGTAGTCAATACAATTTGTATCGACTACACGACTAGTCAATAAGGCAAGGCACTCAGAAGGAGCTACCCCCGCACAGCTTTGCAATTTAAGTGTAGCGAGAGCCAGGTGTGCAAGCAGCCTACTGCAGAGCCGCCGCAACAGGGGTAGCTCCTGGACCCGGAGTGAGCCGGGACTATGCCAGGCTTGGTCCAGTGGCCTCTGTCTGCAGGGGATTCCAGGGGCAGCTGGGGACCCCTATAGTCAAGGGCTGCTGCAGAGCAGCCGCTTTTCGCGGCCAGCCTAGGATGCTGTAGACAGGAGCTGCTGCTGGAGCAGACTCTGTTCACAGCCCCCGGGGCTGGCCATGAATAGAGACTGCTCTGCCAGCAGCCTCCCCTGCCCCTTTCCTCCCGCCCCCTGATAAGAGGCAGCAGTACAGGGAGAGAGGCAAGCAGCACTGCAGTGCTGGGAGAACCAGTTTTTAAGCCGACTTCCCTCAACACCAGCTCCTGCTCCCCATCTCCCTGGCTGCCTCTGATATATATAGGCAGCAAGGCAGGGAGGAAATGCGAATAATCAACTCAACTATCCGATAATCCTAGGCTTATCCGGTAGTTGACTAATCGATTACTTTTTTACATCCCTAACAGTGAGAAAAGTTCAATAGGAAATGTAGCTTCTTCACCATGCAATTAATTCCTACTTATAAACAATGCATACGTGCAATTTTAAAAAAAGACACAGAGAAAAGACTGGCCTTGAAAAGCAAAGAATACTTGATAACAGCATGCTGGCTCCTGACATACTTTTGTTCAGGACATCACTCCCAATTTCTGCTACAAAAATTCCTATTTCCATTAATTCTTTGCTGAGGCACAAAAGCCCTATACAAAGATTAGGCATTGCAAAATACGCATTTTATCTTGCTTGCTTTTTTCTCTGTGATGGACAATACCAATAACCCCATCAAACCTTCAGCATACAAAAACGGTGTACGACTAGAGTCCAATTACAACCTTTTGTTTTTAAATCCAGGACTTCGTCCTACCAAGAAAAACAAATCAAATTTAACAGGAAAATCAAAAATTGAAGCTCCTAATGAGCCAATGATCTCCATCTGTGCTAGTCTTCCCAGACAGAAGATCAGCCTTAAGTAGGTGCACTTTGTTAAGCATGTGAAAAACAGAACTACTAAGAAAATGCTTTATTTTATTTAAAAATCCTTTCTTCCATCGCCCCCTTTTGCAGATAGCTTTTCCTACTACTACTTCGCTCTCACAAGAATGATAAGTTACTTCCAACAATTTGAAAGAACTCATCAGTTCAGTATAAAGCAACTTTAAGCATATAGCTCCTCAAGGTGAGAGCAACAGGGGGAAAATATTTCATAATGAGACAAAGAAATATAGAAAGAAAAGCAAAAAAGTTAACTCAATCTAGAATAAGAGAAGCATCACTCACAGCACAGAATGATAGCATGACTACCTGCAAAAGTAAGCGTGGAAAAAGTTCACACCCAGTTTGATTTTCAAAAACTTTAAAGCACACATTTTTTTCTGAAACTAGAACTTGTAGTAAGTGCATGCCTTATCTCTGCTCTGCTTTTTAAGGGCTTCAGCTCTATTTCCTCTTTCCATTTCCAGCATGAGGACCACACCACATTACTGAATGTGCATTCTTATACTTTACTTTCCAATCAGCATTGAACTAACCAGGCCATCCACAAATGTTGCTAAGACCTAAAAAATCCTAGTACAGGCAGTCCCCGGGTTACAGACAAGATAGGGACCGTAGGTTTGTTCTTAAGTTGAATTTGTATGTAAGTCGGAACTGGTGTCCAAATTCAGTAGCTGTTGAAACTGACCAGCAGCGGCTGAATCGGACACGCCTGGGGCAGAGCAGCTGGAGTGCTGCTGGGTTGGTCTGGTAGCGCCGACCCTTGGCGCTACTGGACCAACCCGGCTGCACCCCAGCTGCTCTACCCCAGGTGTCCCCAAGTCAGCCGCTGCTGAAACTGATCAGCAGCTGATTCCAGGAAGCCAGGGGCAGAGCAGCTCTCCCTCAGGCTTCCTGTAGTCAACTGCTGGTCAGTTTCAGCAGCGGCTGACTTGGGGACGCCTGGGGCAGATCAGCTGGGGTGCTGCAGGGTTGGTCCAGTAGCGCCACACCTCGGTGCTGTAGGATCAACCCGCCAGCCCCCCAGCTGCTCTACCCCAGGCGTTGGCGAGAAAAGCCTGGTCTGCCGGGGGGGGGGGGGGGCACTAGCTGCTCCCCCTCCCCCCCCCCCCCCCCAGCAGACCAGGGAGACGCAGAGCGGCTTTTTTTGCCACGGAGGACACGGGCAGCAGGACCACCGAGACGCGCCGCAGTCCCGCCGCCCACATCCTCCACGGAGAGAAAAGCCTGGTCTGCTTGGGGGGAGGGGGGGGTGAACTAGCTGCACCCCCCCCCCCCCAGCAGACCAGGGAGACGCGGAGCAGCTTTTCTCGCCGCGGAGGACGCGGGTGGCGGGAATGCCGCGACGCGCCGTGGTCCCCCCACCCGCGTCCTCCGCGGCAAGAAAAGCCGCTCCGCATCTCCCTGGTCTGATGGGGGGGGGAGGTACTAGCTCTGTGTCTTCCTGGTCTGCTGGGGGGAAGCGCCCCCCGCGCTGCCAGAGGCGGCGACAGTGGGGAAGGCACCCCGCACTAGCTGCGCCCCCCCCCCCCCTCAGTTCGTAACTAGGGGTCCGACTTAAGTCGGACTGACGTGACCCGGGGACTGCCTGTATACATTAAGTGTGGAATTTTTCTGCCTGAAGCTCAATAGCAGTTCTCCAGTTTCACCCTTAATGCAGTTCGAATCTCCAGCTTGAAACTAAAATCTCCATAACAAGTCCATCCTACTTTGTAGTGTCTATGACAGATTCATATTCTGAATAACATAAGCTTTCATTTTTCTTAAAAAACAAAACAAAAAAAACACTGTGAATGAAGTCTACCAACAGCTCTGAGAATTATCAACTACTCCACTCATTCCAATTGAGTCTGAATCCTAATAATGACATTAATAACCAACATCTCAACAAGTAAGAATTGGTCAAATGTATGCACAAAATGGTCAAAAGAATTAACTATAGTCCTAAAAATGACCTGCTTCATTCCCTACCATTACCAATTGAGCCAAATGGGCAACAACTTCATAAAATAGCTGAACTAATAATTATTAAAGATTATCATTCTATGACAGGAAATGAAGTGAGGTTGTGAGGGATATATTGGAAGTTGCTCCAATTGAAGACAACTGAAGGAGACTAGGCAACATTAGTATGCACATGTCCAATAAGAGACTTGAGAAATATATTGGTAGGATAGCAACCATCATGTAAAGTAGAGGCCAAAGACTTGGTACATGAACTAGACAATCAACAGACTTTAGGGAGATCAATCTGCGTAACATCCAGGCATACAATCATGAGTTTTGGAAAAAAGCTATAAAAGTTACCAACCCCAAATACAGAAGTGACAAGAAAGAAGACAGTGGTGATTATATCAAGATTACATGCTATGTCTGATCTTTGGGCAAACCTCTCCTTGACATTAAGGCTATCGCTCTAATGTCATAATCCCAGCTCAGACCACATTCAAAAATTACAATTTAGCGCTCTCCACAGAATTAAATCGACATTTGTATTATAGAGTAATACCATCCCATTTACATAAAAGTAAATACCTCTTTTGGGTGGGCTGAATGGAAAGACTCTCAAATCGCTGTCTTACACAATAGCAACTTTTTCCATTAGCAGGGAAGTTATGCTAATGTTAACTTCAAGGAACATTAACAAGAGTGGCTCTTACTGACTAAAAAGAAGCTAAAGACTGTGTTCTCCATGTAATCATTTCTTAAAATGAAGTCAGATCAGATATGCCCCAAAATTACAAAACCTAAGATCAATAGAAGTGTTTCCATTTTATTTTTAAATTTCATTTTTAATAAAAGCATGTAAACATTCTTGGCAGCATTTGCAACAAACCAGCACTGTGCTAGGGCACAGGGATGCAAGTACAAAGTGGACTAATTATTTTCCACTTTGCAACCATAGAGAAAGTCATAAGATAAACCAACAGCATAATCACCCTACTGAAGAGCAAGTGAGATATTTAGAAATCTGTTTCAGTAATCTACTATATAACTTGCAATAGAGATAGTCTTTTCCTTTTTTTAATAATAGAACCAACCATCCTAAGAATCAATATGTTCTCTGAAACACTTACTGAACAGCCATTTAAACTACAGAAATTACAGTTTTTAGACTAAATGCTTTTTCTCCATTTCTTTACATATTTTACAAATTAATTCCAGCATAACTATTTCAATTGACAACAGTTTCAGAGCCTGAGAGCTAGTGCACATTACACAATCCTACTAGTGGCTCAGTGGCTTCCGCAAGTTTAGTTGACTCTCTCATGGAAAGCCATAAAAAAAAAAACTGGTTTTGATCAAGAGTCACGTAACTCTGTTCCTCAAATGTTAATCTGAACACATGTTGTATTGGGGCCATATATAGGTTATAACCATTAATAGTGTTCAAGAGCTTTAAAGTGTGTATTTGAAAATATTGTTCATATCAAACTAATAATTCATTTACTTACTAAATATGTATCCCTTCAGTATCTCTCTCAAATGTAGCGACTACCTCTATTCAGAAACAATCCTTTCAAAAAACAAACTTTACAGCACAAATGGTAACCATTTCTTGACTAGAATCCATTGATATTTCTACTATAAATGTTTCATTCATTTTAATAGCAAACACTAAATATGGAAAAAGGGAAGCGCAATGAAGACAGATCAGTGAATAGCTAAAACCACTGTTTGTGTATTCATTCTTTCTTTCCAGTGTTTGGTTTCAAGAACCAATGGCACTTCAATAATGCAAAGTTTTAAGAGGAACCACAAGAGAACTTACTGATTACCTTTCAGATTCAGAAAAGAATTAAAACTTGGCGTGTAAAGCAACATCAATAAGTCTGCTCAAACTGAAAACTACAAACTTCAGTTATGGCTGCAGCAGAGATAGTTTGTTTATTGGTAATATATTCGTGTACCAACATTAACTCTGCAACTTTTTGAACCAGAGGAGAAATCATTGCCCAGTATAACAGAAAAGGAAGGCAAGAAGGGGAGCAGTGACAACTCCTACTTTCAAGACAAAAAAAGTGGCATAGGCTTACTACCTCTTAAAATGTGACTCCATATAAACAATGTCATAGTCACTTACAATTGTGTCTCAAACAGGAAATGGGACTTATTAAATGATATGGGCATATCTGACATTCAGCAAAAGATGGAGGACCATCATGAAGTTTCTTTTCAGCTGTTGCTCTTGTTTTTTTCCCCTTTCCTTTTTTTAAAAATAAAGGAAACCCTGTATTTATAAGGGTACAGATATGATGCTGTTGCTGACATGGGAGAAATTATCTTGAATAACTCAATTTACAGAATAAAATGTAATTTATACCTGAAGTTGTATTTACCTTTAAATAATTTCCCATTCAAAAATGAAATCCAAATAGTTTAGGTTGAAATACACAAGCAGCCCTGGTAATGAAGAGCTTATGTTAATGTATTCTTAAGATGAAAATCAGCTACTACCAAATACTGTCAGCGTGCAAGAAATGCCTATGAGATACTCATAAATACTGGAGGAAAAAGGCTGACAAAAGCTGAAACAGCTACCATAAGTAGGGCCATGGATGCAAATACCTGTGGATATCCACACATTTGCTGAGTTCTAGATACAGTACAACATTTGTATCCGCATCTTTATCTGCAAAAAAGTTAGAAGCTGATAATTGCATTGCACGGATGTGTATACCCATGGATTTGCAAGGCTCTAATCATAAGGGCAAAAATCCACAATTGCACAAATCCAGTCAGGATGTAACTAATTTTCTTTAATAAATATATAAACACAATGGCACCCTCCACCACCATACAACTTATCTACTCAGAAGAGCTAACAGGATGAAATGACAACACCGTAGGCACAACTTGTGTTGCAAAAGTAACACTACGTATATTAAAGTAACTCTATGGTTACCAAGGAAACATGTTCATTCAATAGATAAGGTGGAGAACATCTTACATTGTACAAGAAATTACCTCACCTCATCTCTCTAATATCCTGAGACCTGCACAGCTACAACTACACTGCGTACTGTCATTCAAAGCTTTTCCAGTACATTTAGCACTCCTTAAAAGTTATACAAGTTGAACCTCCCTGGTCCAGCACCTTCAGGACTGGAGTCTGAACTAAGGAATTTGCCAGACCAGGGGAGGTCAGTGTCTGGACCATCCCAGGACTCTCCTCCTGGCTGCTTCACCAGGAGAACCCAGAGGCCTGACCAGCTCCGGCCCCACCTACCTGATTCTGCTGCCCCCATCCCATTCGTGGGGCTTCCCACCCCCAGCCCTGCACAGGGCAGCAGCCGCTCCAGAGTTCCCCGCCCCAGTCCCCCGGGGGGCTCCAGTCTCTCCCTGAGCTCCTCTACCCCCGGGCCACTGGCCCTGCTGGCCGCCATCTACCAGAGGAGCTCTGCTCCCAGCCGCTCTCAACCCCTGCAGCAAGGGCTCTTTGGTCTAGCAACATCTGTGGGCCTGCTGGACCATAGATGTTGCCGAACCAGAGAGTCCTGAATGAGAGAGGTTCAACCTGTATAACTTTTTCACGTGAAGTTTCATGCGGGCCAGAAAGGGAAATTTTGGAAAAAAAAGATTCAGAAAATAGTGGTTAGCTGTTTTGAAGAGGGTGGGAACAACTACTTTTTACAAGTTTTGGAACATTTAGAAATATTTGTATGTCACACTTCAATCTAAAACAATTATTTGGATTTCAAATCTACATAATTTGGACGTGCATGCATGCAGTCACCAAAGAACACATCTTGTAAAATGCAGAAAACATGTAGGCCAACAAATAAAGCAGAATTAGAAATAAGTGAAAAAGGTATGATGTATGCCAGCTCCTTTGCTCAGTTATTCAGTGCCAGAGATGCACATGTTCTGCCCTGCTGCCACTTGGATAAAATGAGATTGCTGGGGGGCGGGGGAACCTTCTACTTCAGAAGCAGCCATTTAACCTAGTCCATGAACAGTCTTCTAAGTCCCCCTCTCCCCACAATTTATATAAAAGGTGACATCTTAGAATCTGCTGGTCCCTAGTGGATTTTCAAATTTTACAAGCTTTCAAGCGAGCAGTGTAGCTTGAGGCAGTGGTTTTCAAACTTTTTTTTCTCTTGACCCAGTTGAAGAAAATTATTGATGCCCATCACCCAACATAATTTGTTTGGAGTGTGGTCTCCTGAGTGAGGATGAGAGCTTTGGGGTATAGAAGGAAGCTCCAGCTTTTAGAGGGGGATGTCAGGGGTGACACAGAAGGAGCTTACCTTGAGTGGCTTCTGGTCAGTGATGCAGTGGGGGTACTAAGGCAGACTTCCTCTCTCTCCCAGAAGCAACCAACAGCAGGTCCCCAATCAATGGGAGTTCGGAGTTAGTGTTCGGGACAGTGTACGTGCGCTTTCCCTCCTCCCCCCCACACACACACTATCTAGGAGCCAGGCATGCTGCCAGCTGCTTCCAGGGTGCAGCAGTCTGCAGTGCCAGGACAGGCAATGTTTCCTGCCTTGGCACCTCCAATGGGCACCTGATGACTCTGCAGCAGTGAGATCCAGTGCCTGACAATCCATGACCCAATACTCGGTTGCAACCCATTGTTTGAAAACCACTGATTTAGGGAACATAGTCCCAGCCTATGTGAAAATCAAAATGAAATAAACATGTTTGTTTACATTATCATTGGATTCAAATAAGCATTTATGAACTACATTAGTCTGTTTGAACTAGGGATGTTAAATATCGGTTAATTGAATAGTCGAGTAACCTCATGAATTCTTATTGGTTCCTCAACTAGTCTATAGTCCCCGGAGGGGGCCGGCAGCCAGTGAGGACCCAGTGTGTCACTGAGGAGCCCCTGCCATGCTGCATTGCTGCCTCTGATACAGAGCAGTGTGCCAGGTGGGAGCTGATCCTTGAGGGGAGCCAGTTTAAAAAACTAGCTCACCTTGCGGACTGGCTGCCTGTTGCCCCACACTGCTGCCTCTCATATAGGAACTAAGCCAGGCTGCCTGCCTGCCTCCTAATACACTTCAAAAGCAGAGACGCAGCGGGGGTTAATCCGGGATTCGGCATGAGCCAGGACTGAGCTGGGCTGCTGGCCAGCCTCCTAAAAAAATTACTGGCAAGGGCGGCGGGAGGGGGGGGAATATGTGTAGTCTATAGCATTAACCTATGTGCTTTTGCTTATCGGTTAATCGACTATACTATTACATCCCTAGTTTGAACTTAAAAATTTAAGAAGTTACATGAACGCAACACTACAGACAAGAATGTAAACACACAATCATGCCACTAAGAGTTATGGTACCCACAAAAACCATGATGTAGCCATCTTTGTGCATCTGAAACCCCAACCATGACATTTCATCAATTTGATCTAGCCAGCTACCTTGAGCAGGCTAGGACTATGTTCCCTAAGCCAGCAGTTTTCATACTGCACTGGGTCTCATTGCTGCAGGGGGATTAGGTGACCAGTGGGCGTGCTAAAACAGGCTTCCTGCCTGTCTTGGCACTGCACATTGTGCTGCACCCCAGAAGCAGCTGGCAGCAGGGTCAGCTGCTAGATAGAGTGGAGGTGGGAGACAAGAGTGCACAGGGCTCCGTGCACGGGCCCTGCCCCAAACCCTAACTCCACACTGCCATTGGCTAGGAACCTGCTGCTCGCTGTTTCTAGGGCGCAGCGTTGTCTGCAGTGTCAGGAGAGACAGGAAACTTGCCTTAGCATCCCCGTTGCGCCACTGAAGGTAAGCCCCCCTGTCGCACATACCCTAGCTAAGTTTCAGGACAGATGATACACAGGCAAAGGCAGTGGTGGTACTGTGTAGCATAGACACTGTAGGTACAGCGTGGTATGGGCTCGAGACACATACACTAAGGTAGGCCTGTGCCAGGAAGTCACAGATGTAAGAAAGGTTACAAAAAGCTCTCTTAAAAGGGAGCTGCTACCAGTAGCAGGCCTGTTATCACTTTCCCACGATCACAAGGGCAGGAAGGTAGCAGTTTCTTCACGCTGGAATGGGGGGGGGGGTGCAAAGTAGAGCAAAAGGTGAGGAAGGCGATGCACTAAATCCAATTCACAGCAAAGCCTTTCCTCACACGCAGCGCAAACATGCTAAGAACGGCCTGAGGCAGGCTCCTCTTCCAGCTGAACGCGGCTTGGCACCTCTTGCAACCTCCCCCCGCCCGCGCCTCAGCCGGCAGGAAACCCTGGCTTTGTGCAAGGCGCCCCGCCAGCTGCCGTCCTCGCTCAGCTCGCGCCCAGGGTGACAGCGGGGCAACCCAAAGCCTGCAGGGGAGGATGTTTCCCCTGCCCCGCATCACACGGCGCTTAGCAACACTCCGCTTTAGGCAGCGCCGATTACTGCCCCTGCAAAACCCCGCTCTTGGGTCTGCAACCAAATGGGGCTCCTGCCCCGCCGGCCCCTCCTCCCTTCCCGCTCACTTTTGGTTGCAGCGATGAGATTCTTCCCATCCTTCAGCAGCTCCTTGATGAACTTGTTGGTTTTCTCCAGTTCAGCCTCGTGGGCTCGGATCCTCTCCCTGAACCAGGGGCTATCCAGATAGCAATCGCTGAACTCCAGCGGCTGCAGTCCCATGGCTGCTGCCGCTACACCAGCCGCTCAGCTCCTAGCAAATCCCTCTTCACCAAGCAGCAGCAGCCTCCAGAGCCGATCCTCCGGAGAGCGGCCCGCGGTGCCTCCCAGCTGCAGCCAGCGATTCCCCCAGGTGAACAGGCAGCTGGCACGCTCCGACCACGGCATGGGAGGCGGGCCCGAGGCCAGCCGCTCCCTGGACTGGGGACTCTTGCAGCAAAGGGCGGGAAGGGGGCGAGCGGCAACTACCCCGAGAGCTTCATCAGCTCAGCGCCGCCCGGCAGCGCCTGGGGCAGCCTCCCGCCGTGGGAGCAGCTGGGAGGGCTAAGCGCGGAGACACTGCCCAGCTCCCGGCAGCCTCCGCCACAGGCAGCTTCGGCATCCCAGCCCCGCCCCGCTTCCAGCTCCACCCTGCCAACTCCCCGCCCAGCTCCGGTCTCTCCACCCGCCGGCGTAGGGCGCCTTGCCCGCTCCCAGCTGCTGCGCTTCCAAACTCCAGGCGCCGCGCTGCGTGATTAGCCACGCGTGAAACTGCCGGAGAGGGGCGGGAGGGGCGCTTGGCGGCGGGCTGGGTTGGGTGGTGCCCGGGACTTGAATGGCTGCCGCCCTCAGCTAGCACTGAACCAGCTAAGCTGTGTGGCCACTATCGCCCGTTCCACACTCAGCGGTAGGTTGCGCACACTACAGCCTGTTGGCTGGCCTGCTCCGCTCTCAACTCCCAGCACCCCCTGACCCACTAAAGGAGAACAGGACTGCCGCCTCCTCTCCGCCCTGGGGCACTTCCTGCCCCGAAACCGGCTTGGGTCTGTCTGCAGTCCACAGAGGGTAAATGGTGCTGGGATTAGAAGATAAGAACGGCCGTACTGGGTCAGACCAAAGGTCCATCTAGCCCAGTATCCTGTCTGCCGACAGTGGCCAGCACCAGCTTCCCCAGAAAGGGTGGACCGAAGACAATGATCAAGCGATTTGTCTCCTGCCATCCCTCTCCAGCCTCTGACAAACAGAGGCCAAGGACACCATTTTATCCCCTGGCTAATAGCCTTTTATGGACCTTGCAAAGTTTGTGGCAAGGGTAGCTGGGTCTCAGAGTTTGTTAAAAATATATAGTATCATGAGCTTTTGTGAGCAAAACTGGCTTCCTCTGATGGGAGGGGGGGAACCTCACAACATAAAAAGAAAGGAGAGGGGAAGAAAAAATACCTGTCAATTGTAATGTTAGTGCTAGTGAGGCTAACTGAGTGGGTTGGAAGTGTCCCATCCTTCTTGTGAATCTCTAAAATGCCACAAGATTACTCCCTTCTTGTTGTTGTTGTTTTTTAAGTTACAGACTAACAGAGCTACCCCTCTGAAAGTTTGTTCAGGAAGGTTCCCTTTACTCCACATTTCTCTGCCTTTCTGGGACTTTGCACTGAAGTAACTGGAACTCTTAACCAAGGCTTGGAAAGTGAGAAATACTTTGGTGATATAAACCACAAAATGCATGTTATGGCCTTGATTCACACTTAAGTCCTTCCATTTCAAATTCCTATTTAAGTATATGATTCTTGGGAGCAAATACTGAAGCACCTCATCGCTCAAGAGGACATCTGTATTTGGCTTTCATCTTGATTTGGGGGAGGGGTTGGGTTTTTTTCAGTATGTTAGAACTTCATGAACCCGTGAAATCTATGAAGTGAAATAGCTCTGACAGTACAATAACTGGATGTACTCACTTAGATGCCAAGAACTCTGTCTATTCTATTTATTACAAATTATACTTACAAGGACTTAATTCCTGATTTTAAGGGATATTTTTAGATGGAGCCAAGTAAAGAAGTATGCAATTTGTCCAGGGATATTGTGGACAGTAGGTTTTGTTTATTTTGTTTTGCTTGTTTATGCCATCCTTTTATAAAGGGTCTCCTTCAGGTATTTCATTTTGAGTTTACATCAGGGCCATAGCATAGGATTTGGTTAACAATCTGATCTTCTTACATCTGTTGCAAATAAGATGCAGTACAGGCTGTCTTTGTAAAAGATAATGTTGAAATACTTTCACAGAAGATGAGCATAAAAAGATTACAAAGGAATTCTGGAAGCTCTCAAGTGATCAACTCATCACCAGCATTTTCTAATTCAATCAAACCCAAGAATGTTGTTGCAAATTTAAGACAGCATTAAACACCAGGGCTATGTCTACACTAGAGCCTCTTGCACAAATAATGTGCAAATGAGGTGAAGCGTGGAATATCACTGTGCCTCGTTTGCATAATTAATGCAGCTCTGTTTTTGCGCAAGAGGCTTTTTCAGGAAGAACAGCTCTTGCATAAGAGGGGGTTTTGCGCAAAAACTGAGCCTCATTAATTATACAAATGAGGCACAACAATATTCCAGGCTTCACCTCATTTGCATATTTTATATGCAAAACAGGCACAGTCTAGACATAGCCCTTGGGTATAACAAGCAATTTAAAACATGCATATACATTTCTTACTTTTTGACTGCCTAGATTCTTCATCTCCAAAAGTTACTCATAATATGATCACAGCAAATGAAATTAGATACACTTGTCTAAAAGTATATTATTTAAAAATCCAATGAAGAACAAAATAATCTGCAAGTGCACCATCAGAGATGATGGCCCGAGGAAATTAAAAACCACACAGTGAGGTAGACAGAACATGTAACACTGGTTAAAGGCCAAGATTGGTGTGTTTATTTTTCAGTATAAAATATCTTATGTTAGTCATATATTTTACCATATTCCTCTTTAGTTTAGTCCCTATGAAATTGTGAATTTCAACACAAGAATTCTTGCATTTGGAAGTTATACATGTGTAAGGGCAGCTCAACATTCTTACCTTGTTGACCTAGCTACATCACTTAGGAGTGTAAAAACTCCATGCCTTAGTTACATAGGGTTCCCAACTCTGTAGCCTATTAAAATCTCCAGGATTGCTTTCAAGAGCCACCAAGAGATTAATTCTGGGAGACTCCAGGCCAATTCTGGAGGGTTGGCAACTGAAATAGTTAGGCCAATTTAACCCCCACATGTAAACAGTGTTAAGAATTCTTTGGTTGTCCTGTCCACTTGGGATGTTAAATTTAGATGAATTGGCTAATCGACTAGTGGATGCAATTTGCACTATTTGATTAGTCAATGGGATGCCTCTGCCTTTGGCGTATAGCAACAGTCCTCCAAAGCAGTCCCTAGGGCTGTTGCTACACTTTAAAGGTGAAAGCACTGCGGGGAGCACGGGGCCAGCGGGGGGGCTCAAGCAGCCCTCCCTTACCCCAGGCTCCATGCAGCACAGCCACTTTGAAAAACTGTGGGGAGCCAGCTGGGTCAGGCTCCACACGTCGTTTCAAAGCGCAGCACCGCATGGAGCCCCGGGGTCAGCAGGGGAGGTCTGGCCCTGGGCTCCAAACGGTACTGCTGCTTTGAAGCACCCCCTTCTTCTCCCCCCCCTTTGCTGCCTCTTTCTGACAGAGGCAGCAAGGAGTGGGGGAAGCAACTAGTCATTTAGGCTACGTCTAGACTGGCATGATTTTCCGCAAATGCTTTTAACGGAAAAGTTTTCCGTTAAAAGCATTTGCGGAAAAGAGCGTCTAGATTGGCATGGACGCTTTTCTGCAAAAGCACTTTTTGCGGAAAAGTGTCCATGCCAACCTAGATGCGCTTTTGCGCAAAAAAGCCCCGATCGCCATTTTTGCGATCGGGGCTTTTTTACGCTAAACAAATCTGAGCTGTCTACACTGGCCCTTTTGCGTAAAAGCTTTTGCGCAAATGGACTTTTGCCCGAATGGGAGCAGCATAGTATTTCCGCAAGAAGCACTGATTTCTTACATGAGATCGTCAGTGTTCTTGCGGAAATTCAAGTGGCCAGTGTAGACAGCTGGCAAGTTTTCCACAAAAGCAGCTGCTTTTGCGGAAAAACTTGCCAGTCTAGATAGCCCTAGTGTGTCCTCTATCCGATGAACATTTGCTTAGCAGATAGTTGACTAGACATTTGCATCCCTACTATCTATGCCTCTCTCAGAAGTGGATTAACTACAGCCCTGGAAAAACCCCACCCTTGGCTGTAGTTGAGTATTTATACTAAAGCACTATAGCTACAGCTTTATAGCTGTGCTGCTGTAGTGGTTTCATTTTAGACATTACCTAAAAGGCTTTATCTACACCAGAAAATTTAAGCTGACATAAATTGCTCTGCATTAACATTGTCTCACGCTGATCTGAGCACCCAATTGGGCTGACGTATTGATACCATCTTCCCCGGTTCCCCGAAAAGGTAGTGAGCCATAGTCAATGTACTGAGATCAATGCAGGGCAAGTTTAGAGGCTGTCTTGTTTATGTTGACCCTAAAAGTCCCTCAGCAGCTGTCCCACAATGAGTAACACTGAGTAACCACTTTACTCACAACTGTGAACTCTGTTGCCCCACAGTCACGGAGACTGGAAGATGGCTCCAAATCTCCTTTAAAGCCTGCACATTTTTTAAATACCTTGTTCTGAATATACTGTTTGGCAAGCACACCTAGCAACTCTCCATTGTTGTGTACAACTGCTTCACTGACTATGACAGCTACACACTCCAGACATGCTCCAGCTTGGCAAAAATAAGAGATATTGTATCTTTCGGGCTGATTGCAAAACAGATGCAGGAGAAGGGGTACAATAGGGACCAATAGCAGTGCCATATGAAAGCAAAGAAAATGTGTCAGGCACTTCAGAAGGCCAAGGAAGCCAATAGTCAATCTGATGCTGAATTTCAAGCCTTCCACCTCTACAAAGCATGCCATACTTTGCAGAGACACTGCCACCTTGCCATTGTTGCCAACCACCAAGAAGCTCAATTTTTAAAGGCCTCTGGTGAGGAGCAGGAGGAGGAACATGCAACTTGTGAATCCAATAATGCCACTAGCCATACCAGTCCAGTCAGTCCTGGCAGTTAAGTCAAACCCAGTGCAGAGGATGGAGCCTCAGGTAGGAATGTAACTGTATTCTGCATTACAAGATACTGATGGCACCACAACTATCCACAGCTATCTACTTTTCATTTTTCTACTTATTGTAGAAGAGGTACTAAGAGAGAGAGTGTTGTCATCTGCTTTTCAGTCCCCTTAGACTTAGGAGGAGAAGGGGGGCATGCTAAGTTCCCAGTTAGCTGTGTAGCTGCACAGATGCCTATTTAGTGTAATGTAGGTGCTCAAGGAACCCATCTGGAGACCTGCTACAGCTGTGGAAGGGCTGCCTCATCCCCACTCCAACTCCATAGCTGGAGGAGGGATAAACTGAAGCCAACACCATGCTCAACCTGCTGCCGCTGGGGTGCCTTTCTCCTGGCGAAAACCCAGGCTCAGCCTGAGACCTGCTGCACTCTTGGTGGCCCAGCCCCAGCTGTGCCAGGGGCAGCTTAGATCAAAGCTAATCCCCACTTGAACTTGCTGGGGCTGGCAAGAGACACCTATCCTGCCTCCCCAGCTTCAGAGCTGCCACAGCAGGGAGAGGTACCTTCCCCCAGGGTCTACATACTGCTGTGAGAAGAGAGCACCCTCTTTCATCCCAAATACCTCAACCCAGCCCCACCTTCTAGCCTGCATTTCCAGCCAGTACACCTCACACCTCTGCACCCCAACTCTGTGCCCCAGGTCTGAGCCCACTCCCATACTCAGAATTCCTTGGCCGTACACTGGACACACAAGTTTTGTGATGTGCACCAATATGAAAGTGATGCATCGCACATCATCTCCATGTTGGTGCACACAACAAAATTTGTTCAGTTCATGGGTGGGAAAACTTAGAGGGAACACTGTGGCTACGTCTACACTGGCATGATTTTCCGGAAATGCTTTTAATGGAAAAGTTTTCCGTTAAAAGCATTTTCGGAAAAGCGCGTCTAGATTGGCTGGAAGCTTTTCCGCAAAAGTACTTTTTGCATAAAAGCGTCCATGGCCAATCTAGACACGCTTTTCCGCAAAAAAGCCCCGATCGCCATTTTCGCGATTGGGGCTTTTTTGTGGAAAACAAATCTCTGCTGTCTACACTGGCCCTTTTGCGCAAAAGTTTTTTGGAAAAAGACTTTTGCCCGAACGGGAGCAGCATAGTATTTCCGCAAAAGCACTGACAATCTTATATCAGTGCTTTTGCGGAAATTCAAGCGGCCAGTGTAGACAGCTGGCAAGTTTTTCCGCAAAAGCGGCTGATTTCCCGGAAAAACTGGCCAGTCTAGACATAGCCTGTGGGTATGTGGAACAGATTGTGTATGTACATGGAGATGTCCCATGAATCCTGAGAAATCTCAAAACTTTCATAGAGGAACTTTGCAATTCTTTGCCAAATGTTTCTAGAAATTGAAGCTTTATTTCTTCCTCTGTAGCTGGACACTTTTTCTTACCTGTTGGTAGGCAGTGTTACAACACAGGCTAGCATAGGGGCGCAAGTGCCTTAGGGGATTAGCAGCAGCTGTGAATGAATTAACTGCTAAACCAGCACTGCCTGAGGAAAATGGTGGCAGTATTCTATGCCATTACTCTATATTCATAGGTTCGTGAATCTAAGACATTCCCTCCTCAATTCTCACACCATTATGAGCCATACTCACCAGGGTTCTTGCTGTGAGTGGTGACATGCACAAGCACTCTGAAGCAGAAGTGTTAATAAGCATGTCTTGTTTAAAACTTGGGGAACAAAGGAAGGGAGTTCAGTAGCTGAACTTTTGCTTCCCCTTGAGACTGTATTGACAATGGTGCCTGTATGTGTTTTATCTGCAGCTGCTGCCATTGCAGTTTTGAAAGATTTCCCCTCTCTTGCAGAAGAACATCTGACACAAATAAGGAGAAGAAAGATATCAGGGTAACATATTCAATGAGATCCTACAAGCCAGTGCACCCTCAGGCCACTAGCAAGGGCACTAGAGGGTAAACACTGCAGAGAGTCTGATATAGGGATCTTAAAATGTGTGTAATTAACTGTGTAACTGCAAAAAATTTCCCTGGAGGCCAGGCCAGTGCGTGCCTGGAGCCTGTTTTTAAGCCAGCTCCCAGTGTGTTCCAGCTCCCGCATAAGCTTTCTGGTTATCCGTTTAAACAACTGCACTCTTATGTTCCTAGTCTGGACAAGGAAAAGAGAAAGGCCCAGGTGTCCTAGCAGGAAAAGGAGAGGGAGCTTCATCAGAACACAATGTGGGCTTTTCAGACCAAACGTGCTGCCGGCTCTTGAGAACCTACAGATTCCATAATCACAGGCTTGCCTCCCTTTGTAGACTATTGACAATTCTGTATCAATGCTTCTCTATACCCCTACTCAAGATTCCATATTGCACTAGAGGCCGCATCCCTACCTCTATGACTCCACCCAAGGAAATATCAAAGATAACCACAGCCTCATATCTCACCTGTGAAAGCCATGATTGCTGTATCTTCAGTTTAAAAGGGACATGAGTATTCTTATCCCTTTAATTCTTTCCATTAATTTTTAATGAATTTCCTTTTAAATTGCACAGATATTTCTTTGCATAGGTTTTGTTACTGAGTAATGTTCTGTTTTTTGAAAAACAATTCCTCTTTATTGTTTACAATAACAATTCTGCAAACATCTATTTATTTGTTACCATACAATAAGAGGTAACTCACAGGATCAATAACAAACAATATAACAATAATAAATACACAACAAGTGCCACAAACTTAATAGGTGCATTGACAGTGTTATTTTCATAGCAGGGCTGTCAAGTCATTACAAAAGTAATTGTGATTAATCGTGCAATTAAAAAAATTAATTGTGTGCGCTGCCTTTTTGAAACGCTGTGGCGGCATTTCAATGGGACAGCACTGCAGGGGCCGGGATAAAATGGAGTCCCCAGCTGATACTGGCTCCGCCCCGGAAACGCCATATTTGAGCATTGACCTGCTAAACCCAGGGTTGTGAGTTCAATCCTTGCGGAGGCCATTTAGGAATTTGGAGCAAAAATTTGTCAGGAATGGTACTTGGTCCTGCTGTGAAGGCAGGGGACTAGACTTGATGACCTTTCAAGGTCCTTTCCAGTTCTAGGAGATAGGCAATATCCATTAATTTAAAATTTAACTTACTGGAAAACCATCCACTGTGTCCTTCACATGGCCCATTCCTGTATTGCAAATTACAAATAGTAACCCTGCAACACATTTACATGACAGTAGCCCCCCACTGTGAATTTTCCAACTCCAAAATCATTTCCTACTTATGAGTAGTTACCTGTCATTGCAAGTTTTCAGTGTGGTCACTGATCCCTGCTCCACTGTTAGTGCAGCTCTTAATCTGGCGTCCTTGTGCTGGAGGGCTTGGGCAAACTGGGCACAAGATCCAGGAATGTGGCCTTTCACATATGAAAGTTCTGCATCCTCTGCTTGTCATCTCAAGTTTGCATTAGGATGCGATCCCACCGATGAGTGCTTATTTTTCAGGCCCAGAATTATCTCCATTATCTGCAGCTACTCTGTAAACGTCACCAACAACTTTGAACAGGCTCTTGCTATAGCTCACAACAATCTGTTCTCCAAAAAATTATCATGTTTCCCACTGATTCAGTTCTTTTTACTACTCTGCAAATCCTGGAAGATAGTACGTCCTGTGCTTGCAATACTTAATAGATAGCAAACAGTAAGTAGTCTTGGGTTTGTGGGAATCTTTAATAAGGCATGAAAATTATGGGAGATAGTTGACATTATGGGATGGAGACAGTTGTACACTTGAAAGCTGAACCCTTCCTCTCTTTTGCACTTCGCAGCTCATTTCTTCCACCATATTTCAGTCCATTTTCTTTATCTTCCAACAGAAGAAATATTTTCAAATGTATTATAATCCCAACAGATGCTACCAAGATTTTGCTGATCCAGAAATCCTACAGCAAAGAGCCAATCAGGTCACAACACTATCTAGCATAGAATTGTTGTTAGTATTTGGATTCTGATGACACTTAGAGGTTCTAATCAGACATGAGGCTCTGTTGTGTTAGGCAATGCATACATACATATTGAAAACACAGTCCCCATGGAGAAGTGGAAAATTTACTTGCATTCTACCTTCAACAGCTAGCAACTAAAACAGCAGTTTTTCATCAACTGATGTGTAACACAATAGAAGAAATTTCCCCAAAAAGCACTGCAATGATTATAATGCAAGGCATAAACCAGGGTGAGGAACCTTAGGCCCAGGGACCAGGTGCGGTACCCGACTTGCCTGGATCAGGCTCCCAGAACTCAGGACTCCTCCCTGCCAACATTTGGGGAGCCCATGCTGGCACTCCTGCCCCCCCGCATGACTGATTTTTCTGTGGTTAGGGGCCCCAGACTCCAAAAAGATTCCCCACCAGTACCATAAACAAACAGTAATATTGTATATAAGTATTAAATATATTATGTATGTACAACTATTCAGTTTTGTCCCAGAAATTAAATTTCTTTTCAGAAATCCTCATATTTGCTATTGGAAAATATAATTTTTACTTTTGCAGGAGAGCGTCTCTATATTATTTTTATATTTTTTATCATGGTCATGTTCAGCTGTAAAACTACAGAATATCCAAGAGAATAGCAATTTACTCTTCTTTTGTAATGTCATATTTTACAAAATAAATCCAAATGAACCTGCTTTTGCTGAGCCTTAATTTCAGGAAAAATGCCTTGTTTCTGAAAAACTGCAAAAACTACCTTAATTATAAGTAATCAGGATTGTGATGGGAAAAACTATGGTGTATTATGCAGGAAGTAATATAGTAAGCAATAGGATACTGTAGATCGTGGGACCCTGTATGAGAAGAAAGTGTGTTCTTCATTTGTATAATATCTCATGAACCCCATTATAGAGCACTAAGCATTGTACTGAGTGAATTTGAAAACCCCACCATAGTCGTTATACAGGCTAGGGCTGTAAAAGAGTAGTCGACTGATCGCGTTCCCCCACCCCTGCCACCTGTATGTCAGAGGCAGCAAGGGTGAGAGCAAGAGCCAGTGCTGGGGGTGCTATTTGCCCCCACCCTGGGTGTGGCTGCCTCTATCAGAGGCATCAGGGGAGGCTGTTTTGGCAGCAGCCCCATCTGAGGAGGGTCCCAGACCAGTTGGGGCTCTTCCTGGTGGTTGGGGCTGGCAGCAAACAGAGGCTACTCCAGCATCAACCCCTGTCCGTGGTGGCCCAGGCTGGGCACGAAGAGAGGCTACTCTGCAGCAGCCCATCCACAGGAGGTCCAGCTCCCTGCTGGGACCCTCCCACAGACAGGGACTGCTGGACCTGGCACAAGCTGGAACTGAGGAAGCCCGGCTCATTCCTGGCTTGGACCATGTCTAAGAGTTACCTCTCTGCGGCTCTGCAGTTTAAATGTAGTAGGAGCTGGGCTGCCTGCATGCCTGGCTCTTATTACATTTAAACTGCAGAGCCACAGCAGGGATTGCTCCTGAGCACCTTCTCTTATCGATGACACAATTACCCAATTACACACCTCTTAACATCGTGAATACAGGCTATATATACAGTAAGAAACATTAATTCTGTAACCTAAGGGCCAAACTTCCAGTCATGTCTGTTTCCTTTCCAAGGTAGATTAGGCTCCATGCATTCAACATTTTTCCTATGCAATTTTGTAAACAAATGTAATTATGCCATTCCTTATTTTGTAGTGTGGTTTTATAGAATTGTTTACTTACAGTTTTTTTTTTAAAGCATTTACTCAGTATTGTGGAGACACCTACTGGAAATGTTAAAATGAAACATGGAGTTTTTACAGTATTGTTACATGCTGTTGCTATGATTTGGAGCAGGATAAGCTCCACCTAAAACAAATGTTAGTGTTAACCCACTCAGGAGTTTTTGGGCTGGCCTAGGTTGGGTTAGATTGTTTTGGGTATGTGGGGGTATGGGACTGGGAGAGAACATATAAAATGATCACAGATAAGAACACAGAGGAAGAGAAGCAAGAAAATGCCAAGGAACCTTTTAAGCACGGTGTGACCCTGGAAAAAGCTAGAGAGTTTTTTGAGAATGGTGTTGCCTACAGGGATTTATGGGGCTGGTAAACTAAGAAATTAGTCCTTTTTTTTTCTTGGCTCCTTTTCTGATCAGACACACCGGACATCATACATTCCTTGTAAATAAACAAGATTGCATAAAAGAAATATCTGACCACCACCAATTTCTATTCCCAACTGGACTACACCCTGAGCCTCAATCTTTGACTGGCCACTTGAGTTGAAAAGAGGCAATATCTTCCTTTCTTAAGGAGTTCCACATCGTCCTCTTTGGCAGTTGGTTAATGTGATATAGCATCCACATGAGATTTGTATTTATGAGGCCAAACACTGAACCCAGTGCTGGAGACTTCCGGTAGGGACTGAAGGTAGCACTAGCAGCAGTGCTGGTATTTCAACTTCTCAACACACCTACTTCACAAGCAACACCGACTTTCAGATCTATATTTGTAGATCTATAGTATTTTCCTCTGCAATAAAAAATGTGACACACAGGAATATTGGGAAGAGAATAAACTTTATTTCCATGACTCATGGTTATAAAAGGTTTTACACCATCAGGAGAGGTCAATATCCATTAACTCCATTGGACATTATTACAGCCCCTAATTTCACCTTGCCTCTCAACTTCCACTGTTTACTAAGGTGCGTGGGCACAGGAGTCCTAAAACTCTGTTCTAACCCCTTGTCAAAGTGAAACCAGACCACATTCTGCTGGTAGCTGATAATTTTCAGTCAGGTGGGAAAAGGAAAAGATCTGGTCCTATTAAGTAAAGGCAGAGATCCTGAAATTTTCTGCTAAAAATCCAACATTCACATTTTTCACTTTCCAAATACCCTAAAAGACCCACTGAGTTAAGGACTACTGAGGAGTGACTAACTCAAGTGATTTCTTGCATTATATATTCTGATCGCTACAGAACCCTATATGCAGCTATGACTATATTATATTTGAAAGTTATATTCCCTTATATAGGAATTTAAGGGAAGAAGTCAAAAGATAGAGTTTAAGGCCTGAAGAAACCACCAGATCATCTAGTCTGATTTCCTCTACATCACAGGCTACTAAACACCACCAAGCTACACCACCACAAGTCAGCAACAAGAAAGAAAGTGGCAGAATGTGGAGAGCCTCAGAAACCCTTCTGAGGTTATATTAAATGGATGTGAATGGAGGTGGGAAACTCTATAATTGGTAGGAAAAAATGTAAATTGAATGATTACAATGAACTCAAACATGACATTAATAGAAAAGAATAAGATCAGTGTTAAAAATTAAACCTACCTCTATGAAATAGGCAGATTTTAAAATAATTTGTTCATCTTATGGTCTTTCTTGTGTGCATTTGATCCATTACTAAAACCGTGAATCATAATAGGTTTGCTATATTAATATATGTACCTCAATGTTTCAAACTCTCAATTTTATTTAGTGTTATTCAGAAAACCTCAACCCCTTGATTAATATGAATACCTAAGAATCTCACAAAATTTCTCTAATGGAATTTCACAAAAATCGTTAATGGACTTCATAGTTCTGGAGAAGAGCTTGAACATGAGCTAATCCTGCTGTGGCTCTGCAGTTTCCCCCTTATTAACTAATTGAATAGTTGATAAATTCCATTGACTACTCAATTAGCTGATTAAATGCAATTTAACATCCTTTTGCAGGATAGCTCCATTGTGAGGAAACTGGCAGAAGCAAGCAGTAGAGCTGCATATGAGAGCACTTGTAATACAAACAGCACATTGATAGAATTATCTACCACCCCCCTCAGAAGGGTAACCCTAATAAATGAGCGTATTTCAAAGTAATGGGCAAATCTGCTAACAAACCCAGACTTAAGTCCATAGGTACCTTTGAGAATCTACCCCTAAGTCTCTAAAATGTGATCATACTATGTATTGGCCTAGTTTCCTTAGATCCATGGTGTCCAACCAGTTCTGAAGCAGTAGCCACTATAGTGGCAACTGCTATAGAGAACTAGCCCTACTCAACCGGCCAAATAGCTGTGTGTGACTACTGGCTAGCATTTTGGACATCACAGCTTTAGGTCTTCATAAAAATGTGAACATCCTCCCTTTTTTTTCCCCTCAAAACACTTCAGTGTTGTCAGCAAAACCATCCCTATCAGTAGATGTGTGTGCTCTTGCTTTACTCAGTCACTGACATCACAGGGCTGGCTGAACCGATATATTTATTAAAACAAAACAATAAATGGTCTGGTAGCACTTTATAGACTAACAGAACATGTAGAAGGTATCATGAGCTTTTGTGGGCACAGCCCACTTCTTCAGATGACCGGAGTTATGAGTTTGGGATGTGTACAACCAAAATAAATAGAGTAAGGGTAAGGGAAGGGGAAGGGGAGAAAAATGAAGGAGGGTGAGAGACAGAGCAGCAGTAAGTATCTTAAGATTGGATAGTTAAACCGAAGCAGATAAAAATCAAAGTCAAAGTCAACAGATAGTCTCCCATGTCAGGAAGGATACAACACAGAGAGTTGTTTGCACCTCCAATGGTTGTTAAATTGGTAGTGTCCCAACCAGCTCTCATCAGGATTAAGTCCATTAGCATGTGAATTGAATTTGCAGATGAATTCTAATTCCAATGCTTCTCTGTGGATCTGGCTTGTAGAACAGGTTTGTGACAAGACAGCTACTTGGAGATCTTTCAAAGTGATTTGGAAGGCTAAAGTGCTCTCCATTAGGTTTCTTATGTTTCCTTTGCGTATATCTGATTTGTGTCCATTGATTCTTTCCCACAGACTGTCCAGTTTGTTCAATATATATAGCAGTGGTGCACTGCTGGCATTTGACTACATAGATCAAATTACTGGATGTGCAGTCCTTTTGTTTTGGTGGCTGATGTTGTTGGTTCCAGTGATGAATTCGACAGTATAGATGTGGGCAGAATTGGCATCTTTTTTGGTTCCTGGAGGCTTATCATGTGGTTATGTGGCATGGTTACCAGAAAGAATTTGTTTCAGGTTAGGGGATTGTTTGTAAGCAAGAATAGGCTTTTCTTCCAAGGCCTCTGAGAGTGACGGATCATTTTCCAAGATGGATTGTAGATATATTTATAACATTGCTCTCTTTACACTCTGATTCAGCTATTAAGTGAGTCAATAGGAAATTATTTGCCAAATAGCTTGCCTAAAATGAAAATACCCCATACAGCTTCAGGAACAAACAGACAGCAAATCTATAACTTCCACAACTTCTTTCTGGATGTTTCTGGGGCAGGTAATCAGTTTGCACATCTGCTGAGACAAAATAGCACACTGTTTTAAGTGAGCTGAATATATTTTTGTTGCTACCTTTAAAACTGTGTCCTCACACCTTTGTGAATATTGCAGTAAGAGATTTATTAATATAAGCATCATAATATATGAAATGTGTGAGACCATTTTTCTGGGATTACAGTTAGTAAAAGAAAGTCTACAATAATGAGTGGGATTGAGATAAGAGGAATCTTTACAGATAAAGCATCAAAAATATGAGTCAACTGATTAATCATAATAGGACAAGAGTGTCAATTTTCTATATATTGCTTATAGAGGGGATAAATGTACAGTAGACCAGCCCCATGCACAGCTGGATCTAATGACACAATCAGACCTTCTTCCTTCTGATCAAGAAAGATATCTTGACTAGTGCAGGAGAGAGGGCATTAGATCAGCTTATATTTTAACCTTAAGCCATTTCATCAGGCCAAAACTGCTGATACCTGTGCAAAAGCTTTTCTACAGAGGAATGTTGTGATGAGTGAGCACTGCTTCACTTCTCCTCTTTGGCCTTGAAAAATCAAATGCCACCTATATAAGATCAGTAGCCTAAAGCTCACTTACCACTCTTTGTACTTTGGAAGCATTTTTATATGGAGTAAACTGAGGTGGTAATAATTTAAGTACTGAGTGATTAATTAACTGAATGTTTCAGCTACTCAAATGGAAACTATTCAAAGAGAGGCAGAAAAAGACAGTGGACCGAGAAGGCCGCTGAGAAGGGAAAAGTAGCAGGTTACCTCCCTCCTCTTCTGCCCTATGCTTTGGTAACCAGTATTGTACAGGCTTGAGGAGAAGCTTCATACCAGGGACAGGGAACCATTTTTGGTCAAAGGCCACTGACCCACACAAAAATCAATTGGGGGCCACACACAAGTGAAAAGCAAAAAACCCATCTCATTGACCTGGCCCCCAAATGAGAAGCAAAATATCAGACACTTACCTCACTTACCCTCCACTCAGGGTGCTGGGGTTCTGCTTGAGCTCCAGCCCTGCAGAAGGTGGGGAGGGAAGGCACTGAGGCTCAGAGACTTGTTGCAGGGTTGGAGCAAGCACTGACTCACCCTGCTGTTGGGGGAGCCCTGAGCTTCACTGTAGGCCAAACCAAAGTAAGCCAGGGGCTGCTCTGGCTCACAGGCCATAAGTTCCCCATCTCGGCTTTACACTGTGTAGACCAAACACTTGTAAGTCACATTGTAAATAAAGTACACGGTATTGAACTTGCTGCTAATATCTCTCTACTAGACAAAATTTTAAAATGTTAAAGCCAGGTCAACGGGTTGATGATTAATAGTTTTTTTGAGAAGAACTGCTGCAGTCTTCTGTGGTTGCCCTTAGAGATGTTAGCTATTGGTTAATTCAATAGTCAACTAACCACAAGGATTCTTAGCAGTTAGTCGACTATTCTATAGTCCCCGGGAGCAGGGCCAGCAGCCAGTGTAATTCAGCCCCACTCCTGAGGAGCACTCTCCCATTTTGCATTGCTGCCTCTCTCAGAGTCAGCAACATGAGGTGCCAGGTGGGAGCCGGTCTGTGAGGGGAGCCAGTTTAAAAACCAGCTCCCCTCACAGCCTGGCAGCCTGGCACCCCGTGCTGCTGCCTCCGATGCAGAGGCAGCAGCATGGTGTAGCAGCAGTCCCTGTCCACAGGGGATCTGAGCTCTCTGTGGATAGAGGCTGCTGAGAGAGGGGAAAGAGGAGAGGGCAGGGAAGGCTGCTCCAGCACTAGCAGAGCCACAGACAGAAGCTGTTGCCAGAGTAGCCTCTGCCCATAGCAGGCCTGGACTTGCTGTGGGCAGAGGCTGCTTCGTGGCAGCCTCCCTTCCCACCTCTATCCCCCTATGCTGCTGCTTCTGACAGAGTCAGTAGCATGGGGGCGGAGGGCAGGCAGCACCATGGAGCCAATGCTCCAGCTTCCCCTCCCCTCTCCCCGAGTAGTTGACTAGATTAATTGATAAGCCAAGGCTTAATGGTTTATCGACTAGTTGACTACTCGTTCATATCCCTAGTAGCCCTAATTACGATTCTCAAAACTAAGGCCATGTTGGCTCTGAACAAGAGCATCTACACAAGTGTTTAAGGTGCTGTAACTTATGTCCATTAATGTTACACTTTAGCGTCACATCATATAGACAAATCTTTAAAAAAGTAAAGAAATAAGGGGAAAAACTCAGTTTTAATTCCTTGAATCTAAAATGTTTTTAATTGGTTTTCCATGACACCAAGCAGGCATTCAGCAGCAAATACTTCTGGTGGCAAAGGATCTCTTTAACCTCACAATTGGTATCAGTTTTCAAGACACAAATAATTTGTCTAACATTTCAATCAGCATTACAGTCTGTGTTCTCAGTGCAAAGAAAATGAGTGTTTCTGCCACTGGGTAAATAACGTGCATTAGCTATCCCACTGTAAAAACACAGCAGAGACAAGGTGTTACACTTTGGTTCTGTGATGTGATGGGAGCCTCAAGGGTTAAAGCTGACTACCCAGTGAAAACTACTGGATGATGGTGAAACAAATTATTTTTATTAAGTGGAATGATTTTTTTTTTTTAAATCAAAACTAACAATTAGCAAATGGTTTTTTTTTTTTAAACTAGCAATTGCCCAATGCTTTTACAGGGTAGAAAACCCTAAACTTAGCTGTACTTAACTAACTACAAACTTCTTTGATTACAATTAACTATACAAAATCACTGTCTCTGATTTGCTTAACAAAAAATACAAAAACAAAGACAATATAATGATAATAAAAACTTTGTCCAAAGCCAGCCCCTCTATGGTTATTTTAGGGCAGCTGGTGGAGTTAGTCATAAATCTACTTTTACAACTTAACTCCTGGGCTTCTATTTCTAACACTTATACTTAGCCTAAATACAACACTACTATACAACACAAGATTATACAATTTATACAATGTGGTTAACAGAACTTAGACACATTTTACAGAATTACACAGCGAAATTAACACAATTTAACTATTAATTAAACCAAACATTTAAGCAATACTTACAAATCCAGAAACAACAACAACAGAAAGACACACTAGAACTCGGAGCATGCTCAGGACTCGTGCACCCCTATATTTGACTCGAAGGGTGGGGAGGCAGCCTCAGGGTGATCAATCCTTTAGCCAGGCAAAAAAAAGACACGTGCCCTCAATACACGGAACCTCCGTCGAACAAAGGGGTAGAGGGTCTTTTATACAAAAATTCGGTGTCTGATGCCATGCTAGGGTCTGCATTTGGCAGGGCCTGATAGGCTAGTGATGAGGTAGTATGACAATACTGCCCTATAGGAATTTTCGTGATGTATGCGTGATCCCCTCGTGGACAGGACCAGATGGGGCATAGTTAGTGTGAGACAACTGTGTTTTATTACCCTATGTTTACTTTTTCCCCTTGCCCCTAAGACCGGTCAAGCTACGGTCAAATGAGGCTTATCTGTAAATTCAGCTAGGTGTTATCTAGTTATGCTTACCTCCCTATTTTCTTGGTGCCTTTGAGTTCCAGGATGCCTATAAGGTCAAATTCCATTCACAAAAACTGCATTGTGCTTCCCATGCTTCTCTGAGTATCTGGGTTTTGTGTGAGGGGCCTTGTGTGGCAGGATGGGCTATACGCGAAGGCCGTGGACAGAAAAAGCCTGCTTTACAACACAAAGCACTTTGGCAATGTCTCCAAAACACGTAAGTGGAGGCCAACACCATGCCACCTAGGCATCTAATGCAAAGAAGTAAGAGGATAATTTATTTTTTTAAATCTGATTTTTTGTTAATACAAAGCAGTGCATATGTTAGAATGAAAAACAGCACCAAAATGTATTCTAGCCTTTTAAGTATGCTACATATTTTGTTTTGTTTTTTCAAGTGACAGCACATACCATTACCCTTTGGGTGTGTGAGTGTCTCATGCACCAGAGTCAGATTTTTTCCTAAGCAGTCTGAAGTATAAACGATTCAGTAGAAAAATCAACATACGCAGCAAAAGCAGGGCTAGGGGGCAACGGGGCTGTCCCGCGGCGATGGGGGGGGGGGGGAGGTGCGGGCGGCGGAACCAGGGCTGGACAGGAGCCGGGGGGGGGGGGGGGGGTGGCTGGCTGGGGGAGATCAGGAGGAGGACGGGAGAACCAGCCACCGGAAGCAGGGCTGGAAGGGGGCAGCAGGGCTGGACTGGGGACATCAGGAGGAGAAGGGGGGGGGCGGAGAGCAGGACTGACCTAGGCACATGCAGACCCTGCAGATGAGTGAGTTTGGCCAGGGATTCCATTTTGCCCCTTCTCCCTGCCCCCCCCCCCCCCAACCCTCCCTGGAGTAGTTGCAAACTGCCTGGCAGGTAGACACACTCAGACAGCATGAGCACATCTACCAGCCAGGCAGTTCACAGCTAAGGACTGATACACCTAATTATAATAAAACTTACCCAATTAGAAAATACCAGGCATTTTATATGTCTAGTAATTTCTCAATTTCTTTCCCAGACAAAACCTTCAAATACCAGACTGTCGGGTACAAAACTGGACACCTGGCAACCCTACCCTTCACTCTCCCTCCTGGCCAGATACCATACCCCAATCTGCTCCTGCTCCCGCCTCCTGGAGTGCTCATCCAGTGCCGGGTCCCCTCATTCTTTTTTTTTATATGCGTTTATATTTTTGGGCTGCAAAAAACAGTACTGAAAAAACAGGTTCCAACTAAAGTAAAAAGTTTGGGAAACCCTGGTCTAGCCAGATTTCTATTCATCTTACAGTCCATTTATCCAATCCATATTCCCTTAACTTGCTGGCAAGAATATTGTGGGTGACTGTATCAAAAGCTTTGCTAACTGGGGGCTTTGGGAGGACCAAAAACAACTTATTTGAATATTCATCATTTGCTTAATGAATATGCAAATAAATGTTACCAGTCCTCCAAAAGCTCATGAATGGATTACTGGTCCCTGTGTCAAAAAGTTTGGGAACCCCTGTACTAGAGTGCACAACAGATTTAAATAAGTGGCTTCTTTGAAAGATGTAACAGCAAAAGTATGAAGCTAATGCACTCAAGAGGCTCAGAAACAAAACAAAAAAATGTAAAAAACCTAAATGTCTTCTTTTTAATACATTTGGGGGAGTATAAAACTAATAATTTTTGTTGCTGTCAATCTATTAGGCCTATTTTTATACCTATATTTAGTAAAATTTACAGTAGAAATTGCCTCTGAGAAGGATTTCATACAAGAAAGTCTTATGAAAAGATTTTTGAAGGTATTTAGGGTGAATAGAGGGTTTTTCAAAAGTATCTAGGTGGTACTTTCAAATTCTAAAAATCCATTGAATATTTGGGAACCAAGTTCTACATACAAGTGGGGACATCATGTGAAAAAGCATAAGGTGCTGCATAGAGAGGCAAAACAACAGTTGACAAAGGGAACTCTTGTTAAATTTAAAAAACAACAAATAGTCTGGTAGCACTTTAAAGACTAACAACACATGTAGATGGTATCATGAGCTTTCGTGGGCACAGCCCACTTCTTCAGATGACCGGAGTGTTAGATGTCCAGAACCAAAAATAAGGAAGGGGGGAGGGGAGGGAAGAGGCAGTGGGTATATAAATATCAAAGGGAAAGCCCAACAGTATGTAACAGGTAAAACTGATAGTCTATAAGCACCTAAAGACTGGATAGTTAAAAGAAGCAGATAAGACCCATTAGTCAGCAATTAGAGAGGAAGAGTACTAACACCAGATTCTACACAAAGAACCATTCGCACCTTCATTGGTTGGTTGATAGATAATGTCCCAGCCATCCCTGGATTCAGACCACTGGCATGAAAATTAAACTTGTAAATGAATTGTAGTTCCAACCCTTCCCTGTGTATTTGGCTTGTGGAAATCGTCTGTAACAAAACAGCAACTTGAAGATCTCTTAATGAGTGACCAGGTACATTAAAGTGTTCACCAACAGATTTCTGGTACAAAGGTGCCAATGATTCTTTGACTAACAAAAGATGATGCCATCTACATGTTGTGTTAGTATGGTAGCACTTTAAAGACTTATTTGTTGTTTAAGTTTATCCTGCATAGACTAACTTGGCTACCCCTCTGAAGCTTGAGAAAGTTTTGACACTAACTCAGGAAAACAATCAGCCTTGATGTCATGTAATTCAAAGTAATAAACTTGTGTGTTAAAACAGAATAGCACACTGCCAACAGATGGCATTATACAAGAAACATTGGAAAATGTGACTGCTGAAGCTACTAGCAACTATTAATTATTTTCAATGACTCTTTGCTAACAAACTAAACAGCACTACGACATCCATGTACATAATGTTAATGAAGATATATAATACAGTTCTAGAATGAATAAAAATAACACTTTAGAAAACATAATTTAGATTGGAATTATATTTTACAGTGGTTTAAAAAAAAAAGGCAGTCCAGTTCAGACATTGAGAATTGCCGGACAAATCTGAACTGTCAAGAGGATGTATGCAGACAGATACATTAAAAAAGCATGTAAAAACTAATTTCTAGAGGTGGGGTGTACATATGTAAAATATCAGACACACACAAGTCATTTAGCAGCTGAGAACATTGTATCAGATAGGGAAGAACTGTTTTGTCCAGACAAGAATGCAGCCCTTGAAGGTAGGTGCTGAGATCTGTTATGGAGGGGGGAGGAGGCGGGGGAAGGGAAGGGCCCTGTGCCCCACATACAATGTTATTTCAAACACTGCCAATGGATCAGGTCATAGAATCAGAGCTGGAAGAGACCTCAGGATGTCATCAAGTCCAGCCCAAGGCAGGACCAATCCCAACTAAATCAACCCAGCCAGGGCTTTGTCAGGCCAAGACTTAAAAACCTCTAGGGATGAAGATACCACCACCTCCCTAGGTAACCCATTCCAGTGCTTCACCACCCTCCTAGTGAAATAGTTTTTCCTAATATCCAACCTAGCTCTCTCCCACTGTAACTTGAGACCACTGCTCCTTTTTCTGTCATCTGTCATTACTGTGAACAGCTTCTCTCCATCCTCTTTGGAACCTCCTTTCAGGAAGTTGAAGGTTGCTATCAAATCCCCCCTCACTTTTCTCTTCTGCAGACTAAACAAACACAAATCCCTCGGCCTCTTCTCATAGGTCATAAGCTCCAGCCCCCTAATCATTTTGGTCACCCTCCGCTGGACCCTCCCCAATGTGTCCACATCCTTCCTGTAGTTGGGGGCCCAGAACTGAACACAATACTCCAGATGTGGCCTCACCAGAGCCAAATGAAGAGGAATAATCACTTCTCTGGATCTGCTGGCAATGCTCTTCTTAATGCAACCTAATATACCATTTGCCTTCTTGGCTGCAAGGGCACACTGTTGACTCATATCCAGCTTCTCATCCACTGTAATCCCCAGGTCCTTTTCTGCAGAACTGCTAACTTAGCCATTTGGTCCCCAGCCTGTAACAGTGCTTGGGATTCTTCCATCCCAAGTGCAGGACTCTACACTTGTCCTTGTTGAACCTCATCAGATTTCTTTTGGCCCAATCCTACAATTTGTCTAGGTCACTCTGGACCCTATCCCTGCCCTTCAGCGTATCTACCTCTCCTCCTAGCTTAGTGTTATCTGCAAACTTGCTGAGGGTGCAATCTATCCCCTCATCCAGGTCATTAATAAAGATGTTAAACAAAACCAGTCCTAGAACCGAACCTTGGGGCACGCCACTAGAAACGGACTGCCAACCTGACATTGAGCTGTTGATCACTGTCCGTTGGGCCCGACAGTCTAGCCAGCTTTCTATCCATCTTACCGTCCATTTATCCAATCCATATTCCCTTAACCTGCTGGCAAGAATATTGTGGGAGACCATATCAAAAGCTTTGCTAAAGTCAAGGTGTATCACCATCCACTGACTTTCCCATATCCAGAGAGCCAGTTAGAAGCCATCATAGAAGCTAATCAGATTGGCCAGGCATGACTTGCCCTTTGTAAATCCATTCTGACTATTCCTGATCACTTCCACCTCCTCTAAGTGCCTCAAAATGGATTCCTTGAGGATCCCCTCCATGTTTTTTCTGGGGACTGAGGTCAGACTGACTGGTTTATAGTTCCCTGTATTGTCCTTCTTCCCTTTTTTAAAGATGGGCACTACATTTGCCTTTTCCAAATCATGTGGGATCTCCCCCGATATCCACGACTTTTTGAAGATAATGGCTAAAGGCTCCTCAATGACATTTGCCAACTCCCTCAATATCCTCGGATGCATTAAATCTGGACCCATGGATTTGTGCTTTTCTAAATAGTTCCTAACATGTTCTTGCCCCACCAAGGGCTGTCCATCTCCTTCCCCTACTGCGTTGTCTAGTGTATTAATCTGGGAGCTGACCTTGTCCATGAAGACAGAGGCAAAGAAAGCATTGAGTACTTCAGCTTTCTCCACATCATGTAATAAGCTTAGCTCCCTCATCCAGTAAGGATCCCATATGCTCTCTGATCACCCTCTTCTTGCTAGCATGCCTCTAGAAACTTTTCTTGTTATCCTTCATATCCCTTGCTAGTTGCAATTCCAATTGCACTTCTGCCTTCCTGATAACTCCCCCGCATTCTCGAGCTATACATTTATACTCCTCCCTAGTCATCTGTCCAAGTTTCCACTTCTTGTAAGCTTCCTTTTTGTGCTCAAATTCACCAAGGATTTCCCCGGTAAGCCAATCCAGTCTCCTACCATATTTGCTTCTCTTGCTGCACATCAGGATGGTTGCTTCCTGTGCCTTCAATAAAGCTTCTTTAAAATACTGCCAGCTCTCCTGGACTCCTTTCCCCTTCATGTAAGCATCCCAGGGGATTCTATAACGTGGTTCCCCGCCTTCTCATCAATATGCATGAGCAGTGACACGGAATATGTAATGACTGTCATGAATGTACATAGATGGTTCTAGTTTCTGCTGCACACATCACCATGTGCTGCTGCACACGGCATGCAAGTAGCTGCACATGTCACCATGTGCTGCTGCACACAGTACACTCACCCCAGACAGTTAGAAGCTGTTTATTCAGACACCCAGAGACCCTTGTTTTCTCAGACAAGATCCAATGAGTTTAAAGCTACAGCTCATAAATATTCATGAGGAGAGACTACTTAAGTTCTGGTTAACCTTTCCCACTTGTTCGCTTCTTCTGCAGCGTTCCACCCTATCCCCTGTCCATGTCTATAGATAGCTAGATTAATTAGAGGTTCGTCATCGAGTCTGTCCGTTAGTATAGTGCGGCGGTTCTACGCTCAAGCGGCCGGGGTATTATATCATGACGGGAGGCATCGTGTTAGTTTAGTTAGGGATTTTGTGTATTCAGTCTGGAGTAGCTCGTCTATTGCCGGTTCCAGCTGAAGAGCGGAATCAGCCCGAAGGCCAGCGCCAGGCAACTTACCAGCAGTGAATCCTGCGTCCAGGAGCGGAAGGCCCCGGAGGAGGACTTCACTACCTGCCTGCATTCCACCTGTCCCCAGGATCTACGAGGGACCGCCTCTCTGTTCCTCGCCAGAGGAAGGAGCCTACAGCTTAAGGTCGAGAGCACCGCAGAGGGCATTGCTGCGAGGGATCGTCTTAGTCTCTCGCTAGAGACTTTAATTAGCCAAAGGCTTGAGAGACAGGTGCATCATGTCCATCGTCGACAGCTGGATAGTGTAATTATTGCCTGTGTAATCCTTGTGTTTGTGGGGTACTTTACTATCCTCCTATTTCTTCTTGGGTTGGGATATTAAGAGTGTACCTTTCCTTGTACCTTTTAAATTTCCTTGTACCTTTTAAATTTCTACAATATATGGTTTGGCCCCTTTAAATTGCGTAACGTTTTTATTTCTCTGCGGCATGTTAATCCACAAACACCTATGATAGATGAGGTTTGGTGGTATCTGCAACTTCCACTGAGGTTTAATTAATTAATTAGTAGTAATCAGATTGCAAATCTAGGCTTAAGCATCCTCAGTGTAACAATTCTGCCCATCAGTTCTCTGGGGGAGTCAAAGTCTGCTTTTCTGAAATCCAAGGTGTGTATTTTGATACTCTCCTTTCTTCCTTTGGTCAGGATCCTGAAATCTACCATCTCATGATCACTGCTTCCCAGGTTGTCACCCACCTCTACTTCCCCTATTAGTTCCTCCCTGTTTGTGAGCAGCACGTCAAGCTGCGCATGCCCCCTGGTTGGATCCTTCAGCACTTGTACCAAGAAGTTATCCCCAACATTTTCCAAAAACTTCCTGAATTATCTGTGTACTGCTGTATTAGTCTCCCAACAGATGTCAGGGTGAAGTCCCCCATGAGAACCAGGGCTTGCGATCTGGAAGCTTTGTCAGTTGTCTGAAGAAAGCCTCATCTACCTCATCCACCTGATCCGGTGGCCTGTAGCAGACACCAACCACAAAAAATCACTGCTGTTGTTTGCACCTCTAAAGTTAACCCACAGACTCTCAACAGGCTTTTCTCCCTCTATTTACTGGAGTTCTGAACAATCATAGTGCTCTCTTACATACAGTGCAACTCCTCCTCCTTTTCTCCCCCGCCTGTTCTTCCTGAACAGTTTATACCCTTCCATGACAGCACTCCAGTCCTGTGGGTCATCCCACGAAATCTGTTATCCCAATCAAATCATAGTTCTTGGACTGGGTCAGGGCCTCCAATTTTTCCTGTTTGTTACCCAGGCTTCTTGCATTCGTGTACAAACACATTAGATAACCAGCTGTTTGCCCTACATTCTTCATTCGAATCTGGGGTCCTCCTTTGTTGCTCGTTCGTCTTTGCATTCCTTCCCGGTATCCAACTTTCCCACTCACCTCAGGGCTTTAGTCACCACCCCTCTATGAACCTAGTTTAAAGCCCTCCTCACAAGGTTTGCAAGCCTGCTTGCAAAGATACTCCTTCTTCTCTTAGAGAGGTGGATCCCATCTCTTCCTAACAATCCTTGTGCCCAGAACAGAGTCCCATGGTCGAAAAAGCCAAAGCCCTCTCTCCAACACCACCTGTGCAACCATGCATTTAGTTCCTCAATTCGACGATCTCAACCCAGACTTTTCCTTTCAACAGGTAGGATGGACAAGAACACCACTTGCATTTCGAATTCTTTGATCCTTCTTCCCAGCGCTACATAATCCGCAGTAACCCGCTCAAGGTCATTCTTGGCCGTATTGTTAGTTCCCACATGGAAAAGCAGGAAGGGGTAGAGAGCTGAAGGTTTGGTCAGTTTTGTAAGACTCTCAGTCACATCCTGAATTCGAGCTCCCATCTCAAGAGATAAGCAGCACACCTCTCGAGATTCCAGGTCTGAACGGCAGATGGATGACTCAGTCCCTCTAGGAGGAAATCCCTGACCACCATCACCTGTCTTTTTCTTTTGGGGGTGGTGGTCATGGAACCCCCATTTCTAGGACTACTCATCCTATGCCATCCAGTAGATGGTGTTCCCTTCTAATTTCTTCCTTGAGAGGTCCCTCCCAAACCATTCTCCACCGCAGTGCCTGTGGAGAGAGCCTGAAAGCGATTACTTACCTTTATAGCAATGGGGGATTCCTGAGTTGGCCTTTTTTTCCTTTTAGAAATTACATGCTGCCAGTTCTCTTCCTTGTCCTGTACTGCCCTCTCTGGCTCTTCCGCCTGCCATATTTGCAGGACTAAACGCTGCCTTCTATCAAGGAAGTCTTCATCCTCTCTGATTGAGCATAGGGTTGACACCTGGGCCTCCAGTCCTCTAATTTTTTCTTCCAAAATGGTGATCAGCTTGCACTTAGTGCAGATGAAATCCCTTCTTTCTTCCAGGAGGAAGACAAACATGGCACAAGCTGTGCAGGTAACAACAGCAGACCTATCATTATCCACACCTGCTTTCCTAGAGAAAGGATTAAAAAGAATGGCAAATATACCTTATCCCCTTCTCAACTTCATCTCAAAACTCCCTGTTAGTAATCACCTGATCACAAACTCCCTGGTCGCTGACTCTCTGCTTATAAAGCCCTGGACTACCTAATTGCTCAGCCAATCAGCAGAGGCTTCTAGATTTCAAACCTTGATTAGAAGCCAACAGCTTCCAGTCACAGCACACACTCTGTGGGGGTAGGGGGGTGTCAAAGGAGGTGAGAGCAGTCTTACCTCCTGCTTCTTTTGAGTGGGCCCTGTAGGATGATAGGCCCCTATTAAGAGGGTTAATAGGTAGCATGTTTAAAACAAACAAAAGGAAGTTTTTCTTCACGAAGCACACAATCAACCTGTGGAACTCCTTGCCAGAAGAGGTTGTAAAGACCAAGACTTCAACAGGGTTCCAGAAAGAACTTGATAAAGTCATGAAGATTAGGTCCATCGATACTTATGTGCCAAAATGGATAGGAATGGTGTCCCTAGCCTCTGTTTGTCAGGGGCTGGAAATGGCTGACAGGAGAGAATTTCCTGTTTCTGTTCATGCCCTCTGGGGCATCTGGCACGGGCCACTCTTAGAAGACAGGGTACTGGGCTAGATGGACCTTTGGTCTGATCCCGTATGGCCCGTTTTATGTTCTTGCAGCTCCTTTTTCAGTTTCTCCAAAATCTTCTTAGGATGTGGTTGTACTTTTCCCTGTACCTTCTGATCCTAGCAAACCTCACCCATGGCCCCACAGGGTTATGAGATCCCCCCCTTATCAATATCATCCTGAGGGCCATTCATCACATCAGAAGGAGGAAGCCAGACTCAGGGATTAGCCAATCAGGCCTCTGAACACTGGGCCCCTGGGAGGTGTCCACTGATTCCCTAGGTGCCTTTAAGGAGCACTGGGCGCTGTTGTGGACTTTCTGCTCCTATTGAGCCTAGAAATGTGAAAAGTTAACTGATAACCATCACCCTAAATGGGTAATGTTTACAGGTTCTGATTAACCAGTAGGGGCTGGAGCAGCTCCCTGCCTGCCCTGGGCAGCCCAGTGCAGGTAGCAGCTGCTCCAGCCGTGTAGGAGAAGCAGCCCCTGTCAGTAGTGGGTTGGTCCCGCCCCTCAGCTGCTGGCTCTCCAGAGCCAGGGGCAGCCCTAGACTAACTGCCAGCAACTGGTGCCCTAGGTGAACCATGCAATCGGTGCCCCTGCCTCCAAACCCCTCAATGAGATTGTGCCACCATTCGGCGCCCCCATTTAACTTGGAGCCCTAGGCAACCGCCTAGTTCGCCTATATGGACAGGCCACCCCTGCCCAGAGCCCTACCTGCCCGCTCCCAGGGAGGAGGCTTCAGGGCGGGCTCTGCCGTTTAAAGTTAAAATAAGCTTTTGCAGGGCCCACGCTGGGATTTTTTAGCAGTTACCCGGTTTGCTTTTGTACACAAATTTTTACATCCCCCTTGGGAACCCTCATTTGCAGCCTCTCATCTCACCCGCTGACTGTCCCCAGCCTGGCGTCCATTTGTTGCCTGGGCGTAACAGCTCTTCGCCGCCTGCCCCAGTACCCGGCCCAGGGTAACGCTCCTCCCTCTCTCTCCACCCCTTTCTGATAGCCCCGCCCCCATCCTAGATTTTGTTCCTCGGCCCCTCCCGTCCCAGGGCGCAACCAGCACAGACCGTCGCCCCCGCGTAAGGGCACCGGAGTCACCAGATGTTACTGAGCATGCGCCGTTCTCCCGATCACATGATAGACGCGCCACCGCCGGGCGGCGGAAAGTGACGTTAGCCCGGCCGGGTGAGCGCGCGCCGCGACCTCCCTGACACCGAGGCGTCGCTGCTGCGCGAGAGCCGCGCACGGCCTGCGGGGGAGCGGCTGTCGGTGCGAGGCAGGGTCCGCCCGGCGCGACAATGGCGGCCCGCGGGTGGCTCCGGAGCCGTGTCTGGGCCGAGCCGCGAGCAGCCAGCCCCGCCCGGCAGGAGCGCTGAGGTGACCAGCCCCCGTATCCCGCCCCCCACCGTCCGCCCCGTGTGCTGCGCCTTGCCCGCCTGGGCCGCTCTCCGCCCCGCCCCCGGCGGCTGCTACCCAGACAGCAGCGCGTCTCCCCTCACGCAGGCAGGAGTTCCCCCCCGCGCGGGTTGCACCTGCCCCTCCTCGTGCTGCTTCCCCCAGGAGACTCTCGCGCCTTCCGCAGGCGCACACACGGGGTGGTGCCTCGAATGCCTCTGTAGCCAGGGCGGGTTTAAAGAATAAAATACAACAACGGACTAGTCACGGTGCTAACCAAAAGTTGCTGGATGGTGCCTGCAGCGTGTGACCAAAGAAACACAAAATAGAGCAGACGGGTACTAAGGAAAATGTTTCCCCTCAGGACTTGGTAGGAGAAAAAATGCTCCCACGTAAATACGTGTGGATGTGGTTCTGCACAAAGTGCCAGCATACCTCTGGGGCAGCTTTCTCCTGTCCAGCACTCGTTTCCTCCAGCAGGAGTAATATTCCTTCTAAAGAGCTAATCAGTAGATGGATATAGTTTAAAATGCCAATATAAACATCACCCGAACTTTTACTGATCTATTTTCTCTTTAGGTAATCCATCTCTTGCAGATAACTATGTCATGTGATGTCTGTGTCATACTCATGTTGCATAGGCAGATGGATTTACATAACCAGAATAGTTTATGAATTTTCATATGGATTACTGTTATTTCTTTGTGATGTAATCTTGAAAAATCTCTGCTGTTTTGAGAACTTGTTTTCCGTACTATCTTTCAGTCTTGGGATATAGTCTGAAAATCCTGCAAGAGCAGGAACCAAGTAAGCATTTAAAATTAAAGAGGACACCATTTCATAAAATGTGGCATAAGATTAAACTATCCACAAATATATATGATATTTTATTGTTAAGGAAAAAGTTGTAATAACTTGTTGCTCTTAGATGTTAACTACAGGTTGGACCTTCCTGGTTCGTCACCCTCGGGACCTCAGTGGTCCTGAAGGAGGGTTTTGCCAGACCAGAGGATGTCATTTCTGGCTCCCTTGCCACTGCCTTCACTCTGGCCTGGACTCCCAGCCAGCTCCCCACCTATCATCTGGCCCTGCTCTTCTGCCACAGCAGTCCACGGTCCGCTGCTGGGGCTCCCAGCTCTTCCATGGCACACCACTGCCCCATAGCAGGTGCTCCTGCCCCATCAACCCTGCTACTGCAGCTGTGGCCTTGCTAGCATGCAGTCCTGCTGCCGGGACTCCCATTCCTCTCTCGTGACTGCATGACAGACCACTGCTCAGCCATCGGGGTTCCCAACCCTGTCCAGGTTAGTGGGGCAGCACCGGCCATGCTATTGGGGCTCCTGGCTTTGCTAGCCCTGCTGCGGCAGCCTGCAGTTCCATTGCTTGGGCTCCTGACTCCACTGCAGCAGAACACTGCCCACCACAGCAAATTGCTGCCCCACCAGAGCCTACTGGCGTTCCAGCTGCCCTGCCATTAGCTCAGTCAGACTCCCGTGGCAGGACTCCTAGCCACTGGCCTTGCTGCAGCCAGCCTGGCTGGGTTCCTGGCTGCCGCTTACTGAGTCTGGTCCAATAACATCCGTGGTCTGATGTTGTTGGACCAGAGAGTCCCGGTTGAGAGAGGGTCAACCTGTACAATGTAGATTGTTCTCAGCATCATTTTATAGAGACTATTTTCTTTGGGTATATACTATTGGAAAGCTTTAATTTATAAATTTTGTGGATAGTTAAGCATAAGTTTTTATTTGTATATAGAAATTTATAAAAACAGTTTGATCTTCCAGAGATCTGCTAAATGGTTTTCAAAAGTTTAGCAGAAAAAAATTGTGCAGTTTTAACCCTTGTAAATACTTGTACATATGCTTAACAATGGAACTATTCAAAATGTGCAAAGTTAATCACATCTTCAACTCTTTGTAAGATGAGGAGGTGAGGGCTTCTTCACTCTATGCTAGAATTTTAAAATATTTTGACCTATTACTTTTATTTACAACTCATGAATAATAATCTTTTGTTTTGTTTTTCTGTATTGCAGTGCACAGTTAATTTTCTTCAAAATGCCCAACTCTAATGGCAGATCTCACCGTGGCCATCGAGGTAGTCGAAAAGCTGGCAGACATGAACTGGTTTCCACATCTTTACAGAGTGCTCAGCATTGTCTGGAAGATCAGGATTTTGGAACTGCATATGCCCACTACCTCCTGGTACTAAATCTAGCTCCTGAGCTAAAAAGTGACATCAGGGTGAGTGCTTTTTTAATTATTTTAGGTAGTCCAATCTCAGTTATATTTTATATTTTTTTTCATTCTTAAGAACTTTCTATTGAACAGATGTTGCTTTTATTTTGTAGGATGGAAAGGAGAATTAAAGAGATATCAAGTAATAAGTGAATTTAGGATTCTGTAAAATGAGGCTCTGTTTGAACTGGCTTTCACTGTACAAGCTTTCTACATACAGCTCTGTAATATGTTACACTGTGTGCTTATTAGTGGGAGGGATAGGTGGAATAGTAGAAATAGACTAACTGGGAACCTAAACTAGGGTTTCCAACATTATGTACTGTTTAGGAAATAACTTTCCTTGCATTCATTTCAAGACTAATTGCACACTACCTTTTCTGAAATTTCCAGTGTCTTCAATTCCTTAATTTTTATATGTGTATTACTTGACTTAGCAATGTGTGCTTCGCTTTTCAGGAAACTTTTCAATTTACCCTCTTCAAATGGGCTGAAGAGCTAGCTTCTCTTGCACGGATTCAAGATTTATTTAACTGCTATGAACAGGCTCTGGAACTGTTTCCTAATGATGAAGTAATATGTAATAGTATGGGGGAACATCTCTTCAGGTTTGTAATAATCTATATTCAGGTTTTTTTTAATGCATTATTTATTATGAATTAATAATAAACATATAAGGACCTGGTTCACCTTTGCTAAATAGGGGCATCTTTGAGCATGGAGACTGTGTTAAATATGTAATATTGAATTTCATATCTGTTAAATCACTATAAATTTATACAGTAACCACTGTTTAAACATACTGTTCTGAGAAATGCATTTGGTCTTTACAAATAATAATAAAAAATACTGTCTTCCAAATGTCATTTACTAACTCACACAATAATTATTTAATAAAAAAAATAGACCAAAAATGATTGAAAGCCATTGTGAAGGCTATGGTTTCAGGTAACTTAATTTTTGTAAGTGGTTGTGTTCCACGCTTCTGTGGGTGTTATGACGATCCTCTACCTCTGTTCTCTTCTGTTCCTCTTAAGATCCCACATTACAACCAGTTAAGATAAAGGAGGGCTAGTTCAGAATATGAACACCTTGTAAGTCTCTCCCTCTTGACTACTTTGAGCTTTAGTCTTTGTTTAACAGTGTAAGGCATTTTTTTTAGCTGTGCAGTTCCCGAAAAGTGCTGCCCCACAGTGCTCTCAAGTTCCTACCATCATGGTATGATAGAATAGGACTTGGTCTTGAAACCATAGTTCCTACTAGAAATCCAGATTACTTTTTGGAATAGTCCACTCTGAATCTCTTTTTAAAATAAAGAGCAATAATAAAGAGCATGTTTTTCTTAAATTTTAAAAATGGTTGATTTTTAATTGTTCCTAGATAGAGAATTTCAGCCCAGAGCAATTTTTATGGTACTTATAGTCTTAAAATTGTGGTCTATTGGAATCACTGGTAACTCGAATTGTGATGAGCTATCATGTCATATATTACACCTGGATTGGATAAAATTTAGTGTGCTCTGATTTTCAGAGATTTGACATGAAAATTCTCTAATTTTCAGAGAATGACATTCTGGCTTGCATTTCTGATTCATTGTTGCTGTTTTTGTTGTGCAGATTGTCCTTATGAGATGCCACTTGTTTTACTGCGGCTAAGTCTTGGATGAAATTGTGAAGTAGGAATGCATAGTACAATAAGACTGTGTCTAGACTGGCAAGTTTTTCCACAAAAGCAGCTGCTTTTGCGGAAAAACTTGCCAGCTGTCTACACTGGCTGCTTGAATTTCCGCAAGAACACTGACGATCTCATGTAAGAAATCAGTGCTTCTTGCGGAAATACTATGCTGCTCCCGTTCGGGCAAAAGTCCTTTTGCGCAAAAGCTTTTGCACAAAAGGGCCAGCGTAGACAGCTCAGATTTGTTTTGCGCAAAAAAGCCCCGATCGCAAAAATGGTGATGGGGGCTTTTTTGCGCAAAAGCACGTCTAGATTGGCACAGACACTTTTCCGCAAAAAGTGCTTTTGCGGAAAAGCGTCCGTGCCAATCTAGATGCTCTTTTCCGCAAATGCTTTTAACGGAAAACTTTTCCGTTAAAAGCATTTCCGGAAAATCATGCCAGTCTAGATATATCCCAAATGTTATATTTTATTCATTTTTGCATTGTAAATCACAGAGTAAAACCATAAATCATGCTTTATAAGCTAACTTTATCCTTTTTGAGACAGAACCACCATATCACTGACTTCGGAATTTAAGTTTATATCTGTAAAAGTGAAAACAGGAATTTTGTGCTTTATAACTCAATTTTAGCCAAGTAGCTTACTTTTCTAGTGAAAACATTGTTATAGAGAAGCAGATTAAAGGGACCTTTGTCTGAAACAGTCTTGTAAATGAAAACATCTTATTTTCGATCTTTTTAAATTAGTTAGTACTCACTTTTGATTGCCCAATGTGTACGCCCCGTCTGTCACGAAGACATAGTCCGTAAAGCAAAATAAAGTTGTTTTCAAATTGTGACTAAACATTAAAACCATTGCTACCTAACAATTCAGTAGTGAATGTCTACAAATGTTATTTTTCTCCTAACTACTTCAATTTTCAGGCGTCTGGCAGCCAACTGCATACACTGTGCTTATTATTTGTCATTTTTACTGTTAGAATGGGCTTTAGAGATGAAGCAGCTGGATATTTCCACAAAGCACTGAAGCTAAATCCTGACTTTGCTGATGCAAAGGAGAATTTTTACCGTGTTGCAAACTGGCTGGTAGAACGTTGGCACTTTATTATGCTTAATGACATCAACAGGAATCTAATTTATCAGAAAGCCATTGAGAAGGTGGTCCACTCTGGTTGCAGAACTGTTCTAGATATTGGAGCAGGAACAGGAATACTCAGGTTTGTCATAAATGCATGTTTTACGTAAACAGTATTAATATAAATATACTTGATTTTTAGCAGACATTATGTACATTTAAATTATAAAAAAAAGCATGACAATTCATTTTATCATATTACTAAAACAAAGCTTAAGAAAGGAAAGAGACAGAGTTGTTACTGTGCAGTGCTGTGTCTGGTATCCACATGCTGATTTAGTTCATGTTCATTCAGTCACAGTGTTGAATTGGAAAACATAGCTCGTAGTGATAAACTAAATAGTTTGGGCTCCTATTGTTTAAAAGAGAAATGACTAAGGAGTGATTTGGTCATGGTAAATAAGTACCTACACAAGGAAAAAATTGATAATGAGCTCTTCTGTGTAACAGATAATAGTGTGGTAAGATCTAGTGGCTGGAACCTGAAGATAGACAAATTGAAAATAAAGTGTGAATTTTTTAAAAGTGAATTCACTGGAATTAATTCAGGCATTGAAGTAGTCTTGCGCTGCCCCAGAAGGCATGGGGTCTTGGGTGGAATGGGCAGGCCTTTAAATAGCACAAGGTGAAAGGCCTTGCACCTCTCTTATGGCTCAAGCATAACGTTAGCAGGGAATGGGAGCTGAGAGTCCTTTCAGTTCCTGCTATTTAAAGGGCTCATTGCTCCCAGCCTCACTGCTCGTGTAGGAGCCGGGGATGTTAGGGCCATTTCAACTGCTTCTATTCAAAGGGCTTACGCCTTCCCCGCAGCTGCCAGGCAACAAACTGCGCGACAGACATGGGGAAGGTGTGAGCCTTTTAAATAGAAGCAGTTAAAAGGGCTTGCGTGTGTCTGGCTCCCAGGCAGTGTGCTGGGAGGTGGGGCCTAGAATTGCCATGCAGGCCAGATTGAAGCCCTAGGCAGGTCGCATGCAGCCTGCTGAGAGGCTTTTGTCCACCCCAGGACTAGATGATCACAGTGGTCCCTCTGACCTTATAGTGTATGAATTACTGCCTTTATATCATACATATAACCTTTGTAGTAGGTTTGGACAAACTGTACTGCTGGTATGTCCGGTATCCACATGCTGATTTAGTTCATGTTCCCCAATGTATACTGGGGAAATCTGACATTCACCCAAGTCCTATAGTTTGCATTAGCTCTAGTATTCTTAAGAATATGAAATAAATACTTCTGAATTTATTTTAATTCAGACTTTTCTTACCTAAAATAATTTATAAGCAAAATGTGGACAAGAATAAATTAACTTCTGTGGTGATTTCTGTTATTTTGCAGTATGTTTGCCAAGAAGGCTGGAGCACCTTCTGTCTATGCTTGCGAGTTGTCAAAGACCATGTATGAACTTGCTTGTGATGTGGTGGCAGCAAATAATATGGAAGGAAAGATCAAACTTCTGCATATGAAGTCTCTTGATATAGAAATTCCAAAGCACATACCTGAAAGGTAGTTTAGAAAAGCCTACTGTGATATTTTTTTAATTTCAGTTTTGTTCATGAAAGTGGGAAAAACTGTAACCGAATAAAATAATTGTCTGTTGAGATGGTATTTACAAATCCCCACAAAATTTGTCTTTGTTAGATTAATATTTCTCTGTCATAAAAGATAGAGTTTTTAACAGTGTCATAAATAATGTTTCACTGTTCATTTGAGTAAACTCCATTCATTCAAAACCATTTACCTAGCAAGCAAAAGAATTTAGGGCAAACAAACCTGAAAGGAGAAACACAGGGGAAAAATAGAACATGAATGCAGTCAGTTAGGTCAGTCTCTGCTTGTCAGTCAGGGACCTTTCTCCTCTTTTTCTTTGTAATTTTTGGCAGCAGCTTTTGTGTGTCCTGATTAGGGATGTTAAATAGCGATTAATTTTGCTAGTTGAGTAGCTGATAGAATTTCCATCGACTACTTGATTAGTCAATAAGCACTTCCACATTCTGCCTTTGAAATGTACAAGAACCCCGGCAGGGACTCTTGTACATTTCAAAGCTGGCACACCACGTGGAGCCTGGGGTCAGCTTGGGAGTCCATACCTGATCCCAGGCTCCACGCGGCGCTGCCGCTTTGAAATGCCATGAAGAGCCTGATGTCGGGCTCCCCGTGGCATTCAAAGCGGCAGGGCTGTATGGAGCAACTGACCCCAGGCTCTGTGTGGCGGTGCCGCTTTCAAGTATCCTCCTCTTCTCCACACACCCCCACCACCTCTGTCTGAGAGATGCAGCAAGGCAGGGGGCGGGAGGACCTAGTCAACTAGTCCTTTACATCCCTAGTCCTGATAGGACTTGGAAGTCTGATTAACTTTCTAGGTCCACTCATTTGCACCAGAGCCTGTTATTTAATAACTGTGAAGCTCTTTACATTATAAAGGTTGCAGGAGAATAATTTTACATCATCTTTCAGATTAAATTCACTATAGACATCTACACACGCTTAGGGTTGCGAGCCCTCCTGGATTAGCCAGGATACTTATCAGAATCAGCATTGATCTTCTGAAGACTATTGAAAGCTGCTAAAAGTCTGGTCAGTAGTGCAGCAGGGCTAAGTCACACTCCCTCCTGCCCTGGCTCCACATGGATCCCAGAAATAGTCAGTATGTCTGGCTCCTAAACATAGGGGGGCATCCTGGGGGTCTCCATGTGCTACCCTAGGAACCACAACTAATGGGAACCTCAGGGGTAGTGTCTGCAGGCAGAGGCAGTACAGGGAGCCACCTGCACACCCCTAGGAGTCGAAGGGACATGTTGGTCACTTCAGGAACTACCTAAGGTAAGCACCAATCAGACAGAGCCCACACTGCTCACCTCCAGTGTCCCAACCCTTTGCCCCAGCCCTGAGCCCCACCCTGCACCTAAACTTCCTTGTGGAGCCCTCATCCCCTTTCACAACTCCAACTCCTTGCTCTGAGCCCCCTCCTGCACTCCAAACCCCTTTCTAATGGCTTGAGTCTAAGAATAAGTTTAGAGGGATAAAGTTTAAAAAAAAAATAAAGAAAGGAACACCATCCAGTATAAATATGGAATGAATATGATTTCAAAAGGTTCGTTTATTTACTAAGTTTAAAATCTATTACATATTTTGTTTAGGCGCAGTGAGAAGATAAATTACTATATCAGGTTAAAGCAAAAACTTCAGAGTAATTTGGATTTTTAAAAAGTTAGTCTCGTTTTTAATTTGGTGTTTCTCAAAATATATATACTTGACTGGTAGAGTAATTTTAATGTGATTCTAAAGTCATAATCTTGTCTAACTTCCTGTATAATGCAGGCCAAAGAATTTCTCCAATATAATTATTTTTGAACTATGGAATTTTTAAAAAAAACTCCAATCTTGATTTAAAAATAGCAAGTGTTTGAGAATCTATCACAACTCTTGGTAAGTTCTAATGGTTAATTATCCTCACTGTTAAAAAAAAAAAAAAATTAAGGCCTTATTTCCAGTCTAAATTTGTCTAACAGATTCTAGTCATTGGACATTGTGTCCTAGAAGTTTGACATCTTTGTTTCTTTTGAGGGCCTTTATACTTACAAATTATTTTTTTTACATTTTTTTACATTTTAACCATGTGGCTAATTACCAAATATATTTATATTTGTTAATTTGTTCCAGTACATCTTGCACTTACATTACAATTAATTACAGAATTTAAGTTTGGAAGATGTTTCTGATATGTGGTAGGTCTGTGATGCCATAAACAAAGAATTTTAGCTTCACTACTCAAAGGAAATCTGTGGTATTCAGGAGTGAGACAAAAGGTAAGGGAATCTGCACTTTAGGTGGTCATTTCATGGTGGCCTCTAGGAGGCTGGTGGAGACCTACCTTTGTCCAGATTCTCTCCCCCAAGGTTGAGGAAGTTTAAGCAGCACAGAGGACTGCTTTAGACACTGGACTGTGTCGCAACTTGGTTCGGTGATGTGATGGGAGCCCCCAGGGGTTAAAGCCGACTACCCAGTGAAAACTACTGGATGATGGTGAAACAAATGATTTTTTATTAAACAGAACGGTTCTTTTATCAAAAATCAAGTGACTTTTAAATGAATTTTAAAACAAGCAATTGCCTAATGCTTTTACAGGAGGGGAAAACTGAACCAAAATGCACTTAACTGATTACAAACTTTGTGATTATAATTCGATTATATTAAATCACTATCTCTAATTCGCTTAAGGCAGCGTAGCATGCAAGCAAAAAATACAAAAACATAGCCAATCTAATGATGATAAAAACTTCGTCCACAGCCAGCCCCTCTATGGTTATTTTAGGCAGCTGGTGGAGTTATTAATCTACCTTTACAACTTAACAACTCCTGGGTTACTATTTCTAACACTTATACTTAGCCTAAATACAACGCCACTACGCAACACAAGATTATACAATTTACACAGTGTGGTTAATAGAACTGAGTTACACTCTACAGAATTACACAGTGAAATTAACACAATGCAACTATTAACTAAATCAGTAACAAATATATGTAAGCAATACTTACAAATCCAGCAACTATAACAACATTAAGACACACTAGAACTCGGAGCATACTCAGAACTCGCGCACCCCTATCTTTGACTCAAAGGGTTAGAAGGCAGCCTCAGGGTGATCAATCCTTCAGCCGGGCAAAAAGACGCGTGCCCTCAATACATGCAGTCCCCGGGTTACGTACAAGATAGGGACTGTAGGTTTGTTCTTAAGTTGAATCTGTATGTAAGTCGGAACTGGCGTCCAGATTCAGCCGCTGCTGAAACTGACCGCCAGTTCTGACTTACATACAGATTCAACTTAAGAACCCCAAGTCAGCTGCTGCTGAAACTGATCAGCGGCTGATTCCAGGAAGCGTGGGGCAGAGCAACTCTGCCTCAGGCTTCCTGTGGTCAGCGCTGGTCAGTTTCAGCATCGGCTGACTTGGGGACGCCTGGGGCAGAGCAGCTGGGGTGCTGCTGGGTTGCTCCAGTAGCACCGCTCCTCGCTCCTTGGCGCTACTAGACCAACCCAGCAGCACCCCAGCTGCTCTGCCTCAGGCGTCCTGATTCAGCCACTGCTGAAACTGACCAGCAGCGGCTGAATCAGGACCTGGGGCAGAGCAGCTGGGGTACTGCCGGGTTGGTCCAGTAGTGCCCAGAGCGGCGCTGCAGGACCAATCGGCAGTGCCCCAGCTGCTCTGCCCCAGGGTCCACAACAAAAGCCTGGTCTGCTGGGGGGAGGGTGGACCACACTAGCTGCGCCCTCCCCCCAGCAGACCAGGGACACAGGGAGGAGAGCCGCAGCGGCAGCGGGGTGCTGCGCCTCTGAGGCTTTGCTCTGGCAAAGTCTCAGAGGCGAGGGACCCCGCTGCTGCTGCGGTTTCGCTCCCGGTGCCTGTGGTCTGCTGGGGACGGTCCCCAGCAGACCACCGGCACCGGGACTGAACCCGCAGCAGCGGCGGGTTCCCGCGCTTCTGAGGCTTTGCTCTGGCAAAGCCTCAGAAGCGCGGGAACCCGCCGCTGCTGCGGCTTCAGTCCCGGTGCCCCTGGTCTGCTGGAGATGGTCTCCAGCAGACCAGGGGCACCGGGAGCAGCTTACGAACGGGGCTTTCTCGCCCCGGAGCTCGCAGGCAGCAATCCTCCACCTCGACCTCCGGGGCGAGAGAGCCCCGTTCGTAAGTGCGGATCCGACATAAGTCGGATCCGCGTAAATCGGGGACTGCCTGTACACGGAACCTTGCTGAACAAAGGGGTCGAGGGTCTTTTATAACATAACCTGATATCCGGTACTTTATTAGGGTCTGTTCCCTGACCGGGCCTGATAGGCTGGTAATGAGGTAATGTGCAATATTGCCCTATAGGATTTGTCATGATGCCCGCCTGATGGCCCCGTGGACAGTGCTGGGTGCAGGCATGGTCAGTGTGCACGGCAGTTGCATCTTATCTCCCTATGCCTACCTCTCTACCTTCAAGGACCGGTCAAGAGAGTCTTATTTATCTCTTGCAGCTGTGCTCTATCTTTTCATGCTCACCTCCCTGTTCTTAGATACCTACAAGGTTAAATTCCGTTCACAGAAAGCTGCATTGTGCGCTTACAAGTTATGCTTTCTCAGAGTGTGTCAGTGGCCTACATTTTCTGTGAGGGACCTTTCTGTGGCAGAATGGGCAATGCTCATGCGAGGCCGTGGTCAAAAGGACCTGCTCTGCGACAGACTGAAGTAATTATCTGTAGGGCCATGTTACAACTGCTCAAAGTGGATTCTAGTTCTTACATATTTCTTTGCAAAGCATCTCAGACTGATTACTGGCAGCTGTCACAATGATTTCATCCTTAGCAAGTTCAGGTTCTCTGGTAGCTTTCAGAAAAGGGCATCAGCATCTTTTTGTTCAGATTATGAGAATTTTAATATTGGTAATTTCATTTTGGCTTTATTCACACTTACATGTATTCGTGTAGCATTAGTATGTTTTCACTTTATTTTCTGTTTTTGTCTTTAAGGGTGTATTTACTTGTTCTACAATCCACTCCACATCCCAAAAAGCTGTTAGTGTAGGCAGACCACAGTTTAATCCAGCATTGTAGTTTTCCACACATCTGGTTAAGAGTTGTTTTCAAATGGGATTCTTCTGGGAAGCTGTAAATTTAAATAGCAGAAATCTGTTAAGGGTTGCTGGTATGGACTCAACACTATTTTACAGAAGCTTATTCATTTCAGTCTTGCTGCTGTTGGTTGTAACAATTTAAGACAAATCTAAGATTAATATAGTTGCCTTAGTTTTTAGTCTCAAATTACATTATTTTCATGTCCATCTTAGAAGTTTTATTTTAAGTATAATTATAAAATTGCACTGTTTGAATGCTTTAGCTTAATACATAATAAACTCATTGATGATGGAGCAAAAATGTGATGGACTCTCTCTCTAATGCTAATTCACTGTTAAATTTATTTTACATATAAGCATGAGTTCTGGGATATGGTCTGCCATATTTCAAGTCTGTTTGAAAGATCCTGTTTATTTTTGTGTTTCACATAGGTTCTTCCCACACCTAATGATTCATAAGTATTATCTGGAAAGTTTCATGGTAAATTGTTGCTCAGTGTTTATAAACTTATCTATATTTTGAATAATGTGTTATAATAACAACAACATGAAATGTGTCCTTCTGCTGGATGTGTTTTGCTTCTCAGTTACATTAATTAATATTTTAAAAGCACAGCTTTTATCAACATCTAGATTCAGTTTACATTTGTATTTTTCTTTAAAAGGTTTGGCTTCTAGAAGAAATTTTTAATACCCATTACCATTTCAAAACTGTAACTACCTTTTCTTTAACAACAATTTTTCATAGGGTTTCTCTGGTTGTCACAGAAACTGTAGATGCAGGTTTGTTTGGAGAAGGGATTGTGGAGAGTTTGATACATGCTTGGGAGCATTTGCTTTTACAACCAAAGGTAGGTGATAAATTCAGCTGCTCATAAATCAGGACCACATTGAGACATACATACATGACACATCCTTATATATGTTCCCCTCTTTCTAATGCATAAAGAGTTAATGTTTTATTTTTAAATTTTAGCCACTTAATGTTTGTGAAAGTGAGGTTTGACAGCTTTGTTAGCACAAGTACTGTATCATGTCTGTTGTATGTAAATAGACAAGCAGTGACACAGCCCTGTGAATAACACTGCCTTGTTGATGTTTTTCGACACTAACCTGGCAGTGTAGGGAGGGTAGTTCAAGTGTTTATGGCCCTTCAGTCCTTGTCCTTTGTGTCTATCATTGGTGCTGATAAGGATGACATTTGTAATACATATGTAGTGCAACCTGTAACAGGTTTCAGTCTGGCTTGCACCTCTATAAACCGGAACTCTCTTCTCCGGCAACATCTGTGGTCTGGAATGACCACAGACATTCCAAGATCAGAAAGTCATGGTGCGCGGTGGAGGGTGGGGAGCCAGGAGCCCTGCGTAATGCTCTGGGGGACTGGGCAAAAGCCCAGAAGCCTTGCACTCGGCTCAGCTGGGTTGTGGAGGAGAGAGGGTGGAAGCGGAGGGATGGCTGGAGCTAGCATGTGACTCCGGCATGCCATGGGGGACAGCTGGGAGCTAGCATGCAGCTCAGCTGGGCTGCAGAAGCAAGGGAATGGAGGCGAGAGCTGACATGCTGCTCAGCTGGGCTGTGGGAGGAGCCAGGAAGCCTGTGAGTAGGCCGCAGCAAGGGAGCTAGATATTACCTCCCCTGGTAGGGTAAAATCCCTTATCCAGGATAGTCAGGTCCTAAGGGTGCTGAACTAGGAAGGTCCAACCTATAATTAAGTATTAAGACACTACACAGCTACCAAAAAGCCATGCAGTAGAGTCTAGGCTGGATTTGAAACAGCAGCCTGAAGAAAAAGAAAAAAAAAAGGCTTCACTGTGACTGAAACTAGGGAAGTTAAAATGCAGTTACTTTCCTAATCGATTAGTTGACAGATTTTCTGTCGACTAGTGGATTAGTCAATACAGGTAGGCAGTCCCAGGGCTCATTCTGGCTAACGCCAGTGCATAACCTCCCCAGCTGCCACTCTGCATTGCACAGTGTAGGGAAGCCACGCACAAAGGCACTGAGTCGGTCCCTGTTCCATGCATTTCTTTTCATTCATCACCATGCGCGCGCGCACACACACACACACACACACACAAAACCCCCTTTCCTCCCCCCCCCCCCCCCCACCAGGCTGAATGAAAAGAAATGCATGGATCAGGGGCAGCATGTGCACTGGCTTCTCTCTGCTGTACAGTGCAGAGCTGCAGCGGGGTGGGGTGGGGGGGATACAATAAGCAGGATGGCTCCTGCTTATCAGTTAGTCGTCTAGTTGATTGTTGCTAACATCCCTAATTGAAACCAAATTCATCATGTATGTAATTAATAGAAACTAGTATACCTCTCTTTATGCTTATAATACTAGAGAACATTCTTTTACAATCTGTTAAATCTTCCATTTCATTCTCATTTAATATTTAATAGTTCCTTGGTGATTAATTTGAAAACCTGGAAGATGCCAGTGCCTCTTTTGTGGAAAGGAAAGTTTGCTACATGCGTCTTGCCTTTAAGACTATGTAAATGTAACTCTCCCCTCAAAACCTCTACTGTGTATTACTTGTGTCAACAAACTTCTGTTTAGGTCCTATGAAATAAAGGGATTGTAGGGAATAATTTCTGGACATGCTGGGTGCAGGTGAAAACAAGCAGAGGATTTATTGGTTCACACAGCTGGTGGACTACTCATCAGGGGTTAACCCGGTGAGCACTAACTTAACCAAAACATACATTAGATTATATAGGTAGCAGATGGATGGAGGAGAAGTGATTTGATAGGTCTAGCAGCGGAAGTGAGATATGCACATAAGCCAATGGTCTACGACAATTACACAGTATCTCCGCCCATTGCCAATTAAACATGTTATCACTAATACAGGTGTTATTCCTAACAAACTAAGTATGCCAACATAAACAAAGGCATGTTGATGGTCGTTTTGTCGGCCGGAAATATAACGCATCTCCTGCACGGGTGGTATTGCCTTGGCGCGATCTTTGGGATCCAAGCTTATTTTCTAGGAACAAAGTAGACAATGAAAAACAATCCCGCGCGGTTGTTTGGTACCAACCTTATCAAAGTGAGGCCCTTTTAGAATGAGGTTGCCAGGGGATCTAGGGTCACAGTAACTGTGGTACTGTATGTTTCCCAGGGCTGGCCTAATACTTTCAGATTTGAGTTTGTCAGTTCTCAGCAAGATACCATGGACTGCCTCAATTTACCCTACAGGGATGCAGTCTGTGAAAAATTTCCCTCCCAAACTAAAAGAAAAATATTACCTTAAAATCACCATTTAGGTCAGAGGTGGAAAAGAGACAGTTAGTGGGCCGTATCTGGCCCAGCACATTGCTGGATCTGGCCCATGGCCAACTGGCCTGCACCCTTACTACACTGCAGCTTACGCTGTTTGAAACAGCTGGCCTGCTGATTGCTCTGCACACTGGGCAGGGATGGGAGAATTCGTGCACTGTCCCCATCCCCAGCAAAATCCCACAGTTCCCATTGGCCAATTTCCAGCCAATAGGAGCTGAGAAATTTTACTTGAGATAGGAGCAGAGAGCAAAGCATCCTTTCTCCCCAGTGCTGGAGCAGAGCCATATGGGAGTATCCCACCCCGCAGACTCAGGTTCCTGCTGGGCTGCTGGCTAGGAATTACCTAGATAAGAGTCTCCCAGATGCAGCCTATCTCTGGCACTCCCCTCATCTCATTTCCCCCTGCATCTCTTTCCCCCCCGCAGTTACCTGCTCCAGATCATCAGCCCCTCCTACTCCCATCAAAACCCCCTGTATCCTCTCCCAAGGTTACAACTCCCTCCCAGATCCTGCACCCATTCTTACTCCCTACCGCCAGTCCAGAATTGTCTCCTGCACCCATACCCACTCCACCCCATTCCTCTATCCCAAGCTCCCTTCTGCACCCCACCTCCAGTCCCAGGTCCTAGACCCCCTCCATAGAAGTGTGGCCCGTGTCCACTTACCAAAATCTTGAGTGGCCCCCCCACTAAAAATTATTACACACCCCTGATCTAGGTGAAGGGTTTTTATCGGCTGTATTAGAAATTGATGACCTCTTGTGTTAAACAGGAATAGTTTGGCATATTCATTATGCATGTTTTTAACTAACCTTTTGTATTCCTTAAGGTTAGGATCAGATGGATCAAATAAAAGGTTTAAAATTATAAATTACAATGAACTACTGTGTCAGCAATTGAAAGCTTACGTACAGCTCCATTAGAGGGGTAGTTTTAGAAGTACTAACAATCTAATAAATATTTTCTTCTTCTGATTCACTCTTTCTGCCTTGTTCTGTGTTGTCATTCAGTGAGTTCATACGTATCTACCAGCAGCTTGTTTATGTTGAAACTGTGAATAGAGCAGAAAAGACAATTAACAGAAAGCCAACTTATATCTAAAATACAGAGACCTGATTAGAACAAGATAAGTATGGAAAAGAAATACAGTATTTGAGAAAAAGTACGCAGTAGGGATATAAATAATATGTAAAACGAATAAACATGTAACCTATTAAACTTCTATCAGGTAACATTTAATCAGAGAATGAAGATTGCAGGGTTTATACAGGACTCTGCTGTGACCCTGCCCCTGGGATTTCCCTCCCTAGCATCCTGGATGACTGCCCAGGGTTCCAGCAGCTCTCCAGCTCTGCACCTGGGAGCTTTGCCACCACGTGGCATTGCAGGATGCCTGGTAAGCCAGCTGCCAGCCCTGTACCCAGTGTTGCGGCTGCACACTCCACTCCAGCAGATGGGATCCCAGGTGTGCAGGGCAGCAGCAGAGTTTAATGGTTAACTGAAATCAGTAATCATCAAGCTTATTGATTAACTGGTTAGACTTTTACATTTCTACTCTGTAGTTGACACAGAGAAAACAACCAATGCTGAAAGAGGGTGGAAAAAGTAAAGTAATATAAAACATATATTGAAGCTATTACTTTCCCAGTAATTAATTTAAGCAAGATAAGCAGGGGATAGATTGATAAAACCACATTGTTTCTCTCAGACATCCTCTCTAATCAGTTGAAAATTCATATTTGATACAGATTGGTATTACTGAGAAACAAGGAGTTACAGAAAAAATATTATTTTACAGTTAAGCCTGAAATTGAAAGTGGGATATTCTTCAGGCAGATACATTAGGAAAAAATTACTACCTTCTAGCAAGTGAACCTTTAACATGCCAGCAATTTGTTTTGATGAAAGTATATGTAGCTGTGGATGCAATAGTTTCAACAGAGTATTTTGAAATACTGTGGGAAATGAAAAAATTGGGAAAATAGCTATAGGTTCGAGCTCTAGAGTATTCCTCCTTCATTGTGTGTATATATACTATACATTTGGCTGTTTTTCCAAGAAGAGAGACATCATTTAATTCACTGTATTTGCTCAAAAGTTGAATTGGTTGCAATTACATTAAAAATTGAAAACATAATTAACCTTGAGAATATTTATTAAAGTTTTTGAGATAGTAATGACGGAGACACAGAAATAACAAACTTAAAATCAGCAGTACCAGAAGAAATAGATCTTCATCCCACTGTACCATCTTATTTATTTACATTTTCACAGCCTAAAAATCGAGACTTTGGCACAGAAGACTATGGTCAAGTTATTCCTGCAGGTGCTATTTTATTTGGGATGGCAGTGGAATGCAAAGAGATACGCAGACATCACAGGTGTGTTTATACTTTGACAAGATATGGAGCTCACATGTGACAGATTTATGAAAAGAAATTTGATCATTTTAAACAAAGGGGGATTTTTTTAATTTATTTTACACAAATATATGTATGTATTATGTGTGTAGTTTAAATGAGACCCTCAACTTAAGCAGCAGTGCAAAGTATGAACAGAATTCTGTATGGTTGAGTGACTGAGCTGGTTCTGATGAACTTTTAGATCTGTATTGGAGTTGTCAAAATTCATTTGGGGATTGTAACCTTGGCAAGTTTTTTTTTTCTTGCCTTTGGTATTGCATTAGTCTTTATTTAGACCAGTTGCAAACGCTTTACTTTTTCACCATATTCCAGAATGGCTTCTCTTACCTAAAAGACAAACCTCTCCAATGAAAGAGCATTGTTTATTAATCTGAAAACATATTGAGACTGGGAAAGAGAGTGCATTATAGTTTATGCAGTATGGATTATTGTAGTTTATTGTTGAAAACTTCAGCATTATAATCATTCATAGGCCTTGATTTGTTTAATTTAGGATTGATTGTCGTTTTCTTGCTCTCTGTTCCTCCTTTCCCCTCCCAGGGTGGGAATACAAGAAGTTGCCTGTGTGCATTTGGCAGAAACGGTAGAGTTCTGTAGTCCAATTCATGCTTCTGTGAACTCGGAAGAAACTATTGAACCTTACACCACTGAAAAACTCAGTAGAGTTCCTGGGGGGTATATGCCTCTAACAGAACCCTTTCAAGTCATGACAGTGGATTTCAACAATCTGGAGGTAATGATTTCTTCACTGGTTTACACCCTAAAATGCAAGCAAACAAAAGTGTAGGGCAGCTGATGCAAAGGCAAAATTTTGGCTTGTCTCTAAGGTTGTTTCTTTATTGCAGTTATGTTGGATGTTAGGTAGCTGAGTTTGAGCACCCAAGTTAGCCTACGCTGGGTGTGAACAGACATGCTATAAACCCATACCTGAGTTCATGTGTGCTTGCTGGGACTGCACTCACCTGTGTATATCACTAAGACTTTTTAGGATATATGGTTCCTTGTGCTGCAGGATCTTTCTCATTGGATTATGGAAGAATTTTTTCCTTCTGGGTTCATAGAGGGAAATAAAGGATAGGGGCTGGAGAACTGTTAGTGCTCAAGTAATTCAGCTGCATTCTCATTCTCAAAGTGGGAAGGCTACCAGGAAAAGTGGCATGTGAACTCCTGGTTCTACCTCTAGTTAGGTTAACTTAGCATCACTAAATTTTGGTGAGTGGGTTTTATATGTGGACAGAAGCAAAGATGGGGACAGGGACAACACCCAAGAAGGGTCCTGCAGTAACTGCAGTGTAAAGATATGTAAATATATCAAATGTGTTATATGTTTGTCCATGTGCTCTTGTCTCATTGCTTCATTTTTACCCCTAGGATTGCAGTATATAAATGAGTTGTGACTGATCATATTTCCACTAAAATTATAGGAATGCATTTGAATTGTTGAGGATGACACATGAAAGGGTATATTTCAAGTCAAAACATTACCACTTAACAATGAGCTGTTTATAGATAATTGCAGTAAAGGGTGGGATAGGAAGCTCCTTGTGTCACCATTCAACCAACTTTTGATATTTTTCCCTTATGGAAACCATCTTGTACATTTATATTTTGACAATGCAAATAGGTTTATTTTTTGTGTATGAACCAAATACACCTGAATTAAGATGTAGGTCTCTGAGCCAATGATGGCCTTGCAGACTGCAAAGGCCATATAATTTGATGCTCGCTCATGCATGTTCTGATTTGTTGACTCATGGAAAGGAGATTGCACCAAGTGATACAAAAGAGCTTAAAATAATTGTTATATAGATACAAATTATTCTTAGCTAGAGATTAGTTGGGAATTGCTGTGTTCTGTATCGGTAACTTTCCCTGTTTACCTTTTCTGACATTGGAAGTCAATAAATGAAGAAAAGCACTTGAATATATTACAGGGAATATATTATATGCTGCAACAACCACCTCTGGCTTCTCTCTGATATACTATTAGTGTCTTGTCAAGTGCTTGATCTTATACCTGATGTCCTCAGTTTGTGACAATATATATACATTATTAATCTTACATAATTCATTTTATAAGATCTTTACATACATTTTATAAGATTTAGAAATGTGAAACTCTAAACATTTTATTAGTTAGATTTTCAAATAAAGCGTGCTCCAGCCTTACTGTATGAAGAGGTAGGTGAAAACAAATGTATTCAGTTTCATTTGTTTGACACAAGTGAATACTCATGAAGGTGCAACTTTTTGCCATAAAAAATCTGAAGCTTCTTTATACATTGGCAACTCAGTTACTCCCCCCCCCATGCCCAGTGTTGGTTCTCAAACCATGTCATTCAAACATATTCTGTTTTAAAATAAGATTGATAGCAGTTGGGAGCTGAAATTTCATATCAAAGTACAAATTCAAAAATAAAATGAACAGCTTCTGGGATTAAATCTAAAAACATGCTCTAAACTTACATTCTCAATAGTAAAAAGGAATGTGACGTACATCCCATTTTCAACATCAGGTAGCGATCACTGTTGGGGAAAGGCATACTCAAGTTTTATTTCTCTTTTTACCGTTCGTGATCAGGAATTGAAAAGCCTGGCAACTAGGAAGCCTTGCAAGATCAGCATACCTGTCACTCAAGAAGGCATGTTGGATGCTATTGTGGTCTGGTTTGTACTGCAGCTTGATGATGAGCACAGTCTGTCTACAAGTCCCAGTGAGGAAACTTGCTGGGAACAAGCAGTCTACCCTGTGGAGGGCCTTCCTGGTATGTGGATTTTCCATGGCAGAATTAACTTTTTTTAAAACATTTTGTTTGAGCATAACAAGTCTTAAAAGGATGCTATCAATTTGCCTCAGAGTTAAGGGATCACATTAGGGGAAAAGGATAAAACATCACTAACCACAGCAGAGTCCTTATTTCTCTTTTTTTTAGGCTCTCTGGATATTCTTTGCAATTTTTACATCATTTGTAACTAAACCTTTCCCCAACCCTCACTATCCCTCTTCTCTGCCTATGGTTTCCTCATTAGTAGATGGAGAATGATTCTAGTGTAGCTTTTGCCTCCTAAAACCACAGATTAGACATTTGTATGGATATTATCTTATAATTAATAATTTCCCTTATTAATGTACCATTTGTAATGTTTTAATAAGATTATTCAGTAAAACCTGGAGACACTGTGATGATGGAAGTATGCTGCCAAGATTGTTACTTGAGGATCCAGAAGATTTCTGTTTTGACTTCAGAGTACGTGATGGACACTGAAAGGGAGAATACACTGGCTTTGGGCAATGAGGCTGAACTATGTAGTGCTCTGGCTGGTCTTAAAACTACTAGTAAACTGGATGGCAAGGGGCAGGAATGCGTGCTGGAATCCACTGAAATTGCACTTCTGAACAATGTGCCATACCATGAATGCTTTAATACTGCTATTGGCAAAGTGCTGTCATCCTTGATCCCATGGAAAGAATCTCAGGCAATGGATGTTGATGGTCGTGGCAGTCAGATGAATTTTGAAGAGAGTCAAAACAAGAACACATATTCAACTCATGACCCTTTATATGTATTAGATGTGTCTGAGGGTTTTTCAATTCTGCCAATAATTGCTGGCAAACTTGGGCCAATTAAAGCTTACAGTTCTGTTGAAAAAGAGCAGCATCAAAGAGCCCTAAACATAATTTCAGAAGCCAACCATTTCCCTAAAGATACATTAGAGTTTTGGCTCAGCCACGTGGAAGATGAGAATGTGGTGTTACAGAGACCCAAATCAGACAAACTGTGGAGTATTATAATTCTGGACGTCATAGAGACTTCAGGTTTAATCCAGCAGGAGGTGATGGAAAAGGCAGCAATATCCAGGTACTGTATGACATTTATAAATCTTTTGAAGGTGAGAGAGAACCTTCCTAGGAACTCCAAACTTCCACTTACGTGACCAATATAGATATTTTGGTCAAAGACAATCAGATAAATTATTTAATTTTTATAGAAATGTATCACTATATGATTTAAAAAAACCTAGGAAAAATCTTATGCTTGGCATAGGGATGTGAACGACTAGTCATTCTCCCGCCCCCCCTCCCCCCCCCCATTGCTGCCTCTATCAGAAAGAGGCTGCTAAAGGAGTGGGTACTTCAAAGTGGCAGCACTGCATGGAGCCTGGGACCAGACTCTGGGTTCCATGCAGCACTGCTGTTTTGAAATGCCGCATGCAGCCCGGCGCCAGCTGGGAATCCACAGCTGGCCCGGGCTGCACACGGCGTTTCAAAGTGACAGCGGGGTGTTTCAAAGCAGCAGTGCCACTTGTGGAGCCTGGGGTCAGCTGGGCACTCCCCTGTTGACCCCAGGTAGCGCTGCCACTTTGAAATGCCACATGGAGCCTGAGGCCGGGCTCCCTGTGGTGTTTCAAAACAGCAGCACCGTATGGAGCATGGGGCCAGTGGGGGACTGCTTGAGTTCCCCACTGGCCCATGCTCCCCACAGCACTTCCGCCTTTGAAGTGTAGCAACAGCCACGCTTCAAAGGTGAAAGCGTCCTTATCGACTAATCAAATAGTTAATACAAATTGCATCGACTATTCGATTAGCCACATAATTGAAATTTTGCATCCTCAGTTTGGCATATTAAAAATCCAAACAGGGTAGAATTTGATAAGATATTTTAGATTGGGAGTCATCTGAATAGTTGTTGGGTCCCAATTCAGGGAATTGTAACACTTCTGACTTCAGTGGAACTTAAGTGCCCATCCTGAATTAAAACCTTAATGCAGTAAGTTTAGTTGTCTTAATAACAGGAGAACAGATTTTGGCATTAAATATCTTTCTCTCTGTTTATAGGTGTTTGCTTCACTCTGGAGGAAAGATATTCCCACAATATGTGGTGATGTATGGGATGCTCGTAGAATCGCAATCCTTAGTACTTGAAAGTGCAGTTCAAGGGACTGAACCCACACTTGGGTTTAATATAGCACCTTTTATCAACCAGTTCAAGGTAGGAAGTTAGTGAGATGTTTCAATATCAAGCATAGCTCTCAAAATTCACAAATGCCCAGTTCAGGGCCACAACTTCGATACAAGGAATCCATAAGGAATTTTGGAAGTTTTAATAATGTTGGAATAATTTTTTTCAACATATTTTATGACCTAATTTCTGTGCATAAATATTGATGCTTCAGATAGGACAGAAGTCATTTGTGGCCTGACATGGAGAGCCGTAAAAGTTATGACTTCCAACACTTCAGTGTTCAGAAAAACAACTTTGGTAGGAGACTTTCCTTTGATACAAGTTGTACCAATCCAGGTTTTAAAAAGGATTAGAAGTGATAGTTATTTTAGCATTCTAACGCTATATCATTCAGAAATAGAAAGTTGCTGTTGTATAATTAAGCCTGAAAGCCTGGTGTATTCCTCCTTAGGTGCCTGTTCGTGTGTGTTTGGATCTTTCCACATTACCATGTATGCCCTTAAGCAAGCCAGCAGCGCTTCTAAGACTAGATCTCATGCATCCCTATTTGAACAGCTCCAAAAGAGAAGTAAAGGTAAGTAGAGCACACACCATTTTTTTCAGTTCCTCGTGATCATAGTTGAAAAGTTCAGTACAAAAGCTATTTCAGTACAGACCACTTTTGAAGTAGATTTGAACAAGCTTGAGCCATTGCATTTTTGTTGTTGTTGATGCATATGTTGCCATAATACAAATAAAATCAGAATTGAAAATTAGATTTCTACTTCCTTAAACATTCTCTTTTTTTTTCAGGTGCAAGTTTGTAAGTCTGGCCAAGTCACTGCTATCCCATTTTGGTATCATATACATCTAGATGATGATATTTATTTGGATACATCGAGTGATTCCTCCCACTGGAAACAGGCTGCAGTTGTTCTTGACAAACCCATCCTAGTTCAACTTGGAGATGAACTTGTGCTCAGCATTCAGCACTATAAAAGCAGTGTCAGCATCACAGTAAAACAGTGAAGAGTAGTCACCAGGAAACTGGTTCACAAGTTGAAATCAGAAAATGATCTTGGCTTAAATCTAATTATCTATGCATGCTAGCAGAATGGATCAGTACTTGAGATGTTAAATACAATATGAGCCTAAAACATAGGTTTTATGTATTGGTCCAAAAGGGGTTTTTATTATTGATTAAAAAAGTGTTTTTGATGAGGACCTACTGATGGAAGTACAAGTGATTGTGCATTTTGAACTGTTATGGTGAAGTCATATCTTGTTCTGTAGCAGGAAATTTCATTAACTGAATTGATTACTTTATTTCTAATTTTCCATTGTGCAAGCTACAGAGGAAGCTGTTACTTCTATGGCAGGCATACTCAGATACCTTAGCAGTAAGCACTGTATAAACATCTACATTCATAGAATGCAATCTTATGAAACTAGATCCTTCCCTCAATCCCCCACCTTTTGTGGCAACTATTTTAAGTTACACTAAGATTTATTAAGGAGGCAATTTTAAAATAAACTCATGAGTACCATGTGTGACTACAGTCCCTCCTCTGAAACTGTTTGTTTCCTTGGTTGTAGGCTCCACTGATTTTGTTCTTGAGTCAGTGCTACCCCTACAATTGCAGCAGCATAAGTTTGATCACAGGAGAACTTAACTCTAAAGCAGTGGTCTCCAACCTTTTTACACCCAAGATCACTTTTTAAATGTCAGGGCAAGCCAAGATCTACCCCATCCCTTCCCCAAGACAACACCCCTTCCTTGAGGCCCTGCCCTCTGTGTTTCCCTCCTCTCCATCACTTGCTGTCCCCAGGCTTTACTCACTGGGTTAAGACAGATGGTGTGTGCTCTGGGGTGGAAAGGAGGGATTTGGGTGTGGGAAGGGGTGAGAGGTACAAACTCGGGGAGGGAATTTGGGTTCAGGAGGTGATGGGGATGCTAGCTCAGGGATGTGAGGAGTTCAGGTGTATGGTGGGCTCACGGTTGGGGTCTGCGAGAGGTACAGGAGCATTGTGATGCTGCAGCCAGATGGGGGCTTGGCCACCAGTCTTCATTTTTAAATAAAATGTCAAACACACGTTTCAGCATTGTCTTTATTTATGGGGGGGGGGAAGCCTGTTTTGGATCAGGGCCACTGACCCACAGAAAAATCTGTGGGGACCATCCAAGTGAGATGCAAAAAAAAAAAAAATCCTTCCAAAGCTTCCCAAACCTGAGTGATGTGATCTTAACTGCAACACCTCACTCTCCTGGCACTCCAGCCCCTGGGGTAGGATGAGGGTTCAAAGCCTCAGACCAAATTAACTCTTCTGGGATTTTGTGGGCACCCCTACACTCTGAGGTGGGGCCAAAATGAGGGACCCAGTGTACAGGACAGGTCTGCCAGTAAGTGGGATAGAGATGGGGGTGCAGAATCTGGATGGAGAGTAGGGTACAGAAGCAAACTAGGGATAGGTGTCTGGCCAGGAAGGAGGATGCTGGTGGGAGTCTGGCCAGAGAAGAGGTAGCAGGGGTAGCTTGGTCAGTACCCAGGGGTCTCTAGGGATGAGGATCTCTGGGGCAGGATCTGTGGGCAGCACTGCAAGCAGCACATGTGGCTCCTTTAAAAAATCCAGCCATGCTGTATCCTGTGCCACCATTTTACCCTTCCGCGCCCCCCCCCCTCCCCCCCCAGCCCTTCATCTGGAGCACAGGGAAGACAAAGTGCACTTGCGCTCTTGTGGGCAGGGAAAGAGTGTACTGTGTCTTCTCTTCCTTCCTTCAGTATGCCATTTGGGGTGGGCAAGGGTCCTGAGGCTCCACACCATATCTGGCTTCTCATGAAGTAGGCACTTCTCCATCCCTGCCCACCACTGTGCATATGTTTCCTGAGAAGCTGGGTCTGGCACAGAGCCTCAGGACTCCCCTTGCCTCTCTTCCCCCCCCCCCCCCCCCCATATGCTGCAGGAAGCTGGAGCTAGCTCCATTTTTGCTAGAGGCAGGAGGTTGAAGCTCCAGTATGAACTCCTAGTCTGCTAATAGTCTTGTTTCTCACAAGGGCTGTGTCTAGACTAGCTAGTTTTTCTGGAAAATCAGCCGCTTTTCTGGAAAAACTTGCCAGCTGTCTACACTGGCCACTTGAATTTCCGTAAAAGCACCGACTTCCTACTGTAAGAAATCAGTGCTTCTTGCGGAAATGCTATGCTGCTCCCGTTCGGGCAAAAGTCCTTTTGCGCAAAAGGGCCAGCATAGACAGCTCAGATTTATTTTCCGCAAAAAAGCCCCAATCGTGAAAATGGTGATCGGGGCTTTTTTGTGGAAAAGTGGGTCTAGATTGGCACGGACGCTTTACCGCAAAAAGTGCTTTTGTGGAAAAGCGTCTGTGCCAATCTAGACGCTCTTTTCCAAAAATGCTTTTAACGGAAAATTTTTCTGTTAAAAGCATTTCCGGAAAATCATGCCAGTCTAGACGTTGCCAAGGAGTAAGAGAAGTCAAAGGGAGCATGTGCTGCCGTCAACCTTCTGCTGTGCTAGTGACCCTAAAATGCAATTTAAGATAATTATGTAGCTGGAATTAAATATATTGTCAACTGTCCCTCTTAATGTGGATCAGGCCTAGCTGGCGCGTCTCATTTGATGAGAGAAAAGCAATGATCAAAACTGCTTTTCCACGTTAAGATTAATATATATATATATATATATATATATATAGTAATTATTTCTTGCTTTCCTAATCTAACTGATCAACTTTAAAGGGAAAATGTGTCCCATGGGACTAATTTCTAATGTGCTGTACATGGACTGATCCATGTAGAACATGCTAGTGGGCATTAAAGAATACCTAGTGTGCTTAATATAGTGCTGTTAGTATGTTTGAGCACCACCATGGTCTATATATAAAATTAATATGCCACATTGCACTTTAGAAATCACACCAGAAAATATCGCTGCTCTATGCAGAGAAGCCCTCAGTAGATTTTTCTTTGTGCTATGTTTACAGTTTACTAGTCACACATGGCTAGTGTGTTGGACACATCAACCACTTGTAGATCGCTTGCTGCAGTGGAGACAAGTCCCAAATCACCAAATACTGGGCTCTTCAATGCAGGTTTTAATAATCCTTCAAGGGACAAATACAACTGAACACAAATGAGAGGTTCCTTGTCTTATACCAAAGGCAGTTTTCTTGCCTAGAAGTAGAGACTCCAGACCATGTTTATTTTTTTAGAATCATAATACAAAGGATCTGAGTAGGAAAAGGAGAAAGATCCGAAGCTGCAACCTTGAGTTACTTGAATCCAGCATACTAAGAAATGGGAGGAGGAAGTAGTTTTTCTGGAAAAAAAAATGGAATTCAGCAAGTTGAGTGCTTCTCTGTGGAACTGCAACATCTGATTCTGAAAGAAAAATCAGAAACATGAATAGGAGGCAATAGTTACCATCATATTCAATTTTCAGAAAATACTGCGAAATAGGATGGGGCAGTAGAAACTAGTGAGACTATGTGGCCTTTTCATCCTCTGATTTTATTAATGAATGACTTAAGAGCTAATGTTGAACTCTTGTGAATGTCTTCCAGAAAAAATATGACAGTGAACTATAAAAAATGGATTCTACTCTAGAATTTATCTAATTTTATCAATAGCTTTTAAACATTTTGGAACTGGAGCACACCAACTTAGACTGGGACATTACATTTTCAAGAAGATGAACAAGGGTGGTACTGAAATTTAAAAAAATCATTGAGATTAAGAGAAATGGCAGGGTCACACTGCCATATAAAATAAATTCCATCTTAGTTAAAATAATTTGAAAAAAGTGGAGGGAACACGACATAGAATCATAAAAACCCTATGCCAAGATGCAGGATTTGCTGTGCCTAAATCAGGGCTACTGTCACACCACCTGTGGGCTGCTGCCGCCTGTTTGCAGCACACAGTGCAGTTTGGGTTTACGTGGGGCTCAACATGCGGCCTGCAGGTGGGAGCCAAAACAAAGTAGTCAATATAATGATCTTCTGTTGATGTGTTTTAATAGTTAAATTCCTAGACTGTCATTACTCATTAAAAGTGCTGTCATATGGGTAGAACATATTGCATTTTATTGTTATAAGGAGAACTGACTTACATGGGGCCTGCATGTTGTGTAGTCTTGCTTTAATCTTTGTATTCATGCCCATCCATGTGAAAATCTATTTGCATGTATATGCAGCCCTCGGCATGTGCTGTGAGTATCATTGTGGCCCCTGGGGCTTCCAAAGTTGAGTAGCCCTGGCCTAAATCATCCAACACAGATGGCTATCCAGCATGTGTGTATATTAGAGCCCAGGGGGAAAAATATTCAACAAGGGATAAAAAAAGGAAGCTAGTAATTCAGGTGAAATACTAAACAGGCAGGAGAAACATCAGTCGCTCTCCAGCAATTAAACGAATATGAAGTTAAATTTGGAAATCTTGATTCTCCACTGCCTTGTACAATTTACCTGTGTAAAATAAAATAGGAACAGACCCAAATTGCTCTTCTTACCATCTGGCCATATCCTTGTAACTTATCTTCCGAAGGCCAACTTTGCTACTATCACCTATACCAGCAACTCAAAACTGCCAGAAGCACTGAAGCTGAAGAGCACAGTGGGTAGGGGAAGGGGGCTGCCAGAAGGGCATTCCCTTGAAGACGCATGTACTTCTGGAATATACCCTCTTTACCCAATAATCTCAATTAGTTAACACAGATTACAAATCCCATCTATTTTCTGACATTTAGAAAAATAAAGGTGAAGTTTAGAACTGTGTGAATCTTTGGTCTTGAGCACACCAGTTACCCTATCTTTGCCACATCATAGGAGGAGGTTAAAGGATCTATAAATGTATTTTTTTAAAAATATGGTTTTTATGTGAAAAGGCTCCTGGGAAGTGTTTGTAGATAAAAATCAAGACACATAAGCAGGTTGGTATTCTGTTTACTAAATCAATCCAGGTGTATTTTATTGCCAAAATTCCTTTTCTCACTTCAGGCCTCACTGAAGACACTGAAAATGCTGAAGAAGTGTTTGGATTAGCTGCATTTTAAGATCTTTTTGAAAAGGGGAAGGAATTTCCCCCCACACCATAAATCATCTTGGATGTAACTAGATTTCAGAAATAAATCAAATACAAGAGACAATTAACACATTTAAATAAAACCTTTATTTGCTTATTTACAATGAAGGCAATGAATCGGCGTATTGAAAGTGTGATTTGTTTTCTTTTCTATCGAATTCAAATACGTTAAGTACATACTCCACTTCGGCTATAAAATATGCAGCCTAGTGAATAAGGCAAAATATTTACATAACACTAGTACTGCAAAAAGCACTTTTAAGATGAATTAAACAGTTAGAAGTTACAATTAAAAATCTGTAGAGTATCAATGCTGGAAAAAAGTACTTTGGTGGAATGGTGCAGATACCACTTTTAAAAGCATCTAATGCAGCTCCACTTTTCTTTCTCTATATAAATACCAAGTTGCAAACATGCAATGCAAATGCAAGTTTGATGTTAAGATAGAAAAAATACACCCCAGGGTTAATGAGACTTGCGAAAAGTCCTTAGAACTCTGATATAAATGCCAATATTCTTGATCTGAAGTCTGTAACAGTATATTAAATATTACACTAGCTACTTGATTCCACCTTAGTGAATATCTTAATTTTCCTCCCAATGTGTCAAGTTTGCTACTGAATTTGAACCTATACAGAGGCATAAGATAACAGCACATCCACAAACAAAAATTTATAGACAAAACATTTTGTTGGGAAATACCCTACTTTGACATGTTAATGATTTTTAAGAGAAAGGGGTAAGTTCATTGTAGTTCTAAGTACAGAATTCAGTTTCTTCAACTTATGAAATGTTTTTCCTGTTTGACACTTTGCAAGCTGAAGTATTCTTATCAGGATGCATATGAAGTAAGTGTTATTCCCATTTTAAAGACAGAGAAAATAGTGGCAAAATGTAAATTACTTTCCTAGATTTGCAATTACAATACATTTCTGGCTTACAGTCCTGTGCTCAGACTGTACCTCTCTAGAAGGCATCCCAGCAACTCAGTGCTGCCATGCTAAGTGTGGCAAATGGGGGTGTTGGGCTTAGTCTCTTACTCACAGGCTTAGTTAGGCCTGTGTATGGAGAACTTTTTTAAAAAGGATGTTTTGGCTGATGCCCAGAATATTATTGGAAACGAGAGTATCTTAATTAAGGATGGGGTGTGTGGAGCAGAGTTGGGAAGGGGAGAGGGGAAGTACAGAAGTCCATTCTGACACACATTACTACCAACTCATTGGAGAGAAACTTAATATAAGAAATCTCCTCTATTTAGTTGCTTAAATTACATTCCTGAAATCAAGTCCCCCAGTTAGAAGCATTATCTATATCCCACACATTTGAAGAGCAATAGAGTATTTGTTCACAGATATCTTTTGTGCTAAGAGTTTAATTTTTATGCCTTTTTTATGCTAGGCACTATAGTGTTTTCTAAATATTTTAACCCTCTTAAACAGATTATTAAAAATCTGAGCTAAAAATTTAAACGGTGTGCATGTTTTATATTGAACTGATACATATTCAAATCCATTATGGAGTTTAAACAAATTCAGTATTCAAAACTGAAATTCCAACCACTTACTTTGTTCCTGTTTGAGAGACAAGTTGCAGTTTATCCAGCTAACAACTACTCCTTCAAGAGTAATAGAATATGTCATCATGAAACTATGTTGTAGGAAAGTACAGAATAGGTTCCTTAAGCACACTCAAGTGGAGATGGGCTTAACTTTTATCCAAAGGCTTCTCAGGTGTACTATGTCCTGGACCAAGGGAATCCTCATTCTCTTCTGCAACAATAGCATTATAAATGCCATCAGATACTGTGGTTGTTGTAGGTGTAGTCAGAGGTGTCACAGTGTGTCCAAACCCCTGATAGTGACCACTCATGGGTGAAGATGGCATAGAAGCAGCATCAGAAATTGGGTCTTGAGTAGATGAAGACAGTAAACTTGTATGCTCGTTTTGTTCATGATCCTCTTCAAAAAATATTTTCCTTGGCTGTCCCAAAACTGTCCTTCCTAAAGTTGTTCCAAATTAAAAAGTATTATTTATTATTTTTATAGCTCCAAGAGTGTGTTTGGTAGATATCAAGTACAAAATAGTAAGTGGGCTACATGAAACTGGCCTTAATATGCCAAAAATTGAAGATGAGAAAATTAAGCAGCAATATTAGGAAAAAAGCTAGTCAGAAAACAAATCACTTCAGCAAATCAGAATTAAAACATGCCACTAAGTATTCATATCTTTATCTCTCACCCTTACCTAAACAATTTTTACTCCAAAACAAAAATATTAAATAATAATAAACACTAAAACAAAACACACAATCCTGCCCTACAGAATTTTTATCCCAACAAGGGTGAAGAGCCAAAAACCACTATATCTACTAAAACCTTCACTATTGCTATCGAATGTATGTGTAAAGTGCTCAGATACGGCAGCAATACCAGACCTTAAGGTATTTTATAAAACTGATGCATCATCCAAGTACTTACCAACATTTCGAACCTGTTCAGATATATCTGCCCTAATATCAGAAATATCCCACATTGCAAGAAAAGAATCAAAGCATGATCCTTCTTCAGCTTCTTGGACATAAGGTTTATAGGTAAAACTGTAGTGATGAGCAATAGCAGCAAAGAACATTTCCACACAGATAATAAAATCCTGCAACAAGGAGAGAGACACACACTCATATCTAGTCCTGCAAGAACATCACCATGACAAAATGTAGATTCCTAGATCTCTATTTCCAGAGCAAAACTGGCAGGAACACTCTGAGCTTTGGAAAAACAATGCTTTGGGGCACCAATAGCTACTCCTTGTGCACCAGCAGCACTGCAAGATATTGGCAGATTGCTCTGACAACCAAGCTTACCACAGTGTTTCAATTCGGCACTTTGTGGCATCCAAGCCCATATCCTAACTTCCTATAAGTGAAAACTCAGTAGTGAATATATTGTGACAAAGCATTCAAAAATGTATTATTTATGTTAAAAATTCTCAGTTGGGATTAACTAAAAAAATATTTCTGCAATACAAATAACAGGTGACAACGTGCTAAGTAACATTCTTCACTCATTTAAGATGAGTTGCATTGCTTACACATAATATCCAATATGCAGCAGAAATCTAGTCTCATTGGAAACATGAGTGTCTGTGAACAAGCAATCCTGTTTCACTTGAAAAATACTCACTTTACCCCTCTACCAGTTCCCTGTAAGCAGGGGCTGTACTTACCTGTAGGCCTGTGGCCACAGCTTCTACACTTTGCCATTCCCAGGTGCGTTTTTCAGAAATAACTCCAATTTTCACCAGCAGTGCTATAAGTACAGCTTGCCTATAAAGATTATTATTTGTATTATAGTAGAACGTAAAGGCCCCATTATACTAAACACATTTCTAAAGAGTCCCACCCTAAGAAACTTACAATCTAACAGATGAGACAAATTAAAGAAAAATGGACACAAAGTAGTACAGTTTCCCAGGGGATCATGCAGAACAACAGTGGAAAAGTCTAGACAAAAAAACAAGCTTCCCGAAGTCCTAGGTTCACTGCCTCTGCACTGGAATACATTGCTGCTCAGAAACACAATAAGTTATTCATTAGCCTCACGTAACCTAACACCTATAGGCTATGTCTACACTGGCGCATTATTGCGCAAGAACAACTGTTCTTGCGCAAGAATCCACAGAGTGTCATACTGTCCGCCTGCTCTTGCGCAAGGAAATTTAGAGTACAGCGTGGTAAGAGAGGGCTTCTTGCGCAAGAGCTAAGCTCTTTAACAGGTGTAAGCCCTCTTGCGCAGGAGAGCAGTGTGGATGCTCGGGAGGGATTTCTTGTGCAAGCCCTATGGTAAAATGGTCATTAGAGGTTTCTTGTGCAAGACAGCGTCCACACTGCCATGGGCACTCTTGTGCAAAAGCACAGCTCGCACATGGCAGCGTGGACGTTTTCTTGCGCAAGACTTCTTGCACAAAAACCCTTGCACAAGAAGCTTTCAGTGTAGACATAGCTATGCTGACTGTACATTAGTCAACCAGAGTTATAAGTAAGGCTTAGAATATAATCCTGAGGACATCATCCTAAATCCTAAACATTCTAACCCATTTTAAAAGTTAGGAAATTCTAGTTTTGTAGATGAATAAAATATAACAGTTCTTAGTCTCCCACAATATAAAGTTTACTTAGATACTTTATATTTCTTTTAAAGAAGCTTGCTAGTTAAATTTTTATACAAATTTTAAATATAACTTAATTTCAACAATAGTACATTTTTGTAGTTTAAACAGAATGCCATAGTGGGTGAGACCAATGGCCCAATCTAGCCCAGTATACTGTCTTCCAACATTGGCCAATGCTAGTTGCTTTGGAAGGAATTAACAGAACAGGGCAATCATTGAGTGATGCATCTGCTGTTATCCAGTCCTATTTTCTCGTAGTCAGAGGTTTGGGGCACCCAGTGTGTAGACTGCATACATCAGTGACCTGAACATTCCTAAGATTGTTTCTCCTGTGAGAAGCCCTGAAACAAAAAATATTGATTAAATATTTTACTTACCAGAAGGAAACAAAGACTACCATCTTCACGCAAAGAAATTTGCCAACAGGCTGGATTGGGTTCAGCTCTTCACGCAGGACTTTATAAAACAGCACGAGGCAATACATCGCAAACTAGAGGAAAAGAAAAATTCTTACCTTTTACAGTTTTTAATTACTTATGTTTACTTTGTACATAGTTATTTTAAAGCAACTGTTTTATTATGTAAAATGTTTCCGTACAATGCAAGAAAAAACTACAGATTAGTTTTAGTTTAGAAGTTCTTAAATTCCCTACTTTATCATTTTTAAAAAACTTACACTTGAAAAATTTGTTTAAGTAATATGTCATATTGACAATCCTTAAGAGTAAAGTCTTCTATCCACAGAATAAGGCGTCACAGAAAGTCACCATGCAAGCCTCACTGTGTTTTATCACCAGTACAATTCTAATATGTACAAACCACTGCTACTAATATTTGACTACAATGCCACACCTATTCAGACTTTGCTGAGAACACCAACGAGACTGTCAATCCCAAATGTGGCAGTTTATGATGCTCACCAATAGTGAGAATAATTACAAATTATTTCATTTACAACATGGCAAGGAAAAAACAGTTGCAAATGACTTGTAGTGACTGACTACAAACAGACTGGACTTGAACCAAAGATGTAGTGATGAACGGATGTATATTATCTTACTAAAACAAGGAGGCTGTGTCTAGACTGGCCAGTTTTTCCAGAAAATCAGCCGCTTTTCCAGAAAAACTTGCCAGCTGTCTACACTGGCTGCTTGAATTTCCGCAAAAGCACTGACTTCATAGTGTAAGAAATCAGTGCTTCTTGCAGAAATACTATTCTGCTCCCGTTCAGGCAAAAGTCCTTTGTGCAAAAGGGCCAGTGTACACAGCTCAGATTTGTTTTCTGCAAAAAAGCCCCGATCGCAAAAATGGAGATCGGGGCTTTTTTGTGGAAAAGCGCGTCTAGATTGGCACGGATGCTTTTCCGCAAAAAGTGCTTTTGCAGAAAAGCGTCCATGCCAATCTAAACGCTCTGTTCTGAAAATGCTTTTAACAGAAAACTTTTCCGTTAAAAGCATTTCCGGAAAATCATGTCAATCTAGATGCAGCCTAAGTCTTTTCATTCTCTCTCTACCTAACCACAATGGCAAATTTCATATATGTTCTACAGAAGTGTTTAATAATGAAGCAAGCAAATAGTAGAGAATGACTTTTTCCTTCTATTATACATGTAGTGGGGATCTAGTAGATATGACTGAGAAGATTTTAATAAAAGTTTCAGCGATCCTGCCAATACTTGAAAATCTTAATTTTAACAAAATACCAAAAATACATTTGTGATACTCACCAGTTGCGACATGTTATTAAAGATAACCAAGTAAGTCCAAGCATTTTTGAAGCTAAAGTTCCCTTCATCATATACACCAACCAACTCACAGATTCTGGAAGAAAGTTTGATGTTAACCATTATACAAATGAGCCTCTTTTCTAAAAGTGCTACTTAACTTGTATCCCAATGACCAGCAGTCAGAATGTAAAAACCTATGTTCATTAATACCAGTACTGAGAGCTAATACAAGAATGGAAGAAATACAAAGCAATATTTATGGTAGTATTTTTACAATGGAAAAGAAGCTATACCCTTCTGATATGGGAGGAAAAAAAAAAAAAAAAACACTCCAGTTTTTATTGGTGAGGAACAGGAGCTTAAGTGGGCAATTTTTATCTATTTAGCAGAATGTTTCCCCATTTAAAGAATTAAACTTCTAACCATTATGGCTGTGAAGATAACCTTTCAAATATGAAAACTTATACTGAATGGCTACGTCTACACTGGCCCCTTTTCCGAAAGGGGCATGCTAATTTTCCAGGTCGTAATAGGGAAATCCGTGGGGGATTTAAATATCCCCTGTGGCATTTAAATAAAAATGTCCGCCACTTTTTTCCGGCTTGTAGAAAAGCCGGAAAAAGAGCATCTACACTGGCCCCGATCCTCCGGAAAAAAGCCCTTTTCCGGAGGATCTCTTATTCCTACTTTGATGTAGGACGCTCTACTTTGAAGTAGGAATAAGAGATCCTCCGGAAAAGGGCTTTTTTTCCGGAGGATCGGGGCCAGTGTAGACGCTCTTTTTCCGGCTTTTCTACAAGCCGGAAAAAAGCAGCGGACATTTTTATTTAAATGCCGCAGGGGATATTCAAATCCCCCGCGGATTTCCCTATTACGACCTGGAAAATTAGCATGCCCCTTTCGGAAAAGGGGCCAGTGTAGACGTAGCCAATAAGAGTTGTCTGATGCTGTTTATATTTTTGCTGAGCATAAGAAGAGCTAAACTGGTAAAATAATTATTGAAAAGACTGAGGCTTCCCAAGCTGCCTCACCAAGTTCCAAGGATAACTGCTAAAAGAAAATTCCAACATTCTCCTTTTCCTAGCAGCAGCAGCAGCAAATTGGGGGCACTATGTTTTTCATCTAACCACTGTCCCAACCACATATTTCTGGTATATAGTCAATTCTTTTGAGCCCCATTACAGGAGGCCTGAACTGAAATGCATGTTTACCACCTGCAATGGATTCAACAGTATAAAAAGTTTCCATTTGTTACCATGTGAAACCTAACACGGACACATTTTAACTCTCCGCACACATATAGCTGTTTTAAATAAGGTCTATGCAATAATTCACGAAGGACACAAATATTTGCAAATCATGCAACACTAACAACAATTCAAGTAACTTCAATGTTAAATGCAGTTTTTATAGATGTCATTGGTTTTATGATGACTATGTTTAAGATTTAAAGTTATTTCAGAACTCCAGGAGAGTGCACAGTCAAATTCCCTGCATCCAAAGTTTCACTCACTTTCAATGACTAACATGTAATCTGAGAAATACTTGTTTGACAAAAAGCAAAGGGAAGGACTAAAAGCCTCCCCCCAAGTTAAATACCCATTACCCCAACTCAGGAAATGATAAGCGGGGGTCACAGAGAAGTCACAAGTTAACAGTCAATTCAGCTTGAGCTCCACTTACAATACAGCAAAACAAAAGAAGTTATGCTTTTAGATTTCATCAAATCAAATATAAAAACCAACTGTGTAAAGAGTCTTTTCCAGTATAGCTCAAAGATTATATCCTAAAGACAACAAATTATTTATGTGCATACTTACAGAGCAATAATGGTGGTAAATGGTCTGACAACAGTGTACTGCAGCACGCCTAGCTTACATCTAAATAATAAAACTCTGCAAACAAACATAGAATTTATTATTTAAGAAATGTAAGACATCAATTGATGAAAAATTCCTGTCCTTTTCTTCAAGCTAATCTACTTCCAGAATGTTTCAGTAATTAGCTCAAATATCATACAACAATTAATAGAATCATGAAAATGTAAGGCTGGAAAGCACATCAAGAAATCATTCACTCCAGACCCCTGCACTATGACAGGATCAAGTAAATCTAGACCATCCTTGACAGGTGTTTGTCCGACCTGTTTTTAAAAAACTTTCAATCATGGAGATTCTGCAAGCTCTGCTAGAAACCTATACTAGAGGGCTGTGTCTACACTGGCCACTTATTCTGGAAAATCAGCTGCTTTTCCAGAATAACTTGCCAGCTGTCTACACTGGCCCCTTGACTTTCCGGAAAAGCACTGACGAGCTACTGTAAAATCATCAGTGCTTTTCCAGAAAAACTATGCTGCTTCCGTTCGGGCTGCTTCCGGAAAACTGTTCCGGAAAAGGACCAGTGTAGACAGCACAGATTTCTTTTCCGCAAAAAAGCCCCAATTGCGAAAATGACGATCGGGGCTTTTTTGCAGAAAAGCGTGTCTACATTGGCACGGACGCTTTTCCGGAAAAAGTGCTTTTCCGGAAAAGCATCCTGCCAATGTAGACGTGCTTTTTCCAGAAATATAACGGAAAACTGTTCTGTTTTAAGCATTTCTGGAAAATCATGCCAGTGTAGACGTAGCCGAGCTGTATCCTCATTACTTACAAAGATTTTCCTAATATCTAACCTGCATCTCTCTTGCTCCAGACTAAGCCCAATACTCCTTGTCCTACCTTCAATGGACACACAACAACAACAACAATCTTCTTTATAACAGCTGTTAACTTATTTGAAAATTTAGCAGGTGCTTTCCCCCTCAGTCTTCTTTTCACAAGATTAGCAATACTCAGTTTTTTAAAACCCTTTTCTCATAGGTCAGGTTTTTAAACATTTTATCATTTTTATTGCTCTCCCCTGGATTCTCTCCAATTTGTCCACATCAGTCCTGAAGTGTGGTGCCCAGATCTTGACGCAGTAATCCAGCAGAGCCCTCACTAGGGATGCGAAAGTGTAAACCCATACACAGTTCACTTATGTGCCTGGGTTACATGTTTACACAGAGGTGGTGGAGGGCAGTGGGCTCTGCGAGAGCTGGTATGCTTAGGGAGCTGCCACCCCCCACCCTACGTGTAAAACATGTAACCACTGAAAACTTTAGCAGATACACATCTACCTTAATAAATGCATTTTGACATCCCAAGATAATACCCCAGAATATTAGTCTTTTTGCAGCTGCATCACATTGTTCATCATTCAATTTGTGATCCACTATATACCCATGTATTTTTTTCAGCAGTATTAGCACATTGCTAATTACTGTCTTTTGTAGATGTGCATTTGAATTTTTTTCTTCTGAAGTGAAATACTTCGCACTTATCTTTACTAAATTTAATTTGGTTAATTTCAGATCAATTATCCAATTTGTAAACGTACGTTTGAATTCTAATCCTGTCCTCCAAAGGGCCGGCAATACCTCCCAGCTTGGTGTCAACTGCAAATTTTATAAACTTACCTTCCATTCCCAGTTATTCATGAAATATTGAAGAATACCAGACCCAGGACTGTCCATTCCTTGACAGATCTGGCTAAATGCAATCCCCACCCCCTAGCTTGACAGCAAACCATTGCTAACTACTAATTGAATAGAAACGTATTCTTAGAACCAGCTGTGCCCTTTAGAGTAATTTCATCTAGACCACATTTCCTTAGCTTGCTTAGTTTGAGACTACCAAGCGGATCCATGTTAAAAGCCTTACTTAAATTTTTTTTTTTTTTTTTTTTAAATCAAGATATATTACATCTATTGCTCCCCATCCCCATCCACTAGGCTAGTAACTCGCTGGTTAATGCAACCCTCTGTCAAGATTCCTATATAACTTTTCCCCATGAGCTCTTATAAGATTTTCTTCCCATGAGCTCTTATCAATTCTGAGTTTGCTAAAGTCTGCTTTTCAAGCCAATTCTGCATCCCTTCATTTTCTTAGAATCATGAAATCTATCTAGCACAGGACACTCTCTGTCCCAACCTCAGATTTGCTACCAATTCTTCTCTGTTGTGTTAGAAACAAGTCTAAGATGGCTGTCTCCCTGTTTACTTCATTTTCGGGAACAAAACAAAACACAAAAACAAAAAAACCCCACCGCCCCCCCCCCAAAAAAAGGCCAATACATTCGAATAACTTATTAGAAATCTTTTGTTTTGCTATCTGGGTAGTCAGAACGCACCACTACTCTCAGGTCTTACTATTCTGGTATTTCTGTTGTTAGTTCTAGAAATGCCTCATCCCCCCTCTTCCTGATCTGGTGATGTTTAGGAGACTAGTACCATCAAGTTACCCTATTTTTAACACCTTTAATCTTTACTCAGACTCAAATGGTCTGCCTCCCTCTAGATCTCAGAACAAATGTATATATTCTTGATGTATAATCTAGGGATGTTAAAGACTAGTCAACTGTCCAATAAGCATTTGCTTATCAGCTACTCTGTGGACTAGTCAATTTCCCCCACTCCCTCTTGCTGCCTCTATATGATCGAGGCAGCAAAGGGGAAGAGGGGGAAGGGGTACTCAATAGTGGCAGCGCCACGGCATTTCAAAGGGTGCAACCGTGGAGCCTGGGGTCAGCTGGAGACTCCCCAGCTGATCCCGGGCTCTGCACAGCATTTCCCCAGAACCTGGGGTCAGCTGGGGAGTCCCCAGTTGACCCCGGGCTCCATGGCGCTGCCCTTTTGAAATGCCAGAAGCGGGGTTTTAAAGGGGCAGCTGCCCCACAGCTGATCCTGCTGGGCTCTTGTGCATTTCAAAGGAGGAATGCGGAAGTGCCTATTGACTAGTTGAATAGTCAATTGAAATTCCATCGAGTAGTCAATTAACTCCATTTTAACATCCCTAGTATAATCCAACACCTCCTCTCATTTTACCTGACCTGCCCTTTCTGAAAAAAGATATGCCTCCCTAAACCAATATTCCAGTCATGAGATTCATCTCACCAAGTCTTTGACACCATCAACCTTTCCAGGCTACTATACCCCTTTCAGAAATTTGATTTGTCTTGTTTACCCCCCAAGTTTCACCTCACTTAAAATTACAAAAAAATCAGACATAAAATACAAAAGTGTCAATATTAATGAAAAATATTACTGATAATTTGCTTACTCTCTCATTTTCCATAAAACTAAGTCAACTGAAATGACTATGCTGTACTTAAATTTCATATATAGCATACAGAGCAGGATAAACAAATCATTGTCTATGAAACCTTAGTTTTTACTGACTTTGCTAGTGTTTTTTACATAGACTGTTGTAAAATTCGGCAAGTATCTAGATGACTTGATGTACCTCCTGGAAAACCTGAGAACCCCAGGGATACATGTACCATTGATTGAAAACCACTAGATTATGGAATATAGATGAGCAGATTGTTTTGTTTCACTCTGTAGGACACCGATGCTTCCTTTTCTTCAGCAATAAGAACCTGACCTTTACACAGCACAAGAGAGTTCTATTTCTGATGTTCTATGTGTTTGCTAACAATGTAAAAACATTTGCTTTTGATTTCTTAGTCATAAAACAAGGTTATTCTGAAAAAAAATCATGATATTCCAACTTACCAAAATATCAAACAGAAGAAAGAGGACATATCTATCAGATGAAGCAACTAGAAACATGATCAGTTAATGGGCCAAATCCTGCTCATGTTACTCACATTAGCTGTTGAAGTGAAGTCAGTGGAGCTACACTGCATGAGTAAATCTACAACAACAGGATTTGGCCCCTGCTCTAGGATACTGCTGGAAAAGAGTTTGCCTCAAAAAGAGGAAAATTTAAGAGAATAATCATGGAGAACAGGTGCATGTTGCTTTCATACCTATTTTTGGAAAACAAGGGAGTCTTTCAGTGTCATAAGTTAATTAAAAAAAAAAAATCTAATTCTGTAATTTTTACAGATACCTGAAAAGACTTTCCACAACTACTTTAAGCTTCAGTTCAGAAGTGGTAAACCAAACCACCTGTACTGTGTGCACATTGCAAATTGATTTAACTAGGCAGCATCTACTATAGTACTAAGTATGAGCAAGCATATTTTCTGTATCAAAGTGCACAGCATTAAACATTCAAGATATTAAAAGAGATATTATAATGTACTTACTCTCCCATAGCCCATGATGGACAACAACAAAGGGGAGGTAGATGTTTCTGCTGATCTTTGGCTTCTATGATTAATACCAGATTTGGATACCGGTTGGTTAAATAATTTGAAAGGAATACCATAAAATTGTAGATGACGTATGCTTCATAGCATTCCCTACAGGTATCCACATATATTGCAATGTTGGGATATTTCAAAGCTATCCACTATAAGAAAACATGGAAACATTAAAAAGTTGCATTCAAATAAAGTAAATGAATCCAAGTATAGATGGAATACTTTTCATATAAATTACTTTTAAAGACAATATCTCTGACATAATTATGCATAAGCATCTTTTGGTAGTTAAGGCTCCAGAAAATTATATAAGCAGCAGTATGTCAAAGTAATTGAAAACCGTATATTATATAAGGGAGAGAGTTAAAGTTACATTTCATTTTTCATTCCATAATCAGGCACTATTTGGTTAGATAATACTGGAACCCTATTGTTGTTGCCCTCACCTCAGTCAGAGCTTAGAATTTCCCGTCTAGAGGATAACTGGTCTGGGAGCCCCACAATATTGAGCTATTTTCATAAAGCCCGTAGGAAAAGTCGCATTATCCCCATTTTGTATATGAGAAATTGAGGCACAGACTAAGTGGCTTGCCCAAGATTACACAAGGGAAGAGTTAGAATATTGATCTGAACCCAGATTAGAGTCCCAGTCCTGTGATTTAATCACAAAAACATCCTTTTTCAAAGGAGTTAAAAAGAGAAGAGATTTAAGGCAAGCCACTGAGCGTCTGCAACAGCACTTGTGACTTCCTGGCCCTCATTCTTTTTCTCCTTGCCCAACAGTAAGCAGTAGCAGGGTCCCTTCTGCCAGGCAGGACGTTCCCTCCAAACATCTGGAAAGGAATCCTAAATGTTCTGCAGCACCAAAAAGGACTTAAGATGCATTATGAATACAGTTTCTATCTTCACTGTTTTAGGAAGCGCTATATACAGTAGCATTTTTTTAGTATATGGTGAAATTTCAGTTTTCAGAGGTTCATAGATCTGTCAAAATACAGTTTTCCTTAATATACCCAAGCACTTTGTAGTGAAGGCTACTTGCATGGAAATTTCAACTTTCTAATCCCTTGTTTCAGAGTTGAGTCCTTAAAGAACAGCTGCAAGTTTATAATGTGAAAAGTTTATTTCACACAGACACCTCATAGCTCCATAATAAAGACTTTTGTTTAATCTAAATAAGAAGTCTTACTTTCTTTGAAATGCTTCACATCTTGGAGTTTGCCTGAGTTATAAGCAACCAGAGGTTTGGATTAGAAATTAGGCAACTGTATCTTTAGTAGAGGCTTATTTGCAATGTTGCCACCCATTTGGCTGTGCTTCAGTTAGACCATACATAACATGGGTATAAGTTTTTAAATATGCTTGTCACATTTCTAAAGATACTCACCTTTTACACAGCTGAAACATCATATCTGCAGCAAAGTCACATAACCTATAAATGTATTGGTTTAGCTAACTAATAATTTCCATTGTGTTCTTTTTTCCTGATCTTTGCAGATAAAAGCTATATGAAATATTCATGTTTGGGATGAAGTTTTTTTAAACTTGTGCTTTACCCAAAGACAACTTTTTTTATAGAAATCTGAGCAAAATCTCCTTCAGTCAAAGAGGGAGAAGACACGCAATTTCTCATTTAAAAACCATCACCAAGTCTAATTTTTTGAGCATCAAAAACACTGAGGAAATATGACAAGGACATAATCCTCACCGAAGAGTATATTTGTAGTTTTATGCACGGCAAAAATCTAAAATAATTTTCCTCTACCAGCCCCTTCTCATGCCACTCCACTTCACAGAATATCCCCGATAGCCTCTATTGCTGTACACTCCCTCCTTGGCCAGCTAGCTCCTTTGCTATGTCCCTTCACATTCCTCTCTTGAAAAGAGATTAAAAAAATTGAAGAATTCAGTCCTTTGACTGCAACACAATGTACTACCAGGATGGAACTAAAACAGATCTTCTGACCCCTTTGTATCTGAAAGGGGTTTGGAATGTGGCTCAGCGCTGCTGTCAGAAACGATGTACTGGGCAAGACACTTACTGGGACCCAAAGATGTGCACAAATGAAGATAACCTCTGTTAGCAGAGGTTGACACCTTAGGGTTCTCCAGGAGTGGAGAACAATATTTTCAGTGGAATTTTAGGCTGCTCATTTATTCTTTGGGGAAAATAAGCCAATGAAAGCCTTCTAGTATTCAAAAGACTCAGAGAAGTAGCCACGTCAGTTTGTAACTGGAAAAAAAACTTTAACAAATAGTTCTGCAACACCTTAGACACTAACAAAAAATGTAGATGGTATCACAAGCTTTTGTGGGCATAACCGGCTTCTACATCTTCTCTCTCCTTTGGATCCATTAACTAATAAAGCTTAAAGAAATAACTTTATAAATAAAAATCCTGCCAACAATCACCAGTCCTAATCAATTAACACATATCACTAAGGCACAGAATCTCTGAAAAGGCTGGACATTACTGGTCTGTCTGGTACTGCTGTTGAACTGAGGGGACTAGAGCACCACTCCCCTTTTAAAGACTTATTCTTAGGAGAGTGAGGGGAAGACTAGGAAGGTGGATGAGTGTGGTTCAGCAGACACTGCTAGCAGAAGATCCCCCCACCAGAGCAGATTGCTAGCATAGTAGGAGTGTGCAGAGGTCATTTGAAGAAATGTCAGGTTTACAGCAATGATTTCACATTAGCATTGTTCTGTGAAGTATTACATTGGTTTCCATTTCCCTTTCCCTCAGAGCAAGCAAAACACAGTTGTTCAAACAACTGCAAATTAGAGACTAGAAAGATCATACTTACACTGTCTAAACTGTAAATCGGCACCATCCATAGAATCCTGCATCAATGACAAAAGAAGATCTGAGATTACTGCAAGTATTTTCATCACCAGGAATGAAATTTAATATTAGCAGCAAAGAATATGCAAAGTATTACCTTATTATTGGTTTTTGTAATTCAGGTTGAGTATAATGAACTAAGTGTTGCAATATTCCCCAAAGAGAAATTGGTATAGTCATCAGCAGAAAAATTCCAGCAATAAACCATGCCTTGGTGTGAATTCCAACCTTGGGAGGGAGGGAGGGAAGAACAGATAAAAAAAAGTAATGGTAATTTACTATACTGATATCTCTACCATTTTAATCAGTTTTAAAGTATTTCTTAATTTCAGAAGCCCCTTAAATAATACAACAGCATTACATACTGAACATATAAAATACAAGATAAGAGGGGATTCAGTAAACAACTGTAGGCGTGAAAGAGGTGTGTTTAAAAGTGTTCAAAATCAAGTAATTAAAAGTTACCAAAATAAAGTGTACTTGATACATGCGAGGAAAAACACAAAAGACAGAAATACTGATCCAGGGAGTGATCCCACATTAAGTCCTTTTTGGTTCTTTTTTTCCCATGCAGTAGTGGCCGCAAACCAACCTAAAAGAAACAACTTTATAATAAATTGAAGTTGTTTATTAAAAGTAACAATTGAAGGAAATTAAAATGAATATGGGAAATATGACTGCACTAGTATGTTGATTATGCAGAAATTAACACACAGAGAGAGAAAACACAACACTAGTAAGTGCAAGTTCAAGAAGGAACAACTAATTAGCAATCCAGGTTGGACTTTCCTGGTCCGGCGCCTTCAGGAACTGTTTGATCCCAAATGAGGGAGTTTGTCGGAGGTCAACTCTGCCTCTCTGCTAATGGCTCCGCAGGCAGCCCTGGAGCTACTAGGACTCCCTGCCACTGGGTTTCCCAGGTTCTCTGGTCCAGCAATATCCATGGCAGGACCACAGAGGTTCAACTTGTATTCTATTATACGTGTAACAATGTCATTTTAAGGAATCAAATAAAAGTGTACATTACTCAACTGAGGTAGACAACACTACAAATCTGTAATGTAATTTAACAACCGTACTTAATGAATGAGTATTGTATATTTAACACAGATTAAGATGTGAGTATTTGAGTCATAAAATAAGTGGCTGCAGTTTCACTAAGTTTCTATACATCAGTGCTTTCCAACTTTTTTCATTTGCAGACACTAACAAATTTCAAATGGAGATGGAAATCTTAGATACAGGAGGTCCATGGATCAAAGACTGAAAACCACGGTCATATGCTAATGCAGTTGAGCTATACTAGGTCATTAAACGGAGTTAAAGAGATTCAATAAAACTAAAGAAAAATACCACCATTAAACCAAATAAGCTTATGGCCAAGTGCTGACTTTTGAGAATGCTTTTAGAAAGGAATTTTTAACACTGCTTGTGAGATCAAAGAGAACAGCTTCAAATCACATGGTCACTGTAAGCTCAATGCCATATTTTTAGTACATACACATTTATTTATTGTTTCAACAGTCATGAGATGTTGATATATCAAACAGAACAGCCCCAAATACCATAAAGGCTATGCAGTTTCAATTAACTTCAGATCTTCAATGCCTGCCATTGCCCAACACAGGTGTATAAGGTTTGAAGTTATTGTTCAATTCAACAGTATAAAGCTGAGGTTTAAATCAAGCAAAGTGAGGCAGGCTTAAGAAGAATGGTGGGGTGAGACAATGCAAATCCAGTGGATAGAGAGAAAGGAAGGTAACATTTCTGAGAGAAGCTTTTAGATGTGAACATAAAATGGTCAAGTTTAAAATGCAGAAAGGAGAACAGAAATGTAACTTGCTGTCAGTGCTTAGATAAAACAAGGAAATTTACTTATAATCTAGAAAGGAGCACAGCTGTCTGAGTTAGAGATGTTAGCTATCACGTAATTGAATAATCTCTAGGGCTATGTGTACACTGGCAGGTTCTTGCGTAAGAACAGCTGTTCTTGCGCAAGAACCCGCAGAGCGTCCACACAGCCCATCCGCTCTTGCGCAAAGTTTACAGTAAAGCATGGGAAGAGAGGGCTTCTTGCGCAAGAGGACAGTGTGGACACGCAGCAGGGGTTTCTTGCACAACAAAGCCCTATGGCTAAAACGGCCATCAGACCTTTCTTGCACAAGAGAGCGTCCACACTGCCATGGATGCTCTTGCGCAAAAGCACATGGCTGTGTGCATGTGTTCTTCTGCAATAGTTCTTGCGTACTACGGGTGGGGCCGGAGGAAGCTGGTCCATGAGGGGAGCCAATTGAAAAATAAACAGCTCCCTGCACAGAATGGCTGCCTGCCACCTCTGATACAGAGGCAGTGGCATGAGGTAGCAGCAGGCCCATCCACAGAGGGGTGGGGGCCAAGTTCCATGAGGACAGAGGTTGGCCTGCGACAGCAGCCTCTGTCCACAAGGAGTTCAGCCCGAACCCAAGGAGAGAGGAACTGCTGCCATGGACGAGCCCCTGTCCGCGGTGGGTCCACAGTTGCTGCTTCACAGCAGCCTTCCCTGCCCCTCCCCACTCCTGCCTCTGATGGCTTAAGTAATTCCCCTCAGCACCAGCTCCAGCCTGCCCCCCTGCTGCCTCTGTAGAAGACAGCAAGGAGGGTGGCAGGCAGGTTCACGGAGCTGGCACACAAGGGAAGCCTGCTTGAGAGCCTGATCTCTGTGCATATCAGCTCTAGCCTGCCTCCCTCACCCTCTCTGCTGCTCTCTTTCTCTCTCTATCAAAGGTAACAACATGGCGGTGGGGTGGGCAGGTGAATCTGGTGCTTGTGGGGTGCCTGCTCCCGCATCCTTGCTGCCTCTGATACAGTAAGGGGTAGGTGAGTGCATGGAGTTGATAGTGTATAACTGAGTAAATGATTAACTGATAAGCCTGGTCTTATCAATTAATCCTAACATCCCTAGTCTGATTATGAGAATTTAGACTTCAGAATTAATTCTGATAGTCAGGAACACTTAAACAAGATAAAGAGAGAAGAAAGCACTACATGATCTCAGAAACAGGTAAGGTGGAAATAAGGTAGATGTTGTGGTAAGTATTTCCCTCATGCACATAGCATAAAGCACAGGCAATGAAAGAACAAGGAAAAAAATGGAGGTTACTTGGTCTTAACTCACTTAGGGCTTATCTACACTACACACTTACGTTGATTTAAGGATGCTTACGTTGACTTAATTATGTCAGTGTCTATATTAGAGGTTTCCTCCCCTCAATGTCAGTGAAGTACTACACCAATTTACTAAGCCTCGGTTTATTGGTTAATCCTAACAACTAACTGCGCGCGCACACACACACACACACACACACCCGGCTGCCTCTGGGTATGTGGCAGTTTGGGGCTTTCTCTAGGCTGTTAGGTAGCAGAGTGAGGGGTTCAAGATGTCGGAGGGTGCTCCAGACTGGAGCTGAGAAGTTTGGAGTGGAGGATGGAGTTTCAGCTCTTGGACAGAGTTTGGCTGCAGGAACTGGCTTAAAGCTGGGGCAGCAGGTTGGGGTGCAGGAAGGAATGAGAGCTATAGGCTCACTCTTGGGTGCTGCTAACTTCAGACTATTTAGTTCCCATGACATGGCAAGGTGGCTGTATGCAGTGTGCATCATCCATGGCTGGGGTCACTGCCCCCCACAGCTCCCACTGACCTGACAACAGAAGCTGCAGGGACAGGCTCACTCAGACTCAAGAGCGTTTCTGATTGCAGTGTACACAGCTGACTAGCCTGGCACCCTAGCTTTCCCCTGAAGAGGGATGAGGTAGCACTTGTGGTTCCAGCTCGATGGGAGGGACTGTTGGCACGGAGACTCAAGGCTTCCTGCTTGCAACACTGAGACTTGCCATGGGCCAGATCAAATTAGGCAGGAGCTGGATTTGGCCATGAGCTGGACATTCCCCACCACTAGATCAGACTATTAAACTAGTATAAATGCATTGAAACTTGTACAGTGTATTGTATTGACAGATTCCCCATTCATGCTTGAGTGGCAAATGACTCCACTTTTAAAGAGAAAACCAATATAATCACTTATGTCTGAACAGTTAACCCTCTATTGTTAAAATAAGAATACTGATCCTAAAGGAGAACAAATGCCTACTTCTCCATTGTTTACATTGTGCTTTTGTACATGTTTACATTAACATGTGGTCGTTTCAAATAAGCGCAAACTAGCACTAAGAAAAATTTAAGACTTAAGAGAGCCAGACTCCTTGCCTTAAGAGTTTTCAATTAACTTTTCTGCTGTCACATCACTCAAACTCTAAGTCTACAGGCAGGGTTTGTAAATAAGATTTTGGGTTTATAAAGGTAACGTTGCCGCTAACTACAAGAAGGAACTGAAGAGGAAATGAGCCTACAATGATTGCTTTGAACAAGCCATTGGATTGGTCGCAGGAACAGATGGAAGACTGAAATCGGATAACTGTTGCCAGAGATGCACAGCGTGTGCCACTAAACAAGAAAGTGATGTTTCTACATACACTCCGTTTTTACCGGCGGTGGTGGAATGTGTAAACTTTGGATTTCAAAGCCCAGCGCCGTGTTGACGCTAGCCTGCCGAAGAGGGGGGGAAGCCCATGGGCGTGTGCTCGCACCAGCGTGCCCGCGCTAAGGACACAGTCTTGCTTGTTTATTTCGTGCCCGGAGCCTGGCCCGGCCCACGCACACCCCGGCCCATAGGCTCTGCTAGGGGAGGGGGAAAGGCTCGGGGGCCGCTTACCTCCAGTTTCTGCAGCTCCCACACGCACAAGGGAACCGCCACCAGCAGCCCCACCACGTAGAGAACAACGACCAGGAGCCGGATCCACCGCCGCCAGTTGCCGCAGGTGCACGGCATGGTCCCGGCCGCGGCGCCTCGCTGTCTCCACCCGGGGGGCTCAGGTGCTGGGAGCCGGCCTGGAGCGCACGCGCGGCGGGGACACCAGCGGCCGGGACTCGCCGGCCAGCCGGCCCATCCCACCGACACCTGCGGGACGCAGCGCGGCCCGGCCCCTCCCCGGCTCCGCCGCACGCGGGTGCTACGACTCCAAGCAACAACTTCTCTCGGCGCCACTTCCGCCCCGGCTCCTCACTGCACTTCCGGCTTCTCGCAGCGCACCACTGATTGGCTGCCAGTGGGCCGAACCTCTCGCGAGCCCATCCCCATTCCAGACCTGTGATTGGGCGGGAGGTTCGAGTGATCCGTGAAACGGCGATTGGTTAATGCGTGTTTTACCCTCCTTGCGAGGTGGTTTCCTGCACCTGTTCTCCCCCATTGGTCTAGTGCAATGGTCTGTCCCAGCAGAACGCGGCCCCCGCGGGCTGCGCGTGCCTGGGTACAGGGAATGCGCCCGCAGCAGGGCAGGTTCTCGGGGGTGACGCCTGTTCGGTGAGGAGCGGGCGCTGCTTCAGCTAGAGAGGCGCGTGTGTCCGCTTCTCCTGCCAGCCGGCGCTGGGTTTATAGCTCATGGGGGTGAAATCACGTGTGGTCCCTGCAGCTCAGTTCCCAGTTCGCTAGTAGCCAGGTGCCGCTATGGGCGGGCATTTTGTTTACACGCTCACATTGCTTAAAAGGAAGGTGGATGGTTTTATTAGTCCTCTTCTTAAAAGACACCTTTGCCCTGCATTGTAAAGAGCCCCAAAGCCTTGGCTCGACGGGAGGAGGGAGAAGCTGTATGTTCTTCGATTGGGTCAGTCAGCAAACAGCTTCTAATCCTTTGGTCAAGAAAACAAGGCAAGTACTTGCACAAATGCAAAACGGGTGGGCTTAAAAACTCTTGAGTAGTTTTCCATGTTAAGTGTGGCAAGCTTTTTATCTACGTCTCGTTTTTCTAAAGGGGGTGTGAGCTAACACTGGCTAATATGCCAGCTTTTTATTCTAAATCAGATGTTTAAATGACTGCATAAAATATTGGGTAAGCAAAGTGGGATCAAAATTTTTTTTTTCCTGCATCACAGAGAAGGAGGTGGGAAGGCACTAAGGGATTAACCCACATAAATTCTTCCACTCAAGCTACATATGTAAGCATTGGTTGTATTTGATTGTAGCTTTGCATTGCTCAAATTATCTTTGCGAACAGTCATGTTCCCCTGGCATTTAAACATTAGGGAGAGACTTTCATCTTGCAACACAACTTGGAAACTGGGAAAACAAAACTTTGTCAGACTGCTTAGTTAGAAGGCAAGCTGATAATATGAAGAGCTGGCAGTGCATGATTCTCTCCCACACCTACTCAAATTTAAGGACCAAGGTACCCTAAAATACCTCTCAATAATTTACACAGGTTTTCCCACATGTGGGCTACATCTAGACTAGCATGATTTTCCGGAAATGCTTTTAACTGAAAAGTTTTCCGTTAAAAACATTTTAGGAAAAGAGTGTCTAGATTGGCACGGACGCTTTTCCGCATAAGCACTTTTTGCAGAAAAGTGACCGTGGCCAATCTAGATGTGCTTTTGTGCAAAAAAGCCCCGATCACCATTTTTGCGATTGGGGCTTTTTTGCGCAAAACAAATCTCAGCTGTCTACACTGTCCCTTTTGCGCAAAAGTTTTGCGCAAAAGGGACTTTTGCCCGAACGGCAGCAGCATAGTATTTCTGCAAAAAGCACTGATTTCTTACAGTAGGAAGTCAGTGCTTTTGCGGAAATTCAAGCTGCCAGTGTAGACAGCTGGCAAGTTTTTCCGGAAAAGCCCTGGCCTCACTGCTGCGAGAGGGAGCCTTGGGCTCCTGCCTTCCCTATCCAGCCAGAGCACTCTTACTTGGGGGACCATGGTGGGGTGTGTTTGCACCGTTCACACACAATCCTCGTGTATGGGCCTGATATATCAAACATACATCTTTGGGTTCCTTTGTCTTTTACATAGAAACATTCATCCCTTTCTTTTAAATTTTGTTCCTCGTGCACATATCCCAAATTTTCATGGGCCACACACAAACATCTCAGTGGTTTTCCATTGTTGGTTTTCTTTATATTCCCAGGGATGATGATTCATCAAATGCATAATTAATTTTTTTGGATTCCCAAAGGTATCGCTGAATAGATATCAATAGTTAGGCTAAGGCAGAGGTGGGGAACCTCAGCCTCAGGGGTTGGATGCGACTCCCAGCTCACCTGGATCCAGCCCCTGAGCCTCAGGCTCCCCTCCCCGTCCCAGCATTGCAGAGCCCCCTCCCAGCATTGGCACTCCAGCCCTGTTGCTGAATCACCATGGATCTGGAGCACACCAAATCTATTAAGATGGACTGCTGTAGGGTCTCTTGTATGAGGGAACTGTGAGGAATGGCTTTTTCCTCCTCAATCAGGGGCCACATCAGTGAGGGTTGGTTTTTTTTTGCTTTTCACTTATGTGTGGCACCTGACTGATTTTTTGTGGGTCAGTGGCCCACTACCCAAAAAAAGGTTCACCACTCTTGGGCTAGGGTGTACAGTTATTACATATTCTTGTAGAACCATTTGATCTTTGTTTAGGGTAAAATTTACCAATTTCCATCATGCCATTAATTGTCTCTCCCCTTCTGTAACATTTTTCCTCAACATTTGCTTATTTTCAAAAGCAAATTTCCTTGTATACCTTCCCAGATTATTTGAATGAACAACTGCTGACTTATTTCCTGGGCATGTGTTCAGGCTAATGCTAGGGACACATTTTATTGTGTTGATCCCATAGTTCCTGCTAACAGTGACAAATCCTCCCCCCCCCCCCCCCGCTGTTGCCATACTGGCAATATTCTAGAAAATAATTGTTGTCCCATTCCTAATTTTGATACAGATGCACTGATAGGCTTTCCCAACTTTTGTATTTCAGTTGTAACAAAACTTAGTTTGTTTGCCAATACCTCTATGTTAGTGGCATCCAGTACAGGCAGTCCCCGGGTTACGTACAAGATAGGGACTGTAGGTTTGTTCTTAAGTTGAATTTGTATGTAAGTCGGAACTGGTACATATTGTAGGGGAAACTCTAGCCAAACATTTCTCCAGAGCTCAGTTTTATTCTCCCACACCTCACTTCCCTCAGTCCTTTATTCTCAAGCTGAGGTGTCTGCTGAGAAAAGCCGCTCCGCGTCTCTCTGGTCTGCTGGGGGGGGGGGGGGCGCGCTATCTTCGCGTCTCCCTGGTTTGCTGGGGGGAAGCAGCTAGTGCGGGGTTGCCTCACCCCGTTTGTAAGTAGGGATCCGATGTAAGTCGGATCCATGTAACCCGGGGACTGCCTATACTCCCAACTCCTAGTCCAATTCCACCCAAAACAGTTTCCAATACACCTCTTGGGGTTCTTTTTCTAATGGGTTTGTCAATGTACCATAATTTTAGCCATGCTGCCCACTCCTTATGGAATGTTTGTACATATGGGGTGCATTGAGGTATGACCATAGACGCATTTAACCCAGAAAGGTCCAACTCCATTTGCTTTGGAGATCATATTGGTGATATGACTTGCTCTCTGAGATCCAGTTTTACCACATAATGTCCATAAAATGGGTGTCGTCTTGACTTTTTCAAGGGCTTCCCCCCTGAATTGGATTAACTCTTCTGGGAATCCAGGGCTTGTCGATTTTGTGGGACCCTGAGGTTCTGGGGTGAGGACAACAATAAGGGGTTGAAAATGTGGGAAGGGGATGCATGGGAACAGGCTGGGGTCAGGGTGCAAGGTTTAAGCAGGATGTAGGATGCCGGAGGAGGGTGAGGATTGGGGGAGTCTGGGAGGGTGGGAAGTGTAGGAGAGAGATGAGGAGTTTGGGTGGGAGCTCGGGGTACAGGAGCAGGCTGAGGATGGGGATGCAGGATATGGTTCTTGCCTTGGACTTTCTGTTCTCCATTCTGTATACTATTGGAGTGATGCACATGAAGGTAAGGGAGCTTTCAGAGGGGTTAGGTTAGGGATGTAAGCAAGTAGTCAACTATACGTGCATTCCCGCCCCCTTCCCCACCTCTTGCTGTCTCTGATACAGAGGCAGCAAGAGGGGACCAGGAGCTAGTGCTGGGGAGAACCAGCTTAAAAGCAAGTCTCCATGGGGGGAGGGGAGACAGAGGCATAGTGCGGTACCTACACCTTTAAAATGTAGTAAGAACGTGGTGGCTTTGTCACAATCTACATATATAACTACATATACCCTAAAGTCCATGAAGGTACTTAGGAACCAAATCCCTTTGTTTTGTTCCACTGCCGTCCACAAAATTCCTGCTTGTCTACCACATAGACTTGTAGATGCCTACAGTGCAAGGCAGGGCATGTGCAAGGCAGCCTTATTCTTTCTGCCCAGGTACCTACCTCCTGCATAAGTCCAGAGCGAGTCACAGACTAAGTATATGTGTTCAGTTGCTCCAGCTGTACGCAGGGGCCTGATCCAGTAGGTGATTTTTGAGAAGCATACTGGATTATGCCCCTCAGGTAAATTAATAGAAAGCAGACAGGGAGAGGGAAAAAGAGAGGAGTCTTTACCCTTAATCTTTTTATTAGTTTATCGGTTCTCAAACTTCATTGCATCACAACCCCCTTCTGACAATAAAAATTAGCATATGACCCCTAGGAAGGGAACTTAACCCTGAGCCTGCTTGAGCCCTGCCATCCCAGGTTGTGGGACCAAAACCTGAGCCCACCGCCTTGGGCAAGAGGGGCCAAAACCAAAAGCCAAGAGTTTCAACCTAGGCAAGAGACCTGTAACCTGAGCCCTGCCACGCAGGACTGAAGCCCTCAGACTACAGCTTCATCACTGGATAGTTGGGCTCATGCTTTGGATTTGGTGCTGGGCCTTAGCAAGTCTAAGTTAGTCCTGGTGACCTGTTTAAAATGGGGTCCCAACCAACAGTTTGAGAACCACTGAATTAGTTGTTAGGGTATTTGCTGACCCAGGATCTGGGAAGCTCTCAGCTCAGGTTCCTTCTATTCCTGACAGGGATAAGAGATTTGAACAGGACTCTGCCACCTGTTAGGTGAATGCTGCAAACACCAGGCTATAGAGTCATTCTTACTGTTTCCCTAGCCCATTAATGTTTAAGTATATGCTGGCAACTCTTTCCAAAAAAGGGTGCTCAGCACACACCCCACTGACTAGTATAGGCAGCTCCTTGGGGATTACATTCTGATGTGTGTATTTCTCCACATTCATTGTAAAAAAGCTTAGGCACCCAACTCAGATTTTGTGAAACTGACCAGCAGCAGCTGAATCAGGATGCCTGGGGCAGAGCAGCTGGGGTGCTGCTGGGTTGGTACAGTAGCGCCGAGGAGCGGCGCTGCGGGACCAACCCGGCAGCGCCCCAGCTGCTCTACCCCAGGCGTAGGCAAGAAAAGCTTGGTCTGCTGGGGGGGAAGGGGGAGCACTAGCTGCACCCCCCCCCCAGCAGACCAGGGAGACGTGGGTGGCGGGACCACCCATGTCCTCCACGGCTTTGCTTCGTCTCCCTGGTCTGCTGACCAGGGAGATGGGGAGCAAAGCCATAGAGCACGCCCGCAGCGGGACAGCCCAGGCGTGCTCCAAGGCTTTGCTCTGTGTCTCCCTGTTCTGCTGGGGGGGGCTCCCCCCCAGCAGACCAGGGAGACGTGGAGCAGCTTTTCTCGCCCCGGAGGACGGGGGCGGCGGGACTGCAGTGCATCTGGGTGTCCCGCCGCTCCAGTCCTCCGGGGTGAGAAAAGCCCCGTTCGTAACTGCGGATCCGACATAAGTCGGATCCGCGTAACTCGGGGACTGCCTGTATATGTTATGTATTACAGGTTGGACTTTCCTGGCATGCCCCCCGCCCAGCCCAGCTGAGTTGTGCGCTGCCCCTCCTACACGATGCAGGCTCCTGGACTCCCCCGCCCATGAAGTGTACCAGGTTCTGCCAGACCACAGAAGTTGCCGGACCAGAGAGTTCCAGTTTATAGAGGTGCAACCTGTAGTTCTTAGCTGAAGTCAGTAATTGGATTCATTTCTAATACCTGCAGGGATGAATTTCTAATTAGGCACAGTAGTGGTGCCAGCATTTTAGGGGCATCCAGAAATTCAAATTTTGCCGCTTTGCTGCTTCCAGAGTGGGAGCCAGCTACTAGCTGTTTATGGGCATAATCTGATTCCACTCCAAGGAGGAAGGTGCTGGTCACTACTGGACTCCCTCAAGAGTCTTAAGCAGCATCGCCTATTGCCATAAACTCCACAAGAATTGTGGTGGTCACAGGGTTGGTCATATAGACTTTATTCTGAGCTCTTGCCATCCTTGCCTATTGTGTTCTATTTTGCACTCTTGTATTTTATGCTTCAAAGGCAGCACTATCTCCCCAACCTAACCCGGTCTTTTTTTAAGCTTCTAAGCCTAACTTGGAACACATAACCTAATTATTTCCCAGCTGCGAGTTCCTGCCTGAGCTGGCTTTGAAAACTTATTCCTGGCTATAACCCAAAGAACTCCATGCCATTGTTTGGCTTAGTACAGCCTTTTTCTGTAAAGTCCCCAGCACATCCTTTGTTCCTGAAGACTCTGAGGTTCTAGTTAATTTGCAAGGCTTCATCTTTGTCAGACTATCAGATGATTTTTCTACTATTCCAAGTGCTTTTTTTTCTGTTGGATTCTACTGGGTGTCATTTTTCTTTCCCCCACTGTTACATTTTATTTTAAAAACAATACAAGGGGTGATGCTGTAACTGATCACCTGCAGCAAGCACTGTTCTTTAATGTAGGGACTGAGGAAAATCAGTTCACCATCACCCCCATTGTTACAGTTTCATTCCCTCTCTCTGTAATTAATTCTTTTTCTCCCCTCCTCCAACTGACACAGAGAATTTAGGTTCTAGCAACCCACCCACTTACAGCATGTGAATTTGACCCTACCACTCAAAAAGACACCTACAAAACTAATATTTAGTTTGAAAGGAAACAATTTAAGCAGTCTCACAATAATAGTCTGGTTTGTTTTCATCTCTATTTCCAACAGCTAATGAAAGCAATGCTTTCTCGACATTAAATAAAAACAACAGGCCAGTTTATATCCTTGGCAGCACTAGTGTCAATTTTTAGCCACTCTTAAAAAAAACTTTATAGTAACATTCAGATGCAAAGACCTTAACAGTTCTTTTAATTGGTTAAATCAGTTAATCTTTGCTATTTAACTTATTTCTTTTCCTGGATGTTCATATTCTGCAAAATCAAGTAAGAACAAAATCTTTAAGCAGAATGAGACAAAGCTTTACAGTTTAGTGTAAATGTGAAATGTAAGTACACTATAACATTCTGTTAAAGTATTACACTATTAACCAAGATCATGGGTTGATAAAGTCTCTCTTTTGTGAGCATCTATAGAAGTAACACTGGTGATCTGATTATGATCCATAATTATTTTGTTTCAGTGGTCTAATCCTGCTCCATTGATGTTATAATTTTGTATTAATAATACTTTTCAGTGGTTATGGGTTTTTTTCCTTTTTGGATTTGGCTGCTGCATTTATATGATAATTTGTTCATCTTGAAATTAAAGATATGAGAGTTTCTGACAATTTTGGGATTACTAATAAGAATCTGCTTTTGAAGCAGGGTCTCCTGTATAACCATCTCCTGTGTAGATACTTTATACGAAAATGAGATTGGAGGGGACTTTTTCCTAAATTATTCCCTTCTCACCTTCTCCCATGTCTGTGTTGTTTCTAGTTCCAGATACAGTGTCTTGTCACTACACGATCATTTGCAGAAGGTGTATTTAATTATCCAAAATGTCCCAGAATCTTTAATATTGTTTTCATTCATATTTTAAAGGCTGTGCCTGAGTGGATGATGGAAAGGATTCTGGAGTGGACAAAGGGTGTGTCTAGACTACCTAGTTTTGTCGACAAAAGTGGACTTTTGTCGACAAAACAATACCAGCGTCTACACTACCGCGGAGTTCTGTCGACATAACGTCGACAGAACTCCGCAGTTTTGTCGACGCTGGTATACCTCATTTTACGAGGCATAACACTTTCTGTCGACAGAACTCTGTCGACAGAAGGTGTTATTGCCTGTAACACTGCGTCCAGACTACGGAGTTCTGTCGACAAAGCGGCTTGCTTTGTCGACAGAACTCCATGTGTCTGGACGCAAATTGTCGACGGAAGTTTTGTCGACAGTATCTGTCGACAAAACTTCCGTCGACAAAACGCGGTAGTCTAGACGTACCCTTAGATAAGTGCATAACACAAAACTGAGTAGAACAGGGTTCTCGTTTGGCAAAGGCAACAAGGTGGGCAAACACTACCACTATGGAGCAGAGGTTGGGATCTCACGTACTTTCTGAGCCTTAGAAGTCAAAGTACTCTTCAGGTGCTCTCCAAAATTAATGCTGGGTTAGGAGGACATTGGACTGGACCCAATAATCTTTTTCCACCTCTGTGCTCTGTAATTCTGTGTGGTGGGCTAGATGATTGATAAGGTATATATAACTGGCTGAAACTGTACAAGAGAGGCCATGATGTTACCTAGCAGGTTATTAGAGCAGTCAGTTAATTTGTTTATATGTACGTGTGTGTGTTAGGGCTGCCAGGTGTCCGGTATTGGACCGTACAGCCTGGTATTTGCGGCATGTGTCCGATTAAAAAAAACCCAGAAAATACTGGACATGTAAAATGTCCAGTATTTTCTGTTTTTCGGACGGCAGGCCACTTGGGACGATCTCCCCCACCATGTATGGTGGAAGCGGGGGAAGTGTGGGACTTTAAAGGGGCCATGGCTCTTTTTTGGGGGGGGGTATGGGGGGGTTTTTTTTTTTTGCTCAACCAATTTTTCCCCCGCATTCAGTATTTTTTCTGAAACTATCTTGCAACCCTAGTGTGTGTGTGTGTGTGTATATATATATATAATCAGCACCGTAAATAAATATAATCAAAATTCTAAATAGTGTGAAAGAACCTTTTTGAATATTTTGAAGAAGACAGATTTAAAGAAATCAAACTAGAAGAACTTTATTTTGTTTGGAACTACAAGAATTTGATGGTTCTAATGTATGAAAACAAATCATATCCTAGAAAAATCCTTTCTTGAACACTATTTTTTTGAACACTATTTGGGACCATATTCTATTGTCATATTGTTGTGGCAGACTCCCATCGACTACAATTGGAGGTGCAACAAAGAACCAAATCCCTTCCTGATGTAACTTCGTGGTCAGAAATGATTTAACCACTGGGATGAATCAGGTCCAATGAATAGAAGAATATACCCCTCAACTTACTCAGTTCTTGTGAGTTGAATGCTATGAACATTCTATCCTTCAGTCTCATTTCAGTAACACAAGGGCTATGTGCGGCATGCATTCACATTCTCACAAGTTGATTCTTCTTTGTGAATTTATAATGTTCAGAATACTGTGCAGTGAAAAAGTCATAACTGATGTATAAAAGAAGGAATCACTTTTCAAGTGCTGTGTGCATTGTCATTGAACTAACACCATGGTGTGGATGTAATGCTACCTCTAGAATGCACTCACAAACTCCCTTGATTTCAAAAGGTGTGTACTATTACTACCCAAATATTACTAAGATCAAAGGGACAGAGTTAATATTTTCTTTAATTAAATCTCTATTGGAGAAAAGATTAATACTCTTACTCCAGTCAAACAAAACAATAGGGAAGAGCTCTACTGGCATTATTTTCCATTACAGGAAAGCCATATATAAATTACTGTCCATAGCCATCACTGTGCATTCTGATGAACTTCTTAAAAGAGATTTTAATGGTGATAGAATTATTCCTTACTATATGGTCCTTGTAAATAATTTGCAAAGAAAGTAGTTGACCTGTTATAATTTCAAATTGAATTCCACATGGTATATATCATTCGTATAATATACTATTACACATACTTATATGCAGTAGGTATTCTAGCTTTTCTAGAACTCTTACCTTTTATTTTTTATTGAATAAGTATATGCCTTGATGCTTGTTACTGTGCTGCCCACCTTGGTCATGTAAAACTTTGTGGTGCCAATAGGGAAAGAACTCTGATCCTCCTGAACCAAAAAACAAGCCCCTTACGTCTTAAAATGGGGTAGAACTTGTGTGCAGTCTGTAATACTCTGTTGATCAGTCCTGTTTCGTCCAGAAGAGAGCATTGGGTCATATTAACACTAGTCATTTTGTTATGGTATTTTTACTTTATTAAAACTTTATAAACCATTTTAAAACTGAAACCAAAATAATGTTTTAAGCACCATAGGTTCCTTCTTTATCAATACTAAACACTCCTTTATTTCCAATCCCTGGCTTCTGTCATGTTTGAATATGATAATGGTGACACCAGTACAAGAAAGTTTGATCTTTGCTATGAGAATCTGGTAAACTACTACCATCACATCCTGCCTACTTCCTTGCTTTTTTGTGGATGGTCACTGAAGAGAATGGCTGTTGTTTAACTCCAGAAACATCTCTCATGAGCAGCATGTGAGATAATTTCCAGTTTGGCTCCTTTGCTCAGGGTAACACCAGCCATCTGACTGTATCAGCGGGGGACTTATTATTATTACTATTATATTATTATTTATTATATTATATTATTTATTTATTGCTAGGTTGATTGACAGTTTTAATCATGAATTCTTGTTACAGTGAGTGAGCATCTGTATTTCCCTGGTACTGCACTTACTTATTTTGTTTTTAATTTAAGTACAATGACTCAAAGTATATTGTGGAACATAAAGACCAGAGGCTATATAACACAGAAAACAGTGGCCATAAAGCAATCAAACATAAATAACTCACACCAGGCCTCAAAAGGACACATCTATCAATGCTTTGACTTGTTACAATATACAAAGGATGGGTGCCAAGTGTTCTTAAATTCAGCAAGCTTATTATGAAGTCTTGCTCCAAGGAAGTAATGTCACATTCCTGTCAACTTCAGTAATATGAAAACCTTTACAAAATTTCATCATGTATGTCTAGCAGCATAGAACAAATATCTTTTAATTGATCCCATATATCTCTTAGCCAAAAGTCCAACTGTCACCTAGGCAGCTCCAAAAGCATGACAGGTTAGGATTCACAGAACACTGGAGGACTGTTGGGTATGATTGGGTTTAGAATGGTATTTAAACAATATAAAGGAATAAAATCTTGCCCAGAATAGCACAGGTAGAGGGTAAAAGATATTGCCTTTGACAACCTTAGCAAGCAGACTTCAACTGAATACAGCAGAAAGAATACACATAATTGCCCCCTTGCCTGCCAAAGTCATATGACAAAAGTAAAGGATCATCTCAAAAGTTATTTTTTCTAATACTAAACAAGTTTTACATAGAAAATAGTAATATGTGCTCTCTAGGGATGTAAAATCCCATTTAATTAGTTAACCAGTTAGATGTTAAGTTTAACTGATTAAACAGGAGTGGGCGGGATAGCCCTCCGTCCCACAGCTGGGTGAAGCAGTCCCGGTGCCATGGGCAGGGACTTCTTCAGCCTGGCTGCTTCCAACCCTGCGCTGATTACCTCTTCACATCCCTAGTGCTTTCTCCCCTCTAACAAGTAAATACCTAGTATATCCTTATTGCTGAGACGATGGCAGTTTTTCATCTCTCTCTCTACTCTGTTGAGCTTTTGTGTAGAACATTTTGTTTTCTGCCTCCTGCTTGGCTTCCTGCTATCATTTTAATGAAGTAGACTTATCCATCTAAGGTCTGTGCTGCTGGGATCTTCTTTCTCCTTTCTCATTTTAGGAAGGGAACAGGAGGAATCTTCACATCCCACCCAGTGCTGTAGAGAGCTCATGAGGATCTTCTCTTCCATTCCATAGAGAAGTGTTTCTCAAAGTGGGCTGCAGGAAGTGGTGGCCTTGGCCACACTGCTTCCTGTGGCTCCCGTTGGCTGGAAATGGTAAACTGGAGCCAAAGGGAGCCATAAGGCTCCATAGCTACTGACTCCTTAGGTCCATGGTGTGCAACATGTTAGCCACTAGCCACATGTGGCTTTTGAGCGGTTGATTGTGGTTAGTTCACTATAGCAATAGCCACTATAGTTGGACACCACAGCTTTAGGTAAACAAAGCAGCATGGACCTGCTAGCAGCTTTCCCAAAGTGGGAAAGATCGTGTAAGAACATGATTCCCGGAGCGAGGACAATAAGAGGAAAATTAAATATCATGAAACTTGCAATAACATTGTAAGAGTTGCCAGCATTGAATCAGAAGGGAGCAGAAAGAGCAGCAGGGAATCCAAATAAGAAGGAACAATAGCTGGGAAGGGTCGTGTCTCTGAAGCTATGTTGCACCGCACACTTATTTAGAAATAACTCATTATATTTTGAAATAACAGAGTGCGCATCTACACAGCAAGCCCTTTATTTTGAAATAAATTCGGGCTTCTCACTCTGATTCCTGTAACCCTCATTTCACAAAGACTAAGGGAAGTCGAAGGAAGAGTGTTCTTCCTTCGACTTCTAGCTGTGTAGAACAGTGCGAAAAGTTGAGTTAAGGTACTTCAACTTTCAGCTAAGCAATTAACATAGCTGAAGTTGCATATCTTAACTCGACATAAGCACACAGTGTAGACATACCCTGAGTGGCCTGTTTCTTCAAAGCAGCAGCTCCTGCTGCAAAGGTCTGCTTGCAACTAACTAATACCGGATTTGGAGAGAAGACTAGACTGAAGCAGCAGGAAGCAAACCATTTACAGTGAAACCTTTGTTATCCAGAAAACTTTGTTAACCGGCATTGCTCCTAGCCACAATACTATCACATCTTCAGGCACACAGGCCTGGCTTGGTTTACCATTATTGGCTAAACAATTTTTTATTTAAGAAGTACTAATCATCTTTAACTCAAAATAGAAATGTGAGACCAACTGCCTCACACTACAAAACTACCAATATTAAAAACTTAAGATTTACTATTTTTGTCCATTGGTTTTTCCTAGGTTGATGGGACCCTCAGATAACCGGAATTTTTAGATAATCGGAATGCCCTAATCCCCGAGTGTGCCGGATAACACAGGTTTTACTGTACCAGGCAATATCACTTGGCTTGGTGGCTCAGTCAGAACCTGTGGGAATGCTTTTAACAGGACAGGGCAATGTACAGTGGAACACACTTTGCTAATTCTCTGAGCAGAAGTAAAAGCACAGCCCAGGCTAGTGTATGCTGCTAATGGCGAGGTGGACGCTAACCAGCTGGGGTACAAAAGATACCTCATTCCCCAGGGGATGTGGGATATCATGGTACATTGCCTAGCAAGTTAGCCAGGTCTACCCCTTTTTGGCTTGTCATCTTCTCTTGGGGTGTGTCTACACTGCACTGTAACTCAAAATAAGATACACAATTTGAGCTTTGCAAATTGCATATCTTATTTTGATGCTATTTTGAAATAGCTTATTTCGTCATTTGGTGCTGTTAAATTTTGAAATAAACCGCTATTCCAGAATATCCTTTACCCTAATGAGAATAACGGGCTTGCTGTAAAGATGCAGGGTAGCTATTTCGGGATACTCCGGTATCCTGAAATAGTGTTGCAGTGTAGACATAGCCTTGGATACTATGAAAGGCTTCTGGCCAACTACATGTATGGGAGAAAGTTGCATCATATTGCCATCAATCCCATCTGCCCAACAGAAATAAAGAATACAGTTTTAGCTCCTATCAATAAACAATATTCTGTTTATAGATCTATTGCTTTAGCAAGTGTACATCTTACCAGGCACAATATGCTGAAAAGAGTACTGTTATAAAGCCATTATCTGTGTTATCAGATGCCCTGAGGAATATATTGTTCTGGGAGAATGATTTGCAACCATCCAATCATACTAAAGTAACTTAGAATGGAATTGGGCCCATGAATGTTCAAGATTTTCAGTGGGTTTAACCCACAATACTAGTAATCATTCATAGTTCTCCACTTTGCAAAAGAGAAGTAAAAAGCTAATTAATTGGGGTATTCAGAGATATCACTTACCGATATTTTTTTAAATGGATCACTAAAATATTTGATTATTTTTAAACACTTCCAACTCCTGATTCATCAATCCAGCATACAAATTTCAATGATTTAACTGTTACAAAATGCACCGAGACATTTTTATATCCTGCTCTCATTTGGTTAGCATTACAGTTTTATTCAGCATGTGAAATTTTAAATATTTTCTTGTACATCCCTTCTCCTCAATTATCTAACAAAACAGAACTCGTATAAAGGAAATCTTTTATGAGACAAAGATATATTGTGCTACTAACTACTGTGAATTCTGCTTAAAAACTGATGTGATAACAGAAAGGTTTTTTTTAATTAAAAAGATACATGAAAAGACCTGAATACAGTAATATTTAACATCACCATACACCTGGATTATCTCAGATCACTTAACTCTTGTTACTTTTATAAGGTAAGGTCAGGAAAAGACTTGAAGCCTTACTAATGCAGAAAAGTGATTGAAATAATATGCAAGAGAAATGCAGTAAAATGTGGTAATAGCCAATAGGGTGTGCTATAGTTCTAAAATTGAAGCCAAGCTATATCTAAGAAGTGACTACTGAGAAAATGACTGAGAAATTAGTCTAGTGTAAACATAATACACTAATATTCTCTTTTGGAGGTCCCAGAAAAGAAGTACAGAATACACATTTAATGAGGGAAGAGAATAGAGGATTTGACAGGTGATTTTTAATAAAGGATGATCACTGCAGAAATGGCATTAATTCAGTGTAAACACTATACTATATACCGTACATTATATGTAAATATACATACATATAGTAGATATTTCAGGTTGCAATTATACTATGAAAATACATTGATTCCTCTATGGAAAACTAAATGTATGTGTGTAGAGTTAAAATTTGAATAGCATACATATGTAATCTGTACAAATATGTGTAATACAGAAAACTCCATTTTCCTTCTCTGTTCAGAATTTGCTGATGATATAATTGAAACTTTGTTATTGATCTTCTCTGGTTTGCACTAAATGTAAGAATATGTATTAAACAGTGTTTTGTAAATGATACGAATATGAAATAATTCATGTTTTTTATGAAAATTTTGGAACCATTTGTGATGATGGAAACTTTCCTACTATGGCTTTTAGAATTAGCCCAAATTTGTGTTGCCAGTTACTTTTTGGTACTTTCACATCTACAGTGTTTCAAATGCTAGAGTTCTCCAATGTTAAGTTTTTAGATACTGTCACTGTGGACAACATACTTTAAAGCAGTGAAGATGGAGAAAGACGATACAAAGGAACACAAAATATACAATTAAATGTTTGTTCTCTCCTGTAAAAATATTTTGAAAATAATATACTTTCTTATTACAACACCATAGGAATTATTTTCTGGTTTATTCTGCTCCAATTTTCAGTGCTGATTTACAGTCTCCTTCAGACTTGTTTTAAATAAGCAACCTTAAAAAATAACTGTAAAAGAAAAAAGATTTAAGAATCTATCATGGCTCTACAAGCCACAACGATGGTCTGAGTGGGTTGGGAAGACCTTTGAATCACCATCAGTTCTTGGAGATATTCGGTCTTTGGAACATTTTGGTATATGCAATGCTTCTTGATGGCATGTTACTTCGTCTTCTTTCTGGCTTTTGTTTAGTGTTGCAAGTTTTACAGCAAAAGCATAAGGTGAGACAAAACCCTATCAGTGATGTTTTGTATATACATTAATGCTAATATAGGCTAGAGGGCAGAATGGGCAAAATGACCTAGTAGGTCTTTTCTTTCTTAAATATCTGTTTATTTGACTGAGGTTACTTTCACAAACACCTTCAAAAACATTAAAATGGAGTATTTCCAATCACCCTCCATATCTCCACCCAAAAAATATAGCATATTAAAAATCATTCTTTATCCTGTTCCCTTTGAAAGCAGTAACAAAATTTCCTTTTAATTCAATGGAAGTAGAGTGTTGGAGAGGAAACCATGTGTCTATTGGGAATGGATACCATTTGTACTTAGTTCTAGAGCCTCCTACATTTCTGTCAAATCTATACAGCTGTCTTCACTTTAAAACAAATCAATTAAAAGGAATCTCTTTGTGAATTTTAACCTGAATTCTTCCCAGAAGTGTTGTGTAAAGTGGCTCAAAGAGCTGCTGAAAAAAGGACAAGAAAAGCAAAAAGGCTTTTGTGTTCAGAATATGTGCATGATTCTGCTTTTATCCTCACATAGATTTATTTATTGAAAGTTTACTGTTATAGCTTATGCATCTAATTAGATTTAATCATTTATTGTGGAATAAAATTATAAAGACAAATATTCCCTTTCTTTATAAACAGGGGCATAGAAAAACACAAAGCCATATTTGGATGATGACAGACTTTGATCCCAGCAAACATTCAATATAAGCAATGATGTGACTGGAAGACATTCTTCTTGCAAATACATTTCAAATGAATAGCTATTAGCTATTAATGGGAAAAAGTTTTTTCAGCAACCATAAAAACAAGTGAAAACAAAATGCCCTTTTGAAATAGTAACATTGATTAAACACAGTAATACTTATGTGCCTGTAGCAAATTGTTAGCTTTTGTGTTGGCTGTGTAGAGAAATCCGTGAAACAGACTGAAATCCCTGAACTGGGCCCCTGAAAAGAAAACTCTTCCATATTTTAAAGTGGCTTTTTGGGCCTCTTGAGTCTTTCTGGCACATCATTCTCAGATCCTTATGGACTGGGACTCTGCCAAACAGCTCTTTTCCCACAAAACTCAAGTAAACTTTCAGTGCTGGACAACATTTCCCAAAGAGAAATATATTGTTTCAAAATACCTACATTGCAGGAATTAGCCTTCAAATGAACCCAAAGGAATCTTTTACTCCATTTTCTTATCAATTCAAGAAATTCAATATCTGTGTTTTGTAGTGTATTCAGTATTTTAACTCGCTCATACTGAAGATTTCTTTTGCATTGATTTACTTTGTATCAGCAAAGTGTTCATCTAGCACTCCCTTTTTATAAAACAGACACAGTTATTTTAATCAGACACATGGTTTGATTTTACCAAATTCTAAAAGCCTTTCTGAGGTAATTACAATCACAGTAAGGTTGTATGCAACTACAAATATTTCAGCTAATCTTCAAACAAAAGAGGGAATATTATAAATATTATGAGCCAAATTCTGCTCTGAGTTATACCAATTGTAGTTATAGCTAGTCTCAGGCTATGTCTAGACTGCAGGCTTCCTTCAGAAGAAGCTTTTCCAGAAGAGATCTTCCGAAAAAACTTCTTCAGAAAGAGAGTGTCTACACAGCAAAAGTGCATTACAAAGCAATCTGCTTCTTCGAAAGATAGCATCCACACTGAATGGATACTATCTCACATTTAAGTTGTGACTACTATGGACAGAGTGGCCACCAGGGCACCTGTGCTTTTTCCTCTTTCCTCTTCTTTTGAAAGAAAACCCTCTTCCCCGTCCACACACACCTTTTTCCGAAAGAGCTCTTTCGCAAAAAGGCTTCTTCCTTAGAGAAAGAGATTTACCAATGTCAGAAAAACCCCTCTGTTTTTTTCAATTTTATTTCGAAAGAATGTGCTTGCAGTGTGGATGTAATTCATGGTTTTTTTGGAAAACGGTAATTTTTCTGAAAAAACTCTGTAGTGTAGACATAGCCCCAGACTCCTTGTATTTAGCTGGGTTACTTGCTATGGGTTCAGATTTATAGATTTTCAAAAGTGTTCAGTACCTAATACATTTCATTCTGTATCAGGCTATTTATGTGTAATTTCATTTGCATCCATACCCTTCTTCAAATTTATATAGCAGCTGAAGGAGGGGATGGGAAGAGGGGAGAAAGTGTTTGTGTCTGTATGTGAATTTCCTTTTAAATAATTTGTGGGGAGTTGCTGTGATGTGTTCTGAACCAGCTACAAACAAAGGGGCAATTTATTGCCACAAAGTTTCCAATGTGCCCCAACTTGAATTCCATACCCCACAGAACTGGGAAAGGAGAAGTGAACATTACCATTTCAACTTGTCCCTCAGGCTTTCATACCCTCATGACTCAGGAGCCCACTGCAGTGATGGGTTTGACAGCATTGTCTGAACCAGAACTAGTATTTCCCTGAGTGCAGTCCCTACTGAATTCGTTGGAAGTTGTTCACCTGTAACTGAGGACAGAGTTTGGCCTTTTGGCATTTGCAATACTGAATGTCATAGTTAAAAGGCTATATTCAGCTCAGAGTTACACTAGTGCTATATCTGAAAGGAGAATTTGGCTCAAATTCCAAGTGTCTGAGTCTACTCTACTTTACTAGAGCAAAGCTTCCATTGATTTCAAAGAATCAGACTCAAAGCATAAAATACCATTTAATTCAAATGTAGTAAGATTTAGGAGAGCACGACTGGCCTAAAGATTGCACACTTTCATTGTAAAGCCCTGTTTCATTTGTTCATGCAATTTTCAGAAATAATGCTCTGAAGTCTAAACTTCCTATACTTGCTTTCTATGTTCAGCCCACAGGTGATACTTTGGAGAGGGCAGTTTGAAGAAAACCATTCAACTGTTGTTGCAATTATAGTCAAAGGACAAAATGTATTTCTTTACCTTTAAAAAAAGGAAAACATTTTAGCTTGCCATTAACACACAAACAGAATCCCAATCTTGAACATATTTCACATTTGATATTCCTAAGTGAGAAGTTGTGAATTTGTAGTTTTGAAGAAAAAATACAATTTTTAGAATTTATTCTTTTGTATGTGCAAGCATGAGTCTAAAATAGTGGAATCTATATGCTGTCCAAGAGTCAGATTGAGCTGTAATGTGGGGGTGAACAGGATCAGATATTTAATATAAATTTTGAAGCATCTAATCTTTCACTTAGGAAAAAAGAGATACTGTAATAGCCACAGTGGTTGTGAAGAAATCCTTCCAGATGTAAAATGATTGTGACACAATGCTGTGATATCTATGGTAAGTCCACAGGGAGTCAGAAAGCTCAGTTTCTAGAGATCTAAAATGTCCAGTTCAGCTGGACACTGTGTTAATTTTGAAGCCTAAGTATGACAATTTAAACAGGGATTATACACACAAATTATTTTAAAAGATCATTATTAAAGTTGCAAAGCTAGCTGCTCAAAAGTTAGTCAATACTAGTATTAAGAATGCCTGTATAGCCTTAATTTAGCTTTGGTGTGTGTGGCACTCCTTTAAATCTTTAATTGCATGATCATCTACTCTTTTTTTCTTATTCCTGCTGCATCATTCTGGGTATGTCTAGACTACAGAGTTTTGTCGGAAAAACAGCTGTTTTTCCGACAAAACTTGAGTTTTGTCCACACTGCAAGCACATTATTTCAACAGTAAATGGAAAGAACAGAGGGCTTTTTGCACAAATGGTAATCCTCATTCTACGAGGAAGAAGCCTTTTTGCAAAAGAGCTCTTTCGCAAAAAGGCGTGTGTGGACGGGGAAGAGGGAGTTTTTTCAGAAGAAGAGGGAAGAGGAAAAAGCATAGTTGCTCTGGTGGCCATTCTGTCCATAGTGTAAGCAGGGTCTAAACTACTGCTTGCTATCAGCCAGCTAAAAGGAAAGAACTGCCCTGGGGGTGGGGGTGCTCACTCAAATTGTTTAGCTCTGCAAGATACTTAACTGTTAACTGTTGATATGTAAATACAGCTCATGCCAGGATGGGGAAGGAATCTCAGGTGTAGTTAGGTAAATCCAATTCAGCTAGGAATGGAATGTGATGTATTGTAACTAATTTGGGCTGTTGTGGGGGGGGGGGGGAGTCACAAATCATGCAACCCCTAAATGTGGGAACTGTAAAATATGACACCAGTGCTTGCAGGAGAGACACCATCATTGTAAGAGGTCTCAGATGAACAAGTCTCCTCCTTCCAGAGTTGGGTGTACGGAGCTTGAGGGGAACGGCTTGAGCCAGGCTGCATCATGCCTGCCAGGTGTGAGCTGTAAGATTGGTTCAATCTGCCCCTTTCCCCCCTGTTTTAAGGACAGACCTAAAGCACACTGCTTTTATTATTCCAGTGGAAGCTGGAATCTTTTGCCAGTGTAGGTGATGGCTAAAGAGTTGAAATCACTAAGAGCTGAAGTCACTGGTTTGGCCTGGAACCAGACCCATTGCAGCTGGCAGGAACAACTGGCAGGCAGCCAGTAGGAGCAGCAGCTGGTGGGAATGGGCGGCCGGTAGGAGCGGCAGCAGGCAACCAGCGGAGTGGCTGGGAGGAACGGCGGCCAGTAGGAGCGGCGGCAGGCGGCCAGCGGAGCAGCTGGCAGGAACAACTGGCAGGCAGCAGGGGCAGCACACAGGTGGCATCACATTAGGCTCTATGAAGGAAGTCATCAGGGTGATGTGTTTGGGTCTGCACTGACTGGACTGAGCTGTAAGTGGGGCTTTTGAAGTGGGATATGGGGAAAGTTTGGGTAAGTGAATGGAACCCTTACCTTGTTGGACTAGTGAACCTGAGAGGCCAAGGACATTGCTCAGTCCATTTGAACTGGGACGGTTACTCATGGGGAGTTAATGCCATGTCACTTCTCTCTCTCTCTCTTTCATTAAAAGTTTATTTTCTACACTCAGACTCTGTGCTTGCAAGTGGAGAAGAGGCGCCCAGAGGTGTGTGAATTTCCCAGGCTACTGGGTGGGGGCTCAAGCTGGTTCTGTGTGAGATGGACCCCTAGATATTGAACCTGGCCCTGGTTGTTGCTGGCCCTACCCAGCAGAAGGGTTACAATAGCAATCACTGCTTACATGCGAGATAGCGTCCAGGCAGTCTGGAAGCGCTTTTTCAATGCACTTTTGCAGTGCGGACGCTCTCTTTTGTAAGAAGTTTTTTTGGAAGATCTCTTCGGAAAAAAGCTTCTTGCGCAAGAAGCCTGTAATCTAGACATAGTCTCAGTGATGGCGAGTGTTCATTTAATGAACAGCTATTCTGTATTTTGTTTTCTCTTGAGTCCTCGTGGCTTATTCACTGTAGACTATTTGAAACCAATTCTGAAGACAGAATTATTAATTTTCTTTTTATGGTACTCATCAGTATAGTATTGGAGCACTTCACAAACATTGACTAGCTTATCTTTTCAACACTCCTGTGAGATAAATAAAAGTTGACAGATGGGAAGTGGAGAAACAGAGATTAAGGCAAAGTTATCTACTGATTTGGGTGGCTTGTGTGAGACAATTAGGATTAGATTTTAAGAGTTTTTAGCATTATATAACACTTTACATGTTCAAAGCATAGCTTTCATTGACTTCGGCAAATCAAACTCGTGGGTCTCTAAACAGATACCCGGAAACTGAAGAACATATTATTAGAGACCAGGCATCACATAGGAAGTCTAGGGCAGAGGCGGGATTGGATCCACTTCTTCAAGGCAGCATTCAGTTGCCTTTCCCTTAAGACCCTTCTTTCTCTTCCTGCAATGTCATGTCTCATTCACTGCATACCTTCCAACTTCTGGAACAAATGAAGCAAGGGTTTTACACATAAAGCTTCCTTTACTACACAGCCAGGAGTCATCCCCCCATCACAGGTGCATCGTGTGCCCTGAATGAGGCAGCAGTCCTGAGGAAATAAGAGTATGTAATCATGTAATTGCGTATCCTAATACATACACACACAAAGAGGGCAAATGAAAGTTGCACAGACAACCTTATTTGTGGCATTGCCTCATTTTTGAGTGCTCCACTTTGCAATCTTAATATAGTTCTTTTAACATAATATCACATGTCTAGTAATTTCATAGACATTTTTAAAAAGTGATGTGAAAAACTAAAACCCTATACTGTGGCAGCATGGACAGCAGATAATGAAGGCAAAGGAAGGCATTGCCTGCCAATTGGGGTTCAGGCAGAGGGACAAAAGGGACAAAAGCTCCATGGCCCAGCAATTCAAAGGGGCCTATGACAGCAGCCAGAACCCCAGGCTCCTTAAATCACTGCTGCAGCACCACGCTATGTGCTCCAGCTAGCACTGAGGGCTGGCAAGAGGGGGAGGCAGCAGCACCCTCCAGACAGCACATAGGGCTGGCTGCCCTGGCCGTGCCCCTACTGCCTGATCTGAGGCCCACCCCTTCCAGGAGGGTAGAGTTGGTCCTCCATCTTGCTCTGCCCCAGGTCACTCCCTTACCTACCTTTGTGAAGCAGGCTACTCTTGGACCAGCACTGGGTGTTAGTGGCTGGAGGGGAGAGGATGGTCAGGAGTTGGGTCTGGAAGTACAGGCCATGCTTCTTGGCTCTCTGGCGCTTTAGGGCTGGGAAGTTGGGTGTCATATGGCTGCCTGGTAGGGGGTGAGGAAAGCTGGGACCATGCTGCTTTGTAACCTAGTACTCGGGGATTGGGGGTGTGAGCAAGTCTTGGGCAGACACCAGCCAGTGGCCACAATGGAGGGGAGCAGGACAGGGGCCAGCAGCTACAATGGAATATGGGGGGCACAAAAGGGGGGGCCTTTGACAGAAGGGGTGTGGCTCAGTGTTCTCTATAAGCTGAGTGCTTAGGTGACCACCCAGGAGAGGTGGTCACCTAAGCACTTAGGGTATATCTACACTACCACCCTAGTTCGAACTAGGGTGGTAATGTAGGCAACCGGAGTTGCAAATGAAGCCCGGGATTTGAATTTCCCGGGCTTCATTTGCATATAGCCGGGCACCGCCATTTTTAAATGTCCGCTAGTGCGGACTCCGTGAAATGAGGAGTAATGGTAGTTCGGAATAGGAAGCCTAGTCCGAACTACCTAGTCCATTCTGCGTGTAGCCGCGCGGCACAGAGTCCGCACTATATGCAAATGAAGCCCGGGAAATTCAAATCCTGGGCTTCATTTGCAACTCCGGTTGCCTACGTTACCACCCTAGTTCGAACTAGGGTGGTAGTGTAGACATACCCCAAGGGTGAAATGCCACCGATCTGATTAGCAGAGCACCCACAGCACCCATAACTAGCAGCATGTGTTTCTATTGGTGGTGCACATCCATATGTGCACCAGTGCACATAACACATTTTATTCCACATATGGATTGAAAAAATTAGAGGGAAAATTCAGGGCTGGGCACCTAACCTCCTCAAGCCAGATATTCATCCACTGCCCATGTGTGGGAGCAAAGTGACACCCAGGGTTCATCTGCAGGGCTGAAAAATTTAGACCTATCATTGAGACCTCTGTCACTTGAACAAATGGAGTAATTGAGCATAGTAGTAGGCTGTAATCCTCTATATGGACCAGCGCTAAGGGGGCTGAAATATGAACTTTGCCAATGGATTTTACAGATATTTGCTGACAGCAGCAGAAAAACAACACTAAAAGATCTTTGGTTCTGTTCAAGACTCTAATGGGCTCAAACTATTTTGCCAGTTTCTCTGAAGCATGTGCTCTTCTGCATTATCCCTGTCCCAGTCCTTTCTCTTCCTTATCCCTTCCTCCTTGTCCTAGTCCAATCTAAGTCACCAAGCCAGTCCAAGTTTCCATTGCTCAGGCTCTTCATCCCACTTCCAGGACATTCTTACTAGATTAATATGTACTAAATATTATCTGTGTAGCACCCTCCCATGTGGATCAGTTCAATAGGTCTTAGATTAAGCCCAGAGCTAGAGCACGGGGGGAGGAGGGAAGGAAAGGGGAAGATTGCTGAGTTATTGAAGATCCTGAACCCTGAATTAGAAGCTAAACCTAGATTTCATCATCCTGTGTTTTGTATTTGTTCAGGTGGATGTCAAAGATGCTGCTCTGTTTACAGTTACTGGAGGTTGATGGTTTTCATTTCAGGCCAAAATTCCTTAGTAATCACTACATCAAAGAATATGTGGAGTCAATTGTTGCGACTATGGAGGATTTGACGTCTGAAGCAACCTGGTAACTTACTGGCTGATGCAAATAAATTAAACACATTTATACTCCTCTCAAAACAATTTAATGGAAAGAATGATCAATTATTCATTGTGGACATCATAGTCATAGTTATAGTAACAAGCAAATACCAATGTAAAGTCAGCAGATATTTTCCTGTGGACCTTGTAAAATTGTCTTCTTGAGTCATTCCTTGTGACTGTGATAGAAAACAGAACCAAATCCTGTAATGGTGTCAGCGTTACTTCAGCTACAGAACAGAAATCTGACCTCTCATGGCCTGGGGACCATGAATTGGAGGCAGCACATGGTTCTTGGGGAATAACTGAAAGAGATGAAAGATAGTGTGAAACACAGGAGCCGGCTCCAAACATCCAGCCTCCCTAGGAATGAACCTGAGATATCCTGTTAATACATAAAAACAGCAGAAAATCATATATGTAGCAACGTATGTGGCTCTCCATCACAGTAGTACCAGAGCAGAGAAAAACTGAGGCCAGTTCTGAGCCTCTTCTTATTGTGCATTAGCTGCTGCACAGAGGCTGCAAAATTAGTTAAATCATCTTTTGGAGAATTCTTCCAGCTTGGGGGTATGCCAGGACTGTTTTATATTTCAGCTAATCTGAGATAGTGGAGCAATCCAAAGGTGCCTGTTCAAAGACTCTGATGGACCTACTTTAACTTACCCTGGAGGCTAGGGCCAGAATCCTTGAGCTGCAGAGGTGGAGTAAACTTTGAATAGTGCAGCACAGACTCAGAACCTAAATGTGTCACATAGGAATTCTCTGGCAGAGCCAGGAATTGAATTCAGTTCTACCTGAACCTTAGCCCAGGACTGTAACCACGAGACCATCTGTGTTCAGTTAAAGAGTTCAGCCACATAACTGATTGGCAGGCTAATAAAAAGATTAAAAAAGTCCTGTCAATTATGTAGGAAAGGAAGAATGAATGTATCAGCTAGATTTCAATTAAGTTAAAAGCTGGGTAGTAAAGTCTGAAGAGTGGGTTACATAATATTTTCTCACAAAGATCTGGTTTATCAGAGGAAATGGCATATTCACATTAAAATATGTTGATCTAGTAACTTCTTGCTCAGGACATCTAACAGGACAGGCTTTTCTTATACTTGTATTTTTCTCATTTCCATTTTTGTAAATAAGAAATGCTTGCTGTTCTGACCTTGGAGATAACCTATCAAATAGAAGTAATGGTTTGATACTGCTCCTATTAAATTGAAGTCAATGGGCTACTTCAATGTACTTCATCTATTTCAGTGGAGCAGGAGCAGGTCTTACCTGAATAAGATTAAAATATTTTTAGACACTTTTTCTTGAAGAGATGAAAAAAATGGTTAGTTACTTAGCAGTAAACATAATTTAACTCTTGAAAATACAGTATAATAATATTTACACGTTATTCAATAGAAAGCAGATACCAGAATCACTGCAATAGCTCTCTTAGCAGGAAGAGTCCTGGATATTCTATATCAATTGTGTTAGCTTAATCAAGATGAGGATAAATTTATTTTGGTAAATTTTCATTGTGAATCATCATACCCACTTCCCATTAGCATGGTGTAGTGGCTGTCTCTCTTGAACAGTATTTTACAGAACATTTTTAAGTGCTTTAAAAAATGGAATTAGAAAAAACATATATATTGATTTGTTCACATTACTTGAGCAATGGAGTATAGAATTTTATGTCTATTTTAATGAGGAAAAATAATGTAAATAAATAATGCTTTTATTTCTCAGCAATTCACCCCATATTTTGCAGCAACTGAAGCTATTTACAGACTGCATTCAGCATAGTTATTTACCAGAGAACATTGAGATCCCCATCACACTTCCAAACCACCTACCATTAAAACAGTATCATTAAATAGGCAAGGTACAAATTTAACACAGAGGGCTCTTTTTAGTGGAAATAAATCCAAGTGGTAAGTCAACATCTATTTACAGATAATCCTTGTTCAGACCCCTGAATCTTTTGCTATTTAATGGCATTGGCACAAGTCATAATTTGGTAGATGGGAAAGATTCATCTCAAACAAGAGCATACTACCAGTTCTCACATGTCAAACTTAGTTGTACTGAAAAAACTGGAGTGGACAAGTTAGATTGCTCCATAGTAAAATACAATTATAGCAATACTTAATCCAATGACTCACTTGTTCTGACATGGAGGCATGTTAACTTTATATACAGATGACCAGTTCTCAAAGAACTCATCTTATCTGTACAGTCTGGTTTTATTCTCTTCATGCACAATAAATATATAAATTGAAAAGACTTACGAGGAAACTATTTGTCCTTTTGAGAAATGTTACTATGAATGTATGTGCAAATCAAGAGACTTAGCTGGACACTTAGGCTATGTCTACACTGCAGGCTTTTCTTGCGCAAAAACTTGTGGAGCATCTACACTGCACACGCATTCTTGTGCAAGTAAGTTTACAGTAATGTGTCAGAAAAGAGGGCTTCTTGCACAAGAGTTATTCCTTTCCCCATGAGGAATAAGCCCTCTTGCAAAATGGCCATCACAGCTTTTTTGCGCAAGAGAGCGTCCACACCGCCATGGATGGTCTTGCGCAAAAGCAAATGGCAGTGTGAATGCACTCTTGCTCAAGACCTTTTGCGCAAGAACTCTTGCGCAAAACAGTTCTTGCGCAAGAAGCCTGCAGGGTAGACATAGCCATAATAACTGACATAATTCTGAAATAAAGAGCGCATTTATGCATCAAGCCATTATTTCAAAATAATGTCAAGCTGGAGGACTTCTTATTCCAATTCCTGTAACCCTCATTTCATTAGGAGTAAGGGAAGTCGAAGGAAGTGCTCTCTTCGACTTCCTGCTGCGTAGACAACTCCAAAAGCTGAATTAAGCTATTTCAACTTCAGCTACACAGTTGCGTTTTGCCCTGTAGTATGGATGTGCTCTTAATTCTCAGTCAGCATGCATAATCATCAGGACTGTCTTAGGGGTGGGTGATCAGGACTGTTGTCCTGGTCACCAACATTTGGAGGCACTAAATCCTCTGGCTTATTTATTTGTTTCTTTGTTTGTTTGGTTTTGCATGTGCCTTTTGGATGTGTGCAGGATGGTTCCAGAAACATTTTCTTCCATGGTTGACAAAACACCTGGGACTGGCCTTGAGGTTTTATGATAATTGCATGTGTATAGAACTGAACATATATTTTCCCCATATTGGCCTTGGGATTCCACAAAACCTAAAAGCCTTGAACCTTAAACAGCCAAAGTAATGAGACTTTCACCACTTCTCTTCCACTGCTCTCGTTTAGCAATGCTGAAGAGTCACAGAAAGAGTTTATTTTATCTAACTGACCAAAAATCTTTATTAAAGTAGGGAAAAGCCATCTGATCTTTGAATTTATTCTGTGTCTTTCTGCTTTGCTGTGGAACTTCTGCCTAGAAATCCACCCCTCTCTTTGGCTGAAAGAGTACACATATAAGTGCAACGGCCTGATACATTTATCTCTCAGGATGTTTTCTTCATAATAAGCCAAAATTTTCCTTTTCTGAATTTAATTCCATTGTTCCTAGTTACAGTCTCTTATTACCCTAAATAATTACTATTTGTTCTTGGTATTTACACCATTCAATTATTTGTGGTTTGTTGTATTTGGGAAACTGTTGTCTCCATTAATCATTGCTTAGCTAAGTTATGCTATATTTAGTGCTTTTAATCTTTTTTTACATAAACCAGTCTCTTCATCCTCTTCTCTTTGTATTTTTCAATTTGTTTGTATTTTTCTGGTATTGTCGGGAGTGCTGGAACAATTTGTAGAGAGGTGGTACTGGGAGTCCTTGAACAGAACTGTAAACCCTGAATATAATGGAAACCACTTTAGGCCAGGGTGTGCAGTAGCACCCACATCCTGGTATCCCTAGTCCCAGCACCTGTGGGTACTGTGGTATAAGGAGATGAATGCATCATTCTATCTACCATACCTGTGCCAAGTCATGATGCCTGTGCCTATGCATCTCAAAATTGCATGTCTTTTTTTGTTGCCATATCACATTAATTAATTGCCAGAGGAGATAACTGGAGAGTGACTTTTCTCCAGTGCACTGAACTTTCAGATCCCTTTCACGATACCACAAAGCCAAACAAAGTAGGTGGGCTCAGCAGTCTGAGATTTCTCCAAGATGCTACGCAGTTGACATTATAGTTGTTATTATGAACTAGGGGGACATATCTTTTGGGGCCTGCAGGAGTCAGTTCTGGATCTGGTCCTAGACCATATTTTCATTATTGGCTAGGACAGTGGAGCAGAGGGTATGCTTATAAAATCTATGGATGACTCTAAGCTGGGAGGAGATGTTAGCTCTTTGGAGGCCACGATTAGAATTCAAAATGACCTTGACAAAATGGAGAATTGGTCTGAATTCAATGAGATAAAATTCAATAAAGGTAAGTGGAAAGTACTACAAGAAGAGAAGGAAAACGTAGATGCACAATTGCAAACTGGTGAATAACTGGCTAGGCGGTAGTAGGCGAGTGGGGTAAGACATTGAATGCAACAGTGTGGTGCACATGTGCAAAAGGCTAATATCATTCTGGACATTTTAACAGGGGTGTTGTGTTGTATGTAAGGACCTGGAGTTAATTGTCCTGCTCTACTTGGCACTGGTGAGGCCTCATCAGGGGCACTGTGGCTAATTCTGGATTCCACACTTTAAGAAAGCTGTGGACAAATTGGAGAGTCCAGAAGAGTGTTACAAAAAAGATAAAAGGTTTTGGAAACCTGACCTATGAAGAAAATTAAAACAAACAAACAAACCTGGGCATGTTTAATTTTGAGAAAAGAAGACTGGGTGTATGTCTGTAGTCTTCAAAAATGTTAAGGGCTCTTATAAAGAGATGGGGAGAAATTATTCTCCTTGTCCGCCATTTGTAGAATAAGAAATAATGGGCTTAGTCGGCAGCATGGAAGATTTAGGTTAAAGATCAGGAAAAACTTTCTAGCCATAAGGGTAGTTAAATTCTGAAAAGGGCTTCCAAGGGAGATTGTTGGATCCACTTCATTGGAGGTTTTAAAGAATAGTTTAGACAGACATCTGCCACAGGTTGTCTAAGTGGTATACTTGGTCCTGCCTCAGCATAGGGCTCTTCCCAGCCTTTCACTTCTATGATTCTATGATACACAGGAATGAAAGACATGAAGCCCAAATTCTGTTACACAGACCTCTTATGCCACTTCAGTAGCATAAAGGAGCCTTAAAGGAGATGAAAACTGCTACCTAATAGCTCCTCCTGAGGGCTCTGTTTGGCTGATGAAAAATGGAGGTAAGTGCTCTGTGCTAGCCCTAGTAGAAGGATGTTCCAGGAATGGTTTGGTGGAGAAAAGGAGAAGGCAGTACCATAATTTAATGCAATTCTAGAATTTCAAGTGGCAGACATTATTATTAGACAGATAATGGAAAGAGTTTTGAGGAGGAATTTGAAGGAGGAGACTGAATGATATATAGGATCAGGGGAGTCATTTCAGTCATAGGGAACAGTATGGAATTACCTCTAGAACTTTAAGAGGTATGTGCAAGAATGTGGAGTTAGTGCTGTATGAGGTCCCTGCAAGAACTGAGCTATCACACGGATAAATTTGGTAGACTGAGAAGGTGATGGGCAATATAAGAGACAAGTTGTGATCTGGAGAAAGCCTTGAGGATGAGAAATTTGTATTTAATGCAGAGCTTGTCATCAGCCTTGCTGCATATAAACTACTCAGACAAAAAGAAAGGTATTTGATTATTATTTGCATTAGAATATTTTTAACCAAAGCAGTACTTGGAATACATTTTGAAAAGAACCCAGTGAGCTCAGTATCGTTCTTGAGCGGCATTTATTACGTCTGACAGGCCTTCCCATTTTCTCCTGAAACCCTCAGTAATAAATAACTCCTCCCCAGTCCAGCAGATATTAAACAATTTCAGGAAACACTTCAATTGCAGTATAGTTGCAAAGCAATGCACAGGACAGATTTAAAATGACATTTTCAAATAGGAAATAAACAGATAATTTATTAAAAGTAAATAATTATATTAAACTGGTTATATTAATTATATTAAAAGGCTGTTAATTAGCCAATAATTGAAGCATAGCTTTGCATTCTCTTCTTATCTGAGGCCTGTTTTATCCCAATAATTATTTAGAAGTATATAGAACAACTCTGTGGCATATGGTAAGAAGTGTGTCAGTTGGGTTCATTCATAGAAAGCACCTTTGTCTGTGTGGCATATTTCCCCATTTGACAATTTTCCATGCGTACAAAACAAGGCTTATGAGATCACTTACACACGGTAAAAGCTGCAGAGTGGGAATGGCTTTACATTTCAGTTCTCATGCAGTGTTTAGTTAGTGTAAACTGCATTTTCCCAAAGCCTATACAACACATATCTGGAACAGCTGAATATATAATCAGCCACAGGAGATGAAACTTTCAGAAAGTGCTGTATACATTTCATAGGGAAACTGAAAAAATGCCAATCCCAGAGGTCAGGTCTGTATCAACAGAACTGAAAGGTTTTGACTCAACAAGATAAAACCCTACTGAGATACTTTGTTTCTTATATGTATCAAGCATTCAGGAATAGAGCAGATTATAGCCCCTGCAACAACAAATACTAAAGCCTGATCTTGCAACTCTCACTCACGTGACCAGTTCTACTGATGTTTATGGGATGAGCTGCATGAGAAAGGGCTGGAAGATGAGATATATGCTCTTTATCTGAGGAATATAAACATGCTGCCATGCCTCCTGGAGCTCCATGATAATGCAAGCATAGAGAAAAATCTGTGACATGTTTAAGGGGTACTACATGGTGCCCCACCCCATCCCACATATGACTAATTATGTCATTCAATGTGACTACAAACATGTTTTGTTGTTGATCATTTCAAAATAGAAAAGATTAAGAAATCTATCAAAAATCAAAGCTAAGAAAGATTTGATAGACTATGTAAGGCCATTTATAGCCCAAAGAGTTTGGAAGCCTTGGAAATGGGTCTGATCCTTGTTTAGCTCAGCTTTGTACTCAATACATTGTTGATAATCATCTTTTATATATTAGATAGCACTGATCAAACTCTTAATTGTGAGTAAGTTACCATAGGATTTTAGTCACTTTTTGATCTTGTGAATCATTGAAATAGACTGATTTTTATGCTTGTATTCACAATTTTTCCTCATTTAGCAACAGCTTATGTGAAAAAAGTTTAGACTTTTGGCAATATATGAACTGTTCACATAAACTAAATATTATTTGTGGTCTGTGTCTGGTCATTTAAGTCACATGGCATTGTTACTGACCTCCGACTGAATAAGGGATACCATTTAGACAAACAGAATAAGTAATACCTTAGTTCAGGCACAGCTTCCTTTGGTTTTTTTGTTAATCATTCCCTAACCAGCTATGCATAAATAAATAAATTAATTAATTAAAAATTTTTAAAAATCTAATTTGTACAAATGTTCACAAAAAGGGACATCTTCTGAGGGGATGGGTTTCTTGGCATTGGAACCATTGTTTTTCTATAACACCTGCACCCTAATCATCAGAGGGCAGGATTGAATTTAGGACTTCTCGAGCTTAGTGTATGAGCCTATACTGCCTGAGCTAAAACCAATAAGACTCTTAGTTAAGGGTCTACAGCACACCCTTTAATCTGTCTCTCTCTAAATGGTCTTGGCAACATTAGATGAGATAGAACACCACATCCAGGAGAGGGGTGGGCTATATACTTTCCCTAACTGAGGAAGCATGTCTTGAGCATCAGAGACTTCCCTATTGAAATCCCAGTAAAGCCACCACTTTGTAATACAAACAGACCCTGGTCATCAGCCGGTGGGATTGAACATGGGACCTTTGGAGCTTAGTAGATGAGTCTCTACAACAGGGGTGGGCAATAAAATGGCAATGGTTCACTGGGGTTAGCCCCTTGAGGGCCACTTCTGTTATATTTACCTGCGCCTCCACAAGTATGGGTGATTGCAGCTCTTGTTGGCTTCAGATCACCATTTCTGGTCAATGGGAGCTGCCGGAAGCGGCATGGACTGTGACACCATTTCCTGTAGCTCATACTGGTCAGGAACAGCAATCCATGGACAATGGGCAATGTAATCACCTGTACTTATGAAGACACAGGTATATATGGTGGTGCTGACCTGCCAAGGGCTACCTGGCAAACTGGATCTGGCCTGCAGATCAGTATTTGCCAATCTACAACATGAGCTAAAACCCATGTAACACTTAGCTAAAGCCACAGAACACACTCATTAATCTCTCTCTAAATAGCCTCAGTACAAGTCGATGGGAAAGAACACCATATACAGGAGGTGTGTGGTTATATTTACACCGTGCTAATGGGGGATTAGATATGGAGCCTGGGGTTGAATACTGTTAAAGTTATTAATCAGATAATTTATCAGGTATAAGAAAGACAATGTTAGTTGAATAACACACTTGAAAATAATAATTGACCAGCTGTAATGGTAAGGCTCTGACTGCAGCCACTACTATCATAATAGTGGTTCATACTCTTTGCCTCTTCCCTAACACTGATGTTAGTGCACTTATCTCCCATTTGATCTTCAAGATCTTGTGTAGGCAGTGCAGGTAAGACTGCTCAGGGACTTTCAAGTGATGTCTATAGGTTGTCCAGGTTTCAGACCCATACAATAGTGTGGGAGGTTGATGGCTTTTATAATGGAGATTGCTTATCTCCTAGAACTGGAAGGGACCTTGAAAGGTCATCGAGTCCAGTCCCCTGCCTACACAGTAGGACCAAGTACCACCCCAATGAATTTTTGCCCCAAATCCCTAAATGGCCTCCACAAGGATTGAACTCACACCCCTGGGTTTAGCAGGCCAATACTCAAACCACTGAGCTATCCCTCCCCCTTGATAGACAAGAAATTTGGTGTCTGTTCGAATGTCATGATCTTAAAAAACCCTGTGCTGTAAATGAGCAAAGGCTGCACCTGCACTGATCAGATGATGTTGGATTTCTACATCAATATCTGCCTTGAATGAAAGATAACTTCCAAAGTAGAGAAAATGATCAACATTCTTCAGTGCCTCTCCATTGATTTTAATAGATGGGGCATGTGGTACCTTATTTGGAAAGGGCTAATGGAGACTTTGGTCTTCTTGATGTTGAAGGTGAAACCAAGACTTGCGTAAGCATCAGCAAACACATTCATGATAGTTTGAAGATCATTCTCTGAGGGTACATCTCCACTGTGTCGCTATTTTGAGATACTTCCAATATCCTGAAATAGCTATTCCACGTCTATTGAGGCAGCCCGTTATTTCAAAATAGAAACAGGTGGCTTATTCCAACGTTCTAGTAACCCTCATTCCATGAGGGTTGCGGTGCATTTCAGAATAGTGAGTTATTTCGGAATTTGGCAGGTCCTGTTTTCGCAGCTGAAAGTAGGATACCGTAATGTGGGAGGACAATGGAAGTGTTCTGAGGACTTGCTAAAGGATAACTTAAAGAATTGCAACATTGACGTTGACACTTGGAAGACACTCACTCCAGATCGCTCAAAATGGCGAGAAATCTTACACAGTAGCTCCCTGCATTTTCAACTTGCCCACCAACAAGCTGAGGAGAAGAGGCACAGGAGGAAGGGGAGACTGGCAGTAGCCTAATCATGGGCAGCAGCAGCCTAATCATGGGCAGCAGCCTCCTGCTGTGCCTGGAAACATCTATCCTCACTGTAACAGAACTTGTGGTTCAAGGATCAGCCTTATGAGCCACCTAAGGGTCCACAACTCCCATGGAAGATGATCATACTCAGCAGCGAGTGATCGCACATCATCATCATCAGTGGTTCATAGTGTTCAATAGCCTGTCTCTGATATGGCCAGTATCAGATGCTTTGGAAAATGCACTGGACTCTTATGGAGCACCTTGTCCATAGAGGAAACTTCTTCCTAAATACAGGAAGTTAATAGTTGGCTTATGTCCTGAAGCATGAGGATTTATATCTCTTTTTTATCATAGTTAATTTCACTGAGTTCTCATTGGCCATATAAAAGTCTAATCTCATTTTGTTATCTTGGCTGAGTTTGAAAAAATGATGTTGGCAGGGACAGTAGTTACTTTTCCTGGAAAAAATCAGTAAATTTCCCCTACCAGTGATAAACATGAGTATTCATCTGTCCCCAGAGTTGGACATTACATTTCTATTAAAAACTGACCCTAACAATATGTGACCTTTCCAGTCATGTTATTTATCGGTGCTTCTGCATTGGACTATACCATAGACCATACAGATGGATGCTTTATTCATATTTTTGTAGCTATTTAAAACCAAACTAAACAAGAAATTACATGAATGTTGTTCAGGGCACTGTAAAGGAGGTCTCTTTTTACATATTTCTTTTAATATTTTCAAGAGCTTAAACCAGGAGTGGGGAACCTCAGGCCTGGGGCCGGATGTGGCTGTCGGCTTGCCTGGATTCTTTCTCTGAGGCTCAGGACCCCTCCAGTATTGGGGGGCCCATGTTGGTGCTCCAGTGCCCCCACTGTCCCACTGCAGGGCTGGATCACAAAAAATTTACTAGGCTGGGCCCCCTAAGCTCTACTACTGTGGGAGGGGAATGTGGGGAGTGTCTCTCCTTCTCAGACAGGGGCCACATCAGTGAGGGTTTTTGTTTGTTTGTTTGTTTTTTACTTCTCACTTGTGTGTGGCTCCCAACTGATTTTTCTATGGGTCAGTGGCCCCCAACCCAAAAAAGATTCCCTGCCCCTGGCTCAAACCTTGGTTGCCTCTGTGTCTAATTAATTGGAATGAGATGGGATATTTCCACCAGTGCTCTATAGCAGTGTTTCTGAAATTCAGAGAAAACTGAATTTTTGTTTTAAGTTTTACAGCGCTTTATTATTTTTGTATTTTTTACACCCAATTGCCCACCTGGCTCCAATTAAGTTATTTAAACAAATGTGTTACAATGGTAGAAAAAAATTGCATCTGTCTGAAAACTATAGATACTGGGGGTACTTACAATTTTTTTATAAAAAAAAGGTTGAGAAACACTGCTCTGTAGGGTGAGTTTACAATTGCTGAACTGGTTGAGAAAAATAAAGGTTTTGCATTAACCAGATTTGAATTGTTTACATAGTAAGCTAAGTATCAGAACTTTTAATTTTAAAATGAAGAATGTGAGTTAGACCTTCATTATTTGATCCTGGTATTTTCTCTTCACTAGACAATGATTTAAGCTTTAAAAAGTCTTAGGTAGCCCACTGTGGCAAAGTTGTGCACTCCTCCAATTGTGTAGATGCTGCTACTGAACTTGCACATGCAGTTGTAAAGATGCTTATTTGCTAACTATGCCCACTACTCCTCTTCAAGGATAAGAATATTTCCCTTGTTTTTGTAAATTTAATTTTAATCCAGATGGGGCTATGGGTTAGGGGCTACAGAAATCTGTTTTCTAATTAATTTTATTCTAAAATGAAGGTTTTAAAAGTATAATATCTTTTCTTTGCTTTCTGCACACTTCCAGGATGTGGAAAATTGTGGACTCTGTAATGATAAATGGCAAAGATGGCCAGAGTTTCTCAAGTTACCTGAACTAACAATGAGTATTGTCTCTGGATGGCTAGCAATATGTAACAGCAATTGCAACAATGTGGTGTAATGTGGAGATGAAAGAAAGCTTCTCCTCAAGGTCCCCACGGGCAGCATACAGTCAGCATACAATGTAAGCCTATCAAACATTACTGCATGGAATTTAACTGGGTGCCAGAATGGACAGAAATATATTGGTCATTCTGTCATGCAGTGATAGTAAACCACACAGGACCTGCAGATATGGATGATATTCCTCTGACAAAAGTATGCGCTGGATTTTACTGTTTTATTCTGGGAGTAAATTTAGTCATTTAACCAAATGCCTGAGCCTAATTTTCAGTCATTAGACCAAAAGTTTGGTAGTTTTCATTAGTGAAATTCACAAGTGAAATGTTCATTTGACTGACTGATAGGGTTGTCAGGTGGTTTAACCAACAATACTGAACACCTCCTCTCCCCTCCCTCCCCCAAAAAAAACCACCAGGGAAAAAATTCTGTTGAGAAACAAAAAGGGGGAGACCAAAGTTGTTGAGCACACACACAAAAAAAAGACCCTGAGAGTAGTTAAGCAAAACAAACAAACAAACAAACAAACAAAAGCATGGACCCTTTAAGAAATGCTTTTGAGGCTTTTTGGCCCAAACAAGCTGCTGGCGGCCATCCACCATCTTGTCTCCCCTGCGGAACCAGGTAAGCACCTGGTATTTTCGTCTTCTGGCCGGGAAAAAAATCAGAAAACAATTTTTACAGGACAGGAGGAGAAAATACTAGACTATCCGGGTCTATACCAGGCACCTGGCAATTCTACTGGCTTAAGTTAGAATGTTGATAATTTGACGGTCGCTATCCAAACTACAGGACTTGATTCTGAAGTCCTTAGGGAAACCGTAGTAACAGTATCAAAGAATCTCAATTTAAAAGCTGCTTTGGTAGAGCATTATAGTGCTCAAGGGAGGATGACGGAATTGCTGGCCTCCTGAGAATGGTGGGGAGGGTGGCTTGGTACTCCCAGAAAGGGCAGGGCCTCAAGCAGAAGGGGTGGGGCTGTAGACTAGTCTACTCCCTGCCTGTCCTTCAATGCCACTGTGCAGTATTCCACCCAGGGCTCTGGAGGCAATTTAAAGGGCCCTAAGCTCTTTTAAATAACCTGGCTTCAGGGCAGTTGCCCACTTTGCCTCCACCCCATCAGCAGGCCTGTGCATTTCTCTCTATTCAAGTACAGGCAGTCCCCGGGTTACATACAAGATAGGGACTGTAGGTTTGTTCTTAAGTTGAATTTGTATGTAAGTCGGAACTGGTACATATTGTAGGGGAAACTCTAGCCAAACATTTCTCCAGAGCTCAGTTTTATTCTCCCACACCTCACTTCCCTCAGTCCTTTATTCTCAAGCTGAGGTGTCTGCTGAGAAAAGCTGCTCCATGTCTCCCTGGTCTGCTGGGGAGGGGCGCTAGCTTTGCATCTCCCTGGTCTGCTGGGGGGAAGCAGCTAGTGCGGGGTTGCCTCACCCCGTTTGTAAGTAGGGATCTGATGTAAGTCGGATCCATGTAACCCGGGGACTGCCTGTATTGGGTAACTTACACTATTTATACTTTATATTGTATCAGGATACAATTCAAAGGTGTAATTCCTTGTTTCCCTTTTCTCCATGGCTTCCTATAACTGATTTAAGAAGCCCTGGACATAACACTGGTACATTAGCTGAATGGTGAGGAAAAATATGTGCTATTACTAAGTTTTAAAAAACTGATTCAGCATTTCTAAATCATTTTTAACATATAGAACAACAATTTGCAAAACAGGGTAAGACTCATTTTCTTACAATCCAACACAGTGAAGAGAAAACATGTGTCTCCAGCTCAGCTGGTGGGAAGTCTGGAGCAGGAAACTAGGAAAAACAGATGCTTGGGTGTTAAGATTTATTGATGTTGGGTTAGAAGAGAAAGGGAAAAATGGGACCCTTAAATATTTTTATCTAGGATTGGTCTCTGAGGCAAATCACTTCCTTCTCAAAATACTAGAGACGTGAACTTTGGAAAGTCTCTAAAATACTTTAAAAAGATAACCAGTGCAAAATAATACATGGCCTGTAGAAGTATAGATACAATAACACAAGAAATCATAATAAATGTGAGAAACGACTAGCAACATACGATATCAGTATCTGAGAACACATGGAGATCTAATGGCCACCATATTTCCCCAAACTCTCACTTTTTTCTTCCTTCGTGTCTCTTACCAACTTGCAAGCTTTCTTACCAACTTGCAATTCCTTATAATAATTCTTTCAGCAGATACTGATGCTCTCAACAAAAGTTGCTTTTAAAGATAACTTAATTTCCTAATAAGCTTAAAGTCCTGCAATTCAAAATATTATTCAGTCTCCTGAGATATTGCTGTTTAAACATACTCTGCTTCCCAAACTTTGTTTTAGGTCTGTGTAGAAGGTTCCCTTTCTCTTTTCAATAGTTTCAGCAAAACTTCAGTAAAACTTCTGTTAAGTTCAGAATTGCTAAACCCAAGTGTTCAGAAATCATCAATCATTCCCTCAAAATTATGAGATTATTTTTAAAATGTTAAAAGTGTATTTTGGATGCTTTTTATTTTCCTTCTGGGTTTTTGAACCATTGGGATCATGTTTTTGAGGTTTTTCTACAAACTATAAGCCTATAGACTTTTTTTTTATTTAAATGAAAGTCTAGAGATCATGGGTTCCCAAACTGGGGTGTATGCCGAACTTCTGGGGGGGAGGGGCGTGAGGTGACCCAGCCACACACACACCCATCAATACCACCCCAAGTTTTGCTGCTATTTTTTTGGGAGGGGGGCATGAGGGTTTCTCAAAAATCAAAAAGGGGGCATGATGCCAAAAAGTTTGAGAACCACTTGTCTAGATCAGCGGTTCTTAACCTTTTTTCCTTCACGCCTCCCCTGAAAGTGAACTTCACGTTCACACCCCCCCCCGGGAGCCATTTTGTGCACAGCCTAGCTCCTCCCCCTCACCTGACAGGAAGCTAAGGGTCATGGCTAGGACTATAAGAACTCTGCCAGGGAGCTCAGTCGGGGCCCAGCCTGCCCAGAGCTCCTGGCTGATGAGGCTGAGACCTGGCCCAGGCCTCCCACAGCCACCTTCCCTCAGGCCAGCAAAGGCTTCCCTGCCTGGGATGCCGAGGCCTGGCCAAGCCGGCCAACAGGGCTACTTTCTGTCCTAGAGGAACCCGAGGCTCTAGTGGTGCCTGGCGATTCGGAGGACCGGCCTGAGCTGAAGACCCGGCTCGAACCCCGAGGCCTGCCTGAACCCTGGGACCTGACGAACCAGCTGGACGCTGGACGCAGCTGTCCGAGCTAATTCCCAAGTCCGACGGCTGGTGGCACTGTGGGGTGAGTGAACCCCGTTACAATGCCTAAATGAATAATATGAGCTTTTTACTTTGAACCTTTTCCTAACAAATTTACGTAATATTTGAAGATGAAAGTCGGCAATGCTTGCGTACTGTTATTGTAGTGTGTCATCACATAGGCCTGATTGATTTGTACTGCTATTGTAGTGTGCCGATCTCTAGAAGTTAATAAGAAATTAATGTTTATAATTTTAATTCATAATATTAATTATGAAGAAATCTAAACTTTAGAATTTTATCCAGTGAGAATGCAAGGAGCAAAGAGATTGACTTCAAAGGGGAAGCAACTGAAGGCCTGTAACTTTGCAAGGAAGGTGAAAGGTGGAGCAGCAGAGTCTGTGACTGGTGAAGAAGATAAAATGGGGAACCTGTTGAGGATGTGGTGGGATAGGGAGCAGAGGGAAGCTAGCTGAATGTATTAGGGATCTCTGTAAAGAATGAGTGTGTGTGTGTATTGGGGGGCACATATCAGAAATATTTTTTATGGCTAGACATGGTATCTAATTACCAACCCTAGTCCCATTATTTGTTTTGAGCACCAGCCATCGCTGTCTAAAACACAATGCCCCCCGGGGGCTGATGCTGGGGCAGTGCAATGCTACACCACTGCCAACAACCTGTGCCAAACAGGCACAGTTTGGCCCACTATATAGAGCAGTTGCTTTTGTAAGAATCAGAGATTCCAGCATACTAAACAAGAAGCAATGTGAACTTTTGTTCAGGTCTGCTGTACAGAATGTTCCTCTTTTTTTGTACAGTCATTTGAGCGTGTGCTGGAGTTTAAGCTATGGATGGCTGTAAGTCTAATGATCTGGAAAGAGATGGGATGTTTTTATTGTCCATGCTTTGAACAGTGACTTTACTATAGAGATTAAAAAACAAAACAAAACAAAAAAGCCAGAAAATATCCAGTCATAGTGTGAAAAGAAATTGCCCTTCACATCTTGGAGCTACTAACCTTCAGGGCAAGGCCCACCTTCTCTCCCAAGCTTTCAGAACTGGGGGCCCCAACGGTTGGATGAGTTTTATGTCTGTTGTGGAAAATTTCAATTGTCAGTGTATCGTTATCGATTAGGACAGGAGAAATGATCCCTTATACAGTATTACAATGTTTTATTGTCCTGCTACCCTATGGAAGTGCACTCTGAGTGCAGGGTGGGAGCTCCTTTATGCATTTATGCACTGAACTCAATGAGTAAAGAAGTCATTTGCTCCAGGGAACTAAGCCAGAAATGAGTTCAGGCTAAAGGCCAAATGAGCACTTGCAATGCTAATTGACTTCAGTGGTATTTGCAGATGCTCAGTTCTTGTAAGGGCCATGCGGTAAGGGAAATACAGGCACTATAGAATTGAGGGATGGGCGTACATGATTGTGGAAACTGATGGACAGCAGGGAAATATAGAGGCCGGAGGAGCATGGGATAAAGGGTGTTTGTGGGTGGAGGGGACAGAGCAGTCCCTCCTAACCCTGCATCCCCAGGACCATTCTGCAGACTCCCCCAGTTTCCCCGTGGGACGCAGGGGATAAGTGGAAAGGCAAGAAATGATTTGGACTAGATTTGTTAGTATTCTGCTGAAACAGCAGTATTGGAGAATGAACTCTATGGTCTATGTAAGAGGGGCTTGTCAGTGACCCTGCTTGCTGTAGCTGCTATTGACATGGTTCACATAGGTGGCCCCACCCTTTGCCCCATGACCTCCTTGCTTTGCAGTTCAGGAGAGGAGTCTCAAGCTGTTCAACTGGTGCTATCTGGAGGTTGTACAGAGGGGCTGACGGGCCCTAGAATTAGAAACATAGGGCTAGAAAGGACCACAAGGTAATCAGTCTAAATCTCCTACCATGATGCAAGATTTGTTGTGTCTAAATCATCAGATGGCTATCCAGCCTCCTTTTGAAAACCTCCAGGCTATGTCTACACTACAAGGTTTTTGCGCAAAAACGGCCATTTTTGCACAAAAACCGGTGGAGCGCCCACACCTTAAGTGCGTTTTTGCACAAGAAAATCGACAGGACAGAGGGCTTTTGCTGGTAGAGTTATTCTCTTCCCATGAGGAATAACTCCTTTTTGCGCTACAGCTCTTGCACAAAAAGACAGGTGTGGACATTCTGTAGGGGGTTTTGCGCAAGAAACTCCTATCGGAAAAAGCACGGGTGCTCTGATGGCTATTCTGTGAATTACAGTCAGAGCTTTCTTGTGCAAGAGTGTCCATGCAGTGTGGATGGTCTCTTGCACAAAAGCACGTCGAGGTCTGGACGCTTTTGTGCGAGAAGTTTTTGTGCAAGAACTCTTCTGCAAAAGGCTTCTTGCACAAAAATCCTGCAGTGTAGACTAAGCCCCAGTGAAGAAGCTTCTGCAATTTCCCAGGGCCATCTGTTCCATGATCCTATTATTCTTATAGTTGGGAAGGTTTTCCTGAAATTTAATCTAAATCTGCTATGCTGTAGTTCAAACCCATTACCTCTTGTATTGCTTTCTGTGGCAAGAGAGAACAACTTTTCTCCATCTTTTTATGACAGACCTTCAAGGATTTGAAAGTCACTAACATGGGCCCCTCTTTTCCAAACTAAACATACCCGCTTTCTTCAGCTATTGCTGAAAAGCTGGCTCCCCGCATGCACTGGCTCCCACCTGCCCTGCCTCGCGCTGCTACCTCTGGATCAGAGGCAGCAGCGTGAAGAGAGGGAGGCTTCCTGTAACAGTCTAGGCTCATCGGTTAAACCTACAAATGGTTAGGCTTTTGCATCCCTAGTTTCAACTTTGCTTCCTGATTTTATGTCAAGATTTATAGAATTACCATAGGACAATTCTATTTATGTAATACTTTTAGATTACTAAAGAGCAGAAAATATTTAAGAGAGAGAGAGAGAAAGACACTCTTATGTGGCTTGTTGAATTGTGTATTAGCAGGAATATATGCCATGCAGTATTTTCATTTGAGTAGAAGGGACAAGGAGAGTTATATTTTCAGCTCTTGATAACAATTGCTGGAGAGATATGATATGTATTTTGTTGCTGGACAGACAGTACAACATATACCAATACCATACAATAGTTTTCAGTACAAGATGGTGAAATGAATTAAATGCAAATCTGCATTTTCAATAGTACTACAATATGCAGACTTTTCAAACTGGAGCAATTTGTTTCCAGGCCCACTTTATTCTCCTTACTTCAGTTCTAAAAGACGTGCATGTGGTAGAAGCAGCACAGGAGACAGAAGCAAAGTGAAATGCTTGTTGTGTCCTTTAACATACCATTATATATCGTACTCTTCCAGCTCAATGATTTCATGCCAGTACTTGTATAGAGCTGTGTGTTTGTATGTGCATGGGGCTCTTAGGGTATTTTGAAAGCACTAACGAAAAGCCTTTTTGAAAAAGGGAATGAAAGAGGGAGGTGTACCTTTAGGTTCCGTCTAGACTGCCTCCTCTTGCGCAAGAAAATATGCAAATGAGACAAAGCGGTGACTATTGCCATGCCTCACTTGCATACTTAATGAGCCACCATTTTGCTCAAGGGGCTTTTGTGCAAAAGGGAGCCATCTAAAGGCTCCTTTTTGTGCAAAACCCCCCTCTTGTGCAAGAGCCGTTCTGCCGCTTTTTTTTAGGAAGAACGGCTCTTGCTCAAGAGGGGGGTTTGCGCAAAAAGGAGCCATGTAAACGGATCCTTTTTCCGCAAAAGCCCCTTCTGCAAAAATGGTGGCTCATTAAGGATGCAAATGAGGCACTGTGATATTTACTGCTTCGCCTCATTTGCATATTTTCTTGTGCAAGAGTGGGCAGTCTAGACGTAGCCTTTGACTACATCTACACTGAAGGTGCGTTCTTGAGCAAGTAAATTTACAGTAAAGCGTCGGAACAGGGCTTCTTGCGGAAGAGTTATTCCTCTCCTCACGAGGAATAAACCCTCTTGCGCAAGAGCTCTTCCACAAGAAGGCAGTATAGACAGTCAACAGGGGTTTCTTGTGCAAGAAAGCCATGTGGCTAAAATGGCTATCAGAGCTTTCTTGCACAAGAGAGTGTCCACACTGCCATGGACGCGCTTGCACAAAAGCACATCTCTTCCACAAAAGCACATGGCAGTGTGGAAGCACTCTTGTAGAAAACCTTTTGCACAAGAACTCTTCCGCAAAACAATCCTTGTGCAAGAAGCCTGCAGTGTAGACGTAGCCTAAGGCATGAGTTTCCGAATCATGATTTTCCGAAAATGCTTTTAACGGAAAAGTTTTCCGTTAAAAGCATTTTCGGAAAAGCACGTCTAGATTGGCAGGATGCTTTTCCGCAAAAGCACTTTTTGCGGAAAAGCGTCCGTGGCCAATCTAGACGTGGTTTTCCGCAAAAAAAGCCCCGAACAGTACAGTACTGTGCTGTCTACACTGGCCCTTTTGCGCAAAAGTCTTTTGGAAAAAGACTTTTGCCCGAACGGGAGCAACATAGTATTTCCAGAAAAGCACTGACAATCTTACATGAGAATGTCAGTGCTTTTCCGGAAATTCAAGCAGCCAGTGTAGACAGCTGGCAGGTTTTTCCGGAAAAGCTGCTGATTTTCCAGAAAAACTGGCCAGTCTAGACACAGCCTAAGTGTATAAAAGTGGAAAGTGGCAACTACTATGGACAGCTTGTGAGAAGATTCATAGTATATTATGCTGAAAATCTGATCAAGTGACACTGTGGCTGTTTGTGTTTTTTGATGTCTAACCATGACCAAATCTTAGAGGTAAACAAACCTGAGCATTATGATCTTTACCTTACTTCACCGGTTGCAAGTAAAAGATGGACAGAACTGGAAAAATACAAAATTACCTGTGTTTACATCTAAATGTGTGTAAAGACCCAGAGGAATTTGGAATTTAGAAATTGTATTTTTAGACAGACCAATAACTCAAGAATAACAGTAGGTACTGTAACCTATGAGACTGCAAAAGCATGAAGCAAGAAGCAATTGATTTTGGCAGCAGTCAGATGTGCTTAGAGAAAAAGTATCTTACTGACTATGGACGAGGTCTCAGAGGTTATTTTATTTCATCTTCCTTTAGAGAAAGTGCAGGTGACCTACATTTTAGATTTCCCCCCTTCGCCTACACTGTATTGTGTTTTATTTTATATCAGCATTATAAATGTTCCCTGATTTTTTCCTACATGGATTGGGGTGATAATTGTGGTGGTTTCTGTTTTTATAAACCTTTTATACTGCTTCATCACCTCACATTTTGAAGATAATTGCCCTTATTGAGTCTTTGGCAGGCTGCGGAGCGTAAATTAGAGATAATTGATGATCCAAGTTTTGAATGGCAGCTTACCTTGAATGAATTAGGGCAATGTTAGCATGCAACCTGAGTGTGTTTCCTCATAAAAATGTTTGTTGTGTCTTGAGGAAATTTCAGAATATTCTAGCAGAAATCTTTGTTTGCATAATTCTAAACAGTAAAGTTTGATTTTGTATCGTGTCTTCATGAAATTGTATCCCACTATGCTAAAATGAAGACAGTCAGATGGGCAGCAAGGGAAAACAGTTTTTAGATGAGATTTGAAATGCGACAAAGGCCATACAGCAAAGCTCTTCCAGATTGTAGGAGCTACATGTGAAGAATATCTTGAAGAAACAGAGACAAGACCATGTGAAAGAACTAGGGTTGCGAGGTGTCCGGTTTTCACCCAGACAGTCCCGTATTTGCGGGCTCCATCTGGTAAAAAAAAAACAAAACAGGAAATACCGGACTATTTCCTGTTTCCCTGGGACGGAAGCCCGGCGGGGACAATTTTCCCCTGTTGCATTGGGATGGGAGGGGCACTAGGGGGGCCTGGCTCGGGGGGGGAGGTGCATTGGGGGTTAGTGTGTAGCCCCAAATTGGAGGGAGTGGTGCAACTTTTGCTTAACAACTTTGGTCTCCCTCCCCCTTTTTTTTCCTCAACAGAATTTTTCTCTGTGTTATTTTATTTTATTTTTTTTTTGGGGGGGGGGGGAGAGGAGAAGGTGCTTGGGTTTTTTTGTTAAACCATCTGGCAACCCTAGAAAAAACAGAATGGAGGCCTATGCTAGATCACTGGAGTGACAAACAGAAACAACATTAGCAAGGCAGGCAGGAATACATTTAAGTTAAAACAAGGAGGACAACACTGAAGTGGTGTTTGAAATGAAAGCGGTTCCAGTGGACTGATTAAAACAGGACCATTGAAGGTATGAGAGAAGTCTGTATATGTGGGTACAGGTGGCAATTGTGGAGGCCCCAGAGAAGGGAGCTGTGATAATAGAAGTAAGGGGAAATGAGGGCACAAATGGATTTCAAACATTGGTGTACTCTATTAATGTTGCAAAGAGAGCAAAAGATAGAGCTGCAGCCATAGAGTACGTGAGAAAAAATTGGCTCAGGGATGATGGCAAAGGAATAGGTAGGCCATTCGTCCTGGAAAAGCAGTTGTGTATGAGGCATGTAGGTGACAAAGAGAACAGAAATGGAAATGATATGTGTAAAAAATAGTAAAATTATAAATGAGGGTAGTTGAGTGAGGAGTTAGAGGGGGTTGAGAGCTGAACGTTGTAGGACTCATAGAAAACAGTTGTATAGTGGAGAGATGGGATCAGCATCTGGAAAAGTCAGGTAGGGTTTAGAATAGATGAAAGAAACCTTTCCATAGCTATTCAAGAGGGAGAGGTGATGGTCCAAAGTGTTAAAAAATGTGCTGAGACAAAAGGAGGAAGAGTCTTCACCAGAAGGATTAAGGCCATTAACAATGTGAAAGGAAATAATGTATGTCCCATGGCTAGAATACAACCCAGTAGGCTGCTGTGTGAAAGGCATTTAGAGAGAAATGACTGAGAGCTCCTTTTCCAAGAATTTTGCAGAGAAGGGAAAGGCTTAGAAATAAAATTAGGTGATAGGGGATCAGAGGCATAAGAGGGATTTTTTAGCTAGCATGGCTAAAATAGAAATACAAGTCGTACCCATTGTTCCAAGTGGGTTTGTACAGCCCTCCTTGCCATAGCTTTATTGGAGCTAACATGAACACAAGGGCAGTTCCAGAAAAGGATGCAGATGAGACAAGTCGGAATTGCAAATGAAGCGGGGGATTTAAATATCCCCCGCTTCATTTGTATAAATATGGCTGCCTCTTTTTTCCGGCTCGGGGCTTTGCCGGAGAAAAGCGCCAGTCTAGACGGGATCTTTCGGAAAATAAACCCTTTTCTGAAAGGTTCCTTATTCCTGATTTTAAGAGGAATAAGGGACCTTTCCGAAAGTTCCCGTCTAGACTGGCGCTTTTCTTTGGCAAAGCCCCGAGCCGGAAAAAAGCGGCAGCCATATTTATACAAATGAAGCGGGGGATATTTAAATCCCCCGCTTCATTTGCAATTCCGACTTGTCTCATCTGCATCACTTTTCCGGAAAAGGGGTGCAGTGTAGACACAGCCAAGGGGCAATCACTGCAGTGTAGACATACCCTAAGGCTGTGTCTACATTGGCATGATTTTGTGCAAAAGTGGCTGCTTTTGTGCAAAAACTTGCTGCCTGTCTACACTGGCGGGAAGTTCTTGCACAAGAACACTGATGTTCTAGTGTGTGAAATCAGGGCTTCTTGCACAAGAACTATGATGCTCCCACTCAGGAATAAGCCCTCTTGCGCAAGAGGCCAGTGTAGACAGGAAACATGAATTTCTTGCGCAAGAAAGCCTGATGGTTGAAATGGCCATCGGAGCTTTCGTGCACAGGAGAGCGTCTACACTGGTATGAATGCTCTTGCACAGAAGCACATCCCTTGCGCAAAGACACACACCAGTGTAGATGCTCTCTTACACAAATACTCTAATGCAAAAACTCTTGCGCTAAAGAGTATCTGCGCAAAATCTTGCCAATGTAGACGTAGCCTTAATGAAGGAGTAGAGATCAAGAGAATAGAGTGTATTGGAAACCTCCATTCATGTTGAACTGTGTCACATCATAATACATTCTTTCAGTCACTGTGGCATTGATGATGTCAGAATACAAAGAAAGTCCACTATACCAAAACTCTCAAAGCGATTTATCATTATGTGTTCCTTCTGATTACTGATACAGTTTGGGTGACAGGCTGTTTTCAAAGAAAACAGGTCTCCTTCAGTAGCATGCTTTTGAGCATTATTACAGAGCATTGTCAGATTATATTTAAGCTTTTAATATATTAGCACACATTCATATGTGTATATGTACACATGCATATATGCCATAAAGACAAAAGCACAGAAAATACATAAAGTAATTTACAGGACATTTTAATATGCACGGTGTATGTAAACATTTGAGAAATTGTGCAGTGGAAGTCACTGGAGTAATTTAATATTTTGAGTTTGTTGGCAGGCTCTCATTTTCCATTTGAAACACAACTGGATGTTAAGAACTGCATTGTGTAGCTATGGCTATTGCCTTTCAGTTTGGCAAAACAGATACTATAAATCTTAGGGAAGATTTTTGCAGCAGGCACATTATATATGATGGAGCTATATTTCATTCCTCTATTTAGTACATTTGCTGAGTGGGTAGCATTTTAACAGCCAGACGATGCTTTTCAAGCCATGTAACCAAAAAGTTGACAATAATGAAGAGAAAGTTTTATCACGTTTACATATATGCAAGCAATAATTTCTATACATTATATTGTCAACTGCATTTATATGGTTAATAACCCCAATAAAACATCAAACTCATTTTAAAAGTTTGAACTTTGTAAGCGTCACACTCTCTCACACACACACACACACACACACACACACACACACACACACACACTTCAGACTATATATATGCATAACTCCTATGGACTCCAACAGGAGTTTTGCCTTCACTTGCACTGTAACTTCAGGTCACAATTTGTAAGTAGTATTGCTGAAATTTAGTGACTATCTTCCGAGAATAGTTTCAGTTTATTGTGTTTCATTGATAATGCCACACACCACTTCAATTAAAAACCTAAGCAGATAAACAGGCCTAGGAGTTAAATATGACTGGCTAATTATAAATGTGATTCAAGATTCCTTTTTACAAATGTTTGCTCTTTTGCTGATATAGAAAAATATGTGTGTCTATGTAAAGGGTGTTAGAATAAATAGCACATTATAATACCTTATAGCACAGACTGATGCCGAAAGTAAGTGCCAAACGTTGGTGCTATTTTTAGATGGGCTATTCCTATCTTTGAATAGTGAAATGCTAATTTTCCAGCTAATGGATTGTCTCATTTTGCAAAATTAAGTAAATAAAATACTGGTGTGGACTGACATTTCCAAATAAAAGTTTTTGAAATTCATGCTAAACATGCTTTTATACAGAATATATTAATCACTTGCTTAAATGTTTCCTTTTAAGAAAGTGGCAAAAGGACAGAGATAAACTATAACCTCACAGATTCCACATTTGACATATTCTGAAAATCCCATGGTGACTAATTCTAATCAGCCATCAAGTAAAAAGATCTCTGGGTACCAGGTATACACTGGGCAGTTCTTGATTGGGTCAAAGATTGCAAACACTCTGCATAGTGCTGAGTCTTGCATTTTTCATAAGATGATGAATGTAATTTTCATTAACACGATCAAGAAGATCCACAGATTTGCAGTTCTTTAAATTCATAGTCATGAAATCACCTCTGAAATCAGGTAGAAGGGCAAAGAACTTCTGAATGAAGTACATTTTGTGGAACACTCTGTGGATGTCCTGTTTAAACCGCTTTCATGTGACATTTTTCCTCCTGAATTCTGAAGTAGTCTCAGTGTCCTTCAGTATCAGTTTATGCTGTCCTTATGGCTGCTTCGATCTGTATTGTGGTTATTTAGTTCTTGGTTTTTCCACTGAATGCTTGTTCCATTCATTGGTACTGAAGTCGTTAGACTTTTGGATTGGTAACAGCAACAGCAGAGACATGACTGAAAGAAAAAGCGTTCCATATAACATAAATTGCAACTCTCTGTGGAACCATATTCTGCCTTCTGACATGTGTATGGGTCTCCAAGTAAAAAAGTGGGACCTGCCCATCTTTGTGCTACAGAATTAGGATCTGACCCTATTCTTATTTAGGCAACATTTTCACTTTAGTGAATGGGAATTTTGCCTGAGGAAGGCATGTAAGTGGAGATCCCTTCCCACCACACTTCTCAAGTATAATGCATTGTGTGATACATTCTCCATTACAGTAGATTGTCCTTTCCTGTCCTGGAAACTAGGACAGTGATCCAAGACAAGTACTAGTACTAAGAGAGTGGTGAGGGTGGAGTTGACCTTCCTGCAACTCTTACATCATTATCCTCTTTCCCTCCTCCTTTCCTTCCATCCTTTCTAAGAAGCACAATGGTTCAAAAGAGAGGAAGAGCAGGAGCAAACATTTTTTTTAATGCTAGGGGAATGGTGAGGATGTTGATTCAAGCCTATGCTGCTGGACTCTGCTCAGGCTGTGAGACTCCATGACCACTTGAAATGTGCAGGGGCACAATCTGCTCCCTCAGACTCTTCCCCCCCCCCCCCCCCACGGAAAACAAAGTTGGATCCCAGCAACTGGGATTCCTGACTCTTCTCCAGAGAGGAAAGGGAAGGGAGGACTGGGATTCCAGCCAGATTAGTGTCCCCTCTGGGAGGCAGCAGCAAAAAAGCTTTGCCAATAGGCAGAACTAGACTAAGTTAACTCTATTGTGTATTTGTGGGCTAGAATGTAAAATAACTGTATTGGTACTGCGGTAAGGTGATAACATGGGAGAGTATCTTGAATGTATTGTTTTTGGTATGGGAGATATGGGGTGCAGTATGGGGGCGGGGGGAGAAGCATAAATTAATTGTATGACAAGAGACAGGGCTGGCCTGTGCTAATTGTACTGGGGCTGGCAGAGAGGCAGAATTAATTATATTAGAAGCAGCCTGGCTAGGTTAAACTCTATTTCCAGCCCCATTTCTCAAGGTGTCCAATGAGAGGTCCAGGCAAAGATCCTTTCCATAAATTCACCAGTTTCCAAGCACCCTGGGCAGGGATCAAGCCCCCTGCAATCTGTAATAGATTGCAAACCTGGTTTTATTTTATTCACATAGTGTGAAACTATCCTAAAAAAAAAAATCTCCAAATTAGTTCATGTTGTGCTGAACACAACAGAGGTGTTCCACATCAAAACCATTAGTCACGTGATTCATTGACCTGTGCCACACATTGGTAGCTTTGCTTTCCTTTCTTTACATATCTTTCTAACAATAGCTAAGGAAATGATACATATTTTGAAGGATGAGTTGGTTTCATAGCCTCCCCCAACCACTTCTTTCTATTCTGTTCTTAACTCTCCTCTCTCACTTTACTACTATTGTTCTGAATGTGTCATTAAGGAAGCACCAACAACAGCAATGTAGAGGCACAACGTGATAACTAAAGGCCAGAAGCTGATACTGGGAGAAAAATGATCAAATGAATTCCACTCCATATACAGTCATCTAGTGGGTAGACAGTACTTAAGATGTTTCACTGAATGTTTGCCTTGGTCTACTTTGTCAAAATTCTATTTTATTGGTTTAGTGTCTACCCTGTATGTATAGTTTCAGCTCTCATTCTGGTATGTGCTATGTGACCTGCTAATAAAATTAGATAAACTTCATATCCTTATATGCTTATCCTTAAACTTAATGATAAATATAGATATTTATCAAGTACTTTAATACGGCATGTCTGTGGGACATCTACCTAAAAATGTCTCATTTCAGAAATCTTACCTGGAAACAGTTTTTGAACTTCTTGCTGACAAAATAGAGAGCTATAGGGTTTATACAAGAGTTCATGGTTGCCAGGTTAATGCTGATGTAATCCAGTGGCAACAAGAAACTAGGCAACAAAAAAAGAGAAAATAATTACAACTCTTCACACATTCTAAGTGCATAAACATCACACATGGATAATTTTCTCTGATGCAAATGCCAGTTTTCTGTAATTAGAAAAGGCCAGTCTGAAATAACTAGTCAGACACTCCAGTTTGGAAAAATGAGAAGAAGGTGAATATAATGGCAATGAGCCAAATTCTGCTTTATCATTTAATCTCATTGAAATAGAAGCCCCTAAAGCTGAAGGATACAGCGGAAAGATCATAAAATGGAGGACTCAGCACATACAGTCTTCTAGTGTCTGGCTCTGACTGGTTAAATTACCAGTTCTCACAGTTGCATGCTTAATCACATTAAACCTCCAATAACATATCACCCTATCTTTTTTTCATTCTAAATGGGTTGAAGTAAGAAGTTGCAGTACCTGAGCAATTCACATCTGTTAGGGTCCCTTTCATTGTACACCATTTTCTTCAAAATTCGGCTCAAATGGAGAGGGAACCAGCAAAGGGCAAAAATCACTACCAGGCAGAAAACTGTCTTAGCAACTTCTCGACGCTAAGGAAAAAAAGCAAATAAAAAGATATTTGATATATATCAGTCACATTGCTATGTCAGGGCAGGGAAGTGACAGTCACACAAAAGTAGTCACACTAGATAAAAACATACTCTTAAGATTTCTCTTACCTAATTCTGCAATCTTTGTTCATGCAAAACTCATGATTACTATGACAACTATTACATTCATTGGGAATTTTGCATGAGCAAAGACTGCAGGCTCAGATTGTTTCACTTGACTCTTATCAATGCAGACATCATACCCAACAGGTGTGGGCTAGTGAAAGGAATTGTGTGTGGGGTTGAGAATAGAGGTGTTGCCTCTGCAGTTGCCATTAGAATATAACATGCACGGTAAGCCTCTGTTGTTACAATTTTCAGCCACATAACTTTAGTTAATCTCCAAATATGACTTAATCTTATTATAGCTTCTTTCTTGTAATAGCAGTTACATCAGGTCTTATATTATGATAACTGATTTCTGTCCCAAGCAATTTCTGTCCCAAGCATGGCTACAGCCAAGAGCACAATTAAGTGTTAATGTGGAAGGGGCGAAAGTGAGAGCAAAAATGGAAAGTAACCCACATTTTTATAAACTGAGGCACAAATACACCTTGGCTAGGCTTTGGGAGTCATGGGGTGGGAGAAATTTTCTGTACCAGTATCTCCTTTGGCCCACCTGACTATGGCTCTGCACCCTTTCAAGCACAGTTGTGAAGGGTGCTCATACAGAGTCCACTTTGTATTATGAAGGGGTATACACAGTGGGACTCACTCTTATGTACAGAGATTACACAGGGGTTCAGCCTTTAGAGGGTTATTCGCAGCTGGGGACAAAGAGATAGGATTGAAGGGCATGAGGTAGCACTTGCAGCTTCCTCTCAGACCATAGATGCAGAGTTTTAAAAAGGCAGCCCAGAAAAAAAGCTGCAAACCAAATAAAGTAAGATCTGTGACTGACTTTGCACAATAATCAGTGTTTACATTAGACTTCCTTTGCCATTCAGGGTTGCAATGATGGGAGCATTAGTGTAAACAAGCCCTTGGTGTTTTTATCATTTATCTTAAACTATTCAGAGCAGGACAAGATAAGAGTTTGGTAAAAATGCTGATGGTGGCCTAAACCTTGTGTTCTCACTGTTTCTGCCATGAGTGCACCAAAGGGAGATTTCCCAAAAAAGTCTAGTACAGACGAAGTCAAAGTGTTTATAACCAGGATGCAATACCTCTTTCTTTAGCTCTTTTCAGGAAATATACAATATTTAGCTGTAACTAAAGCATGAAGGACCAGCAGAGCCTTACGTTTAATGGTAAAAATTCACAAAACAAAGCTTTATAGCAGGATTCTAGGGAATTTAGCCAGTACAGATTTAAGGGTAAAGAGCAAGGCTGTCAGACTTTCATAGAAAAGGAAATAAACTCTGGTTAGTCTCTTGAACATGCAGTCTCCGGTATCTGCCCATTCTATAAATTACTCTTATGTTCTGGGTTTGGTTGAATACCTCAAGGTCAAAAGTCATCTATTGCCTCATTTTCTAGTCCTGGAATTTATTTTATTAAAACATGTTTTGAAGTGTTTATAAACCAACTTTCAGACACAGCAGCACAGTTTTCCAGACCGTGGCTTTCCTAATATTTACCTGCTTAAGATGTTCGCTGAGGGCAATTCTCAGGTTGCTGTTCCTTCTGTTTAACATTTCACAAGTCATTAATGTGTAAAAGACAGCAGTGCATGCTAGTGGCACACAGAAATAAAATCCAAACAGCCACCAGTCCTTGACATTTTTGTAAAACTGAAGATGAGAGAGAGGGGAAAAAAAGGAGGATGAATTTTTTTCTAATGCAGTGCAATAGACAACAGAAATATAAGTGAAAGAGTGGTGGTTGATAGCAGTTTTTCTGAGCCTATTAACTGCAGTGAACTTGATGCATTCTTGTACCTTCTAGAGTGTTTGTGATGGAGTGGAATTCTGACAGTTTGCACAAGATTCTTTCTGAGGCACCATCAAGGCATTTCCCAGGGAACAAGATAAATATATCTAAAAATTACTCCTGACTTACCAGATGTTAATTAGCTCCAAGTTTTAAAAGGTTAGAATTAGCAATAAACCTGTATTGTAATCTCTGTGTGACTGAACTCACCTGTTATGACTAAATGGAAAAGTTATAAGGTATTCTTTTACCAGGGATTGTGTATTATTCCCTTGATTACCATGCTATTTTTTTATATCTAATGTAGAGGAATCGTGGAGATGACCTTTAGAGACAAAACAGACATTTGGTTGTAGTATAAACATTCCATTTTCCCTGGGGAAAACCTGTCTATAACTTTGTTACAATCTGTCTCAAGTCAGAAATTGCTGCTTGAGTAAGTGCTTGCTGGGTATTTATAGTCATTCATGCAAATCAGCGCTCAACACTTACCACACAACTGATTTGCCGTATTGAAACAAACTGCAGGTTGACTCCTAAATCCCAATTCCACAGCCCCCAAAATGCATATTAAACCTCTAGGATAACAAGTCTTCATAAGAGCCTTTCTCAACAAAAATAATTTACCTTGTAAGGGTCCGTAAATGTTTTTTATTCCAAAATGGGTAGGTTAAAAATGTCTTGTAAGTGTAATTACCCTCAGCTATCAGTGGATAGATTACTAGTTGGTTTGCTTACGTACTGAGTAGATAGAGGCCACTTAATATGTGCTTGTCTGGAAAATGTGAAGGTTAGGACTAGCTGCTTCCAATGGCTTCAGCTTCTGGTTAGTGTTAACCCTTTACTTGGGGGTGCCTGTTATCTGACTTTCATGGTGGGAAATCAGGCTCACTAATAACCTTCTGGTATTTTCTTATTTAATTTTAAACTACTGGTAGAGATTTAGGAGCCATATTATATTTGACAGCGCATTTACAATTTTATTCCTCTGTTGGCAGCTATATTTTCAAACTGGAAGACATGCTGTATTCTATTTTCCTTTTTTAAAGAAGAGCTGTTTTAATTACCACATTGTCTATTGAAATATGCTATTTTAAAGACTTCCTGTCTATAGATTATTAGTTGGTGTGTTGGATGTGTCTCTCATACTCTTTCACCTCGCTACTTTATTCCTAATGAATCTGATCTTACTTGTAGCCTCACAGCTCCCACACCAAAATATCATGTTAATAATGGAGGATTATGTGACTCCTAACTACTGTAGAAAGAAGTCAAGAGGACTGAGATCTTATTTATGTTTGATTCTGAAGAGGAACAAAATTAAAGCTATACTGCAGATAAATTGACCTGCATTTAATGAGGCTGATTTTTCATGAACTCTACCAATAAAGCCATAGATTACATGAGAGAAGCATAAGTTATACTAAGATAAAGCTTTCACTCAGGACAGGTAGAATGAATGGAGGGACCACTGATCAGAGGCCTGACTCTGAAACCTTTATGCATATTGACTATTATACCAATATTCAGACTGAAGCCTGTGGGACTGTTAGTAAGAAGGTACTACTCAGATAAGTTTTTCAGGACTGAATCGAATAGGACCTCTCCTCTAGAATGATTTTCAGTTTTAAGTAGGGTTTTAAAGCTCAGTGCACCCAGTTTCCAATGGATTTTCCCACTAGCTGGGATATAAACATTGGTGAACTTACTCCTCCTCCTGTGGTAAAGTCCAGAGCTGAGAGGTGGTATTGTGAGGGAGGAGTAAAGGAGATAGTTGAGGAGGAAATCTCAGGGGAACAACTTTACGTTCTAGATGGGACCTCATAGGAGCACACCTAGAAAAGCTGCTCAGGACATATGATGAATCAGCACACATCCTTCATGCACTGGCCAAAGCCCCTTCCTCATCTGACTTTCTGAATTGTGTTGATTGGTTCTTTTCTCGTTGCCATCATGTGGAGGAGGGGATTGTGAGCTCTTTCCATAGCTGTATTTTCTATGGGCAGAAATTCCACCATGAGGGATGCACAGCCTGGCTTCTGGTAGCAGAAACCCAAAAGAAAGGCAAGCCTCACATTCTGAAATATTTTCGCTGCTTGGGCTGGGCAGGTGTAGATTTCCATTTGACACCATTGTTGGCAGAGAGACAAGGACTGAGGAGACAGAGGGAGAATTATTTCCCCTGCTACAGGATGTTCCTCCAGATCATTCTTGAAACATCTTGGTGTGGGAATGTAAGGAAACTTCTGTGCTATTATCCATTGTGGACTTGTTCTGTACTCAAAAGAAACACCTCACTTTCTACAGTTTCCTATCAAGGACCTCTCACAAGCACTATATGAGTGTGATAACAAAAACTTCAAATGAACAACCCCCATACAACCTGACCAACATGTAGGCTCTGTATGAAGCATTTACTTGGTGACATGTCCCAAGTAATAAAACCCACAGCAAGATGTCTGTAAATGATTAATTAAAGAATCTGAACTGCAAGAAACTTACATCAAAGTGCCAAACTGGGCTGATTTAAGAGAAATAGGCATCCTTTTGTTTGCCTTGTAACTCCACATGGAACTAGTTTTCTACAGGAAATGTGCATTTTAAACATGTTTCCTAATGCACTCAGCCTCCTGGGATTCATGTCCTAGCATGAGTCTTTCAAGTCTTTCAAAGGATAATTCTTTAAGGTCAGATTTACTTTTATTAGCTGCAGCTGAATGTGGGGATTCATGACTAAAAATTAATATATTTATGTATGATTCCCAGATTTTAGTAGATAAATACAACTTTGTTTCACTCTTCAGTTCAACATCTTGCAAGTGTCTGTATTCTAAATGGCTTATTGCAAAAGAAGGAACTTTGATTACTTTAATGTTATACACACCGTTATAAACTTGTTTGTATTGTTGAGCATGCAGGTAACAATCTGTTCATCTTTGTATTTGAAAGGTACCATGACAAAACCAATTGCTTCCGGAATAGCCAATATAAAGGAGAGAATCCAAATGGAGAAGATTTCAATAGCAGTAATCATGGGGATACCAATTCCCTGAACACGACTCCAGGAGGCAACTGCTCTGTACCTAAAATAAAGAGATAAACATGATATTTCAGCCATTGGCCTATTTTATTTTTAAAATCTATAGCTCTTGGGTTGTTTTAACATGGCAGGGATAGTTCTAGATTCTTTGAACTCCCTTGAGAGATAATCTTAGATCTATGTTACCTGTGTAATGACAGAAGATCTCACTCATCCAGGAAACCTACCCCCCATAGGCCACCAGCAACATTGCATAGCAGATCAGGAGGCTGGTGGCAAACTGATAGATGCAAATGCTTATACCTGGCATCACCATATCTGCAGGTAGTTAAATAAATGTTTTATATCCAGGGTAGGGTAGAGTTGTCCATTTTCATAGACTAAAATACTGACCAAAACAAAACCAAAAAACCTCTCAAAATCCAAGCAGGAAAATACCTGTGGTTTTGGGGTTTTTTTTACTCTGCTTAAAGTGCCATCTTTCATGTATTTTAAATGTTAAGTTACTGGGCTTTATAGAATGGGATAATTTCTATCCTGGTCTCAGAATACAAATAGCTGGGGTGAGCATTAGTGCTATTGGCAGTATGTCAATTCAGTCTCAGTACCCACATCATTTTTCCTGTGAGAAACTGAAGCAGAGGGTAACAGAGTCTGAAAATAAATCCATGCTAAAAACTACACTTTTCCCTATAACTTAATCCATTTTTAAAAAGGTTATTTTTCAGCAACAGGCCGTGGTTCTCCAGCAGCAACAATTCACATGTACTTAGCCTTTGTAACAGGTTAGCAATGTCAAAAGCTGGACTTCAGCAAACAGTATATTGTCCCCATAATAATCTGGAGTGGCCTGGTGGGTAGATTTCTTTAATCTAAACAGTTCCATTTTTGCAAACTATTTATGCTTTGTTTGTTTGTTTTTCTTCCCAAAACAGTAATAAATAAATATAAAATAATAATTCCAGGCGGGGAAGTATAGGTTTATTATATTGTCTGTTGAAGAAGCTTTTTCTGAAGTTTGGGAAACAAAATAGGCATCCTAGAAATACAGTACTGTCCTTCTCCTTATGCCATAACTTGGGGTATACACCACTGAAACAGTAAAAATTCCATGTGTGTCATTATAGGGCTTGTGGAAGTTCCATTAATGAGATGGTGGACTGATGAATTTGTCTCTTGCAGTAATAATTGGAGTTAATTGAATCGATGGATGCAGGATTGGGTCCTTACTTGCTGAGGAAAACTCTGTTCTGCTGTCTAATAGAATAATAATGGAGAATACAAAAGTGGAAGATGCAAAGTGGCCAGTAGAGTATTTAGACTAGAATCTCTCTCTCTCTCTCTGGTGTATATACAGGGTCAATGGTTGCTTTATACGTAAGCTCTTCAAGATATTAAAACACATTCTATTTACAATCAGATAATTTTTTTCTCTTTTTCTGAATTTGGTGTTCTTTCTATTCTTTGAAAAACAGCATTGCCTTTCTGTTGAATTCTTAGCTTTCTTACAGTGGCGTGGGAACATTTTTAATAGTGGGGGTAAGGGTGCTGAAATCCACACCCTTTAGCCGGGTCCACCCCCCCAGCTGAAGCTGGGAGCAAAGCCTTGGCATGTGGAGCTGGTAGCAGAGCCCCATGGGGCATAAGGACAACAGCAGAGCCTCTGACACATGGCCAACACTTGGGACCCTGGCACGTGGGGCCAGCAGCAAAGCCCCAAGTGCACAGGGTGACAGCTGAAACCTAGTTCCCATGCCTGTGCTTTCCTATTATGTTGTTTACCCACTTGCTTGGTCCTATATCACAATGTTTAACCCTTCATGTCCTTTTCCGAATCTCTCTGCTTCCTTTATTCAGTCTTATGGCTACGTCTAGACTGCAGGCTAATTTCAGAAGAAGCTTTTCCAGAAAATCTTCTTTTGAAAGAGTGTCCCCACAGCAAAAGGGCATAGAAAAAACAATCTGCTTTTTCAAGAGATAGCGTCCAATCAATGTGGACACTAGTTTGCATTTAAGCTGTGATTAGTATGGATGGAGTGGCCACTAGGGCACCTGTGCTTTTTCTTCGAAACCTCTTCTTCCAAAATAAAACCCTCTTCCCCAGCCACACATGCCTTTTTTCGAAAGAGCTTTTTCAGAAAGTCTTCTTCCTCATACAAAGAGGTTTACCACTGTCAGAAAAACCCCTGCGTTATTTCAACTTTCTGCCGAAAGAACGCAATTGCAGTGTGGACGTAAGTGTAATTTTTCGGGAAAAACTGCAGTGTAGACATACCCTAAGGGTACGTCTAGACTACATGCCTCTGGCGACAGAGGCATGTAGATTAGGCTACCGGACATAGTAAAATTAAGTGACGATTTAAATAATCACCGCTTCATTTAAATTTACATGGCTGCCGCGCTGAGCCGACAAACAGCTGATCAGCTGTTTGTCGGCTCAGCGTGATAGTCTGGACGCTCCCCTGCCGACATCAAAGGTATTGGTTGACCACCCAGGTAAACCTCATCCCAGAAGTCAGCCAAGAGCCACGGCAAGAGGCGAAGGGGGGCGGGGCGGTGACGTACGTGGCCAGGCCCCACCCCTAGCCATGTGCACTCGGCTGACTTCTGCGCTGCTCAGTTGGGCCGCCACGGGGAAGCAAGTGGCACAAGCGGCCGTTTGGGCCCCGTGCTCCACACGCAGCACAGGGGCTGGCCTCATGTCCCTGGCTGGGGCTGCAGTCCCAGGGGCTCGCCCTGTTGCCTCTGGTCCTGTTGTGCCAGCCCTGCTACCACCAGGGCTGTGCTCTCCACACCAGCCCAGCCCCAGAACCTGGCCAGTTGGGGCTCTCTGGTTGTGCAATATCCATGGTCCTGCCAGACCATGGATGTTGCTGGACCAGATAGTCCCAGATTTCAGAGGGTCAACCTGGATTCCAGTTTCGGTCTCACTAATACTAAATATAGAGGTAAAATCACCTACCTCATTACTCTACTCCTCTGTTTATATAGATGGTAATAAACATTATGTAATCATCACAAGTGTAGTTAAATCCTGTAGTTAAATACTATAAGTACTACCACCCCCATGTTACAGAAGGGGAAGCTAAGCAGAAAAGATAAGTGATTTGACCAAGGGCAAAGAAGGAGTTAGTCAGAATCAGACTTTGAATACAAATATTCCCTTGCTCTCAATCCTGTGCTTACTCCACCAGATCACACTGGTTCTCCTGCTATTGATCTCTTCTTTGTGAAAAGAGACCACCATGGCTTCTCACTAGAAGAGCCAGCTCAGCTGCAGCCAGCTGGGTGATGGTTGGAAGGATCTTTATGGCAACCATTAAGTCCTGTGGTTTATTGGCATAACCTTGCCCCTCTGCATAGAGCCTGAAAACTGGGCTACTAGATCAAAACAAGTAACCTGGAGTTAGTGTTCCACACACTACAGTATGCAGTAAAGGCTAAAAAAGTCCTTCTGCATAGAGGAAAAAATCCTTAATTTCACTCTTTATCTTCAGATCATTGTTTGGGACAAGGCAAGAGTAAAAGCACAGTGGGGACAACCGCCCTGAGTGACCTAAATTTTGGTAATATAGGTAGTACTGAAGACATAGCTTTAGTTACAGTCAGACAGACTCAAGCTGTAGTCATCACCATGAATCAGAGTTTAAAAAGGCCTGACAGGGATTTGCAAGAAATGTGTGTTCCCTTTTGAAGGACAAACATGTGGCACTGTCTGCCAGCCTCTAAAAGCCCTCTCCACATGTGAGCAGCATTGTTCCCCCTGGGCATAAACAGTTAAACTTTAGTACACCACTTATGCTGGCCCGTTTCTGTTTAGACATGGGTAATGGGTAGGTTTACATAATAGACAAAGCTAGGGAAAATTCTTGTAAACATTAAAACTTTTCAGGGTTAACATCCCTGAAGGTGATTAGAAGTGCAATAGTGACCAAAGATGTGGAACATGGGCTCTTTTCTCATTAAGTTCTGCCATTTGAAATCATGGAGGCATGTGTAATTGACACCAACTGTGGGGCTGGAGGCATAAAACAAAGCTGTTTTATAAATGGCCATGTATAACTTTTCCTGATATTTGATTACGTATTGCTCTGGAGAAGCAGTTCTAAAAGCAGCGACACTTTGTCTTTACCTCCCTTTCAGAGAGAATTTTGCTGGAGTTTGAATCAATGTTCAGGCTTCTTCTCCAGTAAGATCTCAGATTTATTTTGTATTTTAAAAAGGCTTTTAATATGACAAAGGAGGTCCAAGGGTTTTTTTTAGCTTGTTACTTTTAAAAATAAATACAGTTTTTGTTTTGGTAATTTACAGTGCTAATTGCTTATATTTTACTGGAATACATCCATTTAGCGTGCTATGTGGTTTCAACAATTCCAGAGTTCTTTCTGCTGCTAACCCTGGTTTGGAAGTTCATAACAAACAACCTCTTGATTTGTTTTTACATATACATTTATTTTGGATGACAAAAGATGTCCAATAATCTCTGATAACAATATACTAATAGCTGTCATTAATACTGTTATTATACCGCAATCCACGCTTTTGTGCTTTGCATATGATCATTAATTAATTAATTTGGCAATAATAAATGAAGCCTTTTCTTATGTAAGTCATGCTTATTTTAATTATTCCCTGCTTTATCAAGTCCTAGTTGAAAATATAGATAACTTTGATTCATAATTTGACCACATATATAAGAAATGACATTATGTTAATGTAACAATGCCAGGCGTAAAGCAGCACCTCAAAAAATAATGTTGGTTTCGTTTTGCAACATGGAAAACAAGATGCACAATAAAAAATTACATAATCCACAATTGACATAGTAGTATCTGTCTTTGAAAGGGAGCTTAACATAGTGCTTTAATTCCTATTTATTTAATTGAACACCAAAACTGGGGGAAAAAATCCTATAAAACTCCATCCAAATACTCAATCTGAGCACTGGAAAAATAATTTTATCTCCCAAATGATGTGGGAATGATACTTGCTTCAGAGTAAAACTTTTTGAAGTCGAAATGTGAGATCGTGAGAGAGTGCTCCAAGGAACAGCTCCTATATCAACACCATATGTGGAATGTATAGTCTATGGGCCAAATTCTGAGTACTGTGTTCCCATTAGGCCCTATGCTACTCTCACTAATACTGCTGTAAATTGTGAGTAACTCCACTGCAGTCAGTTATTACTGATATAATATTTTACAAACATTAACTAATTAATCACTCCAAGAACCCTATTCTTTTTCATTGAAATATAAGAATCTATCTTAGCGTGTTGTTAATTCTCAACATTAGCATTCTTCACCAGGGTATCAATATGCTCATTTTATATCCTTTGCCAAGAGCACATTATGTGGGGGGCAAACAAACATATAGGTGAGATTCAAAAGTAAAACTGGATTAACCCCAGTGATATAAGGAATTGACCCAGAAAGGCTAAGCCCAAATTTTCAAATGAGGGTGTCTAAAGTTAAGTACTTAAAAGTGACCACTAACTTCAACTTCTTTAAAAATCAGACCCCATTTACCTAAGTCAAATGGGACCTGTACTGACATCAGCAGGAGCACTGGATACTTTTTGAGTGAATCCCTAAAAATAAGGACACTTTTATTTAGGGGCCTTTATATGGATTTAGGTGCTTTAGGGACCCAGGTTTGAAAATTTGGGCAAGAGACATTTGTCCATGGCCACAAAGGAAGTGTCAGCCAGGGTTAGAATCTGGGGATTGCTTGATTCTAGTGTTGTACTTTCAGATCACTTCCCACAATAACTTTAGCAAGTTATTTGTCCTTTGAAGGGAAAAATGGGATTCTAGTTCAGGCATTTTTTTAAAACAATCCTGTAAATTGCCATACAACAAATCTTATATATTTTTGAGAGTATGTACAATAAGCAGACCAGTGGCATAGCCACACCATTCAGTGTTCTCAGTTTTAGAACAGTTACAAGTGAAAGGTCTCAGAGAACAGTGCCCAACAAAAGGATAAGAAATACTATACCTGTCCACACTAAGGGCACAGAGATTGAGGACTGTGATTCCCACTGATGCCTTCTGTATAAAGGGGAGGAATTTGCAAAGAAACAGCCCGAAATCAGAATCCCCAAAGGGCCACCGCTGAGCAAGAAGCTAAAGAAAGGACATAAGACAATCAGAAACTTTGAATTGCAATGTAGACAGCGAATACGTAACAGACGGTAGTAATGACCTGTCTTCAGACACAGCCCTAATAGCCCAACATTTTTTATGTTTAAGCATTTCTCTTGGTAATGAATGAAGCTGAGAGATAATTCAGACACTGTAGAAACATGAAGGAATTAAGGAGACAGTTTAAACATAAACATTCTGAGGATCCCTTCCTAAAATGTTTCAGTCTCTGTTACTACAAATAATCAAATTCAGCCCTGCCCAGATATAAGTGGGTGCAAAACCCCTTGTGTCTGATTTCACCGGGGCTGAATTTGGCCTAGAGTCTAGTATTCAAGGCATGATGCACTTGAGAGACTAACAAATATATAGGATCATGAGCTGAAGTTGTGGTGGGTGACAATAGAAAGGCTTGTGAGTGTATGCATGACTGACATCAGTATGGAATAACATTTCTTTCCTGTAGGATGTATTAACATAATACGTGAATAAATTGATTCATGTGCATGATTAGGGAGCCAACAGTAATCTCTATCCCAGCTGTCATTTATTCTTTGAACAAATAAAGATGCGTACACAGCTTTGAACCTTGTATTAATCACACTTAGTTCGCTTCTTTGAAGTAGGTTGTATTATAAAGAATCTTATATATACAATAGAAATATAATGCATATGAACAGGTTAGGCACAATCTGACTGAAAATCTTAAATGACACCAGCCTTGTTCTAAACATTGGCCAGTCACAGCGTGAACTGGGGCAGACTTTAGGAGAATTGATAATGAAATCCCAAGTTTCATGACATTTCCTGTGGATCTGCTAAGCACACAAAATACACAATTGTGGCTCTTCCAATCAAAAAAATTCTGGTATGTCAGAGTGGAGCTACCTCTGAGCAAGGCACAATGGTGAAAGATGGGACCAAGGAATCACTTTCTTCTGTTATACAGCTACACACAAATTAGCCAGAATATTGGTGCTTTTGCCTTTTAAATACAAAAGGAAAGTGTGTTAGAACTACAAGAGGGTCTAGACTCCATTATTGGTGCAGTTGTCTTTAAAACCAGGGAATAACCTTGTATATTAACTCTGCTACACTGTATTAAGAATGTTGGGCACAACATTTTTTTTTCCAAATGTTTGAAGTGACACTTTTCAAAAAAACTGTGGGGGTCTCTGATTACTCAGATTTGGAGGGATATTTTATCTGTTCAGACCTTTCATTCCATTTGAACATTTACATTTTCTATGGCCAAAGACATGTTTCTCTAGAAATCCAAACCCTTCCCCTCCTAAAGCAGACTGATCATGGGACTGCAAGTTCCATGGTAAACAACACTATCCTATTTGTACATTTTTAACAGGAATCTTTTCTCCTTTAACTGTATATAAACTATGTAAATACTGCAGAGAGGGACCCAGACCAAAAATCCCAGGTCTCAATACTCTCTGCTGCTGGAAAGGTTTAGAATATAAGCTTGGTTCTGCTTGTTGTTGTATTCTACAAGGTTCTGAGCATCTCACTTCCTCAAGAAATGCTCAACACTTCCAGATGTGATCAGTAGAGCAGCATACTTGTGTTTAACCAAACCTCAGCAGACAGAATGCTGTCATCTTTTCAGTTATTTCTCACTTCCATGAAAATGTACACCCCACTGATATCCTAATAGGACTTGAGTTTGAGCCATTGTAAATAATAATAAATGAAACGATTAAGTTTCACTAGCAATGTACTGACCTCTGATCCTAGCTGAACTTACAGAACGTATTTAACAAACTACAAGCTTCAATTTTGTAAAGGAATCATTACGTGCACAGGAAACATATTCTACCTATAGTAGGGTATGTTCTTGTAGGGGGAAATCTCCTGGAGTCTAGCTCCCACCCATAATACTCTGGATAACCCAGTTAACCCCTAGAAGACCATTTTACTGCAGCCAGCAAGAATCTATTCTATATGGAATGGCACTCTCTAACAAATATTTGCCAGGTATATATTTGCTTTTTCTTAATAATTCTTCTCTTGGATGAGGCCTTCAGTCCATTTCAGAGGCCAAAGAACAGCCGTTGAAGATGGAAGGCCTTAATCTGTAAGATTTTTCACTTCCAATGCTCCACAACATAATTGTCCAGCCAGTTATGGAGACATGGCTCCAACTGCGAAATTCAGGTCAAGGTTTGTCTAGTGTTTGAATTAGTGGGTCTAATGAAGACCCGCTAATTTGAACTGAGAGGGCGTCCCTGTCAGTGCCAGTACTCCTGCTTGTCATGAGGAGTAAGGGAAGTTGACAGGAGTGTTTGCTCCCATCGATCTCCTGCTGAGTGGACAGCCCAAAAACACTATTTAAGATATGTCAACTGCAGCTATGTAATTATCGTAGCTGGAGTTGCGTATCATAAGTCAACTTCCCCATTAGTGTAGACCAAGCCTCAGTGTTTAGATCTGGACCAAATAACAATAGCTTTTACTTCCTACTGCTGGAGGTAGGATTTGAAGTGGCACTGTCATGTGGGAAGGTTTGTATTGCTGTTATTAATCCTTTTAGCCATCAAGTCATCCAAACATTTATTTACCAGTAGAGTTAACACTTAAGAGTTAGTGGAAACGAATTTGTATTTTGTAGTGACTATCTGAAACTCTGCTACTACAAAGCAAACATTGGCTTCAAAAAGAAAAGTCTTGTACTTGAAAAAGGTTCATTTAGTCACTGGTTTTCACAATGAGACCCTGTCCTGGTTGCAGCATGTACATTTCCTCTCAACTCCCTAGGAATCTCTCCTTTTGCAAGATGAAAAGTATTTTATTTCTTTTGTTTCTTCCTTTCTATTTTTCCTTAGCTGAAGTAACACTACTATGGAATCATTTCACATCCCTTTTTAAGTTGATTTTAATAAAGATCACTGGGATCATAATTAATTTATTTCATTTACAGACTAATTTTGCAGTTATTTTGGTGGGTAGTTTCCATTATTATTCAATCCTGGCTATGAATTTCTTACTTTCCTTTTAGAGTAGGTGTCAGGTTTTTCCTATTCAAATATCCTTAGAATCAGTAGATCTACTTGCACTTGCATTATTGTTATATCAGCGCAATCCAATGGCCTCTATTCTTCCAGTTTCCCAACAGGATACAAATAACTCCTAAGAACTTCAGCAGGAGTTATATCCTTTGCATGATCCTTTGGATCAATTGATTTTAATGGAATTACTTCTGATTTACATCAGCATGAGATGAAATTAGCCCCATTGGGCCTGATATCTCATTGCCTTGCATATGTATAGTCTGTGCACAGTGTATGTATAATGGCACTCAAGGAACAAGCGGAGAATCAGGCTCACTATCCCTCCTGGCATTCTGATTCTCCATAACGCAAGCTGGCTGTGTCTACACTGGCAAGTTATTCCGGAAAATCAGCCGCTTTTCCGGAAAAACTTGCCAGCTGTCTACACTGGCCACTTGAATTTCTGGAAAAGCACGGATGATCTAATGTAAAATCATCACTGCTTTTCCGGAAAAACTATGCTACTCCCGTTCGGGCAAAAGTCTTTTTCCAGAAAACTGTTCCGGAAAAGGGCCAGTGTAGATCGAGGTTTTTTTGCGGAAAAGCGCGTCTAGATTGGCCACGGACGCTTTTCTGGAAAAAGTGCTTTTCTGGAAAAGCGTCCTGCCAATCTAGACACGCTTTTCCGAAAATGCTTTTAACGGAAAACTTTTCCGTTAAAAGCATTTCCGGAAAATCATGCCAGTGTCCGCAGCCGCTGTGTCCACGTAGTCCCCGTAGTGATCGCTGTACTTATGTTGACCTATGTTTTAAGCCTCACTGTCAAATGGATTCTATTTCTTGTAATCTCATCAATAGTCTCGAAGGTTACAGGACATGTCCCAAAAGAAACATGTTTTCCCCTTGTGTATTTCACAGTCACAGGGTAGTCTGTAAAATCAAGCTATGGTGCAATTCCTAAGACAGAACCAAGTGCCGTCAACAACATATTTTTACAGTGAAATCAGAAACTGTGATTTCAAGGTTCTACTCTTTATATTCAGAAAAATTGAACAGCCAGCCACAGATTCCAGAGTATCCCCCTCCCTTCTTACTATTCTGGAGTATTGAAGCAAACAAGGCAGAAGTGTTGAAAACATTCCAATGGAATAATGTTTAAATGTCACTCAGCTGGTTTTACTTTGCTGGTCTTGCTATTTAAGTGCCATTAGTGTGCTAACTGCTGTATGAAATTCAGATAAAAACCAGACGCATAGTCCAGGTCCCAAGCAATTTACAATCTAACAGACATGAATGTTATAGTCCTATTATATATGTATATACTAAGTACATGTGCACATAGGTAAATCTTGAACCTAGGACCAAGTACATATCCTGCATTTTGTTCTGGATATGAAATGGCTCTGTTCTGCGCTGTAGGTGTAGGTGGCTGGAATACCAGACATTGTGGTATTTCTAGGCATGGTTTGAGCCCTTCCCCATCTCCTGTGACTTCACATGGTACCTGTCAGGTTAGCCACACGGAGGATGCCATTTTTCAGAGTATGCCAACCTGGCCCTGCCAGCATGACCTCATGCTCTCCCCCCGCACCCCGAAGCTGAGCTCTGTTTCACAGAGGGTCTGTGCTTTTGACATAGGGACCTTTCCCCTTATGCAGTGGAATAGTGTAGGTTTCATGGCCAAAGGATCTTGTTGCTGTGGAGGTGGGGCTGGATTTGCCCCTTTGTGAAAAGAGAGCTAAGCGGCTTTGTTAAGCATCGAAGACTCCCACAGCTGTACCTCTGGAAGTGCAAGCTGCTTGTCACAAGTTGCTATTATGACCCTTATTTTGAAAAAGCCACAAAACCCTTGAGATGATCCATGCAGCTAGAAGCAGAGTAATGTGATGTTTTTGCTTACAGCTCTGCTGTTTGTAGAATAAAAAAGATGATTTTGGTCCATATTTCCCTCCTGCCCAAAACTGGATGGAAGAAAACAAACTAATAGAAAATATCTTTAGCTCTTCAACAGCCATATTGCTTTTTTCTCTCTCCCTGCTCTGTGAGATTAGTGGAGGGAGCATGAACGGGAAGCAGGGAGTTAATCTAATATGGGACCCACATTATCCCAGTGTTAATTTGTAGATTTCCATACAGCAGGACACCAGCCATCTTTTCTCTGGCCGTCCACTAGTCACTTCTGGGTGAGTATACTATCACGGGTGGTCACCCCTCATGTTTTATAGGGGATCAGAAATCCTGGAGCTTCAAACAACACTAACTTTAAACAATGCATACTTCAGTTCTTTGCAGGGAACATATTGCTAGTTTTGCTCCTCCTATTCCATTTTCTGTGAGGACAATGAGCTGTCTCTAGGTTTTGTGAGGGGTGAAAGGCCATGTGGAGAAGTAGGGAGTATTAGTAAAGCCATTACGTTTCCTCCCCTCTGCACTATCCCACCAAATTTTTTCAGATATTTTAATCCCCTTTGTCCCGCTAAGCAGAGATGGCAGTGAGCGACATGGACTCTGGCAATGATATAGTTGGATTCCTACTGTTTTTTTCTTCCCTTTTAGGCAGTGAGATGTAACTATGGATGCGGATGTACAGGCCTCACGCTGAAGCAGAAAGGTTACATTTCACAGAGATGCTGAAAGCGCAGATAACGAATGCCTGGTTCTGAAGCAAACAGCAGTTAAAGTTTTTGAGTTTGTTTCTCTCTAAAATTCTTGTACTATTATTTTACAAAGTCTGCCTAGTGGTAAAGCATTCTTTACAATTCTAGATATCTCCCTGGTGATATTTTCATTGTTTACACAGTATGATTAGTTGCTCTTTTTATATGGTCTATGGTGTTGGCAAACGTCCCCTTCTTTTGAGGTGTACTGTACTTCAAGCTGTGCTGCTCTTCTTCAGAGAAATTATCTGTTAGGTATGCTTGTGTGAATGGTAGTTTGTTGAAAAGATTTTTTTTCAGTCCCTAGGCAAAGTGCTGCTTTTATTTTTCTTCCAACTGTGTTGCCTTTTGTATGTTGCTAAAAGAGAGCGACAGTATTGCTAACGAACTGCTACAGAACCAGTGAACCCTGGATATGCACAGTCGGAACATTCCCTTGTTATCTGACTATTTCAACTGATTGAAGAAGGAACAGAGAACATTCTAAAACACATTCTTGTTATACCTAGGGCACCTAGCTTCTACACGTGATCAATGCACTTAGAAATCCACAGACACCATATTTTAGAAGGAAGAAAAAGGAGGAATTGGTGATGTGCTGGGTGAGGAGAACTTACTGCTTAAGGGGTCTCTGTATGGCTTATGATATACAGCTGTGAGTAAGAGATGATGAAACTCTGTACCCCCACATAGGGACCTTTGGTAGGGATTGTACCACAACTCTTTGGAGTGCAGTGGGAGCATATGGGTTGTACCCTTTCTTTAGGTTGCTGTAGTCTGCTCCCACAGAGCACGTGGGAAAGACAGATCCTTGATCCTGACTCGTACTGGCCCCTGTTGATCTTTCTGGGGTGATTTGTGCCACTAGGCTCATTAGGATGGAGCAAATCCTGTGTCCTCCGAGGCCATTGTATGCAGGCATCAGGAAGGGAAGACTCATGTTTCCCCTGCTCTCCCAGTCATCCATAGAGTTACGCACATTCTGACCATTAATATACTGAGTTCTGCAGAATTTGTGGGTATTAAGCCACTACTTCTTAGAAGCATTGAGTGGAAGCTGGGATGTAATCTGTATGCACTCTACTCCTAAAGGGGCTAATACTTAATGGGAAAAATGTATTGCCAAATCCTGCTTTAAATGGGAGTTTCTCACCCAAGTAAGAATTGTAGGGTTTAGATTTGTGTTTTTAGTGGGCTTTGTCCTGAACCCCTTTTGCATAGGATCCCCTTTTGTGATGCTACTTGCTTAAGACTCATTTTGTTTCATTGTCATCTGCATGGTGGAGTGTATGAATTGTGATGGGGGAAAAAAGAAACCCAGCTAAGTGTACCAATACTAAACATTGTGGCTACGTCTAGACTGGCATGATTTTCTGGAAATGCTTTTAACAGAAAAGTTTTCCGTTAAAAGCATTTTCGGAAAAGAGCGTCTAGATTGGCATGGACGCTTTTCCGCAAAAGCACTTTTTGCGGAAAAGCGTCCGTGCCAATCTAGACCCGCTTTTGCGCAAAAAAGCCCCAATCGCCATTTTAGCCATTGGGGCTCTTTTGCGCAAAACAGTACTGTGCTGTCTACACTGGCCCTCTTGCGCAAATGATTTGCACAAGAGGGCTTTTGCTCGAACGGGAGCAGCATAGTATTTCCGCAAGAACACTGACAATCTTACATGAGATTGTCAGTGTTCTTGCGGAAATACAAGCGGCCAGTGTAGCAGCTGGCAAGTTTTTCCACAAAAGCAGCTGATTTTGCGGAAAAACTGGTCAGTCTAGACACAGCCTGTGACTTTGAGTTAAATCCTTGAGCATTAGCTAGGGATAGGTTGGTTTAGCTCCTCACCTGACATTCAGAATTTCTGTTGCTCAGAAATGCTAATTGTCAACTAGGAATACCACAACATGACTTCCTTCAGTAGAAAGAAAAAGTCTGAGAATTCATGCTATTTACCACAGGTTGGTCACATGCTATTTACCAGAGGCATGCCTTTCACACTACTCAGCCTAATGCTGCTATACACAAACTGCTGAGGTTTGGATGCTGGCGTGACTAGAACATAAGAACAGCCATACTGGGTCAGACCAAAGGTCCATCTAGCCCAGTATCCTGTCTGCCGAGAGTGGCCAGCACCAGGTGCCCTAGAGAGGGTGGACTGAAGACAATGATCAAATGATTTGTCTCCTGCCATCCCTCTCCAGCCTCTGACAAACAGAGGCCAAGGACACCATTTTATCCCCTGGATAATAGCCTTTTATGGACCTAACCTCCATGAAATTATCTAGCTTCTCTTTAAACTCTATTATAGTCCTAGCCTTCACAGCCTCCTCTGGCAAGGAGTTCCACAGGTTGACTACACGCTGTGTGAAGAAGAACTTTCTTTTATTAGTTTTAAACCTGCTCCCCATTAATTTCATTTGGTGTCCTCTAGTTCTTCTGTTTAGGGAACTAATAAATAACTTTTCTTTATCGGCCGTCTCCACACCACTCATGATTTTATATACCTCTATCATATCCCCCCTCAGTCTCCTCTTTTCTAAACTGAAAAGTCCCAGTCACTTTAACCTCTCCTCATATGGGACCCGTTCCAAACCCCTAATCATTTTAGTTGTCCTTTTCTGAACCCTTTCCAAGGCCAAAATATCTTTTTTGAGGTGAGGTGACCACATCTGTACACAGTATTCAAGATGTGGGCGTACCATAGTTTTATACAGGAGCAATAAGATATTCTGGGTCTTATTTTCTATCCCTTTCTTAATAATTCCTAGCATCCTATTTGCCTTTTTGACCGCTGCTGCACACTGCGTGGAAGTTTTCAGAGAACTGTCCACGATAACTCCAAGATCTCTTTCCTGATTTGTCGTAGCCACATTAGCCCCCATCATACAGTACATATAGTTGAGGTTATTTTTCCCAATGTGCATTACTTTACACTTATCCACATTAAATTTCATTTGCCATTAGGGATGTAAAAGAATAGTCAATTAGTTGACTCCCCAGTAAGTCCCCGGGGAGTCAAGTCAACTACTTGCATTCTCCCCCTAGCACCGCATTTCCCCCTTCCCTGCTTAAAAGCCTGCCTCTCCCAGCACCATCTCCGTGATGTCACCTGCCTCTCTCCATGCTGCTGCCTCTAAGGGGGGGCAGGGGAAGCTCTTCTGGCAGCAGCTCCTGTCTGTGGGAGGTCCCAGCAGGGAGTGGACAGGGGCTGTTTGACCTGGTGTGAGTCAGGACTGAGCAAACCCAGCTGAGTCCCGGCTTGTGGCAGGTTCAGGAGCTTCCCCGCTGTGGCTCTGCGGTTTAAATGTAGTAGGATCCAGACTGCCTGGGCACCCAGCTCTTACTATATTTAAACTGCAGAGCTGCAGCGGTGGTAGCTCCTTCTGAGCGTCTTCCCTTATCATGTAATCATTTGTATGTAACCTAATGGTCCAGAGAGTTTAAAACTATTAAATGAAAGGCAATGAGTCATACATCAACCTTATTTCCTAGGTTACTTTTGAATGATTAGCTCTTTGCTTTAAATATACATTAAAAGACACATAGGCTGGATGGTCAGCCCATGTTAAAATTGTAACAGAATGTGTTCCATGGAAGCTCAGTTGTTTTAGACTATTTTATTTACGTTTTAATAATAAATATTTGTGAAGTCTTTTTTTAACCCCCATCACATACGACTAAATCCTTAACACTTTGCCATATTTTACATCATGGCTGCGCCTAGATTGGCATGATTTTCCGGAAATGCTTTTAACAGAAAAGTTTTCCGTTAAAAGCATTTTCGGAACAGAGCATCTAGATTGGCACAGACGCTTTTTCGCAAAAGCACTTTTTGCAGAAAAGCATCTGTGCCAATCTAGTCGTGCTTTTCTGCAAAAAAGCCCCGATTGCCATTTTTGCGATCGGGGCTTTTTTGCAGAAAACAAATCTGAGCTGTCTACACTGGCCCTTTTGTGCAAAAGCTTTGTGCAAAAGGGACTTTTGCCTGAACGGGAGCAGAATAGTATTTCCGCAAGAAGCACTGATTTCTTACAGTAGAAAGCCAGTGCTTTTGCGGAAATTCAAGCGGCCAGTGTAGACAGCTGGCAAGTTTTTCTGGAAAAGCGACTGATTTTCCGGAAAAACTGGCCAGTCTAGACACAGCCCTTATGTTCACTGCTCCAGCAATTTTTACAAAAAATAATGATCCAGTTTTTTATTCCCTTGCTACATACAAGTAACTCCCATGGACTTATAAGCATCAGAAGATCCCTGGGGCGGGGGGGGGGGGGGGGGGGAGGGGGGGAGAGATTTGGGTACAAGTAGTGTAAAGACAATATAAACTTGATTAAAACTGAAAGTTGTCATAAGACCAATGTTTCAGTCAGTAAGGGTTTAGGCCATTCAGAAATCATTACTGAATATTGCTAGAACGTTTTGGGGGAAGTCAGTCATGAGGAAAAGACTGCAGAGGGTTTTACCTACGAAAGCTCATGATATAATATGTTTGTTAGTCTCTAAGGTGCCACAGGACTTCTTGTTTTTATGAGGAAAAGAGGTTACAGGATAATAGCAGTGAGAGAGAAAAAAGTTCTAGAAGATCTTTGAGTCCAACTTACTATCAGGGCATGATCAGAAAAAACCTAAACATGAAGGGCCAGATCCTCAGATGATATATATAAATCTCCCCTATGTTTGCAGTATTACTTCATGTTTAATTAGTTCAAACTACATGTTACAGGAAGGGTCTCAGTTGGAATTATAGTGGTGGACTATTCAAGAAGAGATAAAACTTCAGATTGTGAGAGCATCCAGAAACTTATCTCCTGCAAACCACACTCCAACATTTTGATCAGATTTATAGAAAAATATACCCAGTTCTTCACTTTTTATAATAGCATATGACTGACAATTAGTAGATTTGCTGCATTTGAAATTTACATTTTATGAATGTAATACATTTAGATTAATTAATTGTTCATGATTGCATATGCATTATAAATACAAAGAAACTCAAAAGAAACAGATTTTTGATAGAGTGAATAATAATGGAATAACTTTCCTATAGAGGAAACTTATTCTTAGGATCAGTGATTTACTGTATGGTTAATGTCCTAAATTATGAAGGTTTCAATCTCTTACACATTTTTATCCTGTGTTACCTAATTGTGGAAGTCTTATTATCAAGATAAATATTTGCACTCTGATGTTTTGGGCAATTTGCCTAACTAAACAGTGAAAGATCAGATCTATAACTTATAAAACATTTGAAATCATTTATACATAAAAGATTGTGTTGTCTTAATTTGTCATGGAAGCAATTTAATACTATCTACAGCAGAAAACTGTTCTGGCCCCTCCAACTCCAACTGGTCTGGCTTTGCCTGAGTTTATATGGCTCATCATGAAGATGACTTCTGAAATATAGACTCTTAAAATTTACTTCAAAACAGAGAGTGTAGAAAATCTTGTAGCTATCAGAATGCACTTAGATGCTGCTGTGGATTTTAGGATTCCTATATGTAAGGGGTCTCAGACTCCTGGCTTGAGGGCCACCCCCAGCTGGAGTGATTGTGCAATCCAGTCTGGGACTCTCGGCAGGCTGGTGGAGGTGGGGTGTTGTCTGATACTGACCCCCAAACCTTACCTCTTCCCGACATCATCCTGCCTTCTCCCCCGATGGCATCCCATCCCTCGAGGAGGCAGCTTTGGGGATCACTGATGCCAAATGGCAGCCTGGTACCATACGGCGGCAGCAGTTATGCCCCCTCACTCCTTGTGGTGGCAGGAGCCACAGGGAAGTGAAGCACAGTACAGCAAGTGCATTTGCCCAGCCAACTAACAATATGCTTCGGGCTTCTAAGTACAGGCAGTCCCCGGGTTACGTACAAGATAGGGACAGTATGTTTGTTCTTAAGTTGAATTTGTATGTAAATCGGAACTGGTACATATTGTAGGGGAAACTCTAGCCAAACATTTCTCCAGAGCTCAGTTTTATTCTCCCACACCTCACTTCCCTCAGTCCTTTATTCTCAAGCTGAGGTGTCTGCTGAGAAAAGCCGCTCCGCGTCTCCCTGGTCTGCTGTTGGGGGAGGGGTGCTAGCTTCGCGTCTCCCTGGTCTGCTGGGGGGAAGCAGCTAGTGCGGGGTTGCCTCACCCCGTTTGTAAGTAGGGATCCAATGTAAGTCGGATCCATGTAACCCGGGGAGTGCCTGTATATAATATGTTGTATTTCAACCACTAATTCATGTTGCAAAGTTAAACACTCAAAAATTAAAACATGGCAGAATTAACCATAATGCAACTTTAATTCTGCTCCTTGTGTGCATGAAATTCTTAACACCAGAAAAGTAAATGGCAAAACTCCCACTGACTTCAATGAGACAAAGATTTCAAATACAGTCTCTAATTACATAGAATGCTAGAAGGGACCTTGAGAAGTCCAGTCCCTTGCCCTCATAGCAGGACCAAGCACCATCTAGACCATCCTTGACAGATGTCTGTCTAACCTGCTCTTAAATTGTCTAGGAAGGCTATAGAATCTCCCATCACTGAAGATATTTATTCCAGTGCTTAACCACCCTGACAGGAGGTTTTTCCTAATGTCCAGTCTAAACCTCACCTGTTGCAATTTAAGCCCATTGCTTCTTGTCTATCATCAGAGGTTAAGGAGAATAATTTTTCTCGCTCCTTTTTGTAACACCCTTTTAGTTACCTGAAAACTGTTGTTATGCCCCCTTTAAGTCTTCTTTTTTTCCAAACTAAAGAAACCCAATTCTTTAAGTTTTCCCTCATAGGTCATGTTTTCTAGACCCCTAATCATTCTTGTTGCTCTTCTCTAGACCTTCTCCAATTTCTCCACATCTTTTTTGAAACGTGGTGCCCAGGACTGGACGCACAGTACTCCAATTTTGGTCTAATCAGTGCAGCACAGAGGGGAAGAATTATTTCTCATATCTTGCTTACAACACTCCTCTTAATGCATCCCAGAATTATGTTTGATTTTTTTTTGCAACTGTGTCACACTGTTGACTCATATTTCGCTTGTGGTCCATTATGACCCCTAGATCCCCTTCTGAAGTACCCCTTCCTAGACTGTCACTTTCCTTTGTGTATGTGTGAAACTGATTGTTCCTCCCTACATGGATTATTTTGCATTTATTCTTATTGTACTTCATCCTGTTTACCTCAGACCATTTCTCTAGTTTGTCCAGATCATTTTGAATTATCCTTATCTTCCAAAGCATTTGTAATCCCTCTCAGCTTGGTATCATCCACAAACTTTATAAACATTATAATGCGTTTTCCAAAAGAGCCAGAAGAGTATTTTGATAGTGTGAGTTAGGGGCCTTTTGTTTGTATTTTGTGTGGTGGTTCTAGTCTGTGAAGCTGCTTCATAATGATGCATGGCATACAGCAGGACCAAGGTTTCGAGATACGGATGGCTGGGTGAGGTAATTTTTTTTTAATTGTACCAACTTCTGTTGGTGAAAGACACAAGCTTTTGAGCTACAGAGAGCTCGTCAGCTCAACCTGAAACAAAATATTTCATTTTGATTTTCCTGATGTAAAATTGTGCATTTTTTGGGAAAGTTAAACTATTGCCATAGAAGATTTCAATTTTGCAAAATTTGTATCTCTCTGTTGAAAAACAAATTAAATTGAAAATTTTCATCTACCTGTATTTGCTACCAACTTCTACTATAACACATGCATTTTTATGACCACCCCTTTGGCTTAATTCTGGTCACACTCATTTAAAACCAACGTAACTTAAATGGAATAACCTCTAATTATGACCAGTGTAAATGAGATAAGAAACAGACCCTGTATCTTATTTCATACATATATATTATATTTGAGTAACCTTGTTGTGGGTACACCTGTATTATAGTTACGCCTCGAATTATAAATCACAGTATACATTTTTAAAGAGTGTTATTTTCAAAATCTGAGCTATTTGCTTTTTTATTTTAAAACCCATTTTAGGCCCCTTTAGGCATGTACTGTATATTTTAATTCATGAAAAAAGATCTATAAGTGAGATGAACAAAATCCAAAATTTGCCAAAATGTTTGGGGGTTAAATTGTTTATGTTATAGCTGGTTTTCATCTGGTAGTCTATGGACCCTCAAGGGTTTGCAGAATATATATAAGGGCTCCACGAAAGGTGGCTGTTCCTATTGAACAGTGGTTTTCAACCCGTGCTTGGCAGAGCCCTGGGGGTCTGTATGTCATGTCTAAAATTTCCAAAGGGGACTCTATTTACTTTCAAAAGTTTTTAGGGATCCATAAGTAGGGAAAAAAATGTTGAAAGGTGCTATTGTATGTTGTTATGCCTTCTTTGAGGTCCTAAGGAAAGAATAGTCATAATAACCTTAGTAACGTGTTTGCTTTGGCTAAAGTGAGAAAAAATTTACAAACATATTTCAAGGGTTTCTAAAACACATTTAGGCAAGTATCAATAACAGCCAAATGTTTTGATACTCATGAGAAATAACTAGGTTCCAGTCCTATTCTTATTTACTTCAACAGCAACTGGATTAGGGCCCATGAGAGTTTTTTGCTTATTTAAAACATGTTTTTTTAAAATCTATTTCTAATTGTAGTTCTGTCTTTCCAGCCCACAACATATTTCAAGTGATATAATCATTCAAGTTTATGGTCAAATTTGGGTCAGTAAATGTACAACACAATATAAAAGGCAGACTTTTGTGCTTTTGCTTACTTCCATTTAAATCTATGCTGGACGACATAATGTAGTTATATTTAAAAGAGTTGTTTATAATCCTTCATGTATTTTGATAAATCTAGTTGTTAAGAAACAATTTTTAGATATAAATATACGTGACCTTAACAATCATGTCTACACTGCAATGCTATTTCGGGATACCAGAGTATCCAGAAATAGCTATTCCACCTCTTCACAACAAGTCTGTTATTTCGAGCTCACTATTCTGACGTTCCTGTAATGATGACTCCTTATTCTACAAGGAGTAAGGGATGTTTCAGAATAGTGCATTGTTTCAAAATTTTGCACTTTGTAGACAGTGCCGAACGACGAAATAAGCTATTGTGAAATAGCTCAAATTGCATATCTTATTTCAAGTTACAGTGCAGTGTAGATGCACCCAAACTGATTTGACTCTCTGCCATGAATGATAAATTCAAGCCTTAACACTCAACTCTATTGACATTCTAGAAGGGCTATTAAGTCATCCCAGAAAGATTGTAAATCATAGGGAATATTTTCGATATAAACAAAGGAAAAATAGGATGTGTTTCCAAAATAGTTGCTATCAATTTGATTCATAAAGAGAATGGCAGTCTTTTCAAACGCTGCTCTCTTTGTTGAAGTATGCCCTTTGCTAGGTTGCTGAAGGACACCATTCAAAATCAAATTTGAATAGATTTCATTTGTAACTAGTTGCTATTAAATACACAAAGACACACCTTGCTATGGCAGGTCAGAATAACTTGCAAAAAAAAGATGTACTGTTATCTTCATAAGGAGAAACCTAAAAATGGTGTCTTGACGTTTGCTTTTAAACATAGACTGTTTACCTTTCTTTATACTTTGCTTATGAATAAGTAGAAAAGCAGCGACAGAAGCAAACACGCTGTGAACTTGTTAAAGAATAGCAGTTAAAGTGTAGCCGTTGTTTCTTCCTACCTTATATACATTGATAGGAATATCAATGACAATATAGAGAAGGTCTCCTAGCGCCAGGCTAGCTATCAGCGCATTGGGGCCATTCCTCATACACTTGTTCTGGTAAATGATCCTCAGCAAAGTTGCATTCCCAACCAATCCAATGATGAAAATAATACAAGAAATCACTGTGTTAATGTATTTGAAAGTGGCCGCAATTTTAGTCCTTTGGGCGCAATACAGTGTTTTGTTGGGCACCACAGGTCGGATAGTAGTAAGGAGTAAGCTGGGCTCTATTCCAGAGTAAGTGGTCAAGTAGTTTCCAGAATCACTCAGATTGGCGTAATATCCATCAGAACTGTCGCTGAGGACACATCCAGCCACAAGAAATAGCAAGGCGACCTTTAAACAAAAGCTTTCCATCCTGAAGTCTTGAATGGCAGCCACATTCAATGAAATAGTTTTCAATATTTCACTGTGATCCTTCTCACTTCTTCACCTACATGGAGAAACAAACATAAACAAAGCACAGATTAACAATAATTTTATTTCTCATTTCAAAAGAAGTGCCTCTGCAGCTATCTTGAATAATAGATTACAAAATGAGACAGAAAATCCCCATGGCATTTGAAGGCTAGTGCTAAAGAAATGCTGCCATATCACAAAAGTGTGTAGGAGTATTTGTCTACATAAGGGATAAAGCATTCCAGACAGCAAGTGGTGGATAAGAGTTTTGTCACAAGACTTAGGCTTCCAAGTGAAGTAAATCAGAATGTGGTGTCTTGGCAGCATTACAGATACTTTATGGATACTAGCATTTACATTTTTCCGTAGCTAAATTCTACTAAATAAGAAAGCCACAACTCTAAATTCATAATTAATTGTTTAAGGCCAGAATGTATTTATTATTATTATTAGTTTTAATATTTGGTGAACTGCAACAATGATGGTAGAGACCTATTTTTCTTTACCTTAATAATTAGCTGGCTTCTTACATTTATATATAATTTTCAAATCCAGTTAATGAATTAGGTAGTTCATTTTAATGCCAGATCCAAAGCCTTCAGCAGTAAGTGGAGAGACTCATAAGGACTTCAGTAGGTTTTGAATCAAGCCCTTAATGCTTTTAAATCTGTTACATATGTATCTAGTAGAAATGTATCCTGGACATTTCAGAATTCCAGTACAGCCCAAGTTCAGATGTTTAGTCATAGATAAGCCCATTATAAATGCGTAAAAAAGCAAACATGATAGATACTTCATACATAATACTTGGCATGGAATCCCAAGGAAAACCCCATGAAATCTGCTGCTTCTAAAGGATACATTGGTAGCGGGATGTTCTTCCCTCACAAGCGTGACCCGAGTTAATAGAAAAGTCTGTAGCCTACCTACTGCAGAAGAGGATGGTTATCATCGCTATTAGGAATGCTGCATCATGTAACAGGTTACAGAAAAACCTCTCTAGGGTTCTCTTGTGAAGTGTAGTGCGCACTTTCAAGCACCAAAAATTTCTCCCCCTTCCCTTCATCTCAGTGACAAACTCTCACAAGACATCCCTGTATTTACTAGGATAAAGTCAAGAGCAGCATTGAGCCAAACAGGAGATTAGAAAGTTGCATACTATTAGTAGGAGAACCTGAATAAAGGAGTTGCAGAGGTAATGAATTAGTTAATGAAGTAATTAGAGAGTTAATTAATTCAAGTATATGGGGAGCTTCCCCTCCTATTTTTCCCTAAAGGATTATTAAACAAAGAATAACAGTGAAGAATTTACAGTAGGAAGCAATGAGAGAGGTTTCATTGACACTGGGCCTTTGTTACCAATATTTTAGTACTATTACCTACTATGTTCTTCCATTCCAGTAGGTGGTATGTAAAAAGTCATGAGTGCGTAATAGGAGCACATGTGTGTGTATGTGTATTTTGCATAGGGTATATGAATGCCTGTGTTTGTTCTCAGTGATACAAATTCAAACCTGCTACACTGGCGTAGCTAAAATCATAATCTAGTCTGTTATTTGATCTTAAAGACTAATGAACTGGATTTCTGTCTAAGTTTATTTTAAAAATGCTTGTTCTATTGGCACCTCAGAGCCACTAGCAATTTTTTTGCAATGCTTTCAATTTAGGATTATAAAGCACTTTTGTAAAACTCAATCATGCTTAACAATATTTTTTGTCAGTCTGATATTATTATTAATACATTATTATTATTACAACCATTTTACAAATGGGGAATACTAAATCACTGACAGTTGTGGTGACTTGATCTGTTCATACAGCAAATCTGATGCAGCCAAGTATAGAATCCAGATTTTCTTACAGCTAGTTCTATGCTTTGAACCATGTCACTAAACTTCTCTTTCTTGGTTTATGAACTTTTTAGGTGCAAATGTGATATATTACTTGTATCCCACTTAAATGTGATATCAACATGGCAGTTGTACAAACCACCTGAGGAACTAAGAACAAAATACCTAAGACCCCAAAAAGAAACTTTTCTTGAAGGGGTACCAAAACCAAAACCAAAAAAATTCCCAAGAACATGGATTCATGATATACATATTCAAGATATGGAGCCATTGACAAATCCTCCATTACTATGTGTTTGTTTTCAGTGTGCCGATATGCATGTGTAATAGTAATGCAGTAGCACCCCTGTTTATGTGCAATACAATAATACTTGTGTTAACTCTCTGTAATGAACATTAACCCATTCTATTTATGTAATGTCAGTATCTAGAATAGCTAAGGAATTTCTTTGCATTTACAGGCCATATGCATGTGGTGTCAGTGTGTCATTAACACAATGGTACACAAAATTTCTTATAGCCAGCATGGGATGTTGAGAAGAAGACACCCAACTTCCCAGCAACAATTATTCTGCTAGGAAGAACAAAATCAGGACAATCCTCATGCCAAGATTTCTAAAAACAAACCCGGCAATTTGAAATGATTTATTTAATTGATTAAACACTACTGAAACGTATTAACATTTAATTCATTCAATTAAAAATGCCAAAAGGCACATGAAGTTTAAAATGGGATTTAATAAACTTAATTGGGACAAAAGTTTTAAAGCAATTACAATTAAAAATACTGAACAAAATAATTTTCTCCTGGCTAGTTCAGACTAAGCAAAGTGTAGTTGACTGTGGGGTAACTGCCTTTTCCCCTTCTTCCAACACAAAAGAGAATACTCTCGCAGTACTGTCAAAAGATCAGTTCCAAAATGCAAGGGGCGATGCATTACCACTTTCAGCTAAGGGTATCTGACATGTTCTATGCATTTTAAACTTTTGTTGTTAATAACATTTGTTGCAAAGATAAAATAAGATGCCTGATAACTAATACACATTTAGTAAGTGATAAAACCATACCATGAAGCTCCCTCTAGGCTCTCTCACCCTGGGAACATGCAGCTGCTTCTCTCCCAGTTCCGTGCATAGGAGACTGCAAACTCACTCCAAGTGTAGTTCAGGCTGCTGCTGAGAATTTCCTCTGTGTGGCTTCTCTTGGGAAAGCCTTACTAAACCTCCTTTCTCAGTGTGACTGGGTGGGATTGGAAATCTCCACCTCCACTGTATCAGCAAGAGAGAGAGAGAGATGTTAGAACGTCCCCTATTTCTGTCCCCTCCCCCAGTTACCCCCCCCCCAAAAAAACCTCCAACTGAGACCGAGACCCTGCCAATGTTGAACACAAAGGCTGCCTCCGGGGCACAAGGGAACACTGAGTTCTTTAACCATTTCCTCCCTAATGCTGGGTTAATTTAAGCAATAGAGCTTAGAAATCCGCTACAGTAGCTTTCTACTTAAGAAGCCCAGGGCAGCCTATTGAAATACTGGACAAATGAGTGAAATAGGAGGCATTAGAAAGATAAACAGCAAGGAGAAAACATTATCTCCAGGAGATTTCCATGACCTTTGCTTTCTACGTTCCCATTTGTTATGATTAAAAGCCTCTTATAAGAGAGTCACTAAAATATGAATTGTAAAATGTTTAAAAAAAACCCTGACTTTCCAAAGTCAGATTGTCCAGAGGCAGAATTCTTCAAACTGTGAACCATGGCGAGCTTGGTGGCCAATACATCACCCCTTCCCTGTTTCTAATTGCTAAATTTCACTGACATAAAAAAAGTGAGTGAAAATACTAATACAGCTGTTTTCTAATATGTCCTGGTATTACTCTTCCAGGTGAGCAATAGTTTGCGTAACTGTAGCTGCCACAGAGATGTTATGTGTTTGTGAAAGGGACAGTGTCCATGAGACAGCCTCTCTATTACAATGAGGCCAATGCTATCAAAAGTTTGAGAAGCCCCACCTTATGGTCATAAACCTTTTTCATTCTGAGGAAAATTTTATTATCTCACTGAAGGTGCCTGTTTCCACACCCAGGACCTAAGGCTCAGTAAAAAGCTTGGGCTAGGATAAGTGTCGGATGAAGGTAATCCAGGAATGCAAGCACACTACAAACCAGGGTTCTGTGGGTATGTCTACATAACAACAACTAAAACGGCATGGCTGGCCCATTCAAATCCACTTGGGCTTGTGGAGCTTGGGCTGTGGGAATGTTTCATTGCAGTGTAGACATTTCTCTGGGCTCAGGCAGAGTCCCAAAGCATGGGCTCCACCCACCCCACAGAGATGCAGAGTCTGGGTTCCATCCCTAGCCTAGAGTACAGAGCACTAAAACAGCCCTGCAGCCTGAGCTTGTGGTGGATGGCATGGACCAGCCACCATTTTGTATACGCTGTGTGGACATATCCTGTCTGGCCCAGGGTCTACCAGCACTTGGTATGACAAGAATAGAGGGGCCCACTTTTCTCTTAGGCTCCGTCTACACTGCACCTCTCTTGCGCAAAAGCCTATGCAAATAAAATGCAGATTAGCAAATTGCTGTGCTTCATTTGCATAATTAATTAGGTGCCGTTTTTGTGCAAGAGGCTTTTGAGCAAAAAAGAGCTGTGTAGACAGCTCCTTTTTGTGCAAACCCCCCCTCTTGTGTGAGAGCTATTCGTCCTGAAAAAATGAGGAAGAATGGCTCTTGCACAAGAGGGGTTTTTTTTTGAAAAAAGGAGCCGTCTACACAACTCCTTTTTGTGCAAAAGCCTCTTGCGCAAAAACGACCCCTAATTAATTATGCAAATGAAGCATGACAATATGCTAATATGAGCCTCATTTGCATAGTCTTTTGCACAAGAGAGGTGCAGTGGAGACGTAGCCTGGGAGAAGCAGAGTCATCAGGACCTTTCTCCAACCCCCAAGAATGGCATCAGGGCCCATGTCTCTTTGAGAGCAGCAAAGATCCTCTTTGTCTAATAGGGAAGCAGAGGGGGCAGCAAGGGATAGCCTGGTACTTAGCCCAGCACTCGGTTGAGGTACCCCTGACTTGGTAGGTGAGACAGTCTTACAAAGAATGTTCTGCTGGGATGGGGCCTCCCCATCCCAACCTGAGCACTTTGAGCAGTGGGTCTTAAAGTAATACACCACTGAAATTAATAGGGCAGTTTACTCTTCTTGGAGTCATTGCTTCAGGCTCTCTGCATACTCATGCAGATGTCATGGTATTTGTTATATATAGTTCATGTTTTCAAACTCTTCTTTTAAGCCAAGAGGGCTGGATACATTTTTTAAAATGAAATTTCAGATTTTGATGTAGTCACATGACTTCCAGAGCCTGCATCTAGGCAAAAGTCTGTAATGTCGATGTTTTAATCCAGCCCTGGATGAGATGATAGGATACTCGATGAAAGCGAAGCAATGTTGTCTTTGAGTGCCCTACTAACGTCTTTTGAGATTTTGATTTCAAGAACTAATTTTGCCTTCCCAGTTGGTTACACGAGATTTTTATAATTGTCTGTGAACTTCTTTTTTTGAGCACTAAATGGCAACCCTTAATTGGGTGTTAACACTTGCAGTTCTAAAAGAATAGGAAAGAAGAGGGACAGATTAGGAAGAATGGATCAAGATGGTGGAGCCACACAATCTACAGAATATGGAGATTTGGTAACCAAATCATATGAGAAATTCATATGCACTTGTGCTGAATATTGGATAATAAATTCTAAGAAACCGAAATGTCTCTAAAATCCTGAAAAGACCGACAGTTTTCAGTTGGCTAACAGCAATGGAAAAAAGAGCAGTGCCATCTGAGTTAGTTCAAACAGGTAGTGCAAAAAAACCAGTTTGCCTGCTTGGTGAATACAAATAGTGACTATCTTGAAGTATAATCTGTTGTTTAGAAACTCTTCAGTAGCCTGAAATTTACAAAGTCATGCAGGCAAGCTTAACTCAACATAGCTGAAGACATGTTTTCCATTAAGTTAATGCTGGTCTGTAATTAAATTGGCAATACTGTTTGCCAAATGAAAGGCAGTTCAATCATTCATATTTATTAGTTCTATGGTACATACTTAGAGTCACTGATATGTTTTTATTAGGTATCAACTTCTATAAAAATGGCACTGACAATCATTAACTATCCAGAGTGAGTGCGGTCTGCACTTTCCATATAATCCACAGACTATGCATTCGTTAAGGAGGCCTATAAAAATACCATTTATATCTTTCTCATAGACTTACTAAGCATTCTGAACATCCTGTTCATTTACTGTCCTTTTCTTATGCCTAACTTATTGAATAAGAGTAAACTTGTGTGCTCGAATGAGACCAGAAACTCATCTTACAAGTATGTTCCAATTTATAAACTAATCCAATCATTCTGGAAGATTCAAACAACATACTCCTGGTTGTGCCGTGTTTAATTGTATGTTTTTAATATTAAGCACAATAAGAAAATTTCATAGTATTGGAAAGCTTTTTCTCCTGCAAAAATTATAATAAAGTTATAAAAAGAGGAGAGAGAAAGAAATGGTTGTTACCAGAGTACATAATTCTATTATTGACAGCCTGTCTAGCATTTGTATAGTGTGACAATATTAATGTATCGTTAACTAGAAGATGTACGCAGCATTGTTTGGGATCTTATCTCTATTATTATTATTAGAAAGTAAAACAAAAATATACATGCTTCATTTAAATCATTGTTCTGGGGTGGGGCTGGAGATATGGGTTCAGTATACAGGCTGCCCCAGGACACTTCAGCAGCTTGGGGCCAGGAGAGAAGTGCCTCTCCATGGCCACGGCAGCTCCAGTCCCTGCAGCCAGTGGAGGAGTTCATGTCCTCCAGCTAGGGTAGGTCCAGATTCATCTGGCCCTGCCCTCCCCAGTCAGAATGAGGAATGAAGCAAACTACTGTATGTACTTTGCTCTCACTCCCTGATAAAATAGTGGTAGAGATGTAGCCGTGTTAGTCTGGGGTAGCTGAAGTAAAATGCAGGACAATGTAGCACTTTAAAGACTAGCAAGATGGTTTATTAGATGATGAGCTTTAGACCCACTTCCTCAGATCAAATAATGGAAGAAAACAGTCACAACCATATATACCAAAGGATACAATTTAAAAAAATGAACACACATGAAAAGGACAAATCACAGTACAGAACAGAAGGGGGATGTGGGGGGGGGGGGGGGGGAAGGAAGGTGAATGCCAGTGAGTTAATGATATTAGTGGTGGGGAAGGGGAAATGTCTGTGAGTTAATAGTATTAGAGGTGATAATTGGGGAAGCTATCTTTGTAATGTGTAAGATAGTTGGGGTCTTTGTTAAGTCCGGTGCGGAGGGTGTCGAATTTTAGCATGAATGCCAGTTCAGAGGATTCCCTTTCAAGTGCAGATTTGAATGTCTTCTGAAGTAGGATGCAGGTTAGCAGGTCATTGAGACTGTGTCCTTTCTGGTTGAAATGACAAGAAACTGTTTTCTCTTTGTGATCTTGTCTGATATCTGTTTTGTGGGCATTAATCCTTTGGCGAAGTGTCTGAGATGTTTGTCCAATGTACATAGCAGACGGACACTTTCGGCACATGATAGCGTAGATTATATTTCTGGATGCGCAGGAATATGTGTTCTTGATCTTATAACTCACTTGGTTAGGTCCAATAATGGTATCAGCAGAATGAATATGTGGACAAAGCTGGCAACGGGGTTTGTTGCAAGGGAAGGTACCAGGGTTGGTATTAGTGTGGTATGTCCTGTGGTGGTTGGTAAGAATCATCTTGAGGTTAGGTGGTTGTCTATAGGAGACTATGGGTCTGTCTCCCAGAGCCTCTTTGAGTATGGTATCCTGTTCCAATATAGGCTGTAGTTTATTGATAATGTGTTGGACAGGTTTAAGTTGGGGGTTGTAGGTGATGACAAGTGGTGTTCTATTGTTGGTTTTCTTGGGTCTGTCTTGAAGTAGATGGTTTCTAGGTATGCGTTTGGCTCTTTCAATTTGCTTTTTTATTTCTCTGGGTGGGTAGTTGAGGTTTATAAATGCTTGGTAGAGATCCTGAAGTTTCTGGTCTCTGTCAGTGGGATTAGAGCAGATGCGGTTGTATCGAAGGGCTTGGCTATAGACGATGGATCGTGTGGTGTGTTCTGGATGGGAGCTGGAAGCATGTAGGTAACTGTATGAGTCGGTGGGTTTTCTGTAGAGAGTGGTGTCTAATTTTCCATTGTTGATTTGTACGGTGGTGTCCAGGAAGTGGATCTCTCGTGTAGAATGGTCCAGGCTGAGGTTGATGGTGGGGTGTAGGTTGTTGAAATCTCTGTGGAATATCTCCAGTGTTTCTTGGCCATGCGTCCAGATCATAAAGATGTCATCGATGTACCGTAGGTAGAGGACCCTGATAAAAGGGAACATCCAGAAAAGTTCCATACAAATTGTATGGGTTACACTAGCCCTTACCACTTAGGAGGAGTTTTCAAACCTTAAGCACAGATGTAGCTGTGCCAAAATAGAGCAGTACTCCAAATGTCTCAGTTTTCTCATCTTATTTGTTTGGCTCATCTTAGTTCAGTCAAACAGAAAAGAGACAGAGTCACCAAATCAAGTACATTCCTCAGAATTGACATAACTGAATGAATGTTGAAGGAGACTGATCCACGGTGAGCCTGAAAAATAGGATGAACCTGCAGTAGGATTGCTTCTCAATAAAGCTTACAAAAAAAGAGATAAAGTGGAGAAATTTGGAGTATTGCTCTGTTTTGGCACAGCTAAATCAATGCTTAAAGTTTGAAAGCTAAAATAAAATCTTAATGCAAATCACGTATACTAAAGCCCTTTTTGTTAAAACATAGCAAATTATAACAGTATAGGGATGAAGAAAAAAATACTCTTAATGGAAGTCCCATTTAAAAAAAATTACCAAAAACAAAAAAGGAAACATTTTAGCAATGCTTTTTGAAGAAATCTGAAATAAAAATTAATTTAATAAAAATAACACCATATTTTTGAAAAATACAATCATTTAAATAATAAACTCCAAACCCTTAATTAAGGACCCGAGCAACGCTGGGTAAGTGTGCTAGTATATTATATATGGAGTGGCTTAAAAATAAACCCATTTTGGGCACTGATCTCCATCTTTTTCATATAGTTCATGTGGCAACTGAATGTTACACCTGTGTTTGGGTATACAAACCTCACACCACCATGGAAGGGATTAAGCAGCTGCTTTGGATCTAGGCAACCCCAAGCATACATGGCTCAAAAGGGGGGCAGGCCAGCTCAGTCCTTAGAAAGCAGACTGTGAAGATGAACTGGCCAACATTTCTGAGCTTCTTTGGTCTGAAGCCTGACAGTAGTGTAGACAAAGCCAAAGAGAAGAGAGTTGTGAAAGGTTGAGAATGTATCTCTGATGTCCATTTATTTGGTGTCTTTACCCAATGGAAAAGAGGACTTGTAGGAAGTTGATCCAGGGAGGCAGCAATATAGTATTTTGGTAACGAAGAATATAGCTCCGTACATTGGGCCCTGCTTTGAAATATGGTGGAGAGGATTGACCTGGAATCCCCTACCAATCCCTAAGGGGTGGCAAAGGCAGAGCACATCCCTGATTGAGGGAGCCTAAGGGAGAAAAAGCCCCAAAGCCTGAAGGACAAGACATTGAGACCTCAACCTAGAGGGCTACACTGTTGCTGAACTCTTTACATACCCTGAAATGGGGCAGACATGAAACAGTCATCTGATCAGAGGGGGCTGAGTCATGGAAGGACCAGGATCACTAGAGGACCAGAGCGATGGTCAAGAGGGGCATCTTCTGCATCCCTGTTATTGTACCTATGACCCTTACTTTTGACCCTGTTCTTCATTAATTGTCCTCATCCTCATTTGAATCCCAAGTCTTCCCCTTCAAATGCAGGTAGGCTTGTGTCTGCTTGCTTCCCAGACTTCAGTATGTAAAAGTTTGTAAAAACTTGATTTTTATAAAATTCACAGAAAGTCACTGTTTTCCAGTAAGTGCTTTATTTATAGTAAGTTTCCAGTAATGACATATTTATTAATCCTACTTTACCTAAATGATAAGCATAAATAAACCCTCTCTTCCTGAGCCAAGTACAGCTTATTCTTTCCCTCCTTTCATCATGTTCCCAGAGTACTATAGCCACTATTAACACACAATTATAATTCACAGTAAATTCCAGGGAGGACGTCCTTATATTAGCTCATCATAATTAGGTGGATGTTCAGAGTACTGCCACTGACGAGTTTCCATGATGACCTTGTGTGGGCCTAAGCACAGGGCTGTGATGGCATGTGAGGAAGGGGTAGAGGATTCATGTTTAAATGACATAGGAAAGCCAACACCTTATGCAATTGGTTCAGGAAGAGCTGTAGTTGCTCTCCAGCTCCTAGATGAGAAATTAGTCAGGGGCTGAGGTTGTGAAATGGGCTTTGGAGCTGTGTTGCAATCTGTACTGGTTTCACCATCCCAGAGCATCCTCCCAAGGTGTGACTCAATATTTCAGATACTCTGCTTTGTTCTCTTTCTCAACACTTCAGAAGCCTGGTACAGTAGCGACTTGGCCCTTCTGGGTTATTTATAGCCCAAACAAATTGTATCTGACAAATAATGACACAATCTCTTCTGCCCCTCATGGGCTCCTCTTCAACCTCACTTTCCTTCCAAAGCAGTGGAGTCCCTCAACAAATCTTTTTTTTTTGGGGGGGGGGGGAGGGAACTGCTGGGGGGGGGAGTGCATTTTCCTCCTTTTCTCCTCGTCTTGAGATTTTAGTCCATTTTACACCCTTCCCATTACTCCACTTTTCTGCAGAACATCAGTCTTCATGACCTTCTTCTTGAAATCTTGCCCGTTTCAAGGCCTACTAAAGCTAATTCTACTTCTTTCCCATAGCTGTCTGGCCACTTGGCTTCCATCAGGCTCTTCTCAGTAAATGATTTCCAGGCCACCACCTTCCTGAGTATATTTTTCCCACTGCACTTAACTCCTTACAATAAATATCTCCTTCTGAGTCTGACTCACCCTCAAGATGTAACAAAGTAGGGCTCAAAGAGACCTAAGGTTCTTGGTTGGTGTACTGTTTATACACTCACTCCTCACGCAGTCTTACTCGCTATCCTCCCAAACCTCTCTGTAAGCTACTTGGATGGAGTTTGACTTCTCAGGCTCTCAGAGATTGCACCCTATGAAAGATATAGAACTCCTCCAGTTTAATATACCTTATTACAGTTGTACTAAACTTGATCATCCATAGATTACATTCTCTTGTATATAAATGAAATTATTTTAGAGAAGAATAATACAAAAGCTATTATGAGAAAGGAGATCACTGACACTTCAGCATGCACCTTGGAGAATCGCTAACCTGAATCATTTACTGTCTTCAATTACTGTCACTTCAATTACTGCTTTCTCCAGGAGTGGGTTTTTTCATATTTTGTGTGATATTATAGTTTAAGAATAAACTCAAGAAACTCTGACTGGAAGAGGCACAGAGTGCTGCTCTATGTTACTGTTTGTCAGCACCGAAGCATTGGAGATATAAAACAATATAATATGTTTCCTTCCCTCTTTAAATATGAAATTTGTTACAGTAATTTTCCATTTACTGGAAAAAATTTATTGAACACGGAGACTCAGCATCATAAAGAATATATCTTGTCAAGCCATTCTTCCCTCCACTTCCCCACCAAATTGAGTCTAAGATCTTTAGTTTGAAGAGACAAGGGGATTTTAAGAAAGAATATAGGTAGTAATAACTCTCTGTACTTTTAGTCATCATATATTTGACAGGTTTCTACCTCTCCCCCCACATTACCTTTTCTCTTGTCTTACCCACTTTTTGCCTAAGTTTTTCACTGTGTGGTATCAGAGTCCCTTTGACCTTTCCTAGACCACTCAGGTATCAATTCTGGACTCTCACATTTTTTGTATTATTGACCGTTTTTAAATAATTCATTTAATTTATCCTTACCGGAATCAATAAAATAAACAACTAACTAGAGATTTCATGCCTTTTCCTATTTTTAAAAGGAACATACACTTGTTAGGCATTTAGTACATATCTAAAATCATTAAAATTTTACAAAGTGAACAAAAGAAAAGTCTCAATATGTATATCCATGAAAGCTTTTTCTAAAATAAAAAAATTAAAAAAAAATAAAAGCACAGGAAGGAAAAAAGCAGAGAGGAGAGAAAAGAAAAGCATCTTACCTCATAGACTGTTACTAGCCAAATGGCGGAACCCCCTATTCTTTCACCAGATGAAATCATATATCATAAAGTATTAAATTGCATTATATTTCACTAAGGTTTTTCTAACCCCATGGCCTTTTATGGAATTACTAGCAGATGTGTCCAGCATTACTTGGGCCTTTAACCAAAGTAAAATTTTGTTTTTCAAACTGAAAGGAAAGTGTACATGCTTTATTTAAATGATTGTATTTTTCCAAAAAATGAAGGAGAGCTGTTTGTATTAATGAAAGAAGGAAAGTGATTCTACATTAGATAGAGCTTGTTGCTAGACAATATGTGCAATGTTTCTGTCTTTTGCTAGAATAAAAAGAGGGTGAGGATGCAGGAGTGAGGGCACCGGGCTGACAGGGTTGGGAGGCGCCGTGGGCCAACCCTGACCTCCGGTGGCCCCCGCTCCAGCCTGCAGCCTGTCTGCAGGGGGAAGAGAGGCTCTGCGGGATAGCCCTGGCTCCAGATGAGCCTCCCCTGCCTACAGCTTGTCCTGGTTGGGCTGTGTTCCTTGGCCACAGACTCTCTTCAACAGCAAGGGCACTCTCCTAAGGGGGGTGGGCCCAGTTCCTGGCCTCTTCTGGGAATGCACCTCTTGCAGGGGTGAGGGTGAGTTGTGCTTCCTATCCCCCAGTATGGTTCTGGGGTGCCCAGAGCAGCGGGGCTACTGGTCCAGTACTCTTTGGTGCAGGGGGGCCAGTTACCCACTTCAGTGGCTGGTAACATGCACAGCCCATGCTCTAGCTGGCCACACTCCTAATTTGTGTGGCTGTCCTCAGTGTCTACTCTGCAGTATAACGTCTTGCCTCTCTGCTACCTCCCTTTCCATGTTCAGGAAAACATTCCTATTCCAGGCACTTCTTGTTTTCCTAGACAGACATGTGCACAAACTCTCTAACATATACGTGGAGATTCATTGTGGCACATTAAACAGTAACTGGGGTACGTCTACACTGCACCTCTCTTGCGTGAAACCCTATGCAAATGAAGAGCAGATTAGCATATTGCCACACTTCATTTGCATAATTCATTAGGGGCCATTTTTGTGCAAGAGGCTTTATGGTAACTAAAGCCTTAATTCAGGTAATTAGTTCTTTTATGATAAACTTTGTCTAGCAGAAGGATATGGAGAAGATGAAAAATGTTTATTAAAAAAGGAATGGAGTGTGGGAGACCACCTTTACCTCTGTCCTTCAGGAAGATACAAAGCTATGCCTTGCCTTTTATTTTTATATTTTAAATATTAAACCCATTGGTAAATGATGGCTTTTTACATTAATCTGGAATCTAAAACTTTCTTCACAAATTTACAAATGATGAACCTTAGTACAATTATCTTCTGTCTTTGTATATAGAGAAGGTTTCATTTGGCTGTTTTTTGTTTTGCATGCTGTGAAAAGTTTTGAAAACAAGCTGACACTATTTTTAAAGGGAGGGAGAATGTTTGTTTCTTGTAAACATTGTACTGTCTTCAAGTATTTGTTTTACATCATCTCTTCTTGGAATATGGCAAAACCAAAAACGTTTCTGAGAGGTACAGTGTAGGGGTGTGAGTGAGAGGCTACAGTTTGTCTAAAGAAGTATTTAAAGTTTTATAGAAGTTTAGGAAAATTATTTTTTCTGACTGGTCTAATATGATATTTCATAAAATGGGAAAAGAGTAATTGGTTTGCAGATAGTTCTAGTCTTTTTCCTTATTATGGCAAGACATGTGATTAATAAAATTCAAATAACTAACCCCAGATTAGTAAACTAGTGAATAACTTCAGAAGTGGATTGATTTAACTTGGTGGTATTACCTTGTAGCTATAAAATACTGCTATAAGTTGAAAACTGATTGTTTTGATTTTAACACAGTGCTTTTTTTTTTTTTTTTTTTTTTTTTAAAGAAGTTAAAATTTCCTTGGAGATTTTCATCTATGGCTATGTCTAGACTGCAAGCCTCTTTTGAAAGAGGCTTTTTTGAAAGTATCTTTCGAAAAAGCCTCTTTCAAAAAAGCGCGTCTAGACTACAATACGAGGATCGGAAAATTGATCCGCTTTTTCGAAAAAAAGCGTCCTGACTGCTGGACGCTCTTTCGAAATTAAAAGCCACCCGGAACCACTTCTGCTAGGGCATGGGGGCAGCATTTCCTTCCGGGTGCTGCTGCCTGCCCTTTGCAGAGACGCGTGGTTAAAGGGACGCCCCTGAACACCCGTTGCTCTGCTTCTGCAGCTGCCTTTGCTGTCCCTCTAGGAGGTAAGCAAGGCATTGCAGTGCTGGTTTGGAGTGCTCAGCTTCCTGGGACACCCTAGCAGGTTTTTTGTTTGGAGTTTTTTTTGTTTTAGACCTGTTTTTTTGGCATGGAGCCAGAGCTGCCCCTGGGCCATCATACTGCAAGTGTTGCTGCATCTGCATGACACAGTCATGAGGCTACTTCCCCATCTGGACCCAGACCAGAGGTACGAAGGGATCGTCCATCATGCAGCCCCACTGTCCTTGTCTCCAAACTTCTTTGTGGACAGGCGTGTTTGGAGGCTTGGCACCAGCTCTGACTGGTGGGACCGGCTCGTGATGGATCTCTGGGATGACCAAGAGTGGCTACGCAACTTCCAGATGCGAAAGACCACTTTCCAGGAGCTGTGTGCCTGGCTCGCCCCTGCTCTGCAATGGCAAGACACCCACCTGTGGCCCGCTATCCCCGTGGAAAAGAGGGTCGCCATTGCCCTCTGGAAGCTGGCCACCCCCGACAGTTACTGCTCCGTGGGACACCAATTTGGAGTGGGCAGGTCTACTGTTGGATCCATCCTGATGGAGGTAAGTCATTGTCTGGGGACAGTCACAGTTTGGGGTGGGGGGAAGAGAGACTGTCAGGAAGGGCAAAGTGGAGTGTGAGTGGGAGGGAGCTCCTCCACTCACCCTGAATTGTTGGGGGGGGAGTTCTGAGGAGGGGATTCCCGGGGTGTTTGAGAGGGAAGGTGGGTGGTGGGTTCTCCTCCTAAGAGATAAGGCACCCCTTCTAACATTTAGTTGTCTGTCTCTTTCTGCAGGTGGTGAGGGCCATCAATTCGGAGCTGCTGAACAGGCTCATCTGTCTAGCAGATCTGGACAGCATCATGGCCGGCTTTGCTGCCCTTGGCTTCCCGAATTGTGGAGGAGCGCTCGACGAGACACACATTCCAATCCGTGCACTGCCCCATCGAGCAGCCCAATTCATTAACAGAAAGGGCTACTTTTCTATGGTCCTCCAGGCTCTGGTCGACCATCGTGGCCAGTTTTCTGACATTTGTGTTGCGTGGTCAGGGCGGGCACATGATGCCCGCATCTTCAGGAACTCGTACCTCTACCGGAGGCTTCAGGCAGGAACATTTTTCCCGCATCATGACTTTGCGGTTGGGGATGTGCACATGCCGGTGTGCATAGTGGCTGATGCCGCCTACCCCCTGATACTGTGGCTGATGAAGCCCTACACCGGCCAGCTGGATGCGAACAAGGAGCAGTTTAATGCTCACCTTAACCGGTCTCGCAACCAGGTGGAATGTGCGTTCGGACGTTTAAAAGGGAGATTCCGGTGCTTGCTCACACGGCTAGACATGGGGGAGTGCAACATCCCTGAGGTGGTGGCCACGTGTTGTGTTCTCCATAACCTGGTGGAGAGGAAAGGGGAGGCTTTCCTACCAGGGTGGGGTACAGGTGCTGATGGTCAGGAGAGGCACTTTGCCCAGCCCCGGACAGCTGCTATCCGCCAGGCTCACCGGTCTGCTGTTTGCATATGGGAGGCCCTACGGGAGCAATTCTCAATTGGAGGCCACTGACTCTACTGAGGGGCTTCTGCCTGGGGACTGGGCCCTGGCCCAATAGAAGCTTCCCTCCACAACCCATCTCCTGACCCTGTTTGGAGAAATAATAAACACCAGGGTTTGTCTCAAAAGAATAAGTTCTGTTTTATTTTTTTAAATATCACTCACTGGAAAATAGTATAACTGTTGCAAACATAAAAAAGCTTTTGTTCATTTTTGAGGTAGAAAATATACTTTCATGCCAAACTATGTACAATAAACATTTTGTTTAACACATTCCTTGTCATTTAACTGGGGTGATGGGGGTGCTTGAAACCTGGAGGGGGGAAGGGGACTTGAAACCTGGAGGGGGGAAAGGGATCAGGTTGCACGGTGCTTGCCTGATCTCAGTCTTCTGCTTGGGCCTCGTGTTTGGGGTCCACCATGGCCATGGGATCGGGTGGTGTGCCTGTCGGTTGGCTGGATAACAGCGGGTAGGTGCTCTTGGGACTGGGAGGCCTGGGGGAGAGGAGGACCAGGGGGAGAGAGGGGCTGGGGAACTGGGGGGGCTGGGGGAGAGAGAGGTCCAAGGGGGGAAAGGGATGCTGCTGTGGAAGGGGGGTTTGGTGGGGCGGGGTCATGGGTTGTTGGAGGAGCAGGACCAGGCACAGGAGCAGGCAAGCCGCAGACCTCCCTGAGAGTGGTACTCAGGGACGTGCGCTGCTGGACCAGCTCCTCCATCAGCCTGTCATGCCACTGATCCTCTGCCTCCGCCCTCTCTCGCAGGATGGTGTTGAGCTCCTGCACGGCCTCCACATGCTGCCTCGCGATGTCCACATACACATGCCTGTGTCTGCGGCTCCCGTGACCCCGAGATGGAGGTGGGGCTGGGGTGCTGTGGCCCTCTTGCACGGCTGGTCCGGCTGTGGAGGAAAAGAGGAAGACATAATCAGTCATAAAAAACTGGACTATGCAGCACTTAAAATACTAACAGGATGGTTTATTAGGGGATGAACTTTCATGGCCCAGACCCACTTCCTCAGATCAGAGTAACACGGCTACATTTCTATCACAATCAGTCATGTGTGCAACAGCTGTCCAAAAGGGCATGCCCTCTCCTTGAGACAGGGGAATCAGACATTCTGAAGGTAACACCGTGTGTGACCTGGGCATCAGCCTGAGCATTACAGGTTTCCCTTGTGCATCACCCACTGTGCACCCACCTACCCTCTCCTCCCCCGGGTGTTACACAACCTCACTGCACTCACCTGCTGCTTCATCTCCGGCATCAGATGACACCTGGGAGACCTCTGTGTGATTGGCTCCAGGGTGAGGGTCACCGTCTCCTCACTGTCCTCCTCTGGCACCATGTCCCCGTCTCCAGACTGCTCTGGGTCCTGCTCTGGCGTGTCCACCACAGGGTCCGCCAAGCCTGACTGCATGAGACGCCGTGGTGTGCGAGCTTCACCACCACCCAGGATCTGGTCCAGCTCAGTATAATAGGGGCAGGAGTGGGGAGCTGCCCCAGAATGGGAGCTATCCTCCCTGGCCTTCACATATCCTTGGCGCAGCTCCTTAACTTTGGAGCGCACCTGGTCCTGGGTGCTGGGGTAGTGTCCTTTCTGGGCCAGGGCCTCTGCTATGCGGCCATAAATGTCCGCATTTTGCCGCCTGCTTTTTAGGGCTTGTAAGACCTCCTCCTCTCCCCAGAGCTCGAGAAGGGTCTTGAGCTCTGGCCCAGACCATGACAGTGCCCAGCATTTGGAGCCCCTGGTTGGGTCCCCAGAAGGCTCTCTAGATGGGCCAGGAGGGTCTTGGGGCTGGGACATGCTGCACTTCACCAACGGTGTGCTCTGGCTGCTTTGCTGCCACAAGTGGCTGTGAGGGTGCCTGTCCCTTTAAGAAATGGCTGCAGACAGGAACCAGAGACATGCAAGCCATGCCCCAGATTGTCCACCAGGGCTTCTTCCTGGAGGCCATTATTTTCGAAAAAATGGCCTCCCCGCGTCCACACTCACTTATTTTCGACGGATCTCCGTCGAAAAAGGCGTTCTTCCTCGTGCAATGAGGTTTACCGCCATCGAAAGAAAAGCCGCGTTCTTTCGATTTAATTTCGAAAGAATGCGGCTGTAGTCGAGACGCAGGTGAAGTTTTTTCGAAAAAAGGCTACTTTTTTCGAAAAAACCCTTGAGTCTGGACACAGCCTATGTGGCTCCCAATGGCTTTGTACCTCGTCATTCTATTAGGTTTCAGGTTAAGTCACAGCTATTCTTTTAGGGTCCAACATGTATCTCACATACAAAAGTTGTTGCTTTTGAAGTTCTTCCACAAAATATCATAAACATGTAAGGCAAGCATATTTGTTATGTTACGGTCTCAGAGGGCTAACCTTGTAAGTCTGTATCTGCAAAAACAATGAGGAGTTCTGAGGCACGTTAGTCTTGTTGTTATGTTATAGAGGTTTTTTTCCCCAGTCAGAAATGACCAATTGTGATTTTTTTTGACCTGGTATGTATGCCAGGCCTCCCCAGGCAAATTTGCAAAGAATCTCATTTGTAATGAAAAAATGTGACTTGACTCTATCAAATATATGCAGGGTATACTGGAAAAAAAGGAGCTTGTCATGACTACTTGAAATTTCTCCTTGAATCGTACTTGATAAATGTTTTTGAATAATAGAAAACTTCCCAACAGCAAGAAGCTAGATTATTTTTAAAAGGCCTTGATGTTGGTTCAGTCATGCCAAATAGTTATTTAGGTTTAGAGTAACTCTTTGTCAAAATACCCTAATTCATAACTATGTCGCAGCCCAGGGGAGGAAACATTTTAATGAATCAGGATAAATAGGGTTGCCAGATGGATTAACAAAAAATACCAACCCTCCTCCCAAAAAAACAGGAAAAAATTCAGTTAAGGAAAAAAAAGGGGGGAAACCAAAGTCGTTGAGCAGGAAAAAAGGACCCCGGGAGGAGTTAAGCAAAACAAACAAACAAACGAAAAACCACCCAGCATGGCCCCTTTAAGAAATGCTTTGCTTTTGAGGCTTTTTGGCCTTCACAGGCGGCCAGCGGCCATCTGCCATCTTGCCTCCCTGCACCAGGCCGGACAGCTCCCCTGCAGAACCCAGTAAGCACCCGGGATTTTTGCCTCCTGGTCAGGAAAAAAAAATCAGAATATACCGGACATTTTAGGTGTCCGGTATATTCTGACATTTTTTACCAGACAGGATGCTTTTTTTTTTTACCAGCCTGTCCGGATCAATACTGGACACCAGAGAACCCTAAGGATAAACAGGCTCCAGAGAGAAGAGTTTAGGGACCTGTGGCAGAGTCGTCATCCCCTTGGTCTAAGACACCTTCTGGTCCACGAATCAGCCAGAGATGCTTCTGGAGCAGTCACCCATGCTTTTATTGTTAGTGCCCACCACCTTCTACGTACAAAGCTTACAGTCAATTCAGCCAGCTCCTCCGTCTGCCTGGGTGTGAACTCAGCCACACCCTGGCTCCATGCTCCTCCTTGCCCTCTCCTGGCTTCCTTCCTCTGCTGAATATAGCCCTCTTCCAGTTAGGCTCACTGCTGCTTCTAATAGCCCTTCAGGTCTGGGCTTGCTCAGCTATTTCCCCTCAGCCTCTTTAGCCAGGCAGATCTCTGCCTTAGCCAGTAGTCTGTCTCAGGACCATTAGGCTATGTGTACACTGGCATGATTTTCCGGAAATGCTTTTAACGGAAAAGTTTTCCGTTAAAAGCATTTTCGGAAAAGTGCGTCTAGATCGGCAGGACGCTTTTCCGCAAAAGCACTTTTTGCGGAAAAGCGTCCGTGGCCAATCTAGACGCGCTTTCCCGCAAAAAAGCCCCAATCGCCATTTTCGCGATCGGGGCTTTTTTGCGGAAAACAAATCTCTGCAGTCTACACTGGCCCTTTTGCGCAAAAGTTTTTTGGAAAAAGACTTTTGCCCAAACGGGAGCAGCATAGTATTTCCGCAAAAGCACTGACAATCTTACATGAGATGGTCAGTGCTTTTGCGGAAATTCAAGCGGCCAGTGTAGACAGCTGGCAAGCTTTCCGGAAAAGTGGCTGCTTTTCCAGAAAAAGTGGCCAGTCTAGACACAGCCCCAGTGTCTTAAGATATAGTCATGTGTTGGGGACATTAAAAATTGCACTGCTCGACAGAGAGCATGCTTTCTTATACACTCTTCAAGGTATTTGCATATTCACCCACAAATGGCTGATCACGTGTGAAATGGCAGGCTCTGGACAAATCGTTCTTCCTACTCTCTGTTTCAGTTTCTTAAACTCAGGGGGAGGTTCATGGACTGATATTGTTCCTGCTGAATAGGGATGTAAAGGGGAGGGCTCTTTGCAGCACTCCCTGCTTTCCCCCCTTCTCAACTGTACAATTTGTGAAGCAGCTGGGCACAATCGGGCCTGATCTCAATCCATTCAGCCCTGATTCAGTAGTCCTTTCTAACTTAAGCACATGTTTGACTTTAATCCAATTGATTTTAATGCACTCAAATGCTTTGCTGAGCTAAGATGGATTTACATATGTGCTTAAATATGCTTTTCTGATTTGGGGCCTTGAAGGGGCAGCGTGGTTTTTCCCACTGATTTCAATGGGAGCAGGTTTGGTTTCTTTTATCATAAGATCACAGTCTAGAAACGATAAATCTCTCTCTCTCTCTCTTCTCTCTCTTTAAAAAAAACTGGGTTTTTCTTCAGTAAGATTAGATTTTTGTGAGTTTGGTCTGAATATATCAACTAATTCAGGATGAACGTCATAAAAGACCTGGAATGTTTCCCAGTGAATAAAGCTCTTAATTTAAACTCTCCTGCTATGCATGCAAAATGTTTCTTGTCACAGAGAGCACAGTGTGTTGTCTGAGTCCATGAAAGTAATATGGGAAAATAAATATGAATGACCTTTTAAATGTTGTGGTTTTCAATGTTTATAAAATTATTTTTTAAGTGTTTTTTTTGTCTTCAGAGTATGATTATGAGTAGGAATATGACATTGCAAGTACACGTAATATGTAACAATTGCTTACAAGTAGAGTGAAATGATACAGGTTCTCTTTACACTGGTCTCCTAGTTGATTTATAAAGCCTTAGTATTGTTTGGCAGTTTTATGTCTTCTCAGTCTGGCTCATTCCATTTAATTTCCATTAATCTAGTATGGATCCCTCTCTCATCCACATAGCGGTCGTTCATGAAGGATGTTTTTATTATTGCTATAAAACATATGCTATCACATCAAATAGCTGGGAGACTAAGTATGGGAATACCTGAACAGTGAGGGGGACATGTCCCTCTTCGCTCCCACTAGTTGTGGAGGCGCCTGGATACATCAAACCTTCTTTAGTTGTTCTACATTACAGAAATGCTAATAATTCCAGGAAAAAGAACCAGGTTATGGTTCCTCCCTTTAGTTTTTTACTGCATCAAATCAAACATTTCCTGGATAATTGAAATTAAACTGACATTTCCTTTGGAGACCTATTAACAATGATATTCATTTACAGTAAATAATAGAATATCAAAATTAAGAGACTGTTTTGAAATCCTCCACATTAATCATGAACACCATGCCAAATTATGTTTGGTTATTTTACTGAAACAGAAGTTTTATGAGTTTTGATTTTATTGACTCCATCTATAATATATTTACAGTGCAGCTATGAACCTTTTCCCTACTGGGAGCTACTCGGCACTGCTGAAAGTCAGACTCTATATGGAACTCATCAGTACCTGGCTACATGAACAGCACACAATATATGTTAAATCTTGGACCCATCAGGATAACACCACTAATCTTGAGGATTCTAAAGTAAGGGTTAAGAGTCAGGGAGATTTGGCTCTCATTTCACTCCTATTTTCCCTATCATCTCAGATCATCAGGAGCTTTGTTTCTCTTCCAGCTCCTTTCTCTCTAATGAGGCCCTCTCATATCTTTTCTTGCCTCATATGGGTACCAGAAGGCTCCCTGCCCCGGTTGGCTGACATCCTCATATTGCTGGCCACCATTCCACTCTGCTGAGGAACCAATGGCTTTTCTCTTCCTACTCTCTCCCACCACTGCAAATGTGCCAGTTCTTTCTGTCGCCGATCCTAAAGATTGCAGTTGCCTGATCATCCACTAGAATAGCTGTGAGGTGACTCCAACCCTGTGTCCCTCTGAATCCGCAGGGTGTTTCAAGCTCCTGGAGCCTGTCCCAAATTTAAAGGCCCTAGACACAGTCTCAGGATTCAGACTTTCTTTCTGGCACCACTCTTTGAATGTTGGAACATGCTTCCTAGATGCCTACCCCACTAGGCACAGCACTGACAATACCACCTAGTACTTAAATATACCTCTCACCCAGAACTTTTCATCCAAAAGGTGTGATGCTTTAACTCTCTCAGAGGAAAACAGCTTTTGGTCTGGTGTACAATGTAACATCTTTATCCTCTATCCTTAATCACATGAAGCAGAGAATAGAGATGATACAAAACAATAAAACATCCTAAATGTAATGTCCCTCTGTAGCTAACCTTTCTTTTTGGAATTCTTGGGGAACCATGGATTCTAGTAGGCAGACAGGGAGGGTCCTCACACCCTTACTTACCCGGCTCCTGCAGCAGCCTCCCTTATCTTAATGTGGTACAAAATGACGCTTACTTCCAGTTTCCCCCCTCCCCCCATGAGTCCTTTGGAGACTACTGCTGTTCTTCCTTTTGGTGATTATTTCCACTGCTCTCAAAACCCCCTCTCCTCAGACAGGAAGAGGAAGTATCTTCTCCCAGTTACAGCAAACCCATTGTCACAAGGGGTGCGTCTAGACTGGCAAGATTTTCGCAAAAGTGGCTGCTTTTGCGCAAAAACTTGCCAGCTGTCTACACTGGCCACTTGAATTTGTGCAAGAGCACTGACGTTCTAATGTAAGAATTCAGTGCTTCTTGCACAAATACTTTGATGCTCCCACTCAGGGATAAGCCCTCTTGCTCAAGAATACTTGTGCAAGAGGGCCAGTGTAGACAGGCACCTTAATTTTTTGCGCAAGAAAGTCCGATGGCTAAAATGGCCATCGGAACTTTCTTGCACAAAAGCACATCTATACTGGGCACGGACGCTTTTGTGCAAAAGCATCCGTGCCAATCTAGATGCTCTTTTGCAGAAATACTTTTAATGGAAAAACATTTCCGCAAAATCATGCCAGTCTAGATGCAGCCAAGGTGTTTAACTTTGAACAGACCATCACTGAGCGTTGATCTCTCACCATTGGCTCTGGCCAGGTACAGACATGGCACAGCTGTGTTATGCTGTGTTGTAGCTGTGTTGGTCCCAAGGTATTGGAGAGAACAAGTGGGTGAGAGAACATCTTTCATTGGACCAACTTCTGATGAAAGAGACAAGTGTTTGAACTACACTGATCTGAAGAAGTTCCACCACATCACACCATGGGAGTGGGATGGATGATTTTTAACAATGCCCACATGGGCATCTGGTCTGTAGGCAAAGAGAGGCTCAGCTTGCCCAAAGCTGGAGCCGTGCTGGTCCTGCCCCACCCCTCCCTGCCTCCAAAGGCCATGTGGGGTTGCTGTGGAATGTTTAGTATGGTTCAGGTAGGTTCCAGGGTGTTTGGAAAGGCATAGTAAGTAGCAGGGAGCCTCCTTAGCAGTGCATATGCATGGCATAATCCTGAACCTGTATGGCAAAAGGCTCAAATTATAGTCACATGGACTCTCAACCTGCAGATCAAACCAGAGAGGCAGCCTGCTCTGCAAACACCTCACCAAGCTTGCTGTGTTTCTGCTGCTACTTGCTTGCTCGCTGGTCTCGTCCCCTTCCCTGCTTGGCCCCTCACCCTATCCAGCCCCCCGCCCTAAATCTTGGGCCAGGGTGGGCAAAGTGGGTTTCCTCCTTGCTGCCCCCTTCTCCTCCTTTGCATTCTTTCTGCTTGGTTGGCTCCCTCCTTTGCTAATGTGTGGAGTGGTGGTGGTGTGTGGGGGGAGTGGGGAGGGGGCACTGCAGCCCTATAAGCCCTCCAGAGATAGCTGCCCATTCCCCTTCTTTTCTTGTCCTCTCCCTACATGGAGCATAGAGAAGAAAAGGGGGTGAGGAATCGGGGGGAGCAGAAGTCTAGCATGCAGTGTCCCCTCAGCAGCATCTGGGGCTCCCTGGTTAAGCAGGCTCATCTAGCCCTTACCCTGAAAGCCCTGCTCCCCTAAACCTGGACTCACCTAACAAGCTCATCCCACATCCAGGCCCCCACTCTACTGAGCCCCAGGAAGCTGCACCTGGATCCCTTATCCTAAGAAATCCCACTTCCCTAGCACCTGGACCCCACACCAAGCCCCACCTCCTCCCGACTTCTCCACTGAGCTCAACCAGAGTCCCATTGCCCCTACATCAGAACCCACCACTGAGTCCCTGTGCATCCAGATCTTCCATTGAGCCACTCACACCCAGACTGCCCCACACCTGAATCACCCACAATAACCTCTCCACACTTGGCTCATGCTGGGCTGAACCTGCCCAGCCACACCTGGTATGCCTGGCACAAAGGGGCAGGGCCAGCCTTTACACTGTGTTAGAGTCAGCTGCAGCCTCACTGCGGAGTTCCTGTACTGGGGGCTGGGGTTTCGAGGTGATCTCCCCACCTCAATGCAACCAGTGGCCTGTGCTCCTCTCTGCTAGAAATGTGAAAACTGGGGTTTTTTTTAATGGCCTTCCTTTCATAGACTTCCAGTGTGACATTGGACCCATCATTTAAGGCTTGGTCTCAAGAGGAGTTTTTCCACTGATTTAAGAAAAACAAGAGATAAGAAACTTAATTATTTTGTGCCTCAGTTTTTCTTCCTGACATGGCTGTGTATGGGGGACAGATTCTAGAAGAGTATGATGGTCTGGCTTAATACCATATGAATGGCCTTTAAGCACGATAAGTGAAAGAAAGCAGGTATATAAGGAAGGCAAGCCTGGGAAGAAATGGGGATCCCAGTAAGAGAAAGATAGGACCAGTCAGAAGAGAAGAAGCAGGGTTCCTTTGGAAGGTTCTATTGAGGTAACAAAAGACCCAACCTAGCCCTGCTTCCCATTGACAAGAAACACTTCCTTCATGAGGAATAGTAATAGAAATGTAGCTGTGTTAGTCTGGTGTAGCTGAAGCAAAATACAGGACTATGTAGCACTTTAAAGACTAACAAGATGGTTTATTAGATGATGAGCTTTCGTGGGCCTTCTAATAAACCATCTGTTAGTCTTTAAAGTGCTACATAGTCCTGTATTTTCCTTCATGAGGACAACCACATTTAGCCACTTCCAAGACTTTTGAAACTGAACAATCTTCCTAATGCTAAACAGTTGGGAACTAGAGAAGTATCCCAAGAATTAAAAGAAAATTTGGAAGGACTTTGATACTGAGAATAACTGTTAACCATACTGGACATTATTATACGCTCATCATTTACTTTTTATTTGGGTTTCTTTTTTTTTCTTGCCACAATTGCTAATTCGCACAAAGACTTGTTTTGAACCAGAAATCTGTTCCTTCCTAGACTGTCTTTTCTTCCTATTTGATTCTGCAGTGAAGTAATATGTGCTTGACTTTTTTAGACATGCTGACCAATTATGACTCTGGGTGAAGTCAATGGGAGCTGCTGAATCTAAGCACTTGACAGTCAGAATCATGATATTACATTTTTGACAACACATCAATTTCAGGGCAACAGACTTGCATGTCACGAAAACAAACAAACCTGAAACAAAAAATCGCATTCACAGCACAAACAAGGCCAAATTTGTTTGTCAGGGTGAAACAGAAGAATTGGATTTGCTATAATAAAAAAATAATAATAGAAATTGAGCACTGTTGGGACCAGTGCAAAACCTGTACACAATAGAATGCATAATGAAAAGAGCTTTAAACTTTATTCAGAATTATTGTGAATATAGCCAAAAATACTGCAGTTTCTTTGCTATAGTTGGTGATTAAATAGACCTGCACATGTATTTGATGTGACAACAAACAGAATAACTTACATTTAAAAAAAATTCTTACTTCTGTTTATCTCAGTTCATAACTTTTATGTTAACAGTAATTGCTTTAGTGTGTTGCCCTATTTAACTTATTAAAAGGCAGTTTTTAAATGTAAGGAATGACTACACAAATATAGTACAGGTTGGACCTCCATGGTCTGGCACCTTTGGGACCTGACTGGTTCCGAATAAGGGAATTTGCCGGATCAGGGGAGGTCCCCTGTTATCAGGCTTCCAGGAACCCACCAGCTCCGCTTCTGGCCCCAGCCATTTCCCACTTCCCTTAGCCAGCTGTGCTGCCGGCCCTGGCTGAACCCCTCAGCCTTTGGATTGCAAGTTGTGGTGTTCCCTGTACCACCTGAGTCCCTTGCCGCAGGGCTTCAGCTGCGCTGTAGAACTCCCTGCGCTGCCTGAGCCCCTGCCATGCTCCTGGCTGTATTGCAGGTGGCTCATACAGAGCTGCTCCCTGTAGCGATGTGCTACCAGTAGAACCCCAAGTTCTCCCTAAGTAGCACATCGCTATAGGGAGCAGCTCTGTACAAACCACCAGAGCTCCCCGCACCACCTGAACCCCCTGTTACAGGGCTCCTAGCTATGCTGTGGGACTCCCTGAACTGCCTGATCCCCTCCTGAGGGGCTGCTGGCTGCACCTCCGGAACTCTCCATGTTGGTGGACCCCCTATTGCAGGGCTATTTACGCCACCAAAGACACTGCTGCAGGGCTTTCAGATGCATTGCTGGATTCCCTGTGCTGCCTGAGCCTCCTGCCCACCATTGGCCTCCCTGCTCCTGGGCTCTCTGGTCCAGGAACATCCATGGTCCTGCCAGACCACAGATGTTGCCGGACCAGAAAGTCCTGGATTAGGGAGGTACAACCTGTTCATGCGTTCTTTGAACCATTGTTTACATCATACTTTCCTAAGGAGAAACATCTGGAAAAACACTTTCAAGTGCCCCATAAACATAAAACTTATTTTTCTTAATCCATAAGTAAATGATATACTAAATTTTAAGTAGGCTAAATTTAAAGCAGTGGGAATTTAATTTTCTCTTTAGCAAGATGAAAGCTCTATGGCACTTTGAATTATGAATTTACTAAAGACTATACATTTCCAAATTATATTTTGCTCAAAGTGTGGTTTCACATTATTTTCATTTCTATATTACAAATAAAAATTCTAGCCTCCCTCTTAGCCTTTTTAGAATTGTTGTTCACTCAAGTCTCATTGAAATCTTTACAGTGGAAACTTTATGTTTCTAACCCTGGTATGTTGCGAGATGCCATTTTACTATCATCACAATCTAAGGGGTTGTCTACACTGGCACGTTTTGTCACCAAAAACTGCTTTCAGCAACAAAACAGTGAGGGTGTTTTTAATGCAATGCCACCTTTGTTGGAAAACCGCTCATTTTTGGTGACAAAAAACGTCCAGCCCTGTGAGAGACTTCTTTTCTTTTTCCCTCCCTTTGCTGTCAACAAAAAGCCAGTGTGGACTCTGCTGTTTGTTTTGTCAAGAAAACTGGCTTCTGCCAGTATCCCACAATGCCTTTCCTGATGTCTGGTGCTCAGTGTTAAGTAATCTCTGCTGTCCTGCAGACATGTGCTTCTCCCCTTTCAAAGCTCCAGGAAGTAACTGACATCTGAGTAAGGTGCTCTGTTTGGGGAACAAAGAACAGATAATTGGAATGCTTCTGTTCTGCCCTGGTAGGAACACAGCAGCAGGCAGACAGCTGCAGGGGGAGGGCTGGAGAGACTAGTGTGCTACTTTGACATTCCTCAGCCTGGAGAGCTCACAGAGCTATGAGGAAATCTCAAGAAGCGCAGGGATCAGCTCTCCCTTCCCATGACACTGCTCTGTGGGATATTTACCCACATTACTTTGCTCTATCTGTTGACAGGGTACTATCAATGTAGCCATGAAATATCGACAATGGGAGGCAGAAAAATGGTTTGAACATTTTTCACTTTGGGCAACTTTTGCATGTCAACAGCACTTTTGTCACCAAACCTTTCCAGTATAGACATAGCCTTAGTTGGTGTGAATGGGCACAAGTCTATTAAAGAAAATGTAACTTTGTTGATTTGCTAACAATGTTTCTTTATAAGCAGAAAAGTAATTTTAGTTTAATTTTAAGGATTTACAAAATGTATTCTTCTTCTTCATTTGGTATTTACAAGCTCAAGAGTTTAAAATAGTTTTAATATTTTTTTAAAAAGAGATGTTATCTAAAACATTTCACAATAGTTTTTCTCTAAAATATATAATATATAAAGAATCAATTATATGTATTTGTCACTGATGGGTAACTATGGTCATCTTAGACTCAGGCCCGTAAACGTTTTCAGAAAATTTACTTCAAACATGTTCATATTCCTTTTGCATTTACATTTCATGAATGTTTAGCCAAGTGAATTTATTATGAATGGAAATGTTTGCCCATATGAATATTGTTGAAAAGTTTTGGTAACTCTAGTGTTTCAGTCAGACACTATTCTAAGAAATTGAAATTTTGACATTGTGATCTGCATCCAGTCAAATCAGCTTTAATTTCAAATACTGAATATGTGCACTGAGCAGCCTGTAAATGAACTTCAGAAAATATGTATTTACAGACTATTTTCTGTTCAGTAATTTAAAAATGAATATGAGAACTGAGAATAATAAATTGAGGAAAAATTACAATTTTGATAGATAATTAGCAAAGAGTTAAAATATATTGACTATTTTCTTTGTAACTTGTTATTTATATAGCTGTAGCATGAAGAGATGAGGGTCAAAATTGAGTCTGAATCTGAATGAATATAGGTGTCAGGGTTATTTAGTGTTTTTGGTTGCATGTTGCATCTACTTCGAAAATTCACGATTTTTAGTTTTTGTTTTATGGTGCTCAAGTCACTTCCTATGAAATATTAGGTAAAAAAGGAATGGAAATTTCAAAAGAACCACTAAACTCATGAGAGTTTAATCTATTTTGGATTAAATTATTTTGGTAAAATTGAATCTAGACTAAAACACTAACTCCACTTTGGCCATAATCTTTACCTGGACCTAGGTTTGAATATTGATTCCATCAGTTAAATCTATATTATAAATAGAGCTTGGGGGGGAGGAATCAATACAATGAGAGAATATTCTGAATTTTGTTATTGTTTTCTTAATTTAAAAAAATGTTAAAATGTCAAGATTTTTTAAAAAAAGTTGATCAGCCATATAGTTGGTCAACCCCCCCAAAATGTTTAGACACACTTTTGTCATACATTTTCTGTTTCTTTTTCTTTTAATTGAAAATTGAATTTTCAACAACAACAAATAATCAAGAGCTCTGTATTTGGGAAATCACAACCATCTCTATTAAATAATATTTTATTTCCAGATATTTTAATGGCTTTCTTTATACTAAAGAACTTAATTTCACATCCATGTATATTTAATTATGAAAGTCTGTACAATAAATACTAGCTTATTGAAAGAACTTGCCTATTGTTCAAAATTCATGCACAGTATTAAAGAATCCCTCCCAAATTATACAAATGTAGAAAGAAAGCTTATATGACTATAGTTGCTGGTATTTGGCTAGACTAAAGAGAAGCTCATCAAGCAGATATTCCATAGATTGTGAAAACTTAATGAGTCTGGTATTAATGAACATGTCTAGACTAAGTACTCTCTAGAGAAAGTGGCAATAACTGTTGCTTCCACCAAAGTAATAGGACTAGGTCTATGTAGTTTTCTAATGAATACAAACACTCAATTGCTTTTTATTTTTAATGAAGAACTGCTCTTATTATAACACTGTCTGCACATTTTACTCTAACGCTGCATCTCAAAGAACAAAAATCTTTTTAAATATAGTAAATAGAAGCTGATAGTTTAATTCTTTATGTCCTGATGGGGTTGTTTGACATGGTATATTGAGGAAATGCGAGCTTGAACAAGTGTGTTTGATAGCTTACTCTAAAGATGATGGAATTCAGGCTCAGCCTGCTTCCCAGTTGAAATTTGTTCTTTAATGGTGGACCCTATCTCCACCATCATAGTGGATCTGTTGCTTACAAGAGTGTCCCTGTAGAAAGTAGCAAGTGTATGAGGAGTGGAGTATATGATTATCCAAGGGACAAGAGGGCTCTGTTTTATTCAAGGGTTTTAATATGAGATTGGGAAGCTTGAAGTGGCCTTAGAATCCTATTAGCGGCTAATATAGTGTGCAGAGCAGTGGTTTTTACCCTGGATGGCATTGTTTAGAAAATAAAACAGCGTGTTGCACCAGCTATCACTTCTACATAGTCCTTGGTCAGTCTCATGTAGAAGGACTAGAAGTATCAGTTTGATAGAAGTTGCCTGTTGTGGTAGGAATGGGTATGGCTCATTGCTTTGAGAAGATAGTGAGTAAGATTACTTTAGCTACCAGGGCCTGAGGCCTTTGATCACCGGTGGCCAAATGCTCTCAATAATAAGAAAGATAATATTTAAAGCTATTTCCTCAAAATAGTTTTTCCTCCTCAAGTGGGGTCCATCTGGCCTGGATTGTGCTTGAGATAGCTGCTTTTCATGTTAGTCCTCATCTCACACACCTATTGAATTACTTGGAGGATCATTGTGTCTGGATCAATTAAGGGTGACTTCACATACATGCTATATAAGACTGGAAACAGGGTAAATCCCTGAAAGACTCCACATGAGAGAGCCTTTGAGTTATATCACAAGTTTCTCTTCTCTACTCTGGCATCTCTAAGCCTTGGTCTACCCTTATAACAAGCAGACCGTCCACACTGAAATAAGGGGCTGGTTGTTTCGAAATAATAACTCTTACTTTCCTTGGAGAATAGGCTTATATTGAAATAGTTATTTTAGGAGTTATTTCAAAAGAAGTTATTTCAAAATAATTTTCTAGTATAGACATGCCCTAAGAAAGGAACAAAAATAGCCATCTTAAAGGAGTTTTATCTGCATCTACCAGGTCCCATTGGTGGTCATATTTCTACTACTAATTATTATTTGTTATGTTTGAATGCTTTACAGACTCTCTGCCTGGAAGAGTTTGCAGCCTAAACTCAGACAGGACACAATAAAAGAAGATAATAAACAGAAGGAAAGAGTGAGATAGACAAGATTACAATGGTAAGATTATGAGGTGCTTTAGTTAAGTTTTAGATATGTCTTGACAAACACACACTTAGGGCATTCAAATGCACTCATAAATTTTGTACTGGGACTCCCAGAGGGTACAGTAAGATACTGTTTATGCACAGTTACTACAGGCTAAAGAACATGCTCCATTATTATTGGAAGTACATAATTTAAAATGGTGGTGCAACTCCCACCAACAAAGAAGAAATCAAAGTTAATCCCTTAAGAGACACTTTACTACAATGAGAGGGTGTGTCTAGACTACATGCCTCCTTCGACGGAGGCATGTAGATTAGCCAGATCGGAAGAGGGAAATGAAGCCGCGATTAAAATAATCGCGGCTTCATTTAAATTTAAATGGCTGCCCCGATCTGCCGATCAGCTGTTTGTCGGCAGATCGGGGGAGTCTGGACGCGATGCCCCGACAAAGAAGCCTTTCTTCATCGACACAGGTAAGCCTGGTTTCACGAGGCTTACCTGTGTCGATTAAGAAAGGCTTCTTTGTCGGGGCATCGCGTCCAGACTCCCCCGATCTGCCGACAAACAGCTGATCGGCAGATCGGGGCAGCCATTTAAATTTAAATGAAGCCGCGATTATTTTAATCGCGGCTTCATTTCCCTCTTCCGATCTGGCTAATCTACATGCCTCCGTCGAAGGAGGCATGTAGTCTAGACACACCCAGAGGGACTGCCACAGTATCTAGGCAGAATATAGGGTTCTATATCTGTGTCTTCAGTGAATGTCAGTAAATGTCAAATGTCAAAGAAAGTCACACAAGTAAATTCCTGCACACGGTGCTTGTTTTGTCTACTACATAAATCAATTATAACTGACATATATACATAATATGTAACTGGCACAATCAAGCTGGCAAGCTCAGCAGAGAAGCCAAGGACTGAATGGGCATAAAAAGTGAACAATCTTCTTATCACTACATGTGGTCCTTTCAAGTCAAGGTTGAGGTCTGTTGGCAAATCCCACGTGTGTGGGCTTACACTGTACCTGCTATTGTGTAGTTGTTCAATGGATAAATATAGGGTTTCAGTCTCCAGGTGTGTCAGTTTGTAAGTATTAAATTAGCCACACACAAAAATAATGAGTGCATCCTGGAGAGTCTTCATAGAACTAAGATAACAATCAAGCTCTGTTTAAATTGGCACTTAGAGGTGACTGAAAAGGTAAACACTTGATATCTCTTTCTCACATACACACACACACAGAGCAGTTAAAACCATTGACATTTTAAAATACGGTATGCTGTCTGTGTCTGATGTCAGGTTTTCTTAATAGATGATACTATGTTTTCAACCACTTACTAAAAGCCAAGCTCATCCTGAGTTTTAAAATGAGACTGAACATGGTTGTGTCCAGATCAGTGCAAACAAAATAGTGAATTTCTGCCAGTGTGTGGCATTCTTCTGTGCTTTTACAGGCAGTTAGCAGTTGCTATCTGACTTCTTACAGTGACATGGCTCTTCTTTCCTAATTCAAATTAGAAACTTTAGAGAGGGGTAGCGGAGTTAGTCTGTAACTGGAAAAACTTAAAAAACAACGAATAGTCTAGTAGCACCTTAAACACTAACAAACCATGTAGATGGTATTGTGTTTTGTTAGTCTTTAAGGTGGTGTTAGACTATTTGTTGTTTTTAAAGTTTTTCATATTAGAAAAAACTACAAGAAGAGTAAAAAGCTGTGAAATTGTATAATTTGATTAGAAAATCACTTAAAAGATCTCTGAGTAATATATTGTAGGTAAGTAACTCACATTTACTAACAACTGCTATAACTTAAAACAGCCTTCAGAAAGTCTTCCTCAGTGAATAGCATCTTATATATGATAGTAGCAAGGCAACAATCTTAGTTGATTTTACTAAGCTTTGGAATATGCTACAGAGTTAGGTCAGCATAAGGCAGTTATATCATGTCTACACTAAAATATAGTTCCCACAAATGTAATTTGTCCGCTACACTGACTTAATAACTCCACCTCTGTGAGATGTGTAACATTTAGGCCTATCTAGTTAGGTTGACAGTGTTGGTGTAGATGCTCACTCCCTTATATTAGCTGTTGTTGCCCTTCTGAATTCATCCCATAATACCTCACGCTGACAATTAAATTGGTACAAGTGCTGCTGGTGAGAACCCGCAGTGCTGAAATCAGGAATGTAATATGGACATGCTACAAATGTAATTTGATTACTGTTGTGGACGTTCATCAATGTAACTTAGATTGACTTAATTTTATACCATAGACTTACTTTCTTTAAGTGAACAAGGTCCAGTTATGAAGTCTTTTTTTGGGCAAAACTGCCTTTGTAATTAGTCATAGTTTTGTGTGAGGTAAGGACTGTAGGGTCAGATTTCCAATACTGATACAATAGACTATATCAAGAGCTTCATAATTGTTACTCCATTTAGTGATGGCATCTTTTTTACTTATGTTTATAATACCATATGTTCTATAATTTAATAGAAAGATTTAGTTGTAAACTAGTTTATAGAGCCTTCCTAGAGTACAGGTGGTAGAAAATAATTATTTACACAAGGAAGCAGCTGCCAAAGAAGATTCTTGAATTTCTGTAACCCCTCTTTTGAATTAGGAAATGATTAGGTCAGATTTGTGTTGAACAGATGTTGTTACTAGATGCTGAACCATAAACCAAACTTTTTCTGGTTCATTCCTACATATTCTTTAGCTGATTCTTAACTAACACAGGGCATATCATGCTGCATCTCTTTGTGTCACATTGCATGACATATAAGACAAAGTTCTGCTCGTATTATCATCCTAAAATGGAAGATGGCATTTAGGTCTGGCTAAAAAATCCTGTAATGTTTGCTTTAAAAACAAACTAAAACAAAAAAAAATCTTACATAAAAATTACCGTGTTTCTCACAGATGTTATTGTAACCTCTGGCCATAGATTTATCATGTTACAAGTTTGTCTCAATTCAAATGTTTCAATGTAATGGTTAAGAATTAGTCAAATCTGAAGAACTATTGGAGATAAAGAGGTAATCTTCTACTCTTTTAATGTGTATTTTGCTCATTAAAACTTACTTAGTATCAGATTGGAAAGATTTATCTATTTCCATATATCCATGACTACATCCAGCTATGGAATACATCTTAATTAGGGTAATAATTAATAGTAATAAAGAGAGGGAAAGGAAGATATGGGAGAATTTCAATGGTACCAAATAAGACCTTTTAATGTAGTGGGGTACAGCCTATGAGTTGGATTTGGCTCATCTAACATTTCTGTCTGGCCTGCCATGACTCCCAGTAATTGAGGAAACTACTACAATAGAGGTCAGCAACCTGTGGCTCTGAGCTGCTAAAAGCCCCACGGCATAGCTTGGAAACTGGCCAATGGGAACTGCAGAGCAGGTGCTTGAGGGTACATGCCATGCAGGGTGACCTGTTGCCCTCCTCTGCCCAAGGGGCATGCAGAAATATGTCAGTAGCATCTACTCTCTTCCATGAGCAGTGTGGGGCCACTGCATGCAGGCAGCCTACCTGAGCCCTGCTGCACCACTGGGAGCAGCCCAGCCACAGCCTGAACTTTGCACCCCCTTCTGCACCACAGCCTCCTACCCCAGGTTAGGACCTCCTCCTGGCCCCAAACTCCCTCCCAGATCCTGTACCTTTTCTATTAATATAATGGAAAAGTGTGGCGCATGACGACTTACCAAAATTCATGGGCAATCGTTTCCCCCTGTGGAAACTATTGCCAACCTTTGGTCAAAATGATGGTTTTATTTTTTGATGCTGGAAATGTAATCTGAATACAGGAGAATATTCAGAACGTGCTGAAACACATGTAGATTCTCAATGGAAGAAGATGGTGATTAAGGGTGGAAAAGTGGGTGGGAAGGGGGAGAGGTTTGGGGTGAAGAGAGGGATAGGGTAATTTTGGGGAGTGGAATGAATGGAGGTGGGTGGATAAGAGAGGCCTTAGGGGTTAAGTGGAATAGGAGGGAAGGAACACTGGGATGGAGGGCAGATGAGTGTTAGTGACAGAAGGACTGGTGAATAGGCATAAGGCTGCCTGTCACCCTCACATATAATGTTTCGCCTGCTTAAGAATTTATCATGAGGTCAACTTATTTTATTTTGTAATAAAGAATGTCATACATAGATGCAAGAAAACCTGTCAGAAAAACTGAATCTGTCCAAGTAGCAAGACTTATTGGTATCTCTGAAGGGTTGTGTTAAGATCATGTCTGATAAACCGAAAAAAAATGGGACTGAAAATAAATAAACTAAAATCGGTATGTTGAACACTAGGCATTTGTATGGGACTTTTGGATCTATTAACTTTAATGGAGTTGCTTCTGATTTACATGGGCATGAGATAAAAATCACTTGGCCTGATTTTCCATTGCTTTGCATATATATAGTCTGTGCAAAGTGGATGTATAATGCTACCAGATCAAAATGGAACTCAAGGAACGAGACAGTGGAGGATCAGACTTAGTATTCCTCCTACAAGTTGGACCTCTATGGCCCAATGCCCTTGGGACCTGACCAGTCTTGGATGAGGGATTTTGCCAGAGGAGGTAATTTCTGGCCCCCCTACTGCCAGCCCCACAGTCCTGGCCACTGGCCTCCTGGCCGGTTCCTCTCCCCACCACCAGCCCTTCCTGCTGGCCCATAGTGTTCCCAGACACCAACTACTCTCTGATCCCTGCTGGACCACAGATGTTGCTAGACCAGATTCCCAGTTTAGAGAGGTTCAATCTTGTAGTGTTTTGGCTTGTCATAATGCAGGTCATGTCTCCACTACAGGGAGAGCACCTACAGCACTACAGCTATGCCAGCACAAATCACTTTGTGTAATGCAGCCTATAACAACAACTATTGGAACCCCATCTCCCTGAGCTAGGTCAATGGAAGAATTCCTTCATTGATGTAGCTTCATTTACACTGGGGTTATTATGGCATCGCTATGGCACTCAGAGATGTGGAGTTTTTATGCCCTTGATCAGACTTGATGTCAGCCAAAGTTTCGAGCCTCGCCGTCAAATGAATTCTGCTTCTGCAATCTCATGAGTAAAGTCTCCATGGTTTCAGAGCAGGACACTTCCCAAAAGAAATATGTTTTTCCCCTTGTGTATTTCACAGTCAGTCTGTTAAATTAAGTGCTATGGTGCAATCCCTTAGAGAGAACAGAGTGTCATCAGCAACATATTTTTACAGTGAAATCAGAAACTGAGATTTCAAGTGATCCAAATTAGGGATCATCTGAGAAAGAGGTTCCTGAGATACAATACCCCAAATAAAAGAGCTTTTCTTAAAATTCACAGATTTACCAAGGTTTTGTGTGTGTACACATGGCTTCTAAAGTGCTAATGGTTTAATTGGACAGAAACTGTAGCGTGAGCTGGAAATAGCGTCAGGGGAGGGAGGCTAAATATTGTGAGGAGAAGGAGAGAGGCACATCACTCTTCTTTCACATGCTTACAATTACTGCAACCACCATATCATAAAGCCATCAAGTTCTTGAGACAGACCATGTCTGAGATGTCACTCACAAGCTCTGTTAGCAATTAAACAATCTGCACATTTCAAAGCAGGATCGTTATCTTTGTTTCACTACAACAAAGTGTATTTTATGTGAGTAGGTGGGTAAAAGCTCTTAGGACTCATCTAGGACTGGTGTGGCCGACTGGAAAGCATAATAGACTGGGCTTTAAAAAATGTTGGTTCTGTTCCTGGCTCTGTCAGTAACATGCTGGGTAACTCTGGCCAACTAATGTCTTTCTGTGCCTCATTTTCCCCACCTTTACAAGGCAAATAATGATGTTTCCCTCCTTGAGATCTACTAATGAAAACCTGTATGTAAGAACTATGTATTATCGTTACCTGTTCACATGAGCTTCTCAACTGAACATTGACATATTGCTTAAATGACCACTAACATTTCTGTCAACTTTTCTCTTTCTCTTCAAAAAAACTAGGAAATCAAATTTCAAAAAGCTTCATTAATAGAGTTAAGATGGCACATGGATAGCTCATGTCCTTTCATAAAGTTGAATTCAGCAAAACTCAAACTTAACCATGTCCATGCAACGTTAACTCTGCTCTCTGAGAAATACCCTAATAAGTGCATAACACTTGCTCACACTCTTCTTTTGCCCTGTACTGAACAAGAACTCTCTCCACTCACATATTTGTCCTAATCCACAGAAAAAATGCAGTTGCTTAATTTTACAACTCCTTCAAACCTTTGTACAACCCCTTCACTGCTATGTACATGACTCCAGCAAACACTACTTTAACTTACCTCTGTTAAATTCATAGATCCAACTTATCACTCAACTAACTGCTCATAGTCCCCATGGTGTGTCCTGCTAGTGGTACTCCATAGACAATGCAGTGCCAAAATGAGGCATCCTGGTTCTCTCAAGGTACACATGCATTTGTCTCCTCTCACATACATAGAGCTGAAGGGGAGGTGCTCACTACTGTCCCCCCAGCAGATACCAACAACAGTTCTTCAGTGTATAGCCATGCAGCTAAAATGTAGCTTTATGCTAAGTAATGTGCCTCAGTGTATTTTGCCAGTCACCCTTTCTGAAAGCAGAAAGGACCTTTTACCTTACCATTGGTAAAGGTGCACCAGCCAGAATATTGTGTCTAAAGCTAATTCCTATGCAGGAATAAAGTCTTATAATTTTGTTTTAAGTTTTAACATTAGTACTATAAAATACATAAAAGGGTATAATAATTGGGTTTTTTAAAATGGTAATTTAATGTCCTTGTTCAAATGTCCATATGCTCAGGCTATTTTCTGAGGCATATTAACCTGTCCAAGAGAAAAATGAAGGTACATTTTTTTTGCACTGCAGGCTAGCACAGGGGAATTTGGCCAGTATTCTTTTAAATACCACTGGGCACCAAGGAGTTTATGCAATACCCTTTGCATATGGGAAAACTATAGCAGACTTTGTATCGACTCAATAGAGAGTGGTGCCTACAAGGTTTCATCCAATCCTTGTGACTTCAGTACTGAAATAACAAAGCTAACATCTAAGTCTTTCTAAAAAGGAAATGGTATATAAAGACAATTCAAGGGCCTACAACCTAACCGTACACATGCACACAGTATTACAATAATCTTACAAAACTGTTCACAGAGTACAGAAAACTGTGGCTATACTGGGCTTAGTAGGTGGTAGAAGAAACTAAAATCTGTGATAGAAGAAACTAAAATCATTCTATTTTATAAAGATTGATTCTAATTTAGTAAAGTAACTTCTGAGGACAATTGACTTTTCTATGTAATTCTTTTAAATTTTACTTTAAATAAAATATATAGTATGTTAGCATCTATATAGCAAGTTGCTTGTGGGATCTGTTAGCTGTCAGGAAATTGGCAGTAGTCTGTGATATACTTGAATCCAAAAGCCAAGAAATGAAAAGACATGCAAATAGCTAATGGGGCTGCTTACATAAATAGTTACTCAGATAGGGTATGTCTACACTACCACCCTAGTTCGAACTAGGGTGGTAATGTAGGCAACCGGAGTTGCAAGTGAAGCCCGGGATTTGAATTTCCTGGGCTTCATTTGCATCTCGCTGGGTGCCGCCATTTTTAAATGTCCGCTAGTGCGGACTCCGTGCCGCGCGGCTACACTCGGCACGGACTAGGTAGTTCAGACTAGGCTTCCTAGTCCGAACTACCGTTACTCCTCGTGAAGCCTAGTCCGAACTACCTAGTCCGTGCTGCGTGTAGCAGCACGGCACGGAGTCTTCACTAGCGGACATTTAAAAATGGCGGCGCCCGGCAAGATGCAAATGAAGCCCGGGAAATTCAAATCCCGGGCTTCATTTGCAACTCCGGTTGCCTACATTAACCACCCTAGTTCAACTAGGATGGTAATGTAGACATACCCATGTGTACTTTTTTGCAGGATAGCCCCCTGTGCTATTGAATCTACTAACATTTTTTACATTACCATTTACATTGAACTAAAGCAGTATCCATACTGTAATTATTCCTGTTAAGTACCACTCCAAATTTTGTTAGAACTCTTTCTGAATTATGCAGATATTGTATAATTATGTTAAATCACTACAGATTCATCTTTAGGGTCAGATTCTCAACTAGTGTCAAAAGATGTAGCTCCATGACTTCAGTGAAGCTATGCTTCTTTATGTTAGCTGAGGATTTGGCTCACTGAATATAAAACATATGTGTGGTTTATATCAGAACCTTGCCTCTTGTAAGTGTTATGCTGTTGTTTATATTCTTTACAAGAAATAAATTAGTACATAAAAACTCTGAGGTAAAACGTCATGAAGATATGGGTACAAAATGTACTTGGCTGATGGGAAATAGGCAACAGGAAATAGTGCAAATACGGGTTCTTTTATGAAGGAAGGTCAAATAAACAACGTAGCTCAGCTTTATAAACAAATACTTAATGGCAGCCCAATGTGTACAAAGAAACTAAATGTGTAGTAGTTCTTTAATATTTCATTGGCTAAGGGCTAGATTGAGAGAGTATTTGCAGAGTTGTGTAAGGAGTGGCATGGAGCTCTATCATTTCTAGAGTTGCTCTGGAAAGAAACGGTGACTCAAAGAGACATCCGAGTAATAAATTCTGTATTACTCCTGTTTTGCACATGGTAAGTATTTGGTGTCAGCCCACTACCAGGCATAGAGAAGAGTAGTCTTTCTCTCTCCTCAGCCCACCATTATATCTTTCTAGCTTTGCTGCCTGATATATAGAGGGGGGACTGAGCCATAGATCTGCCTTCTCCCTGCTATCTGTCATAGTTCCTTGCTCTCCTAGGAATATTGGCTACATAACTCCTGTTCTCTTCCCATGTCTGAACTCAACTAAGTCCTATGCAGTAGCCACACATGAGGTGCAGTTGGGCTTCCTTTATTTCTCTGCAAAGCTGTTTAGGACTTAGGCCAGCCCTTAATAGTATTTGCCTTCTCTCCTTTAGGGTACGTCTACACAGCAGTGTTATTTCAGAATAACTAATGTTATTCCAAAATAACATAGTCCATGTCTAGACTAGAAGCAGTTACATCATTATAATGTCAAAATAATGTCGAGCTGGAGGACTTCTTATTCCGACTCCTGTAACCCTCAATTTATGAGGAGTAAGGGAAGTCAGAGGAAGAGTGCTGTTCCTCAGACTTCCTGCTACGTAGACAATGCCAAAAACTGAAATAAGCTATTTCGACTTAAGCTATGCAATTGATGTAGCTGAAGTTGCGTAGCTTATTTTGACTTTAGCCCTGCTGTGTAGATGTGCCCTTAGAGGACTGTGTGAATTAAAATGTTGATGCCTGTCTTCCTAGAGATGTCATATTTGAATATAAATTTTGAATTGTATTTAGTTACTTTTCATGAGGCCACTGAGATTTAGGTACATGTATGCATCCCAATGTGTTCATTATGACTCTTGGGTCCTCTAAAGCAGGTAGCAAAAGTTACCAGGCAGATGACTAGAAGCAAGCCCAAGATTTACAGGAAGTCAATTATAAGACCTCCTGCTTCTTAGGTAGAGGCAGGGGATGGGAGAGCTGACAGGAAAGGCTACTTAAAAGCTATAGCCCTTTTCCTCTTGAAGTTGGAAAACCTTGGGGCTACGTCTACACTGGCCCCTTTTCCGAAAGGGGCATGTTAATTTCACAGGTCGTAATAGGGAAATCCGCGGGGGATTTAAATATCCCCCGCGGCATTTAAATAAAAATGTCCGCCGCTTTTTTCCGGCTTTTAGAAAAGCCGGAAAAGAGCGTCTACACTGGCCCCGATCCTCCGGAAAAAAGCCCTTTTCCGGAGGATCTCTTATTCCTACTTCAAAGTAGGCTTCAAAATAGGAATAAGAGATCCTCCGGAAAAGGGCTTTTTTCTGGAGGATCGGGGCCAGTGTAGACTCTCTTTTCCGGCTTTTCTAAAAGCCGGAAAAAAGCGGCGGACATTTTTATTTAAATGTCGCGGGGGATATTTAAATCCCCCACGGATTTCCCTATTACGACCTGTGAAATTAACATGCCCCTTTTGGAAAAGGGGCCAGTGTAGACGAGCCCTGGGTGTGTCTTACTCAGTTGTTTGAGCTGATGTGTTCTAGTTTTGAGTTTGTGTCTTAGGCAGGAGTGGCCCGAGGCTGGCTGCAGCAGCTGGCACCTTAGGTGGGGCGGTGCAATTGGAGCCCCTGCTTGAACAGCCATCAATAACCGTGACGTCATCATCGGGCACCTGGGCCAGCGGCACCCTAGGCAGCTGCCTAGCTCACCTAGGCTAATGGGCCACCCCTGGTTTTAGGAATAAAGTAAGGCCAGTGAAAGGTGAACTGAAGAGACCTGTAGCTGGGATTTATTTTTTCCTTGCCTGGCTGGTGAATCTGCTATCTTGGAATATTTGATGAAGCATATCAGAAGTGCATTGCATGAATACACTGTGAAAAATGACACTTCTCAAACTGCTGTTGTGCTAACATTGTAGAAACATATAACGAAAACTATGCCCTAGTACAAGTATAGAAATCCCAATGATCTGTTTTTATAGGGCAGATAGGTAACAAGATGGTTAAGGAAAGCCTGTGGACCAATTGTCCCTGTCCTGCTATACCTGCAGATGTTGTCAAGCAAGCAGACAGGAGTTAAAGGAGGAGACCTAGGCCAATTCAAGGCTGACTAGGAAGGGAGCAAAGTTCTCCTACGCCCTCAACAAGGGAAGCCTGGTTCCAGCCATACAGTGTCAAATCTGGAAGAGACATTTGGTAAATGGGGTAACTAGGCCTAGGAAGATGGACAGGAAAGGATTAACTGCATAGAAACGGGTGTTTAAGTCCAAAATATAAAGGAAAACGATGAGTTAAAAATCAGAGGCATGCTAGAATGCATCAACTAAATGCTATCTTTCTGCTCAGGGCTTGTTTCTATGCAGTGAATAGAAGCTACAGGACTTCAGTGTGCCTTAGCTAGTGGACAAGGACACCACAGCATTGGCTTTGTGAGGGGACACACCCAACTATGAGTACCTGCAAGGATGAAATCATGCTGTGATAAGCTACAAGAGAGCACTCTCTAGGCAGCTTAGCTACAGGCACAATGAATTCATGGGACCAAATTTGGTACAAGGCAGCCTGAAGTTCAGAGGAGCTGCATGCATATTCTCAATTGAGCTGAATTTGAACCCTGAGGATTTTTCTGAAGATTTTTTATTCCAGTTCCTTTGGCCTCAGTCAATAGTTTTGGGAAATAAACAAGGTGAACTATATTTAAAAATTAGCATTGTACATTTAGAAAAAATGTTTATTTTATAATTTTTCTTCTAAACTGTGTTTGGCATATTATTGTAAGATATTATTAATTATGTGAATATTACCATTTGTGCCACATGACTGAAAGTGCTCTCTGAACCTCGACAGAAAAAGAGCTTTATAAAAATGCTGTTGAACTGAACAATTTACAAAAAATTAAAATAGAAACATGAAAATCTTTAAATTTTGAAAGGATGTGATGTCATTGTGGAAGTCTCTCACACATCTAAATTGAGTCCACCTATTGCCCATGGTAAGCTTAGCAGAAATATATATATTTCTAATTTCAACTGATAATAGTATGGTGTACTTGAAGCATTCATTTCAATTAGTATTGATTTAAATGTTCTTAGTTGCACAAAATTGTGGTGTTTAAGTTTTTTCCTCCAATTTTTATTAATTTAAATTTTCATGGCTGCAAGGCATTATGCAGAGGTTGTTGGACAATAATAATTTAATGAGAGTAGATGTTGAGATTCAAAAAGCTAAAGCTTTATAGTTAGCAAAAGGCAAATTATCAACCTACTGTGTCAAAACAGACAAAGTAAATACACTTAAATCAAGCGCTTGTAAGTTCTCAGGCAGCAATTTTCTTTCTTTGCTATGTGTAAATATCAAAGTATTTTTCTGTTGATTTGTGTGAGTGTAGTGAAATCAACATTTACCAACATTTACTGTTAAAAAATTAAATCCTTCCAAGCCTGTCTATGAGTAACAAAAGTTTTCAGGGGGGACCACAATATTCACTGAGGGCCGGATTGGCATCTTGAAAACAACCTCAAGTAGGAGACAGCATGTAGTAGCACTTCCCAAAGTAGAAAGAAGAAACAGATTTGTACCTGAGGGTGTGTCTAGACTACATGCCTCCTTCGACGGAGGCATGTAGATTAGCCAGATCGGAAGAGGGAAATGAAGCCGCGATTAAAATAATCGCGGCTTCATTTAAATTTAAATGGCTGCCCCGATCTGCCGATCAGCTGTTTGTCGGCAGATCGGGGCAGTCTGGACGCGATGCGCCGACAAAGAAGCCTTTCTTCATCGGCACAGGTAAGCCTCGTGAAACCAGGTTTACCTGTGCCGATGAAGAAAGGCTTCTTTGTCGGCGCATCGCGTCCAGACTGCCCCGATCTGCCGACAAACAGCTGATCGGCAGATCGGGGCAGCCATTTAAATTTAAATGAAGCCGCGATTATTTTAATCGCGGCTTCATTTCCCTCTTCCGATCTGGCTAATCTACATGCCTCCGTCGAAGGAGGCATGTAGTCTAGACACACCCTGAGAGTCCTTATTTGGTCTGTGTTTTTTCCTCTTACATCATGGAGGAAGAAAACTATCCCAACCTTTTTTGTAGTCCAGTTTACTTTCTTCTTTGTGTTGACTCAGTTGCAGTAGCTCGTGCACAGCATGTGTGTGTGGGTGCATGCGTGTGTGTGTGTGAAACTCAGACTCTACTCCACTCAACTGCATGACCCAGTGGTAGTCGCTCTCTTTCCAGCACCATCCATTCCAGTGGTAGCCTGTATAAAGGCACATGGGGTGCCTTGCACACCTTTGCAATCCTTAATGAGGCCATAGCAAGGATTACAGTTTGGTCCCAATAATAATCACAGATGTTGGACAATGGATATCCTTTGAGGTCTTTGATATCCTTGGCTTCCAACAGGAGTTGAAAGTATTCAGCATCTTGGAGGATCTGAAATCCTGAAACTGCCTTCTTTACTCAAGTTGCATATTGGCTTACTCCAGAAGTGTTGACATATATGGAAAGGCAACACCCTCAAGAGTAAAGGTGAAGGGATCAGGCTGTTAGTTAGCACTTTAGTCCGGGATAACATAAACGCTAATAGTCATGCAGCTCCAGTTCAACTTCGTGGGTTTCTTGTAATTGGCACTGCAATTTGAAGGGCTAAAGATTACAAATACTTTCAAAATGGCAATAGTATTGTTGGAAGGAATGTTTCTTGTTCTCTGTGTATAAACATGCTGTGAAAAGGTTAGTAAGCCTTTAATGACAAGGGGAAATAAACACACTAGTTACTTCAGTTTGCAAGAGAGAAACTTCTGAAAACATTTATCTTATGGACAAACTACTTCAACGTTGAACTTTTATAATAATTAAGTAAACACAATGCTTTATCTTTTCAGGTGCAAGTGGCCAAAGAGTTTTCTAGGAGACTACCAGAGAGGCACAAAGAGGGAGAAGAAAGGGTCACCAATATTATTTGCTAATAAAGTGATCATCTTGGTGCTTTGTCTGTTACAGACAAAATACACTTTATGGACCCTTGGCCGCTTCCTCCCCCTCTTGGCTCACCCAGCTCCACCTCCGTTGGGGGTCCCACCCCTGGAGTCCTAGATTCGCCACCCCCCTTTTTGTCCGGGCTCCCTCTCTCTCCAGACTCTTTTGGTCCCACTTCATTCTTAAGTCCTTCTTCCCTCCTTCACCTATTCTCTTCCTCCCCTTTTGCATCTTTGTCCTCTCCCTGTGTCTCCTCCCTTCTCCCTTTTATCCTCCCGACTTCTGCCCCGGGATGCCCTGTGACGTCACCTGCTGCAGAAAGTCCCCTTCTCCAACGTCTAGGTCAAATGGTGCCTGGTCATCTTCCTCCACAGCATTCTGGGCGCATTCCTGGCTATTCTCGGGTTGGGGCCTCCCCATCTCCACCCCAGGGGCTGCCAATGTTATGCCTTGGTCCCTCTCTGTTCCCTGGGAGCCCTCCTCTTGACTCCACCGTTTTAAGGCTGGTGCGAATCTGGGCCAGTCACTGCCCAACAATATCAGGTACACTAGTCTGGGAGTGAGGGCAAAGTTACAGCGGTCCTTCCTGTGCTCGTCCCGAAGGGTGACCCACACGGTCGGGTATGTATGCACCTCTCCGTGGATACACTGCATCCTCACAGGTCGGCCGTTTGGTCGATCCTTGCCACCAAGCTTGCCCAAACCATCGTCTTGCCACAGCCTGCGTGGTTGCTCGGAAACACCGGGAGAGGCAGCCCCTTGCGTGGTGCTGCCGCCGCCCACATCTCTCTGGCCGGCCCTACACGCGCCGGCCCCATCAGCTGTGGTGGCATATGGTTGCCCAGCAATCACAGGCGAACTGGCCTATTGCGTGACGCTGCTGGCGCATGCGCCGTCTGGCCGCTTTGGCTCAGCCACACGGGGTGACAGCTGGTGCCCCACTGTGTCCTGCCGCTCATCCCCCAAAAGGAGGGGAGAGCTGCAAGTGTGGGGCTCTGCCACCCCGTCACAGGATTTAATACAAATGCAGTGGGACCTAAATTGTACATGTTGAGGACAGAACAATGACATCACAATCAGAAGGACTGAAAGAAAATAACAAGAAAGGCATGTGAGTTCCATGGCCTGCAGCAAAGCCAGAGCAGAGGTTAGAGAAGAGGGCACTACAAGCATAAACAACTATACCAAAATTCAGTGAATGGAGGATGAATTGCTGCAGTGATTGGTTTCATTTGAAGGAGCAGCTATAGGGGAAAAAGGCTATTTAAAAGACAGCTTAGGAGAAAAGCTGTGCACATCATTGCTGGCTCTGGGAATATAATGTGAAACAATGATTGATTTTGTGCTGCTAGTTCCGAAGTCTCACACTCACACTAGGCCAAATTCTTCTTTCACTTTCACTGGCATAAATCCAGGGTAATTCCATTGACTTCAATTAAGTTGGTGGGCCCTAAATTTGCAAATATGTTCCAAATGCTGTCAGCATTGACATTAATGGGGTTACTCTAGATTTATACCATGGTAACTGAGAGCAGAATTTGTTCCAGAATGTGTATAAACCTCCATAATGAAACCATATGCTGCCTAATTTTCAGGTTTTATTACCAACCAGAAATTCAGGCTTAACAAAAAAACTGAACAAGGGTTGTGAACATTTCAGGAAAACCTGAGTTAAGACATTCTTTTTTTTGCATTTACTAGGTTGGGATTTATTGGTTTCATGCTGAAACCATATGAAAACAGTTTAGGGAGATTTCACTTTTCTTTGAACCTAAATATCAAAGTACAATTCAGTGGGCAATGGATTAAAATTGAAAGAAAGAAAATATTAACCATACCCAACATGAATTGAAACAGCTGAGCTTCTTGATGTAGCCAAGTCAAAACCTTCCAATATCTGAAGGAGCCTGTGCCTCATACAAACAGTTTGAGATCTGAACGGATGGATTATTGGGGATGTTTAGAATTTGGTGACTGAAACATTTCTTATTTCCCCAGACTCCTTTTGTCTGAAAGCCAGATCTGCAAGGTTAAAAGGCATAGCCTGCTGATGATTGCTTACTTCAAAGACCATACCGTGAGGCTCTACCCCAGAGATCCAGTTGGTAAAATCCCAGAGTGACTGGTTATCCCACTGGCCTTATTTAAACCAGCCGCAGGAACAGGAAGCTGTCTAAACAACTGGGCTCTGCTTTGCTCTGGAGCCTCCTGGCTTGAATTCCTGGTATTCTGTCCCAGTGTGACTCCTGGCACCTGATGTGTGATTCTGTCCTCCTACTTGTTTCCTGCTTCAGGTGTCTTCTGTCTCATGACTGGACTCTGACTACTAAGTATAACCATCCATCCATAACATTTTTGTTCTTTACACAACAGCTATGATATGAAAGGGACCACAGGGGCATGGTGGGGTCTAAATACCCACGCTGGCCAGATGCATGCAACATGCAAGGCCTAGCTATCTACGTATACAAATTGCTGCTTTAGCTGGTTTCTAGACCATAGGACTTAGACATAGGGCTTACAAGCTCTTGCCTTGGGACACCTTCTGATCCACAAATCAGTGGGAGACCCCTTCTGGTGCAGTCACCCGTGCCTTTTATTGTCAGTTTCTCACCAACTTCTATTTACAAAGCTTTTGGATTACAGCAAACTCAGCCAGCTTCTCCTTCTGCCTGGGGAGCACAACCACATCCTGGCTCCTCACTCCTCTCTCTTCACGTCCCCTCTGCCTAATGAGGCCCACAGCTGCTTCCATTAGCCCTTCAAGCCTGGGCTCACTCAGCTGGCTGTAACTGGCCTTTTCAGCCAGGCTGTAGTGGAAGAGATTCTACTCAATGGCTACGTCTAGACTGGCATGATTTTCCACAAATGCTTTTAACGGAAAAGTGTTTCCATTAAAAGCATTTGTGGAAAAGAGTGTCTAGATTGGCACGGACACTTTTGCGCAAAAGCACTTTTTGCGGAAAAGCATCCGTGCCAATCTAGACGCGGCTTCGCGCAAGAAAGCCCCGATCACCATTTTCGCCATCGGGGCTTTTTTGAGCAAAACAGTTTTTAGCTGTCTAGACTGGCCCTCTTGCACAAATACATTTGCACAAGAGGGCTTTTTCCTGAACGGGAGCAGCATAGTATTTGCAGAAGAACACTGACAATCTTACATGAGATTGTCACTGTTCTTGCGCAAATTCAAGCGGCCAGTGTAGACAGCTGGCAAGTTTTTCCGCAAAAGCAGCTGCTTTTGTGGAAAAACCTGCCAGTCTAGACGCAGCCAATTTGTGTACAGTCTGGGTGCAAAGATGCAAAGCAGGCCCATTGCTTCATGGAACTTTCCTCTCAATCCTCCAATACCCATTCCAATAATTTTTCCTGAGATGGGATGGCCTGGCTTTTTATGATGGCTCCAGCCTCCCATTTGTGCTATATGCCCTAGACCAGTGGTCTCCAACCTTTTAAAGCATGAGATCACTTTTTGAATTCAAGTGCATTCCGAGATCTACCTCAAACCCTAATATGTGGTCCCGCCTCCTTTGTGCCCCTTCTCTGAGGCTCCTCCCCCTGCTCACTCCATCTTCGTCCCCTTCCCCATACTCCCTCACTTTCATCAGGCAGGGCCAGCGGGTTGGGGTGCAGGCTCTGGTCTTAGATTAAGGAATTTGAAGTGTGAGAGGGGCTCTGAGCTGAGCTTAGAGCAGGCAGCTGGGGTGCTGGAGGGGTTTCTAGGTGCAGGCGCTGGGATGGCATTTGCATGCAGGAGTGCTCAAGGTTAGGGTCACGGCTTGGAGTGCAGGAGGGAGTTCATGACTGGGGTAGGGTTTCAGGATTTGGGCTCCGACTTGGCACTGCTTACCTCAGGTGGCTCTTGGGTGGTGATGCAGTGGGGCTAAGGCAGGCTCACCCCCACCCTGACCCTGCACCACTCCCAAAGGCATCCAGCAAACTCTTCCCCAAGTCCTGTTGTGCCCCCAATCTGCTCTGTGGAAATAGTATAGAGGGTGGGAGAGGGGGCACTTGACATCAGCACCCCTCTTCTCCCTCCCCTATCCTTCATAGCAAGCAGGAGGCTCCCGGTGGTGGAGGGGGGAGGTAGCTCCAAGGCAAAGAGCAGGAGTTGTGCAGCAGTGGGGGGGAGGGGCAGCTGAAGTGCCAGCACTTGATAGCCTCTTGGCCAAACCTCTCAAGATCACCTGCCAGAGGCTCCAAGATCTGCCAGTAGATCCCGATCGACTGGTTGGTGACCACTGCCCTAGAGGCATGAAGAGACTTTAAAAAATGCAGGGAATGGTCTGATTTGCACACAGAATTATTCCCTAGTTCCTCATTTTAAAAAACAACCTGGAGAACACAACATGAGGAGGGATGTTGTGCTCCCCCACATTGAGGCGGGTCAGGAGGCACCTGAATTGTGCCTTCAGGTGCCTGAAGGTGCATTCCACCTACATGTGGTTAGTGCCCAGGCGGGCATTGAATCGGTCCCTCCTGGGGTCCAGGTGGCCGGTGTAGGGGTTCATGAGCCACATCATGAGGGGTTAGGCTGCATCCCCCATGCTGTAGAGTGGCATTTGTATGTCCCCCCCTGAAAGTCATGCTGGTGGGAAGAATGTGCCAACCTCCAGCTTCTGGTAGAGGCTGGAGTTTCTAAACACATGGACATCATGCGCCCTCCCTGACCACCAGACAAAAATGTCAGTAAACTGTTCGTGGTGGTCGACCAGGGCCTGCAGGACCATGGAAAAATAGCCCTTTTGACTGATGTACTGGGTGGCTCAATGTTCTGGTGCTCAGATGGGGATGTGGGTTCCATCAATGCCCTCCCCACACAGTTGGGGAAACCGAGGGTGGCAAATCCAGCCACGATGGGGTTCAGGTCACCCAGGTGGATGACCCTGTGCATCAGGAGAGAGTTGATGGCAGTCACCACCTGCAGAAGGAGACAAAGAAAGACACAAAACAGAGAATCAGAGGGGGGCCTGAGCCCTTTGGAGATCCTCACCCTTCCTCCCCTCCCAAACTCCCCAGGAGCCACCCCCTCTAAATTGCCCCCCCCCCCCGCACAGGGACTGTGTGAAGGCGGGACTGCAGAACCCCCCAGGGAAACTGCAGCATGGCAGTATCAGGCCATCGCATGCCCAGAGGCAGCTCTGTGGCGTCCAAAAGCTGGGCAACTAGAGCACACACTTCAAATGCTTTGCTGTCCCTCAGAGAGGTAGGCAAGCAAGCAGAAGAAGCTGAGAAATGGCTGTCCAGGGGGGTCTCAGCTAGCCGTAGGCAACAGTATCTGGAAGCAACTGCTGATCTAATGCCCTGCCTGAACTGGATCTGGGTGGCCTTAAATGCGAGGTAGCATCCAATCAGTGTGGACGCTATCTTTCCAAATAGCATATCACTATTTCGTTGCACTTTTGCTATGTGGATGCTCTCTTTCGAAATAAGCTTTCCCAGAAGATCTCTTGTGTTAAAGAGTGAAGATCTCTTGTGTTAAAGAGTATGTGTGCAAAATCTTGCCAATATAGACATAGCCTTTTTGTCTTGGCACAGAATATGTTCTTTGCCTCTCCCCCGTCCCTTTGACCCTTTGCTTTAACCAAAACATTAGAATCACTGTTAATCTTTTATTCTGGCAGACAGTCAGGTAAAATGGATTTCACTCATATAAATACTTAAAGCTCTGTAAAGCATTTGACTTGTTACTACATGACATTTTGATTAGAAAACTAGAACAGTACAAAAATAACATGCCACACATTAAATGGGTTAAAAACTGGTATGTAGGTCTCAAAATGTAACTGTAAATTGTACCTGGGCTTTTCTACAGTGGAGCTCTGCAGGGCTAAGTTCTTGGCTCTGTACTATTTAGCACTGCAACCAAATCATTACTGATAAAGTTTGGAGATCACCCAAAAAGTGGGGGACTGGTAAATAATGAAGAGGACACATCACTGTGGCAGAGAGATCTAGATTGCAAGGTAAATTGGGTGCAAGCTGACAATATATTTTAATACAGTGATATGTAAATATATATACTATGAAAGAATGTAGGCCATACTCAGAGCTGCCAACAGAATGGCTCAGTCCCTGGGCATGGTGCGACGCCTCTGAAAGAAGCAGGGCTGTGGGTGGAAATGGCAGGGCTAGGGGTTAACCTTCTGCAGCCAACCCTTCAGCACAGTCCAGTCTGCACCACCTGAAGCTCTGGCAGCAATTTGAAGGGCCTGGGATTCCGGCTGCTGAAGCTGCCATGAGAGTGGCAGCCAGGCGCCTAGGTCCTTTTTAAATGATCGGGCCCTGGGGCATCTGCCCCTTTTGTCCACACCCCCCATTGTTGGCCATGGCCACACTTACAGAGTGGGGACACCGTATGTGGAAGCAGTGACTCTGAAGGCACAGTGAAGACATGAAAGTGTAGTTACACTCTGCAAACTGACTGTTAAAAAAAAGATTCCATGCCTGTTATCTCTCAATGACTTCTATATCCAGTTTAATCAATTTACTTTTTCTAATTGCCAGCCATGCAAATTCTGCTTCAGATCTGTCAAAGCTGTGTAACACCTGGCTTACGTATTATTAAAGATCCTGCATTTAGAACTTAATTATCAATTCTGCTGATGAGAGAGCTAGAAGACTAGCTAGGGCACTCCTGTGTGTAACTTTATTCCTGTTACTAGGCAGAGCAGCACTCTCATTTACAACAGTTTAGCTTTCCCTGTCCTGCACCCAACACTCTGCCTGCACTATGCAGGTATGGCTACATAGCTCATGGCAGCGAGCTTCCCAGGCTGGGTTGACACTTAGCAGGGCTCTCATGGGCACTCTAACAGGCTTCAGAGCTTGAGATGCAATTTTAAAGCTCTGTCTGTTATTAGAGTGCTAGCATGAGCCTGGTAGCCCAAGTCTGTCAGCCTGGGCCGGGAGGCTTGTTGCTGCATGGAGATAATCTCAAGAGGATCAAGTCCACTCAGTGCATATCTTGACATCTAGCACTTTACCTTTCTTGTGTCTGTATGTAACTTCACTTTGCGCTTTGAAACAACGTAGATCATTCTCTATAATCAAGGCCTATATGGTATCTCCTACTTATATTATTTCCCTGCAAGGTAATTAAATCTAAATGAAGATCATTAAAAGATGTAGGAGCCTATTTATCAAAGAATGTAATCCAAAGCCTGCTGATGTTAATGGAAGCCTTTCCATTGACTCAGTGGATTTTGGATGAGGTCCAAAAACTCCTTAAGGAGTTTCTATATCACTTTTATCATTTAAAATGCTCGCTTAGCCTTCCCATCTGTTCATAAGTAGTATAATCTGTGCACTTACTGATAGTTCTTAACGTCTGTATTCGTTGAACTTTTATGTGTCTTTGATGTTTGAAAGAACAGTTATCAGATATGTATCAAATGCAGAAATGTTCACAGCAACATACAAAATATTAATGTATAAATAAGAAATGATAAAGGATATTTATAAATAAGGATCACAAAAGAGGAAATTGACTTACTTTAAATTTTGTATCTGTTTTCTGTGTTAAATCAATGTTCGGTTGTAAACTTTTGAAGGAATAACCGTGATTTTTATTCACGTTTATGAACATTTCAGAGTTATAAACAACTGCCATTCCAAAAGTGCGTATAACTCTGCAGTTCTCCTATAAGACACATTTTCAGAATTTATTAATTGTAGCTCTAAATTCACATTTAGGCACTTTTATGGAAATGGAGTGGTTTTTCAAAAATTTTGAATTCTATTGTAGATTTCACTGAAGACCATGGGAATTGTATAGGCTCAACATCTCTGCAATTCAGGCCACTTTAGCCTAAGTATGGGTTTAGGAGTACAACCTTTTCTGGAAATGTTAGCCTTAATACCTTCAAATCCAGACAAGAAATGAATAAATGAATTAGTACCATGAAATCTCATTTCATGATTTGAAATATACTATAGTTTTATCTCATGAACAACCTCATTAACTAACTTTAATAACAGAGGTCAATTACTGCTAAATCATTCTTTCTCTCCATAGCCTATAAAGTGTCTACAGTATACTTTAAACATTGCATTTGTTTCTTTCATTTGGTGAGAGAGAAATCTGTTGTCCATAAGTAAAATATCATAGTTCAGCTGACACACATTAGTAATTTCACTCAGCTATGCACACCATTAAATTCCTCTTCATCCCCATTGTTATACTGCAACAATGCAAAAGAATTTGTCAGATTCATGGGAAGGAAAGTTTGTTTCTGATTTTGATGTACATAACAAATTAAAATCATCCATACATATTGAAAAAATTATCCTAGCATTCTAATACTATAGCTGCAAAGCATGTGATTATACATTGAACTATAAAAAGAATCACTGTTTTTATTCCGTGTGATAAGATTTTGACATTTCAAAGAGTTTGTGTATGGATACATGCAGAATTGTATGTCTGGAGGGACTTTCTTTTTAATATTGTGTTTTACTATTTCCAGCACTGGTCTGGCCTTTGATCACATACCACTATAATCAGTGTACCTACAAACCTTTACTATGTGAATAGTTTATCACACACTACCTTTAGTTACATAGACTAAGACATCTTTGGGTAGAAATGGACTATAGGTTGAACCTCTCTAGTCTTGGCACTCTTGGGATTAACCAGAGAATTTGCCAGTCCAGGGGAGGTCAATATTGTCTAGCAGTAATACCAACACTTCCACTACTTACTGGGATCTTAGAAGACATTTAGTGGTAAATTAGAGCTAAATAACAGAACAGAACACTGAGAGCCAGGACTGGTGGCTGTAAACAAATGTTATGGGACTGCAGGAAACTTGCCCATATCCACGATAAGAGGATATCTGGCTAACTAAAATCATGCTGGACAACAGATGTTGCCTGACCAGAGTGTGCTGGTCTAGAGAAGTACAACCTATACTAGGTTTTTAAAGGTTTGGATGCTTGGTTAACTGTGGAGACATAGCCAGACTTCCTTGTTCTGGAAATAGCCTGTTATTGCTCATTCTTATTCATTTTTATTACTTCTATGTCTCAGCCAAATCGGAAATACTATGAGAGCAACCTTACTCATGGTCCTTTTATTTCACATGCTTTTTCTTCTCATATTTCATTCACTTCATGCTTTGCATATTCCTTAAAGGGGAAAGGTTAAAGAACATTTTGTATTAGCATGTGTATGCTTATGTGTTTAGCTTTAATCCTAAAGGAAGAAAATTGTTGTGCATGTTAATTATTTTTGTGTATCAGATGCAGGCCTTAATCAATATCCAAGAACAGAACTTTGGGGGGAAGGGAGGTGGAGTGTTTGAATTCCACATCTAGAGCAAGAGAAATTTTTACAGCTGGTCACTTTGGGCCAGATTTTTAAAAGTATTCTCTTGAAGATGAGGAGGAGCATCTAATAGGATTTTCCAAAGGTGCCTAATCAGATTGGACACTTAATCCCGTTGATTTCAGTGGGACTCTGGCACACAACCAAATTACACATTTCTGAAAATCCCAGTAGGTTTTCAGTGGACCGAACCAAATGCCAAATCTAAACACTTCCACACTTTAGTCAGTCTGAAATTCATATCCAGATCAGAATCTTACATTATTAACTTATATTTCCTGTACCCCAGTATAAATTACTTACATATTGCAGCTCAAAGTACTACAATAGAGTTACTGTGGACTTAAAATAACTGGTATTTTCCCATTTACATATTTTACAATGCCCTTATGCATAGAATAGGTTCATGCAACCTTATTGGTTAAGAAAAAATTGAATTGTGATGTACATGTAGCTTTCTAACATTGCATGTGGCTTGAGGTGTGTCATCTGTGGTATTAGGAGTTTAGTGGTCTTGTTTGCTTTCATCACTGTTGTTATGGATTTTGTCTGCCTACAATACCTGCAAACGGATGGAGTGTCTGGCATAGTGATTGGCAATGTTTCATTTTTGAGCTATAATTATTTTGATATGAAAGGCTTAAACTTACAAGATTTTTGTATTTGACATCTGAGGATCTAAGCTGATGAACACATTTCTATAATTGGCTCAACATGATTAAGGGCCTACATGATTTATAAAAGGTTGCATACACTGCTAATATAAAGGAACATGAGCAAAAGCAAATGCTTGGCTGGGGCTCTTAGCCAATATTTTGTCCATTGTAGCACCTCCATTTGCAAGTACTTTTCATACATTTACTGTGCTCTGGACTTTGGCTCAGGGACTCGTTTTATAAAAGGGTTTCAAGTTGGTGCACCCAACAACTTTTTGTTGTTTAAAATCTTTGAGCAAATCAATATTTTACTACTTCTGCTCTGATCTCGATGTCTCTGCAGGTAAGTGGCTCCAACCTTTGTACCACCTTGACCCTGAGAGGTGGAATTTTATTCACATGACTAGCTACTTTCAGTGTCAGTGTAAATTAAGTGTCATTTTCTTCCAAGAAGTGATCAGCTCATTGTGGGATAAAGCTCTTAGAGACTTCTGAGAAACTAAAAGTCTCAGCTCATCTTGACTGTTTTAGGTTTGCTTTAATGCACATATAAAGCTGCTTGCTTGTGTCATTTCCTTTGTTATTTGCTGTGTACTTGTGAAACAGAAGGCATGAGTTATGTCTATGTTTTCAAACTTTCAGCTGAAATTTACCTTCCCTTTTTACTGCTTTCTGAATTGATTGTGTATAAATGTTTTATATTAGGCAATAAAATGAAAGAATTTTGATAGTATTGGGAAAAGCCTTAATGCATCCAAAAATGCAATTTCATTAACTTGCCCAGAGATGAAATATTACAGCAGGGCACTTGTCTGGAGACAGATATTCAATATGTAGTTTCTTTTAGATTACATGAAGAAAATCTATAGGGAAGTGGTAGCTGATTCCTCTTTTGGGGAAGGGAAAGGGGAAGACTGGATGAACCAGGAACTAAATGTGTTCATATGTCCATGCGAGTGTTAAAATAATTGTCTCATAAAGATTTTCTTGGAAAATCATACTTGAGAATTGAGAGATGTGGACAGATTTAGAGTGATATACTTATATGACCATTGTCTGCATCTTCATAAACTGTTCATTGTATTATCACTTACCACAGTCCCTAAAAATGGGAACCTATCACCACATTTTCTGAGTTGGAACTGATATTCTAGCTCTTTGGTAAAGATTGTTTTCAAATTGGGACCAAGTTTTATTTTCAGTAGGCTTTCTTCTGATTCCATTTGCACCTGACTTCCTCTGGCACTTCCTCTGGCTTTCCTCCTCACTTACACTGGTGTCAGTAAGAACAGAATTAGTCCCTATTCTTCCAGTGGGTGTCCTGGCTTGTAGAATAGTAATAGAGAAGTAGCCGTGTTAGTCTGGTCTAGCTGAAACAGAAGACAGGACTGCGCAGCACTTTAAAGATTAACAAGATGGTTTATTAGGTGATGAACTTTTGTGGGCCAGACCCACTTCCTCAGATCAAATTGTGGAAGAAAATTGGTATATATGGTCATGCCATATATCAATTTTCTTCCACAATTTCATCTGAGGAAGTGGGTCTGGCCCACGAAAGCTCATCACCTAATAAACCATCTTGTTAGTCTTTAAAGTGTTGCACGGTCCTGTCTTTTGTCCTGTCTTGTAGTGATCAAATTTGCCACTAACTTACAGAAACCCTCTTGACTGAGCACAGTAGGATGGTTAATAATAAAGGGTTACTAGGGGCTTAACTAAGGACAAAATATGAGTTTCACTTACTGAACATCTAAATCCAGATGTCACCTTGTTCCAGACAGTTGCTGTGAATAACAGTAAATAACTAATTCCATTCCAAACTGGATTGCAGTGTTTTTACCAGAATCTCAATCCTAGCCCCTTTCTCATTAATAGATTCATGAAGTGTTCAAACTTCTCTGGATATAAATACAGTCCCTCACTATGTCATTAATAATTCTAGACAACAAAGGAAATGAGGCCCCTGCCTGGCAACAGTTACTTTCCAGATTTGTTTCTTTATCGCTAACAATTTTTGCTCACCATGACTATGGCATTGTACTAAATGTCCAAGCCAGCTTAGGAAACACTGGTTTGCTAAAGCTACTTTGTATCAGGTAAGAGGGCATGTAAATAATTCCCCTTGCAGTAGGAAATTCTCCACTGGTGGAAGGAGCACTGCAGCTTTCTGCACCAGCTGCCCCTTGTACTGCTGGTATAAGAGGAAGTAGGAGGCAGGTTGGAGACAAGGTATAAGCAGAGCTGGGAGGGATGGGGCAGTGTGGAACTTCACTACCCCCTCTCTTCCACTGGTGGAAGTCCTCAGGGTTGGAACTTGTATGCCAGTGCTGTATATTAAGGCTTTCCTTGTGCATCTCTGAGTTATGCTGGAGTTGAGCAGTTCTAAGCCATCTTTCAGCTCTTGGCAAAGACTGGACAGAGTAAAAAATCAAATTCCCAGAGAACTGTGTGCCACAGTTTCAGGGTTAATTGCACCTGTATTCCAACCCTCTCTCCTCCCCGTGGTGCACTGCAGGAGTGCCCGGTAAGGTCTCAGGTGTCCAGTCATCACCTGTCTCTGGATCCTTGTCCCATGGTTTCTACCTGGGAATTTAGTACTGCACAGCTCGTGCCTTATACCCAGACAGTCAGTCTGCTGAGAGACGTGTGCTTTGCTTTCTCTCTGAAGGCTGTGACCAGTATATTGCCAACAGTCACGTGTTACCACACAGTTGTTTCTACGAAGCAAAATGTATAGTAATATAAAAGCCAAAGTTCCTATATACATGCTAATAGCTTACCAGAGGTGACCCATTTCATATACGCCATGGCTATGTCTACACTGGCATGATTTTCCGAAAAAGCTTTTAACGGAAAAGTTTTCTGTTAAAAGCATTTTCGGAAAAGCACGTCTAGATTGGCAGGATGCTTTTCCACAAAAGCACTTTTTGCGGAAAAGCGTCTGTGACCAATCTAGACGCGGTTTTCCGCAAAAAAGCTCTTATTGCCATTTTCGCGATTGGGCCTTTTTTTGTGGAAAACACTACTGTGCTGTTTACACTGGCCCTTTTGCGCAAAAGTCTTTCGGAAAAAGACTTTTGCCCAAACGGGAGCAGCATAGTATTTCCAGAAAAGCACTGACAATCTTACATGATATCGTCAGTGCTTTTCCGGAAATTCAAGCGGTCAGTGTAGACAGCTGGCAAGTTTTTCCACAAAAGCAGATGATTTTGCAGAAAAACTTGCCAGTCTAGACACAGCCCATCAGTCAGATGAGGGCTGTAATAGATCAAAGTCTTTCAACACTTCTACAATGGTTTAGACCCCCTTGGACAGAAGGTCCTGTCCATTTGCTTTTAAATGAAATAATTCTTTTGTCAAGCTCATTTTCATATGTAGGTCTGAAAGGATTCAATTTTTATCAGCAAATATATTTCCATTATCAGAATTTTCAGACAAGCAAAAAGAAAAATACTGCTTGAGAGTCTGATTTAAGGAAACTTACTTTGTATCTTTTGATGTAATGTGGACAGTTTGTGTTTTTTAGTAGTTATGAAGCTTCAACTTTTTTGAATCTCAGTGTCTGTTGTTAAATCGTCTTTCCCCTCCATAACATCCCACAACTGAAAATTGGATAGATAAAAATAAACATTGGTATTTAGGGTTGCCAGATGGTTTCAACAAAAATACCAGACACACTTGACGTTACATCGCAATCTACATTACATCTTATTTGGAAGATACTGGACATTTATATTTTCTCAATTAGTTTCCCGAACAGCAACCTCAAATACTGGACTGTCCGGTTCAAAACCGGACACCTGGCAACCTTATTGGTATTTGTCAAACTTATAAAAAATAAAAATGGCCTACTTTTACAGCAAAGCCCTTTCTTTGTCTCCTAGTCTCAGGAAAACCCAGCTAGAACTACAGGGTCTTCTTTGATCTTCCATGATCTTATGAGGTGTTCTTGGTACCCTGCTGCATGAAGTTATGTTTTGTGAAGAGGACACTGTCCTTTAAAATGCTAGCTCAGAACTGACCTTCCATAGTTTTGACCTGCTCCGAACCAATATTCAGTGGTGCAAGCAGGGTATCAAATTCCACTCTCACACAGAGTAGCTCTGCAGAAATCAGAGGGGTTTTGGCTCATGTAACTCAGCACAGAATTTGAATAGAACTAGAATATATCAAACCACTGTGGGAAATCCCGTAGCTTGTGGGAAACGTCTAACCTTTCCTACACTTTCCCATTCATTGCCTTTCAGGTTACTGTCGGACTACTGGGATTCTCCTCTCAGAAACCCAAGACATATATTCCCTAATATAAATATACTGAAACAGAATTAGGCATATGTCTTATCAGCATTGTTTTTTTTCCCTTCCCACAAAGGAAAAAGTGGGTATAAATTCAAATTACTTCTGAATCCTACATCAGCTCTAGCTCAGTTACTCAATATATTCTGTATTTATGAACAATAAATATAGGAAATCATTCAAACAGAGTGTGATTTAGCTACTGTTATCTTCAGATGGCTGACAGAGCAGAATAATGGCCTGGTTCTGTCTGCTGACTATAAATAAACTGGAAAATAAAAGGTCAGATTTTCACACCTTTAGCCAGTGTGAGCAATACTTTACTTTATGAGCAGTCCCACAGCAAATCAGTGTCACAGCTGGAATTAATACCTTGCTCAGACAATCACCGCAGCTTGTGTTATTGAGCATCTTTGCCCTGTGATCAGAAGTCATGCTATCAGCTCAGCTGGTATAGAACTGTTCTTTACATTTCATAATTTGATTTGGGGGGAGGACTTCTCAAAAATCAGTGTCTTACAGGTTAGGTAGTATTAACTCCAAGAACTGAAAAATCAGGAGTCAGGTTCCTAAAAGTCGTAAGATTAGCTTTAAAAATGATTTAAAAAATTACACCTGGGAATATTTGCATAGAGGTGACATTTTCATTTTTGGCTGTGAAAACATGAGGGCTAGAATCTCTTTCTTGTAAAGTGAGGGCTGAGATATCTTTACAATTGCTTGACTTCAGAGGCTGCAGCTTGTAGGAAAACACCAAACGAAGGGTATGTCTACACTACAGCACTAATTCAAACTAACTTAAGTTAATTCGAACTAAGCTAATTCGAATTAGTACATCTAGACCTAAAAACTAATACGAATTAGCGTTTTCCTAATTCGAAATAGCATGTCCTCATTGAGTGGACCCTGAACCAAAATTAAGGCTGGCTGGAACCAGTGCTGGCAGGGCATCAGGTTAGGACTTAGAGCGTGGAGCTGCTGCCTCAGGCTAGCCCAGGGCTGTGCTTAAAGGGACCCGACCCCCACCCCAGACAGACAGTTCTCAGGGTTTCCCGCTTGCTTGTCTACCTCAATGAGGGACAGCAAAGCAGTCCTGTCTTGGAGTGCCCTGAGTGCCCACACTCGGCACATCACAGCACTCGGCCATCAGCCCGGCTGCACTTGCCGCAGGCTGCCATCCGGGAAGGACAGTCGGGGGGCTGTCAGGATCCAGGAGGCCCTGCAGGAGAGCTTCCACCCCGAGGAGCCCGCAGAGCCACCCCAGTCCTCCCCATGGGGGACTCGTGCCCCATTCCTCCCTCACCTCCTTCCACTTACCCTTCCCTAGCCCCCCTTCCTGATGTAAAAAATAAAGGACACGTGTGTTCAAAAATAGAAACTCTCTTTATTTAACAAAATGGGGGGGAGGGGGATTAACCTCTTGGGAGACTGGTAAAAGGAGGAGGGAGAGGGGAAGAGAGAGGGTGGAAGGGGGAGGGGGAAACCTGGGATGAGGGAGCTGGAAGGGGGAAGCCAGGAAGAAGGAGGAGGGGAAGTATAAAACTATGGTATGCCATATCTTCAGTACTGTGTACAGATGTGGTCTCCTCACCTCAAAAGAGATGTTTTGGCCTTGGAAAGGGTTCAGAAAAGGGCAACTAAAATGATTAGGTGTTTGGAACAGGTCCCATATGAAGAGAGGCTAAAAAGACTGGGACTTTTCAGCTTAGAAAAGAGGAGACTGAGGGGGGATATGATAGAGGTCTATAAAATCATGAGTGGTGTGGAGAGGGTGCATGTCTGGTGCGGAGGTCGTGGACGTTGGAGGCCTCCCCCCAAACCTCGATGAGGTCCATGATCTCTGTACTAGACCAGGCGGGTGCCCGCCTCTTGCAGCCCCGGGCAGGCTCCTGGGAGCCGCCAGCCTGGCCCCGGGAAGAGGCGGAGGGCTGGGTGGCAGCGGGTGGCTGGCTCATGCTGTGCCAGGTGCAGGGTCTGCTGGCTAGGTGCTGGCAGGCTTGCACCTGGCACAGGCACCGTAGCCAGACCGTGCCCCTTTAAGGGCTCCGGGGCTGGGAAGGGGGCAGAAGAGTTTCCCTGGTTTGGCCCAGAGTGGCCACCAGGGCAAGCTGGGAAGGGCTAGCCTCCCACTAGTTCGAATTAAGTGGCTACACAGCCCTTAATTCGAACTACTTAATTCGAACTAGGTGTTAGTCCTCATAGAATGAGGTTTACCTAGTTCGAATTAAACTAGCGGTTTGTATGTGTATCGCCTATGAAAGTTAATTCAAACTAATGGCTGTTAGTTTGAATTAACTTCGTAGTATAGACATACCCTGATTGATTAGAAGAGTTAGCGGATCAGTTTTAAGCCCAGCCAAAGCAGCTACTCAAAGGCTATGTCGACACTCATGGCTTCTTGCGTGAGAAATATACAAATGGGGCTAAGCGTGGAATATCACCGAGCCTCATTTGCATACCTAATGAGCCACCATTTTTGCAGAAGAGGCTCTTGCGCCAGAAGGAGCTGTCTACACTGCCCCTTCTTGCACAAGAAAAACGCTCTTGCGCAATGCCTCTACGCATAATAACGGCATTGCTCAAGAGGGTTTTTCTTGCGCAAGAAGGGGCAGCGTAGACAGCTCCTTGTTGCAAGAGCCTCTTCTACAAAAATGGTGGCTCATTAGGTATGCAAATGAGGCTCGGCAATATTCCACGCTTAGCCACATTTGCATATTCTCACGCAAGAAGCCGCGAGTGTAGATATAGCCAAAGTACTTGCCCATGGCTCTGATAGTTCTACCCTGCTTCACTCCAGGGAATGTGGATGGATTTGTGTGTATGTGTGCATGCTCTAGTGACTGGTCTCTTGACTATGGCTCTGACTTCTGTTCTAACCAGTAGGCATGATTTTTGCTCTACTTACTGGGCATTCCTATCCACTTCCCCATCACTGACAATATATAAGTTGTCTATTGTATGGTTCATTTTATTTTTAGAAGTTAGAGGTTCTAAAAAGTGCTTCAGAGTAAAGGTCAGTTGTATAATTTGCTCCTTTTCCCTTCCTTTTTATTTATCATTGTGCAATACATCAAAAATGATGTCCTCTCTGAATGGATGCCAGTGTACAGTGTGCATATGTAAAATGTAACTGATAAACTCTTTTTAAATCCCTCTCGATCATTTTATTAGAAAGTGCAAGAGGCTGGAACCTTGGAGCGGTGGTAGTAGATCCACATTCCTTTTGTCTAATACATATTTTAAATGAAGGGGGAATATTTTCATTGCTTAAGACAGAATTCATATAAGTGTATTTTAGCTCCTTGCTATTCAGGGATTTCAATAAATCCCACATATTCAAACACTCTCTTCTCACGTGTTATTTTGAGGTGCAATGGCAAGACAGCGTACATTTCATGGACAGTATAGAAGAAAAATGAAGACAGTGTCCTGCACATTAAATGATCAGTTAGTGTAATACAGAAGTTATATCTAAAATGTATTTCAAATAATAATATTTCTGCTCCTACTACTGAAAGTTATCTTTGTTTTTCATTTAAATATGATGGCTATCTGACTTATCTTGTATTTATAATGACACACATTCTTGCTCACATTTTTTTTCCCCTTGCAGTAACAACTAAATTTTCTGTCAGCTGTTTCCCCTCCCCTGTATCCACTCTGTTCAATTACCATATGTACAAAATGCAGCTGTAAGATTTCTGACTAACCCTGGGTCCTGGGAACATACCACCCTTTTTTCATCTCTCTGAATTAGTTTCCTGGACAATTTCCTGTCAAAGATCATGAGACTTGTCCTTGAATATGTGAGTGATCCTCTCCTTTCACTGCACTGAAACTTTCTCTGCTTAGTTAGTTGAAGCATATTCATGGAACCTTTCTTATGTGGGGAAATACAAACAAGTTTTCCTCTACTATGCATGTACCAAGTTCTTGGAACTAGACACCTTGAGATATTCCAGGTTAATACTCAGCACATAAAAATTAAGAAAGGAGTGTGAGTGTCTTTTTTAAAAAAATGTCCTAACACAGTATCTCCTGGCATTTTAGAAGTTACATTGATATTACTTATGAAGAGCTTTGTTACATATAGCTAACAACAAACCAAAGCACGGGAAGGAAACATCGAGTAATGGTCAAAACACTAGACCGGGCTAATGCTGACTCTACCTTGACTTAATGTGTAATTGAAGACAAGTCACAAATTTTCCAAAAGTGGAAATTAATTTTGAGTAAGTATCTGTTGTGTCAAGATTATCCTAGTCTGATTTTTTTCCCAAAGTTTCTGAACAGCAGTGACTCAAGATGATGGTGTCTCAGGTTGGAAATTGAAAGCTGCTTGTGAAATGTTTGACCACAGGCGTATTGTCAGGCTTTATTCTGGAAAAAGATGGGGACTAAAATTCTGAATCAGAAGATATAGATCCAAATTTCTCACTTGATCCCTACAGTTCCTAGATCCAAATTTTGTTCCTTACAATGATCTCTAAATTATTTTAAGCTATTTTAAGTAACTAGAATCAAGGCACTATGTAAGGGTCTAGTCCAAACCCATTCACGTTTATGGTACAGTGTAGCGTTTCCACTCTCTTCAGTGAGCTGTGGAGAAGTCTCCAAATCACAAGCATAAGACTTTGGCCAAGATTTGGTCCTGCTACTGATTTATACAATTCAGAGTTGTATTTGGGTCATCATTATATGTTCAGTTTCATGGACAATGGTATTTATATTCTCACCGTCCAGTTACTAGTACATTTAAAAATTCTGCTAGGCAATGGATAAAAATATAAATTCAAATAGAAACACCTACTGGTCACAAACTACAACTAAAAATGGAAATAAGTATATTTTGCTTTTGAAATTTCTTAGCTCAACCTAGGTAAAGTGGAAATAAAGGGCCTGATCCAAGGGTTGTGGAGGGCAAAGGGAGCCTTTACTTTGGAGCCTGCTCAAGCAGAATTTTAAAATACCAACCAATGAAACCTCACTTGCTTCAGCGTCCCAACCTTTCCCCTCCACTTTCCAAATAAAACCAAGAGCATAGCTACTCTGTACAACTGCACAGTATTTAGCTGTTACCTTATTCTTTTCTGCTTTGTGTAATCTTTTCCATAATTTGTTAAATCTAGTTGTTGTACCATTTGTAAGCCATTTTGGGAATTATTTTATCCCCAAACTTTCTTACCTCACCCCCCCCCCCCCCGCCTCCATGTTTGGGAGCAGGCCCATAGCTCTGGGTGGGAGGATGCAAATCAGGGGCTGAGGTTGGGGCAACAGCTTGATAGGTAACTAACTACTCAACATGACCATACTACTGAGTATGACTAAGATAATACTTTGTACAAAGAGTATTGGGGCCATAGGAAGGACTAATACTATATAGTACAGCCCTGATATTGCAAACTCACTCCATGCACTTACTAAGCCCAGAATTAAATGGCACTCAGGTTGGGTCTGCACTAAAAATGTACATTGTTATAATCAAGTTGTTCAAGAGAGTGAAAAATCCATACCCCTTAACGATGTCCTTATACTGACCTAATGCCTGGTGTCGAGTGGCAGGCTTCTCCCATCATCATGGCTTCCTCTTATGTGGGTGTTGCTAATCCACCTGCCCAAGGAGGAACTCTCCTTTTGGTGCACTACAAGCATACAGCTGCATCAGTGCAGTACTTTATATGTAGACATGCCCTCTCATAGCTAAAGATACCTTGTGACTAAGTGGCTGTAGGATAAACCCTCCCCACCCTTACCATCAGGGCACCCCTTATCCCTCCTGCCCTGGGGCCGCCCGGAGAGGCAGGACTTGAACCCACAACCCTGCCCTTTCTAACCTCTGTGTACCTAGAACTCATTAACTAGGAATATTAAAAGTAACAACAACTTTTACTAAGTCAACTATGAGCAGGATTTATAGGAAGCAATTTTCCAGTGAACCACTTCTGTTAATATTCAGTAATAATAAACCCTGCCATTACTACAGTGCGTGAAATATCAGAGAGCTGGACGATGACTCAACACATGGAGCTCATTCAGCATCATCTCATAAAAACCCACACTGCTGCAGTCTGCAGCACTTGGAGTTTTGTAATAAAGGAGTTTCATGTAAACTTATACTTTGTGGTTTTAATCATTGCAGCTTCTCACAGAATTCAAGCTGTGAGCATGGTATAACTCTCCCATATACCATGTGTTCTCCTGCATACATTGGTATAAGACCAAAACCTTGAACTGAATCTTTCTGTGTTTTTATATTCAAATGTCCTTAAAGGAATTAAACATCTAATGTTGTGTCTGGTCAAATGTTTGGCATCTATAGGGTGTTTCCCTAGGTACTGGATCTCAAAACTCTTGTTTATTCTCTTGTCACAGATATCCCTTTATAGGAGATGTATCTTAATGGATCATTCCTGGAGGTAGAGAGTAAATAGATTTTGACATGGGGGATACATATGAAGTATTGAAGTGGGGTAGAACAACTAGAATTGCTGTGTGGTGATGTTTTTAAAGTTTATCAGAAAGGCCACTTTCATGGCTGCTGCTTTGCTTGGTTGGTTTAAAGGACGATGTGTCCTTGCTATGAAGACAGCAACTATAACAACAAAAATCTGTTTCTATTTCATTAGGAACTTTTAGTTGGTTTCAGTGGGCAATAGTAAAAAATACCCAATCAATTTTTCAGAGAGCTTCCAATATACTTAGGTCTGTACTGTAAAACTTAAAGAAAAGATGAGGGAGAAAATATCTTTTTATTGGACAAATGTCTGTTGGTTGCAGAGAAAAGTTTTTGAGCTGTTCTTCAGGTCTGGGAAGCCTTATTTTATTCCCGCAGAAATATCCCATGAGTAGAGATTCTACTGAGAATCTGAGAAATGAGAAGAAAGCGTTGGAGAATTTTTATTTTTCTGTGGCCAATTTTTTTAAAGGTAGATTATAGACATCTAAATCATATCCAATATCACACTCAAATACTAATAGATATATGTGCATACAGTAGCTAAATGCACACTTAACTACTTTCCTAGTTTATCAATTACCTGATTTGTATTTTCCAAATGCCTATTTGCATTTACAAATATAGGATGTTTGGATGCAATGGATATTGTAAGTTTTGCCATTTAGGAAGGCTAATGTTTTTGGGTGGATTAGATATACTGTAAGGCTGTGTCTAGACTGGCAAGCTTTTCCGCAAAATCATCTGCTTTTGCGGAAAAACTTGCCAGCTGTCTACACTGGCCGCTTGAGTTTCCGGAAAAGCACTGACGATCTTATGTAAGATGGTCAGTGCTTTTCCAGAAATACTATGCTGCTCCCGTTCGGGCAAAAGTATTTTTCTGAAAGACTTTTGCGCAAAAGGGCCAGTGTAAACAGCACAGTACTGTTTTCTGCAAAAAAGCCCCGATCATGAAAATGGCTTTTTTTTTCGGGGCTTTTTTGCGGAAAACCGCATCTAGATTGGCCATGGATGTTTTTCCGCAAAAAGTGCTTTTGAGGAAAAGCATCCTGCCAATCTAGACGCACTTTTCCCAAAATCCTTTTAATGGAAAACTTTTCCGTTAAAAACATTTTCGGAAAATCATGCCAGTGTAGACGTAGCCTAAGATATTGGCAAATAGAAACCTACTCTCAGTTTATGTTTGTGAATCATCATTTCTGTATGAAAATCTAGGATGTGTGAACGTGTATTGCAGGTTCTATTTACATCTAAGCTATATCTGCTTGAGTAATCATGAAAGGGTTTGTTCAATTAATACTGAGATTTATTTTAGTTTGTCAGCACTGCATTACTTTCATGAACAAAATCTCTGACTAATTTGATACATTTCTTGAGTTTTTCAAATAAGAATTATTTTTATTCCTCCAGTCTTGTGCCAGACAAAAGTATTCGGTGTGCCTTTTTGAAAACATGGCCCCATTTGTTTGGGATATTTCTTTGTATTCTGTGTGCCTTTTTTGTTGTTGTTCTTTTGACATTGTGGCTGTGTATTACCTACTATGTGACTATATTTCAAACAGGAGAACCTCCCATATTTAATCTATTATTTTTGACCATGAATTCAAAGTTCTTTCTTAAAAAAAAAATAAAAGCAGCAACTCACTGCAAAAGGAGCTCATCCTGCTGCATTATAACGGCAAGCACACGCACATTTAAACACATATGTATGACAATGAAATGCTTGCCTACGATTACAGAGAGAATACGCTGAACATACTGAGGATATGTCTACACTAGCCCCCTAGGGTATGTCTACACTACAAAGTTACTTCGAACTAACGGACATTAGTTAGAACTAACTTTAATAGGCGCTACACTAGCGCTCCGTTAGTTCGAATTTAATTCGAACTAACGGAGCGCTTAGTTCGAACTAGGTAATCCTCATTCCACGAGGATTAAGCCTAGTTCGAACTAGCTAGTTCGAATTAAGGGGTGTGTAGCCCCTTAATTTGAACTAGTGGGAGGCTAGCCCTCCCCAGGTTTCCCTGGTGGCCACTCTGGCCAACACCAGGGAAACTCTACTGCCCCCCTCCCAGCCCCGGACCCCTTAAAGGGGCACGGGCTGGCTACGGTGCCCGTGCCAGGTGCAAGCCTGCCAGCACCCAGCCAGCAGACCCTGCACCTGGCACGGCTCGAGCCAGCCACCTGATGCCCCCTAGACCTCCCCCTCTTCCCGGGACCAGGCTGGAGGCTCCCGGGAGCTTGCCCGGGACCGCAAGAGGCGGGCACCCGCCTGGGCTAGTGCGGACATCGTGGACCTCGTCCACCACCTCCGCACTAGGCACAGGAAAGTGGCCGGCTAGGGCAGGAGAGCTGCCAGCCTGGCCACCCAGGAGCAGGTGTGCATGAAAATCAAGGTGGTCCACTGAGACCCCCCGACCCTGAGCCCTGAGCTTACAATGGCCGTCCTGGGTCAGACCAAAGGTCCATCTAGCCCAGTAGCCTGTCTGCCGACAGCGGCCAACCCTAGGGACCCTGGAGGGGATGGACCGAAGACAGTGACCAAGCCATTTGTCTCGTGCCATCCCTCTCCAGCCTTCCACAAACCTTGGGCAGGGACACCACTCCTACCCCCTGGCTAATACCACTCCATGGACCCAACCTCCATGACTTGATCTCACGTCCCTTTAAACTCTGTTCTAAGTTCTAGCCTTCACAGCCTCCTGCGGCAAGGAGTTCCACAGGTTGACTATTTGCTTTGTGAAGAACAACTTTCTGTTACTAGTTTGAAGCCTGCTACCCATTCCTTTCCTTTGGTGTCCTCTAGTCCTTCTTTATGGGAACTAATGAAGAACTTTTCTGTATGCACCCTCTCCACCCAACTCCTGCTTTTAGAGACCTCTATCCTGTCTCCCCTCCGTCTCCTCTTTTCTAAGCTGAAAAGTCCCAGTCTCTTTAGCCTCTCTTCATATGGGACCTGTTCCCAACCCCTGATCATTTTAGTTGCCCTCCCCTCTCCCAGCCTCTCTCTTCCCCTCTCCCACCTCCTTTTCCCAGTCTCCCCCAGTTTTGTTCAATAAAGACAGATTCCATTTTTGAACACAATTCTCCTTTATTTTGTACATCAAGAAGAGGGGTTAGGGAAGGGTAAGTGGAAGGAGGTGAGGGAGGAATGGGGTACGAGCCCCCGATGGGGAGGACTGGGCTGGCTCTGCGGGCTTCTGGGGGTGGAAGCTCTCCTGCAGCCCCCCAATTGCCCCCTCTCCCCAGATGGCAGCCTGCGGCAAGTGCAGCCGGGCTGATGGCCGAGTGCTGTGATGTGCCCAGTGTGGGTACTCCGGGCAATCCAAGCCAGGACTGCCTTGCAAGCAGGGCACCCCTGAGAACTGTCTGTCCGGGGTGGGGGTCGGGACCCTTTAAGCACAGCCTTCGGCTAGCCTGAGACAGCATCTCCACGCTCTAAGTCCTCCTCTGATGCCCTGCCGGCACTGCTTCCGGCCATCCTTAAGCCTGGTTCAAGGTCCACTTAATGTGGACATGCTAGTTCGAATTAGCAAAACGCTAATTCAAACTAGTTTTTTAGTCTGGATCCATTAGTTCAAATTAGCTTAGTTCGAATTAAGTAATTCGAACTAAGTTAGTTCGAATTAACGTTGTAGTGTAGACGTACCCCTTGTTCGAACTAGGAAGGCTAATGTAGGCATTCGAACTTGCAAATGAAGCCCAGGATTTAAATACTGTATCCCGGGCTTTATTTGCATGTTCCCATCCAATTGCTATCTTTAAATGCCACTAGTCCGGACTAACTGCCTGCGGCTACACGCGACAGTTAAACGGTAATTCGAATTAAGTCCTTAGTTCGAATTACCTGTTACACCTCATTCCAAATTAGTTTAACTACCACGTGTAGCCGCGGGCAGTTAGTCTGGACTAGTGGCATTTAAAAATAGCGACTGGACGGGGACATGCAAATAAAGCCCGGGATATTTAAATCCCGGGCTTCATTTGCAAGTTCGAATGCCTACATTAGCCTCCCTCGTTTGAACTAGGGGGCTAGTGTAGACATACTCTGAGGGACTCTAGCATTATTCAGAACTTTGGCTGAGTTTCAAATTGCCTGACGTAAAGGTGCAATGAGTCATTTGTGAAGCTCAATTACAGAAAAGCATCCCTTATGACACATCTTGTAGCTGAATAGTTTGGCCTGTATCAAAATCAAGCTCGATGACCTATTGTGTGGGTGAGAGCATGAGAGACTTTTTTTCTCCTTCACTAGTCTTCAGAAACAATAGACTATATAAATCTGGCTGTCTAGCACCACTTTTTTAGTAGAAAAGGAAAGGAATACATGGAATTAGTCACTCAACTGACAGCCCTTGAGTCTAAAGAATTCAATCCATGGTATATCCAAAGCAGATATGGATGAGGCAACTGCAATGAAATTTTCTTGCACAGTTCCAAGTATAGGTGTATGTTCAACCTTCAATAGTAGGAGGGTACTTCAGCCTCTCTGCTCTTTTAACAGTATAATGCAGTGTCACTGTTGTCAAATGGGGTTGGAATGGGCCTGCAAGCTTTACCTAGTCTATTGAGACTTCCAACAGTGAGTGCCAACTCTGAGTGTGTAAGTGTGTTTCTTACCTAGTGGCCAACCTCTGCTTCTAAATATAGATTTCCAGTGACTTCCAAGGAGAGGACTTGTATCGAGTGGCCCTAGCAGCTTTCTACCTGTCCTATCTGAGAATGCTGTAGTGCTCTGACAAGGCATGCACTGATAGAAGAAATATATTTTTGATGCCTAATCAAAGTTCAACAGCTTATTTCACAATGGCAGGTATAAGACTGACTGATTAGCCTTCCATTCTGAGACAAGAAAAGGAGCTTGAAAAGGCTAGCTTGCTGCTGATGTTAAGTAAGCAGAAAAATGTGTCCTACTGTCTAGCAACATCTACATGAACAAACTTCATAGCTACAATTCACAGTGCAGTTCCATTTTAAAGGGCAAAAGCTCTAGTGTAGATAGAGCTCCAGTGCTACTACTTAAACCTACTCTGACAACCTTAATCTACTGTATGGTGGACAGAGCATGAGACCTGTCTACATGTAGCTTTTTCCATTTCTTCCTCTGGTTGAAGGTGGAATTATAGCTACAAAGTTTGCAAGTGCAGATGAGGCCATTAATAATCATGACTAATCCCATCAGATTCTGATATCGCCACTGCGGCTTGACTAGTGAGAGACGTTTGACATTGACAGATTTTTTTGATACTGTTCCAACATAAGAAAGCTAAAAAAAACCAAAACAAAACAGCAACAATAACTGTGTATTCAGTAAACTAAATAATTAGCAAACATGGTAAGAGCTTGTAGTGGCGGAGGCGAGGAGTATAATTTTGTGGCTAATGTCAACACCCAAAAGCTACAGATGGCATTCAATTCCTATAATTCATGTATTGTTTTTACTCAACATTGTAGTACAAAGAAAGGGTGTATGGTACACTAAGACATAATCCCAAATAAAAAAGGGAAATAGTTCTCTAACAGCTATTGGCATTGGACCCATTTCAGAGGTCAATGAGTTTTTTGACTTAAGAAATAATTCTGCTCAAGTTGGGGCTAACTGAAACGGAATCCAACCCAAATCTTTTGCCCATCTTTTGAAATGAAGAGGGTTTTTGTCTTGTTTTGTTTTATTCTATCCTTTTCCGTCCCCTTCCCCCAATATACATCCGTCACTTTACTTTCTGGATATAGGTAGGACCAAAATTGAAAAAGTTGAATAGTAAGAGAGGCTGATCTCATATTTTCAGCCAACTGACTATAAACTAGAAGTTGTAACAATAATTCACACTCCTCTGATCCTTCCTGTCAGATGACGTGCTAATGATTAACAAGCATTAGTGACTTAACCACAAGGCCATCCTTCCTCTTGAGCTACTAGATTGTGACTCAGGTGACTTGACTTCTCTTCCTGACTCTCTGCAGACTTCCTGTTTGGGCAAATCAGTTCATCACTTTCTGTGCCCCATCTAGTAAATAGGGATAATATTTTTCTATCTTAGAGGGGCATATTGAAAACAAAATCATTAATGTTCACAAAGTGCTCAGAAAGTATAAGGAAGGCTATGTAAATACCTAGACAGGATAGCTAAATTATAAGCATTATTACCATATTTTAAGGGTATGTCTAGACTAAATGGCTCTGTCGACGGAGCCATGTAGATGAGTTTACTAGACATAGGAAAATGAAGCGGCAATTTAAATAATTACATCAAAATGGCTGCCACGCTGTGCCGATCAGCTGTTTGGCAGCACAGCGGGGCAGTCTGGACGCGCTGCGGTCGACAAGGGAAGCCTTTGTCGACCACTCTGGTATGCCTCGTGAAATGCTGTAATTGCTGGATCACATTTCTTCTGCTGGTATGTTTGTGAAAGATTTCTAGAGGGTTTAGCCCAATTTTGTGTAGCAAACTGATTCAGATAAATGTCAGGAATGTCACGGCTATTTACCAAACCAAACTTTTAAACATTCTGGGTTTGGTCCATCACTACTGCAAGTGTTCCTTGCTGAATTGCAACACCTTGTGACTAGAGTTATTCATCATAGAAAACCATGCCCCTGTTACTTAGACATTTGAGCAACTTTAATGAAATTGTGCTTCTCTTGAAGGGAATGAGGAAATAGTCTAACATAATTTTCTCATGAGCTGAATTAGTACATTTTTTATAAAATAGGGTCTGGATTTGAAATCTTATTAAAGTATATTGAGGCTATTGAAATGGACACTGTTATAGGAACACATTAGACAAGAGTGGTTTTAATTTACTGCAAAGACATCAGTCTGTGATATGCCTGTTTATTTTCTTTTCCTTTTTTTGTTTTGCTTTAATAAACGTTCATAAAAATTTTAGTTGAAACAGAATGTTCCTCATAAAGTCTGTAATTCATAGTAAATAAAACAATAGACTATTGTTCTTCTGTAGTAAATGAGCAAAAACATGCAAGGGAATGCTAACTGAGGTTCTGAGGACTGGAACACATTTGTATGACCTCATGACTGATAGGTTCTCTTCCTAGCAAGATTCTGTCTGACTGGGAACCCATGACAGCTCGTTTAAAGTTTGGCTAGAAGCCCAGGAGCAAAACCAAAGCTTAGTTAAATGCTATATTCATTCAGAGTTTTAATTTTAAGGTGAGCACATCAGCAGCAAATAGGTGCGCAGCTGAAGAATACATATTTCTTCTTTATGATGCCTCAGTCTAAATAAAAAATGGTAAACTATTCCTTTTTCCCTTTGAGACCAAATCATCATTGTCGTAAGAGTTGAAAATTTCTGAATAGGTTAGGGAATGCTTGTTTGTTGAAATAGATCTGTTTCTCAAGAATGTGTGGATCTAATTATTTTGATTCCATTTTGAAAAGATTCAAACACTTCATTTTCAGTGTTGAATCACTTCAAAATAAAAGTCTAAGTATTAATGTGAATATATTTAATACTGTGATGTGGTGTAAAAGAGCAATTAGTGCACTTGGTGGCACCTGGATTGTGGGTCAGCCCCATCTGAAAATGAAGTCAATCTGATGGCGGATTGTGAGTATGAAGCAAGGAAGGCAACAGCTTTTGTGAGCCCCTGAACAAGGTGTGGGGGGCTGGGTAGGTGTCCCAGAAGGGGAGGTGTCTTGGGTGGAAGGGATGAGCCAGCCCTCAACTCTGCCTGGACTGTGGAGTGCCTTTTCCCAGCCCTCAGAGCATAGGTGCCATTTATGGAGGACTGGGGGGGAGGGGGGGGAGCAGTAGCCCTCCCTTAATGAGTTTCAGCCTCTGGATTTCATACTTGAGGTCTGCTTAAAACTGCATGCCCTGGCTCCAAAGGCAGCTCTGAACTGCAAAAGAGTTTGGGCTGCTTGCAGTTTTGCCTTTGAGGTAGGGAGTTTGTTATAAAAGGAGGGAGGCAGAATAACAAAAGGCTGGGCATTCCAGTAATTGAAGGATTGTTAGATCATCATGAAAATGTTGCCAGGTACTTAAAAGATGGGGGAGGGAGGAAGAGTAGTAATGATAGTTGTGCTGCTGGGATTTGAATTTAGACCAGTACTGTTAAACTTTTAAAAGTTATTGAAAAAGGGGTAAACAGGGAGGTAGCAAAATTTGCAGATACACAAAATTACTCAAAACAGGTAAATCCAAAGCTGATGACAAAGAGTTACAAAGGGATCTCACAAAACTGGGCAATGGGGCAACACAATAGCAGATGGAATTCAATGTTGAGAAAGGCAAAGTATTACACATGGAAAAAATATAATCCCATCTACATACACAAACATGTTGGATCTAAAATAGCTGTTACCACTCAAGAAAGAGATCTTGGAGATCATTGCGGATAGTTCCCTGAAAACATCTGCTCAATGTGCAGTGGCAGACTAAAAACTAACAGAATATTGAGAAACATTAGGAAAGGAATAGCTAAAACAGAAAATATCATATTTCCTCTATATAAAGTCATGGTATGCCACCATCTTGAATACTATATGCAGATTTAGTCAACCCTCTTAAAAATATATATATATTGGATTTGGAAAGGGTACAATATGGGCAACAGAAATTATTAGGGGTAAGGAACAATTTTCAAATGATGAGAGATTAACAAGACTGGGATTTTTCAGCTTGGAAAAGAAATGACTAAAAGACGAGGGGATATGTTAGAGGTCTAGAAAATCATGAACAGTGTTGAAAATCAGAGTAAGGAAATGTATTTACTCCATCACTAACATAACACGAGAATTAAATTAAATTTATAGACACCAGATATAAAACAAATTATTTTTTCACAGTCAACTTGTAGAACTCTTTGCCAGGAGATGGTAGAAAGGCCCAAACTGTAACAGGGCCAATTTGATCCCCTCCCCCTTCCCTCTGGAATTTCTCATAGAGCTGATCAGAAACCAGAATGTCTGCTTTAACTGCAATTCCCAGGTTGAGCAATTGGGATGGTTAGATGCACAGGAAGCAGGGAATAGTTCAGTCACCCAGGGTATGTCTACACTACCCTCCTAGTTCGAACTAGGAGGGTAATGTATGCATACCGCACTTGCTAATGAAGCCCGGGATTTGAATTTCCCGGGCTTCATTAGCATAAGCGGGGAGCCGCCATTTTTAAATCCCCGCTGCTTCGAACCCCGTGCAGCGCGGCTACACGGGGCTCGAACTAGGTAGTTCGGACTAGGGTGCCTATTCCGAACTACCGGTACACCTCGTTTCACGAGGAGTAACGGTAGTTCGGAATAGGAACCTAGTCCGAACTACCTAGTTTGAGCCCCGTGTAGCCGCGCTGCACGGGGTTCGAAGCAGCGGGGATTTAAAAATGCCGGCTCCCCGCTTATGCTAATGAAGCCCGGGAAATTCAAATCCCGGGCTTCATTAGCAAGTGCGGTATGCATACATTACCCCGCTAGTTCGAACTAGCGGGGTAGTGTAGACATACCCCCACCTACCAGAGTCCACTGTGTAGCTGCACCATGGAAGTTACTTCTACCCAATCACTCCATGCTCTTGGAGACCCCTTTAGGAGGATTGGGATGGACAACTGGACACATTACATAGTAATCAATGTCCTTGTCTTGGGCTTGCCATCTTTACGCAAACTGCTGGCCTGCCGTGTACCAAGCCTTCCAAACCCAGCTCCAGTTGTGCAGCAATGACATCTGGCTCTGCTAACAATAGAGATGCTCTGGAACCAGGAGGCAGCATTTTTGTTCCCTTTAAATCTTAAAAGTTAAAATTAAACCAATGGGTAACAAGATGTCTCTGTGTGAGCTTAGTTAGCTCAGGTCCTAACAACTGTGGGCGCAGCAAGAGTTAGAATGATCCTTCTCCATGCCTGCCCCTCCCCTGCCCCATCCAACATTTTCTTATCACAGTACCTGTAGGGAACCTCTTCCCTGTGGGGGATATGAGAGCATAAGCTTCCTCTTTAATTGCTAACCAATGATCCTTATCTGCTCCTTGTAACTTTCCAGTTTTTAGGTGCTTATAGACTATCAATTTTGCCTGTTACATACTAACTTAGTTTTCACTTTGATATCCACTGCCTCATTTTGTCCTCCTCCCCCCCATTTTCTTCCTCCTCCTCCCTTCTTCCGTATTTATTTTTGTTCTGGACATACAACACTACGGTCATCTGAAGAAATGGGCTGTGCCCACAAAAGCTCATGATACCATCTACATGTTTTGTTAGTCTATAAAGTGCTACCAGACCATTTGTTGTTTTTTAAGTTTATCCTGTACAGACCAACTTGGCTACCCCTCTGATACTTTCTCAAAGACAGTTGGTTTTTAAGAGCTTCAGGTATGTGATCATTTACAAAGATTCATGCTGTAAAATACCCCTTATTCCTGTTTTCAGTGGACAGCCCCCTCCTGCATAGGCTCTTGAGAAAATGCACCCTGTCATATCCCACTGCCTTTTTATGGTTATCCAGGATAATTTCACCCTTTACTTCTAATGAGCTGCCTCGCTAGCCCATTGCAAGCATCCTAATGATAAAAAGTTTTCCTCACTCTGAGAAGACTATAAATGCTTTGCTCATGCAGAGCTGGTTTTCAACTAGTGCTGCTGGGCAAAACTTTTTGTCAAACATTTTTCAGCAAAAATGTAGATTTGGTAACAACACCAAAAGCATTTTATGAATTTGGGTTGATTTTGCTGAATTTTTCACACTGGAGACAAACTCTGAAAACATTTTTTCTTTAGCATTCTGGAAACAACATTCCAATTTATGAGTCAGGTCAAAATCACTTAATGTAGAAATTTCCTCCAATTTTATTAAAAAGCAAATAAGCTTCAAAATGGCTGAAATTGATACAAAACCACTTTATTTTTAAGTTGAGCAAAAGCATTTTGTTTGATCTGGAATACATTTTCTGACTTTCTCCCATTAACCAAAAATTTAATTCTGGGTTGGACATTTTTTTTCCAGAATTGCCACTGAGCTGAAAATTCTGTTGTTTGGACAGCTCTGCTGCCAACTGGTTCTGCAGCTTTGCCTGTACTCACTTCACTTCACCATCTAGGCCTGCCTCTTCATAGTCCCCATTCTGCACTACGTAACTACAACTATCTGTGCTCATTAGGCACAACTACAGTACTGGTCCTCACAAGAGCAGCTGCTCAGTGCGTGCTGTCTGGCTGGTCAGCCCTCCTTCTGGATTATCCTGCTATCTACCCTGTGTCTCTTTCTATATTTGCTCCCCACACACCAGTTGACTCCCTGCTGCTCCTTCGTTTCTTTAGCTGTAACTTTTTATCTGTCATCCCTTCAACTCTGAAAAATATTTAGTAAAGAAGCACTAAAATAAACTTTCTCCTCCCTCACCAGCCAGCTATTGAGGGTTATAGCTGAAACAGAAGGGATTAATTTTACAAATGGGTTTGTGGCAAGTACAAAATTGCTTCATTCTACAGACTCTTTAGCACTCATTTAATCTTTCTTTTTTGTTTTTGCTATTAAAAACATCTGCCTTTTGATTTTATTAATTTATTTTAGTTCCTTACCCATTGCTAGAGGAAAAGGAATAACTGGGGAGGGTGTGTGTTATAAACTGTCTAAAAACTGATTTGGACATTGGTTCACCTGATTGAATATGAATTTTAGTTTGGAGATGAGGGTAAAGATTTGAACCCTTCGGCTGGGTAATCTAACTCTTCTGCCAGATAGCGCTGGCAGCAGCCAGGGCTGGGTTCAATATCTAGGGGTTCCTTTTCATCCATCTCACACAAAACGGGATTGAGCCCCCACCCACTAGCCTGGGAAATTTACACACACCCCTAGGCGCCTCTGAGAGGTAATACTTCCCCACTCGCAAGCACAGAGTCTGAGCGTAGAAAAGAAACTTTTAATGAAAGAGGGAGAGAGGTAACTGTAGGGAAAATACCACAGAGTTCATAAACAAAGCATGAGTAAACGTTCCAGCTCAAATGGATTGAGCAATGTCCTTTGCCTCTCAGGCCCACAAGTCCAGCAACATAAGTGTCCTATTCACATGCCCAGACTTTCTTTGTACCCCACTCATAGTTGCTGCCCTTGGTCAGGTAGATCAGAGATCAGAGGTGTTTTTCAGAGCTCACCTCCCACCCTTGCAGGGTGGAGATAGGAGGCATCTCACCCATTCCGTTGGCCACTCGTTGCTGCTCCTGCCAGCCACCCCACTGACTGGCTGTTCCTGTCAGCTGCCCCATTGGCTTCCTGCTCCTGCCAGCCACCCCGCTGCTGTCTGCTCCTGCCAGCCGCCCTGCTGGCCACCTGCTCCCACCAGCCACACTGCTGGCTGCCTGTTCCTGCCAGCTGCTGCTTCCATGATGAGTCTGGCTCTGGGCCATACCTAGTGATTTCAACTCTTTGTCAGTTTCTCAGTGATTTCAGCTCTTGGCTCACTACCTAGGCTGACCAAAAGATTCCATCTCCCACTGGAATAATATTTCAAAATAACAAATAGACTCATGGAGTCAGTTTTAGGTCTATCCTTAGAATGAGGGGAAAGAGAGACAGACTGAACTAGTTTTATAGCTCACGCCTGAAGGGCACAAAGCCTGCTGGTTCAGGCTTCTTCCCCCCAGTCCAGTCCACTTGAGTCTGGAAGGGGAAGGCATGCCCATCTGAGACTCTTTAGAAAGACAGTGTCCCTCCTGCAAGCACTTGTATCATATTTTACAATTCCTACATTTAGTGTTAACATGGTTTGTGATCCCACAACAGGCAAATTAGTTACAATATACCACATTCTATTCTAACAATTGACCATCCATCAGGCCTATAGCACTAGCTGAACTGGATTTACATAACCACACTTAGGATCTCTTTCCCATTCCAGCATGAGCTGTATTTACATATCAACAGTTGATTATCTTGCTGGCTAAACAACTGAATGAGTATAACCACATCCAGGATTCCTTTCCCCTTTCAGCTGGCTTCATTGGAAGCAGTGGTTCAGACCCTGCTTATATTAATATAATGGATTTATAGTTTTGAAATTTTAAACATTGGCTCTAACGCTATTTTAAACTAAGGCCTTGATTGTCCCTGACCCCAACATGAGTCCTTGGGGGAGGAAGGAAGGAGGGAGGGAAGAAGAGTATGAAAAGAACTTCCGCATCTTGAAGATCCTCTGATGCCTCTGTGCAAACTTCCAAAAGAGGGGTATATGGGGGAGAATTGGGGAAGCTGGGTCTGTTCCCTGGCTTGTGAAGCTGGCATATAATGGGGTGGAGAGCATACCTCCTATGACAGAGGCTCTTTCCAGGCTGCAGCTGTGCCCCAGAGCTCCACACCATCCCAATGCAGACCATATTACAATCCGGCCCTAAATCTATCTCCGTCCACTGAATCACCTTGAACTTTAATTAAGGACTGGCTTATTGCTAAACTCTGAAGAAGGATGTGATCCAAGCCAAGGTCAGCATTTTGGAATGGGTTAGTAAAACTATTCTTCCAGCTTCCTGTCATACTTAACCAACTTCTGTCTAACTCCACACCACTACACATAGGACCAGTGAGACATTTCCTAGGGGCCCCTCAGAAGACTGACTTTTATATAAGAGTCAGGAGATCTTTAGGATGCCATGCATCTCCTCTGTGTAATGTGGAGTCCAAAACTGCTGCTGTTGGGCTCTGTGAACTGACGTGGTTTACAGGGCTTTATTTTCAAGGGATAATTTTTCAAATCACCAAGTTTTCTAGAACTGTTAAGTTCTTATCCCTCTACGGGTTTTATGGGCATTCTGGTGCACCCAGCACAATGTTGGCACTACAGAACTGTAGCCATGAACAACAGAACCTACAAAAAACCCTACACTATTTTTTGTTCTGTGTATCTTAACCACAGAATCCAGAGTAGCCAGAAATATTTATATCATATTTCTGGGCAAAATTCCACGAGGAGTAACAGTTAATATGAACTAAGGACTTAGTTCAAATTAACGTTTCACTGCCGTGTGTAGCCACGCGGCAGTGAGTTCGGGCTAGTGAAATTTCAAAATGGCAACAGGACGGGACCATGCAAATAAAGCCCAGGATATTTAAATCCCGGGCTTCGTTTGCAACTCCAGTCTCCTCATTTGCCTACCTAGTTTGAATTAACGAGCTAGTGTAGACATACCCTAAGGCTGTAAAGGCCCATTAGCAGAGAAACAGTGGAGCTTAACCTTCCAGTGGACATGTGAGTCAGCCCATGAATGATGGAGACAGGGTCTTTCAGAAACGTGACCAGTGAGGCCGAGAAATGAGAGGGTCCTGCTCCATGCCCCTGGAAAGGGCAGGGCCTTGAGCGGAAGAGGCAGGGCTGATGCTAGGCAGCCCTCAACACTACATGGAGAGCAGTGCACCTTCCCCAGGAAGCCGTCAGTGCTGCCTAGAGCATGCTGTGTGACGCTCCAGCAGTGAGTTAAAAGGCCCAGGCTTCACATATCATTACTGCTGCAATAGCAGCAGCACCTGCCAGTAGTAGCTCTAGGCCTGCTTTGCCCCTCCCCCGTGCCATCGACAGACCTGCATGGGACCTTGTCACTTGACACTGGACTCCATCTTAAACCCTGTATTCTCCATGAGAAGCTGGGAGAGGGACAAACTGAAACAAAGGGTTCCTGCCTGAGGCGAAAGTTATGTAAAGATGGGAAGTAATATCATCTTAGTCATCAGTTCTCCCTTAGGACCACACCCAAGAAGACTGCTGGAAACATCTAAGACTGAACTGAGCAAAGGATTAGAAGGAATCTTATTAGAACAACTTTGAGGGTGGGAGATTACATGTAATTTCTTAGGGTATTAAGCTTAGCTTCTGTGTTCTGTTTTACTTTGTTTAGTAACCTGCACTGTTCTGTGTGCTATCTTCTATGTTCACTTAAGTCCTACCTTTTATATTTAATAAACCACCTTTGTTTATAAATAAATTCAGAGTAAATAATTGATATTGGGGGGCTAGGAGTCTGTGCATTTCTCTTCACACAGTGAAAGGGCGAATTTCATGAATATATATGGTACATATTTATGTACAGCATAACACAGATTTATCTAGTATTCAGCTCCCAAAGGGGCTGGGTATCTGAGTGCTGGAGACAAGTATCTCAGTGGTTACATGTTGCAGCAGGCTAGTGTGTCTGACTCAACAAAACAGGGAACTGGGGTCCCCAGCTGGCAGGGAGAAAGCTCAGTAAGGTCTCAGCACATCAGGTGATAGTCCCAAAATGCGTCTTGACCAGTCATACTGATCTTTACAAGTATCACTCCCATGTAAAGAGTTGTGTGTGTGTATACTTAGAAATATGTTCCTAAAACATCTATATTAAGGCAAGGTTGACAATCTGGTTTCTTTGACAAGAGATAAGATGTGTGTATCTTTCTTTCACATTTGAATTACATCAACACAATGGAAGCTCTGTTTGCACATTAAGTCACCAGGAAAAAACAGACTGACATGGGGGATGAGAAACCAACAGAGGGGAGAGTATATCAGAATAAGCAATGAGGAAGAAGAGTGAATGGGCATTTCAAAAGTTCCTTAGAAGGAAACAAGGAGGATCCTTTTTCTTATCCTTCCCTGGGGAAGCAAAAAGGACAGTGCTTTTCTGTGTTCATGGACGTTGGATCCTGGGCATCCTGGAATCTTAGGGTATGTCTAGACTGCATCCCTCTGTTGGCAGAGGGATGCAGATTAGGCAGGTCAACATTGCAAATAAGGCAGGGATTTAAATATCCCACGCCTAATTTGCATAAAAATGGCCACTGTGTTTTGCCGACTCGGCACTTTGTTGGCAAAAAGCAACAGTCTAGAGGGGGCTCTGTTGAGAAAGAAAGCCTTTTTTGACAGATTCCTTATGCCTCCTGCAAGAGGTTTACCGGATCTGTCGAAAAAGGGTTTGTTTCTCGACAGATCCCCCTCTAGACTGTCGCTTTTTGCCAACAAAGTGCTGAGTCGGCAAAACGCGGTGGCCATTTTTATGCAAATTAGGTGCGGGATATTTAAATCCCTGCCTCATTTGCAATGTTGACCTGCCTAATCTGCATCCCTCTGCCAACAGAGGAATGCAGTCTAGACATACCCCTAGTGATGCTGGAAGACTGCTTTAGGTGACAAGTTGCTTTAGACAAGGATTTAACCTGTTAAGATCAAGTTTAGAGTCGAAGAATTGTGTGAGATTTTTTGTCTTATATGTAAACCTGTGATTATCTTTGCTCGCTCTCTCTTTTTAATCTTAACCTTTGCTAAACTTGTATCTGTTTTCACTATAAACAGATGAGGGTGCTGTGCTGTTCCATTGAAATGGATATTCCATGGAATCAAACATGCTTCTGTTCTGAGTGTCATGTTCCTTAATTACTGAAAACATTTAAAAACAATGAATAGTCCTGCAGTGCCTTAGAGACTAACAAAAATGTGGATGGCATCATGAACTTTCGTGGGCACAACCCATTTGTTGTTTTTTAAATTTTTTCAGTTACAGACTAACACGGCTATCGCTCTGGAATTATTAATTCTTGTGAGTGCACAGTGACAGGCTGGATACTGCAGTGGGATTCTGGCAGAAGGCATGTGGGGTTGGGGTGTATCTGTAGCTAGCCTAGGCGGATGAGGTCTGTGGAGATCTGGAAATAAGTGTTTGTCTGTGGCCAGAGGCTGTTTGTTTCAGGGAGCTGAAGTACAGCAGACACCAGTAGGCAAATGCTTCATGCTAAGTGCAGGTGTACCATGGGGGGCAGCAAATAATTCCAAATGGATGTGCTGCTGCCTGATCCAGTTTTGTGACATCAGCTCTGCTGCCTCTGATCTTCACAGAGCCTGTGGTAAATTTGAGTCTGTTTTGCCACCTCTGATCTGCTGTGATGTTTGCTGGTCTGGCTCCATTACAAAACCTACTGCCACCAGTTCAACTTAGTCTCGTTCTTCAGAATCATTCCAGTTGGAGAAATCTGAACCACAAAGGCTTCCTGGGACTGAGTTTCTGTTCTCTACGATGGAGCCCACTGCCCTCCCTTGTGGAACTTCAGTCCTGTTTCTAAACCAGAGTCTACTACTTCTGCATTCAGGGCAATTCACTCACTCTAGGCCTATTTCCTATGCCCATTCCTATATTTCCTATGCCCATTCATGAGTTCAGTTACAGGAACAAACTAGTGTCACTTCTGTGATCAGAACATTCACACATTCCAACTAAAGCAATGACACACAGTGTGAACTATGTATCACCGATATTATAATGAATGTAAATGATAATAGTCAAAGATTGATTTTTCCCCTAGAGGTGGAACTCTCAGCGCCCTCTTTAAGCCTAATATCTAGAGTTGATATCAGGAAACAAGTTTCTCTCCTCTATAATTCTAATGTAATCGGATTCTTGCTCAAGTAACTAAGCATAGTAATAAACTCCACAAAGACTTCTGTCAGCCCCTGATCTCACTTTTTTTTGGGTCAGTGCTGAACTAGATAAAATATTAATTCAAATGATTGAACAGACTTTGACACTAATGTGCTTAAAGGTTAGGCACCCTGTTGAATCAGGGCCAGGTAGCAGAACATCTGAGGCCAATAAACAAATCGCTGACAATAACTACAACTTTATTTTTTGCAGCCTTTGTTCCCAATCTACTCTTTTGTCATACTTCCCCACATACCTTCATCTCCTACATCCCTCTCACTTATCTTTGCAAACTAGCCCAGGTGTGAGCTTTGCATGCTGGCAAGTCATGAGCTAACACAATAGAAGCCCTGTTTCCAAGACCGTATTGTCCATCCATTCAGAAAAGATGAATCATTGTTCCCGCCACCTGCATCAGCATGTTATTTGCCAAATGTTTCCCTTTGTTCGGAAACTGATTTTCTAGTGATGTTTGATTTGGGCAATGAGTCGAGTAACCAGTGGAATGGCAACTCCTGTAAAGCACATGTGAAACACAAAGAAGATCTCTTGCCTGCTGTAATATAGAGATACAAAGTCTGAAGCATTTCTCTCTGACAAAGGGGCTAATTGGGACTCGAGTGGCCTTTTCTTTCTATAGCCCATGGTATGCATGCAGAGTCACAGCCATGAACTACTTCAGAACTTTCAATCTATTTTTTCATCCTAGCTTTTTCATTCTTAATGGTTAATTCTTTGGTTTTTATTGCTCCCACACACCTGATGTAATACAGGTTGATCCTCTGCGGTCTGGAAGGACCCTGGATGTTGCGGGACTAGAGAACCCCAGCAGCAGAGGTGGCCAGCAGCATAGCAGAGCCTGTGGGGCAGAGGAGCCCACAGCTGGTGGGACTGCAGGGCTGCTATAAGGCTGGTAGGGCCGCTGGGAGCTCCAGCAGGGCCAGGAGCTCTGGCAAGACTGCTGCAGCTTGCGAGGTGAGAAGGCTGGGGAGAGGAGCCCAGTGGGGAGGCTGGCACCCCCCTCCTCCCAGGCCTCCTCTGGTTTGGAAAACTCTCTCTCTAGTTTGGAAAACTGTCAGGTCCTGAGGGTGCTGGACCAAGGAGTTCCAACCTGTAGCTGAATTGCTGAAGATCAGTGTCTCTTTGTTTTTTTTTTTCTGAAGCAACATTTTCCCTTGCTTTGTTTTATAAACAGTTTTTAAACCTCCTAACTTGTGTCTGTTGGCAGGATCTCATGTGTGAACTGTGATGCTCATCGCTCTGACAGAAATTCCCTGGGTTGTCCTCCATAAAAACAGCAGCTGATTTTTCACAGAGAAAAACAAGTCTATTACTAAAGCTGAAACAACAAGGTCTGCACACTTTGCATTGTTTTTGTGCAAATTCAACTTGCTTTTGGTTAAAAACCATTGGTTTGAATATTTTGGAATTATGATATATTATATCCATAGAAGACCCTGTCCTTTTTCCAGTATAGGCAAAGGTCTTCCTGTGGAAAAAGTTTCAGGCTTTTTTTTTATGTTAGGAGGCTAAGGAATGCTGATGACAGCCTGGTTTATGCTCAGTTCTTCTTATTTCTCCTCAGTAAAATTACTTGATTTTGGTACTTCCTTGGGTTCCCTCTGCCTTTTCCTGCAAACTCTAGATAATCAGCAACAACCATTTTCCATTATGTAGGAGCCCGTTCCTTCAGTGCACCGAGGTTGATGGGAGCTCCACGATTAGTTATCTCCCAGGCATTGCTCAGTACAGAACCTACTTCAGCATTAACAAGGAGTCTGGTGACACTTTAAAGATTAACAAATTTACTAGGGCATATGCTTTCATGAGCTACAACTTACTTCTGATGCTGAAGAGAAAAGAAAGGGAAAAAGAGGAATAGAGAGATGGGAGTGTGACATCAACTCTAATTAAATCAGGGTATGTCTACACTAGCCCCCTAGTTCAATCTAGGGAGGCTAATGAGGGCGACCGAAATTGCAAATGAAGCACGGGATCCCGTGCTTCATTAGCATGGTCCCGGCTGGTCACCATTTTAGAAATTGACTAGCCCGAAGTAGCTGCCCACGTCTACACGTGGCAGTGAAACGGGATTCCGAATTAAAGCCCTAAATCAAATTAGCTGTTAAACCTCATTCCAGGAGGATGTAGACGTGGGCAGTTACTTCGGATTAGTCAATTTCTAAAAATGGCGACCGGCCGGGAACATTCTAATGAAGCGTGGGATATTTAAATCCCACGCTTCATTTGCAATTTCAGTCACCTTCATTAGCCTCCCTAGATTGAACTAGGGGGCTAGTGTAGACATACCCTCAGAGTGGAGAAGGTGAGAGTACCTGATGGGAAATGGCCTATTGTAATGCGAGCACTTCATGTATCTATTTAAATCTTGTTTCACTGTGTGAAATTTGCGTATAAATTCCAGTTCATCAGTTTCTCGTTGTACTCTGTTTTTGAAATTCTTTTGCCTGAGAATGGCAACTTGCAAGTCCAAAACTATGTGTCTAGGGAAATTAAAGTGTCTCCTAACCGGTTTTTGCATTTTGCCATTCTTAATATCTGATTTGTCTCCATTTATTCTTTTGCATAGAGACAGTCCTGTTTGTCTGATGTACCCAGCAGAGGGACACTGTTGGCACATGATGGCATATATTACATTAATAGCTGTACACATGAATGAGCCTTTGATGGTATAGCTGATGTGGTTAGATCCAGTGATAGTGTCACTAGGGTAGATGTGTGGACAGGACTGGCAATGGGGTTTGTTGCAGGAGTAGGTTCATGGATTAGTGTTTCTGTTGTGGGTTGTGAAGTTGGTGGTGATTATTTGTCTCAGGTTAGGGGCATGCCTTTGGCCTGCCTCCCAAAGTCATCTTCAGATATAGTATTTGAATCAATATATTAGGCACTTTTCTGTTTAAAGTTTTGGCTTATTCAAAGAAAATCCAAAAATAATTAGCGTATGTTTACAGCTTCATAACTGGGGGCCTTCATCAAATTCCTAACTGGATACAATAGCACAGACTATCCACCACAAATGACAAAAACCAGCGCAGAGATCAAGGACTAGCTGATTATGGAGACCAACTATTCTCTTATCAGTGAAAGTAGGAATCATGGGCATTATGAGAGTAATGGACACACAGAAAACCTATTGTCATTAGATATTTATCTCAAGGGGGTCTGAGTACATTATGGATAAGCATAAAAAAAACCCTTAAAATACTCAGTAGACTAGAAGAGTATAATTACACTGTTCAGGATTTATTCTGTTACGATATCCATATGCCTGCAACACTGCATCTTCCCCTTGGACTCCTTTGAAAACCATTATTGAGGATGCAGGAACTAGCCCCAGAAATAAATGCTGTAGCCCAACTAACAGTTTGGGTCTGTCTATGCTGCAAGTAGACACCCACAGCTGGCCCCTACCAGATGACAGGTTTGGGCTAAGAATCATAGAATCATAGAATACTAGGACTGGAAGAGACCTCGAGAAGTCATCGAGTCCAGTCCCCTGCCCTCATGGCAGGACCAAATACTGTCTAGACCATCCCTGATAGACATTTATCTAACCTACTCTTAAATATCTCCAGAAATGGAGATTCCACAACCTCCCTGGGCAATTTATTCCAGTGTTTGACTACCCTGACAGTTAGGAACATTTTCCTAATGTCCAACCTAAACCTGTTAAATTTCAGGGTCTGTTAAATTGCAGCCTGAGCTCTGAGATCCTTCCAGCTCGCAGGTTCCTAGAACCTTGGCCTGAACATCTACCCCACAGTTAAACAGCCCTCTGAACCTGAGTCAGGGCCAGCTTCAGGGGTTTCAATTGCAGTGTAGTAATTTGTCTTACCACAGAGAAAAACCTTAGTGCCAAGGACCATTCAGAGGCCTCTGTGTGGTGTCTCCCATCTTCAGTATTGGTCATATGCACCTTGTGCCTGGTAAGTTGCAGAGCTGCTGCTGGCAGATCAGGGCTGCTATACCAGATTTGGATTGGCTAAGAGCTTCCTTTATGGAGAGAGACACAAGATGTGTTCTCTTCAAGATATTTTAATGCACTGACGGGTGTGGCGGTGATTAGCGCAGATTAGATATGTTACACATGATGGCCAAACATTAGAATACAGTTTTAGAATTCCATCACAGCACAAGTACAGTGTGCTGAGTCCCCAAGAAATACTACCAGCCCTTTGTTAAAATGTCAGGAATCTTCTGTCCCTTGTAGTCACTAGTGCTTGATGCTCAGTTTTTGCTGTGTTGCCTGGTGTCTGTCTACACTCACTGAGCTGGTTCAGAGCTCTTCTGCTAAATATAGATCTGCCTCCTCCTCCAGTAGCACACATTAAGCTTGTGTCTCCTCTTTACAGCCTCACACTAGTGCCAACTGATTAGCTGAGATGTGGCCAGTTGGCCTGTACCTACCTGTCCCTGTGTAGGCATAGGGAATTTCTACTAAGTGGTGACATTCCCGTCTTTCTCCATAGGAGGTAGTATGGCAACAGAAAGTTGGGGCTGGCATTTCTTCCTCCTATACTAACCAGGGCCCTTCTCCGAACCCCTTGTACACAAGAGGACTCCTCCAGTTAGGCCTGGACCCTTTGCACTGCAGGGGGGCTCCACAGCCTTCAAACTTCAACCTGCTTTCCCATGTTATTCAACAGTTAAGCTTCTGGAAGAGCTGGTGAGAAAACACAGACCCAGGGCACATCTAGACTTGCTTTCACTTTTGAAAGAAGATATGCAAATTTGGCACGAATTTGCATATCTTCTTCCAATCGCTTTTTCAGAAGAGGTTCTTTCGAAAAAGAAAGTAGTCTAGATGTGGTTCTTTCGAGAAACTTTTTCAAAAGAACTGTGTAAACTTCATTTTTTTAGGAAGAATGGTTCTTTCGAAAAAAAAATTTTCTCAAAAGAACTGCATCTAGACTACTTTCTTTTTCGAAAGAACCTCTTTCGAAAAAGCGATTGGAAGAATTTGCATTGAATTTGCATATCTTCTTTCAAAAGTGAAAGCAAGTTTAGACGTGCCCCAAGAGGTTAGTAGTTTGCAGACAATGTCCATCTTCCATGTGAGAGAGCAGTCTACATTTTATATTGTTGAGATGAAATCACCTGGATGGCTAAAGCTGAGCCCAGGTAAATCTGGCATGTGATGCTATTGGAAGAGGGAAGTGCTCTTAGTAACTTGCTCATGCTATAACTCCCAACTCTTGATGACATCTGCTGTTGTACTGTCAAGTTGGATGATAGCTTTTAGCTCTTTTGGGACTCCTCCATGCTATTGCATGGCCAGATTGCTCTGGTGGCAAAAAGACATAGGCCTGGCTGCGGTGATTTACACATTTGTGACTTCCAATTTGAATTTTAGGGTATGTTTACACCGCAGCTGGCTCAGCTGATAGTGTGCGGATAGATACCTATCCTCTGTAGTGGTGTATGGGGTGTTCATGGAGGGGTAGCACCTCTGGTCGGAGGACACGCCATACTCCCTCGGGAGTAGTTCGTCCACCTTTGGTCCCCACTTGACACTCAGCTCTCACCTGTGGCTCCAAGTAGCATGCACAGTGGCCACACCACGGGCAACGGCTTCGACTGGTCGGCTGAACCAGGTGAGGGTAGCCGATGGGCTCTGAACCATCGGTGAGTTTTTGGGCTTGTCACCCAATGCACGTGAAGACTGGATTTGGCGGACTGCGCAGAGGAATCACCATGTGGTCAACTGGCAGAAAGGCGATTTCCAGCAATGCTTTGTGGACAGCATAGAGCATGGCAAGACACGTAGAATGCCCTGGTCATCCACTGCATCTAGCTTCCATTCCAGCCGTCTTGACTATGTCTTGCCACTGGAGAAATGGAGCTTGGACGAGAGAGTGAGGTTGACGATGTGCAACTCTCCCTCACTTTAATCAAATTTACTCGCAAGTCACCCATGTTATCATCCATTCCTTCACCCTAAGTCCTGCGGCGATGGGCTAGCTGCGAAACGGCAGGTGTGGATACACTGGCGGCCGCAGTGGCAAACCTGCACTCAGGCGGCTCAGGCCATAGGGTTGTCTTCCACTGATCTGAAGCAGCAGTGGTTTTCCGCAGCCACCTGGGCGACGGAGCAGTCCTTTTTAGGATAGCGCTGCTTATCTCCGTAGTCTGAGGAAGGGGCTAGAAAAGGTGCCCTAAAAAATGCCTGCTTCACCAATCCTGACCAGCTTACCGCGGCTGGTGGGAATCCTGCTTATGCGGTCGAAATACAAAGAAAACCGGTAACACTCCACTCATTCTTGGAGCGTGGAACATACGTACCCTTATGGATCATACGGATGCCGACAGACCCGAAAGGAGAACTGCCCTGATTGCCAAGGAGCTTGCTCGCTACAAGATTGATATAGCAGCTTTGAGTGAGACCCAGTTGGCAGAGGAAGGACAGCTGACTGAAATTGGAGCAGGTTACACCTTCTTCTGGAGTGGGCAAAGAATAGACGAATGCCGCAAGTCGGGAGTTGGATTTGCTGTGCAGATAAATCTGGTGAATAAGCTATCCAACCTACCAAGAGGAATCAATGACCGGCTGATGGTGCTGAAGTTACCTCTGTCTGGGAAAAAGCAAGTCACATTCATTAGTGCTTTCACACCAACATTGACTAACCCAGAAGACATCAAGGACAAATTCTACCAAGACCTGGAAGAGCTGATTGCTACAATACCAAAGTCAGACAAGCTGATTGTCTTAGGCGACTTCAACGCCAGAGTTGGTACTGATCATGATTCCTGGAAGGGAGTCATCGGTAGATATGGCATTGGTAGCTGTAATAGCAATGGACATCTGCTCTTGAGGACATGTGCAACAAATGATCTCCTGATAACTAATACCGTGTTCCGTCTGTCCAAACATAACAGAACAACTTGGATGCAGCCCCGCTCAAAGCACTGGCATCTAATTGACTATATAATAGTCCGTAGGAAAGACCGACAGGATGTCTGTGTGACCAAGGCTATGTGTGGTGCCGACTGCTGGATGGACCACAGACTGCTCATCTCAAAGATGAACCTTAGGATTCAGCCGCCCAGACATCCACAAGGCATCATGGTCCCAAAACGCCTAATCATCTCCAGACTGAAAGACAGCGGCGTCCAACAATCACTTGCTGATGCCCTGGCATTTAAACTGGAAGCCACTGGAACTGACGCTGATATAGAGCACAGCTGGGCAGCTTTCAAACAGCTGGTGTACTCCACTGCCTCCGAGTTAATTGGCGTCACCACAAGAAAGCACCAGGAATGGTTCGACCAAAACTGTGGAGAAATCAAGGCATTGCTGGATGAAAAACATTGTCTCCATCGTGCCTACAGCAGTGACCCTAAGTCTGTAGCAAAAAAAGTTGCCTTCACCATGATACGTCAGACTGTACAGATAAAGTTACGTGAGATGCAGGACACATGGCAGAGCCAGAAAGCCGATGAGATCCAGGCCTTTGCCAACAGACACAATATGAGGAACTTCTACAATGCTCTTCAGGCTGTGTATGGCCCAGTCACATCTGGTTCAACCCCTCTCTTGAGTGCAGATGGTAGTACTTTGCTCACTGATAAGGAGAAGATCCTTAATCGCTGGGCAGAGCACTTTGCTGATGTCCTTAACAGGCCCTCTTCTATCAACGAGGAGGCAATAAACCGCCTACCTCAGGTGGAGATCAACGAAAGCCTGGCTGATCCTCCAACAGTACTGGAAACTCAAAAGGCCACTGAATTGCTCTCCAAAAGTAAAGTTCCTGGAGCTGATTCTATTCCAGCTGAAATTTACAAATCTGGTGGACCCAAGTTAATTAAGAGGCTTACTGAAATGTTCTGTGAGATGTGGAAACGCATCCCGCAAGACTTCAAAGATGCGTCTATTATTCATCTATACAAGTGCAAGGGAAATCGCCACTCTTGGGACAACTACAGAGGAATCACTCTGCTCTGTGTTGCAGGAAAGGTCCTCATCAGAATACTTTTAAGCAGACTCACACAGCACCTTGACTAAGGTCTCTTGCCGGAAAGTCAGTGTGGCTTCAGGAAGGGACGGGGTACTACTGACATGATATTTGCCGCCAGATAACTACAAGAAAAGTGTCAAGAACAGAATATCCAGTTCTACACTGTCTTTGTGGATCTAACTAAAGCATTTGACTCTGTCAGTCGTGAGGGCCTCTGGAAGATTATGGCCAAATTTGGATACCCAGATACCTTCATTGAAATGGTGAAGCAGTTCCATGACGGCATGCTTGCCAGAGTCCAAGATCGTGGCAATTATTCAGAGCCATTCGCAGTCACAAATGGTGTGAAACAGGGATGTGTCCTGGCCCCCAGTCTCTTCAGCCTTATGTTCTCTGCTGTGCTGATTGATGCCTTTAGAGAAAATAATGTCGGGATCGACTTGCGCTACCGTTTTGAGGAGGCTTTAGACCAGAACCAAGGTTCAGGTCAAGACCATTCGTGACTTTCTATTTGTGGATGACTGCGCCCTCAACTCAGGTATGCAAGCAGGCATGCAACACTGCATGAATCTATTTTCCGCAGCGTGCATGAGCTTCGGCCTCACGATTTCCACCAAAAAACCCAAGGGTCTGCATCAGCCCATTCCTGGCTGTGACTACACTGAGCCATCCATCACTGTCAATGGCCAGAAGCTCGACAACGTGGACTGGTTTACATATCTTGGCAGCACTCTATCGAAGGCAGCCAACATCTATGAGGAGGTGAATACTAGAATCGCCAGAGCCAGTGCAGCTTTTGGAAGGCTTCAACTTAATGTTTGGAATTGAAGAGGCATTAAGACTGAGATCAAGCTAAAAGTCTACTCGGCGGTCGTCTTGCCCACCCTCCTCTATGCTTGTGAGACCTGGACTGTATATAGTCGTAATGCGAAAAAGCTGAATCACTTCCACCTGAACTGTCTACGGATACTGCTGAAGATAAGATGGCAGTATAAAGTTCCAGATACTGATGTTCTTCTACAGGCTAATATGACAAGCATCCACACCATGCTTTGCAAGGCACAACTCAGATGGGCTGGCTATGTTGTGCGCATGTCCGATGATCGATTGCCCAAGAAGATGCTCTATGGCGAATTACAACACGGCAAGCGATCTCTTGGAGGTCAAAAGAAGAGATTTAAAGACACCCTTAAGGCCTCCCTTAAGAACTGTAACATAGATCCTGGAAATTGGGAGAATATTGCTGATGATCATTCCGCCTGGCGCAGACGAATACATGATGGTGCAATAGCCCACAAATAAAAGAAACTGTGTTATGCTGCAGAGAAACGTCTTCTTCGCAAGTCCAGGGCTGGTATCTTCTCTTCCTCTGGTTGGCAGTCCGATCTTCCATGTCCCGACTGTAACCGTCAATTTCGGGCTTGGATTGGACTAATCAGCCATCCGAACCCACCCCCCAACTAAACTGATGATACTGGGAGGTCCTCACCGACCTCGATGGACGAACAGCAACCTATCCTCTGTCAGAAAGGACAATCATGATTGGCTAGTCTGACTTCCTGCACATTTCAGACCACAGCAAACCTCAACTGTAATGACCTGTAAGACCCCTAGTTAATGGCTGAGTCTTCAAATCATGATTTAATTATTTCTAATTACAGAGAATCCAACATTTACACTAATTTAAACCTGCAAGTGACTTGTACTCTATGCTGAAGACAAAGTGAAGAACCACCAGGGTCTCTACCAGTCTTCCTGGGGAGGGGGGGGAAGTTCCTTCCAGACCCCAAATATAACCATCAATTAGACTCCGAGCATGTGGGCAAGTTCCACCAGCCTAGCACCTGGGAAATAATTCTCTATAGTAACTCAGAGCCCTCACCGCCTAGACATATGCTAGCTCTACTCAAACTAGTGTGCTAAAAATAGTGTGCCTGCAGTGGCACAGATGGGAGTTGGGGCTAACTGCCCCATACATGGGGGGTCAAGTATCTTGACCGTGGGAGGCTATCCTGAGCTGCTACCCATACTGCTATTGCCACATTAGCAGACTAGCATAAGCAGAGATAGGGGGTGTATATCTTCCCACAGGGGGAAGACATGCTTCCAGCCACAGCAGGGACAGACTTTTATTCACAAGAGTTAGTTAGTTCTCCTTTAGCTGAAGTGGTAGAAGCTTGTGCATGTAGTGCCAAAGGTCTTGCTGGTGACTGGGTTGTCTGTGTATATGTGACTACAGATATAGACAAAGTGACTGGGATTCAAGTGTCTTATAGATTATTTAGCAGCACCAGAAGCCTCCTGTTTATTTTGGTGTAAGAGGGAAAGAGAACATTGTTCTAAATGTTTAAAGTGATCAAAGAGAACGGAAACTCCTACTGTCATTTCTCTTGGTGAGCTACTCCCTCTTATACTTCTGTTTGAGACACTTATTAGTCAAGGCCAGATAAACCATCTCATGCTCTCCTTTGTTCTGTGATGGTTCTTGGTGATTTTTTTCTGTTTGGCAATTATGACTTGACTTGATTCACTCATAGAATCACATTAATCAGTGTTTGTACCAGTGTCTTGAAACTGAGTCCCACATAAAAACCGTTAAGTATGGAAGTAAATGGCACTTTTTTCATCAACAGAGCCCTCTATATACAACAGCGGCCAATTTATATTGTTCAGACATGTAAGGATGAAATTGGTCAGGCTAAATCAACAGTTTTATTGGATTAATAAATGGCAATATAGGATGAAACTCAGAGGGATTCAGCTGGATAAACTAGATACTTTTCAATAGTCTTTCAGATTCTTTATATTTCTCCACACTAAATGTATATGGGATAAGCTTAGGAGGTCAAGAGAAAATAAGCAAAAGTCAAAGAGAGACTTATAAAATAAACAGCACCATCTGGTAAATGACTTCCTTCTTCCTTCACAGGAAGAGTTTTTGTTCAATGCAGTGCATGTGAAATGTTTTTCTTGGCATGATTATAGGATTAATGTCCATCAATCTGGGAACAGAGCTCATACAGTTTTATTATATTCTTATTACTTGCATAACAAGCCGCAAATCTGGAGGGTTACATTTAGAAGCCATGTGTGGCAAAGGACAACAAACTCATTTTTTATGTTGAACTTTTATAAAAATCAAAAGTGTATTCCCCTATAATTTGGGAATTTGATGAAGACTTTTCCTATCTTTGTTCTGAATTACACTACTATACTGAAAGAGTCAGAGCATCACAGCTGTTATTCATTTCAATTAACATCCTTAATTAAACCCCAGAAATACTGAACACCTAGTACTAGAAGGATCCCAGAAGTACAGTGGCTCTCACTTCAGGCATGAGGACCCTGGGAGAGGAACATCTGCCCAAAGAAGGTTGGTGACACCAAACATCAGTGGCATTGGATAAAAAGGGCACATATCTAAAGTGATGGGTTTATCCACTGGTTCAGTGAATTGCTGCAATAGTTTATGTTGACAGGACTTTTGGTGAGACCAGGCTGCAAATTAAAGCTAACCTTCCCGGGGGGAATAGTTGAGGTTGAGTGGCAGTGCAAACTTGAGAGTGAATCCTTCCTGAAATTCATTTTTCCTAAACAGGGCAAAGGTGCAGTTTTAAGAGCATTGAAGAAAAAGTCCCTAATCTCTACAAAGGGAGGTTTAAAAGTTCACAGGCAGTTTGTTTTCTCAGTCAGAATACACATACTCATCTAAGTACTTCACTGACTTCCTCTAAGCATGTTAAGACTTCAGACATTGGTAATGAAGTTTCCTGTGGTCTTTTGCACTGCTTGTACTTCGTTTAATAGTAAATAGTTTAATTGGAAGAACAGAAATTATCCTGTCTGAACTTGGGTATGTTTGGACAAAATGGAAACCAAAGAGAAACTGTGGGAGTTGCTGGCATTTGGACTAAAATGTGTGCTTTAGTTTGGACTCAAATGCTGTGCGAAAGGCTGTTTTTAATGTTTTTTTTCAGTGATGGGCTGAGAGATTCTGTGTCATTTGAGGCCACATAGAAGATGCATTTTCCATGCTTGCAGGCAGCAAGGAAAGGGAATGGGGGAGAAAAAAGATGTGTGGAAGCAAATAACTTTTTACTATACATAATTCCCTTCATACACAATATTAAAATAATGCAGGATACAGGGGATGTGAAGCCTCTGCATCTGGAGTGTCAAATTCTGCCTGCCTTTCTTGAGTAGCAACGATGACTAAGAAAGCAAAATGTGGCCAATACAGTGAAAATACCATCAATGCAACTCCCCAGATTAGTTGCAATGTGGTCCTGATGCAAGTGCATCAGGTTGGCTTCTACAGTGCAGTCATCTCTCATTTAAATCTGGATAGTGGAAGCACACTCAGGATCTCTACGCCTACATTTATAATTAAATGTATCTGTGTTCTTTGCTGGAAGCAGAAGAGTCCTCTTTATTGGCAATTTGGGGTGAATCATACGGTTGTCCTGATAACAGGAGATAGTTGTATTTAACTGTCATCTTTGATTAATGTCCTCAGGTTACTTCTTATCTACCAAAAATGACCCCTGTCTACAGGCTTCTCATGTTAGCAAGGGCAAAAGCCAATTTCTTGGCCTTTGTAGTTTGGGTTGAAGGAAGGTATTGGGAATACAAAGCGGCAGTGGAGTATGAAAGTCTGGGAACAATTATTTCTAGTTGATCAACACGCCAAAAAAAAAAAAAAAAAAAAAAGAGAAGCAGGAAACAAACTGATTTAAGGAACAACTTGTCTATTAAGAAATGTACAATAGGTTTATTTCTGTCTGGCCAAAAGAAATGAATAAAAAGCAAAGGAAAAAATTGTTCTGTTTAAAAATTAAAACAATCTCAAGGTAGATCAAAGGGGAGAAAAGTCTCAAACTTCTCAGGGAGTTTCAAAAATGCAATGCAGCCATTCTGTTTCTGCTTTCTAAAGCGCTCTGCTGTCTGTCCTTTTTCTAAAGGCGATATAATCATATATGAAGGTAAGAAAATGGTTCCTTAAAGAAAGGAGACATTCCAAGATGGGTAACATTTCAATTCATTTTAAAGTTGAGCATTAATCAAGTGTACGTCTGTGGGATAGCGTGCGCAAATTGTTTAGCCCTCGGAGTTCAGGGCAGGGCTGTGCCCTGCGGATAGCACAGGGAGAAATTCTGCTTCTAGAAAGAATTTTTCTACAATGCACAACAGCATGGACATATGAAATGCTGCAGCCCTGCAAAGGGTCCAGAACAACCACTGACCTCTCCAAATGCCCTGATTCCACCATGCTTCACCTTTTCTATGGGGTGGATTTCATGCCTAAGGGCACAGAAAAAGTAGTTTCTGCATTCCTGAGTCCAGGGTCTTAACTTACATAGACTGTATGGTAAGGAGGATTACCTGTACTTTCCCGTCCTCACACTCCTAACAGGGCCAGCCACAATCTAGCTCGGTAGTCTCCAACCTTTTTAAGCACAAGTTCACTTTTTCAATTTAAGTCAATCTAGGAGCAACTTCAAACCCAAATACGTTTTTCCTATCTTCTTCCCCACCCCTTTTTTGAGGCCCTGCCCCATTTCACCCCTTCTCCAAGGTCCCACCCTGCTCACTCTGTGGACACTGGGTACAGGAGTGGAGGGAGGATGACATCTTGACATCAACACTCTCCTCTTCTGCTTCCTCTCTGCTACACAGCAAGCAGGAGGCTCTTGGGGGCAGCTCCAAGGCAGAGAGCTGGAGCAGCAGAGCAGTGGCTGGGAGAAGTGTTGTGCTTGATAGCCTCTTGGCCAAACCAGTTAGGATCACCTGTCAGAGGCTCCAAGATCTACCAGTAGATCCTGATCTACTGGTTTGTGACCACTGATTTAGCTCTATGGCTATTGTCAGGCACTGCTCTACCGTTATTTAAAAGTCAAAATAAGTAAAGATACATTGTGCTGCTTTTAAAAGTAGTACTGTATTGGGCTGATTTATTGGGCAGATTCTTTACTGATCTGTTCCTTGCATTTTGCACCCATTTTGCTCAGGTTCAAATAAGGTGGAAGGTAGTGGAGAATACAGCCCTATACTACCAGGTCTTGTGAGGAATCCCTGTTGACTATGCAGCTCCATGAAAGGGATTGGACTCTTGATGTTTTGCTTAAAGACTCAGGCCAAACTGTGTAAAGATGAATGGAGGAAGAAGGCACAAGCCATCTTCTCACTTTCTCCTCAGCACAGGAATAGAATATGAATGTTAAAACCCAGGAGGCCAGTACCTCCTGCAGCATTATACTCTCAAAGTGAGCTGATGGCAAATTCGTAGCCTCACTTCCTTCCACAGTAGCCAATGGAACAGTTTTCTAATGTATCAGTACATGCTGCATCCTGTAAAGAGGCCGACCAGTGGTTTCTCGGCCTCTGTGCTCCCCTGCAATCCAGAAACATTGGGCCTCACTCTGCACCTCTAATAACCATTCATTGTTTTGAAAACAAGAATAATGTCACCATAAATTCATATTTTAAAGTTATTGTATGAAATAATATGTACGTAGTTATGATGAATACAGCTGGTTACTTCCTGTTGCAACTTTTTGAGATGAAATTTATAACTTCCTGAGGAAAATTTTTTGGCAAGTTTTGAATTAATGTCTTCCTATATTTTGGATACCTCCAACTTTTTTTTTTAACCACTCCATGGTGAGTTTGTGTGGTATAATTAGGCATAACTACTAAGTCGAGAACATTGTTACAAGAAGGATGATTTTAACAAAACGGATTATGTTAACTTCTGTGCCAGGAAAGATCATGGGGCAAATAATTAAGGAGTCCATTTGTGAACATTTAGAGCATAATTAGGTGATAAGTAACAGTCAGCATGGATTTGTAAGGAACAAATCATGTCAAACCAACATAATAGCTTTCTGTTATAGGATAATAAATCTTGTGGATAGGGGAAAGCTGTAGATGTGATATATCTAGACTTTTCTAAGGCATTAGATAGTCTTGCATGACTTTCTCATTAATAAAATAGAGCTGGTATAAGGTGGTTGGATAACTTTCCCCATAGAGTAGTTATCAATGGTTCACAGTCATTCTGGAAGGGCATAAAAAGGTTTTGAAACCTTCTATGTTCAATATCTGTATCAATGGAGAGTACACTTAAAGTTTACAGATGATGCCAAGGTGAGAGGAGTTGGAAGTGCTTTGGGACAAACTGAAGAAATGGTCTGAGGTAAATAGGATGAAATTCAATAAAGACAAATGCAAAGTACTCTGTTTAGAAAGGAACAATCAGATGTCCACGTACAAAAATAGGAAATAACTACCTAGAAAGGAGTACTGCAGAAAGGGATGTAGGGGTCATAGTGGACCACAAGATAAATATGAGTTAGTGTGACACTGTTGCAATGAAAAGAAAACATAATTCTGGGATGTATTAATAAGAGCAATGATCTGGAACATTTTTTGGCTCTGTTGCCCCTTGGCAAAGAACCAAGTGTCGGTAACAGACTGGGTGAAAGTGGGGCTTTGCCTGTGTCACCCATCTCCTATTACTGGCCAGGACAACAGGGTGGGGAGAGGGCTGCACAAAGTGCACCCACAAAAGGAACATGCATAAGAGCTCCAAGAGATGTAATGCTTCCTAGAGTTCCAGAAGGAGTAGTATACTTCTGATCCATTCCCCAAAATGGACTGTGCCTATTAAGTATGAATGATTACCTTATCTCATTCCCCACACCTTCTACCACATGCATGTCCATATTGGTAATAAAAATAGATGCTAATGCAGAAAGACAGCTCTAGAAAAATTTCACCAAATGAAAGAAAACCTCTCTCATGAGGTTAAGAACACTAAGACACCCATCTGATTTATGTGGATGCTCTTTTCAGAAAGATTTGAACCACTGCAAAATAACTTTTCAAGATTTTATCCTGTGTAATTGTACATCGGATGTAGAAACTCTACTGTCTGGCCAAACTATTTATTATTTTAAATGACTCTGTTTACTTTATTGTTCACTTAATTCCTGGGTGTGTAATTTTGAAGAGAAATGTTTTGAAGTATGGAATGTTAATAATATTTTAAGCTAATTCACAGAGTCGTACATGAACCTGTGATGATCCATAGTTACTCACAGGAAAAAAACCCTGTCCCCTATGAAAGAGGGAGCGTGTATGACATCTTCGGGTAAAAAAACAAAATGAGAAAAAGAGCCTGAGCAAATAAATGTCCTTATAAAGGAAAGCTGGTTTGTCAAACAGGCTTGAATTCCCTAGTAATATCTATTTACTAAACAAAAACACCTTTGTCAGGTGTTGAGTGTGAAAAGAGGGATCACGAGACCTCAGTCTTCTGAACACAGCTGTTCAGTGAGTCTACTGTTACTTCCGGCTTTAAAAGTAGATTCATGCTCGATAGACCAGCATGGATCATCTTTAGCACTGAGGGTACGTCTAGACTGTGAGGATCTATTGGAAAAAGATACACATTTTGCATATCTTTTTTCAATTCTTTTGTCGGAAGAGGCTTTTCCGAAATTTGGCCCACCTAGACTGGGCCAAATTTTGGAAAAAAACTCTTTTGAAAGCCCTCCTCTTCCTCATGGAACAAGGAATACAGGGGCTTCCAAAAGAGCGTATTTGCTGTTCCATTTTAAAAAAAGCATGTTTGCTCTTCTGCAAAAAAACCCTGGATGCAGTGGAGGTTTTTTGGGATACACCAGAGGTATCCTGAAAAACCTCTGCTGTCTAGCCATATCCTGATTCTGGGAGGGGAATAAATGGAAGGAATGTTTGAGAAATGAATGCTCTTTGGTTGTATATCATGTCTTGTGGCCAGCTGTAATTTAAACAAATCCTTGCTTGTATATTTATTTCTAGCTCTGGCCTCAGTGTAGGCTATGTTTATATCTCAGGTGCTTCCTGTGAACTTTGTGAAACTATTAGGCCAAATCCTCAGCTGGTGTAAACAATCATAGCTCCATTGGATCTGGCCCAATGAAATACTCTCATCTCTCATTACATCTACAACAGAAGGAATTGCACTTCTAGTCCACTTGACTTTGCAATTCCCTTCTGCAGTCTATGGGTCAAATTTAGACACATGAAATGAGATGGCCAAACCCCCCTGGGACATTCATCTATAGCACACAACCACCAAAGAAAGAACACAAAGTTAAAATAACCAAACAATTTTTAAAAAGGACTAGTCTATCTCAAAATACCATTGATGTAACTATCAATCTGTGCGCCCTCAATGTAACAAAGGGCAAATCTGTAAAATGTTTGTCTTATTGCTGGTAGAAAGAACCTCATGGCAAGCCTTCACTCTTCATCATTTCACCTCCCTCAGAAACTGAGCCTTATTGTCGTTGGAAAGCATAGCTCTGTGTTTGGGAGCAGGTGCACTCTCCTGGACTGAGCTCCAGGAGGCACTGTACCGTCTTTGCAGATGTTGGAGTACGCAGTGGGGCTAGAACTGAGCAGCTATTGGACTCTAAGCACAAGGGTTGCCTGTGTGCTCAGCACTGCATAGGGGTACAATGGAGGAAAGTTCCTTTTAACCTCTTTCCATCTGCTAATCCATACAGAGGCTGGAAAAAATCTTACTCACTGTCTATAACAGGGCTACTCAACTTTGGAAGCCCTATGGGGCACAATGATACTCACAGTACATGCTGAGGGCTGCAACATAAGTGGGATTGCATATACAGGCAGTCCCCGGGTTATGTGGATCCGACTTATGTCGGATCCCTACTTACGAACGGGGCTTTTCTCACCGCAGAGGACACAGGCAGCAGGACTGCCCTGACGCACCGCGGTCCCACCGCCCACGTCCTCCGCGGTGAGAAAAGCTGCTCCGCGTCTCCCTGGTCTGCTGGGGGGCCCCCCCCAGCAGACTAGGGAGACGCAGAGCAAAGCCATGGAGGATGCGGGCGGCGGGACCACGGCGCGTCTCGGCGGTTCCACCGCCCGCGTCTCCCTGGTCTGCTGGGGGGGGGGGGGCGCAGCTAGTGCACCCCCCTCCCCAGCAGACCAGGCTTTTCTCGCCGCTGGTCAGTTTCAGCAGCGGCTGAATCAGGACGCCTGGAGTAGAGCAGCTGGGGGGCTGCCGGGTTGGTCCCACAGTGCCGAGGTGCGGCGCTGCGGGACCGACCCAGCAGCACCCCAGCTGCTCTGCCCCAGGCGTCTCCAAGAGCAGCTGGGGTGCTGCCGGGTTCGCACCCAGGGTCGGCGCTATCAGACCAACCCAGCAGCATTCCAGCTGCTCTGCCCCAGGCGTGTCCGATTCAGCCGCTGCTGGTCAGTTTCAACGGCAGCTAAATCTGGACGCCTGGGACAGAGCAGCTGGGGCACTGCCGGGTTGGTCCCCGCAGCGCCACACCTCGGCGCTGTGGGGACCAACCTGGCAGCACCCCAGCTGCTCTGTCCCAGGTGTCCCCAAGTCAGCTGCTGCTGAAACTGATCAGCGGCTGATTCCAGGAAGCCCAGGGCAAAGCATTTCTGCCTCGGGCTTCCTGTAGTCAGCCGCTGGTCAGTTTCAGCAGCGGCTGAATTGGGGACACCTGGGGTACAATATATACCAGTTCCGACTTACATACAAATTCAACTTAAGAACAAACCTACAGTCCCTATCTTGTACGTAACCTGGGGACTGCCTGTACATGCAAATATACATGTAAATATACATACTGATGGACCTGATTACAAAGATTAAGGCAAGACAATACAACACACAGGCCCCATTTAATTGATATTGATAAAATGCGATATTTACCTGATTTCTACTCATATGACAGCACTTTTAATGAGCAATGACAGTCCAGGAATTTAACTACTAAAATGCATATCAACAGAAGACCATTATATTGACTACTTTTTTGTTTTGGCTCCCACCCGCAGGCCGTGTGTTGAGCCCGGCGTAAACCCACACCGCACCACGGGCCATAAACAAATGGGCAGCGGGCTGCATGTGGCCCACAGCCCGCATGCTGAGTAGCCCTGGTCTATACGGCTATCCCAATTTGTCTAATTACCGCCTAGAAAGGAAGCAGTGTCTCACCCTGCTTTTTTCTACACTTCTGTAGAAAGTTTTGTCTAAAGGGTTCAGGCTTATAATAAGAGCTCGTGCAGATTTAATGACGTTATATCAAGTCACACATCCAAAGCCAAGCAATCTGTGTCCCAGGTTAGGGGAAGAGTTTGGAGGTAAAATGTGATAGTGACTATGCCAGGAGAATAGTCTTTGTTCTGAAGCCAGAAACAAGGAATGTGCGTAACGCCTTACAGTGAAAGCAAAAGAAGGCAAGGGATTCTGAAAGAAACTGTGAACAAGATGTCTGTAAAAATTAGAACTGACTTATCAGACAAGCCTGGTTTTCAAAGTAATGACAGTTTTTTCCAAACAATAACCGGTCTAGAAGCTTTATTTTTACTCTTGTTTTATTCCTTTTCTTAGCTTGCTCTTGATATGATTGGAAGGAAAGTTGGTCATTGTCTCAAGCTAATAGGGAAGAAAAGTTTTCTTCTGTGGTCCCTGTTTGTTTTTGACTTGTTTGATTTCAGGCTAGTAAGACATCCAAGGCAGATGACTTTTTTAGAATTGGTTGGCAAATAGAGTTTTTTAATGCTCTCCTTACTCCCCTCTCCCACAACTGAAAATTTTCCATGAAAAGTATACCAACATTTTTATTTGGTCAAAAATCCAATTTTTCATAGAAAAACAGTTTTGATGAAAAAATTTCAACTTGCCTTTATGGGGTAAAAGATGGCTCCTTGTGAGGAAGGGATGTGTTCTTTGTTTACTTTTCTATCTTTAGAGCCCTTCTTGAAGGCCTAGAAAGCATCTAGGATGGCATGAATGCTACCACAAACAAGGGTATGTCTACACTACAAAGTTAATTCGAAATAACAGCCGTTATTTCGAATTAACTTCATTAGGGTCTACACATTAAATTTTGAATTTAATTTGAAATAGTGGAGCACTTATTTCGAATTTGGTGAACCTCATTCTACGAGGAGTAAAGCCAAATTCGAAATAGCTAATTCGAATTAAGTGCTGTGTAGACACTTAATTCGAAATAGGGGGCCTCCAGCCCTTCCCAGGGAGCCAACACAGCAGGACGCCCTCCCTTCACACGCCCCCTCTACACAGGGGCAGGTGACATCTCCCCCCCCCACCCTGGCCGCACTATACACAGCACAGAGGCACGGGTGCAGTCTCGGGGCAGCTCCCACTCCTGGGCAGAGCCGGACATGCCGACCATGGCCTCTGTGCAAGCACATCAGCTCTGATGATGCAGGGCATGGTCATCCTCAACTCGCAGGGTGGCTGGGCATCATCCACTGTGTCCCCAGAGAGAACTGACCACTTCTCTTCTTTCTCTACAGCTGCACCAGCTGCGCATGCAGGTGCACCACCCTGCCCAGAACATGCTTCCGCACCCACGGCCTCAGCAGGACCACCACCACTATGCGGCAGGGGTACCGAGAGCAGCACCTGCAGGCCCTGCGAGCCCAGACCTGGATCACGGAGCAGCAGGCACAGGAAGAACGGGAGTTCCAATGGGAACTGCTTGCCCAGGGTCATACCATCTGTTACCATCTGCAGGCCCTGGTGCAGAACGTGCTGCCCCATGCTGGTCCTGCGCCTGCTGCCCCCCCAGCTACTGTTCCTCCTCCCACTCCTGCCCTCCTCCTGCCTCTTCCTCCTGAATCTCTACACCCCGCACCTCAATCTCCGCACCATCCTCCCCATCCCCCCGGGGATGCCGAGGCCCCCTCCCCCACGGTGCTGGGAGGCTGTTGGCCCACCGAGACCTCCACCCCTGAGTGCTGAGCTTCCCCTTCCCCTTCTTCCCCTTGCTTCCCCATTCCAGCTCCCTTCTCCAAGTTTTTCCCTCCCCTCTACCACCCTTTCTCCTCCCCTCTCCCGCTGCCCTTCCCAATCTCCCCAGAGTTTCATCCCCCCTCCAGTTTTGTTAAATAAATAGAGTTTGTATTTTTGAGACAAAAGTGCATTTTATTTGACATCAGGAAAGGGGAGCTAGGTAAGGGTAAGTGGAAGGACGAGAGGGAGGAATGGGGCACAAGCCCCCAGTGGGGCAGACCGGGGAGACTGTTAGCGCTCCTCAGGGTGGAAGCTCTCCTGCAGGGCCCCCTGGATCCTGACAGCCCCTTGATGGTCCTCCTAGATGGCAGCCTGCAGACAGTGCAGCCAGGCTGCTGGCAACGTGTCCATGAGATGCAGCAGAGTCCCCAGGGGCAGGTCTGGTTCCATGTTGCAGAGTGCTGTTGTGTCCCGAGTGAGGGCAAGCAGAGCACTCCGGGACACAAATGCTTTGCTGTCCCTCAGCGAGGTAGACCAGCAAACAGAAAAACCTGAGAACTGTCTGTCCGGGATGGGGGGGTCGGGTCCCTTTATGCACAGACCTCGGCTAGCCTGAGGCAGCAGCCCCACACGCTAAGTCCGACCCTGATGCCCTGCTGGCACTGGTTCCAGCCAGGCTTACCTTCGATTCAGGGTCCACTCAATGTGGACGCACTATTTTGAATTAGAAAAATGCTATTTCGAATTAGTTTTTGTGTATAGCTGCGTTATTTCGAATTAACTTATTTCGAATTAACTAATTCGTTAACTAATTAGTTAATTCGAAATAAGTTAATTTGAAATAGTGCTGTAGTGTAGACATACCCCAAATGATTAAGAACCCAACAATATGGTAAGCATAAGTAAGTTGATCCGTGAGGTCTGAACATATCAATTAAATTGATTTAATCAAATAAGAAAAGTTAAAATATTTTGTGGAAAGTGAGTTATATGTAGCATTCTATTATAACTATCACAAGTCCTTCAGGTTACCTATGTAGTATTTATCCTGCTTGAATGCATATGAAATCAAAGGATACTGAAAGATAACAACCTACAAGGAATTAAACAATTGCAAAGATAAGGCGCTATGATAATAATAAGCCTTTTCCTGAGGACAACCGTTAACTGGGGGTAATATCAACTACCTGGCTTCAGTTAGTCTGTTGAGGTGAATTCTTTTCACTAAAAACCAAGGGGAATACTAAAATCTTGAAGATACTAGTCTAAAGATGATGTGGGAGGTGGGTATTCACCACACAGTCAGATGTTATCCAGATTAACTGAGTTACACGGTGACAGAGAGAGCATGCTGCAAGCAGGCCAATATGCTTTTCCCATTCAGAAAAGTGGAGTTAGCTGGGTTTACTAATTTACGAATGCTTGCCAGGGAAGATTAAGGTACAGGTAAAGGGAAGTATGATTATAGGACTGTTTGTTCTTTTTAAAACTTTGCCAAACATGCCATGTACCTTTGGGTTAAATAATATTTTGTTTGGAAGAAATTGCTTTTGAGTCACTAATCAGCCACTTTCACAGGCTTCTGGAGAAATACTTACAGATACCAAACTCAGTTGGTCCAGTCAGGTTAGCATGGAAAGCTGCCACCCAGAGAATCAGTCTGACTGGTTGGATACCATGGTTCCACCCAGAGCGAGGAACAGGCTTGTCACCTGATGGGGTGCATTGGAAAGGCATAAAAAAAGATCTGAGGTGCAGCATGCCCGGTAACCATGACATCTTTCCAAGGTGACCCCATTTTGTGTAGATTCCCAAGTGGATTCTAAATTTTGCCAAATGTCTTCAGCAGCAGCTAGAGAAAGCAATCTATGACCATGAAAACTTTCCAGGAGGGGTAGGCCCAATTCACAATTGGAGGGCACGCTCTATATATGGATCACAAAAAAACATGCTCTCTGATCTTATTATTTAACCAGTGTACATCTTTAGCAAGATACCTAGAGGTGCCATGCCATGCCAAAATATGATGGAGCAAACTCTGCCTTTGATACACTATGTCTTGACCTCAAATGTTGTTGCATACACATGTCTGGGGATAGAAGTCTCTCCGCAATGAAAACAGTGATGTTGTTAGTTCAAATTTGCTAATATTATTTATTTGTATTAATAAACCTGTGCTTACTCCCCATCAGTTATTTACTCTGTTCTCTGCATAACTCCCCCATTGCTTTCTTCTTGGGGTGTGTGTGTAGGTGCATGCATAGTACGTTACTGCATACTTTGAAAGGATGCAGTTTATTTCTCTTCCTGTTCTCTTACAAGAGAGTATGAGGTATGGTATGAATGCGCAGAGTCATGTCTCTGCTGTCCCTGCCTTGTTCTCTCCTGTTAGCTTGAAGGGGGCAGTATCTGGGGAGTGGGTCTTGTGTAACCCATGAGATCTATTTAGGTTGAGCAATGTGTCTTGTGGGTCTTATTTTCTTGCTCCGTTAAGACCAGGACACAGTGTAGCCCTTAATGTTTTTTTTCTGCCTGCTAGTGGATGACTGAATGTTTTAAAATAATATAACAGTAAATAATAACTATTAGCAGCTAACTCATTCCAATACACATTTTCAGGGAAATAGTCATTCCACTACCATTTATTTAACTCTTGAGATTGGTACACCTTTTCATGGATATCAAAATACTGGTTTAGAACCAAGAATATGGTCCATGAACAGAACTCAAGATTTGGCATTTTTCTGCACCATAATAGCAGCGTGGGGTTTTGTATTATTCATCCATCTTAGTGTAAGCCTGGGCAGGCCCTGGCCAACATAGTTTTCCTGCAGAACTGTTACTTTTACCCTTCCCTTTTTTATGAGATGTTGTAATTTGCTGACATATCATCCCAGGGTGAGAAGTGACTTTGTGTCTCATCACACAGCTACATCAGCCAGTGCCTACCTTATGTCTCAGGACTGTCAGGGGCATCTGTGGTAATCCAAAGGCAACTGCTGGTTGCCCGTGCTTGAAGAGAGTGGCTTTAGAAGACCAACAGAAGCTTAGGTGGCAACCAGATGCTAGAAGTCAGCATCCTTTGGGATTTGGGCATTTTGAATTATGATTGTGATGAAGTCAGTTGGTTAAAGGATCTATTGGATATTGATAATGGATCAGAGTCAAATCACAATTAAGGGATTATGAAGCACAGTTGGAATGTTTATCATGTCTTTCTGTCAATGGAAAATTTCAAAAAAGTAAAAATTTCAAAAGAAAATTAAAAAAGCAAGTTAAGTGAAAGCTTTAATTAATCTGCCCCTCCCCCCCACTTTTTAGCCAGCTCTCATAGGCAGTATATTCTCATCCCCAGCACTGCAGCATGTTTTTTCTGACTTCTCCCCAATGTTGTTCAAATTAGCCAGTGACCCCAAGGCCTCAAGTCTTTCTTTGTGTCCACTGGTGGTCAGGACCTTTTGCTCTTACAAAGGCATGCCTGGCCTGACCCAGCTTTAGGCTCTTTCCGGCATGGGCTGTACAAACAAAAGTTAGCTCTGCTGCAGCTTCAATGCCAGAAAATAAACATACACACAGAGACGCTAAAAGCAATGAAAGTCAGGCAAATTCTTTCCAGGGGTTTCAGTTCAATCACCACAGCCTTAGTCAACCAGGGAGCCTAAAGGAAAAAGTCAAGAGTGGAAGGAAGAGTCCTGCCTGTCTTTCATGCAGAGAAGCCTGACTTCTTCATCCTTTTCAAGGCAACAAAACGTCAAGTAAGGTTGAGTTGCCTAAGGCTGCTACGCAGCAAGGGGATTTAAATGTAACCTCAGCATACAGAAAAAGGAAGTCCCTTAATTCATTCAATATTTTATTAGAAATCTCTTAATGCTGGTCTTATTCCTGAAGGTAAACATCTCAGAGGCTTTTCAAAGCCTCTGTTTCATTATTTAATAATCTGTTTTCAGTAACACAACTCCCAGGGTTGAAGCTTGTAACTACGTCCACAGGCTGGAAATATCAGCAGTCCAGGAATTGTTAAATAATTAAGATGTTGGTGCCTGAAAGTGTTAGGGCTCAAATCACTCATATTTTTATTATCCCAAACTGCTAGGGAAGAAAAGTGCTGTAAAAACAAAGATAACTCACTAACTCTTATTAAGGAAAATAAGATTGTGACTAAAAGGAAATAATTTCAGAGGGATGCTTATTGAAGAGTCCTTTATCAGTGGGCCTAATCCTAGCCCTCAATCCCTCATGGAAGACACACTCTCCTGTATGGAATAGAGACCACTCCTTTTGGACCCTCTTTATTCACCCAAAAGCTGTAAGGCTCTTTTATAACTCTCTCTTTGTAGTGGGAAGCTCCATTCAAGTGATCATGGAACAGACACTGGCTGCAGAAGCCATAGCAATCATGAGTCTACTGCAGCTACACTGCTATATTTTGTGTGTGCATAGGGTTGCCAGATGGTTGAAACAAAAATACCGAACACTCCCCGCAACAAAAAAACTCCCAAAAAACCACCAGGAAGAAATTCTGTTGACGGGAAAAAAAGGAGGGGAGACCAAAATTTTGTTGAGCAAAAAAAAAAGGGGGTACGGGACTCCAAAATTAAAATAAAACAGCATGTCCCCTTTAAGAGCGAGTGCAGGGATAGGAACAGGGGAGAAGCTGAGCACTAAGACCCAGGGGAAGCGTTGCTTCCCCTAAGTCTTTTGTCCGGCAGTCATTTTGTGCTGGCAGCCTTGGGGAACCAGGTAAGCATGGAGGTTGGGGGGGCGGGGGAAGCCAGGTGCTCAGAGTTAGTACGGTTGTCAGGTACCCGGCATTTTCGCTTCCTGGCCGGGGAAAAATTCAGAAAATACCACACATCTCAGGTGTCCAGTATTCTCTGATTTTTTTTACCAGACAGGAGGCGAAAATACCAGACTGTCCGGGTAAATACCGGACACCTAGCAACCTTATGTCTGGGGCAAGCGGGCTGCCGGAGATAGAGTATGAAGGTGGAGGCTGTCTGTGGAGATGGCCTTGCATTTCCCCAGGATTTGTCCACAGGAGTCACCGTGTGTGTGCACGTGTGCTCCAGCTGTCCCTCTAATGGAATAATTGGAGAGAAATCTCTGAGATTGAAGTTCTGGCCAAACACATGCACAGTTGTACAAACATACAGGAAGATCCAATCCCTTTGCTGACAGGCTGACACTTAACATCTCAATCAGGAACTGAGGTAAATGAGGGATGTTTTTGAATGCCTAGGATGTGGCACCGGCTATTGTCTAATTGCAAGATGAAGGGGAGGTCAACATATCCACAAATGTCAGCAGAGGACATATGTCATGATGTTTCTTTTGAGGAACAAGATGAAGATGATGTAATCCCAGTACCAGTTACTTCTGAGGTAAAAGAGGAATACCAAGGCTGTGGTAGGAAAGAATAGAAGATGGAGAAGAAGAATAACAGAGAAGACTAAGCACTAATAATGTGTATGCCAAAGTGTGCTTAAAGTAGAAAATGTGCCCAATGACTGCCTTTATTTCAATGTGTAAGGGGACTGTTAGCCCCTTACTAAAACTCTGTGGGAGTTTTTGGTTCGCCAGCTCCCAGTGTCAAAAGGGGACAGGTCCATGAGACTGACAGACACCAGAGACAATGGAAAGCAGCCAACACTCCAGTTCGTCCTGATTGACAGGTTGGACAGGCCAGTGAGGAAAGTGAGAGGCCAGGCCCTGTCCTCCCTGTGAGCTGGGATTGTTCTGGGTCTCTTTCTGAGCAAGGAGAGAGCTGAGAGACTGCTAAGAGGAGCAAGCTGTGTGGAGAAGAAGTCCTGCAGCAACAGAGCCAGGCACAGACAGCCCAAGGAGTGCAAGCTGTGCTGAGGGGCAGTTTTGCAGCAACAGAGCCAGGCACACACAGCGCAAGGAGCGCAGACCCTGTGTTGAGCAGCAGACTGGCAGTGCTCAGAGAGCCTAAAGGGACAGAGAAGCAACACAAGGAGCTGGAGACTGGCAACGCAGCACAGCCTGCAGCTGGGTGTGGTGAGCAGCTGGGACCAGCAAAGTGTGGGGAGAGGCTTTGGGCAGGGAGATATCACCAGCCAAGAGGCCCAGCAGGCCAGACTGAGGGAGGGGTCTGGCCACTTAGAGCTTGAGGCTGTGTGGTCACTGCCAGAGCAAGCGTTTCCAGCCTGCAGCCCCCCTGCAGCACATCCAGGGCCTCTAAGGAAGAGACTGTGGACTGTCCTTACACTCTGCAGACTGCTGTTTTGATGTCCCTGTGCTTCAGAGCAGGGCTGTGTGTTCTCATTTAACCATTCTCATTTTTTCTTGTTATTTTCTCTTTAATCAGTTGATGTTTAATAAATTGTATTTGCTTTGAACCTTATGAAATGATCACTGGGCCAAGAAAGCATGCAGTGTGAAGAGAGCACCTCAGAGTGGGGACACCCTAACTCCTGCCCCTAGTGATTACAAGGTCGGGGATTAAGCCCCAGGAAACCTGGGCCCAGCCTTGTTGGGGTTTCGAGGACTCTGCTACTCAGGAGAGTGGAGGGGGAGCCCTCAGAATCAGGGAAGCCGTGGGGTAAAGGAAGTGGGAGCGGGGACTCAGATCCTTTCGCTGGTCCATTTCACCAGGGTGGTATAGAAGCCAGGAGAGTTCCCCACAATAGCGGGACCATTCCCCCGCTTACAAATGCAAAACCAAACTTGAAGATCATTTGACTTCAATTATTTAACAGGGGTGTATGTGTGTGTGTGAGTGTGTGTGTGTGTGAGAGAGAGAAAACAGGGTGGAGATGGAGTGTAAGAAATCTTGAGAGAACTACTCTGTCCTCAGGAATCAGCACACATATCAGAACTACCTCTCTTGCTTGGTTTCATTGGATTATTAAAAATAAACAACAGTTGTATTCATCTGTATCTTTATTCATATGCCCATTATTTACAACACATTACATACAAGATTTGCAGATGGTGAGGGGAATGGAAATGGCTCCATTATGCATTGGATTTGTCATCTTAAATATTTTAGAGCTTTTCTATGAACTACAGTGGGAAATTTATCTGTATTCCCTTGAGCTTTTGTAGTTTGCGGTGTTTAACAAGCCAGATTGTGTTGATGTGATTATTATGGAGGAACCAGTTCTGGGAGAAGCAGGGGGCTTTCAGAACACAAAAAGCACTCATTAAAAGAATATTAAAGTTGCAAAGTATTGTCTGATCTAAGATTGCTTATGAATTTCCTGTTACTACCTTTAGGGTTGACTGGTCCTTCATCCCAGGATCAGGCCCAGTATTCAATTATTCTGTGATTGAGAACCCTGATATGCACAGATGCAACACTCACACTATGGGAACTCTTGTATATTTGCAAACATAGTTTGTGACTGTGCTATATGTATTAATAAACACCCCAGTTTCATAAGATAAATAGGGAATATGCATCTCCATTTCCATACCATAAACTCACACAACTTCTTCTAGAACAGTGATTCCCAAACATTTGTGGCATCACGTCCCCTTTTTGATTTTTGAAAAACCCTCATGCCCCCCTCCCCCTCCAAAAAAAATAGCAGCAAAACTTGTTGAGCAAAAAAAATAAAAGGAACTGACCAGGGCAGCAAAACTTGTTGGGAGGAGAAGGGGCGGGGGGAAGCTGCGTTGCCTCACGCCCCCCCTGGAATTTCTTCACGCCCTCCAGTTTGGGAACCCATGTTCTAGAACAACCTGAGGTGTTAGCCATCATCTTCTTCATCTCCTTCCCCATCATCACCAGTGGCCATCATATATATATATTACACTGATGTTATGTTTGATGCATATTCAGTAAGGGTATGTCTACACTACCACCCTAGTTCGAACTACGGTGGTTAATGTAGTCAATCGAAGTTGCAAATGAAGCCCAGGATTTAAATATCCCGGGCTTCATTTGCATTTTGCCGGGCGCCGCCATTTTTAAATCCCCGTTAGTGCGGACTTCGTAGCCGCGGGCACGGATGTTCCTTTTCCTCCTTATTTGTATTTCCTCACCTTACTAATGGTGAAGTGTCTTTTTCCAATAGGTTAGTATATGATTGATCTCAACTTATCATATATGTCAATTTAGCACCTTTATTATTTCTGTCTTACCAAGTTATTTGGTCTGTTCTCAACCAGTTATTTCGGATTTTTCTAAGTGATGATGTACCTGCTAAGTTTGAGGGTATTCTTGGGAATCCCTATACCATGGAAAGTCACTCAAGCTTATCATCATCTATCTAGGTGAAAGGTCCCAAACATATGAAAGCTAACTGTACTATCTGGGTGAAAGGTCCCAGACAAAAATACTAACTTTGTCTTAGCTCAGCATACAAGTCGTGACCTGCAAGTCTCTTGCGTTACAGCCAAGCTGCCAATACAACCATAAGGAAATAATAAATGTATATAGCTACAGGAAAGCAAGCAGGTTAGCCCTACAGGTTACAAAAGTCAAGGACATGAGTTACGAAATTCTAGAATTATGATTGTCCCATATTACCGTAATTCAGCTGCCTTATGTATGCATTATGATAAGTCTTTAATTGCATGAGCGCATACTATTTTATGTTTTTCCCACAGGTTTCACAGATGTTTGCTGACAGCAGAGGAATGACAAAACCCAGGAATTTTGGGTTTCATATGAGGCTCTGCAAGGTAGTGTGCCCTGAAAGGCACAGACACTTCTGCCCACTTCACCCAAGCTTGATCTAGTCTACCTCTTCCCTTGCAATTTGTTCATGTTCCAGTCTTATCTCCCTCACTACATCCCTTACCGCCCCAGGCTGGGGTCACATTTAAGGTTGCCAACTCTCCCGAACTGGATGCCATTGCAGCAAATGGCATCTGTTCTAGGAGAGTTGCCAACTTAGCCACAACTGCAGGTGGCTGTGGAGCCCTAGACCAGTGACAGGACCCTGAGCAGCAGCACAGTCTACAGGGCTGGTGGTCTGGACCACGGGGATGGCAAGTGGCAGGACCCTGAGGGATGCCAAAGCCAGTGGGACTCCAGAGGGGCTACCCAAACCCAGGATCCAGGGCTGATGGAGCTGGTCCTTGGGTGTGGGGAAGTTGGGAGGAAAACTCCTACTTCCTCTGCCCATGTGCACCACTGTGACTCCCTGTCTAATGTGTTTCTTCATACTTCGTACTTATTCCCACTATCCCTCTGATTTCTCAGTCCAAGCCTTTCTTTGACCCCAGCCTTTGTGCTCAGTCTCTGAACCATTCCAGCACTCAGTCTTAAGTTCCCTCTTCCTTTGCCAGCTTCCTATTCTCCCAGACCAGACTCATTGTCCCAATATATTGCTCTACCTCAGGACTTGGCTCTTTTGTCATCTTCAGTTGAATCAGATAATTCTCCACACTGCCTAAGCTCTGCAAGCGGATTATTGAGAGCACTGGAGATATCTGTTCTCTGTGTCAGTGTGATATTTTTCAAATTGGACAATGGTCACATGTAATTTCCCAGATTTTTTTTAAACATCAAACTGAGAAAACAGAAATTCCACCATATGGTATTGACCCTCCTATGGGTCATCCTCCAGAGCCACAGCACCCTAAAGATGTTATTGGAGGGAAATTCCTGCTCGGACATTGGCCAGAGCATGCTGAATGTTGGATGTAATTTCTGGGAAATTGAGTTACAAAGCTCTAACAAGTTTTTATTAAGCATGCATGAACTGTTATTGTCAAAGGCTGATATCTTGATGAAATTTGAGTGGGAGCAGGGCAAGATCCTTCGCTATTAAAGTCCTTGTTTCAAAATATGGGGGGCTTTTGAAAAAAACTAATCATTTGCAACTGACTTGAACAATTTAACTGTTGAACTCCAGATTAAAAAAAAAAATCAGTAAACTGTATGAGTGCTGCAAACCAATCAAAAAGCGTTTCTGCTGTTAACATTACTTATGTCTCTAAGAAATGCCGATACATTTAATTATAAATAATTTACAAATGCTTAATAATTGAATATTTGAAGTAAAACCTTTGGTTTCATGCTCTCATCTTTTGATTCTTCTTCAAGCAATAAAATCCTACTTTTGTGGTAACTTCCATAGGCACCAGAAGTAAGTTATTATTTGTCACATTAAGGGGAAAAAAAGGAACAACTGTTATGTATGCTGAGGTATTGAAAGCAGTTTCTAATCTAATATTTCCAAATGAAATATTCAGACCTTCAATAAGGATGAATTAATTTTACTTCTTATTTTGGGGGTTTAAAGTGTGTTTTGCAAAGACAATGAGTAAAGCGCTCTGAGCAGGACTGGTTTAAATTGTGTCAAATCTTTTTTTTTATATTATTTTCAACAAAACAATATTCCCCTTCATAGCTTACTTTCTGTAGAAAATGTTGAGCACTCAATAAAACACTAGTTTTCACTTTTTTGATGAAAAGCCAAAATGTTCTGCAGGAGAAAATAATATTTTCTGACTTCTTTTCATTTAAGATGTGTGTTAGATCCTTTTCTGAGAGGCAGAAAGACTTCTTGAAAAGAAGTGGGAAAGAGCACTTAGTACTTTTTGGTAATGTCATTCTGGCAACATAGATGATCTTACCTATTAGTCTTACTTCACATTCTGCATTTTGTCAGGACAAGCAAGCTGGTAGATACGAATGTCCTCTGAACTGTCACCCCAGCTGCTGACAAATTTTATCTGTTATAAAGTAAAGAAACTCAACACCTGCAACAACAACAGAGAACAAACATTATCAGCTGAACAAGCAAATAAAATTCAGAAAACGGTTGATAGCAAATTTCTGGTCTATTGTTTCTCCATTGCTCCCTCCCTCAGTTTCCCCATCTGTAAAATATGAGTCATTATAAAGTTCTTTGAGATCTATATAGGAAAAGCACTAGGTGGCATTATATTATTATATTATTTTATTATTCTTTCTTCCTTTTGAAACAAGTCCTACTGCCCTTCAGAAAACACCTTTCTGAACTGGTTTAAGGTATCTCTAAAAATCCACTATTGAGAACTGTACAGTGTATTTTCAGAAGCGGGAATGAATGCCATGTGTAGTTTCAAACACTATTAAAATACTCTTGACATCTGATAAAGTGTTTTCAGACACTATACCAGCTAGTATTTTGGTATTAACTAAAAAAACAAAGTTTTCCATCATTAAGTTTCAACATTCTGCAATTTTCCAACAGTGTGTTTTTAATAACATTTTAATATGCCTTAGTTCATTGGAAAGGTATCTAGCATTTCCTTCAATAATACCATTTTATCCCACTGAGGTCTTTCTATCATTTGCTTTGCAATAAAGTCATGTTGCAGTTCACATTTTTAAACTTCTCAGCTACAGTGTCAGTTTTCTGTTCCTTTTGCCTCCATAAAGTTAAGCCATACATTTCCCTTCCAGTGAAGGGAGTTGTAATCATGCCCCTTATATGAAAGATTAACCCTTGTAATAGCATACTCAGAATAAACGTTCCTTGGAAAAAGACTTTTGGCCATAAAGTATACAAGAATATTTACCCACATTTTATCAGATCCACAAAAGCAAACTAGTTGAAATGAAAATATTCCCATACTCAGATACTCTGGACCTTTGGAGGTTTATAGGGGGAAACTGACATTAAACTGACAAAGTGAAACTGATAAGAAAAAGGTACATTCAAAGAGGTCAGAACAAGCTGGGGGTAGGTATCTGGCCAGGGGGAGGGGCAGGAGCGGGCTAAAGTGTGGGATCTCAGTGGAAGGTGTGAGTGAGGGGGTTGGGAGTATGGGGACTTGGTGAGCAAGGCTACAGCGGCCCTAGCTCCCCCCCCCCAGCACTTCCCCCTGCCATTGGAAGGCCAGGGGCCAAACCATCCCGGCTCTCTCCCACCCCTCCGGCCTCCGTGGAGGGCCTGGGGCTCAGGTCGCCCCATCCCTGGCTCTTTCCTCCCACCCCCCAGCTGCTGGGGAGAGCCTAGCTCCAAAGCTGCCCTGGCCCTGACTCTTGCCTCCCTGGCCGGCCCCAGCTCTTGCCCACCCCCCCCTCAGCTGGCCCTGGCTCATGCCCCCTCCCTCCCCGGCTGCCAAAAACAGATGATGCATTTAAGAAATGAATACCTAGGCTGCATTAAGCTGGATGGAAAGAAATACCTGAAATTGTGCTTGTGGAATTTTGGTTGAAGATGGACTGAATGTGTCTGCTGCTGGTACATACACGGAAGATGAGAGTGGGAGAGTGTAGTGAGAAAATGGGAATATGAAGTGGCAAAGAGGAGATCTGATAACAAAATCATCTTCAATAACAGTGATCACAGTATCATAGAAATGTAGGTCTGGAAGGAATCTTGAGAAGTCCTCAGGTCCTGCCCTTATGCAGAGACAGGAGAAAGTAAACCTATATCATTCCTGACAGGTGTTTGTCCAATCTGTTCTTTAAAAACTCCGATGTTGGGGATTCCACGACCTCTCTTAGTAGTTAATTCTAGAGCTTTACTACCCTGATAGTTTAGATTTTTTCCCTAATATCTAACCTAAATCTTTTGTTGCAGATTAAACCCAATCTTGTCCTACCTTCAAGTGACTTGGAGAACAGTTGATTCCTACCCTTTTTCTATAGCCCTTATGTATCTGAAGACCATTATCAGTGGTCTTTTCTCACGAGTAAACATACTCAGTTTTTAAAACCTTCCTTGTAGGTCAGATTTTCTTAAACCTTTAATCATTTTTGTTAGTCTGCTAGTCTCTCTCCAGTTTCTCAAAGGCTACGTCTATACTACGAGGTTTTTTTGGCAAAAAATATGCTAGTGTGGGACTCATTAGCATGAGTCATGACATTGTTAGCATATTTCTGCCGTTTCTTTATGTGCAAGGGGTTTTTGCGCAAAAAGAAGCAGAGTGGACGGGGGGGAGGGGGTTTGCGCAAAACCCCCGTTTTGCACAAGAACCTTATGCCTCTCCAGGTCAGGCATAAGGATCTTGCACAAAACTGGAAGGGGCAGAACCTCTGGCAGAAGGAGCAGGGCTGGGGCAGACAGTCCTTAGCACCGCCCAGATTGTGCTGCATGTCCCCACCCCCAACCCCCTCTGTCCTCCCGCCAGCCCTCAGAGTTGTCCAGAGAATGTTACGTAGGGCTCGCGTGATGATTTAATGGGCTTGGGGCTCTGGCTCCTTTTGAATTGCTGAGTCCTGGGGGCAGTAATCCCTCCCCCCCTCCCTTGTGAGCCGGCCTGCTCATGTACAACACTATGCAGTGCCTGGTGGAGTTGTGCTCTTTGCACTAATAAGAAGGTTAAATCAGAAGATAGTCCAATGGGTTTAAAAGCAATGAGGAGAATTGGATTTTTTAAGAAACCCTTACATGTAACTAAGTGGACAGCAGTTAATGTATCTGGTACACTGGGCACTGCATTTCAAGAAAGATGTGGAGAAATTGGAGAGGGTCCAGAGAAGAGCAACAAGAATGATTAAAGGTCTAGAGAACATGACCTATGAGGGAAGACTGAAAGAATTGGGTTTGTTTAGTTTAGAAAAGAGAAGATTGAGGGGGGACATGATAGCAGTTTCCAGGTATCTAAAAGGGTGTCATAAGGAGGAGGGAGACAAATTGTTCATCTTGGCCTCTGAGGATAGAACAAGGAGCAATGGGTTTAAACTGCAGAAAGGGAGGTTTAGGTTGGACATTAGGAAAAAGTTCCTAACTGTCAGGGTGGTAAAACACTGGAATAAATTGCCCAGGGAGGTTATGGAATCTCCACCTTTGGATATATTTAACAGTAGGTTAGATAAATGTCTATCAGGGAGACAGTATTTGGTCCTGCCATGAGGACAGGGGACTGGACTCGATGACCTCTCAAGGTCCCTTCCAGTCCTAGTATTCTATGATTCTCTGTTTTCATGAACCCGTATCATACCTGGGAAGTTTGGTTTCTAATCTGAAAATAAAACATTTCCCCAAGGAAAGCTTCAGTTCAAGAGCAACTGAGCCTGAGTAATAGGCAAAAGATGCCCAGTGAAAAATGTCATGAAAAGCTCCTACCACACAGGATGCAAATATTCTTTCCAATGACAGAGATGATCAAAGGAGCAAAAGGAATTTAATTATTTTAAACTGAATTTATTGTGTACATGCTTATTTTTGTTGGCTTTCCTGCTTTAAGGTTGCTTTAGAGCTCTTGGCAAGGTTTCTGCTGTAACTGAGACACAAAGAGTGGGACCTCCCAAAGAGTGGGTTACATTCTCTCCCAGGTTTATTAGAGCAGCCTGGGCTTCTAGATAATCTAAAAATAGTTTGCAAGGGACCACTGACAAACTGGGGTCGATTCTTGAATATACCTTATGCCACATCTATGAAAGTGATGATCACTCTGCTCCTTTCTGCCTTTTTCTCCTTCCCTTTTCTCTTGCTCTCAATTAAATCAAAAGGAACATTGCCAAGGACATCAATAAAAATAGGATGGGGCCCAATGTACAAGTCCTTTTCCATTTCAGCAGGCTCACTTTTAAAGGAAGCACTTGTTTCTCCATATTCCCAATTTAATCAACAATTACATATTCAAGTTTCATAGTACTGTCCAGCTAAATAACCAATCCTACAGGAAGCACTCTGTGTATGTCACTGTTAATCTATTCCAGCCTGGAGATATTTAGGTATTAAAAGGTCAGACTTTTTCCTCCTAAATTGTGTAAACTGAGGTCCGTCAGAAAGCAGATGTTTGACTTTTCCGATAAAAATATTTCCTGTCCTCGTCATTGGGGTTTATTTATTTATGTATAGCACATTGGGTCAACAGTGGTTCTGGCCTGCAGAGAACGCCATGGGACTTTCTTATGTGTTCATAGAGCCTGAATAATTGGTGCCCTGCAGAAGCTCGCTTTCCAGGGAATGTTGAGAGAGGATGTCTCAGGCATTCCTGTGCCCTGTCATTTCCAGGTGACTGTAAAGCCTCAGGCTAAGACAGGTGGGATACAAGCTAAGCCAGCTCCCAGGGGTGGCCTAACCTTCACTGGGGGCTGAACCAGTGCCAGGATAATGAAACACAAATTATCTCCCCTCTGGTTCTGTGCACCAATACAGAAGGTGAGTCAGGTTCATGATTTTTACAGGTGAAGTGAAAGTCACCATGAGAGTCACTCTGAACAGGCCCTGCTAAAAGCCCCTTATGGCCTGGGGCACCATCAAGTAGACTGTGGTCTCCCCGACTTCTCTATTCCTCCCCTTTGTTCTGTCCAAAATGGAGAAGTAACACTATCGTGCTCATCCAAAAGTGTCACTAGCCAGTCCACATCAACTTCTCTGGCTAGAGTGACAACAGTCTATGTAGTACATTACCGATGCAAAAAATTTATATAAAAAGTTTTAAAATATTTGCACAAGAGTAAACCTTTGTGGTCTACTCTATAATTCTAGTAATCTCTGAGCAGTTATTAGCCAGGAAGAAACATAAATAATAGAAGATTTCAACATTTAGAGGAAAGCAGTTCCCCACATTTTGACATTTTTTTTCCTGTAATCTCTGCGGCTACATCTACGCTGGCATGATTTTCCGGAAATGCTTTTAACGGAAAAGTTTTCCGTTAAAAGCATTTTTGGAAAAGAGCGTCTAGATTGGCAGGACGCTTTTCCGCAAAAGCATTTTTTGGGAAAAGCGTCTGTGGCCAATCTAGACGCGATTTTCTGCAAAAAAGCCCCGATCGCCATTTTTGTGATCGGGGCTTTTTTGCGGAAAAGAAATCTCTGCTGTCTACACTGGCCCTTTTGCGCAAAAGTCTTTCGGAAAAAGACTTTTGCCCAAATGGGAGCAGCATAGTTTTTCCGCAAAAGCACTGACAATCTTACATGAGATTGTCAGTGCTTTTGTGGAAATTCAAACGGCCAGTGTAGACAGCTGGCAAGTTTTTCTGCAAAAGCAGATGATTTTGTGGAAAAACTTGCCAGTCTAGACACAGCCTGCAGCTTCAGAAACTGTCTTCATTTATTTCTTGTAAAAAATGATAGGCCTCAAGGTCATCCCCTTGCAATCAGGGCAGTTACCTTGCATAGCTCATACATCATGCCCTGGGTAGCCACAACTCCATGTCCAATACAGACCTCCAGCCTAGTTGTTTAGAAAGCCCATCCACTTTCGGGGAAATAAAGCCGTCTAAACAACAAAAAAACCCCACTTCTGCCATTCTCAAGAATTCAGGCTCTCCTCTTGTAAGGGAAAGGCATGTCTCAGCTCCCACTTTTGTCAAAATACAGAACCTTACTCTTGGGAGTTAAAAACAAAAAGAAACCAAAAAACCCTTAAACTATTAGAATAGTCTAGCATCACCTAAAAGACTAACAAAACATGTAGATGGTATCATGAGCTTTCATGGGTACAACCCGCTTCTTCAGATGAATCTGAAACAAACCAGTTCATCATGTTCCTCAAAGGGCCAATGCAGGTAGCATTCCAAACTCTTCTTCAGCTAGTGCTACAGGCTGGAAGCCCTCTCTCTACTTGCTTCCAAATACCATCCCAGCTGTACTGAGTTCCTCTTTTACAAGGACCAGTTTCCAGGCCTGATAAGTCTCAAAGATTGCACAGATTGGGGCAAATTGCAATCAGGAATGGGAACTAGGGGTACAAGAGGTGCTGCAGCATCTCCAGGTTTTATGCCTGACTCTGCTCCTGGCCCCACACCTAGGGTCCCAGCTGCCAGCCCCCTGGAGTCACATCTACTTGTGATAAATCTTTGTGCCTGGTCACCCTGATCCATGCACTGTCATCTGCAGACTAGATTTTGGCAATTAAGTGCATCTGTGATTAAAATTACTAAGAACTCAGTTGCTCACCTCCATAGCTTCAGTGGGTCTTAAAGTGCTTCATTTTCCAGTTCTTGCACTTGCTTGTAATACTTAAAGCCAACAATAGATGCAATTGAATCAGCAACTGCATCTCTTTGTGTGATTAGTCAAGACCGCTAACCTTCTCCAGGAAAATGCAGCAGACAGCATAGGATAAAGTCAGTGAGTGCAATAGATGCAATTGAATCAGCAACCTGTGTTCACATTTCCCCCTACACACACACACAATCATGACACTGCTCTCAGCCCTTGCTCTAAGGGGCACAGGCAGAAGCAAGGAGGGGGCATGGCACCATCACTATAAAAAGTATTATAGCACTACTGCCCAACACACTCATCCAGCAACAGTCACATCATCATAGCTTAATAAATCTTAGACGGGGTACTAGAAACATTCTCTGTTCATCTGGGTGTCTTTAATATAATTTCCTATAACATTTCCAAGCAATTTCAAAAGCCATCTATATGTTCCCTTTCTGCATTATCCTTAATTCTTGTTTTTACAGCTAATTTCCAACTTTTTTTAGTTCTTTAAACATTAGAACTTTTTCTCCAATCAAGGACACTATGTTGGTCTTTGCATATTTGGATTTCACTTTTTAAAGTTCCTGCAATATGGTCAAAATTTTACAGTTCCCTTCTCACAAATTTCAACGAAAGAGCATAAATCTATACTACATTCTTGACATAGCAAAACTTATTGCTAATGATGCACTTATTGTCTAGGGGATTTCTCTATCTTCTTTTGACCCTATGAAAAGGAAAGAAAAACCCCAAACATCTTGATCATGAAGATCAAACTCTTGAGTAGATTCATTCTGCACCTGCATCATGCCAAGTAATTTTTATTCTCCCTTGGCTGGGGTTTTGCAGATACTTATTTCTAAGAATCATTGACATTTACACTTCCTGCTAAAACAAACTCGCACAGATACAGACAGACACAGACACTTACCTTCCTTCCTCCCCCCCCCCCCCTGCATCCCCCTCCTGTTCTGCAATGTGATTTGTCCTTTTCATATTTGTTCATTTTTTTTTAATTGTATCCTTTGGTATATATGGTTGTGACTACTTTCTTCCACTATTTGATCTGAGGAAGTGGGTCTGGCCCACGAAAGCTCATCATCTAATAAACCATCTTGTTAGTCTTTAAAGTGCTACATTGTCCTGCATTTTGCTTCTGCTAAAACAAAGGCACTTGGAAAAGGGATGCTAAACTCAAGGTACTCCTCACAAAGCTCCAAATATCAACAATCCAAAGGAGAGAGCAAGAACCAAACACAGAGCTGATACAGCTCCAAGGTGCAGATTCATCCACCATCTTTTAGTTCCTTTCCCCATCCATCATTTTGTATTTTCAAAATGATGCTCAGCAGGCAACATATAAGCCCATCTGCAAATGGGGACACTCCAGGAAACAAAGTTCATGAGTTAAGTGACCTCAAATTCAGAAGAAAGTGAGTCTCCACTGCAAGGTGAAAGGACAGGACAATACTGTGCTAGCTGAATTCAAGCAGATGGGCTAGTTATTCCAGGTGGTTATTCATCTGTGTAAGTCATTTTTATTTTCCAGATTTTTCCTTTCTGATGTTCTCAATTGCAGTGCATAGTGAATTTTGAAAGTATGTCAAGTTTCCTTCTTTAAATGCCATATGATGTTTACCTTCTAACCTTCTTTCTAGTGTCATTACTTTCTAGAATTCAGAGTAGTCTAATTTATACTATTACATTTTTGCACTAATTTAAAATCTCATTTTGGTCCAGTTTGTGCCCTGTAGGGGCAAAAGACACTTTTACAAAACAAATTTTTGAAATAATTCGATGTACACATTTTAAATCACTGCAGATTGCCTGCCCCCAAAAATCTTTCCCAAAACTCAGTCTCTGGGTTTGGACTCTGTCCATTCCCAAGTATGCGTGGATTCATATTGCTTCTCTTATCATAATTTGGTGTTCAGAATTAAATCACAAGAGTGTTCACCTGAGCCAATTAGGAATTTGTGATAGAAAGCTATTCTAAAGAAATACAAGCAACTAAACATTCAGATCAGCTTCAATCTTCTAAAAACAAATTCTTCTAAAGAAAATGTAAACAAGTTTGCAACAAAGATGAGTTAAACATGCAGAATTTTGATCTTGCTCACAAAGAATATTTAAGTGGGTATAAAGGATAGTTCAGTGTGCATCTGAGCTGATGTATAAAGTGTCTTTACTAGTACTTCAGATCTAAGCATTTCCTGCAGTCTTTTCTCTGTTAACTGCTTCCCAATAGAAATAATATCCACTAATGAATAAAACATCATTTGAGTCTCTTATAAGTACTGAGCTCCTTTTGCACACCTGGGGCATTGGACTGGTGCAGGGGGTTGGATTGTAATCTCGGGCAAGGTGTACAGGAGGGAGTGCAGGGATTTGGGTTGTGAGCTAGGGCAGGAGGGGACTGTGATCTGGGGTAGGGGATTGAGGTGCCAGATCTGGGAGGGGATATGGGTACAGGAGGGGGCAGAGGATTTGGGTATGTGGAGTAGGGGACAGGAGTGGGGGGCAGAGGGATGGGATAGGGAGGGACTGTGGTGTCTAAGGTAGGCTCTGCCAGCAGCCCATTCCTAAATCAGTCTCCTTGCCTGCTCCACCCCCGCATAGGCTGCAGCCATGTGCTCTGGAGAACCTTGTGCTTTGTGGCTGCCTGTTATTGAAATAGGCAGCTCCCATTGGCCAGAAACTGGCTAATGGGATTGTGCTGAGGGCAGGAGCAGCTCTTAAAGCTTACCTTAACCCTTCGCACTCACAGTTTTTAAAGAAAAAATGCCCCACAGCTGTTTTTCAGAGCCACGTGTGGGTGAGGTGAGGCCAGAGGGTAGCCTGCCTGGGGCTCCCTGCAACGTTCATGGGCCAGATCTGGTGGTTTGGCAAGCCAGCTCCAGCCCATGGGCTGTATTTTGCACAGGCCTTATGTAGTCCTTATAAACCCAATAGTCTCCTCTTCTGGAATTCTCTCTTGAATTGATTATGACTTTTACCACTAACTGTGGAAGATTACTCCAAGCCCCTGTCTCCACCTATATAGTTTACATGTCTTTCTGTTATTTACAGCTGCTAAGCCTGATTCATATATTTTTAATATGTTATAATTTTCCTCTTCCCAAGTTTTCTGTGTTTTCAACTGGTCTCCACTGAAGCATATGTTTCTGTTTAATCATTTACTTCTTTTATTGACCTTTTAAAACTGTCAAAATAATTTCTCATGAATACATACATTTGAATTCTTGATTTTTTTTATCTATTAAGCATACATACAAATGGTAAACCACACTTGGCCTGCTGTAGAATGTTATGGGCCATCACATGTTCCTATTCATTCCCTAAATTTTTATGAAAGCATTGCATAAAGATAGCAGTGACATCAGGATAGTTCTTTATAAAGAAATAATTGAATGTAAATAAATGTTCAGACAAGAACAAGATGACGCTATATATATACATGGGCTCAATGTTTCAGATACATTAATGTACATTTCATTGTTCTTAAAATGCTACTTTTTTGTTTTTAAAGATTAAAAGTGTAAGAGAAAGAAAGGGGCTACTTATGTCACTCTAGAACTAACTTGAAAAGGGTATAGTCTTTGTTAGTAAAAGACACTTTAAATGAGAAATAAGAAACATACTAGAGATACAGATGATGGAGAAGGCTGCCTGCCTAAAGTAATTCCTATCCAAATTAGATAAGAATATGAGAAGTATGGTATAGAATACCTGGTGCCTATGTCCTCAGACTTTTCTGACTCTTCTTTCCCTTTTTTGATGAAAGCCACATTTCTTTGTGATGGGGTTGGGAGAATGGTTAGAGACAGTTTGGCTACGTCTACACTGCAGGTTTTTGTGCAAGAACGTCTGTTCTTGTGCAAAAACTTGCCTGAGCGTCTACACTGCACGAGCGTTCTTGCGCAAGTAAATTTACAGTACAGCATTGGAAAACAGGACTTTCCCCAGAAGAGTTATTCCTCTCCCCACAAGGAATAAGCCCTCTTGCACAAGAGCTCTTCCACAAGAAGGCAGTGTAGACAGGCAACATGAATTTCTTGTGCAAGAAACCCCTATGGCTAAAATGGCCATCAGAGCTTTCTTGCACAAGTGAGCAACCACACTGCCATGGACGCTCTTGTGCAAAAGCACATCTCTGGTGCAAAAGCACATGGCAGTGTGGACGCACTCTTGTGGAAGACCTTTTGCACAAGAACTCCTGCGCAAAACAGTTCTTGCACAAGAAGCCTGCAGTGTAGATGTAGCCTTTGTGTATACTGTGACAGGATCAGGCTGGAGTACTGCAACTGAGAGAGAGAAAGGCAGCTGTAAGGCAGAAAGAGCCCTGGTCAATCAGGGGCAAAGGAGACAGGGCTGTTGTTAATTAATCAGGGCCAGCTGATCTCACTTGAGGCTGCCATGGAGCCTTTTAAAAGGAAGCCCTCCATGCAGGGAGGGGAGAGAGAGAGGGGAAAAAAAGGGAAGAAAAAAGTAAGTGGAGTGAGAGATGACTCAAGCAGACTAAGCAAGGCAACAGGAACACTTCCAGAGAGAGCAAAGTGGGGTTGAGGAGCTCCAAAGAGGGGTATTAGGCCCATCTTTTCCAGGCAGTCTGAGAGCTGAAAAGGACTGTTTTGGCAGCCCAGCCTGACCCTGGGGGCACTGGCCCCAATGCCCTTTGTGGCTGAGGGACCAGAGCTTAAACCTAGCCAAGGGCTAGTAATGCAGTATGGAGACTGTCTGTGAAAGACTGAGCAGGGTACTGGGACCCAGGAGTGGGGTTACCCTGCCACATTACCCAAATAGAAATCAGGTTCAATAGATAATGCTGAAACAACCCCCTTCCCCAGGCATGTCATAATGAAAGAGAAGTAGATGAAACAAACCGGACACTATAAAACAGACTATTTACATTAGCTAGATAAGTAAAGAGCAGCTTTGGCTGGCCTAAGTAAAAATCTAGCCACACACAATCACCAGAGTAAGCCACTGTTTTGACAGACAGTTGAATATGTAAGAACTAAGTTTCATTTCCTAGTTATTGTAACCATACTTCTGGGGGGAGATAATTCTATAAATGGTCTCTTCCATTTTAATTTTTTGACTCCTTCAAATGCAGTTCTGCTGAAGACAGGAGCTTAAAGAGGAAGGGGGAAAGGTCTGGGGGAGAAAATAGCTAGGGAAAGATTGTGTTACTATCTAGCCTGCTTGATCTTTAATTAAAACAAGGAACCATAAGCAGGACAGGAAATTATCACAGTAGGGGAGCTGTGACGGGTCTGAGGGAGGGGGCCGGGCGGGGAACAGTGCGGTGTGGGGCAAACTGGGTGCTGGTGAGGGGCGGTGCTGTGGGACCAAACCGGCAGCACCCCAGCTGCTCCGCCCTATGGTTTCCCCAAGTCTGCCGCTGCTGAAACTGACCAGCGGTGGACTTGGGGAACCCTTGGGGCAGAGCAGCTGGGGTGTTGCCAGGCACCGAGCAGGGGGGGTGAGGGGAGGTGCGGTGGGACCAACCCAGCAGCACCCCAGCTGCTCTGCTCCGTGCCGCTTCCCCAGGTCTGCCGCTGGTCCGTTTCAGCAGCGGACTTGGGGAAGTGGCGCGGAGCAGCTCCAATTGTCCAGCTGGCCAGAGCACTTCTGGGTTCCAATTGGTGCTGGACTATCGGGAGTGCCGGACCACTGGTTGCCAGGCAATTGGAGTTTTACTGTATTTAAAACCTCTGTCAGGCATTTCTTCCTTAGCTATTTTTAATCTGTTTCACTAGTATTCACCTATTTTATACTTTTAACAAGCAAGATCAGTATCTGGTTTATTGGATTCAGTGTAATATTGAATGACCTAATTAAGTTCAGAAAAAAGTTTATATTTTCTTTATGGTCTAAGATTTAAAGCGGACCGTCAGATATAAGTTCTTGTCAGATATAAGTTCTTGACCCTAAGGTTTCCTTAGATGACTTATATGACTCTAAGTGATTTGTAAATTTACCTCCTATTAATATTGGGAATTTAGTTCTCAGTTGACTTAATGATTTATTGTTCTCAGATCTTGCTTTATTCCACTGTCAAATACAGATGATATGAAGCTCATTCTTATTCCTTCTACTACACATAATAGTGTGCTATTAAAATGGCAGATGTTATGCAGGGGCACAAATATAAAATTAGTCACTGGACAAAGAGAAAGCAACCAAAGGAATATGGAACTTCAGTGACTCTTAAGGGAAAAGCAGATTATGCATTTTATTTCACATGCATTTTCCAAGTTCAAATTCTTCTACAAAGATCAGATCAATTTTCAGGAGCAAGACTGACTCTTCTCTAGCAGTATATTCAAAAGAGTATATTCAAAAAGAGAAAAAGGAAATGGTCAGATAAAGCAGATACTAAAAACTGAACTTGCTTTTGGTTTATCTAATTATACCTTTGCTCTATAACCAAAAGCTTTTCCTTTAAAAGAAGACTGTTTTCTGCTCTATAACCAAAAGCTTTTCCTTTAAAAGAAGACTGTTTTCAACTCTTGAAGAACGACCATTTCCATGGAATAATCTAGTTATTGAAATTGCAACAATGTTATTCCCCTCTGACACATCCTTTGGATGGCACCTTTAGCAAAACCAGCAGTTTTGCAACATTGATATAAGTTGTCACAAATTCAGGTGCTGAATACATACAGATACTATAATAGAGCAGCATATCCAGTAGTGTGAGATTCTCTTTAAAATAAGTTTGAGGGTTTGAATCCCTGCTGTAAAGTTCCAGCTGCTACCCAGTTTGAGTTGAGAAAAACATGCTTAAGACAAGGTAGTATTGGCACAGCTGCTTTCTTTCACAGTAAGGAAACTATTTTTCTCAAGGCCCCCTTGCTTGGTGTAGGGTTTGAAAGCTATGTTTATGTTTAGAAGTAGGTTTCAGGACATTTATCAACTGTGAATTGTAGTTCAAAATAAATTGCAATTAAAGCAGATGTCACAGCATCTTTTGCTGCAGTTTATCATTGTGTTTTAAGCAACTGGCATCATTTGTGTTGCAAGCAGCAGCTTTGGAGCCCAGTGCCAGAGGTTTCATATCAGCATCCACCCTGTCAGAAGAACTGTAGTATATGAACATTTAGTCAGTGTTGTGTAGTGACATTGGAATGAGATTGGTGGGCTGTAGAATCAGCACCTTAATATTTCATGTAACATGTAAATATGGCCATGGAGATATTCTCTGGCTTTGAACATCTGCACGGTAATGGTCACAGATGTCACTTTTGACACTTACAATAAATATGAGCATCAGATTCATTCAGGTGCCAGTAATCACCCCAAACTTTGGATCAGAGTCACTATCTAGGTTCTTCTATTTTCAGCTTCTGTGGTCAAGTTTTCTCTGCCTGAAACTCTCACTGAGCTAGGGACATGAAACCGAACAGCACCATCCTCAAAATGTGGTTGGCCATGGATAAGATAGGAACTGAGCAGGAGGTGAGCTGAGTTAGTTTATCTCCCAGTGAACTGCTGTGAGCAGGACTCCAGAGTTTTAAAGTTGCCCATGCCTGATGGAATCCCTCAGACAAACAAGCAAGTGGGACATCCTGCCCCTGGGATGGAGCTGGCTCCTACATTTGGAAAGCAGAATAAGGGACCTGCTAAAGGTAGGGAGGGGGAGTGGGGTCTCCAGTGAACTCAGGGAGAGGGCATCAGACTCTAGACCACAGGGTGGTGGACTCCAAACCCCCACTCAAGTCCGGGTATGTCTACACTACAGCGCTAATTCGAATTATCTTAGTTCGAATTAGTTAATTTGAACTAAGCTAATTCGAACTAACGCATCCAGACTAAAAAACTAGTTTGAATTAGCGTTTTGCTAATTCGAACTAGCATGTCCACACAGAGTGGACCCTGAACCGGGGTTAAGCATGGCCGGAAGCAGTGCCGGCAGGTCATCAGATGAGGACTTAGAGTGTGGAGCTGCTGTCTCAGGCTAGCCGAGGGCTGTGCTTAAAGGGACCCAACCCCCACCCCGGACAGACAGTTCTCAGGGGTGCCCCGCTTGCAAAGCAGTCCTGGCTTGGATTGCCCGGAGTACCCACACTGGGCACATCACAGCACTCGGCCATCAGATCGGCTGCACTTGCTGCAGGCTGCCATCTGGGGAGATGGGGCAATTGGGGGGCTGCAGGAGAGGTTCCACCCCCAGAAGCCCGCAGAGCCAGCCCAGTCCTCCCCATTAGGGGCTCGTACCGCATTCCTCCCTCACCTCCTTCCACTTACCCTTCCCTAGCTCCCCTTCCTGATGTACAAAATAAAGGACAATTGTGTTCAAAAATAGAATCTCTCTTTATTGAACAAAACTGGGGGAGACTGGGAAAAGGAGGTGGGAGAGGGGAAGAGAGAGGCTGGGAGAGGGGAGGGCAACTAAAATGATCAGGGGTTGGGAACAGGTCCCATATGAAGAGAGGCTAAAGAGACTGGGACTTTTCAGCTTAGAAAAGAGGAGATGGAGGGGGGATATGATAGAGGTCTATAAAAGCATCAGTTGGGTGGAGAGGGTGCATACAGAAAAGTTCTTCATTAGTTCCCATAAAGAAGGACTAGAGGACACCAAAGGAAAGGAATGGGTAGCAGGCTTCAAACTAATAACAGAAAGTTCTTCTTCACAAAGCAAATAGTCAACCTGTGGAACTCCTTGCTGCAGGAGGCTGTGAAGGCTAGAACTAGAACAGAGTTTAAAGAGAAGTGAGATCAATTCATGGAGGTTGGGTCAATGGAGTGGTATTAGCCAAGGGGTAGAAGTGGTGTCTTTGCCCGAAGTTTGTGGAAGGCTGGAGAGGGATGGCATGAGACAAATGGCTTGGTCACTGTCTTTGGTCCATCCCCTCCAGGGTTCTTAGGGTTGGCCGCTGTCGGCAGACAGGCTATTGGGCTAGATGGACCTTTGGTCTGACCCAGTACAGCCATTGTAAGCTCAGGGCTCAGGGTCGGGGGTCTCAGTGGACCACCTTGATTTTCATGCACACCTGCTCCTGGGTGGCCAGGCTGGCAGCTCTCCTGCCCTAGCTGGCCACTTTACTGTGCCTAGTGCAGAGGTCGTGGACGAGGTCCACGATGTCCGCACTAGCCCAGGCGGGTGCCCGCCTCTTGCGGTCCTGGGCAAGCTCCCGGGAGCCGCCAGCCTAGTCCCGGTTGGCTCGAGCCGTGCCAGGTGCAGGGTCTGCTGGCTGGGTGCTGGCAGGCTTGCACCTGGCACGGGCACCGTAGCCAGCCCGTGCCCCTTTAAGGGCTCCGGGGCCGAGAGGGGGGCATACGAGTTTCCCTGGTGGTGCCCAGAGTGGCCACCAGGGAAAGCTGGGGAGGGCTAGCCTCCCACTAGTTCGAATTAAGGGGCTACACAGCCCTTAATTCGAACTAGTAAGTTCGAATTAGGCTTAGTCCTCGTGGAATGAAGTTTACCTAGTTCGAACTAAGCGCTCCGCTAGTTCGAATTAAGTTCGAACTAATGGAGCGCTAGTGTAGCACCTATTAAAGTTAAATCGAACTAACGTCCGTTCGAATTAACTTTGTAGTGTAGACATACCCTCCTACAGAGACAGGTTCACAATGCAAAGCCTAGAACCAGATCTCAATTTGAATACCGAAGATCAGGATGTTTTTATGTGCATGTTTGATATTGGCCCATTTTAAAAGAGACAACAATGAAACAGCTGTTCCAAATGGTGCAATTTAGTTGTTATGATCTGGGATAAATCTTATGGATTAAGTTCAATCTGATGTGTGAACCTGCCCTTCCTTTATGATTGTGATAAGAGAGAGCTAAAGGGTTACCCTTGAAACAAGGCTACTGGAGTTTGCACAGCGTGAGTGGAGGGTTTGACTGTGTATGGTTCTGACAGTATGGCTATATCTACACTGGCGGGTTCTTGTTCAAGAACCCGCAGAGCGTCCACACTGCCTGCTCTTGCGCAAGAAGGTTTACAGTATGGTGTCAGAAGAGGGGGCTTCTTGCGCAAGAGCTATGCTCTTTTCTAACAGTTGTAAGCCCTCTTGCACAGGAGCTTTTGTGCAAGAAGGCAATGTGCACGCATGGCAGGGATTCTTGCTCAAGGCAGTCCTATGGCTAAAATGGCCATCAGAGCTTTCTTTCCCAAGAAAGCATCAACACTGCCATGGATGCTCTGGCACAAAAGCACATAGCAGTGTGGATGTGTTTTTGCGCAAGAGTTCTTGCTCAAGAACCCGCCAGTGCAGACATAGCCTGAGTGTCAATTATAAAGCAAACTGGAGTGCAAATAAAAACAGAAAGACAGATAGAATAGACAAAATAGCAAAGTGACAGCCTGTAAACATAGTGCAAACCTGGAGAAACCTAGAGAAAGGTTCTGTGTACTAGCTGAAAACATGGACCCACAAGTTAAGAAATCATTCCATTTACGTACTTCTAGTTCCTCCTGCATTCACAGAAATAGGACTCTTTCCATTCCTTGTAAAGAAACAAAATTGCATCAAGAAAATACCAGACTCCTTCATCAATTTCTACTCCCAAGTGGAACATACTGAGGGCCCCAAAGTTTGAGTAGTGGCTCAGGTCAAAAAGGGGTAACATAATATTATATACTTCCCACCTTTAACAATTAAGCAGAAAAACAATTTGAATTCAGTCTTAACAGCACATTTAGTATTAGTGTATGTTTAGACAAAAATAAAACTAACTTCATCTCAATAAGTGCTAAGGACTCTTTCTACCAAGACCTTATACTGCAAAAAGGTGATGATTCTTGTCAAAAATCTTAAAGGACTGCTGCTGCTTTTTTTCTGCTTCATAACATCTGAAATCCTTTGTGACTTCACATAATAATAAATTAATCCAGACAAACCTGACACTAATGTATTGAAGCTTGAACACAGATACAATGAAGCCATACTACTTGGGAGTAGTAAAAGTATCTGCTTGCATAAGTAAGAGCGATTATGGTTGTCTATATTTCATGTCTTACTAGAAATGACTTTTTTGCTGGTAAGGAACAGAACTCCTTAAAGGAACAGCTGATGTTTTTTGTGATGAAGCATGCTCTCTCATCTGTGACTTATTGACACAAGTCCTACAGAGACAGGTTTAAGTTGCAAAGTCTAGAACCAGCTCTCAATTTGATTACCGAATATCAAGATGTTTTTATCTGTGGGTTTGATTTGTTCTATTGTAAAGATAGAGAGGCAACTTTTAAAAGTTGGGATATGTGTCTATGGATTTGTACTCCCCTCTAAACTCTGAATAGGATTTTTAAAAACGTTTGATTAAGGTGAATCACTAAATATAAAGCCTATAGACTTTGGACCAGATTTTTACAATATGTAGCTCCTCAAAGGTGTGTGCATATGCTTAGTGAGATTCAAAAGCAAGCAGGCACCTAACTCCCATTTATTTCAATTGGAGTTGGGAACCTACTAGAATTTTCAAAAGTGCCTGAGTGAATATAGATGATAAATCCATCAGTCCCTCACCTTATATAATAAAAGCTTGGACCCCCACAAATAATAAAACAAATGACATATACCATAGATTACCTCAAACGAGCAGACAAATGGAGTAGCTAATCTCTAGAACTGCAAGTTATATGCTTTCTGTTCATACAAACTGCTGCAGGGAAGAACTGGGGCTGTCTGGGCAAAAAGACTGGAATAAGGAATTAGTGAGACTAAAGAAGGAGCCTGGAGAGAAAAAAATAAAACAAGGATTAAAACAGACTTGTAAACATGGCAATCTGACAAAACGAAATTAACATACACAATAAAAATTAATAATTGCTCCATTATATGGTGTGTCTCATACACAGACTACACAAAGCTTTACAATCCTGTTGATCCACAAAACAACTTTGCAATGGGGGTAAGTATTATTCCCCTTTTACGAATGAATGGAAGATAGCTAATGTGATGCCTATATTTAAAAAGGGCTCTTGAGGTGATCCTGGCAATTACAGACCGGGAAGTCTAATGTCAGTACTGGGCAAATTAATTGAAACTATAGTAAAGTATAAAATTGTCAGACACATAGATGAACATAATTTGTTGAGGAAAGTCAACATGGTTTCTGTAAAGTGAAATCATGACTTACTAATCTACTAGAGTTCTTTGAGGGCAACAAACATGTGGACAAGGGGGATTGAATGGATATAATATACTTAGATTTCCAGAAAGCCTTTGCCAGGGTCCCTCACCAAAGGCTGTTAAATAAGTTGTTATGGTATAAGAGGGACGGTCTTTTCATGGATTGATAACTGGTTAAAAGACAGGAAACAAAGGGTAGGAATAAATGGTAAGTTTTCAGAGTGGAGAGAGGTAACTAGTGGGGTTTCCCAAGAGTCTGTCCTGGGACCAATCCTATTCAACTTATAAATTATCTGGAGAAAGGGGTAAACAGTGAGGTGGCAAAATTTGCAGATTATATCGAACTGCTCAAGATAATTAAGACCAAAGCAGACTGTGAAGAGCTTCAAAAAGATCTCACCAAATGAAGTGATTGGGCAACAAAATGGCAAAGGAAACATAATGTTGATAAATGTAAAGTAATGCACATTAGGAAAAAAGTATCCCAGCTATACATACAATACGATGGGGGCTAATTTAGCTTCAACTACTCGAGAGAGATCTTGGAGTCATTGTGGATAGTTCTCTGAAAACATCCACTCAGTGTGCAATGGCAGTCAAAAAAGCAAATAGAATGTTAGGAATCATTAAAAAAGGGATACAGAATAAAACAGAAAATATCTTATTGTCTCTATATAAAACCATGGTACATCCACATCTTGAATACTGCATGCAGATGTGGTCACCTCATCTCAAAAAAGATATGTTGACATTGAAAAAGTTTCAGAAAAGGGTAACAAAAATGATTAGGGGTTTGGAATGGGTCCCATACGAAGAGAGATGACTTGGACTTTTCAACTTAGAAAAGAGGAGACTAAGAAGGGATATGATAGAGGTCTATCATGACTGGTGGGAAAAAGTGAATAAGGAAAAGTTATTTACTTATTCCTACAATATAAGAACTAGGGGGTCACCAAATGAAATTACCTGTTGTGTTCCCTCCCTCTGGCTCATATGGTATTGGCCGTTCTTATGTACTAAATGCAGTGAAGCACAGCAGTTATAAGAAGAGGCAGCAGGGCCAACAGCCACCATGGGTCCCTGGGCAAGATGTATGTGTATGTGGAGGGATGGGGGGTTCCATGCTCTGGAAAGGGGGGGAGCCTCAGGCAGAAGGGGCCAGGCCACAGGCAGAAGGAGTGGGACTGAGGCAGCCCCAGCCCTTAGAGACGTGCACAGCATGCAGCACTGCACGTCAGCGGCGATTTAAAGGGCTTGGGGCTCTGACAGCTACTGCTGCTGCACTAGGAGCCAAGAGCTCAGAGCCCTTTTGATTCATTGGGTTGTGGGGCAATTGCCACTATTTCCCCCCCTTTCCCCGTTGGCAGGCATGATAGGTCCGATTTTCAGTAGCTGTAAATTAATATAGCTCCATTGATTTCATTGCAGCTACACTAATTTAGCATCTGGCCAATTATATTTCATTACCATATGAGAAGGGACTGTCTGGTACCAATGATCATGACAGGATGGGATGCACGTTAGAGGTTGTATTTCTACAAAGTGTTGGAAAACATAACAACTGGTCCAAAAATATAACCAGAAATCTTGTGTATCATGAAGTCTCTGTTGAAAAACAGCTGTTTGACTAAGACTTAATTTATCAAGGAGATAATGACACAAAACATTCTTCAATACTATGTAGAGTCTATTTTTTTTAAAAAAAATAGTATCTGGGGAGCTAATTAGGATAAGGTAACATCCTTGCAGCTCTGACCTCAGGCCCATTGAACAAATATGGTATTAACATCCCTCAAGATTATGAATAGCAAAGAGATGATTAATTTCATTTTGCTCAAACCTCATCTAAAGTTAGTCTGTGGTAAGTAAAAGTGGTGAGTATAAATGAATGCAGCTACGGAAATCTTGAAAAAAAATTGCCTAGCCACATTGACTTTGAGACGGGAGGTGAAATGAGACACAGAAAAGATTTTGGCTTTCAAGTACGTCTGTAATTTTATTAAATTTTAAGAACAAAAATTAAAAGATGAGACCAATTCAACTGTGAGGAAAGATGCAAGTCTTCACTGGGAATTTGCACTTAGACAAAATACCCCGACACCTTTACTCATTAGTTTTGAGGATCAGCCTGGTGGTGAGATTGTGGGTCATATCCTCACCCTTCATTGCATTGGCCTTTGACCTCCCCATCAGTTTGCTGGGCTCAACTCCTGGTACTTACTAACTAGGTAATCCTTCATTGGACATCTATTTCGGTCATGACAACTAACTAAATTATAAACCACAACCAAACCTCTTGGTTACATCTACACTGTAGGCTTTTTGCGCAAGAACAGCTGTTCTTGCATAAAAACTTGCCGGGTGTCTGCACTGCACGCGTGTTCTTTCTCAAGTAAATTTACAGTACAGCGTCGGAAAACAGGGCTTCTTCTGGAAGAGTTATTCCTCTCCCCACGAGGAATTAGCCCTCTTGCGCAAGAACTCTTCCACAGGAAGGCAGTGTAGACAGGCAACATGATTTTCTAGCACAAGAAACCCCTATGGCTAAAATGGCCATCAGAGTTTTCTTGTGCAAGAGAGCGTCCACACTGCCATGGATGCTCTTGCACAAAAGCACATCTCTTGCGCAAAAGCACATGGCAGTGTGGACGTGGTCTTGTGGAAGACCTTTTGCACAAGAACTCTTGTGCAAAACAGTTATTGTGCAAGAAGCCTGCAGTGTAGATGTAGCCTTTGGGTTCTGAAAGGCATGCAAACCCCACCAAAACATGGGTTAGCAAACCCACCTATGTCTAGGAGAAAAGTTCCTTCCTGTCACCAAATGGTGACAAGCGAACCGACCATTTAACACATCAAAAAAATTCAGCAGCCTACTCCAGTCACATGATATTTCCAAAATATATGGAGAATAGGGCTGGAAGCAATGCTAAAGGAACTCTGGTAAGTGGTCAGGCTGTTCCTTTCTTGGGAGGTCGTTATTCAAATCAGCCAGTCAGGTATCATGTAACTGGCCATCCAGACGCTATACTAATTTGATTTAATTCTGTATTTTAAATGAATTCCAAATTTATCTCTTTAAATATTTTTCTCTCTGATAGATTTTGCACCCTTTTATATAAATCAAGACATTTTAGAGATAAGGGTCAATCCATATAATGGAATATTTCAATAAGTACCATTTTTTTTAAACTGTTGCCCATTTAAATAGCCAATTTAAACAAGACAGAATTAAGGATGCATTGTTTCCCTTTTTAGAGCTCCCAGCTATGATATTATGAATTATGGGGTCCTGAAGCTGAGGAAGGAGACTGGAAGAATGTTTTGTTTAGACTGCTACAATGGCCAATTCCTTGTCATATGAGGAATGCTGTAGGTTGGGAGTGAGGTAAACTGGCAGAGGTACTAGAAGTGCGGTGGGTGTCTGAGTGGAAATGATTTAACTTATATACGTTTTTCTCCAAATCTCTTTGCAATATCTAAGGCTTGTAGTATTTACTGCCATTTTATACTAGAAACTAAATACTCCCTAATGGACAAAACCATGAGTTTTATCACTGCATGCCTCAGATTTAAATATTTTTTACAATTTAGTTTTGAATAATCATTTATCTAGGTTTGAATACCATCTCTGTCACTAGCTTGCTGTGTGCCATACGTTTGCAAGTCACTGCACCTCTCTGTGCCTATTTCCTCATCAGTAAAATGGGGTTATTGTTACTGCCTCCTTTTGCAAAGTGATTTGAACGCTACAGCAAAAAACATAAGAGTTAGTTGTTATTATTATTATTTATCGTCTCCTAACAGTGCGGATCCTGGAATGCTCTTCACAGAGAATTCCTAAAGAAATGTAGGTTTTCCCTTGAAGTTTGAGTGTGTAGCAGATTTTACTCACGTGACACTATTCGTAGAGCAGAAATGAAAGCACATGCACTAGTCTGTGCAAGATCAGGGATTTAGATTGTAAGCTCTTGAGGGCAGGGACTGTTTTTTGCTGTGGGCTTGCCTATACTTAAAACACTAGAACTGCATTGCTAATACTTCAGCATAGACACTATCCACGCTGACGGGAGGGATTCTTCTGTTGATATAGGAAATCTACTACCTTGAGAGGTAGTAGCTAGGCAGATGGAAGAATTCTCCTGTTAACCTAGCACCATCTACATGGGGTTTTAACTCAGTTTAAGTATGCTGCTCCAGGGTATGGATTTTTCATCCTTTGAGTGAAACAGTTATGCTGGCATACTTTTCTAGTGGAGACTAAGCCTGACTGTTTGTACAGCACCCTACGCCATGAGGCCACTATTTCAATGGGGCATCTGGTAGCTACTGTAATCTAGATAAGTATATTGAGAAATAAGTGAGTTAGATTCTTATCCCAATTATAACAGTGTGAAAACTGAGTCATACTATACACAGAACAGTCTGGACTCCATATTCTGATCATATTTGTGTTAAGGCTACTCGGATTTTTTTGGCTGTGTTTTGTTTAACATATATAATGTGCTATAGATGCTATTTACCAAGTGCAAAAGACAGTACTTGAATGTTTGAACTCAGTATGTGTGTAGTCTAGAATCTGCAGACCAGTGCATTATGTTCCCAGACTCTAGTGAGCAGTCATTAAATCTTATACTTTATCTGCAGCAGCAGCTTTGGAACTGCATGGAGGGCAGATCAAGTTTAGGTTATGAAAACATCTGTGTCTGATTCACTGAGAAAGAAGTTACATGGAGACAGCTCTGTAAACATGAACTTGTTCAAAATGGTTTATAATCTGGACAATGTCTGTAGCATGCACAGATTCTTCATAATTCATTGGTATTATTCTCGTGTGCATTGCAATAGGAAGCTAGAGTTTGGACCGCTTCAAGATAATTTTTTTTAAAAAAGAGGAGTCAGTTACCTGGATTTATTAGAAAGTTGATCCATTAATTGATTTTAATAACAGTTCAGGTCAGCTCTTAAGTACCTGCATTATTAGTAATCATGATGATAACAAATAGCATTCATTTTCACAGTTTGTATGATAAGTTGAGAAAGTGCTAGTGTGCACTAGAGCTTAGCCTTAACCACTGCTAGTCACATTGTTATTGAGGGGATATAAAGATAGAGGGAAAGAGCCTATAGTTTTGGCTATCTGGGGAAGAGGAGGAATCATAGAATACTAGAACTAGAAGGGACCTCAGGAGATCATTGAGTCCAGTCTCTTGCCCTCACGGCAGGACCAAGCGTCATCTAGACCATCCTATCTAACCTGCTCTTAAATATCTCCAGTGATGGAGATTCCACAATCTCCCTAGGCAATTTATTCCAGTGTTTCACCACCCCAACAGTTAGGAAGTTTTTCCTAATGTCCAGCCTAAACCTCCCTTGCTGCAATTTAAGCCCATCACTTCTTGTCCTGTCGACAGAGGCCAAAGAGAACAATTTTTCTTCTTCCTCCTTGTAACACCCGTTTAGATACTTGGAAACTGCTATCATGTCCTCTCTCAGTCTTCTCTTTTCTAAGTAAGCTAGTTTAGAATGTGATGGATATGTCTTTTCTCCTCCCAGGTGGTTAAGAAGCTAGGAAGGTCTGCAGTACTTGGGACTATTCTGAGTAGCTTCATTTTATCTGGATTTCTGGACTCAACACATGAAGGCCCTGCAGAAAGGTTTTGAAACTCTGCTGCTAGGGAGATTAATATTCATCTTCCTTGGCTGGAGATTCTGCTCATTGACCTACATTACTGTATGACTTGATTATTATCTCAAAGTTACACCTGAATGTTGATGCACAGTTTATATTAGTCCCCAGAAAAAGCGCCAGGAAATGCGCCACATCAGGTTCCTGGCTTGGGAACTGTTGGGTGTGAAAGGGGGTGTGGACGTGCACGGTCTTGCTCTGCTCCCTGAAGCCAGCTGCCTTTCCTGATGAACGCAGAAGAGGTGGAAATATTGTTCTAGTCCTGCTCCTTTCATGCCACTTATAAATTAGTGCTGGTGATGTGGCTGAAGTTGGTTCCTTATTCCCAGCTCGTTATTCAAAGGCTGGCGTTTTAAAGAAATTCCTCTAGGTATGTTTAAATTTTTAGAAATTTGACCCAAATAAATGAGACTGAGCTTTGACAGCACATATTCAGTGATCCAAGAAGTATGTTGTCAAAACCCAGTATTTAGGAAGAATCTGCACAATGGAAGGTTGGGGTGTGTGTGATATATGTCAGCATTTGTATAGATATAAAGCTTTGGGGCATGGAGTGGCATGCCCTAGCTAAGATCTAATAGTCATAAGGACATGTCATTTGGGGGTGATGTGACCAGGATTTTGTCATTTATATATCCTCAAATCTCAGTGACCTTTTCAAATTAAGACATAATTGTACCATTTAGCACTGAGGTCCTGTTCGCATCTCAGAAAAATGTATTTCTAAACATAACTATATACAGATATTAACATGTCCCTGGTAATTTGTTGGGGTGATTGTAAAATCACTGAACAGAGGCACTGGGAAGGAAGTTGGTTTCGCAGTTCCATTGTGTCTAACAAACAAGTTAATGCTGAGTATTTTTATTGGTGATGTTGGAGCAGGCATTTGGAGTGGGACAATCATATAGGGATTCCCTGCTATAAGTCGCCCCGGTTTACATCCGTTCTGTACTAACGTCGCTGATGCTTGTAGGAACTGATGCATTATAAGTCCTCCCATTCCCCAGTCTTAAGTCGCGCAAAAAAACCCAACCCCCTCAATTTGCACAAATAGAAGTCAGCTGTGGGAAAAAAAATCCCTGCTTTAAGTTGTTTCACTACAAGTCCAAGTATTTTGGAATGTATATTGGACTTATAGTGAGGATAGCCTGTAATTTGATATAATCGGTTATGATAGCTTGAAAAACTAGATTTTTTTTCAATAATTTCTCCAATGGAGGTATAGAATCATAGAATCATAGAGCTGGAAGAGACCTTAGAAGGCCATCAAGTCCAGCCCTCTTCACCCCCATGATCCTTCATTGTTGCAAGACAATTGCTTAAAGAGGATTAGAGGATGATCACATGTGTATTTCCTGAAGCAACACTCTGCTTGTTCACTTCCTAGGCAAGTAAAATCATGTTTACATCTTTTCCTGCTCACAGCCTCAGAAAACAGAGAATCATATCTCAGCCTCCATCAGAGGCACTCCCACCACAATGCATGTACACTGTTTCTCCTGCCATTACTGTGTGGTTCAAAGCCTATCCAGCAGTGTTAAGTTTTCTAGCATTAGACCCCAGCATGTAATATTTGTAATGGTTTGTCTCAGTGTTTGATTTCATTTAGCTCAGCAGGACTGTCTGCTTTTTCTAAGCCATGTCTGCTTTTTCTTTAAAGCCAAATATTGAAGCATCAAGTGCATCATGCCTGGCTGATAGCCCATTATATTTTTTTCTGTTACTTACTTCAAGCTCACTATGGCACGTGATATCTCTAACTCTCTTTCCTTTAAAAACAACAAATAGTTTTGCAGCACTAAAAATGTAGATAGATGGTATCATGAGCTTTCTCTTTCCTTTGTTTTGTTGTTTAGTGGGGGGTACGGTATGAATGTGTTATAGGGATGGACTGGATGGGCATGCAAGCTTAATATTGCAATTAAAAAACCTCTAGCTAACTACAATTTTAAAGTTTCACATCATGTCTAGACTATTGATTTTAAAACTGCCACAATCACTTTATGGAACTTAAATACTGATCTAAATCTATTGAAAAGAAGGTTTCTTACTAGGAGTAATTCTTCCAACCTGACACCATCCCACTTCCAATACTATTCTGCCCTTTGCTTTACAACATACTTCTACAACAGGGTAAGAAAAGTATCCTGCCCAAGACTGAGTTCCTGGCCAGACACCGCTAGCTAGCAGATTGTTGTGGACGTGCAGAATGTGCTCAGCAGTTCTGGAATAATAAATCAATCCACCTTTCTCACTGTCTCTGGAAAGTAGAGTACAGGCTATTCCCAAATCTTGTGAACATTGTCCTGTAGCTGATGTATATATGAATTTTTATCTCCTATGCTATTTGGAATGCGCTGTGAGATATCGTGTTAAAATACCTTTTTTTTTTACACATGATTTTTTTGTAGTACAGTGGTGCCTAAAAGTCCAAATGGGATCTTGGCTCTGTTATGCCCGGTATTGTTCAGTCATATGGTATGAGACAGTTACTACCCTGAAGAACATGCAGGTGAACTAGGTAAGACAGAAAAAAGGTGGGAAGGGAAATAGAGAGAGAAAGTGACTCACCCAACCTCACAGAAACCAGTAGAGTTGGGAAGAGAACCCAGGCTGCCTGAATCTCAGTGCTGGCAGTGCTTTGGCTACTAGGCCACTCTGCTTGTAAATAATCAAATGCCAGAGCCTGAAAATTAGGGCAAGAAATTGCTCTTCAGTACTGTGAAATCGAGGTAAGGCCTGCAGTAGTCATCTATTATGAAAGGGTAAGTAAGTAGGTATTTTCCTTTTGTACTGAAAGCTAATCTATTTAATAAATACAAAAAGCTTCAAATTCAAGCCATTTTAAAATCAAAGTTCTGTAATGTAATACTGTTACTCAAGGCTGCTTTTGCTGATTTACAATGATGCAACATTATTTACATAGTAATTCTGGTTTTCGTTTAATTGTTTCCAAAACAAGCTGATCATTCTCCTTTAGCTTTATCAGTGTCTGATTAACTTTTGCGTCTTGTCCTTGTTGTGCTCTTATTTTGAAGGCCATTGTGACAGATAACATTATCCTTCTTAAAGGGCTCTTAGATAATAATCAAAAGTATTTTCCTGTTAAAAATAAATACCATATTTTTTAAAAAGTGCTTTGTTATTCTTACTAAGGATTAGGGGAAAAGATTTTGTTAGTGGGAGTTAATACTGATTTTTTCAAGTTCATCTTATATTATCATATTACAGCAGAGTGGCTACAGAATATAGTCTTTTGGTGGTTTCCTTAAAAACTCCAGGCTAAAATGGTCAGTGGTATGAATGGATGGAGCTCCACTGACAATTGGTTAGAATTTTGCTACTTTGAAGGATTTACATCTGACAGCGACAAAACGGGTGATTGTTTACAGTGTAGTAGGTCCTTTTCTCCAGCTCCCACCCTCTATTGTGTTATCATGATTGCTCTCAGTACCTGATTCTTTTTATATATTTCTCTATGACATTGGTAGTCATGACTGATTGATTGATAAATGTCCATAAGAAAAGAGTCCCAATCCTACATCCAGTCTGATATAGGAGAAGGCAAAAATCAGTTCAGAGTTAGAGAAGTGTTTGATGGAATAAACCAGACTATATAAATAGGATGGGATCAGACCATCAATGGCTGTGAGTTCTTGTTAATGTGTGGTCTTTTTGCAGAGTAAATAGCACTTTTATCATGAAGTGAGTCATATTGAACATTGACAAGCTGGTACATATGATAGCTGGTTTCTTCATTTTTATAGCTTAAGAATTAGACTTAGCACATGAGCCAATTTTTTAACTGATTCTGTATTTTCCATGCAATAGGTTAGGACTGCAGCATGACATGCTAAGTTCATTCCATTCTGTTCCTATGACATTGATTCATGTATTGGTGTCTTTTCAGGAGACGTTATGGTGTCTCTATAATGTTGTGGCTATAGGGAATCCTGCCATCATGGCCTAGTGATAAAGAGACTATTATCTGGGAGCTGGATTAAAATACACATTTGGATATTTTAGTGATAATCTGGGTGTGGTGCTTTGCCTTCTTATAAATGCCAGCAGCTTCTGCTGCTGCCTATCAAAGATTCAACACACACAGCTTCTTATTCCCTCCCGAAATGTACCAAGACACTTACCGTATGCTCCCTTCATTGTACCCATCAGTCATCTCTTTCGTCTATATGGAGAATGAGGCCTGGTTTACATGTAAAAATCAGATTAATCAAGATGTAGCAGTTAGAGCTGTGAAAAATTTTTCTCCCTGTGACCAGGTCTATACCAGACCTGGAAGGTCGGCATAAACTCAGCTATGTAAATAACCTTAAGATGAGCTTAGTGCCGTACGCAGCTCCAGTTATGTAAATAACCTTAAACTGAGGTTAGTGTGGACTTGACAGTGGGCGGTTGACAGGAACAAATGCTCCTGTTGGCTTCCCTTACTCTTCGCAATTGCAAGAAGTACTAGTACCGACCAGAGGCACTCTCAGCATTCAATTTAGCAAGTCTTTACTAGACCTGCTAAATCAAATTCCAAAAGATTGATCGTCAGCATCAAGTTGGAGATGTGGAGACATAGTTAAGTCAACCTACGTCCTGGTATGGAAGCTGCTAAATTGGCAGACTAATCCTGCTTTTGACCCAGCTGCTGCCTTTCAGAGGGATGGATTAAGTACACTTTCTGTTGTTGTAGGTACCATCTACCCTCTAATGCTATAGCTGCACAGCTGAAGTGATGCTTTAGCAGCTCAACTGTAGATATGACCCAAATTGTATACACCTATATTTTATTGTGTACCTTCCGGCAGAAGCAATCTATTCTAACAAAGGACCAGTCCCGCTTTGTAAATTCACTAAAATAGATTCTTACAGAGTCCTGTTGGTTATGGTGGGTATCTGCATGTGTGCCAAGCTTAGTAACTTGCATTGAAGGATTAGAGCCTTAATGATGAAATACATAGTCTTGACAGTCAGATTTTTGCATTTGATGAGATCTTTAATATATTATGCCCTTTGTATCCAATGCATATAGCTTTAGGGACATTATTTCATTTTCTAGAAAGGAATTTGTAGGTTTTTTTTAAACTATAATCAGTCCCTGCAAGGATTTAAATATCCTTATACATATTAGTTCAGTCCATTTCAAAACTGCTATTGGTCTAGAAGATTTAAATGAGGTATAAGGAATTACCCAGTTGTACTGACCTCTGGTCATGGCTCTTACCCTTTGTTAAGAATTTATGCATGTCAAAATGATCCTAAATTGCCCTGATGGAAAAAAAATAGGGAAGAAATATACACCAGCAAGAAGGGCTTGCGTTTCATGACTTTACCCAGTGGATGTAGGGATGGTGTAAGAAATACTGTTTGTAGCTTTCCCATTTTAAAGCATCATAAAAACTACTTGTACAGCTTTGGCTAGTTGTAAATGCTGAAGATAAAGCTTAGCTCGTTTCCATTTTAATTCACCTATTCATTAGCTTATAACTTTCTCAGATAAATTCTTGCCAAATATTTGTGATGCTGGGTTTTAGCTCAGTGATCCAGGTTTTTGGAAAACTTGAGTAAAATCAGTTCAGCTATTTGGGTTACAAGTGTATGGGACACATATTCTCCATGTACTCTAAATGAAATCTTCATGTTTACATGACACAAATAAAAATGATATAGTAAAGCTCAAACTAGGCTTGTTTTATAGTCCTCATTTGAGAATGAACATTAATTTACATGTTAGAAATATTAGTTCATTATTTTTAAGGTTGACATTTTACCCAGACACTATAGAATTCTCTGGTTGCATAGAATAATTTAGCATATTTGACATTAATAAATAAAAAATATTAGGCAATACCATCTGAGAGAAATAGGTATATTTATGTATGTATTTATAAAGACTTATTTTATACACCCTCCTGAATTTAGTGTGTCTTAATTGAAAAGACGCAATCAAATTATACAATCATGCTTCTGAATTATTTTTCAGCATACTGATGTTACAAATAACATCTAAGATTACTACAACTGAATGAACTCATAGCATGTTAAAAATCAGTGTGTTCCACTTTGTTTGCTTATGCACGTGACTTGATGGTACTTTGTTCATAATCAACAGTTTTACTGTTTCTCTGTGTAGACTTTCTGTTCACCTGTTCTTGTGGGTCTTTCACATATAAGCAGAGGAAATGAAAACATTTTTTAACAGGAAAATATTTCTAAAACTAAAAAATTAGAAGAGTACTCGGGTCCAAGTATATCTGATGCTACTTTTAGCTCATTGTTTTACAAAATTAATTAGATTTCAAATTGATTGTGTCCCTTTAAATTTATGCTGCTAAAACAATTTCAACAGTATGGAGGAATCTTGAAATCAGGGGTGCTTACATTTTCTTCTTTTCCTTAAAAGCAGTCAGGGAAATTAACTATGCAAGCTAATGTTTGTGCAATATTAATGTTGTGAGAGCAATAATTTAAAAATTAGAAAAATTTACAATGAAGATAGTTAGTCTCAACACTAACTTGACCAGATTATATAAATGCAGTATTTGCTACTTCCATTTGCCTTGTAAATTGTAAACCTTAACAAATCATTCTTTGGTATTTAATCTGTTCTACAAAGCTGTGCAATTTGGCTGATGTAACATTTTCATAAAATCTGTGACTTTTGGAACCACCTGACTTTTGAGTGATCCAAATGGTTCTCAGCTCTAGAATATTCTTACATTATTAATCTTGGTGTGTGTTAGTATTTGTGTTACAGTGTGCCTACATTTGTGCTAGGCTAGCCCCATTTTGCTAGGCATTAGGCAAGCATCTAGTAAGAGGCAATCCCATCCTGAAGAGCTTGTAATCAGACAAGGGTGTGCGAAAGGAAATATTGTTATCTCCATTTTACATCTGGAGACCGGTGTCAGGGAATGATTACATTATTTGTTCAAGGTCTCCCTAGAAGTCCTCAGCAGAGCTGGTAACTGAACCCCCATCACAAAAGTCCCAATTTAGTGCCTTACTCACAAGGCATTCCTCCCTCTCAATTATCCTACATGTAATATTAATAAACAACACTAGGACAGATGTTGTCTCGTAGGCTGTGTCTAGACTGCAGGGTTTTTTTCGAAAAAAGCAGCCTTTTTCCAAAAAAATTTCACCTCCGTCTAGACTACAGACGATTTAATTTCGAAATTAAATCGAAAGAATGTGGTTTTTCTTTCAACAGCGGTACTCCTCATTTCTCTTTTTTCAAAAGAGGCTTGCAGTCTAGACGTAGCCTTACAAATAGAACAAAAATCTCCTATCAAAAACCAATGGCCATTGCAAGAGTAATAAACTCTTATTGGGAATACACTAGGTCATTGGTGCTATAACTATTTGCACCAGCGTGGAACTGCACCTGAGAATGTAGACCACTTAAGCAGGATATTTGTAGGCATATTGAAATGGTGTAATGCTATTTATCTGTCTAGGATATTATAGCACATTCATCATCACAGTGCCAGAGCAATATGCGACTTGGTATTCAGCCAAAAGTTACAGCCCAGCAAGATTGTACAATGGCAGCAAAGACTAGCGGTAAACTCTCCTCAGTACCTCACCGCCACACCATTTTAATCAATGGATTTTTTTCTTTTTCTTAAACAAATTGCCTTATAATGATCTGTCAGAATGATCTGAGGTTCTTTTAAATCATAGCCAAGAGAAATTACATCCCTTTGTTGGGAAAGATTGGGCTGGGGAAAGAGGGGATACTGTGTAAGAAGTAGGTTTTGTTTAATGTTGTTTACCATGGCTAGTAGGAAACTCAATGTCATTATGGAGTGTGCTGCAGGAACAGCTGACACTAGGAGAGTGCTGATCCCTGTCAGATGTTTGGGAAAACTCTGGGTAAATGAGAGAGCCATTAGATATTTCTCTAATGAGAAAACAAGCAGCAGGAAGACTGGCTGAAACGATATTTACAGTTCTCATGAAATTTCAAAGGCATATTAAAAAAAGAAACCTCAATCTCAGCCAGGTTCTGGGCCTCTGTCTGAGTTAGAGTTGAGAAGGCTGGGAACTGGTGCTTTCACCTGCTTCAGGGAGGACAGCCTTGGTTGAGTTCATATCGTATTCATGGCACATTGCTGCAGTATAACTTTATGGCTTTTAATGACTCCGAACCACCTCATCACTGGAGAAGGAATATGTTGGAGTTTGCCTTCACTCAGCTTGACAAGGTGATGGGAGGTATATATCCCCCTTACATGAAAACACTTGTCAGTTGTATCAAATTTGGTAAGACAAGCCCCAATGTCACCTTGAGAAAAATGTAACTCAGCTGACATCCAATGCATATGCGTACACCACATGCTGCAACACAGATTAATTTCAAGTGATATATGCAAATGCACCCTATTTTGCCTTTTTCTATTTCCATGATGCTTTCCCTCAGTGCTGCATCTTTACTGATTAAAAACATTGTGCCTCTTCTTCTGCATTCCCTGTTTAAATAAGCAATGGGGGAGAATTCTCTACCATACTATTGTACAACTTCTTCTGAGTTGTTGCCTGTTTAAATAAGTAACCTGGGAGAATTTTCTGCTACACTATTGAGTTTTATTAAAAAAAATAAATAAAAAAAATCTCTCCACACTCCTGAATCCAAAGCTCTCAAGCTCCTGTTCTAAATGTATTTTATGGTTTGGGTTATGCTGACAGCCAATCATGATTGAATATTAGTGGATTGTCTGGCTCTGTAAGCAGTCTGGAGCAAAATTATCCCTTATGTAAGTCCATTGACTTTAGTAGTGTTAGAGCACTAATGAATTTGGCCTTCTGTGTTAAACACTCATCCATTTACAGGGCTGCATGAAAACCAGACTTACAAGAATAATAGCTTTAACAATAGCTTTGCTGGGAACATGCTGCCTTCCGCAGAAGTGTGAAAATAATAATTGTGCTGTATCTAATAGCCTGGTTCTTCTTCCACTCTGCATTGAACTGCTATTGCACTCCCACTGGGAATTTCCCAGTCTCTTAAGTGCTGATGGATGAACCATTTTGTTCCATTTGATCCAATCTGAAATTTAATCCTTCTTGACAACTGAACTTGAAATCAAATTTTTTCTGAGATTTTTCTTTTATTTTCACACATCTCTATATGTCTTGGTTATAACTAAGATACTGCAAATCCTGAGAAGTGTTGATCACCCACAACTGACATGAAAGTAAACTGGATTTTCAGGTACTCAGCATATGTCAGAATAAGGGAGAGAGAGGAAGGGGAGACATTAACCCCCTTTGTTCCTTGACCCACTCCTTATAGGAGCCAATCAGAATATTGAGTTTTGCCATCTATCAATTTTTCAAATGTCTGCACTCTGATTGGCTGTCCAAATACTAGTTATAGTGCCTGGGTTCCAATATTGAGATCTTATTAAGCTGTAAATATAAAGGACCATACTAATACTGTGTAGTAACTAACTCGACATTGTTGTAAATGAGACTGTGTGTGGAGTATGGCATTATTCAAATATGGCCTGATATGATGATCCACCAAGAAGAATTCAGCAAATCATACATATGGGGGGGAGGGAGGGAAATCTATAGTTGCACAGTAATGGCTAGGCAGCATTCTGCCTTTAGAGTGGCTGGGATAATTCAGGTGGTCTAGTAAATCTTAATTTATAATCCCCATGCTCAATCTTAACATTTAATCCTATTGTCAGGCATCATATAGTACTGACAGTAGAAACATTGTGATTGGCAGCCAGTTGATTAAGTGTATAGGTTTTTAGGGGTTTGGGTGTGTATTTAATATGGATATATGAAAAAGTCCAAGGGTAAGCGAAGGCAGTTTTGTTATCTAGGAAAGTTTCAAAGGCAGTGGGCTGCAGCAGTGGTTGAAAAAGGTCTTTATTACATTGCTGCTGTCTAGCCAAACTTGAAAATGAGACATATTTGCTCACATGGCTGGAGTTTATCATGCAAAACGAGTAATTATATTTGAATTGTGTCAGCCAACGATCCTAAAATGAGGGGAAGTCAACGAATGTTGCTCCAAGGAGAAGGGGATTATTAGTTATAATTATACTCAGTGTCCAAGAGAAATGCTTCATACTCCCCAGGTCTGTTGCAAAGAAGGGAGGGGGAAATTTCAAAGTACTTCTTTTAAAGCTTAAACTTTCTGAAGGGAGCTTTTCCTTGCAGAAATTCCAGCTAAACAGAAAGTATTATGTGGCTAGTTAAATATCTGGGGCCCCACTTGGCTTGTGTATAACTTACTAAAGATAGTCAAAATGTGCTCTGTAACAAATCTGCTGATTTTAGCATTATTCAGAATCCATGGTTTTCTTTCAATAATAAACCTGAACAGATTTTGGTGTGAGATATTAAATAATAGTAAATATAAAAATGTCTGCATTAGCCATTTGCAGAATATAGCATCTGCAGCTATCTAACAAGAGATCTCTTCTGGTGGGGAAAAACAGAGGCAATGTTCTTTAATCTGTTCTTGATATAGGTGAAGCTGGCTGTCTATAGTTAAAGTTCCCTAACACATTCCATTATAAGACCTTACAGCGTCAACCATTTGGGTTGAATTTTCCATAATGGATATCTACATCTGACTGATTTTAAGTTTCTCTAAAAATAGCTTGGCTTTTCTGAGGTTAGGACTAGGCTAAAAAGACATTGTTTTCCAGCTATAAACATTCTTACTATAAATTGCTGAGAAGCTATAGTGCCTGGAGTTGGAGATGTGTCTTTTACTCTCCCTGGACTAATCACCTAAAATTTGGCTGAGTAAGAGGCCTCTACTAATCATCATTTACATATGCTCAGTAGATACTTGTTAGAGATTAGCAGCAAAATTCTCTGATGATTTAGTCTGCAGTGAATATACTCCAGAAAACTTCCTGAAATTGCTCCTCTAGAGGTGTCAGAACTGGGAGCAGAGCAACTCTTGTATGCTCCCAATTCTCTGTCTGCTGGTGTCCGAGAGAAGGATGCAGCCTGAGTTGAAAATGGATGATGAGAAGAAAAAGGGGAAAGTTGTGGGGTGAGAGGAAGACAGAGGCAGACCGGGTTGAACAGAAGTGGGGAGAGATAACAGGGAAAAATTGATAGGTTAATAAGAGCAGAAGGAGATAGAATTCTGTGCAAGAGGGAAACCTTCCTTCAGCCTAGTTGTCCGTATATAAGAGACATGACTTCATACTATTTTTCCAATAGGTTCCTAGCTTGCTCATTCAGTGCACAGGATCGGCCCTACTTAGGGAAAAGTGGTTCTGGGAATAAAGCCACAGTATGTGCTTCATTTTTTTTCAGAAGCTAGAAGGCATGTAGTGAATGAAACAAGGCACTGCAGGAATGCAAATGATTGTCTCTCAGATGCAGGATTTGGACAAGGCCCAAATGAGTGGGATGAGGAAGAAGTAAAAGACGACACCCAGTTTACAGACCTAAGGGACAGGTCGAATGGCTGGCTGTTCAACAGTGGGATCAAGGGACTGTCTTAGAAGAAAGGAATGTTCAGGTCTGATGATGTTAAGTTTGAATAGCTGGGAAGACATACAGAAGATGGGAGAGGGGCCAACTGAAGTGCAGTATTGGATGGCTGGAAAAAGACAAGAAGAAAATTTGAGAGTGATAAACCATATGCCTACAGAAGAGAGAAGCTAAATCTAATATTCTCTGTATACTGGGATCCCAAACTCTATGAGCATGTGATGGGGATCCCTGGGCACCCTGCATGCCAGCCATGCCGTCCCCGGCGTTCTGGGGATAAGCTGTGGTGCCGGCCCAGACCTGGCTCTGCCACGCATTCTCCACAGCGGCCAGCGACTGGCGTGAGGATGCTCCAGCACCCCGCCCGCCAAGCACACCATCAGGGGAGAAGCGGCGGTGATGCTCCTGGGCGGCGCCGGATGCACAAGCACCCAAGCAGCTGGGGACGCCAGCTGGCGCCACCACGCCAAGGAGCCGGAAGGGGGAGGGACCAAGGGCAGTGGCATGGCCCTCCCTACGTTGGACACATCATCGGCGGGATGCTTAAAAGAAGTGCCCCCACCATAGGAAGCGGTCGTGAGATGGAGCAGTCAGAAGCAACCATGAGAGGAGGAGGAAGGTAGGAAGAGGGCTAGGGCACGGCTTGTGGATGCCTGTGGGTTGGTGCGTTATGGTTCTCAGCCCTACCAACCGGACCAGTGAACCAAATCCTGATCCTTAGGACCCTGGGACAGGGCTCAGAGAGGGGGTGGGCCAGAGCCCCCCTACCTTTCCCAGCTGCCTGCTGGCCGAGAAGGCCTTAAACACATTGAAGCATTGCAGGAGACTGCTGCCGGATTAGATTCGTCTGACGGGTCAGTGGCCTCACAGTTGGTGAGGACATTTGGGCACACCCGGGATGGCATTGGGACAGTGGGTGGAGAAAGGACCTCCCCAGGGGGTCCCTGCCTACTCAGTTGCTGAGCACCACATCACAGTTGAGACCACATTTGGCACCCCATTACAGCACAGCTTTACATGATAAATTCTACTGAAGAAAACCCTTTTTTCCAGAAGCTGTGCACATCACAGCTGACTTTTATTTTTAAGAGAACCCTAAATCATTTTTATTTATGGTTGGAAGTATTTATCAAATCAGTGTTTCAGAGGAAGGCAAATCATCTTAAAATTTCCAAAGTGACATTGTTCTCATTGTTCAGTGGGTGGGTTTAGGCAAAACTGGATGTTATGCAGCCAGGCTCAACTCATCTGATGTGGAACAGAGATTTAAAGCTGCTCTGGGTAGCTGTTTGCTGATTCTTCAGTCACCTTCCTGTACAGTCTGGCATCTCTCTGATGAATATTTCAATCTACTCAGTGTAATTTTTTGGATTAGTAGTTTATTTAGGCAAAGAGAAAGCCTTTTATATCACACATAAGTTGTGGTATGTCATATTATCTCAGGGTACGTCTAGACTACAGGGTTTTGTCGACAGAAGTTTTGTCGACAGATACTGTGGACAAAACTTCTGTCGACATAGAGCGTCAAGACACATTGAGTTCTGTCGACAAAGCAAGCTGCTTTGTCAACAAAACCCTGTAGTATAGACGCAACCCTACAAGCAGTAACACCTTGGGTGTGTCTAGACTACAGGGTTTTGTCGACAAAAGTGGACTTTTGTCGACAAAACTATACCTGCGTCCACACTACTGCTTGCTTTGTCGAAAGCAGCTTGCTTTGTCGACAGAACTGAATGTAGTCTAGACGCTCTTTGTCGACAGAAGTTTTGTCGACAGTATCTGTCGACAAAACTTCTGTCGACAGAAGCCTGTAGTCTAGACGTACCCCTTCTGTCGACAGAACTCTGTCGACAGAAGGTGTTATGCCTCGTAAAATGAAGTTTACCAGCGTCGACAAAACTGCTGAGTTCTGTCGACGTTATGTCGACAGAACTCAGCCGTAGTGTAGACGCTGGTATAGTTTTGTCAACAAAAGTCCACATTTGTCGAAAAAACTCAGTAGTCTAGACACACCCTCAGTTAAAAAGATAGTTTGGCTTTTTTAACTCTGTAGGGCAAAAGTTAAATTTTTTTCTAGGCATCTTTGCATGTGCAAAATGGGCCTTCTATGTACAGTACTATTGTAACATTATTATAATATGATTAGAGAACCTCATAATCAATAGGAAATTTTGCCATATTTTGTAGGTGTGTGAGTAGGTGAAAGGGGAGGAGAGATCTACTAGATCAGTGGTCTTCAATCTTTTTAACCGAAGATCACTTTTTAAATGACAGACCAAGCCAAGATCTACCGCCCCGCCCCTTCCTTGAAGCCCCACCCCTTCCTTGAAGCCCCGCCCTCTCTATTATCCTCCTCTCCATCACTTGCTATCCCCAATCCTTATAATGCTGCTTTAAAAAAAATTCTTCTGTAGGTAGAGGTTTTTCCAACATTTGGCCTGTCTAGACTGGACCAAATGTCAGAAAAAAAACCCTTCTTTTGGACGCCACCTTATTCCTTGTGGAAAGAGGAATATAGGGGTGACCAAAAGAGCCTGTTTGCTCTTCTACTAAAAAAGTGGAAGAACAAACGCAATCCTGGATTTAGAAGAGTTTTTCTGGGATATCTCCAGAATCCTGAAAAACTCCAGTCTTAGCTGTACCCTTGCTGCGTTGAGACAGGATGTGTAGTCTCTTGGATGGGAATGAGGGATTTGGGTGTGGGAAGGGGTGAGAGGTGCAGGCTCTGGGAGGAAATCTGGATGCAGGAGGAGGTGGAGAAGGGGGCACTGGCTCAGGGAGGGGGCTCCAGGCTCGGCAGTGTTGGGATATTAAGCAAGCCACAGGCTTGCGGATGTGAAGGTGCAGGAATTTGGGTTGGGGTAGGTGAGGGGCTAAGGTCAGGAGGTTCCAGTGTTTGATAGGCTCAGATCTAGGGTCTGGGGAAGGGGCAGTGCAGGAGTGATTGTGGCCAGATGGGGGCTTGGCCCCAATTGGAGGTTTGTTGGCCAGGATTCATTTTTAAATAAAATACTATGTTAAACACAAATAAGTTTCTGCATTGTCTTTATTTATGAGAATGGCAGGAAACCTGCCTTAAGTCAGGAGTCACTGACCCATAGAAAAGTCATTTGGGAGCAGAGGACACAGTACTGGGGAGGGGTGCTAGTGGGTTCTGGGGCAGGGAACAGGGTGCCAGTGGGGGCAGGGGAGAGGGGGCAGGGTGCCAGGACAGGTTTCTGCAGCAGGGGACAGGGTGCTGGGGGGAACAGGTTTCTGCAGAGGGGAGCAGGGGGACAGGTTTCTGTAGTAGGAGACAGGGTGCCAGAAGGAACTGGTTTCTGCAGGGGGGGCAGGGTGCCAGGGGACAAGTTTCTGGGGGGGGGGGGGCAGGTTTCTGCAGTGGGGGGGGGGGCAAGGGAGAGGGAATGGGGGGCCAGGAGGGTGGGGGACAAGTTTGGGGCAGAGAAGAGGGAACAAGGTTGGGGGCAGGGAGTTCCCTACACCAGCCATGGAGGGAAGCCTCCGACCCACACTCCCTCCGGACTGATCACAGGGCAGCTGGGTTGGAGCGAAGAGAAGCGGCTGCCTGGGCTGGCCATGGTGCTCAGCCAGGGTGCACCAAGCTCCACGTGGGCAGGCGCAGAGGGGAAGCCGCCCAATCAGCTGGAGCGCGGTTCAGCTGCGCCTAGCTCCAGCTGTGCTAGAGCAAGCTTCCTGGGCTGAGTGCAGGGCAGCCGGGTGGGAGCGAAGAGAAGCGGCTTCCCGGCCAGCTGGGCATAGCGCTCAGCCAGGGTGCACCATGCTCCAAGTGGGCTGGTGCAGAGGAGAAGCTGCCTGGCCAGTTGGCTGTGGCCTTCAGCCCGGAGGAGGCTGAATCACGCTCCAGCTGATTGGGCGGCTTCCCCTCTGCGCCTGCCCATGTGGAGCTTGGTGCACCCTGGCTGAGCACCATGGCCAGCTGGCTGGGAAGCCGCTTCTCTTCGCTCCCAATCGGCTGCCCTGCGCTCAGCCCGGGAAGCTTGCTCCAGCACAGCTGGAGCTAGACTCAGCCTCCCTGGGCTGAGCGCAGGGCAGCTGGGCTGGAGGGAAGAGAAGTGGCTGCCCGGCCAGCTGGCCATGGCGCTCAGCTCAAACTCCACTTGGGCAGGCGCAGAGGAGTAGCTGCTGATCCGCTGGAGCGCGGGGCAGCCTCTTTCAGCTGAAAGCCACAGTCAGCTGGCTGGGGTGTTTCAGCCCTCCCGACCTCCCAGCTCCCACCATTCCTCGCAGCTACTCACCTGTGTTGTTGCTTGGTGAGTAGCTGCTCCTCCAATGAGGAAATCTAATGTAAATGTACTGCGCAGGCGCGCAGTTCAGAGAGGGCTCAAGAGCTACTCTTAGAGCCCCTGAGAGCTACTAGTAGCTCGCGATCTACTGGTTGGTGATCACAGTACTAGATTTTAAAGCAAGATTACAGCATATGTGGATGCTAATAATTTGCTTGGTAAATGATTTATGTTTTATTAAAGATCTTAAAATAAAATTTCATTTCAAATTTTAATCCCTGGTCATTTTATCCCCCATCTGCCTTTCTGGGAGAGAGAGACTGTAGTCCTATTTTTGATGAAAGCTTTCTTTTTAAGGATGTGGATAGGATTGCCAACTTTCTTGAGTGGATGAACTGGGCACCATTGCCATGAATGGCATTTGGTCTGGCCAATCAGAAAAGTTGGCCACCTTCAGATGAGAAATGAATGGAAAGCACTTAGAAAGCTGACCACCTTTATGAACCTTGGGTGAAATCACTGACATTTAAAACACTCTCTAAATCAGCCAAAAAGTGACCTGACTTTCGGAGGTGTTCAGTCCCAGATTCCATTGACTTCACTAGAATTTGCAGCTGTTCCACACCTCTACAAATTGGGCTAAATTTTATTTATGTACCTAAATATGCAGTTAGGTGCCAAACTCCCCTGGAACATTAATGTGAACATACAGATGATTGGAAAAAAATTTATTCCCTCAACAGAAATAGGATAATCCTATTACATGGTATAAGCAAGTGGAGTTTCCAGCACTATAGACTATATGTAATCTGGATTTATAGTTTTCTTTTATTGGTAACACAAATTACATAACATAAAACATACTCTTAGCACATTCTTTAACTTCCCTCCATTAGCCTAGTCTCTAGGTTTCTCTCCCACAGAGAGACACTTCAGAGCTCCTATGCCTCATTTGTGTTAATGAGTTTCACCTTCCAGTATGAGTAAGCTATAATCACTTACACATGGGTCTCACACCTGTATGTAGATGGCTTCCCAGAACAGTCCCTTATCCTGATGCAAGATCCTAGAAACTGTCATCCTCACACACAGAAAGTTACTCTTCTGAATCAGCTACCCAGTCCCAAAGGTACATTTTTACCAACTTCTTCAGGGAAATTTTTAATCAGCTAGTGGTGCTATATTTATAAGAAACGTCACCAAGAGCCCTAAAGAGAGAAGCTGCATTGGAAAATAATCCCAATAAGAATATTTAGGTTGTGTTACTATAAATAGTGAATACCTTGGGTTAATCACAAGTTTTCCAGTGTCTTCTGTCTCTAATTCTTTGCATGGGCAATATATCCAAATGTAGGGAATTCATGGCTAAATATATGTGGGATTTATTAAAGATAAAATATATTGTATAGTCTCACAGAAAAGAAGGAAATTCTGTGTCCTGATTTCATGATTTATTGCTAGCCTTTCATGTAGAAATGACCCTAAAACCAGATACTGGAAAGATGTCTGGGAAAGAAGTGGATGAGAGATCAAATGGACTGTATAGTTTTTTACTTCATATGGTGGTAATCTCCTGTCTGTTGAACCCGTGGTGTTGGAAGAATGTGAGGGTGGAGTGTGTCTCATTTTCCCTGTCTCTGCCTTCAGGGATGTGTTGTTACAACTTCTGAAAGGGAAAAAGGATAGTATGCGCTCAGAGAGAGAAAGAAAATTCAGAAGAAATGTCAAACTAATGGGAAAATAAGCATAGCATTATTTGTGTATATTACAAAGAAAGGATCAAACTTTCAAATGGATGAAAGCTGAGGCCGCCATGACTCAAAGCTTGAACAGAAACCAATATGTGCACTTAGTTGTTTAATAGCATGCATTGTAGATACTCAGCAAATTTTCCGCTTTTCATAAGAAATATGTGCTTGTGTACACAAAAAGAGGTACCCATACATTTATTTTCATATGGACTTTAGTCTCCACCATTTTGTAAATGTGTCCTAACAAGGTATTGAACTTTAGATAAATAAAAGCAGACTCCCCCCCCCCCCAAATATTCATGTACTGAGTTACATAAACAAAAACTTTGCATGTGGCAGAGTCAAAAGGGAGAAATGCCTCAAGTTGATCTAAGAAGTCAGAGAAAAGGACATTGCTGGGAGCTGGGGAAAAATGTGGATTTGTTTTAATTAGCATTTTGCTTAAGGTCATGTCATGCTTTCTCAATTATGTCTTTGGTGTGAAGAGGCCTCTTTCTTCTTATGTATGTTTTCCATAATTTACATGGAAAGGATTCAGTTCTTTTCCAGAGGAAAGTGATGTCATGTATTGTTATGTCTTTAGTCAGGGAAATGTGTTTGTTTCTTTCCAAATCTCACTGACAATACAGTATCTATGATCAAGCACACACATGTAACACCATTTTTAAATTCTGCTTTTTTGTTTTTCCCCTGGAAATTGTCCCATTGTAGGGCATTAGAATAACTAACTCTTTGGTGTGTCAAACTCTGCTTGAAGTTTCAATAGAAACAGAAATAGCAGTGTGTTTCTCTGTTACCTTAGTCACCTTTCATTGCATGTTTCAGCAGCTCTAAAGAGTTTGACATTTGCCACATCTGGTGGTTTTTTTTCATTAAGGTAACCTTTCATGTTTTGTTTGTTTGTTTAAACAATATTTCACTTTCTTTGAGTATATGTGCTCCAAATCAGGTATCTTTGTTCTATAGCAGAAAAGAATATGCTTAAGGACTACAGGCAGTCCCCGGGTTACATGGATCTGACTTACATCGGATCCCTACTTACAAACGGGGTGAGGCAACCCCGCACTAGCTGCTTCCCCTCAGCAGACCAGGGAGACGTGAAGCGGCTTTTCTCAGCAGACACCTCAGCTTGAGAATAAAGGACTGAGGGAAGTGAGGTGTGGGAGAATAAAACTGAGCTCTGGAGAAATGTTTGGCTAGCGTTTCCCCTACAATATGTACCAGTTTCGACTTACATACAAATTCAACTTAAGAACAAACCTACAGTCCCTATCTTGTACGTAACCCGGGGACTGCCTGTACATATATGATTGTTGAGACTTTCCTGATAAATATTTGTCTCCATTACTAAACTACAAACCTCTTTAGACTGCTATACATAGAATGAATTCCTATAATAACACTCTTATGCAAAAACTAATGCTAAAGAAAAAATAGCAACAATAGAAACAAATATCTAACTCAGAAAGAAACACAGTAGGATTATGGTACCCTTCTTCACAAATATTCCTCATATCTTAGACAAGCAATATGACGGTGCCTATAAGCAGCTGTTGGTAATAGGTTACTAAACATTGCAGCTCTTTGAGTAGCCCCAAACTAACAAAGTTCATGTTGTGAAAAATGAAATACAAATCAGAGGCAAAGGAATAGGAGATTCTTCAACTATTTCAGCTAATATCACTTATTCATAAGTATGATGATCGTTATAGTCTTTTACATGAACAATAAGTGGAAGAAACCATTCTTCAGTCAATGCAATAAGGTCCCCCAAAAACGTATCCATTTTAAATACAGATTCAAAGCAATCTTATTACCAGGTATTACAAGAAAGAAATAAGTCATAAATGAATGTTTATGTCAAATGACATATCTGGGGGTGATGAAGGTGGGAGGTATTCTTTTTGTTTGCTATATGGTGGACGTGATTTGACATGTATAGAAGAAGGATGATCTTATGTATAACTGGACTGGAATTCAGGGAGAGGGGGTCTGGGTTCAACTTCTGGGTCTGTCACAAATGTCCTGTATGGGCTTGGATAAGCTAGGCTCTGTGCCTCAGTTCCCCATCTGTAAAATGGGGATAATTTTTCTTTACCTCATAGGACTGTTATGAAGATAAGGATCATTGAGGTGGTAGTGAGATTTTCCTTCTAAGTATTGGCCTTGTCTGTTCAATGTCCCATACTGTACTATCGCCTCTCCTTAGGGCTACTGTTGTTCATCCCATCTTGAAATGCACTGAATTGTTTGAAAGTACCGAGTCAAGCCACCCAAGCTCATCAACTGGTGAGGGAAATTGATGGGGCTGCAATGCCAGTAGCAAGGAAGGGAAACACTTGCAAGGGAGCTTCTTTTTCTGGGAGTCTCTGGCACCTATTGGCCTGTTGGGAGAAAAGGGTGCTGAGTGGCCAGCATTCCCCAGCTCTCAAGATTTAGACCAGAACCTCTTTCAGCTCCATTCTAGCAGCTCACCCTATACATCTGACTTAGGAATAGGAGCATGGCCTGACAGATGTTGCAGGTCAAGTCATTCTTCTGTTTAGGTGGTCAGGATATAATTTTTTTCCCATAGGCTAATTGACAGAAGACAAGTTTTTTTGCTTTCCTTGCACCTTCAAACTAGCGAGCTAAGTAGGAGCACACTTAGTACCTAACTGAGGTGGTGGTGGTAGTCATTCGTTGCAACTTGTGGCCAGTTTCCAGCTTCTTGTGGTTAAGAGAATAAAATGAACAGTTTCCAGAGGGAAACAAACATCGGATGTTAAGTGACAGGTCTTCGTTTATGTGATAAGCCGAGATCTTGTGGCCTTTGTGGGCCACAGTCCCCACCCAGCTGCACCCCTTTTCCCCCTAATTGTGGGAAATTGGCTACAGCTGAGTCATAGATGGTAAGCTGAGGAGAGCCAGCCTATGTTAAGGTTAACGTGGCAAGGGGCCTTATAATGCCCTCCATTAGAGCCTGGCAACCCCAGCATTAGAACCATGGAATAGGAGTTAGGCCTGTCACTTAATTCCCTGCATGTGTTTGTCCTGCATGTGTGGCCGCATTTCTTCCTGCTTCTCCTGAGGAGGCTTGGGCCGGCTCGGGTCACCTGGCCACCTCCCTTCCCGCTGCTTGGGGGCTGGGCAGGATGGAGTCACATAGCCACCTCCCTCCCCACTGCTTTGGGGATGCTGGGGTGCGCATTTCCCCTCCCTCTGGTGGGGGGAGGTGCGCGCACACTCCGCATGCTGCTCTTCCTCCTCCCCTCCCTGTGGTGGAGGTGGGCCCTCAGCAGAGGGGGCAGGGCTGTAGGTGGGGCTGGAGGCCTGCCTCCCCCACCCCCAGCTGCACCAACCGCCCATGGGCATAAAGCAAGGAGTTCCTCTCTGGCAAAAGAACCCACTGAGACCTGGCATTTGGAAAACATACCCATGAGGAGAGACTGAGGGAAAGATCACAGATCCAGATTGCCACTAATTTGTCACAAAGGATGGGTTGGAGGAGCCCTGGCCTGGTGGGAAGGAGATCCTTGGAGATCCTAGATATTGAAATGAGATGAGCCGCATTTGGTTTTTGCTTCCATCGCCAAGTCTACGCTGCCACTTTACTGCACTGAAACTTTCTGCCTCAGGATATGAAAAAACCCTCCCTCGAGTGCAGCAGTTACAGTGCTGTAAAGCGCTAGTGTAAATGGGCCTCCCAGTGCGGCGGCTACGCCCTTTGTGGAGGTGGTTTACATAGAGGCTGGGATATCTGTCTCCCAGCACTCTTGTTGTGGCCACACTTTTACTTGAAAGTATTGCTGTACTTTAATTTTAGCCGGGTAATTGAAGTGCCTTTCTGTTGTAATGAAAAGAAAGCAACAGAGCCAGTGGAAAGGATTCAAGGTTTGACTTTGAGAGCTGACATTGCTTTCTTGGTGTTATGCAATGGTCACATTGGTCTCTTGTAATACATCTGAAGTTAACAGTCAAATTTGCAGTGACTGATGTGGCTCACTGACTGGAGCAGTCTCAGCTCTCAGTATTTCACTTGAGTATTAGTGGAGCATGTTTCAGCAGTATGATTTTTTTACTCTGTTTTTCCCAAATGCTAGCCTCTCTTTTGATTTTGCTTTGACACAGAGGATTTATAATCAAATGATTGTTTTATTTAATGTAATTATATCTTTGCACTATATATTCACACTTACACAGAATTATAATATCCATTTACCTACTTCTCATTCAGCAACATTAAAACCTGCTTACAGCATGGGTTTGTTTTTAAAATGAAGCTGAACTCTTCTACATGATATATTTTAATGTATCATCCATCTTGACCTGTGATTCTGAATAGCAAGAGGTCAGAGAGTTTACTATCACTTACTCTAAAAATGATTCGATCTCAAATCATTGATACTGGGAGTCAACCAAAGAGATGCAGATGAGCTGTGATCCTGGCAGAGGTATTATGGTTCAGACTTCTGTATAAAGACAAGTAAGATCAAATTTACAAAAGTGTCTTTTAAATCTTGCTCCCACATTGTGTGTCTTTCTATTCACGTTCCATGTGAAGATGGCCATTTGCATGTATTTGGGAGGGGGAGAGGAGATTCATGCACATGAAGTTGTGCTTACCTGTACCACGTTTCTAGGTGCAAGTTTATAGGCCTACCCGCTGCAGAATATTGGGCCCTAAGAAGCAGCAGGAAGGAAATAAGCTGTTACAAAAACTTGTTGGGCTGTACCAAACCCGCAGAACTGGAAAACTAAAATTTAAAGACGTTCCAATCTTGTAAAATTGGCATTTATGTGTAATGTTCTGTGCATTGCGAATCTGATGGAAGTTTATTTGTTACCTGTTTTAACAAGTACCACACCGTGCTTTAACAGGTGAGTTAAGCGACGAAATTTTTTTAAGTCCATTTTTAAAACCATTTTCAGCATACCACAGTTCATCAGTGTGAGCAAGGAAGCCTTATTTCTTTGTGCACTGGATCTTTGTAGCTGACTTTTGTGATTTGTTTTGGAGTTAAGTCAGAACTTTTTGTACCATGCAAAGGTTAATAACTCAGAACAGCCATTTGCAGAGCAAAAGAATCTGGTCTTGCTATTTCATGAGAACAGAGAGGAGATAATTAACAGCATATTGTGCAATCAACTTGTTTTGTATTGTGTTGTTACAGCAGCACTATACTGGACTGGCTCTTTGCAATGTTTTGTGATACGAGACCTACAAGATGCTTTTTATCTAGTCTCAGGATAATCATTGTTGCTAACCATGCTAGTAATAGTACCAGCCCTGATGTGGATTGTCCTCAGACATTTTCATAAAGTTAAAGTTATAATTAAGATAATCCAACAGACTTTATCCCAGGAGCCTTGAAGTAGCTGCAGAGGAATTTGTCCTACAATATCACCTAGATTTTCAGGAAAGCGTTGAAAATTTCCAACTCACATTGCAGAGGAGTATCATCTAGCCAACAGCAGAACTATTATTTTTGCTCTTCTCTCTTTGGTCACCTGACAAGGTATTTACAAATGACACTTACCTGAGACATTTAAGATCTTATCTTCAAACAGAAAGACTCAAAAAGTACCTGCAAAATATCCAGTGGTTTGAGGATGCAATTGCATCATGGTATATGCAATTATCTCTTGGAGCTTATGCATGCATTTTGTAGAAGCAACTTAGGTTTCTGGTTTCTGCTGGAGTAGACTCTATTAGAGGGCCCTGGAGCAAGTGAGTCAATTTAAAGTTGTCCTGTCCCAGGAACAGTCCTTAAGACCTTTACCATAACGTTACTTATGCCTTACATTATGTAGCCTATCATTATTCAAATGACATGACACCATCAGACTACATTAAGTTGCCTAGTTGCTTAGCATATGTTTTGGAAGAAGACAGATGTTAACCTACAGTATATACAAACAAATTGTGTACACAGGAAAAACAGCATGGAATGGCTGATTAGGAAAGCATGGGTTTCATTGTTTCAAGTGCTGCATTTACACTGTTAATTCTAACATTCTGGCCATGAGGGTTCTTTTCCAGAGATTTTTGTGGGAAGCGAGAAATGTTTATACAATGAAAAACAAGCACTGCCTCTTAATGTAGCAACGAAAGTGCAGCCCACATTAATGAAGACCAGATATTCTCAGAGAGAAATGCACAAAAGGTCTGTCAAAGGAACATATTTATTGTGAAGTAGATCCGGTCATTCACTGTCGGAACCCTTTGCAGAGATTTATAGGCTATGTCTACACTCACGGCTTCTTGCATCAAATATGCAAATGAGGCTAAGCGTGGAATATCGCCAAGCCTCATTTGCATAACTAGTGAGCCGCCAATTTGCAGAAGAGGCTCTTGCGCCAGAAGGAGCTGCCATACACTGCCCCTTCTTGCGCAAAAAAAAAAGCCTCTTGTGCAATGCTATTACGCCAATTAATTTCAGGAATAACGGCATTGCGTAAGAGGGTTTTTCTTGCGCAAGAAGGGGCAGTGTAGACAGCTCCTTCAGGCGCAAGAGCCTCTTCTGCAAAAATGGCGGCTCATTAGGTATGCAAATGAGGCTCCGTGATATTCCACGCTTCGCCTCATTTGCATATTCTGATGCAAGAAGCCACGAGTGTAGACATAGCCATATTGTAAATACTAGAATGGTAATAGAGCCGCAATTCATGCTGATTGCTGGGCTGGTTATGAGGTTGATCCCATTCAGCTCACTTTTTAAATTAAATGTGTACAGTCCACAGTAATGACTCAAGCCCCAAATCAGTAAAGCATTTCATCACATGGTTAATGTAAGCCATGTGATGATGTCCATCCTATTCAGCAAAGCACTTAAGCACATGCTTATGCCTCACTGACTGCAGGCATTAGCACTTTACTGAAGTGGTGTCTATGTCTAGCCTATGGCATTTATAGTAGCTACACTCTTAAGTAGTGAGGACTATGGAGCTGCACTGTCATTGCTCTATCTTCTTCCTCTCCCGCCCCACAACATGCAGTGGGAGTACACAATGGACACTGCAATAGCCCAGCCTGCGTCAAATGGCAAATATTTCCCCGCAGTGATACACCATGAATGCCATGTTATGCTTAGAGCCCTGCAAATCTGCAGACCTCCACTTTTTATCTGTGGATATCCGTATCAATGGGTATGGATGTGAATATCCACAGCTTATTTATGGAGATGCGGATGCAGATACCAATTTTGTATCCATATAGGGTACTAGCTATACTTTTCTGACACTCACTATAGTTTTCAAACACAAAACACAATTTTTTTCACCACACTGCAGTTTAGTTAAGTAGTTGAATACTATGTGCTTTTTAACCATTCTCTTGCTTCTGGACAAGATTTTTGTTGTCAAAATAGGAAAGCCAAATTAATACATTCTATACTTCTTCACTCCTTTGCAATATTCCAGTGTATTAACAATTAACCGGCATCATCATTCAGTAAATCTTATTTTTTTCCCATTGAAATAGGCAATCAGACTATCAATGTTGTGGTCTTTCAATTAATAACATATATCTGCCTTTGCTTATCTGGGTCTAAGTCCTGTCAAAAAATACTCTCCTTCTTTCTCTGTTGTTGGTTGTTTTTTTTTTTTTTAGCATCACTATTTTTTTTCCCAAATAAGGAAGCCATAGCCACAGAGCAAGACTGCCAAACTTGAGCTTTTCAGAACTGCAAATATGAAGCAGGATGCTATCTGTTTTTTTATGATGCCTTTCCTCTCTTGCAGCAAATTGTTCTGTTATTTCTATAATCCTCAGCCAGTCATTTGGCCTGCCTGCCTACATCCTTTCTCCATACTCCTGATACAGTCCTGCTGTGTAAACAAAGGACAGACGTGGTGCTGGTTCCAGCTGAACGTGAATCAAAACAGTCGAGTGTATAAATTTTACCCCCGAGTGGACCACTTTTCAAGAAATAGGAGATACCTTGCTTGATATACAGAAACAGTGATTATCTTCCCACACAGTTCATGATGAACTCTAAAACAAAACTGATTTTTTTTTCATTTTGCTGTAATTCAAATAAAATAGTTTCCAGAGATTTCAGTTAGGATTAGTCTCCTTGTGCTAGATGCTGGATAGTCCCTGAAGAATTTGAAGTCTAATTTAAGAAAAGACATATGTGGATGTATCAAATAATTGGCACTAACTGGATAGAGACTAGGAGGGCAGTGAAAGGAACATGTGGTGACTTAGAATAACAATGCTAAACTGGACTCTGGGAAATTGATTGTGCTGTAACAGCATCCACATGAGACATTATTGCAAGGCAATCTGGTGCACTGTGGATTCACATTCCAGTTTGCCACATAGACAAGACTTTAAACTTTAGTTCTCAAGAATAACAAATAAAGTATGTGTGACAAGTAATATCTTAGCCGGTCAAAAACAGATCAGAGTACACTTAATGGGAAGGGTTGCAAGTGCATTGAAGGACAGGATTAAAAATCAAAATGATCTTGACGGATGAGAGAAAAGGTCTCAAATACTATGAAGTTCATTTAGGAAAAATTGCAAAGTACTCTACTTAGAACAGAATAATCAGTTGCACACATACAAAAAGAGAAATGACTGCCTAGGGAGGAGTACTACAGAAAGGTATCTGGGGATTATATGGGTCACAAACTAAATATGAGTCACCAGTATAATACTATTGGGAAAGAAAAGCAAAGATCACTCTGGGATGTGTTAGCAATAGTTTTTTTTATGCAAGGCATATGAAGTAATTCTTCCACTCTGTGCTGATAAGGCCTCAGCTGGAGTACTATGTCCAGTTCTGGGCACATGCTTTGGGAAGATGTGGACAAAGAGAAGAAAGTCCAGAAGAGAGTAACAAAAATGACTGAAAGTCTAGAAAACATGACCTATGAGAAATGATTGGGAAAAAATGGATTTGTTTAGTCTGGAGAAGAGAAGACTGAGGTGGAATGTGCTAACAGTCTTACAGTATGTAAAAGATTGTTATTAAGAGTGATTATTCTCCTGAGAACAAGACAAGAAGTAATTGATTTAAATTGTGGCAAGGGAGATTCAGGATAGCTATTAAGAAAAACTGACTAACTAAAGGTAGTTAAGCATTGGTAATTAGTTATGGAGGATATGGAAACTCTGTCATTGGAGGGTTTTAAGTAAAGAATAGACAAACAACTATCTAGATAATTCTTAGACCTTTCTCAGAGCAAGGACTGAATTAGATGGCCCGCTGAGGGCCCTACATTTCTATGGTATATGTTTCAGTAGTGAATGTAGAATTAATCTTCAGAATTATCCAACAGAAATCATCGAGAACAGTTGGAAAGGTATCAACAATGCATGAATGCACAGTCCCTACAATGATCATTAAATAGTTCAGTTTTTGGAATATGTACAACTTCTGGAATATTTCCAATCTTCTATAATTTAGACCCAAATACTTTTACCAGACCTATGTACTGCTCTTCAACAAGTAGCTGATATAAAGTATTGCCTGGACTGAAATAAATGATTTTTTGGGATCCTCCCTCATTAATAATAAAGGATCAGAGTCTTGGTTTACCTAAATCTGCATACACTTTTATCAAGTGCAATGATGTTTCACAAATTTACTCCAACAGAGGATCTGGTGCAAAACTTTTAGATGTGGGTTGAGCAATGCAGATCTAGAAAGAACGAGATTTGAGAGAGATCCATAATGCTAACAGAACATAATTTGGAGATTTGCTTTTGATCTGCTTGCACTCAAAAGTCCACAGGCAGTACTGGGATTAGACCATGGATCTACTTGATGACAGGAGGGAGCACTCGAAAAACCAGAGAAATTAGAAATGGGAAGAACCCTGAGTAAATAAAGCCAGTGGCTAAATCACAAATAAGAGAGCTAGGCTTTTAAGAGCTGAACTAATTGCATCCATTCCTCAAACAAGAATGAATCTGAGCATGAAAATGGGAAAAATTGACAAAATCTGTATGAAATGAATCCAGAATATCAATACAACCTATTAACAGCCATGTGATAAAACTAATCAATAGGCAGTAAGGCACAGCTGCTGAACAGTGTACTTAATACCATCAGTAGTCAATGGGGAAAACACAGAGAGACTAGTAGTTTGGAGGCATAGGGAAAAACAAATATGAAATAAAACAAAGAAATAGCAATAAGGTAACATCAATAGTCTCAGGCTGAAGTGCAGCTCACATGCAAATTTAACCACGAGTGTATGGGTGATAATGTAGGAGAGGAAAGTCACTGTCCAAAATAGTAATTAACAGAAAATGAAGCAGGAGACAACACAACAGTAGTCGTGGTTGACTATTAAAAAGAGCTCCCCATTGGCTTAACGCTGGTACCATAGAAGTCAATGGTAAAACTCGTCCTCCCTTCCATGGGAGCAGAGAGGTGTTAAACTAATGCTGAGCTGTACTGAAAATCTTACTCTCATTTTCTGGTACATATTACAACAGTAATGTTCTCTCTTTCTTTGCAAAGGCATATGAGGAATGTTTTCAGCAAATTCAAAGGGGCTGGATTGCAGAGTTATGGATTTCAAACACTTTCCAGCAATGCTTCCAAGAAGGTACTCTATATTTTTGCCAAATATTTTGAAAATCTTTTTACAAGAGGTGGGTGTCACATCTGAGAGATGCATAGCTCGTGTTTCTATTCTGAGAGTTTATCCTAGTGCTGGAGGCATTCCCCAGACTGAAAATGGCTTCCGTTCAGGGTGGCAGCACACAGTGAGAAAAATGCTTTCTTCTACCAATGTATGCTTATGTAGAGGATTCTTATATATGAGTCTCTGTGCTGCTGACAGGACTGTTCACTCCTGCTCCCCCTCACATGCAGAGCTCCTGGTCCCCGTACAGCCAAAAAGAGAGCAGGTTAGGTACAGCCCCAACCAATCTGTGGGATGAGTCTATTATAATGAATGAACAGTCTGCTACATCCTAATAGGGTGAAGGCATCCAAGAAACACTATTAAAAAGAGCTCCCCAGCTTTGGGTTTTTTTATTTTTAAAGGTGCTGAGCGTAGCAATAGAATGTGAGTGATCTCTAGAAATCTGACCATTAATGTCTCTGGAGGCCCTATTGGGCCCCCAGATTGCACTGTAGCAACCTATAAGGGGATGGGGGGGAGGGGGAGGAGGGAGGTTAAAACGCTAGATGCAGTTGCAGCATCTCTGTAAAAAAAAGTTCTCAATAAAAAATAGTTTAGTTTTACAAGCATTATAAGTCCTTTCATATTATTATCCAGTACACAGTATGTAAAAATAGTCTGGCCTGTAATCCCGAGTAAGAAACTTTAAACAAAAAAACGACTTTAGGTTTCTTATGTTTTTCCATTACCCCCTTTCTCCCAATTTCTTTAAGACTGAGTGGTAGTGTGATTTTTACTTGCCCTTCTGGGACAGCTTCACCATAGAAATAACAGTGGTTTTTAAAAGAATACTTTGTTTACAGACTTCTTCTTTGTGATACACTTCAGTTCCACCAGCTTGGAGACAGAAAAATCCCAGAAGGCTTTAAAACAGTTGTAAAAATATGAGCCTCCATTTCTCATTACCAGAAGACTACAATGAGATTCATGTCTTTAGGTTCCCTCAGAACAACCCATTATTTAGTTTGGAGTCAGTTTATAATTTTTTTTCACTCATTTAGATTTATGTTTAGCTCTAACATTAACCGTCTGTGCAAGACCAATTAATGGTTTCAGCATTTTGTGCTGACAGAACACCCAATGTGTGAAATAGCAGCCTTGATTCTTCTGATACACAGCTGGCTGGCGAAAGCTGCTAAACTTAGCCAGGCTTATCACAGTGCTAGCAATGGAGAGTGTGGCATTTCTGTGACAGGAAGCCAGCACCATACACTCTAGACATGCCATTCATCACTCTCCTTTACAAGGACTGAATTGGCATTCCTATACTTATCGGTCAAAATCAGTTCTTGGAAAGTGTCATCTGCACAAAATCACTGTAATCATTTGGCATGATAGCCACTGAATTCATCATGTCCTGATCGCTTAGACTGACTCTTTGCAAATGAAGAGAAGAAACAGAGATAAAGTAAGGCAGAGGTAATTCACAGAATTAGTTCCCATAGAGTTGGACAGCTCTAACACTGCATGTCACTGTGACCTGATTTCCACTTGACGCATTCAAAATGAACCTTGAAATAAAAAGAGCCTACAGCATATGGAAAACACTGAAATCAATGAGATTTGAAGGTGCTTAGCACACTGCTGGATAAGGCCCTTCTATTTGGGTGACTAGGATTCCAAATGCAAACATTAATATTATGCTGTGTTAACTGTAAAAGAAATGATTAAATGAATCTTGAATTCTGGAAGGTTTGGGCAAGTTAAGTTCTGTTTTTTGCATGAAATTCACTGTCCATAAACTTACAAATTTAATACCCAAATTAAAATAAAGCGAGTCTGAGGACCTACTTGGGCAGTTGCACATATGCATAATTTTAAGTACAAGTAGTTCTATTGCAAAGATATGTCTGAAGTGTGTGTGTAAATTGACTATGTATGTACATACATATTTGCAAAATGGGACTAATGTATCATAGCTTGCCTAGTAAGTACCGGGAGAGGCAAATCTGAACTCTCCAGTGCTCTTAATCTTAAAAATCATAATACGATTTCTTCTTCCAGTTGGGCCAGATAAAATCACCTTCAGCCTCTTTGGATCTGGCTGAATAATGGAAAAATGTATTTGAATAATTATCTGGTGGAAAAATATGCCCAAAATCACAGTCAGTATTTGCAACAAATTATTTGACAAGCTCCACTCCTGTTGTTATGGTATTGTCACTCTTACATGTGTGCTAGAACCAAGAAATTCAGAGATGAACACAGAAGAAAAATATAATGGAAAAGTGAAAAATAACTGTGACTTATAACGTCTTCAAAGATTCAGTTTGAGTTTAGGTTGAAGGCTTAGGAGGGATTCTTATCTTATCCAAAGCAGTTTTCCCTCCTTAGTGCTCACTTCTGAAGCTTGCATTGTACTATTAAACCATAGTTTCCTCTTACCTCCCCCACAAAAAAGAAATGAAGTTAATTGATGAATTACTAAATAGAGCCAAGTCTAATTCACTCAGAGTGGATTAGACTTGCTTAGACTTGCTATGAGGGGGTGAACATCCTCCCCTGGGGAAGGAGTTGGCTGCCTGTTGCACAAAGGCTGTCTCAGGACTATCCACAAGAGAGGCACTGGTGCCAGCTACAAAGGTCACTGCTTATTTGCCCCCTGGCTGAAAGAAAAATCATAACCAGAGAGAAAAAATGAACTGCAGAGGAGATGATGATGTATAGGCAGTGGACAAAAATGTGAGCTGTCATTGGGCTGTGGGGGAAGAAGAAGGATAAACATGACAAATGGGGAAATGCATAAAACAGCATGAGTCCTGATCATTAGCGAGTCCCAATCATCAGTCAATTGATGGGTTGATTACCATGAAGATTTTTTTTTAAAGAAAGGCTTCTAAAGTCTCCTCAAAATAAAAACCATATCCCCCCCATACTTGCTCAGTTGCTATGCTGGAATGTTATCAAAATTGTCCAGATTACAGGTCCTATCCTAATATTGCCTCACTCCATCATATTAGAGGGCTAGATTCTCTTGTACAGTTAGCCCCCTTTACACCATTCTGGCTAGGTAGAGAGGCTTAAAATGGGATTGTCCTGCCAACAGAGGGAGATAAAGGGGGCAACTGCACAGGGGCCCAGCAATTCAAAGGGGCCTGGAGCTCAGCCGCTGTTGTAGTAGCAGCGGCAGCAGCCAGGATCTCCAGACGTCTTTAAAGTGCTGCAGGAGTGCCGCTTCATGTGGATCTGAGGGGAGGCCCAGCACTGTGTTCTGGGTCATACTAAGGGCTGACTGCCCTTGGCTCCAGCCTGTCAACTCAAGGCTCTACCCCTTCCAGGGCATGGAGGCAAGCCCCCCACACCTTGCCCCTGGACTTGCGGTGGCTGTTGGCCCCGCCGGAGGGGAGTATATTCCATATTCATTACCAGAGCTGAATATAAAAAATGTAGTATGCTCTTGCAGAGCCACAGTCCCCCAAACCAGACCCAGTATCAGGTTTGTGGAGGCTGACAGGTAAAGTTCACAAGTCAATAGGCAGAGAGAACAGCTATAGTGAGTGAAGCTGGGCAGATGTGTTTGCTTATAAGTAGGTGGTTGGGGGCTCAAGCTGTTGTCATGACAGAAGAACAGTTTTGTGAGGAGAGTTCATGTGGCCCTGGAGACAGTGGGCCTTACTTTTACAGTGGGGGATTGGCGCAGGTAAAACATAATAGCCCAACAAAACAAGGCCTATGTAGGGGAGACACTGGAAAGAAGAGGAAATAGATTACAACAACAGGGTGCACCTGCTACAAGATAAAGGGAGCCAGTGCCCACCAGTGAAAAATTCTTGAAAAAAGATCAGAGTAACTGATTAAGTCATTTGGGGGATTTGTCTTTCAGAGTTGGAAGAAAGAGCCAGGAGAGAAAGTGATGGGACTGAGTGGAAGGAGGATCATTAAACAAGTCTGAGCATAGAAAAAAAGAAAGCAGGTGGGCTTTCTGTACCTCTGCAAGGGACTTGGAGATATTAGGCTGAAATAATTCTTATTATTTATGGCATGGGCAAAATATGGGTGATCCTTGTGAGAAGTTTGAAGTGAGGAGTTTGAGACCTGAGGCCAGCAGGAGCCAAACTGCTCCCATGGTACAGATAAAAACTAGTGGCAGCATTAACCAGATAGGTAGGGTTTGCTGAGAATTTTCCTAGGCCAAGAACCAACCTACTGCAGTGACTTGGTGCTGAATGGGACCTCTGAAAATGGTATGTGAAATTATGCTTTAAGAGGCAGCATTAGTGACAGCTGGGCTATGTGTTTTGAAAAGCCATATGAATCTGTCTCCAAGAGTAAGAGGCACATGTGTCTTTTAAAATATTGTTTACTGGGTTAGGAAACAACTGTTGTTTCTACTGCTCTGGGCTGGTTTATGTTAAAGGTTATAAAGAATTTGCAGTGTAATCAATGCTGCCCTTTGGAAAGAAAATATGCTGGAAAAACTGAAGAGCTGTGTTGTTGTTGTACTGAAGGCAAATCCCGTAGGCCACAGCTGTGGATCTAACTAAATGTCAGCTGTAAAATGTGTTTTACCTGATGCTTTTTATTGCTAATCTAATGTTGAATTACAAAAAGAGATTTAGCCCTGTATTTCCATATCCTTAGACCAGAGCCAATCAAGACAGATGGGCCAGGTGCTGGCAGTGTATTGGGGATGGGACAAAAGGAATTTTCTCTGGCCATCTGCTGTGGAGCTCCATGGCTTCCAATGTCCTGATGCACTCTTTGTAGTCACTGAAGGGTGGGAATGGATCCTCTGGGCCTGGCTTCACCTTCTAACTAAGCCTACCCGGATTATCACCTGCATGCACTCCCAATGATGTAGCACACCCTCTGGACAGTCTCTTTAAATCCTTCCCCACAATAGGATTGCAGAACCATTCTTGTTCTGTGGTCGAGGGACAAGCTGCAGAGGAAAAGGCAGGATTTGCCATTTGTGTGGCACTTGCCTGCAGTTATCGTGGTGGTGAATATTTTCCTTTTAAAGATTTTCTGTAAGTTATTTTCTTTCCTAGCTGCTTTAGGCCCATCCTTTCACCTAGAAACAACCTTTTGACAGCTGTCATGGCCTGTTACTTTTGTCAGTTTAATCTTTGTGTTATTAAAAGATTAAATGAGACACAAATCCCCTTGGGACCACGGTGCTCCATGGTGTTTTCTTTTGGGTATTGGCTGGAGATGATTATGGAACTAAGAGACTATGGATACTGAGACAGTGAGGTGATTTGGGAAGTCTGTGAGAGTGAGGCACAGCAGTCATGCTGAGAAATGGAAGCAGCTGGATATGCAGTCAGTGTTGGCAAGGATATTCAGAAGTGTTTTGGCAGTGATATTTAGACGTGGTGGTAGATGAACTATGGCACACACGTCCCATGTAAATATAGAAATGACACATTCTTGTGCTTTACTCTAAGGGTCTCCTCAGTTCTCGACTTTTGAAGCATGGTCTCCACATGTGATTGTCTAAGAGTACACAATTCTGAGTAAGTGTCAGTCAGAACACATCAATGCAGAATTCAGTATCCTAATTTAGATGCTACATGTATCAAATAGGCCTAAGGCCAAAAAGAAGAAAAAAGTCCTTACACAATAAGGCTGTGTCTAGACTGCAGGGTTTTTTCGAAAAAAGTAGCCTTTTTTTGAAAAAACTTCACCTGCATCTAGACTACAGCTGTGTTCTTTCAAAATTAAATCAAAAGATTTAATTTTCTTTCGACGGCGGTACTCCTCATTTCATGAAGAAGAATGCCTTTTTTCGAAAGTGCTCTTTCGAAAAAAGGCGTTCTTGAATGCAAATAGGGCTTTTTCGAAAGAGAGCATCCAGACTGCCTGGGTGCTCTCTTTTGAAAAAGCGGCTTGCTTTTTCGAAAGTACTGCTTGCAGTCTAGACGCTCTTTCGAAAGAGGCTTGCAGTCTAGACATAGCCTAAGTGTAAACAGAAGTCCCACAGATCCTTTGGTCAGGTGATTAGAGAAGGCCAGAGAATCCTTTAGCAAGGGTTGATTTTCCACTATGAGTTTGAGACTCTGAGACGGGCCCAGGAGCAAAATAAACAAGGCTTTTCCTTTTAAAACTTGATTGTGAACTTTTAAAGAGAAATGTTTGCCACTAGCACAGCCCAATGACATTCTTTTGTGGTATAAATACTTTCTGTTTTAACAGATACATTGGATTCTTTTGCTGAGTTCAGATTTTTCAGAAGAATGGACACAGTTATATGTAGAAATAAATATGTTCATGTTAACATCCCAAATATTAACTGAATACAGGTCCATACCAAAAATTCTCTGAGGCATCTCTATAGGTACCTTCAGGGCATTTCTATAGGTATCTTTCCCGCAGGCATTCTCTGATTTCCTGGGGCTCTTTCAACATTAGCTAGGAGATGAATAAAAGAAGCATGAGGAATATATTCCCCTGTGTGCGTCTTCCTTCACATGCCAGATCCATAATAATCTACTGATGTGTGAGGCAGGATATCAGAGTTTCTTCACACATCACTTGGGGACTACTCTGTAGGCTACAATATACAATAATACAGAGAAGAATAAATGTTTTGTGCTTCCAAATCTTATGTTAAATCTATGCATCTTTCTGGAGTTTATGAATGACACAATTCTTTGTTGTAAGTAAAGCTTTTGCCTTGCTGAGGCCGGGGGAAGGGGGGGAGTCTCAAAGGGTTAGCCGTGTTAGTCTGTAACTTTAAAAATGAGTAGTCCTTTGGCACCTTGGAGACACACACACACACACACATATATAGCATCATGAGCTTTCATGGGCAAAACCCACTTCTTCAGATAAGCTTGAGTAGAGAAAAAAGTCATTGGTGAGACTGTCTGAGGAGTCCAAATTATGCTTCACAGGGTTTTCCAAATCTGATTTAATATCTGTACAAATTGGATGAAGCTGGAATACCTACTGCGTTTTTGCTATCTGTTGGTCATGGAAGTGAAAAACTTATGAAGCATTGGAGTGCATTTTTATGCTGTTTCTGGTGATCTGAACGTGGGAAGGAATGCAGGAAGCTTTCCCCATACTTTTCAGGTTCTGAATTGGTGGGGTGTGTCCCAATTCAATTTTAACTGTTACTAAATAAAGATTATGGATGAGGCTTTTATTTTTCTAATTTTTTACATCAACTCCATGTAGGCCAAGGAGAGGAGATAAGGAATGACAAATATCTCTATTTTGGTTTGTTACTCATAATTTCCCTTATTATTTCCTTACCAATAATGTCAACCAATATGGTGCCTTACATTTTATAAAAATCCTTCAGAAATGAAAGTAATAGATAAGAGAGTATTCATGCTCAAAATAGTTCTAATACTCCAGAAATGCTACAAGAATAGGAATGGCCAGAAAGGCTGTGTCTACACAGCAGTGTTATTTCAGAATAACATCAGTTATTCCAAAATAAAATAGTTCACGTCTACACAGTAAGCCCATTATTTTGAAGTAAATTTGAAATAACGGGCTTCTTATTCTGACTTATGTAAACCTCATTGTATGAGAAGTAAGGGAAATCGGTGGAAGAGTGCTCTATTTCGAACTAAGTGCTGTGTGACATAGCTCAAGTTGCATAGCTGATTTGAGTTTAGCTTTGCTGTGTAGACATGCCCCAAGAAAATTATCTAGAGATACATGTAGCCTTGCTTAGAAAGAAAAAAATAATTTATAGCTTAGACAGTTTCAGGAGAAAATTATGCTTCAGATATGCACAGCTGTTCTGGGGTCCCAATATTCAACTCTTCACAGCACATGTGAATGTTAGTAACATATATAGAAGAGAAGAGAACAAAGCTAATCTCCAGTTATAGAAGTTTGAGAATGGCAGATCAGGCTGAACAATTTTGAGATCTACATCAAGAAATCATTTCATGGTTTTGAAACACTTTATATTATCACGGATTCCAGTTGGTTCGGAAAGTTCACCACTCTCCAGTATGTCCTTGTTAAGGAGATATCTCTTTTTAACATACTTAAAACAGTGTTTCTCAAAGTGGTCTGTGAAACCACATTGAGAAAGCTGCTAACTGGCCGCGCCGGTGTGTTTAATTTACTGTTTGCAGCCATGGGAAGCTGCGGCAAGTGGCAGCCCAACTCACACCACTTTCCACGGCTCCCCTTGGCTGCAAACAGTGAACCACAGCCAATGGAAGCCGTGAGGCTCTATGGCCACAGCACCAGTAAATTCAACCCACCGGCATGGCCAGTTAGCAGCTTTTTCGAAGTGGTTTCATGGACCACTTTGATAAACATTGACTTAGGAATACCTAAACTCTTGGATATTAGATGGCTAAGGGTGAATGAACTGTATAACTCTCAAAATAAAATGCAGTTTTTCAGAGTTCCAGCAAAGGAGTCATTTTTCCCTGCAAGACACTTTCTTGAGCTTTGTCTAAATGAGACACATTTTCTGAACACTTTGCACCGTTGCTGCAAACTAGGACTGCACTGTCAGTTTTCGTGTAGACAAGCCTTCAACCGTCACCTCCATTTTAAGTGCCTCATTAATTTCACTCTTCTTCTGTGCTTGAAATGCTTCATCCAACACTCCCATTGACTGACTTAGGCATTGGATTGGGCCCTAAATACTGAGGCCCCAATTTTTTTCATTACTTCCAAGATGCACTCAGACATAGAGACCAATGGTTAGGTACAAGGAACTAGCTACAGCTCCCTAATCCATGACTGTTCAAGCTTGTAGAAGTTAGAACAGAAAAGAGGAAATTCTCCAGATGAAATCTCTGGTCAGCTGAAGTTTGACATTGCATGACTTGTGCCAAATGAATGTAGCAGACAGGAGAATTTGATTCTGAGACACTGATTAGACAAGTACATGTCTAACTTTCAACATGGGAGTAGTTCTGTTGAGTTCAGTACCACTTTCTTAAAGTTAGGCATTTGGTTAAGTATCTTGCAGAATCAAGTCCCAAGGAATTATGTTCCAGTTGCAACTTGCTATTTATTAATACGCATAGTTGAATAATATTCTGTCTTTTTTCTTAATAGAATACTTAAATTCCTCTTGCTGTAGAAATTTCTGAAGTAAGGTGTGAGTCTTTGAGGATAAAGATAACATAATGTTTTATAGGACCTGGCTAAAGATTGAACTTGGAACATCACAGAGGGCAATGAAGATTGTGTACGTGATGTTCAGTTTCTAGTGTCAAAACAATAAAACAAAAACAAATTAATCAGAATGGCTATCAAATTCAGATTCCTAGTGGTATGTGTGAACAATTATGAAATGAAATAGTTTGTCCTTCCCAATGATGTGTACAAACTCAAATACTAAAAGGAAAAAGAGATTAAGGGAAAAAAAGAGATAAATATGGTAATATTAAGCTGCAAAATAGCCATACATACATATTCTCCAGCACATATACATATTTTAGAGTTGTGCCCCAGTAACAAAATAGATTGTGCAGTATAATATCTTAATAGCAATAATCTAATGGTAATGATTTAATCATACACCACTAAAATGTATGTTGTCTACTCACAGCTTTCCTGTTTTTCATTTAAATGAAAAATGACTCTGAACTTGTCAGTTCCCAGCTGCAGTATTTAACCCTCTTGCAAATTTCTATCTTTTACAACACAGTGTAGATAGTTATTTAGTTTGGATTTTAGATGCCGCTTTTTCCCTATGTTTGTGATTTTACCTCCACCTCTGAACAGAGAACCTTTCAGGTCACTGGAGAAATCACTGTCCAAGATTATATATTTACTAGCAGATGAACCCGGCATTACTCAGGTCTTTAACTGTACTAATATTTGGGGTTTGTTTTTGTAAATTAAAATGAAAATGTACATGCTTTATTTACATGATTGTATAGGGCAGGGAGATGGGAGGGGGGGGCTCAGAGCAAGGGTATGGGAATGTGGGGGGCCATGGGCAGTCAGTGAAGGTAGGGCTAGGGGAGGTAAGCCCCCAGCCTCACTCCCAGCCCTGTCCCTTCTGATGGGATCCCACCCCCCACAGGAGTCAAGCTGCCTCCCCACCCACCACCATGGCCCCAGAGCAAGGGGGAGGGAGGAGTGCACTTGGCTCCAGCCTCCCCGGCCTGGGAGTACCAGGAAAGGAGGAGGGTGTACGACTCCAGCAGCTCTGGCCCCTGAGCACCTACAGCAGGGTGGGGCCAGGCTGGCAGTATTCCCTCCCCTAGAATACCAGCTGCCCTAGCGGGGCGGGGGTTCATGGATGGGGTGGAGGTTCAGGAGTGAGGGCAGGGAGTGGGAGGTGCAGGGCTCAGGAAAGGGGATTCAGAGCAGGGGGCTATGAGGCTGGGGAAGTGAAGTTACCAGATGAGGGTGGCACTGCTGTGGTGGCAGGTCATCCTGTAGTGGTCCTCTCCAGCTGGAAGCTTCTCCTGAGGGGCTGGTGCTGCAGGGGTTGGCCCTGGCCTGCAGCCTGGGGATGGGGGGACAAGGCTCGGAGGGATGGCCCCAGCCTCTGCAGCCCGCAGGCTCTCTTCGCATGGAATGCAGGCTCTCGGGGCTGGCCCCTTCCAGCAGCCCCCCCGTGTTCTGCAGCCTGTCCAAGGGGTGGGGAGATCTGCAGCCCTGGGCCAGGAGGAAAACAGAGAGTTTGAGGGAGAGGGGTTACTTACTGGCATGCTTGCAGGCAAGAGGGCAGAACCCAACCCCTACTGGCCATTCCACTGATGGTGCAGCTGCTCCCAGTGGTCTCTCTGCAGGATCAATGTCCCCGGTGGGCTTGCTGCCCCCAGAGGTCACACTCATATCATGTCTCTCAGAACAGCAGCCCCTCCCTTTGCATGTTATGGAAAACTGTCCTTTACCCAGGGATTTATTTGTTTCAGTTTGCTGCTGGCAGTTTGGACAAATGAAAAATAGTTAAATCAGAACCAAATCTGAAAATTGGAAAAAAATTGGCACATCAGAAGTTGAATGAAATATTCTGTTCAACCCTGAACAAAATGTCTTGTCTTGTTTTTCTTGAAAGAAAAAGGAAAAGAGGGCTAGATTCACAGAAGTCTGTCAACAAGAAGATTCACAGAAGTCTGACAATAAAAAGGAAAAGAGGGCTAGATTCATAGAAGTCTGTCAACACCAGGTGGTGCCCATCTTAAGGTTTAGCCTGGGAGGAAGGGGAGTACATACCTGATGTGAAGCAGACATTGTGTACTTAGGTCACCCTAATTTCAGCAAACTGCCCTAGCCCCTGGCTTATGGGATAGGCTGGTGTGGAGGCTCTATCCTTCCACTGATGGTTTGTATAAATAGTCATTAGGCCAGAGATAGCAAGTAACACTGACTCTGCAGCGTATGGGCTAGGGCATTCAACTGGGTGGTTTGGAAACTAGAGTTATGTACCCCTTCTCCTAATGGCATAGAAGCAATCTCTTATTCTTCCTCCTCATCTTCTAATACAGCATATATGAGCAATATTATAAATGATGATTGTGGCATTCCAATGGAAGCCACACAGTAGAACCATGAATATGGTGGTGTGAAGCTTCATTGCTGTGTACACAGCGCCAAAAGCTCTGAGTTAAGCTATTATGACTTCAGCTACACAATTGACATAGGTGAAGTCTCATAGTTTAATTTGACTTTAGCCTTGCTGTGTAGGTGTACCCAGACAGAGTACACATGGAAGGTCTGAGCTTCAGAACCATAGTGGAAGCTGATCACCTGAAAAAACTAGAGAGTGGGTAACTAGAATGCTGAAGGAGATTCAGAGGAGCCACAACATGACTGTGACTAGGGCTGTGTCTAGACTACATGCCTCTGTTGGCAGAGGCATGTAGATTAGGGTTGTAGGCAAAGGTAAATGAAGCCGCGATTTAAATGATCGCGGCTTCATTTACATTTACATGGCTGCCGCGCTGAGCCAACAAACAGCTGATCAGCTGTTTGTCGGCTCGCCGCTAGTCTGGACGTTCCCCCTGTCGACATCAAAGCCCTTTGTCAGCAGCCCCGTTATTCCTCGTGGAATGAGGTTTACCGGGGCTGCCGACAAAGGGCTTTGATGTCGACAGGGGGAACATCCAGACTAGCGGCGAGCCGACAAACAGCTGATCAGCTGTTTGTCGGCTCAGCGCGGCAGCCATGTAAATGTAAATGAAGCCGCGATCATTTAAATCGCGGCTTCATTTACCTTTGCTGAACAAAAAAAACTACATGCCTCTGCCGACAGAGGCATGTAGTGTAGACGTACCCTATGAGTTAGAGTAATATATTTTACAGATAGGATAGGTTGAAAATGCCTATCTGCAAGCTGTCTTATGTTCTCACTATTTAGAAAGATCTATTATCATCACAATAAAATTGTTGCAGTGAAAGCAAAGTTGAATCAAAGAAGCTGTCTGATCTTATTTTTAATATTATTTAAAGAAAAAATACTCTAGAAGCTGTAAACTTACCTTTGGAACATTGCAGAATAAATCTGTTCCTATTTAGCACATATAAAAAGCCTGAGTATTGCCCCTTTAACTGAGGCTATGTGACTAACATTGATTACAGAAAGCAACAGTGGAGGAAACCCCATGGTTAAATCATGGGACTAATATTCATGACTGATTAATTTTAAGGCCCCTTTCATTGTTTTGAAAATTAGCCTGTTCTGTTCATTTTATGAAGGCATAGGAGAAAACCGCCTCCACTCACAGATGAATCGTCACTCCTTACGCTATCAGAACTGTGGATTTGACTCCTAACATAAACAAGAATTTTTTCTGAGTGGCTTAGCACACTAAGGCCAGCATAGCTGATCTAAGAGGAATCATGTGAACAAGGTCAAAAATACAACTTCTAATCTGATAAACTGTTTTGTGTGTATGTGCTGTCCTCTAATGTCAAACAAATCTTGCACGTATGCATGGTAGTTTTCTTTATACTATCTGAGATAATGGAACTATGTTACTGCTCAGTGTGGAAAGGTCCTTGTTTTGAGAACATTTGTTCTCTTCACATTTTTGCATGTCTGATAGCTGACAACGATCCTTCAGCACTGAGGCTATGTCTACACTACAGAGTTTTTTTGAAAAACATGAGTTTTTCCATAAAAACTCACAGAACGTCCACACCTCAAGCACATTTTTGCGCAAAAAAATCAAAAGAACAAAGGGGTTTTTCCGGCATAGGTATTCCTCATTCTACAAGGAAGAACGGATTTTTGCGAAAGAGCTCTTTAGCAAAAAGGTGTGTGTGGATGGGGAGAAATGGAAAAAGCACAGGTGCCCTCAGAGCTTACTTTTGAGAGAGCGTCCATGCAATCTGGATGCTCTCTTTTGCAAAAGTGAATCGTTTTTTCAATGTGGTTTTGCAGTGTTGACGCACTCTTGCACAAGAAGTTTTTGCAAAAGATCTCTTCCGATAAAAGCTTCTTGTGCAAGAAGCCTGTAGTTTAGACGTAATCTGATATCTGAAAATTGTTGGACTACCAGTCACATGGTACAAAATACAGACTTCTATGGGTTTCTGTTTAGAGCCACACAATCCTGGCTATCAATGTGGTTTCATTCCTCTGAGGACTGAATTCCTGCAACCATTCTTCAAGATTTTATTTTTGCATCCTCCTTGATTAAAAGGCTGTTGATAATACAACATACTTCTGGTAGAATTTCCACTAGTGCAGAAAGGCAGGATTATGTACACCCCATCCTTTGACCAGTTGCCAGATTGTTCTTATGTTTAAAGAACTTTATAAATTAGTATAAACAAAGGCCAAATTACCCCACTGATTTGGTGTCTCATATCTCACTTGCTGCTTTCTAAGATCAGTGGGTCATCTCTACAGCTACAGGACAAAATATCAAGTACGGCGGTTATCCTTAGGCACTTGCTTTCCGGAAATTCATGGATACAAGAAAGGTGCTTAAAATCTCCTTATTTAAGTCTAAATTTAATATATGTAATTAAGGTCTCCATAAATGCTACCCAAGGCCTAATGATGAGCTGGGGAAAAGACTTCAAGAGCAATCTATGTTTCCACAGACATGCCTATTCTGCTTCTGTACACCGCAAATCGAGAAAGTTGGCCAAAATGATCAACTTTGGCTACTTGGGTTACAAATCACTGTATTATTTGAGTGAAAGAGTAAAAGGAAGTGTCTGAGTCATGGAAAGCAGAACAATTTTTAACATGGTCTAATTGAGAGCATCACCCTCAACTGAACCTCACTTTCCAACTAGGGGTAGTAAGGCCAAATCCCGGTGAGGTGGAGAGTGTGTGGGGACAGGTGTTTTTTGTCATTTGTCATGCTTTTCTCCAGTGTTTAAAGACAGAACTGTTTAGACTCAATAAAAGTCCTTGGTGAGTCCGAGGGCTGACATCATTATTGACCAGGTCTAGGAACTAAGCCTTAGATCTTGTGTGAGGGCAGTGTTGCTGCAAAAGACCACACCAACACTGTATGGTCTGTGAGGTTCCCTGCTAACCACTGCAGTCACTAAGAGCTGGATTAAGTGGTGGAATCTCAGCATGTGACATGGCAGAGAGACAGTGGCAGCTGTGAGCTGGTTGCAGAGGCAGCAGCACAAGCATAGCTTGGGTGAACCCCCCACAACTACATGGCTGAACAGAATTGGCTAACTTTTCCAATTCTGAGTGGGGTGCAACAGAGGCAGAGGGGAGTGGTATGTTAAGGCTTATTCATTTTTTGACTTTCATGCTTCAAGGTGAGAAACACAGGCAAAGGACACTGCCCAAAGCACTGGGGTGAGGTGGGGAGGGGGCGTGTTTCCCTATGGTCCCATTTTTCTCCAATTTTAATGTTGGGTCTTCTTTTCCCTTTTAATACTATTTGTGTTTGCTGTACAGAGTCTCAGAATGCAAAAGATTGGAAATATTGCCTCTCAGAAGTTCCTAAAGGTGATGCTAAATTCAATGTTGCCAGATTTTGGGGTGGGGGCTTGAGTTGATTCTGTTTTGCAGTGTTAAACAGAACCCTTACATATTGACCTGGTGCAAGGGATATATACATATTAGTTTTCACTAGCCTTTAACTTATTTGATTAGCTCTAGAAGGCTGATTTATTTTTTAATTGTAAAGTTACTGCAAAGCACCTCAAGAGAGACAAACACTTTGAGAGTCTAGAAAAGTTGAATAGTTGATTCTGCTTGAAAAAGTCTGCATAAACACAGTCAGTGCTCAGAAATTGCTTTTTCAAGTGAAAACTCAGCTTTTAAAGCTTTAACAATCGTCATGGGGATTCACTCCTCTGAGAAGAAAATAGAAACAGCCTGTGAGTGACAGAGTGGCAATTGATGCTGCCTGTGAAGCAACATTCTTCAGGAACTCCACCTCATAGTGTAGTAAAATTGTAGCTTTGAGTTGTACTGCAACCAGGGTGTAATGCACATAAAGAAATAATTATTAATTGTATTTGTACTGCACAGAGCCTAGCTGTAAGATGACTCTAGTTTTTACAGTAATACAGATTAAGTGACTATTTCTTTATTCAAAACTGCAGAAGCCTACAAAACTGCATGGAGAAATTATATACCTGATTTTGGATGTGCAGTTACTGCATCTGATTTCAAGTTGGGTATCTGTGTGCTAGACAGCAATTACTATAAATGTCTAACTGTGCATTTGTGCAGAGAACCTGGGGAAACCAACATACCACCCTAACATCTCAGTATTAAACTCACCAATTAGTTGAGCAAATTTTAGTGCATATTATGTATGACTCTGGGATCCTAAGATACTGAAAATCAATCCTTAAAAGGCTTAAATCAGAATTGTTTTTATCTTACTATTAAAATAATCATGAAACCATAAGAAAGTTTGATCATCATTTTCAAAACATTTACTGTTGTCTTTGCAAGTAATTAATGTGGTAGCAATATTAATAACTTCCTTAGTATGTGTCTACACTAGCCCCCTAGTTCGAACTAAATATCCCGGGCTTTATTTACATTTTCCCGTCGGGGCGCCGTTTTTAAATCCCCTTAGTCCGAATTAAATACCCGCGGCTACACGCAGCAGTCAAAAGTTAACTCCAACTAAGTCCTTAGTTTGAGTTAACTGTTACACCTCATTCCACGAGGTGTCAACGGACTTAGTTCGAGTTAACTTTTGATTGCCGCATGTAGCTGCAGACAGTTAGTTCGGACTAAGGGGATTTAAAAATGGCGCCCAGACAGGAAGATGCAAATAAAGCCTGGGATATTTAAATCCCAGGCTTCATTTGCAACTTCGAAGGCCTACCTTAGCCTCCCTAGTTTGAACTAGGGGGCTAGTGTAGACATACCTTTAGTTAAATATAGGCATCTCTATTGTGTGGTTAGCTACTTCAAAAGACAACTTGTAAAGACTTCAGTGGCTGCCACTGTTAAATTAACTTCCAATGACTCTATGAAACCAATAGAGTTTTACATTTATTGTAAAAGGACTAACGAAATAGTCATGATAGATTTTAAGATCTATTAGCTCTCTAAACCAACTTTAATGATATTCCAATGCTAATTGCTATAGTGTATATTGTGGTAGTGTCTAAAGACCAACGAGGTTGGGCCCTGCAAACATGGTGAAAATTCAGGTTGAAACTCTTAAACGGGATTGTCTGGTACGGCAACATCCATGTGTCTGGCATGGCTGTTGCAGGTCCAGAGAGTCCGGTAGAAGGCTAGTGGCAAGCATCCCTGCGGGGCCGGTAGGGCAGTGGGCTGCCCACCGTGTGCTGACGGCAGGGCAGCAGAGCTGCTTGGTAGGGTTGCAAGACCTGGCTCATGGATTCCCAGTGGGGCTGGGAACCACAGTAGCTCAGTGGGGCAAGGAGCTGTGGCACACGGCTGCTCGGCAGGTCCTGGAGCCCCAGTGTGGGGCTGCCCGGCGGGTCCCAGAGCCACAGCAACAATGGTTGCCCAGAGTGGTCGGCAGGGCAGCGGGGCCAGCAGAATGTGTGGAGCCGGCTGGGAGGCCAGTGCCTGGGTCAGGAGACTGGTGGCAGGGTTCAGAAATCACCTCTCCTGATCCAGCAAAATCTCTTATCTGGAACCTGTCAAGTCCCAAGGGTGCCAGGGAGGTCCAACCTGTATATAGAAAATGACAAGACATAACATAAGTGGTTGAAGCAAACATATGGCCTAGGGAGGAAGGAGACATAGTGTACGAAATAACAGAAGATACAGAATTCTTTACCAGTCAGGAATAGTATTCAGTACTCACCACTTGATAACAGCAGTCTATTGTAGGCATTATGGAAAAGATGAGTTTGGGGGAAGTACTTGAAGGAGGAAAAGGTGATGGCTTTATATATTTTGAAAATGGATGTTTTTTCTGCTAAGAAGCATTCAAGACAGCAGAAAAGTGCTTGCTGGTGAAATGGAGAATTGGGCAACTAACTCTGTACAATAACACTTCTTATACTGCCTCAGTATCAGATAGTATTTGTATCACAGCACACACTTCACTTACTGAGACTGTCAGAAAAAAACTCTGACAAAGAAAATATCCTGATTTCTAAGAAAAGGCTAATGCTGCAGGTCACTAATATTAGATGTATTTTGAAAGGTTTTACAAACAGTAAATCTGAATAAATTAACCATTTTTCTCATGATGTCATTTTCACATTTGTGTTCAATGAAGAAATGGGAAATATTATTTTCTAGTGAATACTTTGTCTAGTTAACTTTAGATTTTATTCTGTTAAAATGAGTTAAACATTCAAGACTACATCATAGTTTTATTTCCTTCATGTATAGTATTTTTACACCCTCTCTAGCACTGAGCAGAGAGAGCAAAAAACATTTCAAAGTCCCACAAAATTCCAACAGGGAAGAGAATGGAGAAATATAAGTGAGGAAACCAGTTGATAGGAGAAATAAATCCCAGTCTCCACAGTTTTCTCTTTATCAGGAAGATCAAGAAAAACTTAAAAAACAATTATTAGTCTTGCAGCACTTTAGAGACTAACAAAAAAATGCAGATAGTATCATGAGCTAGACACAACCTATTTCTTCAGATGAATGGAGTTTAAGGGGTCTGGATCAAGATTTTGATCAGGAAGAAAAAGAGACATGAGCTCAAATGCATCAAAGAGGGGAAAGAGGAGTTGTGTATAGTAACAGAGCATGCTACGAAGTGAAACACAAAATGACATTCTTTTAAAGGACAATCTTGATAAAGCTCTATAGAGCTGAAATGTGTGCTCATTGGTGCTTTTCCTTTCTGTAAGTCTTTAATTAGTCTTTGCTTTGTAACTTCAAAAGGTATTTACTCAATTAAGTTTTAGTATTTGGTTCTGGTGTTATTTGAGCCCTATTTTCAGTATCTACATGGCTTGATTTGCAGGATTTTTCATTTTGAAATTGAATAATGGAACTATGTCCTTACACCACACATCATAGTCAATTCCCTTCCAGCTAAAGGGCACAGTTAAAGAGGTCATCTCTGCACAGGATGGTTTGCCATTCTGTGGAACTTTTCACCTCTTTCCCCTGAACTTCACTGGAACTATAAGTAGTAAAAAATCAATTCTGAATTTGTCTGGTAATATTAAAGAAATCTTAGTACTGAGTATAGTCTAAGGCCGTGGTCCCCAACACGGTGCCCGCGGGCGCCATGGCGCCCGCGGGGGCATTTCAATGCGCCCGCCAGGTGCTCGGGGCTGGCCTGGCCCCGGGCACATGGCGCACGGGCGCTTGCGGGGAGAGCACGCTTGGCGGGGGGAGCGCCGGGCGTGCGGCATTCGGCGGGAGGCGGCGGGGGGGAGCGCCGGCTCCGGGCGCTCGGCACTCGGCGGGGGGGAGGGGGAGCGCCGGCTCCGGGCGCGCGGCCCTTGGAGGGGGCCCTGCCCCCGGGCGCGCAGCTATGGGGGGCCCTGCCCCCGGGCGCGCAGCTAGGTGGGGCCCCGCCCCCGGGCGCGTGGATGGGGGGGCGCCCCCGGGCCCCGCCCCCTGGTGCCCGGCGGGCAAACGACCACGCCCCCTGGCGCCCGACAACCTAAAAAGGTTGGGGACCACTGGTCTAAGGCCATAGGCTTGTTTATAATTGCACTATCACATTGACCTCAGTGGAGACACTATGTATAAATAAGGTTAGAATTTAGCCTTGACTGTACAATGCAAGCTATTTAGGCAAATTATTTGTTTAACTTATGAATGTAGTGGCTTTACCCTACAGCATTAACCCGCTATAATACAATCACAGAGGGGTATACGTGTTAGTCTGTAACTTTAAAAACAACAAATAGTCCTGTAGCACCTTGGGATATGTCTAGACTACAGGCTTTTGTCGACAGACTCTTGTCACTCAAAGCTTCTGTCGACAAAGAGCGTCTAGACTGCATAATGCGGATCAACAAAACAATCTGCTTTGTCTACAGAGCGTCCAGACTGCTGGATGCTCTGTCGACAAAAGAAGGCACCCAGAAGTGCTTCTAGAAGGTCACAGAGGGGGCGGCCCGTGACTATAGGCGGATTCGGCCGCCACCTAGGGCGCCGCCGCCTGAGGTGCCCGATGATGATGTCAGTCCATTAACGACCCTGAAGGTGGGGCCACCGATTGCACGTTCCGCCTGGGGCACCAGCTGCCGCAGCCGGCCTCAGGCCGCTCCTAGTCACAGGGGCAGCCTTAAAGCCCAGGCACCGCTGCATGCTCTCTGCAGAGATGCATGCTTAAAGGGATCCTCCTGGACAGCTGTTGCTCTGCTCCTGCTTCTGGCTTACCTACCTCCTAGAGGGAAAGTAAAACTGCTACAGTTTTTGCTCTGGTTGCTCTGCTTCCCCGGACACCACAGCAGTTTATTTTCAGGTTTGAGTTTCTATTTTTGAACACACGTGCCCTTTATTTTGTACATCAGGAAGGGGGGCTAGGGAAGGGTAAGTGGAAGGAGGTGAGGGAGGAATGGGGTACGAGCCCCCGATGGGGAGGGGTGGCTCTGCGGGCTCCTCGGGGTGGAAACTCTCCTGCAGCCCTCCAATTGACCCCCCTGGATGGCAGCCTGCGGCAAGTGCAGCCGGGCTGATGGCCGAGTGCTGTGATGTGCCGAGTGTGGGCACTCAGGGCACTCCAAGCCAGGACTGCTTTGCTGTCCCTTATTGAGGTAGACAAGCAAGCGGGGAACCCTGAGAACTGTCTGTCCGGGGCGGGGGTTGGGTCTCTCTAAGCACAGACCTCGGCTAGCCTGAGACAGCAGCTCCACGCTCTAAGTCCTAACCTGATGCCCTGCCGGCACTGCTTCCAGCCAGCCTTAACTTTGGTTCAGGGTCCACTCAATGTGGACATGCTAGTTCGAATTAGCAAAATGCTAATTCAAGCTAGTTTTTAGGTCTAGATGCACTAGTTCGAATGAGCTTAGTTCGAATTAACTAATTCGAATTAAGGTAGTTCGAATTAACTAATTCGAATTAAGGTAGTTCGAATTAGTGCTGTAGTGTAGACATACCCAATGTGTTTTAGGTCCCTAAGGGTATGTCTACACTACCCCCCTAGTTCGAACTAGGGGGGTAATGTATGCATACCGAACTTGCTAATGAAGCCCGGGATTTGAATTTCCCGGGCTTCATTAGCATAAAGCCGGCGCCGCCATTTTTAAAAGCCGGCTAGTGCGAACCCCGTGCCGCGCGGCTACACGCGGCACGGACTAGATAGTTCGGATTAGGCTTCTAATCTGAACTATCTAGTCCGTGCCGCATGTAGCCGCGCGGCACGTGGTTCGCACTAGCCGGCTTTTAAAAATGGCGGCGCCGGCTTTATGCTAATGAAGCCCGGGAAATTCAAATCCCGGGCTTCATTAGCAAGTTCGGTATGCATACATTACCCCCCTAGTTCGAACTAGGGGGGTAGTGTAGACATACCCTAACTTCCTTAAACTCCATTGAAAATCCTAGCCTGAATCTCTATTAAGTCACTAGTGTAATTTTATGTAATACAGTGGAAACAGTGAATTACACTTAATCCATAAACCTTGTAATTTGCACAAAATAGGTTGATTTTTTTCTCAGTAAAGATTTATTAACAATGGGACTATGAGAGATGTCTCACATTAACGCTGCATTTGTAACAGAATATGCTAGGGTTAGATTTGAATGCATTGTAAAGTGCAATCATAAATAAATAAAAACTAAATGACACTTGTCAAAACAAATGAACAGAGTACATTTTGTTACATATATGCCTAGCTTGTTCTAATGTATTTGTTCATTATTGGCTAATTTGCAAAACTCAGTTACGCATAGTGGTTCTTGCTGTCACTAGTTCCAATTAGAGAAGTTCTCTGCAATAGTAATAGATCATTCAGAACACTTCTGAGGGGACCATATTGTGTTATCGATTTTTTTAAATTTAAAAATCGATGGCACGATATTGTCAGGGGTTTTAAAATATGAATTTTTACCAAGCTGCACTGTATTTATTTTTGCCTTTGCACTCTTACGTAACTGGAGTTCCCTGCCATCTAGTAAGAGGGAGACGTGACACAACTGTGGAACTGTCCCTCTGCTGCATGATGCACAAATCAATGTTTTTGGAGAGTTAAAACAAATCTTTTTTCCACTCATGGAGACATTAGCAAAGCTGGTCTTTGGTACACGTAGATCTCCCTTCATTCCAGTTCCCAGAGAGATACCAAGTTATTTTGTGCCAGATCTGTTTGGTCAGTAGAACAAACAATAAAAACCCACAAAAACAAAACAAAAACCCACCAATTTCCTCCAAGCAATGTTTCTCCAGTGAAGAAACCTTTATATTATGAGATATGAAAGAAGATTGAACCAATTAGATATTTGCAGGCCATTTAAACTGGAGAGAGGGGGAGGAACAAGACTAACACTTAATTCAGATTTCTAACAATGCCATCATCACTGTGTAAGAGTTGAAATAGTTCCATTTGCTCCATTGTTGGTTATTTCATTGCTTGACAAGAAGACATGAAGTACAAGGCAAAATGGGATGAGAGAATTAAAACTGTGTGAAATGTTTAACCTTTTAACATAGTTCAACAAGGCTTAAACTTTCTGGCAAATTGCCTAGATTTTGCAAGGCTACTCATGTTTTGTAAACCTCAAGTGCTCATAGTGCTTCTGACCCAACCCTGAAATTGTATGGAGCCAAAGCAGAAGAATCCTGCAAACTAAAACACAGTAAAATATAGAGAATATATATTTGAAAACAGTTATCACAAACGATACTTTTGTGTGAGCTCTCTGTAGGCTACTATGTCTCTAGGAAAGGCAAAACAGTGTTTGTAAAGAGACATTAGTTGTCTTAAGAACACTTCATGAGAACAAGGAGAGGGCAACAGGTCCATGAAATTTGCCGTCTTTTTATTTTTATTTATAAAATTGTTAGGAAAAAAGAAACCGAGTTTGTTTTGTAACTCCACATGGAGATATTACTTGCATTTCATTGGTCACATTAACTTGTATTGTATCTGTGCTTCACCTATGAGAAAAATGAAGGGAAAACAGGTTTTTGTAAACCATGTAGAGTTTTTGTTATTGCTTGGCAATATGAATTCAGGAGCATGGCTCTGAGAAACTTGACTAAAACTTCGTTCTGAAATATAGAATGCTGATGTGGGAGCAGTGATAGGTGAACTTCAGAAGGATTGTCAGGCATCCAATCACAGCTGGCTTTCCTCTCATAAATTTCATATCCCCACAAATGGACCCATCTCTCTTCTTCATGACCATAGCATTAATTAAGCACATGAGGATTTTGGGGAGGGTCTGCAAGATGATTCTTGCGGCAACCCCAGTTAAGCTCCTTTTATATAAAATATTCATTCTCCTGCTTGTGCTTCTTTCCTGTCCTTTCTTGTAGCCAGGCATTATCGTAGTTGCTTGCACTAGCAAAATCAGTGACAGACAGGCTGGCACTGCCACTAGAACTACAAACTTACAAGGAGTGCTCGGAGAAATCAAGGGATATGTGGCCAAGGGCTGTATAGATCCCAATGGCTGGCCCTAGGTTTTAGTAGGGAGCACCACTAATGACTATGATCTTCAAGCATAAACAATGATCATCTTTCAGTCCTTATAAGCAGCATGTGTGGACATATTTTCAATGATACCTTTGCAAGAGAGAAACTGCGGACAACAACTTCATTTTAAAACTGAAAACTGGGGAGCCTTGCATTCCTACTTCCCCAAATCCTTGAGGACCAAGCCTCAGGCATCATAGTATTCACATGGCATCTCTCCATCCATCTGAAGTGCTTACGTGCACCAGTCTGTTCTTTTTGTTCTGAAAATTGGACTGAAAATCTTCAGAGATTGGACTGTCTCACAAAACCCTCTGTGGCGGGTTTTAAGGGTGCGAGCCCCGCACCCCCGAAATCCCCCGGGCTGGGCCAGCGGGGTGGGGGGGGGCTCCGCGTACCCACCGCCTTCCAAATGCCCAGCTGCCCCGCCCTCCGGGGTCCACGGGCAAGTCTGGCCCCGGGTGCGATCACCCCTCGCCCCTTACAGGGTCGAGGGGGCTCAGCAGACCCGGACCTGTATCTCCCCGGGCGGCCCCCGATCGGGGGCCCGACCGGAGTTCTTGAGCCGTCCCTCTCTTCTTTGCCCCCTCGCCTCGTTGCCCCTCTTTGCGGGGGAAGGGGGGGTGCTGCGTTCGACCGTCGCTGCCTTTTTGGGCTTGCGCTGAGGTCGGGGTGTGGGGGAGTGGGGGACCCGGGCCCGCCCTCACCACCGGGTCCCAGCCCGAGGCCCTAAGTGAGATGGGTGCCTTAAGGTGCTCCCCTCACGGCAGGCGGGGCAGCCGCCCGAAACTCGCCTGCCCACGGGCGCCAGAACGGCCCCGCCTCGGACTCCTTCCACCCCCGATGCTCCGGCCCCCTGGGCCGGTGCAGAGTCGGGTCACTTACCCCGTCGTAGCCACCGGGTTCGTCCCAATGCGAATCTCCAACTGCCGGGGTCGTCTCCCTTGGTCGCCCGGAAAGCCGTGTGCTTGGGGTGCCGGGAAGCCAGGGTGGCTGCCCGCTCGCTTCCCCCTCCTTGGGCGTCCCGGTGCCCCTGTTATGGGCACAGCCGGGTGACGTCGGGGCCGTCAGCCCTGCCCACTCCAGCGGATCCCCGCGCGGCTCCGGCCGGAGCGTGCCCGCGGCTTCCGCCCGGGGCGCAAACCGGGGCGCCCGCGCCGGACGCCTCCCGAGCCCCCGGTGTTTCCCCCGTCCCCTCTGGCGCGCGCCTGCCCCCGCCTTTAGCCGCTGCGGGGCCGGCGGCGCCGCGCCGAGCGGCTTCTGGCCGTCCCTGGCCGCCGCTTTCTGCCGGAGCGGGGGGGCCTCCCCCGCCCCTAGTGCGGACCCTGCCGGGTCCGTCACACCCTCATTATAGTATTTTTTGGTTTGATAAGGAGACACAAGGAGAGCAACTTCTTTCCCACAAGAATCGCAACTTTAGTCTTGCATGAAAGCAATAAGTGCCAGAATACACTAAATGTTGAACTTAAACAAAGGTTCATACTTGGCTCACAATTTAGAGGAAGATTTGAGTTGGCTCATACTGTACCAACACCTTTTTATCCCTAGCTACTTCCTAGCTAGAACATTATGGGCCAAGTTTTGAATTCCTTGAAGAGGGCATACAGGATGAGGCCTCTGCAGTTAATGAGACTTATGGAAAAAAAGTCTATTCTGGCTAAAATAAAAATGTTTATTTTAATGCCTTTTGGTAGTGTTCTAGCCTACACCGTGGCTGCCTGTCTACACTGGCCACGTGTTCTTGCGCAAGGAAACTGACTTTCTAATGTATGAAATCAGGGCTTCTTGCGCCAGAACTCTGATGCTCCAGGTCAGGAATAAACCCTCTTGTGCAAGAGCTCTTCCAGAAAAGGCCAGTGTGGACAGGCAACATGAATTTATTGCGCAAGAAAGCCCTATGGTTAAAATGGCCATTAGAGCTTTCTTGCGCAAGAGAGTATCGACAGTGGCACGGATGCTCTTGCGCAAAAGCATATCTCTTGCACAAAAGCACATGCCAATGTAGACGCTCTCTTGCGCAACTACTTTAACACAAGAACTCTTGCGCTAAAAAGTTTTTGCGCAAGATCACGCCAGTGTAAACATAGCCTGTGAGTTTAGATTTCTCGAAAGTTTTTCTGAAGTCAGAAAAACAAGAGGTTTTTGGATGGGGGCAAAATACTGTTAAGGCTTTTTCTTTCTTTCTTTCTTTCTTTCTTTCTTTCTTTCTTTCTTTCTTTCTTTCTTTCTTTCTTTCTTTCTTTCTTTCTTTCTTTCTTTCTTTCTTTCTTTCTTTCTTTCTTTCTACTGCCACACACTTCAAATAATAGTATAACGGCTTAGGTTCAAACAGCCAGAGCCAGTTCACTGACAGCTGCCATGCATTTAAAGGTCTGATAAGAAGTATAGTCATGAACATTTGACTGAATATTGAAAAGGCAAGGAAAATATTAAAGAATGTAATAACCTTTTAAATTATGGAAATGGGCTTAATAATTTTTCAAATATTGCAAAAAATCTTTCCTAATTGTTTTAAAATAATGTTTAAAATAATAAAAGCAGCCCAAATGCATGGGGTAATAGCTACAAACATTGGGGACCAGAGTCATGTGGTCTTTAGCTTTGTGCCCCCAAATGCTCCTGCATCCTGCTGTATGTAACACATACCTTGTCATGTGCTATTACTTACAGTACATGTCACAAGACAAATGTTTGTTATTAGCAGAAGTTTCATGGATGAGTTTTACCATCTAGTTTCTGGTCCACTCCATTTTAACAACAATTTTATATTTTGCCTGCAGGCTAGAAAGCTAAGCTTGTGCTGAGACATTTCTATTTTAGCTGTCATGGCTTAAAATGAACATTTTTGTTTTTAAAAGGAACTGGAAAATATATGTGAAAAGGAAACCTATTTTGACATTTTAAAAAATTCCTATAAACAAATCACTGGTATACAGTATCCTCTACAATATATATCAGTCTTCAGTTTCATAAGAAATAGTTGAGGTAGACCTGGACAAAGTTCATTAATTTATAATACATTAGCAGATTTATCTGGTGTTGTTCAAGTTCTTAACTCAATTAATTTTTTGGGGGGAGGGTGAAATAAAAGGAAAATGCTTTATTTAAATTATAATGTTTAAAAATACACTGTTATTTTTAAGAAGTTAATTTTTATTTTGGATTTATTTATAAAAGGAACTGTTACAATTTTTCGGTTTATTTTTAGTATATTTTTAAAATTGGAATTCCATCAAGATTGGTTTTTTTTTCTTCATCCCTATAAATGCTTATCATTCACTATGGATATGTCTACAATACAAAGTTAATTCGAAATAACAGCAGTTATTTCGAATTAACTTTAATAGCGTCTACACAGCCAAACCGCTATTTTGAAATAAATTCGAAATAGTGGAGCCCTTATTTCAAATTAGGTAAACCTCATTCTACGAAGAATAACACCAAATTCGAAATAGCTAATTCGAAATAAGTGCTGTGTAGACACTTATTTCAAATTAGCCCTTCCCAGGGAGCCCTGGTGGCCACTTTGGGCACAACCAGGAAAACTTGTCTGCTCTTCCCCAGCCTTGGAGCCCTTAAAGGGGCAGACTCTAGCCACAGTGCCTGTGCCAGTTGCAAGCAAGTCAGCACATAGCCAGCAGACTGTGCACCAGGAAAAGCATGAGCCAGCAACCCACTGCCACCCAGCCCTTTACCACTCCCTGGGACCAGGCTGGTGGTTCCCAGGACCCTGCCAGGGGCCGCAAAAGGAAGGCACCTTCCTGGTCTAGTGCGGAGATCGTGGACCTCATTGAGATTTGGGGGGAGGCCTCCAATGCCCACGATCTCTGCACTAGGTACAGGAATGCAGCCGTTTACAGCCACATGGCTGCCAGCCTGGTCACCAGAGGCAGGAGCAGGTGCACAGCAAAATAAAAGAACTGCGGCAGGCCTGTGCCAGGGCCTCCCAACCAGGGACTGACCCAGAGGCCTGCCCGCAGTTCTAAGCCCTGGACCACATCCTGGGGGGTCAGACGGTCCGTGCCCCCCGGTCATCATCGACCCTGGGGCAGAGGGCCCTGCCCCTGACACAGGGCAAGAGGAGGAAGAGGAGGAGGATGGCAGCCAGGAGCCTGCACAGAGCGCATCCTGCACCCAGGACTCCCGAGCCGAACCTGAGAGCCTGTCAGCAGCCTCATCTGAGGCCGGGGAGGCCTCCACATGTGAGTGACATCACGGTCCCCTTATGTGGGGCGGGGGAGGGGGGAGGGAGAGCGCGTCAACCTTGCTGACCATGGAGCAGGCAGCAACCTGTGCATCTGCCATGCCATCCAGGACCTGTGGCCCAAACTGGGTGCCATGCAGGGGCCCTGGCCTGTTCCCCACATGTGTCTATGCATGAAGGCACATGACAGGCTCCTGACCCTGGGGAGAGACACTGCACACTGCCCTCCCTCCCGACGCCCCCTCTACATAGAGGCAGGGCACATCTCCCCTCCCCGCCCCCCCACCAGACTATAGGCAGCACAGGGGCTGGGGTGCAGTCCTAGGCCAACTCACACTCCCGGGGATAGCAGGACATGATGGTGCAGAGACCTGCTGTCCTCGCCTTGCAGAGGGGGGTTGGGTTTCACCCACTGTGTCCCCAGGGAGAACTGACCACTTCTCTTGTTTCACCACAGCCGCAGCACCTGCGAGTGCAGGATGCAGCACTCCGCCTGGACCATCCACCCGCACCCAGGCCAGCAGGCGCACCCGCAACCAGGAGGAGTTCCAGAGGCAGCAGCTGCGGTTACAGGGATGGCAGGTTCACAGCCAGGAGCAGTGGGTGCAAGGGGACCTGCAGCTGCAGCAGGAGAGCTTGCGGGAGCCTGCTGGGAGGGGTTGAGGTGTCTCATGTAGGGCTTCATCAGGTAGGGCTGTAGTGGGTAGGCCGCAACCCCCAGCAGGCACACTGGCATGTCCACGTCCCCGACCCTAATGTCGCGGTCAGGAAAGAAAGTCCCAGCATGCAGCCTCTGGCACACGGAGGAGTTGCGGTACAGCTGCACGTCATGTACCTTGCTGGACAAGCCCACATTGATGTCCGTGAACTGGCCCCTGTGGTCAGACACGGCCTGCAGGATCACGGAGAAGTACCCCTGCCTGTTGATGTAGAGGGAGGCCTGGTGGTCCAGGGCATGGATGGGGATGTGCATCCCGTTGATTGTCCCCCAGCAGTTGGGGAAGCCCATGGCACTGAACCCCTGGATGACTGCATCCAGGTTGGTGAGGCAGATGACTCTGCAGAGCAGCACCCTGTTGATGGCCTTGACCACCTGCAGAGAGACACACAAAACCGAGGGTCACTGGGGTGCCCAGGCATCTGGGAGTGTTCATTCCCTGCCACTGCCCCACACCCCACTCCCAGAAGCAACCACTGCTGCAATCCTGGCCACTGCAGGCGGTCTGTAGAGCAGCCGGGACACACCGAATCCGGGGAGGGCACTTACACCACCTCCCCCCCCGTTTTCCCTGGGGCAGCCCACATCCTCCTGGCAGCCACCACTCCAGGCCCATTTGCCAGTGAGAGCTGTACCTGTCTGAGCACCGCTCTGACAGTGGATCTCCCCACGCCGAACTGGTTGCCGACGGATCGGTAGCTATCCGGTGTGGAGAACTTCCACAGGGCGATGGCCACCCACTTGTGGACGGGAATGGCAGGCCTCATGTGTGTGTCCCATTGCCGCAGAGCAGGGGCAAGTCACTCGCAGAGTTCAAGGAAGGTGTCCTTCTTCATCCTGAAGTTCTGCGTCCACTGTTGGTCTCCCCAGCACTCCAGGATGATGTGGTCCCACCAGTCGCTGCTGGTAGGAATCTCTTGTTATCCCCAGGAGTTGGAGCTGCCCCAAGACCGCACCCATGCCCCTGTGCTTTATATAGTGTGTGTGTGTGTGTGTGTGTGTGTGGTGGGGAGATGTCCCCCGCATCTGTGTAGAGTGGCCTTATGGACAGAGAGTGTCCTGCTGTGTCTCACCCGAGTTAGAAGAATGTCATGCCTCTTCACACACGTGTGTGGCTTACAGGGTAAGGTCCCTATGTGGCAGCCAGCTGGGGCTACATACCCAGGGGGTGGCATGGCACGTGCTCACACATGCACAGGTTGCTGCATTATCCATGGACAGCAAGGCTCACACATGCAGTCCCTGGTTTCCGTCCCCTCCCCTCGCCCGCATAAGGGGACAGTGATGGCACTCACATGTTGTTGCCTCCGTGGCCTCAGCAACAGGTCTGCTGGGACAGCTCGGGGGTCCTGGCTGCTCAGCACACACCATCTGGTCTGCTGTGGCTCCTGGCTCTCCTCCTCCTCGATGGTCAGGGTCCTCTGCCCAAGGGTTGACAACCACCTGGGGGGTACGGACCATCCTGCTGCCCAGGATGCGGTCCAGGGCATTGAAATAGGGGCAGCTTGGTGTGTGTGCCTCTGGTTGGGAGCTGTCCCCTGTGGCCCTGGCATATGCCTGCTGAAGCTCTTTTATTTTCATCTGCACTTGCTCCTAGGTGCGGATGTGGCCTTTGCTGGCCATGCTGGCAGCTGTCCTGCCATAAATATCTGCATTCCTCCATCTAGTGTGGAGATCATGGACGTCGGAGGATTCCCCCCAAACCTCAATGAGGTCCATGATCTCTGCAGTGGACCAGGAAGGTGCCCACCTTTTCCACCCCCTGGCAGGCTCCTGGGAGCTGGCAGACTGCTCTTGGGGAGTGGTGGAGGGCTGGCTGCCAGTGGCTTGCTGGCTCATGTTGGGGCCACTGGGTCAGGGGCAGGACAGACTGTTTGTTGGGCTGGTGGGCGTGGAGATGGCACAGGCACTGTGGCCAGACTCTATCCCTTTAAGGGCTCTGGGAAGGTGGGGAGGGAGAGTAGTTTTCTTGGTTGTAGCCAGAGTGGCCAGCAGGGCACCCTGGAAAGGGCTGGAGGCCCTCTATTTCAAAATAAGTGTCTACTCAGTGCTTATTTCGAAATAGCAATTTTGAAATTGGTGTTATTTTGGAATGAGGCTTATCAATTTCGAAATAATCCCTCCACTATTTTGAATTAATTTTGAAATAACAGTTGGCTTGTGTAGATGCTAGTACAGTTATTCCGAAATAACGGCTGTTATTTCGAAATAACTTTGCTGTGTAGACATACCCTTTCTGACTCATCTTGGTTCAGTCTCTTTCAATATTCACTCGGTTATGTTAGTTTTGAGGACTGTACTTGATTTGGTGATTCTGTCTCTTCTGTTTGGTTTTGGGAGAAGCAATCCCATTCCAGGCAAATCCCATTTTCCTGGAACAACTAAACACTTATGTTGTATTAAGTTATGATAAGAGAAAGCTGTATACCAAATTTGGTGACCTTAGCTCTTGCTGTTTAGGAAGAGTTCTTGATCAAATAGACAAAGTCTTTAAAATATACGGTAGATTGTTTGACTATAAACTTTCAACTTTTTTGTGGATTACAAGTCTTGCATCTGTGTATTAATGATGATCATAGAGAATAATATTGATATCCAATAATTAGATACCGTAGGAAAATTATCAATGTGTGTTCTGCAGTCATATCCTCATAGAAGGTATTGTCAATAATTTCTGCCAGCATCTATTTTCTTTTAGAAAAAGTCTGTTCACATATAGAATGTTCTATTTTTAAGCAAACTCTTCATAGTGTTTTGAGTTGAGTCATGAAGTGGTTTATATGTATGGGTTCTGGGTAGTCCTCGCTTATTGAGTCCTAGTAAGCTTTTCCTGTGCTTGGCTTTCCGTTACACTAAAGCCTTTTTACACCTCAGTGAAAACATATACCCATTTTAGCTCTTATTTACACTGCCAGAGCACTCTAAAGAGGCCTTAGAATAAACGAGACCCTTAATCTTTCAGGTTATTTCTGAAAAATTCTCCTTTTCTATTTTCACTTTCTTGTAAGGGACTAAAGCAGTGTTTCTCAAAGTGGACACAGGCCTGCTTTGGGAAAACTGCTAGCAGTCCTGCACCGCTTTGTTTATGGAAAGAATCTGTAGCCACAAATCTTACCTTCTCCCATGGGGTCTGATTCAGCGATTCTAGCCAAGGGGAGCCACGGGAAGCAGCATGGCCTGGGCCGCCACTTCTAGTGGCTCTCCTTGGCTGGAAATGGTAGATAAGAGCCAATGGGAACTGTTAGGTAAACAAAATGGCATGGGCCCACTAGTAGTTTTCCCAAAGAAGGCCTGTGGCCCACTTTGAGAAACACTGGACTAAGGTAAGAAAAGGAGAGACGAGGAGGTTGGGGTGAGGGGGAGTGGAATCTGACAACCATAAACTTATTTATCTTCAGAAACAAACATTTCATTTTAAACTGAAAGGAAACTTTTTGCTTTGAATTTTGTCAGTTTTTCATGGGAGATTTTGTATGCAGTTATCATTGTGAATGATGGCCCGGGTTCATTAAGGCGTTTACACATGTATTTCAATCCATCTCCATTCAGTAAAATCCCACTAAAAACAGTTGGACTTAAACATGCTCCTAACATTAAGAACATGTTCCAGTGCATTGATGAATAGGGATAGTGTGTTGAATTATGGTCAAAGACGAGTTTTGTGTAAAGCTTGGCTGAGCTGAATCTGGCCATTTTCTCCTTCCTTGTGACTCCTTCTTTTCCCCAAGAGGCCTTAGACTAACTGTACCTTTAAGGCAGACTTGTGGGCAGGGAGTAGGCCTTCAGCAACCTCTCTTTCTGAAGCTTTCTGAATCTAATACTTCCCCCCATGCTAAGTTCTTCAAGCAGCTGTCAGATGACCTTTCTCAGAGCAGATGCATTTATGTGCTTTGTAGGAAATAGATGGAAAGTGCTTGGAGCAAAAATAGAGAGATTTGAAAAGCTGCATGCCAGCCAGTCAGCTATGGCTACCAGCCAAACAGCTTTGATAGGGATGCATTCCAGATTCTAACATTAGGAACAAAGAGATGCCAACTGACCATTCTGAAAACTCTGGGGAACTAAAAGAAGCTTTACTTATGTCAGTTAAATGGAGTTGTATTATATGTGTAGTGTTGGCATCTTTTTGCAATTAGAACTACTTACTTTGCAAACTAACTTAAACTAAGTGACCACTGAACTCAAACCACTATCAAAATGGGGTGGTCCAGGTCCTGTTCTCTTTCATGTAGTGAATAAGAAACCAAAATGAGAGAGAATGCCAACTAAAACTGTACACTCAAAATCTTTGAAAAGCTACATTAACAGAGCACATTAATACAGGTGGGCAAATATGTATGGGTAAAATAGCTATTGTCATGTTCATTTGAGTGCTTAGTACACAGACCAAATATATTCCTTGTTGTTCTTATATGTTGATTCAGTAAAGCACTTAAGCACATACATAACTCCAGGCTTGTGAGCAGTCCTGCTGAAGTGAGTAAAAGTTTATATGATCCAGATAGTAAAAAGCAAAATATTGAAAAAAAGAAAAAAAAATTACTGTTCTCCCTTTTCATCCTAAGTGTTGAGTCAATATTCAGGGCTTCATTTGTGGCTGGTTTCTATTAGAATGAGAGACCTATAAATCTTCCTTTGTCACAGATCTGTTTATTTACAAACTCCTGTTTCAAGAAACACAGTGGGAATCAAACAGGAAGCCATCTTTTCTTATTGTTCCAAACCTCTTCCCAGACATCACTCTGCCCCAAAACTATCTCTTCACTTTCTCAAAGGGCCACATACCCAATGCTTCTCTTTTTGTTTTTCCAGTTTGGTGACTCATGGACACAGTTCCACCCACCAACATTCAATCTGTGTGTTTGCAAGCAGTACCCAGGAAAAATGTCTCATAGATGAGCACCTACTTCTGCCTTACCATGCTGGTCTGTGATTTCAGAGGTGTCTTCTATTGTTTCAGCTGTCCCTAAACAACGGGGCATTTAACTGCTCCCTCAGGGTATGTCTACACTACAAAGTTAGTTCGAACTAACGGACATTAGTTCAAACTAACTTTAATAGGGCTACACTAGCGCTCCGTTAGTTCGAATTTAATTCGAACTAGCGGAGCACTTAGTTCGAACTAGGAAAACCTCATTTTACGAGGATTAAGCCTAGTTCGAACTAGCTAGTTCGAATTAAGGGGTGTGTAGCCCCTTAATTCGAACTAGTGGGAGGCTAGCCCTCCCCAGGTTTCCCTGGTGGCCACTCTGGCCAACACCAGGGACTCGTCTGCCCCCCTTCCGGCCCCGGACCTCTTAAAGGGGCACGGGCTGGCTACGGTGCCCGTGCCAGGTGCAAGCCTGCCAGCACCCAGCCAGCAGACCCTGCACCTGGCACGGGCACCTGGCACGGGCACCCACCTGATGCCCCCCAGCCCTCCCTCTCTTCCCGGGACCAGGCTGGCGGCTCCCGGGAGCCTGCCCGGGACCGCAAGAGGTGGGCACCCGCCTGGGCTAGTGCGGACATCGTGGACCTCGTCCACGACCTCCGTACTAGGCACAGGAAAGTGGCCATCTAGGGCAGGGGAGCTGCCAGCCTGGCCACCCAGGAGCAGGTGTGCATGAAAATCAAGGTGGTCCACTGAGACCCCCGACCCTGAGCCCTGAGCTTACAGTGGCCATCCTGGGTCAGACCAAAGGTCCATCTAGCCCAGTAGCCTGTCTGCCGACAGCGGCCAACCCTAGGGACCTGGAGGGGATGGACCGAAGACAGTGACCAAGCCATTTGTCTCGTGCCATCCCTCTCCAGCCTTCCACAAACCTTGGGCAGGGACACCACTCCTACCCCCTGGCTAATAGCACTCCATGGACCCAACCTCCATGACTTGATCTCACGTCCCTTTAAACTCTGTTCTAGTTCTAGCCTTCACAGCCTCCTGCAGCAAGGAGTTCCACAGGTTGACTCTTTGCTTTGTGAAAAACAACTTTCTGTTACTAGTTTGAAGCCTGCTACCCATTCCTTTCCTTTGATGTCCTCTAGTCCTTCTTTATGGGAACTAATGAAGAACTTTTCTGTATGCACCCTCTCCACCCCACTCATGCTTTTAGAGACCTCTATCCTGTCCCCCCTCCGTCTCCTCTTTTCTAAGCTGAAAAGTCCCAGTCTCTTTAGCCTCTCTTCATATGGGACCTGTTCCCAACCCCTGATCATTTTAGTTGCCTTCCCCTCTCCCACCCTCTCTCTTCCCCTCTCCCACCTCCTTTTCCCAGTCTCCCCCAGTTTTGTTCAATAAAGACAGATTCCATTTTTGAACACAATTGTCCTTTATTTTGTACATCAAGAAGAGGGGCTAGGGAAGGGTTAGTGGAAGGAGGTGAGGGAGGAATGGAGTACGTGCCCCCGATAGGGAGGACTGGGCTGGCTCTGCGGGCTTCTGGGGGTGGAAGCTCTCCTGCAGCCCCCCAATTACCCCCTCTCCTCAGATGGCAGCCTGCAGCAAGTGCAGCCGGGTTGGTGGCCGAGTGGTGTGATGTGCCCAGTGTGGGTACTCCGGGCAATCCAAGCCAGGACTGCTTTGCAAGCGGGACACCCCAGAGAACTGTCTGTCCGTGGTGGGGGTCGGGACCCTTTAAGCACAGCCCTCGTCTAGCCTGAGGCAGCAGCTCAGCTCCACGCTCTAGGTCCTCCTCTGATGCCCTGCCGGCACTGCTTCCGGCCAGCCTTAAGCCTGGTTCAGGGTCCACTTAATGTGGACATGTTAGTTGGAATTAGCAAAATGCTAATTCAAACTAGTTTTTTAGTCTGGATGCGTTAGTTCGAATTAGCTTAGTTCGAATTAACTAATTCGAACTAAGTTAGTTCGAATTAATGTTGTAGTGTAGACGTACCCTCATTTAGCCTGAATGGAAGGCAGGTAACCCACCTACCAGTCTGAGGAGGTTTGTGACTGTCCATAGATCAGACACATTCTCTGGGAGTCATCCAACCTGCAACATAACACTATATGTCAGTCAGAGTAATATGTTTATCTCTGTGATAAATAACTGTAAGCAGGGGCTGAACTACTGCTTACAATCAGCCAGCAGCAATGGGGGAGGGTATGCTCCTCAGATTGTTTAGCCTTGCAAGATAATTAACTGTTGATATGTAAATACAGCACATGCTAGGATGGGGAAGGAATCTGAGGTGTGGTTATGTAAATCCAATTCAGCCGGGGCTGATGGAGGATCGGTTGTTAGACTGGAATGTGGTATATTGTAACTAACTTGGGCTGTTGGAGGGTCACAAACCATGCTACCTCTAAATGTGGGAACCGTAAAATATGACACCAGTGCTTGCAAGAGAAACACCCTCATTGAAAGGGGTCTCAGATAAACAAGCCTCCTGTGGCAGTGCGTCGGGGTGTACCGGTAGTTCGGACTAGGAATCCTAGTCCGAACTACCTAGTTCGAGCCCCGTGTAGCCGCGCTGCACGGGGTTTGAACCAGCGGGGTTTTAAAAATGGCGGCTCCCCGCTTATGAAAATGAAGCCCGGGAAATTCAAATCCCGGGCTTCATTTGCAAGTGCGGTATGCATACATTACCCTGCTAGTTCGAACTAGCGGGGTAGTGTAGACATACCCAGAAAGTTCTTCTTCACAAAGCAAATAGTCAACCTGTGGAACTCCTTGCTGCAGGAGGCTGTGAAGGCTAGAACTATAACAGAGTTTAAAGAGAAGTTAGATCAATTCATGGAGGTTGGGTCCAGGGATTGGTATTAGCCAGGGGGTAGAAATGGTGTCCCTGGCCTCTGGAGATGGACGGCACGAGACAAATGGCTTGGTCATTGTCTTCAATCCATCCCCTCCAGGGTACCTGGTGTGGGCCACTGTCGGCAGACAGGCTACTGGGCTAGATGGACCTTTGGTCTGACCCAGTACGGCCGTTCTTATATTTTTATGTTCTAAGCTCAGGGTCGGGGGTCTCACTGGACCACCTTGATTTTCATGCAAACCTGCTCCTGGGTGACCAGGCTGGCAGCTCTCCTGCCCTAGACGGCCATTTTCCTGTGCCTAGTGTGGAGGTCGTGGACATTGGAGGCTTACCCCCAAACCTGGATGAGGTCCCTGATCTCCGTACTAGACCATGCGGGCGTCCACCTCCTGCAGCCCCGGGCAGGCTCCTGGGAGCCGCCAGCCTGGTCCCGGGAAGAGGCAGAGGGCTGGGGGGGCAGCGTGTGTCTGGCTCATCCCGTGCCAGGTGCAGGGCCTTTAAGGGCTCCGGGGCCAGGAGGGGGGCAGAAGAGTTTCCCTGGTGGTGCCCAGAGTGGCCAGCAGGGCAAGCTGGGGAGGGCTAGCCTCCTACTAGTTCGAATTAAGTGGCTACATAGCCCTTAATTCGAACTACTTAATTCAAACTAGGCGTTAGTCCTCGTAGAATGAGGTTTACCTCATTCGAATTAAGCGCTCCGCTAGTTCAAATTAAGTTCGAACTAACGGAGCGCTAGTGTAGTGCCTATCAAAGTTAATGCGAACTAATGTCTGTTAGTTCGAATTAACTTTGTAGTGTAGACATACCCTTACAGATTAACACAGCTACACCTCTGAGACTGATGTAAATCAAAGTAGCTCATTTGAACATACTTGAGCTGTGCCAGTTTATACCAAATCACGTCTGGCTTCAGGTCTCAGTCTTGAACATGCATGCACATTTACATACATACACACCCCTATGTATGTTATAAACAGACTGTACTCTGGCAAAAGAGGACACATTTTTGATAAATTGTGATAGCTGTGATTCTTTGACAACTCACAAAATAGAAAACAGACTTGAAAGTTGCCATCCTTAAGCAAAAGAAACAAACCAAAACCAAAAAACAACCTTCAAAAACAAGCTGCAGTGTGAACCTGATGAGCTGTAATTATTATACAAATTTGAAATCATCAGAGTGGGTCTGAATAGGGACTGGAAATTACTCTCTCCCAATAATTTTCCACTTTAGGTGTTCTGACTTTCTTACGCACATCAACTCTGATTGAATTAGCTCTGATGTAACTCCCATCTTTGTTTCCCTACTATCTGTTTCTTTTTCTTTCACTTCATGCATCTGCTGAAGTGAGTTGCAACCTGGAGTGGACCGAGGCCAGCTGCAGCAGCTGGCACCCTAGGCGGGGCAGTGCAATTGGTGCCCCTGTCTGCACAGTCATCAATGGCCGTGACGTCATCACGGGGTGCCCCGACGTCCCGTGACATCATCATCGGGCGCCCGGGCCAGTGGCGCCCTAAGCACCTGCCTAGTTCGCCTAGGCTCACGGTCCGCCCCGGTTGCAACTCACAAAAGCTTACACCATAATAAAATGTTAGTGTTTAAGGTGCCTTTTTGTTTATGGTGAGGAACATTGTTCACTTTTTAGGGAAACTTAGTTGTTTGAAATGGAGCTGTTTCTGTATCCCTTTGGCTATGTCTAGACTGCAAGCCTCTTTTGAAAGAGAGCGTCTAGACTGCACGCGGAATTTCGAAAAAGCAAGCCGCTTTTTCGAAAGAAAGCACCCAGTGAGTCTGGATGCTCTCTTTCTAAAAAGCCTGTTTGCTTTTAAGAACGCCTTCTTTCGAAAGAGCACTTTCAAAAGAAGGCATTCTTCCTCGTGGAATTAGGTTTACCACCGTCGAAAGAAAAGCCGCATTCTTTCGATTTAATTTCGAAAGAACGCGGTTGCAATCTAGACGCAGGTGAAGTTTTTTTGGAAAAAGGCTACTTTTCCCGAAAAAACCCCTGAGTCTGGACACAGCCTTTATGATCTAGGAAGAGATTGTGAGCCAGATTCTCAGCTTCTGTAAATCAGCATACCTCTGTTAGTCAGTGGAATGGTGTCAATTTACATTAAGTGAAGTATTGGGCCTTTATTCCTCAATAAATAAAAAATAAACTAGCTGGTGTAACTTTAGGAATACCAACTCCTGAATACTTTCTTTGCTGAAGATCCCTGTAGATGACTGGAAGAACTGAAGTTTGCAAATTGAGAATGATGTATGTATTTATACTCCCTCCCTAGGTGTTGCAGATTCTGTATGCTATTGTATATAAATAGATGCTTGTAATCACTAAACAAGGCAACCACTCCAACCATATCAGTACCACCATGGCTCCTCTGTAATACACTAGCTTAACTTTTGTTTTATTACACAGACATTGTCCTTAGCCATTTTCACATGAGAGTATTATAGTCTAACATGCACAGCTGCTGATAATCTGCTCCCAAATTTAGAAATACAACGAGCCAAGAACCATAGTTAGATGCATGTTTTAAACTTGTTTATCCATGGACTAGAAGATGCTATGGACACTTTTGTATCTGATTGCTGATAAGGAATTGTGGCTTTGAAGTGCTGCTAACTGATGCAGGGCTCTAGGATAAAGCAAAAGGAAAGAGGCAGAAGACACAGAAAGCGCTATGTTGGTACCACCATGTTTGTTTGTTTGTTGTATTTATTTCTTCTGGAATATACCTTTGGGCAGTACAGAGAAAAAGGATGCAGAATCCGTGAGTTAAATCACAGCACTAGTAATCAGGAGATTAGGATTCTATTCTAGCATTTTAACAGACATCCTGTATGTCCTTGGACAACTCTTTTGGGTCAAACTTTTCAAAAGTAATCACTAGTTTTGGTTGCTTCAGTAACTGAAAGATCTTCAGTTGACATTGTGAACGCTCAGCATATCTGAATTTCTGCCTATATATTTCATGTAAGGTACTGAAAAAATCATGCACCAAAATCAGTGGACACTTGGAAAGTTTGGTCGTTCACCACCCATGCCTCAGTTTCCAATTTGTAAAATGAGGATAATGCATCTTTCAGGAGGAGTGTCATAAGACGAAATCAGTTTTATGTTTCTATCTTAACAATACAGCTTTCACTTGTAAGTCAAGAAGGTGTTATAAAAGCTCCTACACAGAGAAGTGGTAGGTTTCAGTTAGCTTTCCACAGTTAAAAATTTGGATCTGATTCTCCTCTCACTTGCACTCGTGTAAAACTGGAACTGAAATTGGTAGGTTTATACTGACGTAAAATGGCTGAGGGAACTTATGAAAGCACTGGTGCAAAGTAGTGTCAAACTCTAAGGGGGTATGTCTACACTACCCTCCTAATTCGAAATAGGAGGGTAATGTAGGCATACCGCAATTGCAAATGAAGCCCGGGATTTGAATTTCCCGGGCTTCATTTGCATAAAGCCGGCCGGCGCCATTTTTAAATGCCGGCAGTTCGAACCCCGTGTCACGCTGCTACACGTGGCACGGAGTAGCTAGTTCGGATTAGGCTTCCTAATTAGGAAGCCTAATCCGAACTAGCTACTCCGTGCCGCGTGTAGCCGCGCGACACGGGGTTCGAAGTGCCGGCATTTAAAAATGGCGCCGGCCGGCTTTATGCAAATGAAGCCCGGGAAATTCAAATCCCGGGCTTCATTTGCAATTGCGGTATGCCTACATTACCCTCCTATTTCGAATTAGGAGGGTAGTGTAGACATACCCAGGGAGAATAAGATTGAAAGAATGAAAATTTGGTGAGCAAGGTTCAGAATATCTGCTAGTACTTTACAAGATATGCATTGAAAATCATTCATATTTGTACCAATGCACAATTTTTGCGCACACCCCAGTTTTCCTGAGTTAATCACACATTTGGTATATGAGTGCTTATGAGATTAATAATCTCTTTCTCCTCTTCAACAGTTGCAGTTCTTGTTTCTCATTTATGTATTTCCTTTCTCCAAGATACGTCAGTTGCTCACTTACAGCTGAATAATCAACTAGAAACTTTCTTGGTAACAGAGAGTGTCTCATGATGGAATCAAAACTGCTGTGCCACAGTTATAAATGGATTCTTGCATGGGTCTGGAAGGTCACATAGACGTTCGAAAATACAGCAGTATTGGCAGAAGAAAAACTGCTATAATAGCTGATACCTAGACCCTGTGTTCAGTTCAGAGAGTTGTTTCCTTTATGGATTGGATTGGCCTGTGTGATATTTTGCATAGCTTTTTTATTTCATGTATATAATTTCCAATGCATGAACTACTGTTTCACAGCATAATTTGTTGGGAAGAGGGAAAATTCCATTCTTGTAGCCATCTCTGATTTCTATTTTGATGCCTTTATCTTGTCCTCAGTTCACAGGTACCAGTGTATTTAAATTACTATGTATATAGGATTTCCGTGGCAAATCCACAGGAAAATCAGCAAGTATCTCTACGTGTTTTTTTCCAGTCTCTCTCATGAGGTGCAAACATTTTTGGTGATCCATCAGGAATATGTGCTATTTTACACTTAAGAAAAGCAGTTTTCTTCCCAAAAGTTGTATTGTTCACTGTGAGTAGCTACATCTAAGTGATTATGCTGGTCAAAATATTAGATTGTTCATTTAATAAATCTTGAAATGCTTTTCATATACGTAATCTGACATTTCATATTTTCCTCAGCTTTTAGAATAGGACAAATATTTTGCAACTATGTACAAATCATTACATTTTTACTAAGATCTTAATGCATATCTTTCATCATTCTCATACCTTCACAAAAACTGTGCAAAAATATGTAGAACTTCTGGGCTTTCTTATAAAATAAAATAAAATAAAATAAAATAAAATAAAATAAAATAAAAATAAAGCCTTATTTACAATGTGGATGCATAAATACCTGAATGGGGGCAATTACTAGCTTTTGCTTTCATAAGCTACATAGATGCAAGCAATTCCATAAGATTACATTTGAAATTCTGTCCCTATGTGTAACACCTTCAGTGAGAGTTGATTCTTTGAACTAATTAATTGATTATACTGAATAAAATTACACTTATCCATTCTCTATAAGATTTCTCTCTTCTGCAGCATTCACTCTATATATGTATTTGTCCTTACTTTTTTTAACAAATAATTAAAATATAACCACAATTTTTAATAAAATGATTATTTAGTGAAAAATTAAGTTTTCACGATTAATAATAAAAGATTAGGAACTTCAACAGTTAAGTTTGTACAACAATGGTAACTTGATCACATTTTGAAGAAGCGTAGAATGCAAATATAGGTGGTACTACTAGCTCTTCCTCTACTTAATTTTGCCTATAGCATCACTGTTTTTAAGGCCTGGGCTGAATTTAATTTAAATGTTAGATTGATCTAGCCACTTTGCTTGAGGCTGTGAAAAAATCCATGTCCTAGATGAGTGGAAGAATTTGTTTATTGCTTTAGTTACTACCGCTTGACGAGCATTTACATCATGGTGCTACATTGCTGAACCTAAAAGTTAGGTTGAATTACCTATGTCACCCTTTTGATGTAATTAAGAAGGTCTAACCCAGGAGGTAGACACTGCTAGGTCAGTGCAATAATTCTTGAGGTGGGGTGGATCTAATACAGTGGTAGAAAAACCTCTTCTGTGTTATTGTAGCACTTGTAATACAGACAGACCCTAAGATATGACTTTGCAAAGTCACTTTAAAAGAAATACAGAATAAACTCTTCCTATACAGCCTCACTTTAGTTCCCTTGCTTTATGACACAGTCTTTAATGGCATTATATTTTCCCCATTGGATCCCTGTCTCATTCAGTAAAAAGAAAGGATGATGATCACTTACTGAGTAGTTGTCTGATAATAATTTTTCTCCTCACTGTTTGATGTATTGTCTCATACCTTATTTATTGATTCTTAGGGGAGAATAGGAATCCAGGGGAACATGATTTGTGCTGGGGCACAAAGCAAAGAAGACATTATTTGTGTTTTTTTCTCAGAGACCAATTTCTGTAATACTTGACATTGTCAGTGGTTTCAGTAAGTAAGGTCTACAATTGAACAGTTTACAATAACTTTACTGAGCATTTTGCTTGAATAAGGAATGCAGCATTTTATCTCATTTCAGAAACTTAAAAAGACTTTTTGTTTGAGTTCTGTATATTTGAATTCTCACACAATTGTATACTAATGCATTCTGAGAGATGTCTTCCTCTAATCTGTTGCTAACAATTTTGGTTTTCTGTGTTTTTTGTAGTAATGAAAATTCTAGATCCTTGAGGATAAAAATTCTCTGAAGAATGTATAGGAAAACATACAAATGACTAACTTGACTAAGCAAACACTTGCCAACAAATCCAACAATTCCTCAAAATATTAATGACAACTATTAGAATAATCAGTGCAACATTTTATTCTGTAAGGCTACATCTAGACTGCAGCGCTTTTCTGAGATACTGGAAGTATCCAAGTATGTTTGGAAAAGCAGACACAATCCTTGGATACCTCCAGTATCCAAGGAACTTTTGGAAAAGCAGATGCGCTCTTTCGCCATCCCTGCAAACCTCGTTCTACGAGGCATAAGGTATGTGTCAAAAGAGCAGGTTTTTCCAAAATTTGGCACCATGAAGATGTGTGAAAAGCCTCTTTCGAAAAGAACATTGGAAAAAGATACACAATTTGCGTACCGCAAATTACGTATCTTTTTCCAATTTAACTCTGCAGTTTAGAAATAGCCTAAATGTTGTATACAGTTCTATATATTCTTGCCAATATGTAAGTGTGCTTAATATGACCACTAGATGTCACCATTGTTCTTTGTCACATACTGTATTACCTTAAAGCTTTACATACAAATACTGTAGAAAGAGAATTCAGAGTATTCCTGTTTTTTATATTATTTAATACTAAAAGAGGCACTGTTTAATTAAAAGTATTTCATAAAGTCATGTTTGCAGGATATTTTATATAAAAATGAGAATTAATATCTGATTGAGACAGTTATTACAATACACACTTATCCATGTACATGACAATTACTCACATATTTTTGTGCACTACTAGACAGGTGGTATAAGATTCCCAGAAGTGCTACTTTAAACTAGTGTCTTCTGGAAATTATAATTCAAATAAGCATTTCCAAAACCATAACATGATTACTGAAAATATTTGTTTCCTCAAGATGGAACCATGGTAAATCATAAAATCACTTGCTCCTGTCCTTAGCTAAGAGCATGACAATCTCTAGCATACATTGGATTCAGCAGGTGTAACAGATTTTACGTTATCAATACAGTGAACCACAATAGTTCTGATTTGGTTTTTTATTTTAATGCTTTGTTTATATGTTGTTAGTATAACTCATAGAAAACTCTGACAAACACTCTATAATAACATACAGGTCAGTTATGTTCCCACATATGTAGTTAATGGCCAAACAAATAGCCTTCTGTCCCTTTATTTAATTAGAAGCGTGTATTCTTTTTCTGTAACAAAGTGAACAATATTTTAACTAGAAAAATGTGCAAGAATCTTATGATAAAATTAAATAGAAGGTGTTAATAAAATTAAGGATGAAACAAATTATTGCTCCTGAAATCTGTGGCTAGAAAGAAATGCTTCTACTTAAGTTTTGTTCATTTTTGTCCATTACTTGTTTGCTATATTGCATTATTTGATACTACCTATCTATTAACAAACCCTGCATGTTAGAGGAACATTAAGGTTGGAGAGTCAAGAACTCCAGAGTAAGGAAATGCCAGAAGTAATCTTGATTCAGTCCCTTGATGTGAATACATTATATTATTGTCTTTAATTACCAACACTATTTTTACAGGACCCTTGCCTAATCCAGTGCACAGAATGAATAGTGCTTAATTAATGAGAAGCTATTCAATATTTAGTTTTATTTTCACTGTTCAATGTGTGGTCCTAGGCATGCACTTCAAACTGTGCTATAAAGACAGAATAATAAATTTTTTCATGGGCATTTCAGTGGTGTTCTCATATAGTGTGAGAGTGCTTCACAAACATTATGAATTGATCTTTGCAATACCTTTTGCCAGATAATGGGTGGCTATTCCTTTTCATGAATGGGAAAAAGGAGGTAGACAGAGATTAAGGCCAAAATTGTCATTAATCCAGTAATTTTGGATGCTCAGACTGAGACACTTGGGATTTGTTTTTTTTACAGCTGTTACCATTTTTCTTATGTTCAAAGCATAGCTCCCACTGACTTCAGTTGCAGCTCAGAGTGCTCAACACTTCTGTAAGTGAGAGCTTCAGTGTCTCTCACTGGGAAGTCAGAAAATGAGGAACATACCATTGGCGGACATCTGTGAAAAGTTTGGTTTAAATGACTTCTCTAGAAACAAATAGAAACTCTGTGGCAGAGGCAAGGATAAAATCCAGTTCTCCAGAGCACTTTTCAGCTGTCTTAACCATGACACCCTCATTTCTCTTGCTGCAATCTCCTGCCTCAATCTCTACACAAACCTTCCCACTTCTGCTGCAGATGGAGAGATCTGACTGACCACAGTCGTCTCCATCATTACACAACATGGATTCATCTCCATGCATCCTGTATACTGAACAAGGCAGGGCCCTGTGGGGAAAAAAGATATTACATGATCATGTAATGGAATATTGTACTATTATTCATATGTGGAAGAGGGTCAAAATAATGTTATACAGGAAAACTTAATTCTGGCATTTCCTTGCTTTTGAGAGCCTGACTTGGTAAATTTAATAATAGTGAAGCACTGGACAAACTTAAGTATAGATGTTCCACATTATAATGTCCTTCTAATGATATTGTGTGTATGCATACAATTTTCTCAGGTAAAGATGTGGGCAAGTCCCTGTGTACCCCCTCTCAGTCCAGTGCGGTGCTGCTACAGGTAGCCCCAACTGTCATTTTCCCCAACAGTGCAGCAATCAATTTTGGTTTAACAGCCCAAGCAAGGAGAAGTAAATGTCATGCCTGCCCTTTCAATAAAGGTCAGCTCAGGAAGCATAACTACTAACGGTTCTTCAGTCTAGGCACCATTACAACTGATCCATTTAGCCCAAGTTTATCTCCAGGCACCTGAGGGAGCAACTACCACTCACTACAGCCTGACTGATGTTTAGTTACCCCTCATTCTGCACTGCTCCCTGATTTGTGTCCCTAGAGTGGGGCTTTGGTGATTATCCTCAGCTTACAGTCCCCAGGTTCATCCCTTAAATGGGTAGTACCCTTTTCTCATGCACACTTTCACAACCTTTAAAAAAAAAAGCAAACTGAGAACAGAAATTCCATCATGTGGTCTCATATTGATGCTCACATGGGTCATCAGCAGATTTGTGATCATTAGACCCACTACACAGAGCTCTGCCACTTAAACAAACTGAGCTGTAACTGATGGCAGTAAGAAGTTGCCATCCTCTGTGTGTCAGCATTAGAAAGAGATGAGACATTTTACCAATGAGTTTCACAGATACTTGCTGAGAGCAAAGGAATGGTGAGACTCCATTCCAGGCTTTGGAGAGAAGTGTGCTCTATTGTTTTTGACCCCACAGCCTCTTAGTCCCACTTTTTCTCTCCTGTACTCCTTCTCTAATATCATTCCTCTTTCTTTGTCTCATTCTCTTTACCCTTTCTTCCCCAGCAACCTCCCTCCACCTCAGATTTGCCTTCCTCCCTTTCACCTTCTTTTCTAGTCTCAGATTTGCTCACTGGCTTCTTGTCTGATGTTTATTCTCCTCCCCTAAAACCAGCTCCCATTTTCTTTCCCAGTCTCTCTGCCTGTCCAGCTTTGGCTTAGTTTAGGTGAGATTATCTAGAGGACTCTTCTGTCTTTAAAATCTATTAATTGATAAACCCTGCCTGCCTCAGCCCCTGGCTCCTCATCTTCCCCAAAGCAGCTTTCAATCCCAGTCTCTGCCCCCCCCCAATCCACCCCCTCCAATTGACAGCTTCAGTTCCACCTCTGACTCTTTGCCTAGTTTTCTCCCCCTGCCCTCCAATATGCATGATTGATCCAGTGTATTGTGCCCCTTGCATTCAAATGAAGCAGAAGCATCTTCTATATGGCACAGCTGGAGTCAGCACAGTCTGATGCAGTCCAGAGCTGCAATTGCAATGGGAATTTGGGAAAATCAGCAACTAAAATCTCAGAAGTCTATTGGGCATATGTGCATATGTGAAGTGTGAATTCTTGACACAAAGGCCACTCCTTGCTAAATTTCATCTCTCTGTCCCAAAACAAAGGTTTACTTGAGCTTTTCAAATAAAAGGTTGCCAGGAGTTTTTAACATGGGCAAAGCAATGTATTTCCCTAAATTTGTTCTCAGGAATAGCTGAGCCATTTTGATTGAAAAAATAAATAAAAAAAATAATAATCCTGTCTCACACATCCACCGTGAAAATGCCCAAGCAGTTAGTCTGGTGAAATTAAAAATGTCCGACAACTAAGTCTTATAATGGGACGTGTTGGCCAACATTAAAAGGCAGTGCTATGAGCTAGGTTGAGCTAAAACTTTATTGAGATTGATAGGTGTGAATCTTTCCTTCAGTTAACCTGGCTGTAAGCATAAATTCCCATCTAAGACAAAAGGTATTTGCCAATGTACCCACCTTTTGGCTGAGTACTGTATTGTTTTGGGTCGCAGGGTGGGTGGAAAAGATATCACAAAGAAATGGAGAACAAACAAGAATGGGGGAGAGGCAAGAAAGCTAAGCACAAACCGATTAACATGGCAAGATCCTGCAAAAAGGCATTGAGAGCTTTGAATCTGGTATTGGGTAAATAGGCTGGGGTGTTGTAAAATAAGAAACTGATTCTTGGTTTCTTTTACATTTGGAGAAGCAGGGCTTTATCCATTCCTTGTAAATAAACAAGATTGCATCAAAGAAAATACTAGACTTCATCAATTTCTACTTCCAACTTAAATATGTAAATTAGAGTAATCCTATTGAAATAAACAGGTTTACGTTGTCAGGAGAATCAAGATCACTCTATGGAATTTTTTCGTTTTGATATTGTGCATATTTTAACATATCTATGAGGTCCAGTGTATGTATAGTTTAGTCACTGCAGGGACTGTCTACTTCAGAACAACAGACCCTTGTGCAATGTGCTAAGGAGTAGCTCTACTAGTAGCGGAAACTGACAAGCAGACCGTATGCATTGGGACAACTGACATTTGGGGTAGCCACAGTACTGGATTTGATATTTATTTCTCCCTCAAAATACAATAATTAGTAAATAGTATAATAATAAAAGTAGATAAAAATATGCAATCAGTATATGAAACACAACCTTGTTCTGTAATTTTGTGACCTAAAAATGTAGTTACATGCTTCCAAAATTTGCTATGAAATATTTTAGCTGTGAACTAAAATCATTTAGAGTTAGATTGTGGCTTTCAAGCTACATCTCTGCATTGGTGCTGTGAGGAATCACAGTGTCCTGAGAAGCACAGTCTCTCTAGGGATGCTCTGCAAGCCTGGGGGACTGAGCAGTCATCTCCAATTATGTTGTTCCCACTCATTGAAGCAGTTCTGTTCTGCAGGCCAGTGAGAACTGGACAGTGAATTCATATTGCCAGCCCAGTGACAAGTCCATATTTCACTGTGCTTTCCCATCCACTGGGGCTAATGCTACTGGCTGCTACAGAAGGATTGGGCTCGTAGCTCCTACCCACTCCCAAATCCTCCTTTCCAGCTTAGGAGAAATGTAATGCTAACCCAGAGCAGTCCTTCCCCTCTCTGAAGGAAGGTGGTACAATTAGGTCTGGCCTCTGTAGGGCATGTTAAAAACCAGGGGACTGTTCTTTGCAACCTGTCTCCCTTTGCATACTCCCTCAGGGCTGGAAACAATGTTGTAGCTAACTTCTAAAACATGTTTTTTAAAATGCAGTTTTTATGGTCTGGGTTAACTCAGAAGTAGAACCCTTTTGGTTCCCACTATCACATTGAGCAGGCTTTGGCTTGCTTAACCAGAAAAGGAACCCGCTGTTTAACAACAACTTTTTGTTTGTTTGTTTCTCTTTGTAAAAAGATGTCTAAAACTACTGGCTTCATTGTTGCTAATTGTACTGAAATTGAGAGCAACTGGCAGCGGATCAGCGAGAACTCTTACAGATTTCAAAAGGCAAAGGAGAAGTATTAGTATGAGTGCTGTTTCCCCAACAGCTGATGGAGAGAAGTTAGCATCCAAAAGGTTCCCAATGTCCGTTATGTGTTAACCAGGAAATAGACAAAATCCACAACTATTCATTGCCATTTCACACACCTACAAATTTGAAAGAGAAGGAAGAAGTACACTAAACATAGATGTCTTAATCTCTTAATAGACTATATGAATTACAAGTTGAGTCAAGTTCAGACTGTAACACCTGCTCATGCTTTTGAATGTTATATAGTAAGGAAAGTGATGTTCTTTGGATTAGAGACCATGGATTAAGTCTTTCCAAAGGACTCTGTAAGAGTCAGGGAATTCATTCTTGAACTTTATGGCCCAATACGATTATTGTGGCCAAAGAGGACAACCAAAACAATTAGGACAGGTATACAGCTACAGTATAGTCTAATCACAGCTAGCCTAGTGATTACCTAGAGTTTGTTTTTTCATATCATGGAACACTTCTTAAGACAGAGACCCTTTCCACAAATACTCTCCCCACTTCCAAATCCCAACCCTGTACCTCTCCTACTGCCACTATTCTACTGGGTGAAGAAGAAAAAGTTATTTACTTATTCCCACAATAAAAGAACCAGGCGTCACCAAATTAAATTAATAGGCAGCAGGTTTAAAACAAACAAAAGGAAGTTTATCTTCATTCAGAGCATAGTCAGCCTGTGGAACTCCTTACCAGAGGAAGGCTAGAACTTTAACAGGGTTCAAAAAAGAGCTAGATAGATTCATGGAGGTTAGGTCCATCAATGGCTATTAGCCAGGATGGGTAGGAATGGTGTCCCTAGCCTCTGTGGCTATGTCTACACTGCATGTTTTCTCAGCAAAAAATATACTAATGAAGGACTCATTTGCATGAGTCACAATCACATTTGCATATTTTCTGCCGATCCATTTTTGCACTAGGGTTCTTACACAAAAACAAGCAGTGTAGACATTTTCTTTTTGCACAAAAAAACCTTTTTCCGCAAGATCCGAATACCTCCTTTTTTGGGGCATAAGGATCTTGCAGAAAAAGGGGTTTTTGCACAAAAAGAAAACATCCACACTGCTTGTTTTTGTGTAAAAACCCTAGTGCAAAAATGGATCGGCAGAAAATATGCAAATGAGAGCATAGCATATTGCATATTTTTTGCCGAGATAACTTGTAGTGTAGAAGTAGCCTGTTTGTCTGGAGGTTGGTAACGGGTGGGATCACGTGATGATTACCTGTTGTGATCCCTCCCTCTGGGGCCTCTGGTATTGGCCATTGTCGGCAGACAGGATACTGGGCTAGATGGACCTTTGGTCTGACCCAGGATGGCCGTTCTTATGTTCTTATATAGATGCAGTAATAAGCAGTCAAAATGAAAATGAACTTAGCTTAAGGTGATCTAGCTATTTGGTATCTGTCCCTATCCCTTCATTTTTTCCTCTCTGGTTGAAGAACTTGAGATTTATTATTGCGAAGTGTCCCCTTATTTTGGGCCTGAGGGCAATTTCTCCAGGTTTGATACTCCTATATTTTGTACAATGTGAAGTGATCATAGGTCAGAGAGGGACTCAAGATTTATTTAAAGTTTAGTTGGCCATAAAAGCCAGAAACCCTAAAATGGGCCATGACTGGGCAACATATAGCAAGAAGTATCATTCCTCGAAGACATGTCTCCATGGACTACATGCAAAGGACTACTGAACTAACTATCTTTCACAATGCCCATCAACATATATATTACACTAGAAGGTTTACCTGGTACTTAACTTTGCTTGGGTACTTAACTCAAGTAATGTTTGTTTTTCTTCATTTAAATCATTGTTGTGGGATGGGACTTGGAGGGTCAGGGAATTAGTAAGCAAAATCTGTTCACCCACTTTTGAGTTAAGAGAATTAAAATAATTAACTTTTTTACTTTAAAAAGATACGAAGACTGGTTTATATGCACAAAAAAGATTCCAAGCTGGAATCTTTCCAAATGCTGATTTTAGTGAAGAATAAGTATCCAGGCCTATGTGTAAAACAAACATTAAAAAACAAGCTATTACAAGTGAAAAATTAATTCTCTACATACAGATTTCCACTGAGTTTACATTTATGGCACCAATTATGTAAATATGGAATAATAGATATTGGACTCAACTGAGTTGCTATTTCAACGAAAGGGAGTTTTGCCTTTGGACTGGACAATTTATCAATTCTGTATACATAAAATTTGGTATGTGCTGCTATTTCAATGTAGAGATTTATTTATGTAAATTGACAACATTCACTTCCCTAGGATGTATGCACAGACAAGTCAATTTTAAAATACATTCAGCTATAGATATTATAGCTATAGATTTGTATAACTGTATACAGATGATTTATGCACTTCCATATAAGACAGCAGTGAATTTACTATAGAATTGGTAACAGTTTGCAGTAGTGATTTAAGGTTCACAGAATATTTTTCCTCAGTTCAACAGAAAGACTTTGAGAACCTATTATCCATAATGCAACTGATATGGTGCACTGTATAGTTAGAGTTATAGCAGGTTAGTCTGTGTCATTTATATACATGGTTAAAGTGTTAGATGTGTGTGGCAAATTAGTATTCAAGTAACCCAAACAATTTGTAAAAAGAGGTTCATGAACTGAGTCAGATTAATCTACTCTGACTACATATTTCAGCTTTCAAAAATTGGAACCCCATTCAGCACACGAAGGTTTGATGGGTGTTAATAGGGGTATTCAAGATAGTTTAAGAAGAGCAAGACAATTAAAAAAGAACAAAAAAAGTTGAGTGCAAAAATCATTTCCAGGAGTAGTGGGAGAGCAGAAATATATTATTTAAGAAAGAAATACAGCCAATGTAATACTGCCTTCCCACATCTTCTGGCTAGGTGCTATGTGCATATAAATGTTTCACGTTAAGCTTTAAGATCAAGGGAAAGTCTGTGGGGAACCTTGTTTCCTGGAGATATACTTGCTAGAGCAGCTCCCTAGTACTGACTACACATTTTTATTTGGTTATTAAGAATGAAAGGGTACATCATTTTCTGGAACACTAGTTCTTTGCTTGCCCTTAACTGTGTCCATAGATATGAAGCGTGCATTGTCAGGAGTGAGTTTGCATAGATGTTTTGTCATAAACCAACTTAGCTATTATCCTCTCTATTTTGTTCATGTTAAATACAAAGTTTCACCTTTCTTCCATAGCGAACAAAAGATATAGTTGCATCAGCTGAGAATGTCTGTCTGCTTTTTGTAACCAAGTGCATTTGTTGGGTCTCTGTCCTGTGTACCACAAAGTGCCCTCACCACCCATTGAGTACAAGGAGAGTTGAGAGGATTTTCCTTGCACAAAAATAGAAGCTATTTTTCAAAATTTGGCATAATTAACCCATGTTTTCAATATTTCATATGGAAAGCACAGCAGAAGGATTAGTTTAATTGATATATAATTATTTAATTTGTAATTACTTTGTAATTAATTTGTAACTACTGTAATTTGTTATTTAGTTACATTTTATATTTATAGTAAAACATCATCAATATAAAGTTTTATATGTATTTCTCAGGTACATAACAGATGGCTCTTTGGACCACTGCAGTAATAAATTCTTAAAAGCACTATTTTCTACTTTCTATTGTTAATATATAGAAATAAAAAAATCCATCTAATTTTTAACTTTTGCTGTGAAAGTTAGCTCTTGTTGCCCTTTCCTTAAAATATTTAAATATCTATTAAGTAGTTTAAGAAGAGAAATTTTTAGAATACATCATCTAGATTACAAATACATTGCCCGAGGATATGGATTTGTTACTTGTATACCAACTGTAACACATCCATATAAGATAGCAAACATGTATATACACCCAATATTTATATAGTGATATGTATAACAAAGCGGCTGCAATTGGTTAGAATAAGAACAAAATAATACAAAGAATGAGTATAAATGAAACCCAGTAACTTTGCAGGGAGAAAAGTGGACACTCCTTCCCCAAGAAGAGTGTGAAGACCTGTGTATGGACCTGTCACTTCCCTTTTGCCTGCTTGCTTCCATGTCTCATTGGATAGCACTCAAATACTGGAACTCTTCACTGAAACAGTTGTGGCAGCTACTGATTCATCATCATGCCTGGAAGGAGATGCCATCGAGCTATTTGGGGAAAGAGAGTTGATGGCATTCTTTATCATCTGGAGGGTTTATGCTTCTGCATTTTTTTCAACATGGCACTCATGTCAAATGCAAAGTTAACAAGGTCTGATCCATATTCTATATTCTACAGATGTCACTGCTGAATTTAGTTCCTGCTGACTCTGGAGAAGAGCAATTACTGTGATGCTTGATTCCAGACACACACTTGATATCTTCAAGTAACAGGTATGGACAGAGAAATAAACTTTATCCCCTCTCCACTCAGATGATGTGCAGTATCTTGGCTTTTCTGTCCTCTGAAATATTTGAATTAATTTTCACCCAAAGATCCTTTATTAATATTGAGATTTTAAAAAATGAAAGAAAGATATTAAATTGCAAGCAATAGTAGATACAACTACCAGAGCTGAATGGATATTTCAAAATATCTTGCATTAATTTACGTTCAAAATTTTACATGAATTTACTTCAGCCTTGTTTCCTTTTTTCTTGTGTTTGCTTTCCACAAACATATTTTTAACCAAGTTTCACCCTTAGTCTTGTAGCTAAGGTAAGTCAAATTTCCAGCAGTGAAAGGTTAGTTCAGTAGTCCACTGCACCACGTAAACCCAATTGTAGGAAATTTCCATTCAAAGCATAAGATACGCCATTAACCACAGTAGTTTATAGTGATGACAATATAAATGGACTAAACTCTGATGATTCAATTGGTGCTGTTTTACAGCATGTGGAACTGTTTCCAAGACTTCTAAAGAAACTTGTTTATGGCAGATTAATGTGTCTGTTTAAACTTACGCTGATGATTAGTCTAGATTTTCTTACATTGCCTTTAGTAGTGTACAATTCAAGTAAATAAAAATACTTTACCTGTAAATGTTTAAAGCAAACTAACAAAGTTGTTTAAAATAAAAATGTAAAAGATCCTTTTTGATTGCTAACTTCTAATGCTGGGAAATCTAAGCCCCTCTCATCTACAGCATTCTAGCCATAACATACTTTACTAGAAGTGTTCCATTTTCCCATCAAGTTTTATTTATGACACACTCATTGAAAAGAAAATGGGCTCCACTAGGAAGTCATATAGGATGAAAACAGAATTAAAGAAGTCTAAGTAGGAACAGAGAACAACATAATTTAAATCCAGTTAGCTTAAAAGACAAATACAGATAAAAGCACAGTAAACAGGAGGCTAATATCTCTGGCACAGGAAGGAGTCAGACAAGGTACTTGGCCGATTGCCCTAGCAGCTATTAACTTCAGCTCAGGAGTTCTGTGCAGTTGTGGATATGTACAGGAGTCTGAGTCTAACTGCTAAAAAAAGAAGACAGTACAATTGATGAAAGGTACTGAAAACAGCCTAGGACTATGACTCTTAAGAGCTTCAAAATCTTAATCCTTTACAAATTATTTTTAAAATTGAATATTGGTTATTTTTATGGCCCTGATTTAGCAAGCCATTTAAACTCAAACTTAAAGCTAAGTGTGGATTTAAGGACTTTGCTAAATTGGGGGCTATATAAAAACATTATTTTAATCTTAAAATATCATGTGAAAGATATGGTGCACTGTAAGTGTTGTGTTTCCAAAATATTTTTAAGTAATCTCCATTGCCCTAAACCTCTTTCTTTTTAAGGTCTTGTGATAATTACATAGGGGTCACATAGGAGTCACTAGCATTAGCAGAGCAGGCAATAATAAACTTATTTAAGACAAGAAAGGAGGCTACAACTAAAATATGAAATCAGTATAGAAGTTATAAGCATACAGTATAGAAACTCTTCTGCATTACTAAATTCACTGTTTGTCCAAATGTGTTATTGATACGTGTTTATTGAACACTATAGGCGAGCACTGTAGAACGATAAAGGAAATGTCCTGAGCAGTAAGCCAGTGCCAAACCACAAAAAAAGGGTCATATCTTTCACAGTCCTGTCAATGGGGGAAAGGAGGGGTAAGAAAGGGGGCAACTGCCCCAGGACCCTGGCCTCCACTGCTACTGCAACAGTGGTGACAGTTGGAGCCCTGGGTCCTTTCATTTGCCGCTGGAGCCCTGCACTGCCCTCTCCTAGTGTCTCTGAGGGCTGACAGGAGTGAGGGGATGTAGTCTGGACAGTGCTGAGGGCTGGCTGCCCCTAGCCCTTCCCCTTGTGCCCAAGGCTCCACCCCTTCCAAGAGCACAGAGCTGGAACCCCTCCTATCTTGCCCAGGTGCCCGACAAATCTGTTGGCTCCCCTGGTCTTTCATAACACTAGAATCAAGGCCCATGATGAAATAAAATGCTCAAATACACAGAGAAGAAAGGAAAAGTAAAGGTGTTGCTCGCAAAGAATTCTCCTGCATCAAGTAACTATCATCCAGGCAATGTCCACTCGGGAGAGATCCCAACATTTCTTAGAAGAGAGAGAAAATGCTAGGGTTAATGATAGTAATCCATTATACAAACATCATTTCTCTTCACACCAGTTAATACTATTAACTTATTAGTGCTTACTACGCACCTGAGGTAACTGAATATTGATATGGTCTAAGATTTCCATTTTGTGATTAGTAAGTTGAGGCAGAGGCATACCACAGAGGCAGTGATGGGGAGACGATTAGCTTCTGGATCTTCAATCAATACACAAGACAGGGACAGATGGCATGAATCTGTGTAGCAGCAATGATTTCACTAGAGCTGTGAAGATTTACACTACCTGATTATTCGTTGCCAGGTTTTTCTGTCATAAGAGTAGCTGGGGATGGGGAGACTGTAAACTGCTCTGAAATTTCGAAGGGGTGGATATGATGAGGAGCTGCCAGGCCTTCATGGGATACCATGACCAGAAGACTCTTGAATCATCTGGAATAAGGATTGATAATTACTCACCCATGTATCATATTTGGAGCCTGCGTTTCTCAGGGATGATAGGGTTCACCTCTTTGACCAAGCAGTGGATATATCTGGTTGATGTTAGGAAGAGACCTATTAACTATCTGGGTCTCTGGCTCAGATTAGAGGGGAAATAGCCAACCTAATGGCTGGCACCTTTTTGTAACAGAAGTCCAGTGCATGTACTCTTCCCATAGATGATCCAGTTCCTTGATAAACTAGAATTAGTGGTCTTAGGGGAAGGAATCTCCCCACAAAGCTGGGAAATGGAGTTAGAATTCCCATTAAGTGCTACTTTTCTTTATAAATACAAATGTATCTAGCAGGAATGGATGAATATTGTTCTGCTGCAGGAAGGCTGTCTTCTCTCAAAATTAGAGAGACTAGGTGGGTGAGGACCTTGTCTGGAACAACTTCTGTTGATGAGAGACAAACTTTTGAGCTTACACAGATCTCTTCATAAGAAGTAGTTGGTCCAATGAAAGATATTACCTCATCCATCTTCTCTCTTTAATATTCTGGTACCATCATGTCTACAATCCTATGTTCTTTCAAGATGACTGCCATCTCCTATTCTCGAGGGCACTAAAGCCACAACCACTTCAAGAAGAGGTGCTCTCTCAAAATGTCTACCACATCCAATTGGTCCTAGTAGGAGTGTTATTACAGTTAATATGGTGGCTCCTGACAGGAGAGGGAGTTATATAATTTGGGCCAATTGAAAATGTAATATCAAAATTGTTTTTGAACAGAAAATTGGGTTTTCAATTAAACAAACTTTACTGTAGAAAAGTCTGTCCTGCAGAGTATTTTGAGTTTTCTACAAAAACACTTGGACTAAAAAACACTTTTTCCATTTTTTAAAATTTTTCAAATCAAAATGTTCTGATGAAAATTTCAACAAAGTAAATTTTTTGAATTTTCTGTTGGGAAAAATCCTATTTTGCTACTAGCTCTATAAATATTCCTTATTTGGGGGATAATTACATCATCCTTGTCATCTTTTTATACTTAAATTATTGACATATTTTCTTATCCTTAACTCCAACTTAACATAATTTGGATCTTGAAATCTATACAGTAAATTGTTTCTGGGAATGTCAACAAGTAAAGCAGGAGAAATATTAAGTATCTTAACGGTATATGAATAGACAGTAAAAAGTCATTGTGTGCATTTTAAACATCAAAATATCTACCTTGCTCCCTGCTGGATACATTTAAATATTAAAAGATTTGTTGGACCTGATTCCTCAATCTCTGTTCACACAAAATGCAAATTGATGCCAATAGAATTTTTGCTTATGGTCTTCAAGACTGTGTTTGAAAATGAATCCCCTTCCATAGTCATATAAAAATATGTGTACATAGCAATTGGTAGAATAAACTACTGTAATTTAACACTTGTCCTAGCTTTGTTTTTCTTTTTTTCTTAACTCCACCTGTATTTTCCATCTCAAACTTTACATTTTTCTTTGTCTCATTTTAAAATGTACCATCAGGCAGTCTTTCTCTCTTCCTCTTTTTTTTTTTTAAATCTGTATTTTCCCTTCAGGTCACTTTCCCCTTTCTTGATTCTACCTTCTCTTAATTTTATTTTCCTGTCCATATTTCCTCTGACACTAGTTTAACCTGAAGTTTATTCTTTATGGTCCCTGTGAAAGGTCTCGATAATTTAGACCTCTAGTTACCGGCCCCGTCGGGCTTCACAGGGCTACACCCTTGGCCGCTGCTGTGAATGCTGCTCCAATTGGCTGGGCAGTAGGAAGTAAAGGAGGGGAAGGGGGACTCAGGCCTACCCTCTCTCCGAGTCCCGATCCAAGGCCCTGAGGTCAAGGGGAAGTCATGGCTCCCCCTGCAACCTGACTGATGGAGTGTTGCCCCTTAACTCCCCAGTCCGCGGGCTTACCTCCCTAGCCCTGGCCTGGGCTGCTTCCTTCTCCTCTTGGCTCACCAGGCCCCATGTCTGCTGAGCTTTCTCTCTCAGCATTCCAGACATGCCACGCCCCTTCGTCTGCTGTTTCTTGCACTCTGGACCTTTCCTGTCCTAGTCCCTCTTCAGCTCCTTCTCCCTTTCTCTGTCTATTCTCCTCTCCTCCCGCCTCTTTGTTACCTCTTTGTGTCTCCTCTAGTCTGCATTTTATCCCCCTGGCCTCTGCCCCAGTCCACCCTTTGGCATCTCCGCTGTTGTCACCCCACCCATGGCCCGCGGGGGATGTACCGCACCACCCGGCAATGCCTCCCTGGCCGGCCCCTAGCATGTCGGCTCTGCCAGCTGGGGCTGCGTGCGATAGCCTGGCAACACTGGGCGGGCCGGCCCCTTGTGCAGCGTCACTGGCACATGTGCCAGGCCTTGCCGCCCAGGGCTCCCCAGCCCCGTTTGGTGGGACCAGTGTTGAGCCATTCGGCTGCCCTGCCTCAGCCGTGTGGTGCGACAGTGTCTGCCCCTTATCATCTGCCACTTGTCCCCTGTGAGGGGGAAAGGGCTGCAAGTGTGGGGTTCTGCTGCCCCGTCACAGTTCCCCATATTTCATCTTTTCTTTTCCTCCTAATTATATCCCTCCCAGTTTTTTTCTAATATTCTCAATTTTCTTTCTGCTTCTTCCCCTCCTAATATCTTTGTTCCTTTCTCATTTCTTCTGTAATTTACACCTCACTTCCCAACCTTTGCTCCTTTTTTGGAGCTATGTAGGCACAAAGAAATTCTACTTCCCTTTTCAGGTGCATGGAAACCTGAAGCAGGGGACCCATTTCCCTTTTCTAGGTCTTCTTTGGTGGTCCTTACAAGAGCCACTTTTCCCTACAACATGAGGATTAATCCAGTGGTTTCCAAGACAAAAGGCCCAAAGAGGAGGGGATGTTTGTGGTAACACAAAGCTTCTGCCTGCTGTGGGAAGATGAAGTGGATTAACACCAATAAAAATGTGCAAGTTAGGGAACACTTATAGAAACCACCACCTTCCTCTCCAGCACAGTTTCAAGATGCCCTGCCTTGGTGCAAAGAATGATAATTTACCTAAACATGTTTTAAATGTGTACTGATACTATATGGTAATCCTCAGTTGTTAATTAAATGAACAGTTTGATAAAAATTTACATAGGAATATTAGATGCAAACTTTAATTCCTTGAAAAGTAACAAAAGAAAAGGACCAGTTTTTAAAATAAAACAGACATTTCTGGAAGTTACAGTAAGACTCATGGAGAGTGTCTGGTTTTTTTTCTCCCCCTCTCGCCTGTTAAATCGAAGACTTTGGTCATTAGTACTATGAGTCACAGAAACATGTTATGATCTAAGCTGGCATTTATAACAAAATACAGCTTCTAGCTTTGGACGCCTCTCCTACAGGTCACTTGTCCTAGTGATGGAGAGAGCAGTTGCTCCCAAGAGAAAGAAAAGCCGCCCATTAAGTCAGCTCACACCCTGGAAAAGGCTACCAATTTCAGAGTTTCTATCCATACAACATCTTCAGTTCTGCCCTCTACATAGGGTCAATGTTATAACAGCCAAGAGAGAGAAGCTTTGGCAGTGAGTGAGTGCCTGGAGAAGCAGTGCAACTTACTCTGTCAAAGATAAATGTAACTTGTAGACAGGCTGGCTCATTTTGGAGCTTGTTTTTGAAAATACCTATATGATGATTTGTTTTGTGGATCATCGATTTAAGTGTCAGGCAGATAAAAAGCATCATTTCTATGATATCTTTATCATCACGTTGACAAGGATTGCTTTCAAGTTAAAGACCAATAAAAATACCAACTTTTGACATTCCCAGAATAGCCACATCATTTTTTTCTTTTTCTTTCTTTTTGTTTTGTTGTCAGTGAAAGGATAGTATACATAAAGGATGGTATCAAGCTTGTTAGGAGAATGGTGTCACTCTTTTCTTTTTGTAAATTGTCTTATGTGATGTGTAAAGCATAATACAAGTTAATTAGGAAATATCTAAAAGGGAGAAACCTTTGAATACCTCAGTATCAGCACTCATATGGACTACAAGGCCAAATTCATTCTTGATATTTTATCAGTGACATTACAGAGGTACAGTGGAGAAGACTCTCCATCACAAAAACTAACGTGTAATTTTTAACCGTGTACAACAAAAATGACAGTGTGAATTGTTCATTCAGGCTAAAAATAAGCAGCGAATATATATATATATATATATATATATATATATATATATATATATATATATATATATATATATATATATTCTGAAGACTTCATTTCTACAGCCAAACAAAAATCTATTGGCCAGTCACGTTCAAGCACAAACATTCTATTTTAACCTGTTTTCCTATTTCCTCTCTTTTTTTTTGCTTTCTGCTAGCTTACTAATTTGATAGATATTCAACCACAGATATCTGAGTTAAAATACTACATCTAATTATATTGTCCACTTCTATAGGACATTGCAACTGGAGATTTCAAAATATGTTCTAAATATTAACTGAAATAATCATTGCCTGAGGAGATAAATATTATTAATAATTTCTTTTTCTTTTTTTTTACAAGAGGGTAAATTGAGGAACAGGCTGATACAGGATGCCTGCATCAGAACCATGTATAGAACTTGCATTTCCTGATGCACACACCTATGCTTTAATAGCTAGACCATCTTTATTGGTAGTAGTTATTACTATTATTATTATTAGGTATTAGCAATTTGTTATTAAAATAGTAATTAGTTATTACTATAATTAAAGGATGCATTTTAACATTTTAAATCTGTTAATATGACTTCCCAGTTTCTTATACAAAAAGCATTCCAATTTGCTATATCTTCTTCACTGTGGTCTATTAAGACTGGGGCAGATAGAGAATATGTTGATGATGGTCACATACTGCAAAATCCTCAGGATAGATCAGCTATATTTGTAAAACAACTGTGGGGTTAATAAGTAGTAAGTGAATTGAAGGAAAGGGACAAAGGAGTAGAAGTAGAGAGAAAAAAGGCTATGATAAGATAACCAAGCAGGAAAGATAAAGGTTACAAAAAAGAGAATGAGAGGATTTTTTTTTAAGTTGGAAATCTACAAGCACAGGACTGAATTGTGTAGTGTAACAATGACTAACAACGGAGTATTGTTTGGTACATTTCATAAAAAGCCCTCCTCTAAATCACTGTAGTGTTCCCACTAGTTTGGAATGGAGGTAAGAAATTTATTGTTAGAATACATGCAGACACTGCTGTCATATCATGTATTTACAACACACAATGATGAAAGAATATACATTTTCCTTAGATTTCAGTGCCATGACATTGTATAAAGTATGGATAAAATATTTAGTATTGACAGTACATAGTAGCTTTTATTCAAGGATCTTAACACCCTTTACAAATGTTAATTAGTTAGGAGCAATAACATCTCTGCAAAATACAAATACATGTTAAAACCCGAAGGAACTATTCTAATTATCTAGTGTGACCTCCTGTATAACACAGCCCATAGTTTCACCCAGGGATTTCCCCATCTGGTCCAACAACTTGTGTTGGAAGTGCAGCGCATCTTTTAGAAAGGAATATACTGATGCACAGTAAGTAAATGGAAGAGTCGGGTGTCTTAGGATTTGTGAATCCCAGCACTTACTATGTACACATTGTTAGATGCCAAATTCCATATTTTTGGTGGCTTTACAATTTGGATCAGATACATTCATTTCTGATCACATAACACATTTGTTTCTGAATGTGAATTGTCACACAATTTACAGAAATCATGAGAATATTTAAGGAGCCACAGCCATTTGACTATAAGTTTGCATAACACCAAAAAGAAAAATGTTTCTTTGGAGAAAGACAGCCAGGGAATTGAAGAAATAAGAGCCACTGCCATCTATGCACTGATGAATTCTCATGTTCTGTTTATACAAAGTGACCTAGAATCACAGCGTCGCCAAAGTGAACATTCTTTCCCTAGTTAGGTTGTTTGTCTTATTTGTAAATTGAAGGATATACTTTTCTGACTGCTATGCTGGTTTGCCTTAATAATTTAAGGATTCTTTTTTATTGATCCTACTATTGTAAAGGTCAGGGGAGCCTGAGTGTAGTGCTCCAGAAGTTGGATAAATAAATTATTATTATTACTGAATAAATATAATGTAAAGTCACAAGAGGTCAAATAATCAAAGCAAGATCGGAGTATGAGATGTCACATAAGGCCCTAATGCTGTAGTCCTAACTCAGGTAAAGCTCTCATAAATACCAATAGGATTTTTGCATAGGTGCTCCAGGATTAGACCCCAATTTACACAAATCTGTCTAATATATAAAATATACATATGTGACCATGTATCCATAATTACAAATTAGCAAACATTTTAAATTTCATCAAGACTATGACACAACCTATAATTTAAGTTCCCTTTAATCTTGCTAAATAGTTATTAAACATGTAGAGCAGGGGTTAGGAACCTTTTTTGGGTCGGAGTAGCTGACCCACAGAAAAATCAGTCAGGGGCTACACATAAGTGAGAAGCAAACTGAAAAGCCCCAACTGAGAAAGAGAAAGACACTCCGCACATTCCCCTCTTACACCAGAGCTGGGAGGGGGGAAGAGGGAGTGGGAGGAGAATGCAAACTAGTAGATTTTATGTGCTCCAGCCCTGTGGGCAGGTGGGTAGCTGGAGTGCTAGTGCAGGCTTCCTAATGCTGAGGTTCAGTGGCTGGATCCAGATGAGCAGGGGGCTACATCTGGACCCTGCGTCTGAGGTTCCCCACCTCTGATGTAGAAGGATAAAAATTAGAGTAAAGTCAAGACAGACAGAAATAAGGGGCTAGTCAAAGTGCAAATTAACCAATGAGTGTTTGGAGGGAAACTCTTCATACAGTGAAGAATAAAATATTTATATACAGGAGAGCACAAAGCATGCAGTGATACTATGCAGAATGTTATTCCAAAGTCAGCTCGTTTGTTCGTGTGTGTGTGTGTGTGTGTGTGTGTGTGTGTGTGTGTGTGTGTAGAATCCTCTTTCAAAGCTTTGGTGCTATAGAACAACTGCCAGTGTTTAGTCACCTTCTGCACTAATGGCTCTGACTTCTGGGGATTATATTGATTTTTCACATTTTAGCATCTGAAGGCCCAGAGTATGCCCTGTTGCCTCAGAGTGTGTGGTGGCACCAGCAGCAGGGAATGTCAAGGCAAACACTTTTAGGACAGCAGTAGCAGTGATGGAAATACCACAAAAAGGTTCCATGGAACTGCAAAAGTTCTGCTTCTTTCTTTAACAATCTAAGATAACTTTCTTGTGGATTTAATACAACAGTAAAAGGCACATCTCCATGACTGCCTAAGATCCTGCTCTCTCACTTATGTTCTTTAGGGAAAAAGTATTAACTTCTTACTAGTGCTCCAAATCAGGTTTCCTTTTACCTTTAGGTTTGTTGCTCAACTCTTCTACTGCTGAATTAATTCATATAAGTTCAGTGGATCATATTTAAAAGTCTAGAATGGGCCTCCAGACCAACCCCTAGCAATCTGTATGGATAGATTTCATTGTCCTGTCCCATCACCAAATGTCTAAATTGGGAGACAATACTGCTTACTCCTAATTGAAAGCCATGTAGCTTGAGAATTTCCCTTGCATCAGAGCCAAGCTACTTATTGTCAATGCCAGTATACACCAAGATTTTCCCATCAAATTACTATGATAATTTAAGGGCTTACTTTTGGGGAGAAGGAGGGTGGATGAAGAGAGAACTTAGCTTGTGGAGAGTTGGCATATTTCTATATGGCTGTGTCTAGACTGCATCCCTTTTCTGTAAAAGGGATGCAAATTAGAGACATCGCAATTGCAAATGAAGCGGGGATTTAAATCCCCCCCGCTTCATTTGTATAAACATGGCTGCCGCTTTCTTCCGGCTTGGGGCTTTGCCGGAAAAAAGCGCCAGTCTAGACGGGGATCTTTTGGAAAATAAAGCCTTTTCCAAAAGATCCCTTATTCCTTATTTTAAGAAGAATAAGGGATCTTTTGGAAAAGGCTTTATTTTCCGAAAGATCCCCGTCTAGACTGGCGCTTTTTTCCGGCAAAGCCCCGAGCCGGAAAAAAGCGGCAGCCATGTTTATGCAAATGAAGCAGGGGGGATTTAAATCCCCGCTTCATTTGCAATTGCGATGTCTCTAATTTGCATCCCTTTTACGGAAAAGGGATGCAGTCTAGACACAGCCTATGTGTATCATATCATATATATCAGGGTGATCAATGAGAAATTACTATTGTCCCAGTGTCCTGAGAGGGAAGATGAAATGGTACTCTCCCTTTAGAAATGGGATACCTGGTCCCGGTCCCCACCTTCCAATCCTGCTAGGCCCCCTTATATGTGGAGTGAACTGCTAACCAGATGACCTCACATAAAATGAGGCCATGACTGGTTGTGGGAGTATGAATCCCTTCCATTCTCTTCATGCAGTCATAGAAGAGCACGCTAGTCCCACTTTCGATTCAGAGTGGTACAGGCCAGGGATGATTCCTTCTGTACAGTGCAAAGCTTGCTAAACTGCCAGTATAATATTAATGACAATTGCTTGTAATTTATTATAAATTACAGTTGATTAATAAAATGCCAAGCAATCACAAATAACATTTACCAAATTATTAACAAGCATTTTCAGAGCTTACTTTTAGTGAGGTCGAATTTTACAGATAATTCATACCCGAAGAAGCATCTCACAAGGCAGACCTCAAATGCTGGGATTGCAGAAATGACAAATTTGGCCTTCTGGGGGGCCTGCTGATGGAACTGTGGACATTAGCATTGAGTACCTTTGACTTTTTCCACGTGTGTGTGTGTGTGTGTGTGTCCTAATCTCCCCCTGGATGGGCTCATTCAATAATCAAAGTTGTCTTAGTCCTTGATTATCTATCCGATAAAGCAGCAACACTGTTACAACCTTTACATTTCAAAAGCTATTAGTCTGCAGTGTGGAATAAGCACCTGAAAAATAATTTTAAAGGAACTTTTTTTTTCAACTAAATAACTGCAAGAGCCATCTAAACCTACCTCAGGAAACAATTCTTCATTCTTGCCTCTCAATTAGCACTTGTAGATTTGCTTTATGAACTCCTGAGAAATATTAAGTTTACGCTAGAAACATTTAACACTTATAATTACAGCAGTGCACAGGGTTCTGCTTTTGTAATACATCTGATTTTAAAAGTTACTGAGAAATATGCAAACACTAATTCACATTCAAATTAGTTTCTGAAGTTTTATAGACCTCAGTCTCCATTATTGCTTTTTAACAGGAACTTGATACATTTTTAAAGAAACATACGGTAAGCGCACTTCCTATAATAGAGTTTAGACACTAGACAATATATAAATATATAACCTGGCAGCTCATGTTCATTGATACCTAAATTGTGATTCACTAGGTATATCCTTCTTCCATTCTGGGGCTCTCAGAAGACATTCCCTTTCATTGCTTGTTGTTCTGATTAAATCAATTTACTCTCAAGGTTTATAATGTTTTACCAAGATACATTTCCTCTGTCCACTATGGCCTATATAATGAATAGTGATGCTAGGATGTTACTTTATGAATAACATGAGTTGTCAAAAGGTTTATATTCTGCTGTATTACATATTTTCTATTGCTAAATGCATTTAGGGCCCTATGGATTCTAGTCTTTGAGTATGATCAGTGAAAAAAAGGTCCAGCTAGAAAAGTGTAAGGAATATGTAGGAGATTGACACAGAAATAAGACAGGAAAGGAAGATGAACACAGTTAAAATAATCGCGGCTTCATTTAAATTTAAATGGCTGCCCTGCTCTGCCGATCAGCTGTTTGTCGGCAGATCGGGGCAGTCTGGACGCGCCGCGTTGACAAAGAAGCCTTTCTTGATCGGCACAGGTATGCCTCGTGAAACCAGGTTTACCTGTGCCGATCAAGAAAGGCTTCTTTGTCGACGCGGCGTGTCCAGACTGCCCCGATCTGCCGACAAACAGCTGATCGGCAGAGCGGGGCAGCCATTTAAATTTAAATGAAGCCGCGATTATTTTAATCGTGGCTTCATTTTCCTCTGCCGATCTGTCTAATCTACATGCCTCCGTCGACGGAGGCATGTAGTCTAGACACACCCTTAGATTGCAGGGTTGTTGTGTGTTGTCTTTTGTTGTTCATTTTTTTTATCTTATCCTTATTAGTCAGGGAAGCTGGTTAAATACATGATTCAGAAAAAAATATAAACCTGCCTCATATGTTTCAGCTTCTATGCAAAAATGATCACTTATAATCCTCTCTTGATCTGATGTGATATGTAAATATGGCATGAGTTGTAGATACCTATTCCTTAACCAAACTGGATACTAACATATAACGTCAGTCATAAGTTTTCAAAAATATTGTAATAACTCAGCCAACAAATATGAAATAAGTTCCTTCTGAAATAATTAAAAGGATAATCAATGGCAAATCAACAATTTTATATAAATGATTGTACTCACTTTACTAAACTGAAGACAAGATTATGATGTAATACTGACATCCACATCCAAGGTTATTAGGAGCTGGTGACTTAGTGAAAAGCTCACTAATAAATAAATAAACCTCTAACTAAACTTCTACTGCTTTCTAAAATAGTTCTCTTTTAAAAACAAGAGTAGAGTTTTGAGTATTGGAAAATAAATTCTCCTTACAGTACCTAATTCCTTATTTTCTGAAACTACTTGGTAAAAAAAAACCAAGTTATTTTTCTGGTCCATGCCTAAAATGCTCATCCAAAACATGTAATTTAAATTCAATTCCCTGGATATTTAGTTCCTCCTTTTTCTTCACCACTCATTTAAAAATATTACAATTAAGAAATATTTGCCTGCACTTACAGACAGCCCCAAATTAGGGATGTTAAGGATTAGTCAACTAGTCACCTATCCGATAAGCAAATGCTTATTAGATAGTCAAATGACTAGTTAATTCCTTCCCCCTTGCTGCCTCTATCAGATAGAGGCAGCAAAGCGGGGGGCAGAGAGGGTACTTCAAAGGGGCAGCACTACACAGCTGAGCCCAGGCTCAGCTGTGCAGAGCTGCCCCTTTGAAACACCGAAGCTCTTGTACATTTCAAAAGGAGCAATGCTGAAGTGCCTATCAATTAGTTGAGCAGTCGATGGAAATCCCATCGACTACTCAACTAGTAAATTAACTGTTACTTAACATCCTTACTCCAATAGAATGTACATATATTGCATATAAATTACCAACTTGTCCCTTTCAAGGGTTTGGCTTTGTGAGTAGTTGGCATAATATGAATAAACAAGCCTCAGAATAAACTTAACCATTCATAGGTTTCTCCTCATACCCTAAAGGTAGTAGAATTATCCAGGTGGTGGTCGCTCCAGACTTCCACCAGGAAATGATGACCAATGATCTTCCTGAAGACATTTGCAGTGACCAGGCACTTCTCTGTGCTGATGTGGTCCTACTCACCCAGGGTGGGGTTAAATAAAGTTCCTGCCCCAAATTAAGAACTTGTGAGAAACCAATGTGCCAAAGAAAGAAGATGCCAGACGATAGAACTGTACCCATTTCAGGCCTGGTTGTGAGGCAGAGATGTAAACAAGCACAGACCTGAAAGTGCAATATGTGACTATGCACAACCTCAGCAGCCCTCAGCACCTTTGTTTATAGGTCCTAGGAGACCAGGACGACTACCCTTCCTGCGATCTTGCTGACATGGATGAAATACACTGTCCCCACATTCCAGCCACCAGCTGCTTTCAGTGGCTGGATCAGTGTGAGTCACATGCAGAAAGATCAGAGTCCTCTCGCTGTCCTGCCAAGGAAAGAGAGTACCTGGCACCTGTAGAGAGGCACCTTAGAATCCCTGATGTTCAGAGATGTGATGATGGTAGATCTCACCAAAGGTGATGAACAGCCTCATGGTTAGGACTGTCCTTACCCGTATGCAGAATATGGCCACCCAAAAATATGGAGCATCATTGTGTTTAAATGTCCATCCACCTGTTCTTCCTATCCCTGGTCTGCAGCCCTGCTGCCTCTGGAGAGTATTTAGTTAACTTAAAACTGAAAAGGCCTAGATCTATCAGCAGAACATTGAACCTGTGAAAGAGCCATTCAAGTGATAATGAAACCGTTTAACAGGCATTTGCCAGCCCCAGGTATACGCTGTCATTTTCTGAATTTACAGTCTATAACGCCGTAGTTTAAAAATTGCTTTAAAACTATTTCATTAGTGTGTTGATGAGGATTAAAAATTGTCACCCCTCCCCCACCCTGAGCTCACTAAATATATAGTGGTAAATAGTAGTTGGGATAAAATACAACATGGTTTCACATAAAGGTGGATCATGCCAGAGCAGCCTCATCTCCTTCATTGAGAAGATAACCTATTTTCTAGACAAAGGAAATGCAGACCTAACCTACCTAGATTTCAGTAAAGCATTTGGTACAGTTGCACATGGAAAAAAATATTAGTTAGATTGGAGAGAATTGGGATTAGTAAGAGAATCCAAAAGGTAACTAAGGAACAGATTAAATGGAATTTCCCAAGGATCAGACTTGGAACCAACCTTAATTAATTTTTTCATTAATTATTTTGCATAAAAACAGGGAGAGGACTAATAAAATTTGCTGATAACACAAAGTTGAGAGTTATTGCCAATGTGGAGGAGACATAAAATATCATCCGATGTAATTTGAAGTTGGATGACCTTGAAAACTGGAATGATCAAAATGGGATGAAATTTAATAGTGTAAGGGGCAACCAAAATTAGTGGACAACAATTTTGACTTTGATTTCTCTGTTTTTCATTTCCCCGTCTGTAACAGAAGGATGACCATAACCAACAGTCTCATAGGAGATTATGAAGATACATTCATTAATATTTGTGAAGCAATCAGCTATTATAGTGAAAGCACCATAGAAATGCCCATTAGGAAGTTAATAATTCTGTATTGAGAACAATACTTGCATGGTGTATAATAAACACATGGAACTGTTGTCCTCTAGCTTTAATCTAATCTATATGGGGTTAGCTCTCTGAATCCATATTCTCCGTTCTGTCTTGCAGCAGTTCCTTAGAAGCTCTGCAGCTAATAATTTGATACAAGATCCATTCATCTAGTTTTGGTCTTTTAACTCTTCTCTTCTGAGTTTAGCACCCTGTTTCTAAGATAATTCTTTTAATTTTCTCTTCACATGCCCAAAACACATAAACTTGGATTTCCTCAGCTTTTCTATAATTTGTATCACATTCACACTTCTCCTAATTTGTTCATTTCAAACATGATCCAGATTTGTAACTCCATGCATTCCTCTTACATTTCCATTCTCACTGTTTTCAAGATCTTCTGCTTTTTTTTAAACTCTGTAGCTGGCATTTGGAGCCATACCAACATTTCTGTCTTGTCAATTTTATTTTTCAGTATGATAGATATTTTTCTATTGCAGATCAGTCCACTTATTTTTCTCCATTTAGTCCATGCCTGTTCTGTTCTGCTCATAAGCTCATTACTGAGTTCACCATTATCCTGAGCAGTCAAACCTACCTAGGACTTGAATTTCTGTATTTGGTATTCTGACCCTCTAGACTTAGTCTCTTTGAGAATGTCTAGATAGCATCCCTCTGTCGGCAGAGGGATGAAGATTAGGCAGGTCGACACTGCAAATGAGGCAGGGATTTAAATATCCATGCCTAATTTGCATAAAAATGGCTGCCATTTTTGCCGACTCAGCAATTTGTCGGCAAAAAGTGGCAGTCTAGAGGGGGATCTGTCGAGAAAGAAAGCCTTTTTCGACAGATCCCTTATGCCCCCTGCAAGGAGGTTTACAGGATCTGTCGAAAAAGGCTTTCTCTAGACTGCTTCTTTTTGCCAACAAAGTGCTGAGTCAGCAAAAACGGTGGCCATTTTTATGCAAAGTAGGCATGGGATATTTAAATCGTCGCTTCATTTACAATGTCAAGCTGCCTAATCTGCATCCCTCTGCTGACAGAGGGATGCAGTCTAGACATACCCTTTGTCTTTCCATCTGATATAATCAAATCTAGATATATACTCTTTTTTATTACTGCTGATTTTCATGCCATTTCTTTCAAGTACACCTGTCCATTTCTCTAAATCATCTTCTACTACCTCTTTGCTTTCCTCCATGAGCATTCTGTCATGTGCAAAAATCATGCACAAGGGTCACTTTGTGAATGTTATCTGTAAGTGCAGGAAGCTGCACAGTAAATGAGGAGAGCAAAAAGAATATTTAATAATTCCCCATTCATTAAATGATACAGGGATTCTATGGAAAAAAATAGATTGTGATTATATAATTAAAGACACTCTACATTCAACGGGACTGAATTATGATTGCATGGTCACTTTTAACTCTTATTTCCCAGCTCCTAAGAAATTGTCTTCACAACCTTAATATTTTTGTAAAGTAGTATTTTATGTAATATAAATAATATTTATTATGCTTATATTTAAAGGTGCAATATTTTTATTTAAGCTTTGAATTATTATTACTTATTATTATAGTCCATTCAACTAATTATAAATAACCCCATCTCACAGGGGAAGGTGTGTCTGAGGACTATTAAAAACTAATTTCCCCTTATGATTATGGAAACACTTTTGCTAAATAGCTGTGTCCTGACCCACACTGAAAACCCACAGTGTTCAATAGCTTTCACGATCTCCTATGATTTCCCTGTGATGGGGGGAGGGGTGTCTATTGATTGCATAAATAGGATACAGCATTAAACATCTGTGAACACTGGGTCAAGACCATCTTAAGGCCTCTTTTTTAAAACCACCTCAAAGGCACAATCTGTGACCCTTCATTTATCATGGAATATCTCCCTGTTTCAGCATGTATGTTCCGCAGTAGCGCTCTTTACTAGTGGAAAAAATACAGTTAGCTTTAGAGAAACCATGCAAGATATACATCTTGCCTAAGGAAAGGAAAATAGACACAAAAAGTGAGAGTGGTGAACATTATAGGAACCATAAGGACTGCCAGATCTATTATAATATAGAATCTCTGGCCTGTAGCCCCTCAAATCTGCATGGATATCACTATAGTTCCACATGGAGTCAAGGACTCTATGTATATCTCCTTGCTGAATTAGAACCTTGGTCTACTTAATATGAATATACAGATTCTGCTTTCACATTTGGTGGGTATTAAGTTCAGACAACAGTCTAATGTGGAGGTGGAATTTATATATAGTTGGGAAAAGTCCCTTTTATAGCTGCCCACATCTAAAACTCCCGGCTGCTCAAATGAAAACAGCCTTTTCCAAATGCTGCTTGGTTTATATGCAGGTAGAATGCATCACTTCTGAAATTCACACCTCACATGCTTGTATTAAGTACAGTAACTAATTTGCTTTGTTAAATTAAATTAAATTAAATTAAATTAAATTAATAAAGCACATTATTTACTATACCTAACACAGACATGTGAAATTAGCTGTAAAGAAACCAATTCCACCACCAGGACAACCAATCACAAAATTGTTATTGCCATGACTGGGAGTGGTATCAGAATCTTGAGTAACTTTGATTGACACTTAGTTGTCTTTTCTGTTGTACCAATAGGTATGATACAACTAAATGTGTTAAAAGAGAGGGGGGGGTGAAGTGGAGGAAAAGTCAAGTGAAGTGGATTCCTCATGGAGATTTGCTGTCAGTCATTCCATTGAAAAGGGGAGGGAAGAACAGGGAAGGAAAAAAGTGGGGCTGGATTTGTCCCCCATAACTCCTGGGAAACAGGCAGCTAGGCCAGCTCCCCAGATATGCAGATCAGTACAGATCTTGGGGGATTAGCCTTTAATGTGCCCCTGCCAGATGCTTTCTCTCTGGAATTGTGACTTCACAAAACTGCACTGACAGAGGTTCCAAAATTGATGATCGCTTCAGGGACCTCACAACCTGGGACTGTATTATCTCCTCCCTCCCCCGCCCCGCTTCAATCTCTGTATCATAGGGGAGTACATTCTCCCTCAGTCTGATCTGGTGCTTGTTTGAACCTCTCTAGTCCAGCACTCTCGGGACCTGACCAGTGCCAAATCAGAGAATTTGCCAAACCACAAGAGGTTGTCTAGCAGCATTACCAACACTTCCACTCCTTACTTGGCAACTGAAGACATTTAGGGGTAAATTAGAGCTGAATAACAGCACAGAAAATTGAGCCAGGACTGGAGGGCTACAAACAAACTTTATGGGATTGTGGAACACTTGGCCACACCCATGATATGTGGACATCCAGCTAACTGGCCACCCACTAATTTTCTGGCCACCCACTAATTTGTTTACATCACCAGACCTGAGATGAGGGAGAGAGAGGACAAGTTGCTATAGATGCACTTTGATGTCCTATGGACACAATTGTACATGAAGCCACTTTCAGACATTGCTTTGATAAAGTTCCACTTGCTTTGGAGAAATTTTACTTGAATAAAGATTGAGTAAAACTTGAATGAAGACTGAGGATTTGACCCTAGATAATTATTACTGTAATTATTTTAAGAAAATTACTAAAATTCTGTCACATTAAAAATAAATAATTCATTTAAAATTTTTAATTTTTATTTTACACTGCAATATTCAAATCAGCTAATTGAAATTCTAGGAAAAAACATTAAAATTAATAGGCTACAGTATTTTGATAAGCAAAGGTTTCCTGTGATTCATGTAGTTTTGAGCAGTGATAGGCTTCAGCTATCTTTATATCTATTGGGTTTATTGCTAAAACAATATTTTAAAAAGATGGAGTCCTTTAGCAGCTCTTTTTTGAGAAGGTGGGTAAGGTTAGGTGTCGGTGATAGAAGATAGTTTCTTCTGAATCTTTTGTCTTCATTGTAGCTTTTGCAGTGGACTGCACATCTGATATAGAGAGTGGATTATAGTGAACTTAAACAGTAAAGCATGTGTAGTAAATGATATTTCAAGATATTGCCCCCAATATAAAGGCATTTGCACTGATGAATGTTCATGAATATTTATTTTAGGTATCAAGCCCACAGTGCAGGACCCCATAGAGTTCATGTGACATTATGTGTGTTTGGTTTTTATTTTTCTGTATTTTCTGTTTTTAGATATTGTAGATCAAATAATCAACATATCCCCAAACCTATCAGTTCTTTGAATTCTTCTGGAGGACTCCCTGCTGTGCCCTCTGAATTTTTAAACTTTTCAGCGTCTCATGTGACAGTAAATTTTTTTCCCATGGACATAAGATGTATATAAAACTGTCAGTGTTTTCCAATCCTGTCATTCAGAATGACTTGAAAGTTCCTATTTTAACTTATTTTTATAGGACTAAGTGATCAGGTACAAGTCAACAGTGCTTGTGAACCCCGCCTCTTGCACTAAAAGAATAACTAAAAACAGCTATTTCAGCAGTTAGTCTTAAATGTATTTGTTCAGAGCTGTGTTTTTACCCTCCGGCTTAAGTCACCAACACTATATGTTTTCTTTTACAGTATTGCTCTATGTGCTCCCTCTAGTGATACTACCATGTATAAACATTATTTCTTGGTGTGGGAGAAATGGAATTTCCCAGATGGCTCACAAACCATTTAATGAAGCGTGTAGCACAAACATTTCATTACAACATATTGTGTACTTTTACCTTTAATAACTACATTTCTCATCCAAGAAGTCTCTCTAGCTTTCAGAAATGAATTATACAAGTATTATTTCCCTCAGAATACATTTTTTCCATGACAAGAATAGTACTTCCCTCAACTATTGTATTTATTAGCAACCTATTGCCCTCTGACACTGGTGTCATTTTCATCGACCTTGATAAAGTGTGTATCATTTAAAACCTCTTTAAAAATTATTAAAATAGTTTTATTTTATTGGATTCTTTTTTCTTAACTGCACATGAAACAAGAGAACAAGAAATATTGTAAAAGATTAGGAAGTCATCTATATTTGAGGGAAAGCAGAAAAAGCAGAACTGCCTCAGGGTGAAATCGCTTCACCAAGAGCAAAGGAGTAATCGGGCTATATCCCAGTGAAGTGTGGATGGGTGGGGAAGAGAAATTCCCCAATCCAGGGAAAAGGCATGGAACAATAGAATTGCCCCATGGCCACTGCTCCTAATATTCTATCCTAGCCTATTCACTATATAGTTCATTAAATAATGTGTCTACACATCTGTCACGTGTTGCTTGTTCTCTAATCCTCTGACATTATTCCGAAATAACATAGTGCACATATACACTACAAACCTTTATTTCAAAATAATGTTGAGCTGGAGGACTTCTTACTCTGACCCATGGAACCCCTGACTTCTTACTCTGACCCATTTCAAGAGGAATAAGGCAAGTCAAAGGAAGAGTGTTCTTCCTTTGACTTCCTGCTGTGTAGACAGAGCCAAAAGCCGAGTTAAGCTGTTCAGTTTAAGCTACACAATTGACGAAGCTGAACTTGTGTAGCTTCATTTGACTTTAGCCCTGTTGTGTAGCGGTACCCTGAGTGAACCCACAATAGTACTAGGTATAATAAAAAAGAACGCTGAAGTTACGCATTTGCAAAACAGAAGACGTGCTGGCTGCCTTAATACTGCAAATAAATCCATCAGTGGTCTTGAAGTGCAAAGAAGAGCATTCATTTGAATAGATATCTGTTGATAGTAAGTCTTCTGTGCCTGATTAATATTAAAAACATAAAATATCTCAAATAGCAAAAGGTAGAGAGTGTCCGTGTGGTCAGTTACACCTTTTTACCTATTTTAATTGCTGGCTTTTGAGCATCTCAGATGTCCATCCTCTCCACAGCAAGAGCAGAAGATTCCTCCCCCACCTCCCGACCCCAAACAGCCATGATGCAATTGAAATTTGTACAACATTGTTAATGAATTAGTGGCCAGGGTGCAGTTGCTGATGGATGAGTGCCCAAATCACAAAAAGCTTCTATTACAACTGGCATATAGCAGAACCATGTTTGCAGTCTCAGCATAGATCCAGAACTCCCTTCTCATTTCAAGGGAGGCCCTTTCAGAACAAGATTAGAGTATATTAACAGGGTGTGGTGGGAAAGCATGTACTTCCATGCTGGTTCTGGAGTTGTTCAGTAGGTAAATACAGGCTGTCAGACTTCTTCAAGGCTGTCAGTCTAGCAGAGTGCATGAGCTCTGAATTCACTTTAAAAATGTGGATTGTGAAAAGTGTCATCTTTTATACAACTAAAATCAGAGGACCCTGATAAATCATGGTTGAAATAATGTCCTGCCTTTTCCACAGTAGGTCTAATATTTACTTATAATAAATGGGATAAAATATTCTTTTTTTAAACAATGTCTTTATTTCCCATGTTATAATTCGGTCCTTGGGGCATTGCACAGTTGTGCTGCATGTACTGCTCTTGGCAGATATTTGAAAAGGAAACCTCTACTGTATGCACAGTAGCAGCTTCATCTGTGCCTCAGGCTCACTTGCAGTGCTTACACTAACAAAACTGACTTGACTATTGTTCCATTCATTAGGCCCATATCTTGCCCCACTGCGGACAATGAGAATTTCCCAGTGACTTCGGTGGATACCAGCTCAAGTCCTTATCCATTAGTTCAAGGCTCACCTGGCAAGATCGTTCTCCGGTCTCCACGCACCTAAACATTTACCACTGAAATCAATGAAAAGACTCCCATTGACTTTAATAAGAATTGAATTGTGCCCCAAGTATAGTAGACAAATGTGATCCAGTTATTTTAAGATGAGACACATCAGACTCACGGTGGGAACAATGGAGAGTGTTACGAATTGGGGACTGTATCTGCCCTAGCTCCAACCAGCATAGCAAGTTTTCACCCTTCCCAGGCCTAAGCCTAAAATCAAGGAGATAGTAAACCATCCCTGGCCTAGAAAAAGATGTGGAGAAGGAAGTTGAATGGGTTGTCAGCAGCAATTGGGAAAGACTCTGACACAGAGACAGACAGAAACTGCAGTAAGCAGACTGATTCCCAACCCAGAAATGGTGGCAACTTGTCTGAAGGGATCTTACAAAAGCTTTCAAGAAAGGATTATGTTGTAGGTAAGACACATGTGTATAGGCTTTTATTGTTTTATCCTTTTGCTCTGCATGTTGTGTACCTTTGGGTAAATAAATAATGCTCTGTTTTGAAGAAGCTTCTTTTTGAGTCACTTTAATCATCTCTCTGATCACAGGCTCCTGGAAGAAAAGGACTTACAAGTGCCAAATGCATTTGGGCATGTGGGGTTAATACTGCTCAGAAACAGGGAACTGAATTCTAGAGACCCAGTTTAACTGATGTAAGACTGGGTAGTTCCACTCAGAGTGGTGTATAGATAGCAAAACCAATCACCAGAGGGCTGTACTTGTGTGAGGCTAAAGGGAGTCTAAATGCATCTTGCCCTCTAACCAGAACATGTAAATTCCAGGATGGTTTTTTAAAAAATTTATTTCTCGCTTTCCTTTTCTATCACTTTGTTATTTTGGACCCTACATTTGTTTCTATTTGAACAGGGTAGCATTTTGTTATTTGTCTATGTATTCTGGCTTTTAGTCACTTACTGCCTGAGTGCTTTGGAGATAAAGGGGATGGTCACTGATGTGCAAACCTATTTATGAATTATTTTATTTTCTACCTTATTCATGAATTGAATCCAGGGGGAGGTTGGTGCAAGTTTAAATTGTTGGGACTAGGAAGCCACTGCTGCCATGAACTTTATGGCAATATAACTGCAAATTTCCTTTAGTCTAAATTCTTTAAAAAAAATGCAAAAGAAGAGTGCAACAGTGGGGATAATCTTAGGAGTTACATCAGTCAAGCAGTGCTCCAAAGCAAGGGAACAGCTCAAATACAATTTTAGCACCTCTGGCTTTCAGAACTCAGTTGGATGTAATGTCTACATCAAGGAACTGACAGAATGAAGCTAACTGGTGTGAAAAAACCACTCCTTCTGAAGAAGCTTCTAAATAGTAGTTGTCTAAATCTATTGATAAGCATGGATGCATTATTAATGAAGCCTGAAGCCTGCCTGGTGCTGCTCAGATGGTTCAAGCATTTAGTAGGAAATATTTCTGTGAAGTGCTACACAGAATAATGACAGTGTCTGTCTTAAATCGAACAAATGACTGTAGCAAGCTCTGGGGAGGCTCAGAGCAAGCAGATGCTTTCCAAGTGAAAGGCAGTGGGGTACCACCTGCTGTAGGCAGGCAGACAGTAGCAGACCACTGAATATGAGTAGTTAATAATTCAAGACAACAGGAACCCCTAGCTCTTCGAACACGGCACTGCCCCTTCATCATGTGCTTTTCATCACCCTAATGAGGTACTTGAAGAATTAGACGCTAAAATGTCTTCTGGATATTCCCCAAAGACTAGGGCTCAAGCTGCCATTATAGTGAATAAGAAGTTGTCTGTAGTATAAGAAAAGAAGAGGGTTTTTTTAAAGGCTTTAAATAAATACTACTGTATGTTACACGTTGCATAATGTGTCATTAAGCTGCAATTTATAAATTCATTAGGGATAGCACTTTTTATCTCTTGCAAGGTATTTCTATAAAAGACAGATAGAAAACCCATTTGGTAGATTGTCAATAAATATGTAGCAAATCTGACCACTAACAAGTGAAAGAGTTTAGGAAACTGACATGATATTCTGAAAAGATTCTGACCTAATGAACTGTTAAAAAAAAAATCTTAAAAAGGATATTGTTTTGCCTGATCAGTGTTTGTATAAGTCCCATCTCACCTCTCATCGATGAACTATATTTTAATTAGGTAAATATATAACTGAAAATTATATTCATTCAAAATTTAGCAAAAAATAAAATTCCCTCTTGGGTTACTATAAATAACAGCAGTTCCCTTTGAAAAAACATTGCAGTTTTCTGATGAACTATAGGATCTGATATGTATCAGTATACATCCTGATGATTGTTTATGTCACTTCTCTTTCATCATGCAGTCTCAGAGGAAGATTCTTATTCATTCACTTTTTTATTCATTATTTTTATTTTTACCTACAATAAAATTGCTGTTTCTATTTTGGGTAATATTGGGTAATATTTTATTTTAAAATGCCTCCTGATTACATTGTTATTTATCTACAAATGAGCTGAACTAACACTATAAATTAACAAAGTCAGAATCTTGCTTTTTTGCAAACTTCATAGGACCAAATTTGGCTACCATTATTCGTACTGACTAGTACTTTCCCTTCCTCCCGATCTCCCAGATATAGTCCTTTTATTTTCAGGTGTTTTCAAATATGGCCTTAGGTCAGGAGGTGGAGGCGAAGCAAACTGAAGACCCTGGGGCTACGTCTACACTGGCCCCTATTCCGAAATAGCCATGCTAATTTTAAACTTTGGAATAGGGAAATCTGCGGGAGATTTAAATATCCCCCGCGGGATTTAAATAAACATGTCTGCCGCTTTTTTTTCGGCTTGCGGAAAAGCCGGAAAAAAGCGTCTAGGCTGGCACGATCCTTCGGAATAAAGCCCTTTTCCGGAGGATCTCTTATTCCTACCTGAAAGTACCTACCTGAAAGCTACCTGAAAGTAGGAATAAGAGATCCTCCGGAAAAGGGCTTTATTCCGGAGGATCGCGCCAGTCTAGATGCTTTTTTCCGGCTTTTCCCCAAGCCGGAAAAAAAGCGGCGGCCATGTTTATTTAAATCCCGTGGGGGATATTTAAATCTCCCACGGATTTCCCTATTCCAAAGTTTAAAATTAGCATGGCTATTTCGGAATGGGGCCAGTGTAGATGTAGCCTAAGTGTTTTCCCCTCTTGCCTTATATTCAATTTCCATAAGAAAGGAATCCTTTGTTTGATTCCCCCGCCTCCCAGTGGAACAGTTCAGCAGTCCAAGATGCGGGTTAGTATCTTGAAATCCATGAGTCAATAGCAGTGTGGAACATTCGCAGGAAGGCCAAGTCTTTTCACAGTCTATTGTCCTCACTATTGGCCATCAGCCCTATCTGGCTTTTTCCATTGTTATATCTGAAGTGTTATCAAGGGACATCGCCCAAAGTAGCATAGTTGGAATACAGATACACTGTCAATATTTCTAACTTCAGATATAAAAACAATACATGCATACAAATAGAATAATCATATTCAGTAAATCATAATCTTTCCAATGATATCTTACATGAGTTACTGTGCATTAAGTACATCTCAGTTATGTCCTATTCCGATTATAACCATATTTTCATAAAGAATATAGAATGGAATGTCACACTGACCTTGAGTGTAAATTTGTGGTGAATAAATTGAAATATGCATTTGCGCAGGGCTTGACAAATAATACAATCTACTTGCGCGTGGCGAGTAGATTGTAACCCGGAAGAGCCGGGTTCGGGCAATCTGCGCATGCGCAGAATCATCTGCACATGCGCAGATCGCCGGATAGCGCGGCTGGAGAGCGGGACTGGCTGTGGTTCGGCGAGCCCGGTGCATTGGTACCAATGACATGTAATATCCATTCCAAAAAGGAGTGATACTCTCATGTAACAATAGTAAGAACTCATAGATAGAATCATTTGCTTCTAACACTGAACATGAACATGGGATTTTATTAGAATAAGAAAAATTGCATTATGATTAAAGGTAGTTTCTGTATGTGTCTGTGTGTCTGTCTCTGCTTCACTATAGAACGTCTGCTTAGAACCTTTTCTGCCCTCGCTTACCTCATTCCTGCTAGTGATATAAAGAAAAGCAGAATATCTACATATTTCTTCCCTAGTCCCTCTTCTTTCACATGTATAAGCCATATTTAACAAGAATTCATATTTAACAACAAATTATTATCCAAATGAGCAACTGACTATTCATCCAGATATGGACATCTTCTAGTCTTATGGAGGGTTTTAAATTATGACATTTCCATGCTGTTCATTAAGCTAAGCATTCATTCTTTACTCATGTTGTAAGCACCACTGTGACTAGTCACATGTATCACTGGGATTGGAACCACCCACCAGTTTCTTATGCACAAAGTACCTTCATCAGTTTCACTCATGTCATACCTCAGGGTTCAGCCATACCTAGTTACACCACTGATAGCTAACATGCTTCCTCTTCCAGGTTTATCTGGACTAGCGCACCTGATTTAAGCTTATGTAAGCTTTTGGGCTTCATTCCAACAATTAATGAAAGCCCAGGAATGCTTAAGATTTGGAGCCCATGAGCCTCCTATCCTTTAAGCTGAACAGTGTTGTTCTGACCTGCCAATCCTTAAGCAACTGAGCTGGGTTTATTTACTGGACAGGCATGACTACACTTGCACCCTCTTTCGAGAGAGGGATGCAAATGAAGACATTTGAAATAGCAAATGAAGCCGGGATTTAAACATCTTCGCATTATGGCGCTATTTCGAAATACAAAACACAGTATAGATGCAGTTATTTTGGGAGAACACCCTTCTTCCAAAACAACCCTTATTCCTCATAAAATGAGGTTTGACAGTTAATTTGGAAGAAGGTTGTTCTCCCGAAATAACCGCATCTACACCGTGTTTTGTATTTCGAAATAGCACTATTTTGAAATAGCGCCATAATGTGATTATGCAAATGAAGCATGGGATATTTAAATCCCAGCTTCAGTTGTAATTTTGAATGTCTTCATTTGCATCCCTTTCTTGAAAGAGGGTGCAAGTGTAGACATACCCATATAGAAGGTGCCCAATAACTCAACAAAGCTAATAAAGGGGTTCTTTCTGTTTTAGAATTCTCTTACCAATGTGTACTGCTGTCTCTGCTAGTCTATTCCCTTGTGTGTAGTGGATGCTGAAAGTAATATGCTTGAAATCATGCTGTAACTAAAAAACTTGGAATTTAAATCTGAAAACTGTGGCCCATTGCCAGCTGCTATTTCCTCCAGAATACTAAAACAAAAAAATGTTCCTTTTTACTTTTCTATGGTCAGAGGGCTTGTGGGTCTAGCAGCAATTAAAATTACTGCAAATTGAGGAAAATAGTCAGTGGGTACCTTGTATGTCCTTTCACAAAGATATGTCATACTATGCTATGAGAGTTTCTTTGGATTGAATCTTTCTGTTTATGCTTCTAGATCCTGCCCTCTCTTTCCCACATGCAGGGACCAGAAGTGACTGGTAACTACTGATCATTGGGTGGGGTGGGGTGGGGAGGGAGAGATGCAATGCTGTGGTGAGGGGGAGGGGTCCTCCCTACAGCATTGATAGTTTCCTAGTCACTGCCAAGACACCCTCTGGGAAACCATGGTGCCCCCTGACCATTGCACACTGTGTGATCACTCACATCACCCATTCTTAAAGCTGGCCTTGCCAAGGTTGGCCTTGGGGAAAATGGCACTCTGGGCAAACTTCAATTTTGAGGCCTTCCCCACCACACCTTTCCTGGCCATCCCATCCATCACTCCTCACCCTTGGTGCCTCCCTCAAACTCACTACCCTCTCCATCACTTTTGCTCCCCCTTTTTTCCCTCCCCTGCCCCGCTCCCTGCAGTTTTCCAACCCCCCGACCTCTGCTATGTCTCTGGACTACCAAGCCCAACTTGCCTACTGTATCCCCACACTGAGGCAGGCTAGTGCAGACACATAGTTAAGCAAGTAACTGCAGCAGGAATGTGACTCATGGAGATTCCCCAAACCCTCCCAGGCAAAGGACTGTGCTGCCAGCCCTGTTTCACTTCCCTGTTCTGAGGGCCACCAGTGGGCCTCAGCAGGATCGCTTGCAGCTGGTGCTTTTCCCAGTCATGTCCCTTCAGCTGTGCTCAGCCTGTCTCCCTCTGTGTCAGAAATCTGCAGGGGAAGGGGAAGGGGAAGATGTGACCCCGTGTGCCACTTCCCACCTAGGCAGGGATCAGAGAGACAGCTGAGGCTGCAATAATCCTCACAGAGCAGTCTTTGTGGAGAAGCCAGAAGATAAAAAGGCTGGGAGAGCTCAGTCAGTCTGCCCCACAAAAATAAGTTGCTTGAGGGAGATAGAGTTTGTGGCAAGGTTTCACTGTCCCCACTCCACTCAATAAAATGATTTTAAGTGAGGGGATGTCTTTAGTCCCACTGAGCCTGTCATCTCTGCCTGGCCGCTGTGTGTTAGAGCTGTCAAGCAACTCAGAAAGCAGTGACCATCTGGTCCAAGCTGTTTTCTTAATCGTTGCTTAGTCAGAGAGACCTGCACCCTCCCCCAGACTGGGACACAGGTGACAAGAACATTTCTGCCATTGCCTCCACTGCAGTATATATAATTACCATTGCCATATCACTCTCTATCCACTTTCTCACTTGTGTATCACAGAATTCCTGTGTGCCATGACTGGTCCAGTATATCAATTTTTGATTACCTAGCCAAATTATTTTGGATGATAAACCACAATCCCTATACTGTTTCCTCATAGCTGTTGTATCTATTATTTGGTGAGAGAGTATGCAGGGTAGATTATATGTGATTAACAGATTCATTCCTCTAGTGGGTGGATTTCCTGTGTGGGATACCACAGTGAGAATGTCACTGCGCTTGTAATTACTCCTTTCTGTACCTGATCACAACATGACCCTAATGTTACAAGACACGTATTCAAATGTTGGTAATGAAGTGATACATACAATGGATGCACCAGGTAGTGATGTATTCATATTACACACCTGTGTGTATAAAACATGTAAGGCAGTCCTAGACATTTACACTTATAGTTATCAGCTTTGATTATGTGCAAATTTTACATATAGGCTGTAGGGGCTGTCAAAACAAGGCACACATCAAGGTGAGTTTTGAATGGAAGATTAGCCTTATAAGATTTAAGCCTATAGACAATAATCTTGTGGTAAGTTTATACACAAAGCCTGTGGATTTTGTGGCAGGACTTTCTGGAGTCTGTGGCAATTGGGTTCAGCAGACTAGGCATTGTCTGGCAGCTCCACGTAAATTCAAAAAATTGGGGCATTTATTGAAGTAAATATATAATGAATACTACGGTCAGTGTATTTTACACTGTTTGGGTCAGGGACTGATTCTTGTTATATGTTTGTACAGTGTGTAGTGCAAGGAGCCCCTAGTTTAACTGAGCCACTAAGTGTTCCTATACACAAACCATAATAGCGATTACACAGTAGCTTGAGCATTATTTATTTTCATATTAAATTATTTATTGTAAATTGGCCACACTTTAGTCTTCGTTGTACTCTGCATTTTTGCATTGCCACCATTGTCACCATAGGCATCACTGTACAGGGAGGGAGAATGGGAAGATGTGGAAGCTGCAATGGGGGCATGACTTGTGGGCCCTTTGAAAATAAGCAGTTGGACATCTGAGACCATGGGACAAGCACACTACCTGGAAGTCTCTATTCAAATGATTAGCAGTAAATAACTGAAAAGATGATAAGTTATCAGAGTTACCTCTCCATTGAGATGAATGATGCAGTACGGTGACAGTTGGGCCTACCAATTTACATGAATTGTAAAAAGTATGTAAAAGTTAATAACATGTTACGATAAACTATAATAGCAAATGTTGATGAGAAAAGGTATGAAAGAGAGATAGAATAACTGAGTATATCTAAACAAAAAGACCAAATTGATATGTGTCGGGGGGCTGCTGCCCCTTCGGAGGGTGCCGCCCAAGTCCGGGGCATAGTTTAGACTGCTTGGGTCTAGTCTCACAGTACACTGCCCCGTATTAGGGGAAATGCGACCCACTGGCCTAGTCTTAAAGTATGCAGACTCGGAGGCCTAGTCCTTCAGCTGAGCTCCCACTCACCGGGGTTCAGGGCAGGAGGGGTAGAGGGGCCCGGGCCCTTCCTTTACACTGGTCCCTGACCTAGAGCCCTATCAGTGGTATGTTTGATATTAGGGCTAATTGGCCAACAAAATAATGAGAGGTTGGGCTATTCCACCTGTCACTCCCCTTTTTGGGAACTTACAAGAAAGAGATTTTATGGGGAAGATTCAGAAGAAGAAAAAAACAACACTCAAAAGAACAGCTACTGAAGCCAACTTCATCATCTTGGCTACCACCCCTTTTTTTCCTCGGCCCCAAGGACTTCATCATCCTAACCTTGAGAAATGTCCTAACCAAACAAGGCCAGAAAGAGGCAACCTGATGACTTCACCAAATTATAGGCTCCAGCCAAGTCCTGAACACCTGCTTGGATGGAAGGACTTAACAGCCGCAGCAGCAGCAATAACAGCTCAAGCTCATCTCAACTAACTTCCTTGTTTCTAAAAAAGACAGTTAATACCATCTGATGTACCCACTAAGGTTCTGTCGACACTTAAAACACTACAGAGGCATAGCTGCACCACTGTAGCACTACAGCAGAGATGGTCAATAAAATGGCGGTGGTTTACCAGGGTTAGCTCTTGGTGGGCCACCATCTCTATGTTTACTGCACCCCTGCAGGTACCGGTGATTGCAGCTTCTGTTGGCTATAGATTGGCAATCCTGGCCAAGGAAGAAGCAGGAAGCTATGTGAACTGGGACACTACTTCCTGCAGCTCTTATTGGCCAGGAACAGCAATCTATGGTCAATAGGAGCTGCAGTTGTCCATACCTGTGGAGGCACAGGGAAATATAGTGTTGGTGGCCCACCAGGGACTAACCATCTGGCCTACAGGCCAGTACATGACCACCCCTCTGCTACAGTGTAGATGCAACATTTGCAGATGTGAAGGGTTTCTCCTGTCAGTATAGGTAATTCACCTCCACAAGAGGGAGCAGTTAGGTTGACAGAAGGATTCTTCTACACAGGAATTTAGATTGGTTTAACTACACCACCCAGAGCTATGGATTTTTCACACCCCTGACGGCTATAGTGAAAACCTAATTTGCTGGTATAGACCAAGCATGAGAGACTGTCAGACAACGACAACAAGGAGTCCAGTGGAACTTTAAAGACTAACAAATTTATTAGGGTATTAGAGCAGAAACTTTTGTGAACTACAGCTCACTTCCTCAAATGCTGAGGAGAAAAAGAAAACAAGACAAGGGTTTTTTTCCCTTCCCAAACTCTCTTCAGCTAAATAGAAAAGACACAAGAGATGTTAAAATAAAAGCTTTATTTAATACTTTACATTTCAATTGTTTTCCTTCTTTTGTATATCTTGAATTTAAAAGTTTAAACATTTTTTTAAAGGTATATACCATGGTACTAAGTAGGCTGAAGTCCCTATTCCTAATCCTGGATTTAAAACAGTTTAAAACAGTTTAGTATTAGACCGAGATTGTATTATGTTAACAACTTTAGTGTGTTTAGTACAAACAGTACAAACCTCTCAGAGTTATCATTTCAGGTTGTCTGCATTCTCAGGAAGTCAACACTGATGTCACTGGGAGTTTGGCTATTCACTTCAGAGGGGCCAGGATTTCACTCTTGGCATTTGTACCAATAAACCTTTTTTTCCCCACAGTTTATGAAGTACTAATAAGGAATATGTGTTAAAAATATAATCACCTCTCTTACTGGTTCAGGGTATAGGAAACAGGATTATTCAATTATACTAGTTCTAATAGGACACAAATTGGACTCAAGGCAATAGTAACTGAAAGTCACTTTCTTTTGAAAGTCTACAAAGTAATGTAAGTAATTTAGTAAATTGGAGGTTTTGACTGAGTTCCCAGTGGACAAGTGTTTTTACCATAAATAGCATGTTTGGTGGAGGTATCATCTCAAAGACCAAAATGAAAATAAACACTAGAACAGAATTGAGGAATATGGCAGAGAGTTATATGACTGCTGCCTCTATTATATGTGTCTGTGAGATTAAAAGCATCTGACTCGAAAGACAATTTCACTTATGTTCTCTTTAAAAAGTTCACTAATTTATTTTAGCAGTTACTTTTGTCTATATACAAAATTAAAGGGGTAAGAGCATATTATGGACCAACTTCATGTGAATTTTTTACACAGGCACAAATTGGTTTCCAATATTGAATATCCCTTTGCTATGAGCACAACTGAACATCAGTGGGCAGACATAAAATCTATATTTGCACATACAAATCTGATAACTAGGTGCCTAGCTGACCAAATTACACATGCAAAGTAGCTGATTACATACATAAAATAGCACACAACCATCTTTGCAGGCTAATGATTTAAAATGAAGTGAATTCTAAGACCAGGGCTAAATTTTTGATTCACTATCCTATTCTTAAACTAACATTATTTTTTTAATTTACATGAGCATGAAACAACATTTTGTATGATATTATCGACAGTGGTGATCTGGTCTGATTTCCTAAATCCCATAATAGAATAGGTAGATAATCTACTTTTCAGAAGATGTTACTCCACGCTATCAAGAGACTCAACATCAACTGAGCCTATGACATTCTCAAGGAGTGATATGCATTCACTTTGTATTCTGTAGTACACTTCTCTAGCAGAAAAAGGAGAAAACTACAGAATTCCACACCAACACTGCCAAGCAGACAGAATTTAAGGAGGAGAACATAATAGAGTTATTCAGGAGTGCCTTTGATCAAGGGAAATTTAAGCTTTTGAAATATCTTACAAGTGGCTAGCCTGGAATGAAATTTTTAAAGGCTGCAAGGATCTTAGAGCCTTCAAAGGTGTGCCTTCTGTCAAAAATCTTGATGTTTGCTCTCCTATCCTAGGATTTGCTAATAGGAGAAAGTTCTTCTTCATACATGAAAATTAGCATCTCAGTCTAACAGAAATATTGGTCAGTAAAGTTAGTTGGAAATGCCAAACATTTTTTTGTTTTATTGAACTCTGGAATATAGCCCAAAAGGCCTGCTTAGGAGCCATAAGTCTATATTGTGAATGTGTCATAGATGCTACAAGAATCTGGGGGTAGACACAGTGAAGGATGAGGGCTGTTCCCACCATTTGGTTTCTATCCAAAAGCAGAATAAAGAGTTAAATAGCCAATGGTAACCGAAGAATAATTAAGGGGAATTAGTATTTCCTTAAAAGTTTATATTGTATTTTGTTTTAACCTGACAGAACAACAAAAGAGTTATGTTGCAGTTGACTTTGCCACAGTAATGACAACATTCAAGGAATCTCCTGCTCATCAAAACTTCTGTTCACCCTGTATGCCTAGAGCAGGGGTGAGAAACCTCAGGCCCGGGAAACTCAGCATTGGGGAGCCCTCACTGGTGCTCCAGTACCCCCCCCCACCTCCTCTTGGGGCTGGAGCACACAAAATCTACTAGCCGGGGGCAGAGCTGGACTAAGGGGTGGGTGAACTGGGCAGCTGCCCGGGGTGCCAACTGATGGGGGCTCCTGATGGCAGCTGTAAGGGGCATGCGGCAACCCTTATAGCTGCCATCAGGAGCCGTGTGTGCAGCTCCCGCCATGCTGGCCCCCCCCATACCTGCGGCATCGGCCAGCAGCACCCTTTCCCCCACAGTTGTGGGGCCCTGCATGGCCAGGTGCTGCCCGCCAGCAGCAGTGGCCGGGCCGGTCTGGGCAGCGCATGTGCCGTGCGCCCCGGGGGCAGGCCTCGGGCTGCGTGCCAACAGTTGGGCCTGGCAGCGCATGCAGCGTGCACCCCAGGGGCAAGCCCGAACATGTGCCATGCGCCCCGTGGGTGAGCCCGTGCTCTTGGGGGATGGAGGGGGGCCAGCTCACACCCCAGGGGTGGACCTGTGCATGCGCTGTGCACCCGGGGGCGGCACCGCGTGCCCTGACCCAGGGCACCAAAATATCTCTGTCCGGCCCTCGCCTGAGGCCCCCTAGGCTCTGGTATGCAATGGGAATATGGGGAGTGTCTTTCTCCTTCTCAGTCAGGGGCCATGTCAGTGAGGGTTTTGTTGTTATTGTTTCTTGCTTCTTATTTGTGTGCGGCCCCCAATTGATTTTTCTGTGGAGCATCGGCCCCCAACACAAAAACGGTTCCCCAAACCTGGTCTACAGGGATGTTCTGTTATAAAACACTGTGCAAGTGTTACGTAATCTAATTTTTTAGTTGTTGTGGAAGCACTGAATTTATCCATCATTACGGCTTTAACTGGTTCATGGTAAAGCCCAGTTTTCATAGATTAAAAACCCAGAAGGTAATGCTGTGATAAGCTAGGCTGACCTCCTTGCTCCACTATGTTGGGCAGGTGCCTTAAACTTTCTTAGATTCTCAAGCCAAGAGTCTGATTACAGGCCTTCTCTATACTGGCTGCAACAAGTAGGGTCCAGGTAGCAGGCTGTGCCCCCACTGCAGTATGTAAATGCATGTGACTAGAGGCTTTCCTTTGCTTGAACCTTTTTCCCAGGAGTGGGGAGTCCCTACCACAGGAGGGAGTCAGGGCCAGGTTCCAGCAACTCCTTGCCACGACAGCATTTCCCTGCTGCCTGAGCTTTTCCTTGCAGTGGGGAAATACTCCAGCAGTTGGGAGCCAACAGGATGTTCCATTGCTAAAAATGGCAGTGTAGATATGGGAGGCACTGCTCACGTGCACAGATAGCCATGCAGAATATATATCCTAAGGTTCTGGCATGTCTTTAATCTTCTAAGGCTAAGCACTGCTTTGCTATTTACGCTGCTATTTATACCCACACTAGACAGGCATGCACAGCTGTTCTTTACGTGGAGTTATTTAAATTTATGTTGGTGTAATTTAAATCAGAATCTGTCTGTGGAAATATTAAGATCTGTTTCACTGAGTTGTGGGGAGAATTTATTAGATAATGTTTATACAGTTATTTTATATATATGGGATGCTTATAGTTGCTAAGAATTACACTATTAGCACAAGGTCTAACACACATTATCTGAACCTAAAAATAAAATAATTCCTGGGAGCTCCAGGAATGCTCCTTTTCTTTTACTCTACATTTCTTTTTATTTTGCATGGGGGAAGAATTTTTGAGGTTTTGATGTTCTTAGTAGAGTAGATGTAATCTTATATAGTAATTTAACATCTGATGTGGAGTGCTAAAGTGCAACTTCCTAAGGAACATGATAAAGCAGTGGAATAAAAAAACAGAGAAATGGCCTCTTTCCCAAGGAACACCTTTTTCAGACTACCAGTTCCTTATTAAGGTTCTTTGGAGCAGTCCTTGCCTTTTATGGGAGCCTTTCTCCAGCATGCTTTGTCTGAGATCTGGCCCTTTAAATTTGGCAGAGCCAAGTAGCCACTCTCCTGAAGTGGCCATTTTTTAATTGAGTGTTACATGGTGTATCTCTCTGTTTTCTAGCTGGTGAGTACTCAAAACTCCTCTTCTGCTTTCTCTCATATTTGCTTTGCTATTTCTGAGAAGATGGCACACTCTCACAAAAGCTATGAATTATGTACTAGTTTCAAATTGTTTGGACTAACTAAAACTGTATATGGCTAATATGTCCACCTGATTGTCCCACCACAAGCTGTAAGTAACTCCAGTTGACTTTAATAGGAGGCCAGGAGAACAGGGCTTAATAATTAAGGATAATGCTGATAAAATTACACAGAGAGGCAAATGAGCTCTCCATTAACTTATGCTTTTAGGCACACTTGGCTTTCAGTGTTATGTTAAATCATCAGTGTGCCTGGATCCCTCTTTACTCAAACAAGCAAAAAAAAGTATCTGGGTTTAAATGCTTGGTACTTGCCTCATTTCTGATTATATTTCTCTCAAAATGTTATTGTCTCTCGGGGGAGGGAGGGTCTCTGTTGATGATCTACGTAATCTTGAAGAGGGTAAGAATTGAATGCAAAAACCCACATATGATGTCTTGTCTTGCCTACAGGTGACTTTTATTTTGTGATCTACTTTAACCTGGTAGCAGTATTTCTCCATTCTGATAGCAATTAATGGAACCTTACGGGGAACTGTTGACTCGATGGGGCAGGTAGCTCATTAGACTTGAGCTTGGAGAAATAGCCATGCCTGGAGCATTTATGTCAAGTTATTGTTGATTCCACTCTACACACGCACTTTTTTGGTAAAAAGCTAATCTTTGGAGCTGGTGACTTTGTGACTCTTTTACATTGAGCATGTAGTTTATTGGAGTTGATTGTGGACTCTATCAGTTGACTCCCTATTCTTGTGTTGGAATTGTATTAGGAAATACTGTCATCCAATGGCAAAATTACTTTCAATGTTTTTAAATAATTGGGAAATATCTGTTCCAATATTCTGCCCTTTCTGAATTTAAGAACATAAGAACATAAAATTGGCCAAACTGGGTCAGACCAAAGCTCCATCTACCCCAGTAGCCTGTCTTCCGACAGTGGCCAATGCCAGAGGTGAACAAAACAGGTAATCAAGTGATCCATCCCCTGTCATCCATTTCCAGCCTCTGACAAACAGAGGCTAGGGACACCATTCCCATTTATCCTGGCTAATAACCATTGATGGACTCGACCTCCATGAATCTACCTAGTTCTTTTTTGAACTCTGTTAAAGTCCCGGTCTTCATAATATCCTCTGGCAAGGAATTACAAAGTTGACTGTGCACTGTGTGAAGAAACCAGTGCAGGAGGGGTTAGTTGCAAATTACAGAGTAATAAACAGAGAGGTTGCTTGATCTTCATCTCCCAACCCCCAAAGACCAAAAGAAAACTCACCTCTTACAGCACAAGAGCATATTTACCATTTTTTTCAGAATGCCAAAAAAAGAATATTTGCAATTGAGAGAAAATCAAATTGTAATGCATTAGACCAGACTCATAGTGAATTTCTTTTGTATAGATGTTTGGAAAAGAGAGTTGAATCTCTGATAACTGACTAAATTCATATCCTAATTAAACTATTCTTTTTAATAATCTTTTTTGATCATCCTCCCTTCCTTTAATGATGGTAGGTAGTGAACAAGTGTCTGTTTTTAAATAAAGCTCTGAGGAAAAATGTAAGTGGCCAGTGAGAATACATCCATGGATATTTCCTATAGATTTATGTTCGGTTAGAGTATTTTTACTAAGAAACAAGGGACTCTTGCTCTCTTCTTCTCTTTATAAAAAAAGAACTGTGCATTTTTAAGTATCTCTTAAATAAGTTTGCAATTTTGGCATCTTGAGGTGCCAGAGCAGTGAAATGAACCATAAATGAGAGACATCAAAAGTAACTTCGAAAGAATTTTTTTAATATTAAAGCGATGAATCACAGGCCAAATTAACAAGTAAAGGAATCCGCCTATAATGAAATCTTTTTTCCAACATAACACTTCATTATAAAGGGAGTTTTTTCTATAATAGTAGCAAGTGTAATTACATTTTTATATATAATTAGGACATTATTATCATTTCACCATATCAAAGTTCATTATAAGACATCTCCAATGCATTTTTCATAGAGCAAAAATAAAAAGAGAACAGGGGTCCTTCAATTAGACTAGTATAAGGACATCCACAGAGACTGAAGGAAGCTGATCAAACAGCTTAGCCCAAAAGGGACCAGGTAGAATGCTCATCACTTTTATGGCACATAGAAGTTGCATTTTTATATATCTTGCCTGGTTATTAATTATAGTATCCTTCTACTCTATTCTTTAGAAGATAGTCCTGTTTTAAAGCTGCACTCCACCAGAACTGAACTTTGGAAGCCCTTAAATCATTGTCTTCCAAAAGTTTGGTTTTATGAATAATTGGAGTTATTTTATTGTTCAATATTATCATTATACACAACACAGATCTATATTAGTCACTGGGATGTCATGCAGATGGAGTTCACAGATATGACCCATCTTGTACATTAAGCAAAATAAGGTTCTTCTGTGATATGACACTTTTCTCTTTCAAACCTTCTTCTCAAGACCCATTCCTTTCCTGAGTACTACTATAATTACACAACTTCTAGGTAGATGGGTGATGAGACATAATTGACATAGACTTTATTCTTTATTTTTTAACATGGAAATAAAACTGTATGTGGTTTGCTTATATTCCTCTCTCCTATCTGTTGCTGGAAAAATCTTTGCTCGTGTCCTGAATTGTCTGATTTCATCTGTCTCAGAAGTCATAGAATCATAGAGATGGAAGAGACCTTAAAAGGCCATCAAGTCCAGCCCCCTGCCCAAGGCAGGACCAATCTAAATTAAATCAATCCAGCCAGGGCTTTGTCAAGCTGGGACTTAAACACTTCTAGGGATGGAGATGCCACTACTTCCTTAGGTAACCCATTCCAGTGCTTTACCACCCTCCTAGGCTGTGTCTAGACTGCAGGCTTCTTTCGAAAGAGCCTCTTTCGAAAGAGCGCGTCTAGACTACAATGCGCGGATCGAAAGATCGATCCGCTATTTCGAAAAAGAGCGTCCAGACTGCCGGACGCTCTTTCGAAATTGAAAGCCACCCGGAACTGCTTCTGCCAGGGCATGGGGGCAGCATTTCCTTCCGGGTGCTGCCTGCCTGTCCTCTGCAGAGACGCGTGGTGAGAGGGACACTCCTGAACACCCGTTGCTCTGCTCCTGCAGCTGCCTTTGCTGTCCCTCGAGGAATTTTGCAAGGCATTGCAGTGCTGCTTTGGAGTGCTCAGCTTCCTGGGACACCCCAGCAGCTTTTTTCTTTTGAGGTTTTTCTGCTTGCAGACCCTTATTTGTGGCATGGAGCCAGAGCTGCCCCTGGGCAGGCGAGGGCCCCACACCACCATACTGCAGCTGTTGCTGCATCTTCGTGAGACAATCATGAGGCTCCTTCCCGAGCTGGACCCAGACCAGAGGGACGAGGGGTTCCCCCGTCCGGCAGCCATACTGCCCTTGCCTCCGAACTTTTTCGTGGACAGGCGTGTTTGGAGGTTTGACACCAGCTCTGACTGGTGGGACCGGCTCGTGATGGAGATCTGGGATGACCAAGACTGGCTACGGAACTTCCGCATGAGAAAGACCACTTTCCAGGAGCTGTGTACCTGGCTCGCCCCTGCTCTGCAACGGCAAGACACCCACCTGCGGCCCGCCATCCCCCTGGAAAAGAGGGTCGCCATTGCCCTCTGGAAGCTGGCAACCCCCGACAGCTACCGCTCCGTGGGACACCAATTTGGAGTGGGGAGATCTACTGTCGGGGCCGTCTTGATGGAGGTAAGTCATTGTCTGGGGACAGTCACAGTTTGGGGTGGGGGGAAGGGAGACTGTCAGGAAGGGCCAAGTGGAGTGGGAGTGGGAGGGAGCTCCTCCACTCACCCTGAATTGTGGGGGGGGGGGGGGTTCTGAGGAGGGGATTCCCGGGCTGTTTGTTTGAGAGGGAAGGTGGGCGGTGGGTTCTCCTCCTAAGACATAAGGCACCCCTTCTAACACTTTGTTGTCTGTCTCGTTCTGCAGGTGGTGAGGGCCATCAATTCGGAGCTGCTCAACAGGCTCATCTGTCTACCGGATCTGGACAGCGTCATGGCCGGCTTTGCTGCCCTCGGCTTCCCCAATTGCAGAGGAGCGCTCGATGGGACACACATTGCCATCCGTGCACCGCCCCATCAAGCAGCCCAATTCATAAACAGAAAGAGCTACTTTTCTATGGTCCTCCAGGCCCTGGTCGACCATCGTGGACAGTTTTCGGACATTTGTGTTGAGTGGTCAGGGCGGGCACACGATGCCCGCATCTTCAGGAACTCGTACCTGTACCGGAGGCTTCAGGCAGGAACTTTTTTCCCCCATCGCCAGTTTGCGGTTGGGGATGTGCACATGCCGGTGTGCATAGTGGCTGATGCCGCCTATCCCCTGATGCCGTGGCTGATGAAGCCCTACACTGGCCAGGTGGATGCGAGCAAGGAGCAGTTTAATGCTCGCCTTAACCGGGCTCGCAACCAGGTCGAATGTGCGTTTGGCCGTTTAAAGGGCAGATTCCGGTGCTTGCTCACACGCCTCGACATGGGGGAGACCAACATCCCCGAGGTGGTGGCCGCGTGTTGCGTCCTCCATAACCTCGTGGAGAGGAAAGGGGAGGCCTTCCTACCAGGGTGGGGGAGAGCTGCTGATGCCCAGGAGAGGCTCTTTGCCCAGCCCCGGACAGCTGCCATCCGCCAGGCTCACCGGTCTGCAGTTGGCATCCGGGAGGCCCTCCGGGAGCAATTCTCCAGTGGAGGCCACTGAGACTGAGTGCACTGAGGGGCTTCTGCCTGGGGACTGGGCCCTGGCCCAATAGAAGCTTCCCTCCACAACCCATCTCCTGACCCTGTTTGGACACATCACTTACACCAGGGTGTGTTTCAAAATAAAATGTTCTCTTTACTTATTTATAATTTTGTACATATTATCAAACAATGTGGCAAAATAACAAAAATTTTCTTCATTTTTGTTGTGGCCAAACTATATACAATAAACAAACAGTTCCTTTAACCCTTTGTTTGTGCTTTAACTGGGGTGATGGGGGTGATTGAAACCTGGAGGGGGGAAGGGGCCTGGAAACCTGGAGGGGGGGAAGGGGATCAGGTTGAACGGGGCTTGGCAGATTTCCCTTTCCTGGCTGGGCCTCGTGTTTGGGGTGCTCCCCGGCTACGGGATCGGGTGATGCACCTGTTGGTTGGCTGGCTGCTGGGGGGCTCTTGGGACGTGGAAGCCTGGGGGAGAGGAGGGCCAGGGGGAGAGAGGGGCTGGGGAGCTGGGGGGGCTGGGGGAGAGGGAGGTCCAAGGGGGGAAAGGGCTGCTGTTGTGGAAGGGGGGTTTGGTGGGGTGGGGTCATGGGGTGCTGGAGGAGCAGGACCAGGCACAGCAGCAGGCAAGCCGCTGACCTCCCTCAGGGTGGCGTACAGCACCGTGCGCTGCAGGACCAGCTCATTTATGAGCCGATCACGCCACCGCTCCTCTGCCTCCGCCCTCTGTAGCAGGATGGCGTTCTGCTCCTGCACAGCCTCGACGTGCTGCCGGAGGATGTCGGCGTAGACACGCCTGTGTCTGCGGCTCCCATGTCTCCGAGGTGGAGATGGAGATGGAGGTGGGGTTGGGGTGCTGCGGCCCTCTTCCACGGCTGGTCCGGCTGTGGAGGAAAAGAAGAAGACACAATCAGTCCTATAAACTGGACTCTGTAGCACTGAAAATACTAACAGGATGGTTTATTAGGGGATGAGCTTTCCAGGGCCAGACCCACTTCCTCAGATCAGAGTAACACGGCTACATTTCTATCACAATCAGTCATGTGTGCAACAGCTGTCCAAAAGGGCATGCCCTCTCCCTTGAGACAGGGGAAGCAGACATTCTGAAGGTCACACTCTGTGTGTGTGTGTGTGTGTGTGTGTGTGTGTGTGTGTGTGTGTGAGACCTGGGCATCAGCCTGAGCATAACAGGTTTCCCTTGTGCATTACCCACTGTGCACCCACCCACCTACCTCCCCCCCCCCCGGGTGTGACACAAACTCACTGTACTCACCTGCTGCTTCCTCTCCCATGCCAGATGACGCCTGGGAGGCCTCAGAGGTCTGGGTGACTGGCTCCAGGGTGAGGGTCGCCGTCTCCTCGGTGTCCTCCTCCTCTGGGCCCATGTCCCCGTCTCCAGACTGCTGTAGCTCCCGCTCTGGAGCGTCCACCACGGGGTCTGCCAATCCAGACTGGACAAACCGCCGTGGTGTGCGTGCTTCTGCACTGCCACCCAGGATCTGGTCCAGCTCTGAGTAGTAGGGGCAGTAGTGGGGGGCTGCCCCAGACCGGGAGCTCTCCTCCCTGGCTTTGGCGTAGCCCTGCCGCAGCTCCTTCACTTTGGAGCGCACCTGGTCCTGGGTGCGGGGGTAGTGGCCCTTCTGGGCCAGGGCTTCAGCCATGCGGCCATAAATGTCGGCGTTTCACCGCCGGCTTTTGAGGGCCTGTAAGGCCTCCTCCTCGCCCCACAGCTCCAGCAGGCTCTTGATCTCTGTGCCGGACCAGGATGGTGCCCGGCGCTTGGAGCCCTTGGCTGGGTCCCCAGAAGGCTCTGTGGAAGGGCCAGGACGCTCTTGGGGCTGTGACATGCTGCAGCAAGGTCGCCGTGTGCTCTGGCTCCTTGTCTGCAACAAGTGGCTGTGAGGCTGCGCCTGTCCCTTTAAGGAATGGCTGCAGCCAGGAACCACAGACGTGCAACCCATGGCCCAGATTGTCCACCAGGGCTTGTTCCTGGAGGCCAATAATTTCGAAAGAAAGGGTTCCCCCCGTCCAGACTCACGTTCTTTCGACGGATCTCCCTCGAAAAAGGCGTTCTTCCTCGTGAAACGAGGTTTACCGCCGTCGAAAGAAAAGCCGCGTTCTTTCAATTTAATTTCGAAAGAACGCGGCTTGAGTCTGGACGCAGGGGAAGTTCTTTCAAAAAAAGGCTACTTTTTTCGAAAGAACCCCTGAGTGTGGACACGGCCGTAGTGAAAAAGTTGTTCCTAATATCCAACCTGCATCTCTCCCACCACAACTTGAGACCATTGCTCCTTGTTCTGCCATCCATCACTACTGTGAACAGCCTTTCTCCATCCTCTTTGGAATCTCCCTTCAGGAAGTTGAAGGCTGCTATCAAATCCCCCCACACTCTTCTCTTCTGCAGACTAAATATACCTGACTCCCTCAGCCTCTCCTTGTAGGTCATATGCTCCAGCCCCCTAATCATTTTGGTTGCCCTCCGCTGGACCCCCTCTAATGCATCCACATCCTTCCTGTAATTGGGGGCCCAGAACTGGACACACTATTCCAGATGTGGCCTCACCAGAGCCGAATAAAGGGGAATAATCACATCTCTGGATTGACTGGCAATGCTCCTCTTAATGCAATCTAGTATGCCATTAGCCTTCTTGGCTACAAGGGCACACTGTTGACTCATGTCCATCTTCTCATCCACTGTAACCCCCAGGTCCTTTTCTACAGAACTGCTACTTAGCCAGTTGGTCCCCAGCCTGAAACAATGCTTGGGATTCTTCCGTCCCAAGTGCAGGACTCTGCACTTGTTCTTGTTGAACCTCATCAGATTTCTTTTGGCCCAATCCTCCAATTTGTCTAAGTCACTCTGGGCTCTATCCTTTCCCTCCAGCGTGTCTACCTCTCCCCCTAGCTTAGTGTCATCTGCAAACTTGCTGAGGGTGCAATCCATCCCCGCATCCAAGTAAATAAAGATGTTGAAAAAAACCGGTCCCAGAACTGAACCTTGGGGCATTCCGCTAAAAACCGACCACCATCCTGACATCGAGCCATTGATCACTACCTGCTGGGCATGACCTTTCAGCCAGCTTTCTATCCATCTTACCGTCAATTTATCCAATTCACATTCCCTTAACTTGCTGGCAAGAATGTTGTGTGAGACCGTATCAAAAGCCTTGCTAAAGTCAAGGTATATCACATCCACTGACTTTCCCATACCCACAGAGCCAGTTACCTCATCATATAAGCTAATCAGATTGATCGGGCACAACTTGCCCTTCATGAATCCATGCTGACTATTCCTGATCTCCTTCCCCTCTTCCAAGTGCTTCAGAATGGATTATTTGAGGATCCCCTCCATAATTTTTCCAGGAACTGAGGTAAGACTGACGAGTCTATAGTTCCTGGGATTGTCCTTCTTCCCTTTCTTAAAGATGGGCACTACATTTGCCTTTTTTCAATAATCCGGGATCTTTCCTGATCTCCACGACTTTTCAAAGATAATGGCCAAAGGCTCCTCAATGACATTTGCCAACTCCCTCAGTACTCTCGGATGCATTAAGTCCAGACCCATGGATTTATGCACGTTTAGCTTTTCTAAATAGTTCCTAACCTGTTCTTTCCTCACTAAGGGCTGTCTACCTTCATCCCATATTGTGTCACTTAGCGCATTAGTCTGGGAACTGACCTAGTCTATGAAGACAGAAGCAAAGAAAGCATTAAGTACTTCAGCTTTTCCCATATCATCTGTCACTGGGTTACTGCCCTCATCCAGGAGGGGCCCTACACTCTCTCTGATCACCTTCTTCTTGCTAATATGCCCGTAGAAACCTTTCTTGTTAGCCTTCACATCCCTTGCAAGTCGCAATTCCAATTGCGCTTTCGCCTTCCTGATAACTCCCCTGCATTCTCAAGCTATACATTTATACCCTCCTTAGTCATCTGTCCAAGTTTCTACTTTTTGTAAGCTCTCTTTTTGTGCTTAAGTTCACCAAGGAATTCCCCGGTGAGCAAATCTGGTCTCCTACCTCATTTGCTTCTCTTGCTACGCATTGGAATGGTTTCTTTCTGTGTCTTCAATAAGGCTTCTTTAAATACCGCCAGCTCTCCTGGGCTCCTTTCCCTTTCATGTTAGCATCCCAGGGGATTCTGCCTATGAGGTCTCTGAGGGAGTTGAAGTCTGCTTTTCTGAAGTTCAAGGTGTGTATTTTACTACTCTCTTTTCTTCCTTTGGTCAGGATCCTGAAATCTACCATCTCATGATCACTGCTTCCCAGGTTGTCACCCATCTCTACTTCCCCTATTAGCTTCTCCCTGTTTGTGAGCAGCAGGTCAAGCTGTGCACAGCCTCTGGTCGGATCCTGCAGCACTTGTCCCAAGAAGTTATCCCCAACATTCTCCAAAAACTTTCTGGATTGTCTGTGTACTGCCGTATTGGTCTGCCAACAGATGTCAGGGTGATTAAAGTCCCCCATGAGAACCAGGGCCTGCGCTCTGGAAACTTCTCTCAGTTGTCCGAAGAAAGCCTTATCTACCTCATCCACCTTATTTGGTGGCCTGTAGCAGACATCAACCACAACATCACTGCTGTTGCTTGCACCTCTAAACTTGACCTGTAGATTCTCAACAGGCTTTTCTCCCTCTATATACTGGAGTTCTGAGCAATCATAGTGCTCTCTTACATACAATGCAACGCCTCCTCCTTTTCTTCCCCGCCTGTTCTTCCTAAACAGTTTATACCTTTTCATGACAGTGCTCCAGTCATGCGAGTCATTCCACCAAGTCTCTGTTATCCCAGTCAAATAATAGTTCTTAGACTGGGCCAGAGCCTCTAATTCTTCCTGTTTGTTACCCAGGCTTCTCGCATTGGTATACAAACACCTTAGATAATCAGTTGATCGCCCTACCCTCTGCGCCTTAGATAACCAGTTGATCGCCTTACCCTACCACACTGAGTCTCAAGTCAATTTACTATGTTTTGTTTGATGCCTTTTTGTTGTATTTGCCTGATACTGAAAATCATTGTTTTATGGTGCTACAAATAGGTCTGAAGCCACACTGAGTCTCAAGTCAATTTACTTGAGACTCAGTGTGGCTTCAGACCTATTTGTAGCACCATAAAAAAATGATTTTCAGTATCAGGCAAATACAACAAAAAGGCATCAAACAAAACATAGATCTGTTTAGTGTCTTCATCGATCACACAAAAGCTTTTGATACAGTCAATAGAGAAGGATTAAGGATGATCCTCAGCAAACTTGGCTGCCCACCAAAATTGGTACAAAAAACTTAATCATTTGTTTATTTCATGAGGGGATGCAAGGTCAAGTATTTTTAAATGAGACTTCACTGACTCCTTTCTCATTTCAAATGGAGTCAAACAGGCTGTGTTCTTACCCCATGCTGTTGAACCTCTTCTTCACTCAAGTTCTCAACCATACCACAAATGGGCTCAACAGGGGTATATACATCAATACAGACATAATGGTTCACTCTTTAATCTTACAAGGCTTTAAGCAAAAACAGAAGTCACAGAACTACTACTCAGAGAAGCGCTCTACGGATGATTGTGTCCTCCTACATACATAGAGGGAGATCTCCAGTGCACTGTAAGCCATTTGGCTGATGGCTCATAGTTATTTGGCCTTATAATCAGACTGTCATCTTCACACTCCATGGCATGTCCCCTGGCATGTCCATTAGTGAAATCCAACTAAAGCAAATTGACCATTTTACCTATTTCAACAGCAAAGAGATCACAAACATGATACAAAAAGTCATTAGGAAATCTACATAACAAAGTCCTGAAATCTCATATCATAACTCTCTCGACAAAAATAAAACTTAAGAGTGCAAATATTGCTCAGATGAGTATGACTAAAGCATCACAGTCACCATTTCATAACTGTTTAGAATAGCTGCAGAAGGAAGGTTGCAGAAAAGAAATGCATACCAGAAAAGGGGCTACTGCGGCATGCTCACACAAAGCTTCAATACATTTCAAATAATAATACAAGACCACATGAGGATACGGGTCGAGGCTGTGTACTGATTTAGAAAATGATAATATTGCAATAATTTATAATTCAGCTGTGCCTACTGTCTAGTGAAATACAAAATGACAGTTACTGAGTGTGTCATTCAGGAGGTTAGAAAACCATGTTTTTTAAATGGTTTAAATGTCTTGTTCTGACTTCCTTTATTTCAGGTTTTAAATCAATTCAAAACATGGATTAGCATTATGGATGTGAAAAGCCTGAAAATCCACTGGCAGATATTCCATTAGGCACAGTGAGTGTTTGCATGCCCTGCTTCATTCTCACCTGCAAGTGACTCCCTCAACAGTTACATAGATGATGTAGCCGTGTTAGTCCTGTCTTGCTGAAAAAAAAGACAGGACTATGCAGCACTTTAAAGACTAACAAGATGCTTTATTAGGTGATCAGCACAGTGACTTGCTTATTCTTCTTTCAGAGAAAGAGTATAATATATACAAACCTGACTCTGTTAAATCACATTTTTTTACTACTTTCTTTCTCTTGCAGCACTTCCTATTAATTATGTGCTTTATCATTTTTGTTCCTCTCTCTTGTTTTTCTCTCCTTTTGTTCTCTCTCAGTGTTTTTTGGGAACTAACCATTCTGTGGATGCCATATCTTTCCCCATCCTCTACCTTGAACCTCTTTCTTTCCATACCACATTTGTGCCAATCTTTGCTTTCTCTTCCTGCCTTGACAAGATTAGGGGTCATAATAGTTGAAAGTTTGTGTTTGGATTCTGTTCATTTATCAATGGAAGCTAAATTGGCCTGGATATATGCGTGCATAAAATATATCTGAGGGTATATCTACATTGCCACCCTAGTTCGAACTAGGGTGGCTAATGTATCATTCGAACTTGCAAATGAAGCCTGGGATTTAAATATCCCGGGCTTCATTTGCATGTTCCCGGGCACCACCATTTTTAAATGCCCGGTAGTTCGAACTACCTGCCCGCGGTTACACAAGGCACGAGCTAGACAGTTCGAATTAAAGCTCCTAATTTGAACTACCGTTACTCCTTCTGCAATGAGGAATAACGGTAGTTCGAATTAGGAGCTTTAGTTCGAACTACCTAGCTCATGCCGCGTGTAGCCGGGGGCAGGTAGTTCGAACTACCGGGCATTTAAAAATGGCGGTGCCCGGGAACATGCAAATGAAGCCCGGGATATTTAAATCCCAGGCTTCATTTGCAAGTTCGAATGACTACATTAGCCACCTAGTTCGAACTAGGGTGGCTAGTGTAGACATACCCCTAGAGTGACAAATGGCTACTAAGCTAAGCCATGTTTACTGCGGGCCAGTATGTTAACACAAACTCTAAGCTGAGTCTTGCTTTCCAATTTCTTGATGGTACTAAAAGACATACAACTTATTACGAGGGGTATCCCATTCACATCATATGTAGATACCTTTTCTGCACTATTGAAGTCAAATGGAGATAGCTGGAGACTTCCATGGGAGCTGCAGCGGGCTTGTATTCTGCAGCTCTTACTCACATGTGTAGTATTACTGGCTGCATCCAGACTACGTGAGTTAATCGGTTATATCGTGGTAGCACCTACAGGCCCCAGCCAGGTCAGGTTCCATAATACTATGCACTAGACCAAGAGATAGTAAATAATAATCCCCGCCTCATAGTATTTATAATCTAAGCCTTTGAGGCTGCAATAGATTCCACACAGGTGGATCTCCCTGTCCATGTGGACCCCGCCAAGTGGATGGGCTTTGCATGAACAGAAGGCTCTGTCCATCTGTATGCAGTAGAGGGATCAGGACTTATAAGATGAGCAATAACAAGTGGACGAAACAGCCAAGAAGGTAAGATAGGAAGAATGGGCTAACAAATAATTAGTTGATTTATCACAGATTAGTTGTGAACAATATGTAGACAGACATTAGCAATAATAACTCACTGCCAGCCTAAACATCAGACTGCAGTTTTCTGTAAACTTTATGACAGAGGTTAGGTTTAGGGAGGGACTTTATGGCCGCTACTGTGGTGGCTTGAACTTTAAAGTTGTGTTGTGTTATTTATTCTGACATATGGTCCATGTAGTATCTCTGTTGAGCTTTTATATTCATATTGCCATCTGAAAAACATGAAGAACTCCCTCCCTTATTATTCAAGTCATCAGGGATGAATCTGAAAACAGTTCCTGCTTTGCAGTGCCACATGAGTGAGGTTCAGCTGATTTAGAAAATAAAAACCAGTCAAATATACACACTGTACTTACAGGAGGACTTCTTTTAACCACTCCAAATGTATCACTTAACTGTTTGAGTACAAGTCTGGTGAAACAACCCCTTTTAACCTATCAAAGAGCTAATCACACACTCAGCGTCTGAAACCATACATATTCATATTTAGTTAATTATAAGTAGCTTGATTATTTGGTGAGGGGGAAAATAGTGACATGGAGAACTCCCAAGTCACACAAACTCCTGCTGTCCCTTCTAGCCATGATAACCCTTTATCTTATACAGCTGCTATCATTATTTTTTAAATAAAAAATTAATTTTAGAGAGGAAAAAAAGTGTATGAAAAAATGATTTAACAAAGGGTAAAAGTGTTTGAAACCAAGCAGAAAAAGGGGAGTGTGGTAATTGCTGTGAGATTTTATTTTTTCTGTTACTACTGTGCAGTGGGAAGGGGATCACCCAGCTATTGTTGCTTACAGGCATATCATTTCAGAAAGAGACTTGTACAGTTTTATCTTTTTGGCTTTTCTACAGTGATGGTGATAGAGATGGGCGGTTGCACCCATGTAGTTGCTTTGGTACTGGTTTAACAGGGCAAATCATTAGTGAAGATATGCTGCACTAGTGTAAATCATGGCTTCCACTGGTGCAAATTTCCCTGGTTCAAGCCATTTTTGCACTAGGCCATTCTGTTTGCACTATGGCTTTGCACAGGTGCAGCTAAATTGGGTTGGCTACATGAGTGCATAAAATATAGCATAGACAAATGGCTACTATGATAAGCCTTGTTTACTGTGGGCTAGTACAGTATGTTAACCCAGAAATGTGTATGTAAATAGGTCTGAACTCCTTTTTCTTGGCTTGTGCACAGGGTACCTGAGAGCAGAATGTGATTTAAAAAATGAACATATAAGCTTTGCTGCTGTTGAAATGTGTATTGCGTTCTTCCTCTCTTTCCTCTGTCTTTTCATGCAAACAGAGGACTTTTATTGTAGGTTTGTTATACCAGTGAAAATACTGGAATTAGTTTCATGCTAATGGTTATAAATAACCTCAACCAGAGAATGCACCTCACCTTCTCCCTCCCCCTCTTATTTTTCACAGCGCCTTGGGAAATTCTGTCAATTTAGCCTGGCTAAGACAATTTAGGCTACGTCTAGACTGGCCCCTTCTCCGGAAGAGGCATGCAAAGCAGGCAAGTAAGAATAGGGAAATCCGTGGGGGATTTAAATATCCCCCACGGGATTTAAATAAACATGGCCGCCGCTTTTTTTCCGGCTTGGGGAAAAGCCGGAAAAGAGCGTCTAGACTGGCGCGATCCTCCGGAATAAAGCCCTTTTCCGGAGGATCTCTTATTCCTACTTGCAAGGAATAGGACCTGATTGGTGAGAGATGTTGCATAATACTTTGGGGTTCGTATTTAAAATGTAGATGTTTTCAAATGCAAGTGTTATCCCTCTAGAGCAAAGAGTGCCATTTTTTTAAAATTATATGGCCAGATGAATTCCAAATAGGTGTAATAGATAGGACTGAAAGTAGTGGTGATCAATAGAACAAGGAACAATGGTCTCAAGTTGTGGTGGGAGAGATCCAGGTTGGATATTAGGAAAAACTATTTTACTAGGAGGGTGGTGAAGCACTGGAATGGGTTACCTAGGGAAGTAGTGGAGTCTCCATCCCTGGAGATTTTTAAGTCTCGGCTTGTCAAAGTCCTGGCTGGGTTGATTTAGTTAGGATTGGTCCTGTCAAGGGCAGGGGGCTGGACTTGATGACCTTCTAAGGTCTCTTCCAGCTTTATGGTTCTATGATTCTATAACAGTATTGGTGTCTTTTAATAGGGACCGTCTGTTTTTCTAATGCCAGATGATACCTCTAGCCTGGTACCAGTGCCTAATATTTTTTACGACATGGGGCCAGATCAAAATAAGCTGGTTCCCTAAGCACACTGTGACACCCCATCCTCCATAGTTCCACTTATGTATCTCTTCCCTGTGGCCTCAACCCCATACCATGGCCATACTCCTCACATATTCTTGAAATAGTGGTGGCAACAGGAGGGCAGGGGAATCACTGAGAGCAGCAGCAGCAAGAGAGGCTTCTCCCCCTCTAGAACAGCATCAGGAGCCTCTGCTGCTGAAGCATTTTTCCCTTCAGTTTTGAGATGAACGGAATGGTTTATGTCTCCCAGAAATATTGTTGTAGGCTTTTGGCAAATGCAGGCAATTATAGCATTCATTGCACTTGAGTCACAACCATATGAGCTAAAAATAATGCTGAGATTTTGGTGTAGTCACGTGACTACAGTTTTTTGGACCAAAGCACAGGTCTAGAGAATCATGTGATGGTTAGGTTGCTGGGGTGTTTTGGGAGTACAGCCTCTCTAATGTTAGCTAGAATCTTGGTCTGACTTTCATCCCTATTTCTGGGACTAGCTCACTATCTAGGTAGTAAATGACACCGAACTGTCATGTCTCCTTGTTCTACCAGCCCGCATCTGACACTGTTAAGTGAACTTAATATGAAACCCCCTTATTCTACTATCAAGTTACTTGCTGAAATTGTTTGTCATCAGAAAGCATGTTTTTTCATTGTAACCGTGTCTGTCTTTTCTATTCTAATCACTTAAATATCTGTTCTTTGTTAATAATCGTAGTCTTCTGATAAAACTGTAATATCTCAGTACTAGAAGGGGAGCTGTGATAGTTTGTAACTTAAAAAAAAAAAGTGTAGTCCTGTGGCCTCTCTCTCTCTCTCTCTCTCTCTCTCTCTCTCTCTCTCTCTCTGTGTGTGTGTGTGTGTGTGTGTGTGTGTGTGTGTGTGTGTGTGTGTGTGTGTGCCTCAGATGATCAGAGGGGTAGCCGTGTTAGTCTGGATCTGCAAAAGCGACAAGGAGTCCTGTGGCACCTTATACATGCATCTGACAAAGTGGGTCTTTGCCCACGAAAGCTTATGCTCCAATACATCTGTTAGTCTATAAGGGTATGTCTACACTTGCACCCTAGTTCAAACTAGGGATGCAAACACAGGCATTCAAAATAGTCAGTGAAGCGGGGATTTAAATTTCCCGCGCTTCATTAGCATGATTTCGCCGGCACGTTACTCCGAATGCCAGCTGTTTCAAAAGTGAAAGTACGTGCCAGGACGCGTTAGTTCAAACCAAACCCCTTGATTTGAACTAACGTTACTCCTCAAAAATAGCAGAATACAGAGCACTGACAACTAAAAAATAAGTCTGGCAGTTCCTAGGGTTAGTCGGGTACTACCACAGATTCATACCCGGATTCGCAACTATAGCCGCCCCCCCTTATGGACTTGACAAAGGGAGCACAACCCCAGAGGGTAAGGTGGTCGGAAGTGTATGAGGGGGCATTTCAGGCATTAAAGACATGCTTAATGAGAACGCCAGTGTTGGCACAACCTGATTTCTCAAAAGATTTTTATCATGCAGATGACCCCTCCAGCGGCTCGCTCACGGTAGCTGGGGATCTTGCCTTCTCCGTGGCCTCCGTGATTCCCTGCCCCTCCTTTTGGGGCTCCTGGCTCTCTGGTCCATCCTTTCTTTCCCTTTCACCTGCTGGCCTTTTTCAAAAGCGGCGCCGCCGCGCCAGTATGCTGGCGCCTGCGCTCTCCTCCCTGCTGGGTCGGGCGCTACCATGCAGGCGCCCACGGCGGCTGCTGAACACTCCGGGCACGGTCGGACGCTTCCTACGGCATCCATACAGAGTGCCGTGGTAGTGAGGGGTGCAGGACTCGCCTCACTGGGCTCCGCCACCCTGTGACACACACCCCTCCTTCAGTTCTCAGCCGTCTCCCCACCTGTGTCATTGTCCATCTCCCCCAGTCTCAACAGGAAGTCGGCATTTCCGTGTTTCTCCCCGGGTTGGTGTACCACTTCAAATTTGTAAGGCTGCAATGCCAGATACAATTACATAACCCGCGCGTTTGTGTCCTTCATCGATTGCAGCCACTTCAGAGGGGCGTGGTCAGTCACCAGTTTAAACAAATTTCCTAGTAAATAATACCGTAGCGACTCTACTGCTCATTTCACGGCCAGGGCCTCCTTCTCCACTGTTGCGTATGATTGTTCCCTAGGGAATAATTTCCTACTTAGATACAATATGGGATGTTCTTCTCCCTCTACATCCTGCACCAGGATGGCCCCCAGTCTAACCGCCGAGGCGTCTATCTGCATGATATTTCCTGTCCAGCTGGTGGGAGGATGCCTCCTCCTCCGAGGCATCTGTCTGCACAATATTTAAATCCCCGCTTCATTGACTATTTTGAATGCCTGCATTTGTATCCCTTGTTCGAACTAGGGTGAAAGTGTAGACATACCCTAAGGTGCCACAGGACTCCTTGTCGCTTCCTCAGATGAGTTCATCTGAGGAAGTGGATTTTGTCCACCAAAGCTCATGATACTATATATATTTTTGTTTGTCTCTAAGGTGCCACAGGAGTACTTGTTATCTCAATATTATGTAGCAAATGGAAGGGTAAAACCCTCAGCCAAACAACAGGCCGGTATGATTGAATTCTGCCTCTGGAGGCAAAAGAACTTGATAACTTCAGGGAGGGTCCAAAGAGAGGGACAGGGCACTGCAGGAGAGATGGTTTTGATGAGATTCAGGACTGTTAGTGTCACCCTGCAAGGAGAGACCAAGCTGGTGGAAGCCAGGGTTAGGCCATTGTACTGTGAGCAGGCTGCTGATGTCAGGCTTCTAAGCCAAATCTGCATTGAACAGTAGTGCCCAGAGTATGGGGTAGGTAGTGACAGAACTCCTTACTGGTCCAGGTGAGTCATAATACAGTATATTTAACAATATTCTGCTGGAGCATATGTAGAAGTGACAGGGGTATCTTTTTTATCGCTCCTTCCTTAAATTTACAGTAATTACAAATAACGTAAGTATCACCCAGAGGGTCAGGAGGAGGATTCCACTTGCTGAGCATTCTGCATGCAGAAAATAAAAGGCTATTCATCCTCCAAAATGTTTATAGTCAAATAGGGACAAGAGACAATAGGTGGGCCTAGAATGTAATGGGGAGGGGGAGGCAAGGGAAGACAATGTTGACAATAATATGGACAAACAATTGTCTACATTTGCAAAGAATGAGTCACTGTGAGAGCTGCAATCTCATGTGGCAGAAACCTAATGCTGAGGACACGATGCTGTAATCATGGTGGCTAAAACTAAACCAGATACTGTCTGAAAGGAGGTCAGACTTGATGGTTCCTTCTGGCCTTAACATCTAGGAAAAGCTGCTTCGCTGTTTGCTGTAGAACCTTTGTCTGTATTTCTGTGGTTTAACTTTACCTCTAATTATTAGCAACCATGGAGCTGAGCTGCCAGCCATATTTTAATTACTCATTTCTGCTGTGAAGTGAACAGATATGGCGGTGCTGTTTAGATTAGGTTTGTTCTTTTTCACCAGGATATGTGAGAACAATGTGAGCCTGCATGGTTGCACCTAGCTACTGCTATCATGACAAGTACAGAAGTTAAATTATGAAGCAAACATAAGCTTTGAAGAAATTTTTATTTCATCTGTATTCCCCTGTTTCATCTGCTCATCCATCCAGCACAATCTGCATCATTATTAACCACACCATATTTCTAAAAAGAGTATAAAAAGTAAGACATCTGTAGTGTAACGTTAATATATTCAAAGGTTTTTACTTTCATCTTTCAGGCATTAACACTGTGTAAGTGCAATGTAGGCACAACTTACAGCATTGGTGTGTTACCACAAGAAAAATGTACTTAGTGGCAAAAAGAGGAGGTGATGGGGGGAGGGATACAGCTAAACAGGGTATTATGTAAAAAGCTGGCTTTTATTCATAAATAGAGCTCTTTTGCCTATTGCTCCTACACACCTTTGTTTCTAATTGCTAGCACAATTTTTAAGGCACTGAGGCAAGCCTCCAGCAGTGTGCTGAAGGTGTGTTTGTGCTGTTATGCCCTCTGGCTTTGCTGCCAGCTTATTCCCTCAGATCAGAGCCAGAAGGCAGACTGTTTTCGAATACCGATCACCTCACCCGGACCTAATCCTTTGAGTTCTCTTTGGCATCTATTCCTTCTGCCAGTTTGCTCTTCTGTTCCTCTCTTTTCTTCTGAAGTTGACAACAAAGACATCCTCAGGGCCCTCCTTGATGTAAGACCACTCTTGATGTTGTTACAGTGTATTTTCTGTACCCTAAAGTTGTGCTACTTTTATATTCAGCTAGCACAATATTTGCACACCAGAAGATAAAGAAATGTGAATACGTTATACAGAATGATAGTTTTGTTTTAATTTGTATATCTTGGCCCTTTGGATGGAAACCTTTTCTTTTTCTGTCATTCATCTACATACCTGATCAAGAACCTGAAGGTATCTTTTTTTATGCTACATTACTTATATACCTTAAATTGGCCTGACCTGCCACTTTTAATTTTAAAAAGATAGCTGCATGGGATGTGGATGAATATGGAATTTCTATGCAGCACAAAACTTTTGAACGGTTCCTGTCCTCTGTGATAGAGAGTTTTAAAAGGGAAATCTCCAAAGAGCTAATTAGTAGACAAGTAGAGCTCAGACTGAACAAAGCTGAAAAGATAGCAGATAACTAAAAGGACCTGGCCATAACTGACAAAAATCAAAGCACTGACAGAGAACTGGCAGTAACCTTGGGCTGCTAACTGACAGGGACAATAAAAAAAGCCTCTGTATGTGGCAGAGAGTGACAGCCACAACCACAGGCTCTCTAAAGAGCATGAAACCGCCACCAAAATGAAGAAAGAATCTTCTGACTGGCAGTACCATAGACTTTTCTATCCCACTCCAATTCTGGAAGATCTAAGCTTGTTTAAATAATTATCTCATGGAAGAATGTGCATTGAGAATGGAAACCTGCAAGAATGATCTGAAAGGTTAGTGGGAAAGTGCTCTGTGTGAGAGAGGACTTGTTCAAGTATATGTAAGATAAGTTTGATTAGATGGGAATCAGTTTGTTTTTTGCCTAACTTGAGATTTTTGCTGTTTCCACACAGTACTGTAGACTCCAGTCCTGCTACAATTAGACACCTCCTCTATAACCTGGGCATATATGTGATAAGGTAAACAAATTATCACAAACTTGGAAGTAATTTACACTTTAAATATGCCCCCTGTATTCAATATAAAGTGGAATGTAAGCTTAGCTTTTCCTAGGGGAGATATTCTGTGTTACTCCTGAGTTTTAAGCTGGCCTCATTGGATTCTATCCAGTTACATAACTGTCATTTCATAGGCTGTGGTGACTCTTCATGTAAGCAATATTTGCACGTTTAGTGCAATAAACTGACTTTAAAAGCCAAACTCTGTTCAGGTCAGCAACCAGTGACTATAGTTTATCAAAATGTATTGTGAAAGTTCTCCCAGATATCATGTCAGACAATAAGCCAGAAAACACCCAAGTACCTTATTCAATAAAAAGTGTGAATCAGAGGGACATCTGGTATCACATAAGGTGGCATGGTTTTCCACTGAAACAATACTGAGATGAGTTTGAACAATGCTTTTGGGTAGTCGGGTGGGTTTGGGTGAGGATTTCAGATATTTTATTCTCTTCTATCAATGTTCCACCTTCACCAGTTCCTTTTCTCTCTTTTTCAAGAGGCCAAAGCCCCATATTCCATGCAGTAAATTAGTCTTACTCTGCAGTAGTAACCTCTGAATTATATGGCAGGATTTTCAGGATTCCCACAGGAGGGGATTGTGCTCCTACTTTTGCTCATGTAATTCTAGCAACCATCAAGGCTAGACTCTTTTCAAAATGACTGTTTTAATTCTAGAATGCAATTCTATCCCAGATAGAGAAACAGGCTATCTTAGAGGCCATTAACATGATGACACAGTTGCATTGTCCCATATAAAGCCAGTGAAGCTGTTTAACACTTCTTTGCAGCTGTGTGTGTAAGGTTTGGGTTCAAGTCCCATGATAGTGCTCTTTAAATATTAATAGGGATGCAGCCATAACAGTTTAAAAAATTCTCATTAAGACTACTTGCCTTCTTCCTAATTGCATTCTTTTGCACTATGAATAACATCACCTTCCTGTATGCCCCATTTGTCCCTTGCACTCCTACTTCCTTTGCAACATGCCTCATCCCTAAGGCTTCTTTTCCTCCCTTTCATGCTCAGACTCTTCCAATTTCCCCTTTTCACTTCAAATTCCTTGTGCTACTCCACTCTATTCCCTGTTTCTCATTTATGTTTCCTCTGTATCCAGTAGTCTCCCTCTCCCTTCACTCATATGTCAAGTTCACCAGAGTGCACAGAGGCCGAAGCTAGCCAGAGCATCTGGCCATTTGTATGCATGTCTTTCCATGTCTATTCTGAGCTACAGTTCTCTTTGACTCCCTCCCCCGCAATCAATTTCCCTTTCCTTTTCTGACTGCAGTTAGCCAAACTAGATTGTCCTGCTGCAGGAAAGTGTCTGTAATTCACAGTGCTGCTTGAGCACTTGCTGCTACTTAAAGATGATCCACAGTTACATTCCCTTTCACTTGTGCTTCCTCATCCACCTCAAATAGCAGCACTGACGTAACTAAGGGCAATTGCAATTTAAAAAAATATGACGATGTCTGGTTACTCTGAGTGATTTCCTTCCCTCATTAGCTATATGGTGACAAGTGGCTTAGATGGCATCCCATATATAAAAACCAGCTCTTAAACTCATTGTTGATTATAGCAATGCACTACTTTTATCTCACAAATCCATTCAAAATAAATAGCAATTTGTATCAGCAATATTTGCTTCAAGAAGCAATTATTTTAAACAAAACTAGACTGGGTGTGACGTAGTGGGGGTGCCTGGCTGGTTTCTATGCTGCTGGCTCTGGGGTAACCCCCACTGGCTGCCGTGGGTACCATGACCCAGCAAAACAGGATGAGTCACTATGCAAACCAGTATGGCCAGACACCCCCCATGGAGAGGAACAAAGGAAGGTGGAATGCTGCCCTGGCTGGGGGGGCAGGGCTGGAAGAGAGTTAGTTAGTTGCTGGCTGGGAGCATGGAGGAGACAGCCTAGGGAAAGGGGCTGGAGTTTAGGGGCCCAGTCTCCCCCATCTCAAGGGGGCCTGAGGCATCCTAACCCAGCTCTGTGACCAGATTACATCTGCGCTGTGCTGTAACCTGGAGAGGCAATAAACTTCCTCTATTCCACCGGCTGGTGCAGTCTGTTTGTGCCATTTCGGGGTGCAGGAGACGGGGGACCCCCAACGCGCCGTCACACTGGGATAACCCGAATTAAAAACTCATTTGTTAATGCAGTTACTTATATCACACAATCTAAGAGGCTTCCCAAGGAAAGGATATTGTTATGGAGCAGTTAGTGGTTCTTGTGTGGAAGAGTGCTTACACTCTGAAATAATAAAGCATTAATTTGAATAGTAGACAGATAAGACCTTTCTACTTTACTTTTCTCAGAACTACCTCGAGCAATTCTTTGGGGTGTTAATATTCTGTCAGTTCTGGCTATAAGCCATTACTTCCAATTTATTAGTTTATTATTAATTATTATTATTATGTATTTGTATTACCATAGTGCAGCAATTATAGGCTAGTGAGTGGTCCTCCATCGTCCCAGTGGGCCACAAGATTGTCATAACCAAGAAGGTCTCCTGGGATAGGATACTTTTGCTACTGCACTGGTGTACCAATTGAACCGTAGCAGTGCTTTGATTGGATGCATGCCTCTTGCAGTGAATGTTGTATGTAGTCAGCACACACCTCACTTTGTATGCCCTTGTTTTACATGCAACCCACTTTAGTAATACTGGTAGGAAAAAAACGATGTGGTCAGAAATTAGCAGAATCTGGCAACCTTGTGCATGGACAAAAGTAAACACAATGTCTCACGAGTCATACAGAGATTCCTGATGGGACATATATGGTCTGTAGGCCACAGATTGCCCACCACTGGCATTGTGCCTAGCATCCCCAGTTCAGGATCACACTGTGTTAAATGCTATACAAACATAATCTAGCAGAGTTGGTCAAAGAATGCGCAGAGGACTACGTTTGTTTATTTTTAAGTTGCTTCCTAGAGTGAATATCAACATGCTTTGTAGAGTTGGCTGAACAATTTTGGACATAACAATTTCCCATAAAAAAATGCCATTTCATTGAAATTTAAATGATTTGCAGGAACATGCACGTTTCAATGATATTTTCAATGGAAAAGTATTGGAATGTTTTTTTACATTTTCATTCCGACATCTATATTACTACAAATATGTATTATATCTTTAAATATTTTTATTGTAGTGTTCTAACATTCATTATGGAAGTTAAATGCTTTCAGTTTATTGTGATGCTTTGTCTCCATCTTCTGATGACCCAGAAATTGCTTGGGCCCATTTTCTTCTTGTTTGCAGGCTGTATTTCTTCTATACCCAACCGCCAATACCAATACAATGAAACATCATCGTTTTAATGTCTACTTCTTTCATTCTCTTCCTTGCTACAGCCCTAGAAGGAAAGGAGGTCTCCACCTCACTAGGGAGCTCTTTCATTCCAGGCTCAGCTAGCCTTGTCCTCCTCTCTATGGTTAGTCAGCTGAGGGCTAATTAGTCCCTTATTTCCCCAGCCTCTCTACTTTATTAGCTAATTAGTCAATCACATGTTACTGGGAGAGCTAATTGAGTCTACAGTGATCAGAGTGCTGACCCCTCTGTGAGATCTCAGCATTCTATCACTCTTATCAAAACAAAATGTTTAAGTGAAAATGTTTTTGAATTTTTGTTCCAGTTCAGAATGAAAACAAATTTCAAAATGTCATAATTTCCTTCCAGGCAGATTTTTTTTTTTTTCCTGACTGGCTTTAATGTTTAACCCATATGTAAAAACGTGTGATTTGTCTTCCATCAGAAGTCAGACAGTGTTCTTTATTTTTTGCATTTTTGTGATTCTGGGTGTTGAGGACACTATCTGTATGAGTTGTTATTTCTGATATTTATAGCTTGTAGGCAGGATTCCTAATTCCCACTGCATTATGGCACCTCTAACAGACTTTCAGTTCCTTTTACAGATTAGAGGATGTCCTTAAAATAAAACACACATGCAAGTGTCTAGCTTTTAAAGAGATACTTTGGAGAATATAGCTCATGTTCAGAAATAACCAAGTGGGGAGGTGTGTGTGCTAGAGTTCAGCTGTTTTGCTAGTGCCTTTGGGATGCATTACATTTATCGTCCCATTTTATTGCTCCCTTTCTATATCTGGCATTCGTGCATAAGCAGAGTGGATCCTTCTTTCCACTCATTTTCTTAGGAGATTGCATTTTAAACTACATACCACATGCTAATTTTTCCTTTGTGTGTTCTGATCACTTTCTCGGGAGTTGATTTGTAGTGCTCCCGTGTGTCACAGTAGACATTGTGCAGTACAGCATTTTAATGTGGAGAGTTCTCCCACTTGTTTTCCCTAATGTATGGCAGCCTGTATTATATGATTTCCTCCTTTCTTTCTCTTTGAGTTACAGTCCCTTTTCTGGAGGGGTGTGGCTAGAGTTTGCTTTGTGGCACTTGTGAGGACTCTTTGCAGGTCCTCACTGACACTGGTAATGGTCATTTTGCTGTTTAGCTATAATGGTTGTTTGGACGCATATAAATCAGAATTCCAAGACACTCTCATTTTTCTTTTATCTGGAGACAAGAGTTAATCTTCTTGGGTTATGCTTGAATAAATTTGTTATTAAAGGTGCCACAGGCCTCCTCATTGTTTTTGCTGAAAGTGACTAACATGGCTACCCCTCTGAAACTTGTAGAGATTTTATGATATGTTCTTTACCATGATCTGATGTGATTCGTTAGATATATTAACATTTAACTGTGCTCTGAGTACAACTGCAGTTTGACTCTTAGTGCATTTATGCCAATAAAGTTGGATTCATTGGGACGTGGCTAATTCTACTGTTCCATTATGCTGACTGAAAGTAAATCTGTCTGTAGAGACCCCTTCTGCTTTCCCACATAGACCAAGGGTTTCACTCATACTCAGCAGTTTCTTTTCATTTGTGTTGATAATGGCATAAAAACTGGCTTCAGTGTGTTTCGTAGAAACTTGCATTATCTCCAAATGTATGCTTATTTCCTTCACTATAGACCAAGTCAAGTGTTTTATGCCTGCCTATGTATTTATACCTCATAAACACTAATTTTGATCAGTGTGAATGACCACACAAGGAGCAAAGCTCCCAGAGTCTGAAATGTATATGTAATGAGCAAAAAATTTGCAATGTGTAGGATTTATCCACTCCTCTACCCCACCCCCAGACTATTCAATGTACATGAGATTTGAAGTAAAACAGTCTGAAAAATGGGAAATAATATTTCATTAAAAAAAATTAAAGATTGTTTTGTGTAGTTATTTTTAGAATTTATTTAACATGTTTTAATCAAAGAAATATTGAAAAACTATTTTCATAAAAAGTATAATGGAAAACTTTGCCAAAACTATACCTATTGTGAACAATTTTGCACTGCTTTTTTTTTTTTTCAAAAGGCAAATTTTTCAATGGCAAATTTCTTGTGCAAAGAATTTTAACCAGCCCTAAGTTGAAATCAGCACTATTAGAAATGTAATATGTAAAGAGATAATAAAAATGGTTCTGTGGTTGTTAAAGGTTTGAATATTTTTCGTACAAAGAAATAGTTTCTTGCTTCTATACAAGTATAATGTAAAAAGTATTGATTGGAAAAATTGCTCAGTCCTGCTTTGTCAGTAAGATGTGTAAACTTATGTCCTTGGGTACATGCAGTTGTAGGATAAATTGCAGTACCAGAAGCCAAAAGTGCTTTTTAATACATATTTGGCAAGGCAAATTATGAATTTTCCTTTCAAGTGCATACCTTCCACAATTATCTATGTCCCATATTGCATTCTACTTGGGGCTAACTCTGATGACTATTTGGAAACTTCAGATCAAATTGTGTGCTTACTTTCTTGGAGAGCGGAATTGCTTGCAGGAAATGTCACTGAGCATGCTTGCATTCAAACTGCCTCTAACTTACCAAGAGTTTGCTAATTAAATTCAAGGCCTTCATGATTTGGGTCCTGGCTATTTTATGATCACCAGCTTGACAGTTGAGATCAGATGACTTGTGTAAGTAGGGGAAAAACCCACTTACACCTCTGTGAGTGTGGCTGGGCATTTTCAATGAAAATGTCTCATCTCTGGAAACTTGTGCCACTGCAGATCTGACAAAGCCCTAGGCTGTGTCTACACTGGCCACATAACCCGTAATAGCTATGGAAATGAGAGAAGTCAGAATAGGGAAATGCGTGGGGGATTTAAATATCCCCCACGGGATTTAAATAAACATGTCCGCCGCTTTTTTCCGGCTTGGGGAAAAGCCAGAAAAGAGCGTCCAGACTGGCACGATCCTCCGGAATAAAACCCTATTCCGGAGGATCTCTTATTCCTACTTGCAAGAAAAAAAGCGGCGGACATGTTTATTTAAATCCGCGGGGGATATTTAAATCCCCCGCGGATTTCCCTATTCTGACTTACCTGCTTTGCATCCCTTTTCCGGAATTTGGGGCCAGTGTAGACACAGCCCTAGTGTGTTGACCTTCAGAACTTGAAGGCTCTACTTTGATGTATGGTTTGATATTGGGATATGCTGAGTCACTAAACAGAACTATCGGAGGAATCTGTTAATTGATATTGGCTTAGTTTATCTAGTGTGTGTTAATCTTGTGCACGCTCTTTTATTGTTTTATTTAATGAAGTCAAGTCCCAGTTAAGGGGTAAGTTTGGGCTCTACATAGTTGAGTGAACTCTTTTCATAAAGCAGTTTGGAAAGGAACCTGCTTACAGTTCTATGAAAGCCTATAAACAACTAGCAAAATGTTTAAAATGGTTTAACATATAAATGTAATCCAATCAGAAGAATTCTGGAACAAACTGCTTCTCTAGGGTTGATCTGTGGTCCCTACTATCAACCAAACATTGTTCTTTGAAGAGTTAAATACAGTACAATTGTATTAAAATGGTCAAATAATTGGAGGGGATTATTTGTAGAAATGGCCAAATAATAAGAGGGGATTTTAATACCTATATATCCAGTGAGAGAGATTGGTATAATTACATCCAGAACACAAGGACAGTCAATGGGCAAGAAACTCTACAATATGTTAAGTAATGGTAATCTCATTGATGCCTACTACTGGCAATACTTTATGGAAACTTTAGCTGATGTTCAGTCCAGAGGTTGACTTGAGGTACTCTTAATAGATAAGTCTCAGAGGAATAGCCATATTAATCTGTATCTGGAAAAAAAAAACACTTTAAAGATTAACAAATTTATTTGGGCATAAGATTTTTGTGGCTAAAAACTGGTTTTTATCACAAAAGTTTATGCCCAAATAAATCTGTTAATCTTTAAGGTGTCACAGGACTCCTTGTTGTTTCTTAATAGTGTATTTAAATATTACAGCCTCCTGGCAGGTACAGATAAAACCAAACTATAGTACCTCAAAACCAACAGATTTACCATGGGGAGAAAGTTGTGAATACTTAACAGCCTTTTTAGGAACCACTTAATTGCAGATGAAAATAAAATTCATGGGTGATTAAATTACTTTGAACTCTTGATGTAATTAAAGACATAATCTGGAATGCAGCTCCAGTGAGTGGCTCTCTGGCTGTTTTATTAGCAAGGAATGAGAAAGAAAGTAGACTGTTGAATGAATGAGCAATTCAGGAAAACAGGCATGAAACTAACGGAAATGGGCCAGTTCTAGAATTATGTATCCAGCTACTGAACTAGGGGTTATCTGACCATAAACAGATATTTTATGAAAAGCAAGATTATCATAAAAAATTGTTAGCATAGGGGCTATGAATGCAGAAGAGATAAGGGTTAACTGAGAAATAAAACCAAAACCAAAACATCACCAAAATTATGGGAGAGAATTGGTTTATAATCTCTTGAAGATTGCAAATACAGTTATAGGTTATACATAGTTGAACACCACCCAGGATGCTTGTTTCCCAGGCAGTGGGAAAAATCTCTTAGCTTGCATCCCTCACTCCCAAAACAGCACTGCAAGATATGCAGTTTTAAAAGGAGGCAGTTCCTGAAAAATTAAATGAGGATGATGCAAAATCCATGAAATCAAGTAAATTGCTCTGTCCAGATAGACTCAGATATAAATTTCCATCAGGCCACTGGTTCATCTCTTCTAGTATCATGAATCTTCACCTGATTCAAGAGAATATTTAAGCACATGCAAACTTGTGCGTAATCCTATTGTCTTCAGCTTGACTTTCTGACTTGCATGTGCTCCTATATTCCAAATGTATTCAAGTATTGTTGACTGAGAGGGTTAAAGTGATTTTTTGGTGCAGCATGATATACTATAGCAGTGAACTAGAGAGAGCAGCGGGTTGTTCTAGCGAATAGTGGAAGAGAAAACCAATGAAGGGGATAATTGCACCCTCAGAATTATGAGCAAGGAATCTGCAACTGCATTGTGTTTTCAGAGAGCTAGCCACAATTATTCCAAGATCTCTTTCTTGAGTTCTAACAGTTAATTTAGACCCCCTCATTTTATATGCATATTTGGGATTATTTGTTTTTTTTTCCTATATGCATTAATATGCATTTATTGTCTGCCATTTTGTTGCTCAGTCATCTAGTTTTGGGAGATCCTTCTGTAGCTCTTCACAGTCTGCTTGGGACTTAACTATCTTAAATTTTACCTCCTCACTGTTTACCTTTTTTCCAGATAATTTATGAGTGAGTTGAATAGGACTGGTCCAGTACAGACCTTTGGGGGATACCATCAGTGCTTTTTTTCAGGATGGTATGGCCCAGAATGGCATACTGTCACCTATTTTCCCAGCACACAGAAAAGGAATGGCATTTCCCCCATGCGTACCGGCACCTGTTTTCCTGGGGTAGCTTGGCTCCTGACGTTTTGGCTCTTACAGAGGCCCCCAGTGCACTTTTTTTTTTATGCTCAACAAGTTTTTCCCTCCCTCCACCCCAACAACTTTGCCCCAGAGTACTGGCATCTTTTTTCTTACAGAAAAGCACTGGACACCATTATTTACCCCTCTCCATTCTGAGAACTGACCATTTATGCCTACCCTTTGTTTCTTGTCGGTTACCAATCCATGAGAGGACCTTCTGTCTTATCCCATGACATCTTAACTTAAAAACCTTTGGAAGGGACCTTGTCAACGGATTTCTGAAAATCTAAGTACACTATATCCTCTGGATTCCTCCTTGTCTGTCATTTGATTCAGAATTTAATTAAATGATAGGTTGCAGACTACAGTAAATAGTTCTGCAATTTCACATTTGAATTCCTGCAGTACTCTTGCAATACTATCTGGTCCTGGTGACATATTGCTGTTTAATTTATCAATTTGTTATAAAACCTCCTCTAATGACATCTCAGTCTGGGACCTCAGATTTATCACCTAAAAAGAATGGCTCAGGTTTGGGAATCTCTCTTCCATCCTCAGCCATGAAAACTGATGTAAAGAATTCATTTCATTTCATACCATCCTTGAGAACTTCGTTAGTATCTCAATCGTCCAGTGATTGTTTAGTGGGCTTTTGATTTTCTGCAAGGTTCAAGGACAAATTCAGAGGAGAATCTAAGTACTTTGAGGACAAAGTGTGCATATAATTAGCATCTCTTTTAGCCCTTCTATTTCCCTCAAAAGCTGTATTTCATTGACACAGACCAATATTCATCTTTACACTATGAACAGTTAATACATTTGTAGTAATTAGAATCAATTTTCAAACAGAAAAAATAGCTAAGTTGGTCAGATAATAATGTAACCTATTATATTTGTATTTTGATTAATTTTAGACAAAAATTCATTGTTTGAATGAGCCAGGATCAGTCCCTTTAATGGTAACCATTGTATGCATACATTTAAAGGAAACCATTTGCAAAACATAGAACAATTAAAGTTTGATATGGTAAATGACCCAATGAGTCATTCTGTAGATCTCTGTGCCCACAGTATAAGATATTGCTTCATAGCCTTACTAACATAAACACTGATGACACAAGAAAAGTGAACTTTAAGTATTTGCTATAAATTACACACAAATGACTGTTTAATAAAGTTCTCTAAAGTTATTCCATGCATGTCTCAGGATGCATGTGTCTCAGATCTGAGTAAATGAATCTTGGAGTTTAAAACACAAAGGAATATGTTCATGAGTAGGATTAAAGGACCCATTGAAGTCAACAGCTGTTAGGTGTACAGTGCTAAGCATGCATGTTGAACAGAATGACCAATCTGAAAACAACACAGGCAGCCCATCTCAGTTAGAACAATTAGATGCTCATAGGATATGAATGTACAGTGTTGCTGATTTATTAACCATACTTTATGGTGCAAGACTTGGACATATCCCATTCCAGAAAAAATACCTAGAAGTTCATCTGATATATTGTATGTATATTTTATATACGTATTTTTGTCCAACATTTTGGGAGTGTTCAAATCTGCAGTTTTGGTTTAATCCATTTTAGAGAAAAAGGCCAACAGTGAAATAGAGATTAAGATCAAAACTTGCTCTTAATGTTGGTGTGTTTGGCTTAAACAAATTTATAAGAGAAGAGGCCATAGTTCATGCACATTCATAAGAGGGCACTTCACAAATAGTCAACAGCTGTTAGGTGTATAGTGCTAAGCAGGCATGTAGAACAGAATGACCAACAGAAGAGGTCCATGCACATGTGCATTTATAAAAGGGCACTTCACAAAGTACAGTAAAACTCCGATAGTCTGGCATCCAATTGTTCGGCACTCCCGTTACTCCGGCATCAAAATGTCAAGTGCTCCTGTTCAGCTGATTAAAAAGCCTGCCACTCAGCACACATGCTGGCTGTACACAGGCTGTGCATAAGGTTGGGCGGGAGAGTGGGATAGTGTTACAGTATGAAGAAGAGCGTTTTGCTTCAGCGAATGGGAAAGGAGAGGGGAGGAGATCAGATTATAGCACGGAGAAGGAGAAGTGAAGAGGAAGGAGAGGGGAGGGGAAGAAGATCAGGTTACAGCACGGAGGAGAAGCGAAGAGGAAAGGGGAGGGGAGAGGCAGGGAGATTGTGTCCCGGCCAGCTGTTAAGCCGTGCAGCTGTACCAGGACCTCCTGATACACTGGCATATCTGATCCCAGAGGTGCCAGATTATCAGAAGTCTACTGTAAATCTAATTGCTGCAAACATGATAGACCATAGCTGAAATGTTGTTTTTCCTTTAATCTTCGGCTGAAATATTTTTGCAAGACCACCGGGAGGGGAGACCAACTAGGAAGTTGTACTCGGGTACCCCAGTACTCTTAAGGGCTGGTGGAAAGTAGAAAGAGAGAGGAGACAGAGCCTTTTCCTTCTCTTTCTGGAAGAAAGATGAGCTTCCTTCTAACTGCACTTAGCCAGGTTTTCCTGAGGTCTGCAGCATTCCCTTCCCCCAACCACCTGTCTTTGGTCCCTTCTCCACAGCAGAAAATGAGGGAAAATGAGAAACAAGAGAGCATGGCCATGCCACTAAATTTGCAAGAAAACAAACATATCCATCTGTGACCAAATACCTGAAATGGACCACGCTGAGAGTGCCACATTCAGGGAAGACTGCAAGAAATATGGCAGAGGCAATCCCTTCAAACTGGTAGTTGATCTTATATTTAGATTTACCAAGCAAATAATTAAAGAGCTTCTGCAGTAACACACTAGTTAACCTGCCCCAAATCCAAACACTGTCCCATTCACATATTTCAGTTCTTGGCTCCCATCCAGATAAATAGATCTAATATAGTGAGGATTACGGAAAACCTAGTTCACCATAGATGAGGTCCTTACTAATCCCAGAGAATCAGACACTTACACTATCTCAACATGTATCTTAGATCTAACCAAATATGCTGTCAGACAATTATTACTAAACTAATTAGAGGCTCATTAATAAGAGAAGAGAGTTATACATGGTTAATAGATCATATATATACACGATTGTTTGCAGAATCCTAGTATCAAGTTTGTAGCAGTGATGGAATAGGCTTGCAAACGTTTCTCTGGTAACTTCCAAAATTTTGCTGAATCTTAGTGAGTGGCCATTGTCTCCTTGCAGACTGTGGCATATATAGGAAGACCTGTTGCGTGGGATAAGATTATTCAATGACCAGTTGTGAGAGTGGAGTGTCCTTAATGGTCCATGAACACACAGCTGTCTGTCCTGATGTAAATGTAGCATGTTTAAGATGCAAATATGTAACTAATATTCATAACTTCAAATACAAAGATGAAACTTGCATATAAACAAGATGACCATAGTTGGCAATTCATCACTTTTCTCTTGATATCTTACATCAGTGGTTCTGAATCAGGAGTACATGCATCTCTGGTTGTATGCACAGGTCCTCCAGGGGGTACATCTAGTCATCTAGGGTATGTCTACACTTCAAAGATAATTTGAACTAACAGATGTTAGTTCGAATTAACTTTGATAGGCGCTACACAGGCAAACCGCTAGTTCAAACTTAATTCGAACTAGCGGCGCACTTAATTCGAACTAGGTAAACCTCATTGTACGAGGACTAACACCTAGTTTGAATTAAGTAGTTTGGATTAAGGGCTGTGTAGCCACTTAATTCGAACTAGTGGGAGGCTAGCCCTTCCCAGCTTGCCCTGGTGGCCACTCTGGGCACAACCAGGGAAACTCGTCTGCCCCCCTCCCGGCCCCGGAGCCCTTAAAGGGGCACGGTCTGGCTATGGTGCCTGTGCCAGGTGCAAGCCTGCCAGCACCCAGCCAGCAGAACCTGCACCTGGCATGGCACGAGCCAGCCACCCGCTACCACCCAGCCCTCTGCCTATTATGGGGTGTGGGTCGGGTCCCTTTAAGCACAGCCCTCGGCTAGCCTAAGACAGCAGCTCCACGCTCTAAGTCCTAATCTGATGCCCTGCCGGCACTGCTTCCGGCCATCTTTAACCTCGGTTCAGGGTCCACTCAATGTGGACATGCTAGTTCGAATTAGCAAAATGCTAATTTGAACTAGTTTTTAGTTCTAGATGCACTAGTTCAAATTAGCTTAGTTCGCATTAACTAATTCGAATTAAGTTAGTTCGAATTAGTGCTATAGTGTAGACATATCCCCCCCCCCCCCCGGTATTTGTCTAGTTTTATTACAGGCTACAGAAAATGCACTAACAAAGTCAACACGAATGAAAATTTCATACAATGACTTATTTATACCGTTCTGTATACAATCTATTGAAATGTATGTTCATTACATAACAATTAATTTCTAATTATATGGTAAAAAAGAGAAAGTAAGCAATTTTTCAGTAATAATGTATGGTGACACTTGTATTTTTATGTCTGATTATATAAGCAAGTAGGTTTTAAGTGAAGTGAAGCATGGGGGTGAGGGGTACATAAGAGAAATCAGGCTCTTGAAAAGGGTACAGTAGCTTGGAAGGATTGAGAGACAGTACCTTACATGACATATTCCGTATAAGATTTATGATAATCAAGTAACAGTAGTAACAATAGTGATATAAATGGTCCCCTTTCTTATACAAAACATCACACCATTCATGTGTCACAAAAAAATTGCAGGGGTATTGAGTTCCCTAATGGTAGCAACTTTATTTTAGCTGCCAGGAGAGCATGGAATATTTTGATGGCATGCACATTATTGCCCCTAATCCATAATAGAACTCCCAATGCTATTCAAAGGAATGGTGCACAGAGGTGGAGAGCAGTAAATTGCCTAAAGGTTTAGAAAGTGCCTTCACACACCACTAGCAGTTCCGTTCATACACAAAAAAAAGGAAAGGGAACACTAATGCTGAGTGATATATACAAACACAATGTGATGCAATCCAGACCAGTGAGGAGTTGTCACCACCCATCCTGAAATCTTGAGTGTCTCACAATGTTTTGTTTGCTGGATCATAAAGAGCATATAGCGCACATCTTAAGTGTTTGTTTATAGTTGCAGCCTGTTAGCTATATACTAGTCACACTTTGGATTCTCCCAGTCTTGGGTACTACTTGCTGGATGACTTCAACAACCTCTCAGCCTCTAAAGTTTCTAAAAATGTTTGTTCTGCACTGTCCATCTTTCTCCTGGACAGTTCAGATATTAGAAATCTCTTCCTTCTGTGTGGGGTCAAGGTACAACAATTTGCTCCTTTAATTGGTGCTGTCAAATAATTCCATTTAAAAACAACATTGGACTCGTTTTTATATAAAAAAACAGGTATACTTGACTACAAAGTGAGAGAGATTTTTAAGTAAGAGTATAAGGCATTAAAGTCAGAAATGGTTACAACAGAAATAAAGATAAAATGCTTTCTAGTAACTAAAATTTGGTTCAAGGTAAAATCCTTATCAAATGTTCCGACAAACAAGACTGACGGACCGACAGTGTTGTTTTGCCCTTCCCTTTTATAGCTCAGTGAGTTATTAGGTTTTAAATGGCATGGAAAGCATGTTTTGTTCAAAGATTAATACAATAGTACATAAGTTGTGTGAATACAGGGGTGAATTTGGCCGTAGTCATACCCTGCTACTTTCTTGTTTGTCTTAACTGTTTTGATTATAATCACTTGCGGCAGAAACCTTGTTTTTTGTTATATTTAGCATCCTGGACTCTGTTGGCTTTTATCAAACACTAGAATCAGTGGTTCTCAAACTATGGGTTAGGACCTCAAAGGGGTCAAACCCCCATTTTAATGGGGTTGCCAGGACTGGTGTGGGACTGAGCCAAAGTCCAAGCCCCATCTCCCAGAGCAGAATCCTTCAAACTTTGGTGCCTTGGGCTTAGCCTCCCTGACCAGGGTGGCCGGGCTTGAGATTCAGTATCCTTTCCAAGGATCTTGTAGGAATTCTTCTTGTCAAAAGGGCTGTGCTGTGCTGTGCTGTGCTGTGCAATCAAATTTGAGAGAGTCTGTACTAGACAATAGTTAGAACCCGATAGTCTTGCTCTTTCTGGTATAAAAATTCAAATAGAGGGAAAAATTATGGAGACATTCTTAGGAACTCAAAGGTAGCAATAAAAGGCACAAGCAATTTTAAACAATATGTCAGCATGAACATGAATTGTTTTGGGAAGTACACTGAGAAAAAGCAAATAGCCCTGTTTAAACAGTGGAGATACTATAGCCACAATGTGATCCTCAGCAGAAAATGATTTTCTAGGGAGCCCGATTGTAAACGCTTCCCCTCCTGACAGGACTGTGCACAGGAAAGTTTTCACTGAAGGGTCTGCTTTTGGAGAGGAACTGCTCTGTCTCAGAGATAAATTTTCACTGAAGAATCAAAAAGTGACACATCACAAAGATGGAAGTAGCTTTTCCTCTACTTCCATGCATGAAAGCACAGACAACAGCTATTGTGCTCATTGGGAAGGATAAGAATACCTCTCTGGTCTCTCCACTGTAACAACTACTGCCTTTCCCTGCAGTGAAAAAGCAATCATTTTCCTGCAAGTAGCAGATGGAAATCAGAGATGGGGAGCAGGGATTTGTTCCTCACCCACTTCCAATCTTCCTTTTCAATTCTCCACTTTCTGTTGTCAGGCCCTAGACCTTGAATTTGTCTTGATGACACATGAGTTAACGAGTGGCCAGGAGCCAATGAGCTGGGGATATAACTAGCAGTTTTATCCCAAGTTCCCAACAAAAAGACTGCTTTGAAACATCTACTAATCGTATTACCTAGTGATATGACTTTCCTTCAAACCAGGGAGCAATCTTTTGTATTAACCTGCTGAGTAGAGTGTGGGATCATTGCTGAATATGTTTTATTGTGCTCCTTCTTTGTGTGCACTATTGCTTACTGCTTGTGCTTACCTGCCGTTGACATAAGTCACCTGAGCAAATAGTTTAGAGTAAATAATGGAACAAATTTAAATTAAATCTGCCTGTTTTTTTCCCTTCTGTGTAATATTCATGAGTAGTTTGCAATTTTCTTATATATATATGTTATTTTAAACTATTTACCAAATTTATTTAAATAATTACTGACCTGCAAATTGTCTCCTAGCAATTCATTGAAATTTGAGCTGTGCTTTCTTATGGGTAGTAGGTAATATTGTACTCTTTCCATTCCTTCACTGGATGGGAATAACTTGTGGTCAGATTTCCAGTATAAATACCAACATTGATGCATTTGTTATTTCTGTGACCATTCCTGCTAGCAAACCTTCTTTCTAGAAAACTTGTGGAAAGTGAAAATCAAAAGAGCACATTGCAAATGCATTTCCTTTAATACAAAATTGGATTTCCACAAGGCTAATATTCTAGGAAAATGTTAAGGCACTGTAACATGTTCTATGCAGACAGACATTTATCTGCTCAAACTTTTCAAAAACAATTTCAGACAGAAACCAAAAGTAAGAATATTTCAGTCTGATGCTTCAGGAAATAAAGAGCTACTGAAAAAAAGATTTAAATGGAAACCATTATATAACCTTCAGTAAAACATAAAGAACAACATGGTCCTGTAGCACCTTAGGGTGTGTCTACACAGCACGCTTAGCTCAAAATAAGCTACGCAATTTGTGTAGCTTACTTCAATGTTATTTTGAAATAGCTTATTTCATAATTTGGTGCTGTCTACACAGAGAAAAATTTTGAAATAACTCAATATTCCAAAATTCCCCTTAACCCTGGTAGAACAAGGGTTACTGGGATGTCATAATAAGCTGCCCATTATTTTGAAACCTATTTTGAAATAATGGACTGCTTCAATAGATGTAGAGTAGCTACTTCAGGATACTTCTGGTATCCTGAAATAGCTCCGAAGTCTAGATATACCCTTAGAGACTAACCAATAAATATATAGATAATATTATGAGTTTTTGTGGGCACAACCCACTTTGTCATCTGAAGAAGTGGGTTGTGCCAAAGAAAGCTCATGATACTATATGTATTTTTTTTTTTTTTTTGGTTCGTCTCTAAGGTGCTACTGGACTGTTGTTGTTTTTTCAACAGTCATGGTTGCTCCCACCAAAAGATATCACAGTATAATTTAACAATGTTCTAAAGTGTATTTAATAGAACTAATGATTTTTTAGTAATAGGAGAATTAACTAAGATTTGGGCTATAAAATAGTTGCTGAGAAGTAAGTTGAGTCTAAAGTGAGATTTTTGTTTTAAATAAGTGGTATGCAGGTTATTTTAAAGAATTTGCAGGATTCCATTGAACTTGGAAATAACAGAAAGTTGTCATCTAAATGCCATTTCCCAATGAATTTTGGCCTCTAACTTACCTGAATAGCTTCTTCCTCACTGAAAGTTTGTTCCTTATTCTCTCTGCTGTCTTTGTGGAATATTTATTTATTTAGGGTGTGTCTAGACTACATGCCTCCTTCGACGGAGGCATGTAGATTAGCCAGATCGGAAGAGGGAAATGAAGCCGCGATTAAAATAATCGCGGCTTCATTTAAATTTAAATGGCTGCCCCGATCTGCCGATCAGCTGTTTGTCGGCAGATCGGGGCAGTCTGGACGCGATGCGCCGACAAAGAAGCCTTTCTTCATCGGCACAGGTAAGCCTCGTGAAACCAGGTTTACCTGTGTCGATCAAGAAAGGCTTCTTTGTCGGCGCATCGCGTCTAGACTGCCCCGATCTGCCGACAAACAGCTGATCGGCAGATCGGGGCAGCCATTTAAATTTAAATGAAGCCGCGATTATTTTAATCGCGGCTTCATTTCCCTCTTCCGATCTGGCTAATCTACATGCCTCCGTCGAAGGAGGCATGTAGTCTAGACACACCCTTAGATTCCATAGCTGTAAAACTCTTCCTCATACTTCATACCATTTTAAATGACCTGTTCATATAATATCAAATCTTAAGCAAAAATATAAAAACATTGTATTTATCATACTTGTGCTATGAGTGCCTGTCCCTACCCTTTGTTTGCAGTCACCCTCAGGTTTTTCATATTGCATTCAGCATCTTGTCTTTTACTGCATTTTGCAGAATTATTTTGCTTAATTCTCCTTTCACAGGACTTAGTAGAGTATCAGTAACATAAAACCCATGTGAATAAGATGAGACCCCTGTTCCAGATCATACATAAAACTGACCTTTGACACATCAGTGCGTAGCAACAAAGTTGAGTTTGCCATAGATCACTAAAGTGTCTTAATCAGACTGAATTAATTGGTAGCATTTACTGTAAATCTTGTTTTTATACTTTTTTTTACTTTTAAAATATCAGAAACTTTTGTTTGTTTTCAGTAAAGAATTTGGTCTATTTTCAAGCAGGCCATGACTTCCAAAGCATTATTTAAATGCCTCAGCTGAATAAGTGGATTCTTTCATGCCATTCCATACATTGAAGTACCATAAGGTAAATAACCTGAAAATATCATTTTTGACTGACATGACTTTGAAAAATGCACAGCCTATGTAAACAAAAATGCCTTTGTTTACTTGTTAGGTGCTTAACTGCATCCCTAAATCGTATCTCTCATGTTCGGATGTTAATGTTAGCAATGATTATAAACACATCTGTTCATCATATTAATGAGTTATAGCCAATAGGAAAGGACAAAAATCTATAACTTTTCCACAAACTTAGTTAAATGTCAAGATTTTTAAAGGCCTAGTTAGCAAGTATATTAGATGAGATATGTCAGTTTCCCAATTTACGACTCTGACTTGTCTCTTGTGATTCCTTATAGCCTCTAGCCATTCTCCTCTTACCTGAGGCATTCTCTGGCAAAAACCTGATGCTTCCAGTCATTCTGCATTCTTGTGTTCCTTCAAAAATAATTGGACAGGCACCTCTCCATAAACAATCATCATTAGTCATATAAGGTACACAGATAAGAATACCATACAAATAAGATTCAGTAGAATATCTTGAGCCAAATAATAATAATTTGGCCAGCATGCTAAAAATGTGATTGACAAGGAGTTAATGCACTTAACACTTTTCCAGCAGGCTGTTAGAATTAGTTCCTTGATGCTCAAAAAGTCCTGCTCCCAGAAAAGTGTCACCGACATTGACCAGTGAGTTTGTTGCTTTTCAGTAACCTGCTCCATTTCCAGACTGTATGATTAAAGTCATTATGGGAACTGTCAGTAGAGGGGGAAAAACTGTCAAAAGAAGCAACTGTTGGAAATGTTAAAGATTTTTGTAATGTTAAGTTAATTTAAAGCATTGATTGTGATTTTAATATTATGAGATAAATCTTGAATAACAAAACTCCAAATAATAATTTGAATCCTTTCAAGGTATAATGGAAATGGTATACTTATTTTTCCTTGCTATTAGAAATAAATTAAATGAATTGTAAATAGTATTTTAAAAAAATAAATTACCATTTAAAATCAATTACCTTTGTTTAAAATCTCTAGTCAAATTGTATAAAATAGTCAAAAGAAAAGCCATGATTTCATAGCATAGAACTCCTTTTAACAGACTACTATATCAGTAAAGCTCAACAACATAAAATATTTCCAAGTTTAAAAAGTGCTAAAAAACCAAAGATGTACCAAATTAAGAATTTCAAAATAAAAATTATATATATTACTGTAATATTTGATACAGATTTACGTAAGTGTGTAAATAGACTAATATATGAACACACTGCATGCAATAGCTTCATAAAGTAGTTTGCACTTTTGGATACTTTCACAGAGCTACTGAATGTAGAAGGAGTGTAGAAATTGATAGTTTATTGTAATAGAGCACACAGCACTATATCTGATTTAATGTTTTGTTTAAAAATATATAGCAAATAACATTTAAGTATCTGACATGGACATTTATAATGCCTTTTCTCATACAAATTCACACATACTGAAATCCTAATTTTTATTCAAAGGTTTATTTTTTCTTGCATGTCAACATGAAGACCAGACCCTTTCCTCAATTATAGTTTAAGATACCTATTATATAGATCAAGAGGGAGCCGGAAGAGAGGACAGCATCTTTATTAGGAACAATAATATCAACATTATAATTTTCTTATATTTATTTTTCTTTCCTCACCTGCTATGCTCAAGTTTTGACACTAAGAACATTGTGTTTGATATTTTCAGCATTAAAAACCACTTTAAGCTTTGGTTCCATTTTACTCCCAGTCAGAAAGATCAGAAAAAGCTCAAGTCACACAGTGAGAAACTTTATCCACTGAATGAGACATTATCCATTCCTCCAGACTGCAAATCAAAGAGTATCTCTTAGGCTGCTTAAAAATTCATTTTAAAATCTGATCCTGATTGTACTTTTATGGTAATTTTATACCATCAATCATCCTTTTACCTTTAGTCTCTAGGTCCACTGCTTTCCCCATAGATCTCATTCACTCTACCTCATTATAATTCTTTAGGTGAGAAAACAGGGTAAGAAACCTTAACAGAAAATGAGAGAAAGATGTAAATTTCTTGAGAAAAGTCAGGTTCACTAAGAAGCATGGCTAATGATATGTTCTGATCTATTTTTTGAAAAAAATTAAAAGATGGGGGAATGATAGAATAGAAATGAAAAACATGTTTCCCATGCCAATAGCATATTTGTAATCTGTATTCAAACTCAATGATACCACTTATGCTACTAAGGTGTCAAAATAATATTTTAAATAGAATTTTGCTGAAAAAGAATAAAATAAATATGCTCGAAACTCCACAGAACTTTTCTTTAATATCAGTCTTAAACTTTCTAGGATTCTATATTTCCCATTAAGAATAAGGTAACCTCATCTTTGTTAATTCTGATGATCATAAGCAGGTGGTACCATTTAAAGTTTGCTGTAAACACACAGATCAAAAACTCTTCCTGGTACACAAAATCATATTATGTGTATAAAATCAAAGCTGTAACTTTGCTTTATTTTCTATTTTTCTCAAGCCTTCTCCAGCAAATAGTTAATCAGGAAAGGAGAAATAATATATGTGACTCTGCCAACCAGTGCTCACTGGCAACTGGAACATCTAGCTTACAGTATTTGTCTACTATTTTCTACGTGATTCATATTTACTAATGATGTATTATATTTTTACTCTGTTGATTTGCAACTTGACTCTAAATGAAAAGCATATTACAGAGTAACAAGAAATATAACAGATGATAAACAGATGACAAAGCCAGCAATGCACACCCAATACATTTAGACTGGAAGACAAAATGGCTGTTAACCACAAGGGAAAAGAATATCTTCCTAATATCTTTAACAAAATATAGCAATAAACCACTGAATGCTGGTAATAGAAATCCCTTCTAAATTGGCTGTTCCCAGCAGTTAGTAACCAGTTTCTTAGTTAATGGCCTGAGGGGAAAGACTTAAAAAACTGTATTCACTCTTTTCTCTCAGGTAATTTAACTGGATGCATTAAACTGCATTTTTGTGGAATTTCCAAATGTTTGTGCTCTGACAAAATTTTAATCTGAAGGGGAGAGGGGCAATTAAATAATGTTTTAGAACAAAATACAGCCCAATCATCTTGAAAGAGCTTATTGATTGTTTCATTAGTCTTCTAATTAACAACCTAAATTTTATTAGGATTTAGTGCAAATAATAATATTAATGGGTTTTAAATATCACATGAAATTCAGTGCACTCTGCAACTCCCTCTGAAAAAGATTTGCAGAATATTAATACAGAATTAAGGTAGGGCAGGAAAGAGCAGTAACAAAATCAAATGGCTATTTTGACATATTCCTCAACCCTTTCCATAAAACATTTAAAAAAAAATCTCTTATTTGGTAGCATGCTTGGCTCCAACATGATATATGACATTATTGGAAGAGTTAATCAAATATAAAAACAGGACTGCATATAAGACAGTTAATATAGCTTTCATTAGGCATTTGACTAGTTATGACATTTTTTCATAAATACTTCAAATTATGTCACTCATACACATGCCTATGTAAGTGGCCTATGAAAAATAACATGTACACATGCTAAGCACACAACATTTCTAAAATAAATATTCACTATTACTGAAAGAACTGTGCCACCAAAATTTAAAGCAAGAATGTAATTTCTCTTGTTGCTTAGGTGTGGCGATAATCTATAAATCAACCAAAAACATGAACAAATTGTACAATGTTGACTAATTTATCTGCCTGTGACACTCTTTGGATTAAAATGGCATCTCTTAAATTACTCCTCAGCTGAGGGGGTAAAAAGACTCATTAATGTGAAATGTTAACCTGACTGTGGCAGTAAAGTCAAAAGGAATGATTGGCATTACACAGGACACTTCACTCCATACTATACACACAGGAATGCACTCATTCATTAGGCATACCACTTTAAAATAATCTACACTTTTACACTCTGTAGGACTAAGGCATGAGAGACAAAGAGAAACATGTATGCAGACCATTTGACTGTGAAGAAAAAAGCAGACAGGAAAAGAATTCTAGATTTGTAGAATGTCATATAGGAATGGAAATAATCTATTTGTGAGGAACTAATACTTCTGCATTATGGATTTGAAACATCTTGGATCAGATCTATTGGTGAAATTCTGCTTGTCCACCAGAATCCAAATGAACTGATGTTGCAAGGAAGACCAATGTGAGGATTTGAGGGGACATAATTTTCCGTCCAATCTGCACGTGGAGTGTGTGGGGCATTTCTCTATTGGTACTCGTACCCAGCTGTATGAAGACTATATGAGTTTTGGCCAATGGATCTGTGCAGTTCATGAACTCACAGGCCATACCCCTAGAACTACCCAGCACTGATGTTTGAAAACTACTGTGGTACTCAACTCTGCTTTGAAAAGATGGTGAATATTATCTTTTATTGGTCCAACTTTTGTTGATGAAAGAGACAAGCTTTCAAGCTATGCAGAGCTCAGCGGTAGCATAAGCAGCACTAATATTAGTGAAATTAAATATCAATAGGTAGAAAAGCTCATGTGTTGGACTTGGAAGATAGGTAGGAATGAAGAAGACAAAGAAGATTGCTTAGACTTTGAGTGAATGTAATTAGGCTCTGTAGACAGAAAAAGGAGACAGGGACCCCTGGATGCAGAGAGAGTCAGAAGATCCTTCAAGAAAGAGAACTTACACTAGATATTCCTTCTAGTCCAAGAAAGTTGAAAGTTTTAATGTATTTTTCATCATAACAAGGTATAAAAGGTTCTATTTTGCTAGCAAAATATTAGAACTGTCAATTAATGCGCGTTAATGCCTGTGATTAACCCAGAGAACAATTAACACGTTAATTTTTTAAACATGTTAATTGCAGGCGTTTCCGTGGCACTGGCCTGTTTCAGAGAGGAAGTGCAGTAGGAGCCTGGTATCAGCTGGAGTCCCCCGCTGAACCTGGGCTCTGGGTAGCGCTGCCCCTTTGAAATGCCGCTGCTGTGTTTCAAAGGGTCAGCACCTGCAGTCACCTGTGCGGCACTGCCCCTTTGCAGTGCCTCCCTGGCATTTCAATGGGGCAGCGCAATGCAGCCTGGGATCAGCTGGGGACTCCAGCTGATCTCAGGCTCCCGCAGTGCTGCCACTGCCCCTTTAAAATGCTGTGGCAGCGGCATTTCCAAGGGACAGTGCTGCATGGAGCTGGGGTCAGCTGGGGACTCCAGCTGATCCTGGGCTCTCGTGGTGGTGCCCCTTTGAAATGCCGGGGTGGCCTTTCAAAGGAGAAGTGCTGCACGGAACTGGGGTCAGCTGGAGACTCCAGCTGATCCCAGGCTCCATACAGCGCTACCCCTTGAAACACCGCCACTGCATTTCAAAAGGACAGTGCAAGCAGAGCCCGGAGTCAGCAGAGGACTCCAGCTGATCCCAGGCTCCTGCAGTGCTGCACCTTTGAAACATCACTGCAGCGATTCAAGGGAACAGCACACATGATTAATCACAAGTTTTTAAGGTAAAAATAATGAGTCCTGTGGCATCTTAAAGACTAATAGATTTATTTGGGCATAAGTTTTCATGGGCAAAAACCCACTTTTTCAGATCTGCTAGTGCCCAAATAAATCTGTTAGCTTTTTAAAATGCCAGATGACTTCTCATTCTTTTTGCAGATACAGACTAAATGGCACCTTTGATAAGGTAAAAAAATGTTCAAAAATGATCTGAAAAATGTTTTTGAACACTTCAGGCCTTTTGAAATTCATCCAGATGTTTCATCAAATCTCATATCTTTCTAAGTATTTTATCCTATTTCCTCCTTATACAACTTTGTTTGTAGGAAGAGGAAAGGAAGCAGACTTATTAAATGTAAGAGAACACAAATTCTGTCCTCATTAACATAAACCTATTGAGGTAGTGGTATTGCATGGTTGTAACTGGAGATAGCATTTGGGCTAAAGAAAATGAAAGTGAAAAGTAGAGCATTTTCGGTGTGTGTTAGTGCTAGAAAAGTTAGCTGGATGCCCTGGGGATGTAGGCACTGTAGAATTGTGTGGAATTCAGAACTGTTGATCCATTCACAGAAAGTAATTTTAGAAACAGTGTTCATGGGTACTCATTGGAATTCTGATTGCTTTTCCTTCAACCATGGTTTTCCCTCACTTTTCATGGAATGTTCTTGACCAGATTTTTTGTACAATATTCTCAAACCCTCTTGCCACAGCAACTTGGCCAGAGACCCTTCCCAAACTCCAGAGGAGGAAGGCCCCACCATGTTGCCCTCAGAGGGAAAACTGAGTTGGGCTGCCAGGGCCACTGCTGGGCTCCCGAAGACCTGGATCAGGCTGCTATGGATACTGCCAGGCCCCGACAACTGGGCGGGGCCACTGAGACCACTGCTTGGGCCTGAGGATTTGCCAGGCCCTGAAGAATAGGCTGGACCACCTGGATCCTTGCCTGAGCCTATGGACACGCTGCCAACATCTTCGTCCCTGGCAGACCCTGCAGAACCAAGGTGGAGCCAGGTAGGACCCCAGGGGGAACTGGGAAGCAGCCTAGGGGTAGCCATCCTAAGCTTGGTAGAGGAAATGGAGGTCAACTGGGCGGTGTATTGCGGCCAGGATCCCTGCCAACCAAGTGGCAGCCCGCAGTGCCACTGTTAGGGCCCTGGGCTGAGATGCAGTGTAGTGGGTGCGCCTGCGTACCCTCTCCCCAAGGGTGGCAGGTTCCCCCCCTTATAGGGGTAAAACAACTGCATTTGTCGGCTCTCTACTAGCAAGGAGACCCAACCCTTGTCTCAGTCCTCTGGGCTGGAGCCAAGTCCAAGCCCTGCAGGCTAGAGCCCAGTGGCCATGGAGCCAGAGCGGAGCCAGCTGCAGGGAGGAGGAGTGTCCTGCGAGGCTGGTGGCAGGGACTCGCCTGATTTAGCAAATTCCTTTATTCAGGACGGGTCAGGTCCCGAGGGTGCTGGACAAGGGAGGTCCAACCTGTACAAACTGTTTACCTGTGTTCAGAAGGAATGGCAGCTATGTGCTCTACTAGGTGCCAAAGCTACAATTCTTTGTTTACATGGTTTCTTCCTTACCGTCTCCAAAGATCTTTCCACTTGTGTTTCAGTTCCCCAATGTTTTATTTAAACTGCATCTGTGAGATGATGGAGCATGGGAAGGAACTTATGTTTCACGGCTGGTCCTCCTTTCAAAGCTCCAGGCTCAAACAGAATTGCATAGTATTAGATGACCTTTTGCACTGACTTTGCAATCAAAGTTCAGGCAGTATACTGTCAAATGTGGTCTGTATTGGGTCTCATTCTATAGCACAATTTGAAGTAAAGATAGTAGTACAAAATATTTAATAGGATGGGAAGAAACTATAGAATAATTTGGTTGTTGTTAAAAAAATTACATTTTCTTAAATGACACCTATACAGAAGTTCTATAGGAAATATCAGCCAGAGACAACACTACATTAATGTGCATTCTGAAAGCGCTCTTTTTTTTTTTTTAATTTCTCACTAGCACATTTACCCAGCATTGCTCAGATCCTTAAGGAGGGGCTCAGGGCAGGAGGTTGGAGGTGTAGAGGTGCTCTGGGCAGGGGAGTGTGAGCGTGTATAGGGGGTGGGCAGAGAGGGCAAGGAGGCTCCCCCACAAGATTTGAAAATTGCTATCATGTCCCCTCAGTCTTCTCTTTTCTAAATTAAACAAGCCCAGTTCTTTCAGTCTTCCCTCATAGCTCCTGTTTCTTAGACTTTTAATTATTTTTGTTGCTCTTCTGGAGGGAGAATTGTGCTAATCAGCACTCCTCTTAGAAGACTAGGAGGAGTCTACCAGAGCCCTGGAATGTCCCCCAATTCATTTCATGAGACCTCTTCCTTATGGTACTGGAGGAGAGAGAATGGCTCCTCTTCCTGTGGAAAATGCAGAGCCCAAGCACTGAGCAGCACTGCTTACTGGATTTTTTTTAAGTTGGCTCTTTGTATTTGCCTTCTATTTTTTCAACCCTTAAGTTACACTCATCCGGTTTTTTTCCACAGCCATAAAGGTTACAGACTTTTGTCAATGACCACTGAGAGTCTAATGTATCCAAGTGACTCTAGGAAGTGAGCTTTAATAAAGTGGATTATAAAATGATGAGTTATTAGCACTACATAGACACACAACACACCCATTAGCAAGCAAAAATACAGCTAAAAAGTAATGAGGCCATTTCTCCAACTTACTGTAAAGGGAGAGACAGATTGTTATTTCTATTTTAAATACCTGGGAGGTGCTTAGAAACAACAGATATGGAAACTATAAGAAGCAACAGAGATATGATTATCCTTATGTTTGCCTGTCTCTGAATCCCCTGCATTTCTCAAGTATCCTTTTTGAGATAGTCATCAAAACTGAATATTGTATCCCAAATGAGATATGGCATGCTGATATTTTCCATACTATTTTCTGTCCTATCCTTTGAGTATTCCATTGCTATTGAGATACCGCTGCTGCATTCGGATTCCATTCTGTCTGGAAGCCTGTGACAGAGTAGGGAAGAGAACCTCGGTATGCTCAGTCCTTTAACTGTGGAACTAGCCTTCCTCTGTCTTTACTGAGATTCTTAATGATGTTGCAGGTACTTTTTCCTGAGTAGTTACAGTTAATTTAGACTCTAGCAATGTGTATGAGCAGTTCAAATAATGAGATCTAGTCCAGAGCTCTGGATGAACACTCTGTTGACCTTTTGCCAAGATGAACAGGGACCATGTAGTCCTACTATTTATTTTATCTTTTTTAGGTCCGTCCAATCCCTAATAGAATGATAGCCATTTATGTCATTTCACTTAAACTAGCGTAATTGTGAGGGACTTATGAAAGTCCATATAAGGTGTTACCTGATAATTCTCTCATCTGCTAATTTATTGGCACAAAAAAATTCTCAAGATAAGATTGGAGTGTTTTTAAAGTAAACTGTTTATATCTGAAAAGTACTAAATTGACAACACTGGGAACTGAAAACCCCGATGATACAAGAGATAGAGTGGGCAGCAAAGTATAAGGGTTCTCCATTATGCTTAGCAAAAAAGCCCCCAATGCCCATGTTCTGCAATGCCCACTTCTGAGGATGAGGCAAACATTGACTTCTCCAATGAGACGAAAACAAAGGTACCAGTTGTAATAGGGATGGGAGCTTTGTTCCTGGACATAATGCACAAAACAGGTGAATCAAAGGTGGGGGGGGGGGGGGAGGAGATGGCTCCTGGCAACTTATACTTTGAGTCATCATAGATCTCTTGCATTGTAGTCTGCAGTCTTGTGTTGAAGTCATTCATGCATAACCACATTCACTCCTTTGCTTCAATACAGTATAGATGGATGGGTGGTAGGCAGATAGTCCTGAATGACTAAGAATCCACAAAAATGGAAATTTAGGAAAGAGCTGACTGGTAGCAACACAGCAGGAGTTACTTCACTTCTGGAAGCTAGGGTGGAAGTTATAAAGCAAGCATGTCTGTGCAACATGAAGTTGACACCCTGAAGTAAGGTAGGACTCTTAGGCAAGGTTAGGGGGAAGGGACAATTGATATGCTGTTCTAGTTTTACAAGGAAAAAAAAAGCTGAAGCCCTAAGGTCTGAACCTTCCTTCATGGGCTGAGGAGATAGGCCGTCAGCCTACAAAGGGAAAAGCCAAACAATAGGCAACAAAAAGGGGTCAAGGAAAAAGATGCCATTCTACTGGGACTGAATCAAAATATCTGGAAGACCCTCAGCTGAGGACAAAGCAAAGGAAGAAAAAAATCCCAAGCATTTCAAATAAAGAAGAAGACAATAATGTCACAGAAACAGACTAGTTTAGACCACTTGTCTTCAAATATAGTATTTCATGTTTTGTCTTAGTGGAAAAGTATACGCATAAGAATTTACACTTGTAAATAAAATAGAAAATCCCTCTTGCCTCCTTCTTTTCCTTCATTCACTCTCTCTCCAAAAGTCACTTGACAACCCTGCATTGATGGTTTCTTTTTTTGCTATGGTTAGACCAAGGACCAGACTGAAATTGACTTGAATCTTTGGGTGCATTAAAAATAATACAAATATACAAATTATGAATACATTTATTTACCCACTGCTAAATGTAAGCAGGAATTTACAGTTGTCGGTCCCATCAAGAGAATAGGGTCTGAGCCTGGAGGAGCTGTTAAAGTAAAATCGTAAGTGGGTATAGTACATGCAAGCATAACAAGCAGGTGATGAGTAGTCAAAGAATAGTGTGCAGCCACTGAAGCAAGAATACTATGCAGAATACATAAGATTTTAAGGAGCTTTTTTATTTATTGGGGTGTTTATTTGTTTTTTAAAAGAAAACAAGTAAGGATGGGGTTGATCTGTTTTAGAAATATATGTCAGATACACAGTGCAATATAAAAGAAGGCATAAATACACAAAATTAAGAGTGATAAAAGGAGCAGTCAAGAGGAAGAGATGGGTCTCTTGATAAGTGGGAGCCTGAAGATATTTACAGAGAAAAAAAGCAGGATCACTGTAGGCTTGAAAAATGGTTACATTCTCTAACACTATTGTGAGAATGGGTGGTTGTTACAGTCAAGAGGATTACTCCCACTAGAAAGAGGAGCTAGTGGAATTACAGTTTAGAAGAGAGGCACCAAAAGGAAAATAGCTACTAATAATGAAAGAATAAACACAAGGGTGTCACAGGGTGGCTAGCCCTTAAAGGGAATTGAGCCCAGCCTCACCTATGTCCAATCATCTCCCAGCGGAAACTGATCAACTACCGACAAGAGGATTACATAGGACTGCAAAACAAGTGGCTCAGCTGGTGTAGAGAATTACCACAAGCAAGGAGAATCTGGGTCAACAGGGGAAAGGGATATTGAATACTACAGGAAGCAGGTTGGCTCTTGTGCTAACAACCCTGCTGCTAATACTTCTTTCTTTCCACATTATTCTTAACATCTGTGGATTCTATGCCATTTTAGATTATCCAGTCCTCTTGAAAACTAACTCTACAGTGGTAAAACATTTGGGATAGTTTGCTATACCAAATAAAATTGAATGATAGCCATTTTAGTAATACATATTAACTTTATCTCGTTTCTTTAAGATTATTCTAAGGTTGTAACGAGCATATCTATAATAACTGCCATACAAAGTCCAGTCAGAGTGGTTTTTAGTCAAGTAGCTTGTCTCTGACAGTGACCAGTACAAGGGAAAGAACCTTATATTGGAGAATTATGGAACAATCTGGCTGTGATGGACACCCCGCCCCCCCGCCATGCTTTATGAAATGGAATTATGGACCTAAATATGACTAACTCAAGGTACTTTGAGCAAATTATTTCATGTAACCATATCAATCTTCATGTCATAATTCACTGGTTCTGTCTATCTTATTTTGGTGAATGTATCACTCTTGTATGTAAAATTAGACATGGATTACAGGAAATACTTTGACATTAAATGTGTAAATGGAAAGCCATCAAGGGTAATTCTATTGCTGAGAGGCCTTAGTGTATGTCTACACTACCCTCCTAGTTCGAACTAGGAGGGTAATGTAGGCATACCGCACTTGCAAATGAAGCCCGGGATTTGAATTTCCCGGGCTTCATTTGCATAAGCGGAGCGCCGCCATTTTTAAAACCCCGCTCGTTCAAGCCCCGTGCAGCACGGCTACACGGGGCACGAACTAGGTAGTTCGAACTAGGCTTCCTAGTTCGTGCCCCGTGTAGCCGTGCTGCACGGGGTTCGAACGAGCGGGGTTTTAAAAATGGCAGCGCCCCGCTTATGCAAATGAAGCCCGGGAAATTCAAATCCCGGGCTTCATTTGCAAGTGCGGTATGCCTACATTACCCCGCTAGTTCGAACTAGCGGGGTAGTGTAGACATACCCTTTGTGTCTGTGCAATCATATGCAAATAGCCTTTTGTACTTAAGTCTTAGCAGTGGTTGGTAGGGAGCGGCCAGGTGACTCCCCATGAAATAAGGGAATTTTTTAAAAAGAATAGGAAGGTAGGAGTCTTTTGGTCTTTGGCTGGCTGGACACACTCAAGGAAGGTGAACCAGAGAGACCAGGGAGATGATCCCGGTTTGGAAGGCAGCTGGAACAAAGACAGTTTTAGGGTGAGTTTATAATAAGTTTGTGCTGAGGATTTTAGTGTTGGGATTAGCTAAGCGTTTTTTATTATTTTTGATTTGTTATCAATGTTGCTCTGCCTGTTCTCACTTATTACCACTTCAATTCTGCTGCTTGTACTTAATAAACTCACTTTTACTTACTATTAAGCCCAGTGTAAATAATTATTACCTGGGGGAGCAACCAGTGTGTACATTCCCCCTTTCATTGTTAAAAGGGGCTTACCTAACTAATTCATTGGCAGGTTTTGATCCCATTTGGGAAAGCGGTATCCCACGAAGCTGGGCCAAAAACTGCACTCTCTTTAACCTGAAGAGGTTTGGCGTCTATACTGCTTCTCGGGGGCAGTGATCTCAGCTCGTGGCCTTGGTTGGGGGAGACCTGGCCCAGCAGGACTGAGTGGTGAGAAGCCTCAGAGAGTGGGAAGGTGAGTGGCAATGGTCATGTCAGCAATCTGGGAAACTCCCCCAAGGGGTCTTCTGTGACCTTACCCCATCGCACTGGCCATTGTAGTGTTTCTTCCTGACTCCTGTCTCTTTCTGATTGCCTTCTGCATTGAAGCATTGTTATAACATCTATAAACTTTTAAAAATCTACAGCAAAATCCTAATTACCTCATTTAACAGTGGGTGTTATCTATATATAAATATCTGCTTCCTTTTTAAGCTCCATTAAGCTCTTGGATGCAATAATATATTGTGGTAATGAGTGGCACAGATTATATATAGCTGTACAATGATATACAGGGACTAATCAGTGTGCAACAGGCATTATTTAAGAAATTAATTATTATTAAGTAGATGTGTAACTACAAAACTATTAAAGGAAATGTGCTGCAAATAGTTTGAAAAGAAAACATCATTAGTTATTCCTAGAAGGATTCTTTACCAGGCATGAACTGTGAAACAATTTTATTTTCTGACTTACTTTACTAAGGAACCAAATCTACAAAACCTTCTGATTTTCCTCTGGTCACATGATAAAAATAGGAGTAAGCAACTGTAGGCAGGTCATGTAGCATAAATCAGCCTATTAAATGGAAATACAATCGTTTTTGCCCACTGAAGGTCTAGCTTCATGTATCTGAATGCTCGCATGGTGAGCAGTATTTCCTGTCACTATCTGTAAACTGTATATTTGAAAATAAGTATTAAATTAATGCAATGAAAAACCTATTGCTGAGGAATCTCATTATTTGTGATGGCAGGAGTGAGGGATCCCAGACTAAAAAAGTTCAAATTTGTTCCTATCTTCTGCTCTAACTCTGATGTACTACTCAGATGAACATTACTACTTAATAGGTGGACAAAATATTTTCTGTTTATACTGTAATCTTTGGAGGTTTAACCATTAGTAAGAGGAGACTAGAAACGTGTAAGATATATCCTAGGTTACGTGAACACTGCAAGCTTCTTGCGCAAGAACTTTGCAAGAGATCTTCCGCAAAAAGTTCTTGCGCAAGAGCGCGTCCATACTGCCATGTGCTTTTGCGCAATAGAGCGTCCGCACTACCATGGACAATCTTATGCAAAGAATGGCCATCAGAACACTTATGTTTTGTTGTCCGTCCACACACCTTTTTGCACAAGAGCTCTTGAGCAAAAAGGCTTATTCCTCGTAGAAAGAGGAATAACTCTTGTGCAAATATCCCTGTCTTCTGACGATCTAATGTACTTTTTCTTGCGCAAAAACATGCTTGTAGTTTGGACGCTCCACAAGATTTGCACAAAAACTCTGCAGTGTAGATGCAGCCCTAAAGACTCAATCCTTACTCATGTGAGCACTTATTGATTTCAATAAGGCTTACTTGTATGAGTAAAAGCATCACAAACCTCAGTGATTATTTTGGTTGGCATATTTATAGGTGACTATGGAGCTTGCAATACAAATTCTAAAGGTCTATTATTTTTCTATCATGAATAAGAATTCAAAAGAAAAAATGGACTTGTCTTCATAAATCTCAAATACTTGTAAAGACACATCAAATCCTGTAAGGCATTGTGAATAATCAGTGAATAATAAAGCAGGGCAATCCATGTGATACTTCTCCCCAGAATTCTCCTATTTGGACTCCTAAACATGAATTTCATTGTTCCCTTCCTCTTCTGTCTGAGGCTTGCTACTCCTGGTGCCTTTGCAGTCTTCATCTCTTGTCCTCGGCCATGAATTCTTTCATAGCATCAACTGCAATCCCAGCAACGTTGGATGGAAAAGGCCAGTACTAAGCATGACTATTTCACGGTCCTTTCTCTTCTCCTTGCACTGGCTGCTCACATTTTCTAATCTCTCTATCATCATCAACAACAACCAGGGGCTCAATGCCCATTGGTGTCCAATGCCTCCCTCACTATTTCCTTCCATCTTTCCCTGACCATTGCGGAGTGGCTTAGTTTGGTGCTGAGCTAGTTTACAGAATCTACTATATCATCTACCCATTCTCTATGGGGTCTGCCTTTCCTATTCGGACCTATGGAGGAAGCAAAAGTAGTGCCCTGCTTCAGTAATGCTGAGCTGAAGGGCTCTTCTTCATCCACTACTGGTTTCTCCTCACCCCAAAAGGGTTTAAGAATATCTCTTTTCTTTTTGTGAGCTATACCTTTCCTCCATCTTTTTTTGAAAAATGACATGGAAATGGCAGCCGGTCCTTCTGGTCTGGGATGGTTGTTCTAATACCCAAATAGATCAATATTATTCATCTGTATTCAGCAGTCCAAACAGGCCAGCAAGAAATCTATTCCCCTTCTTAATGAGCTGAGTGAAATGTTAGTGTCTTTGAATGGTGATGGACTGAAGTAGTCTTCTTCATTCAGTGGACAACAATCAGGCAAGCCTCCTCACGCTGCCTGGTGTACTTCAACCCTATCCTAGAGAGACAGGGAAAAGTTAAATTAGTTCCTATGCCCATTTAGTCCTTGGCCTCTCCTGGATCTTCCAAAATTCCAGTTACAGTAATTTGTGAAGGCTGACATTTGTTCTCTGGAAAATAACAAGTACTTCCCTTTATTCTCATTCTTTTTTCTCAGTAAAACACTTAACTTCACAGTCTTTCTTCTCATTTCCCCCCATTCCATGTGCCTTTGACCACCTCTCACCTATTTCTCTCCCCCTTCACTCTTAATTATATCTCTTTTCTCACATTTGACCTGTCATCTTCCAGTTCTTTCATCCATAGTCCCTTACTTCTTGTCTTTCAAGTCTTTCCTATTTCTTTTCATTGCCCATGCAACCTGAACAAATGTTCACTAGATAGTCTCTCCTTCAGCTGCTGGTTTATTATTTGCACCTTTATCTCCAAACAGCCGCCCTCACTTTATATATAATTCCTTTTCCCTAAATAATCACTAAGTAGTTCTCTAATCTGTACACGTATACTCCACTCCTTACTGTCTGGTACTTCTCCAACTGCAACAGTCCATTCCTTGCACTAAGATCTATGGAAAAGTTCTGTGATGATTGCCATAATTCAGAGAGAATCTCGTAAGACAATTCTCTTTATTTTGATTGGATCTGATGTCTCTAGCATGCTACAGTGGATCCCAAATTTTATACAGACCAGTCCTTTATTTTCATTTGTTTTGGTAGCAGCCTTATACATCTTGTACAATTAAAGAGCAATTAAAACATGTATTTGTTTTCTTTATGCTAAGGTTATTTGACTTGCTCTTTTGACACATGCAGTTTGTGCTAATATAATAAACTCTTGCTAAAATGGCCAGATGACATGGGTAAGGGCTCTCTATAACTGATTTGCTATTTATGAAATATTCAAGAAAAAGGAATCTGAAACCAGTAAATAAATCTACTATATATTTGAACCGTGAGAATTAGGAGCCCCAAATGCAGTATACAGCTTCCTCTGATCAGAATTTAAAGCAAGGTAAGTGTTTGGATGTGCCAGGAAAATGGTTGTGCCATAAAAATGGGATGTGCCTGGAATGGGATTGCTTCTCATAAAAAAAAAAAACAGAAAAGAGACAGAATCACCAGGTAGTTGAGAGGTCCCCTACCCCCAGGAGTCCTTTAGGGAGGGTGGGGTGGGATGGGAGGGTGGCTGAAGCTCCCTCCTCCCCATTCACACAGGAACATTGCTAGATATTTCCCTTCATCGAGGAGTGAGGGGAAAGTGCACAGTTTGCTGCAATCCTCACTCTTGCTGGGAAGTGCAGAGGAAAGACGAAACTGAACCCTTCTCCCTGCTACGCCCACTATAGCTACAGCAGCTATGGAGAAGTGCTCCTCACCTGGATCCAAGTGCTTTAGTGAGAAAAGGCTGGGGTAGTTGTCTCACCCCGGGGCAGCCTGCATATTGAACTCCTCATCCAACCCCACCCCAGAGAAAAACAAAAAATTAATTAAGGATCTGACCAATGCTGGGTACATTCTCTAGTGTGCTAATACAGCAAAAAGAGCTTATGAGCTCTGAATGAGGTTTGTCACATGAACTCACCAGTAGGGGGGAAACTTTCTGGTGCAAGCTGCCCTGTTGATAAGCTAAAACTCTCATTGGCCATGTTAATGTAATCCAAGATATGATTGTGATCTTTTCAACTCTGTGTGGAAAAACAGGAACAGAAAATAAGCAACTATCCGTTGATCTGGAACACATAAAAGAAAAGAGAAATTAAAACATGTTGCTAATCCAAACTGATTACAAGATTGTGTGAAATTAAGAGATCTTTATTTAAAAAAAAAAAAAAACTTCAATCGCTGGAGGCAGTGAATGTAGGAAATGTACTGTAGGCTGTAATTATTACAGCCTGCCCAGGGAAATGGCATCAAGGCCAGAGAAGTCATGGCTCCATGCGAGCACATCCTCTAATTATTGAAAAACCTGTGTAGAGTCTCAGTGTTAATCAGTCTCTCAGAGACTTCAGGTTTATGTGGTTAGTGCAGATTTATGGCATTTTCCCTTTCTTGTTATTAAAACTGATATTTCACAAGGAAGAAACTATCTCCAGACCAGTGTTAAAATGCAAAGTTTCAGTCATAAAAGAAAACTGCAAGATTATTCTGAGAATATTCCACAGAGAATTCAAACAAGGAGGATAAGAAACAACATATCAAAGGTACAGGGGGGGAAATGGAAAAGAGAAGATTTTAAAATATTAACAAACTCAACAGTTGGTCTATAGATTCCAGAGGTTATTGTGTAATTAATTTAAGTGCTGGTTACAATTATAGAAACAAACACTTTCTACAAAAATGCAATATGAATTATACATAAGTATAGAAAAGCAAAATAAATGACAAGGTTTGCGTGGACATGTGCCTGCAGCGATTTGCATTGTTTCATCAATGATATCATTAGAAAATGTGTATTTATATAATGGATTTTTAATTAAATTACATATGACCAAACTTTGCAACATTTAATATACTTACTGGTTCAGCCATGGCATCTGCTATCGGCTTCTAGCACCCCAACCATTACTTTTCTTTGGGGAGACCAGCATCTCCCTCCTTTCTGACTGGAGTATTCCCATGCTGCACAGTTCCCTGGCTTCACCATGCCTTTCCCAGAAAAGATGGTCTTTCTAAACAGATCTGCTTGCTTTCTCTTCAGAGACTGATAACATAGTGATTGATACAAAGGTTGCCACACAGCTCTTTTCAAGCAAGCACATTTATTCTTACGTTATAAAGCATACCCGAGAAAACATACTAAAATAATAAGATAAAGATTAAAAAAATAATAAAAATAAAATTACCATGCACACTAATAAACTTAGCAGAGATCAACCTGTCCCTAACATGAATTCTGACAGGAAAATCCTTCAACCAAGGATCCTAGGGGAGTTCTTGTGATTACCAATTCATCACAGCTTCAAGTCAGAAAAAGCACAATCATGACAAGTTTATGCAGATCAGGGTCTTTGAGCGAAAGTTCACAGAAGTAGTAATTAACATAAAATCATAGAATACTAGGACTGGAAGGGACCTCAAGAGGTTATCGAGTCCAATCCCCTGCCCCCATGGCAGGACCAAATTCTGTCTAGACCATCCCTGATAGACATTTATCTAACCTACTCTTAAATATCTCCAGAGATGGGGATTCCACAACCTCCCTGGGCAATTTATTCCAGTGTTTAACTACCCTGACAGTTAGGAACTTTTTCCTAATGTCCAACCTAAACCTCCCTTGCTGCACTTTAAGCCATTGCTGCTTGTTCTATCCTCAGAGGCCAAGATGAACAAGTTTTCTCCCTCCTCCTTATGTCACCCTTTTAGATACCTGAAAATGGCTTTCATGTCCCCCCTCAGTCTTCTCTTTTCTAAACTAAACAAACCCAATTCTTTCAGCCTTTCCTCATAGGTCATGTTCTCCAGAACTTTAATTATTCTTGTTGCCCTTCTCTGGACCCTCTCCAATTTCTCCACATCTTTCTTGAAATGTGGTGCCCCGAACTGGACACAATACTCCAACTGAGGCTTAACCAGCAAGGAGTAGAGCGGAAGAATGACTTCTCGTGTCTTGCTCACAACACACCTGTTAATGCATCCCAGAATCATGTTTGCTTTTTTTGCAACAGCATCACACTGCTGACTCATATTCAGCTTGTGGTCCACTATAACCCCTAGATCCCTTTCTGCCGTACTTCCCATTCTTTGTGTGAAACTGATTGTTCCTTACTAAGTGGAGCACTAAATTGAGTCTCTCTCTCCTCATAGTATAGTTTCGAAAGTGTGACTTAGAGGAAGAATACTTCCTAGGAAATCCATTTTACTTGAATTGTTCCAAAAAGATCTTTGAACTTCCTCAGACCTTGTAGAGATTGCGTTAAACTTATCTTCCATCTAAAGAAATTCCATATAATCTCAGAACAGTACACAAAGGTCTGCCTTTTCAGTGCAGTATGACCCAAATATATCAATCCTAATTCAATGAGGAAAACTTGATTCAATAAAGTTAATTCAGGATATTGTCAGCTTCACGTTACCTATCGTAAAAACAATGCCAAATAATGTATTTGATAAATTTTTTCAGGTTTTCTAACAGCTGCATTCCCAAATATCTGTCATTGAGAGTTAAAATTGTGTCCACAAAACAAATAAAATGTTCCATTCTGAATAAAAACATAAAACAATCAACTAATATAACCGAGTATAATTTAACTGGGTAACTTAAGGCTTTTTATATTTTCAGCCTAAACTTGCTTTAAATTAAGGGAAAACCACAAAGCAAGAAAACAAAATCCAAAACAGAGTATGTACTATGACTCCCATCCCCTTTGCACCACACCACAGGCGCTGTAGGGTGGATTCTGCAGGTGTGAGGGTTGACCCTCATCTGACAGAGCTGTCTCTAGGACACAGTAGTCAGTATAATTTAGAGCAGCCACTACCTGTCAGTGCTAGGATTGTTGAAGTAGAAATGTGCCCACAGACACCTCTTCTCCTGCAGTAACATGCTGCATTAATTCTTCCTCACAAAACTGTAGATAATGCTACAAAGAGCAGAGCCCTAGAAATGTAACAGTGCAATACACTAAAAAAAGATTATAACAATTACATAATTGTAGGTCACTGACTGAAATTGATAAGTATTTGGGATGAGTAGATCTCACAATCAGACACAATATTCATGCATGTCAATCTGAAAAACTTGAATCAGCACTGCCTATAATGTTGGCTACACGGATTTAGGAAATACTGATTATAGACTTGTTTGATTTGCCTACAGCATTACTAGTCATGACTGACTGCTCTTCATTATGGCATGAAATAACTATTCTAGGAAAAGTAATGTTAGACATAGTCTCTCTGGGGAAAAACATGTACACGTGGGCTGCCACAATGCATAGTAGCTGACAATTGGTCCTATTTCATATCATAGGACTGCCCCGCTTACTTTGCACATGATGAGCATTACGTGGCATAGTGAAATCTTACCAGCTACACAGCACAGGAAGTTGGATAGATGAAACTGGACTTAGCATAAAGCAATTTGAATAACTGAACCAGAGCACAAAGCCTGGAAACAAAAACTGCTGATATTCTTTAGAACCTGCAGGTGGTCAATACCTCTCACCACCTCATAAATCCAATGGAATGGTTTGTATAGAAAAGAAAGTATAAGTTAAGACACCACACATATCTCTAGGAGAGGAGCAAAAGAAGTTAAGTCTAAATGACTATAGTGAGGGGCATAAGGTGTGTGTGTGTGGCCAAGAAGTGTCACAAAAAAAGGAAGATCTTGGAATCTAGATGTAAAGTCAGTTTTGCGAGAAGTGGTAAAGTTGTGGTAGAGAAGAAATAGGACTGTATCCTTTCATACAGTGAAGCTGGTCAGAGTATCATGAAGAACTCCTCTCTAGTGAAGACATTTCAGGACTGTCATAGATTAACTCACTCCTGGTCTATAAACCAGGAGATGAGAACAGAAGAATGGGCCATAGTGTTTTGTATCATTATTACTGTAGTACCTTTTGCAATTAGCTGATTTGTGTGGGTAAATATAGTCTGCATACCTGTTACTGACTTTCTGAACATAAGTAAATTAAGGATCTATTTAGCATACACCACTACTGTACACCACATGTAGGTTCCATTTAAATTATAAGAAAGTGGAAGAATCAGGCTCTCCCTTCCTATTTATGTGAGTTGAGCTGGTGTCTGTCAATTAAAAAAAAGTAATGTAAAAATGTAAAGAAATAGTGAACTTTCAGTTCGTCGGCCTTCTTTATTCATTTGTTTTCTCTTCTAACTTGCGATTGAGTGAATTTGTAGCAACACCATATTACTTACTCTTCCTCTTTAAAAAAAAATACTGGGTTTCAAAATAATAAGTATGATTATGCTAGATTGGCAGGTCTGATTGGACCATCTTCACTTATAAATAAAGCAAAAGGTCTGCAAAGCCCTTTCAAGTTCTAATCATAAATGTTCCAGGAAGCACTTCTTCCTTGGTTCATTTCCTGCTGTTATCCTGCAGTGGGGATCATCATATACACAGGCATTTACCAACCCATGCTGTACGAAATGTTCAGCACTTAGTGCCTGAAAAAAGGCATTAATCCTGGGGCCACGAGACTGGTTCTTGGGTGCAACTTAGGGAAAACGCAGTATTGCTATCCAGGGTACTTTCTTTCAGCTACCAGTGGTTGAGATAGAGACTCCATGGGCAAAGCCCCTATAGCCTGCTCTGTGGATCTGGCCAGGGATTCCTCTCAAATAATTCCCCTTAAATTCAAAACCAAATTCAAAGGGTCTTGCTTTGTTCTGCAGGAGCAGATATTTTCCTTTAGTTCATTTAATTTCAATAAAGTTCAATAAGGCTTCAAATCTTTACCATTTCTGGGGCACCAGACTCTAGCGATTAGCCCAAAGTTCTCTCTAAAATGATCCAACTTACTGAGAGATAATTACAGTTCAGTTCTTTTGAGACAAAGAATGATACTCAATAGTGAGCCAAATCTGTCTGAATAACATTGCTCCAACATTTGATGATACTTGACCACTATGTGAAAATGCATCTCTGGCAGCCTGGAATCACAGAACTAATAAAAACAGGAATTGTTAGGACATAAATAACAAGGGCAAACTAGTTATAAAGGCTTCTTGTACTAACAGATCTGTGTCAGGAAAACACACACATTGATATAATCCTCTCCTTTTTTGTGGCGCAGGGATGTAATGAGCTGAAAACTCAATATTATTTTGAAGATAACAGCTGAGCCAGGGAGACCACATCTCCCATCTTTCTGATTTTGAGGAACCTGAACTCCCCATGTACAAACTGCACATTTGGGCTATGCAATTTCAGTATTAAGGAGTTTGGTTGTACAGGCAAGAAACAAAGCCATGAACATTTACTCTCTGCAGTATCTTCACCCAAAAAACCCACAGGAGTTCTCGCTCCTTGTCAATATTATCTGACTCAGGCTCCTGATTCGCTCTGGGAAAGGGGTTGGCCCTCTAAAAGTGTGGGTCTTTGAACATAGGCCACTTGTGCAAAACCCTGTTCCAGCTTTCAGAGCCAAGCTCTATACCCACAACAGCATGGCTCTCTCAGGAGACATGCTCCCATGGTGTCCTTCTCTTTAACCCCCGTTTTCTGAAAGAGATTGCACTGAATAGATGAGCAACCAGGAAAACATCATGCTGATTGAATCAACATTATCTTTCACCTCACAGGGTTAAAGGAAGATAATGCAACAAACAGCAGCTCTTCCCCTCATCATTGCCATCCTAACCTGGCTTTGAGTCAGGATTGGGAGAGAGGGCCAGCACGCTGCAGCGCTGGTAAAAAATGGGCATTATGTGCTGCCTCTCTTTGTACAGTAATAAATAAAAAAAATCAGGTCAATACTACTATTATATGACTAACTTCCATAGCACAATTGCATGTGATGCTCTGTATTCTAGTAGTACTTCTGCTCTGTACTTTGGCTTTGGCAGTTCACTTTATTATTATTATTATTATTATTATTATCTGGTAATTTGAGATGCAGTTTTTACATTTTTCAGCCTGTGTTAGATATTCTCTATAATCCCCTGAGTTTTGTATCCTGTTTTATAGTACTACTCTTGTTTTATCAGTTGTCATCTATTGTGCCTGAGCATTTTACTCTCGGGTGCTTCAATTATATATGAATGTGATGTGCTTCACAGTAGTAGCTAGTTTCCATTTGCCATCTAAATACCTTTGTACATGAATGGAGTAACCTACATTTAACTTCAGAGGCACTTCTGCAAATCTGTTGTATTTCAGCTTTTGTCTGCTTATTTTTATTTGATAATTGATTTGTATTTGGTTCTTAGTTTTACTGTTTTTGGAATATATATATATAGTCTTCAAACACTTGTTAAGGAATGAGTCATGGGGCTTGTTCCAAAAGCTGGAGTATCCTAGGCCCATCTATATAAAGGCACTAGACTGGCTCAATGCCTCCAGACACAGAGTTCTTTCTGAAATCTTCATTCAGACATTTTTGTAATCTAGCCCCACTGTGCAGCAACATACATACAATTACAGATCAGCTATGTGTGGCAGAAAGATGTCATTCCAAAAAAGCAAACCCTTGTTCAGGAACAGACTGAAACCTGGGTCTCTTCTTCCTAGTTAGTGTCTCCTGACCAGGCTATTGGAAGGAGTTGTCTCAATCTGTCCTGCTGAAGCTGTTCCACTTTGTATAAAATATTTGAATAGTCATTGGGAATGGCTCTATAGCCTAGTGGCTAAGGCATTCACTTGCATGGGGAGGGGTGGCAGCAGGGGTTCTTAGACTTCCAGTCCATGCTCCAGTCATGGTTTAAATATATACAGAGTGAACCTGTGTAACCCAGGACTCCCTGGTTTGGCAACATCCATCGTTAGGCAGGACCACGGGTGTTCCAGGACCAAAGAGTCCCGGTGGAGGGCTGGTGGATTGGCTCCCCACCAGCACACTGCAACTGCGCAGCTAGGCACAACCCAGCAGGCTGCCTGGTGGGGCCAGGAGCTCAGTGGTCCACAGCAAGACAGGGCCAGGAGCCTGGTGTGCAAGGAGCTGGGCTACCCAGCATAGCAGGGAAGGAAGTGGGCCAACCAGCATGGCAGTGAGGCTGGTGGCAAGGGGGAGCCAGGCAGGAGGCTAGCAGCTGATCCAGGACTGGGGGGGAGCTGGCAGTAGAGGAGCCAGCTATGACCTCCCCTGATCCAGCAAAATCCCTCATCCAGGACTGGTCAGGTCCTTAGGGTGCCAGACCAGGGAGGTGTAACCTGTAGTCATAATGGAAGAACTTCAACAGTTAAAAGAGAGATTGAGAGAGACTCGTGGCAGAATACCCAACAGCAATGTTTCCTGTAAGCTGGGTGCTTGGACAGCCACTCAGGAGGGATTCAAATGCTGCCCAACTGGTTATCAGAGCAGCCACAGCTTGGTTTTTTGTTTCTACTGGTGGTGAAAATTCATACGTGCTTCAGTGCACGTCAAAATAATTCCATACATGGATGGAAAAGATTAGAGGGAACATTGCCAACAGCTCATGGTTAGGCTACCCCCTGACTGGGGTAGGGGGAGACACCTGTGTTGCTCTAGAGAAGGATTCTTGGTGATTGCTACTGGACTAAAGACTATAAAGGCACCATCTCTTCCTCTAATTTCAATTCTTTTGCTTTTATTAATAGTATCTGGAATGAAACATTTTGTGTAAAGTCAAACAAAATATTATCTGAATCCAAATTACATTTTTCACACATCTTCAATTAGCTGAAAATTCTGAAAAATGTCAGTTTCAGTTGGACTGGCACCAAATTTTTATTTAATATTTCACAACTGACAATGAACTGAAAAATCAGTTATTCACTCAGCTCTGGGAATAAAATAGAAAATTTTTCATAATGTTAAGTATCTGTAGCAATGGGAGTGTCTAATCCTATGGAGATCAGACAAATTCCTCCTCACTGATTCCTGCGGCTAATGAATCTGTTTTTTAAAAAGGCTAAACAGTATTTCAACTACAGTTGGCTGGAGAAAATTGAAATGTTTCTGACAAAAACATTTTATATGATAGACAGAGATTGTACCAATAAACATAGGGATGGAATACAACAAAAGAGATGTGATTTAACAGTGAAATTTTGCATCTGCCTTAGTAGTTCCATGATTTTGCCTTTTTTTAAAACTTTTTTTTAAAATTTTAGACCATATCTGCACCATGCTGTAGGCACAAACACTTTCTCATAGTGCCTGCACAATTTTTGTTTAGAGAGGAAATAAACATATGTACAACAGCAAATAAACCTCATGCCCTGTTTATTTTTGTTTTCTAAGGTAAGTGATCTGAAACAGAAGACTATTCCAAGTTCTATCATATTTGTAGAATTTTTTCTTAAGATTCCTGATCCAAGTGACTGTGTTGAGACTTTCTGCACCAGCAGCACCATTCTTCTAACACTGAAGTTAATTTTTTCAATTCTTTGTGTGATAACTGTGTCTCATTTTATGTTACTCAAAAGTGTGATGACTAGACAAAATATAAAGCCACATGCCCACAGAGCTCATGCACTAGCATGAGTATTTCAAGACTGTTTCCACCTCTTAATTTACTTAATGAACCAGTTCATGTACCCTGCATTCATTCCCATGGTATAATTTTTAAAAAAGGTGAGTAAACTTAGTTAAAATAAATTTCTTCTTCTACAAATGAAATGGGTAAATTTAATTTTTCCCTCAATGACCCTTACGTGCACTGTTATAATTGCTCGACACTCTGAAAATTAGATGATAATTTGCAATTAGAAAAGCAGTGTTCCTGCTAACATTTGTTTTCAATTCACATGAACATGAAAACATATGTCCAGTGTGAAGAGGAAAGCATCCCTTAAGCAATTGAAACAAAAAGTGGAGGAGGGCAATAGGAGAATAACTTTGGTATACTGTACTCACATTTGAAGACTGTATACATAGTGGTATATGTTTACACCAGTCCACGTGGATGCCAGTAGTTAGGTAAACATATGTGATAATAAACAAATCTTCCTGTAGCAAAGAGCTATAGAACAGAAAGTAGTTAGTGGAGAAACAAATAAAAAAAATGAAACAAAGCCTTTAACATTTAGCTACATGCTATTGTGTTTATGCTTTAAAAAAAAAACCCAAACACTTAAAATGACTTTCTGAATATTACGATTTTTTTTTAAACATAACAATATGAGAAGATTTTTGAGTCAGTTGTTAATTTGTCTCTTGATTGACAGTCTACTAATCAGGAAAGCAGCATGAACAAGTCACTAAGTAAATAAAAGTCAAAAAGCATCAAGAAATAAATGACTAAGAAAACAACAACAATCCGCTGGAGAATTTCCAGAATTCAAACCTTTTCAGACACAGATTGAGTTTAAGATGTGTGGTTACTTGTTAAACTATATTTCATGAAATGTAAAGACCTATGTGCTTTTAAATGGATAATTTATGTGCAATTTTATTGTCTCTCAAGATTTAATTAAATGTTTGCCTTGTGGCTAATCAGCTACAATTAATAAAAGAAGCTTATATTCATGTCACTTACAAGGAATGTTGAAAGTGTCTACATGAGAATTTCGGTACTTTGTTTATGGATAGCTAAGAACAAGTCCACTATACCAGGTGCTTGATCAAAATAACTCTCAGATAACTAAAACAAAATCTAACTGCACTTTTATCACAATACATTGTTTTAAAAATGAATACAATAAATTTTTATAATGTATTTGCCCAGCACTTTTCATCTTGAAAGGTTCCAAAGTACTGAAAAAAACAGCTCCTTAGAACCTCTTAGCCTTATTGGGGGAAGGAGCTTATACAGTCAGTCCCCGAGTTACACGGATCCGACTCATGTCGGATCCGCAGTTACGAACGGCGTTTGCTGCCCATCTCCCTGGTCTACTGAGACGGGGAGAAAAGCCTCTGAGGACGCCGGCAGCGGGACAGCCGCGGCGCGTCTGGCCTGTCCGCTGCCCGCGTGCTCCCTGGCTTTGCTCCCTGTCTCCCTGGTCTGCTGGTCTCCAGCAGACCAGGGACATGGGGAGCAAAGCCGCGGAGGACCCAGGCGGTGGGACCGCGGTGCGTCTCGGTCCGCCGCCCGCGTCTTCCTGGTCTGCTGGGGGGAGGGGGGGCAGCTAGTATGCCCCCCCCCCAGCAGACCAGGCTTTTCTCCAGATGCCTGTAGTAGAGCAGCTGGGGCACTGCCGGTTGGTCCCGCAGCGCCGCTCTGGGCGCTACTGGACCAACCCGGCAGCACCCCCAGCTGCTCTGCCCCAGGTGTCCTGATTCAGCTGCTGCTGGTCAGTTTCAGCAGCGGCTGAATCAGGACGCCTGGGGCAGAGCAGCTGGGGTGCTGCCGGGTTGGTCCAGTAGCGCCGCTCCTCAGCGCTACTGGAGCAACCCAGCAGCACCCCAGCTGCTCTGCCCCAGGCGTCCCCATGTCAGCCACTGCTGAAACTGACCAGCGCTGACTACAGGAAGCCTGAGACAGAGTTGCTCTGCCCCGGGCTTCCTGGAATCAGCCGCTGATCAGTTTCAGCAGCAGCTGACTTGGGGATGCCTGGGGTTCTTAAGTTGAATCTGTATGTAAGTCGGAACTGGCGTCCAGATTCCGCCTGTTGAAACTGATCAGAGGCTGATTCCAGGAAGCCCGGGGCAGAGCAACTCTGCCTCGGGCTTCCTGTAGTCAGCCACTGGTCAGTTTCAGCAGCGGCTGAATCTGGACGCCAGTTCCGACTTACATACAGATTCAACTTAAGAACAAACCTACAGTCCCTATCTTGTACGTAACCCGGGGACTGCCTGTATATCATTACTGACCTATTCAGAAGAGAAGACACTTCCTGCTGAAATTGGGCTGAAGCAAGATGCTACATCTGGCAATGACTCTGACTCATGCCTCAGAGCCATTGTAACTGAATGCAAAATAGAAAAAAAAGGGGGAATGGGCTAGTGGCACAAGGCATTAAATGTCTTTTAAGATGATGTGGGATGATGACTGACTATTATATTCCTACCAACTGTTCTGCTAAGTTCTGTTTAGCTGCATGAGATTTTTGCTGCAGGTGTTCTGCTGCAAGTGATCAGCAGGTAAACATTTAAAATTTAAATAACTGACTACTAAAACCTGTTCCTCAAGATTACTATACTACATACATTAAATCTCTAGGCATCTACAGAGTTCATGCCAACTGGGACAGTCCTGGCCTGTTACTGATTATATTCTAGAAATTGGCTCAAAAGAACATTTCAATTAGCTTAAAGTTCACAAGACACCTCTTCCCTGTAGTTATAAATTATTGTTGTAGGTTGGCTTAAACCTCACTGAAATTGGTAGTATAACAGCTGCTCTTCGTTTGGGATGTGAGAAACAATAAGGGCCTCAAACACAGACTTATGTCAATGGCCAAAACAAAGGCTCATGTGTGTCTGCTCGGGAATGAGAACTATGCGGGAAGAGGATTCTTGCTGGATATTCTTTGGTAGAGCGGAATGTATGTTTCCATGAGAGGGAGGAGAAAAACACTAGAGAAGCAGAGATAGCAAGGGAAGCACCAGACACAACCTGAACACACATTGTGAGCCTGGTCCCGAGGAAAACCTTAGAGACGGCCTTTTGGGCTGAGCACTGGATGAATGAGGTTTAGAGCTGTGAGCAAAGAAATTATCTCCTGTTGTTCAGATTCCTCCTGTGTTCAGGAAAATAAGACGTACTTTCTTTGTATTTGGACAGGATTGCATCGAAGATACATTGGCTCCTCCAATTTGTCCTTCTAATGGAAACAATTTACAACACTCAGGATTTAGGCTTTCTGCACCGTACACAAAGGGCAATGTTATTATTAGCTTTGCGGTAGTGCCGAAGGTCTCACTCAGGACTGGGTTCCCACTGTGCATGGTGAGGTACAAATAAGACCAAATTGCTGCCCCAAAGCAGTGAGAGTCACAAAAACTAGGAAGGAAAGCAGAATGTAGAAGAGGTTAACAGTAAAAAGAAAATATTGTGAACTAGGCCAGCTACATGCACAGCTTCTTAGCTCTAAAGCACTAAAAAATATGTATCCTTAATATAAATATTAGTAATCTCCATTGGACCTCTTCCTAGCTATTAATTTCTGTGATGTAAAATTATTATTTTCCCATGGCTTAATGCATTGCAACAAAGAGAACTGTATGAGAGACCTCATCTGTCATCATTTATTTAACATGTTTTATAGTGTTTGTTTTGACTTTAAGGTCTTGGGTTTCTGTACAAGACCATGTTTAAAAAAATCAATCTGAAATGCAGTGCTGTGCAATACATTTGCTGGAACACAAAGGATTGTAGCTACATTCATTTTTTTTCATTGGTATCAATAATTAAAGACTTGTTTGTTTTTAATTCTTTAGAAAACATCCAGAATGTTGGTTATTCATGTATTAAGTAATATAAATAATTTGTTCAGCTTCAGTATAATTTATAGTTACAAGTATAGTTTAAAGTAGAGGTAATCTGTGACAAATCAATATCAGATTGTGAAATAAATGAGTCCTAGTGAATATCTCACCTCTAAGGAGTGACTTATTTTTTTGTTAGGAATGTGAAAAACTCCTTCACCAAGAAGCCAACAGCCTTCACAGACGTGTTTCAATTTAGTGAAGTATGAAGACCATCCAAAATAGACGAAGTCTGAAATATTTACACTGATTCAACTTGGAGGGCCAAATTCACTTATCTACTCAGAAATTGTTAAACCGAAGCTGAATTTTGTCCTGGAATTTTGAATAGGGAAAATACAGTAGTAGCTTTCTGACAGCAGCTACAATGAGAAAATTTCTGTGCTAATATACAAGTTGTTCTCCTCAAATGAAATTAAAAGAGTAAGGCTGTCAAGCGATTAAAAAATTAATTGCGATTAATTGCATACCCTGCCCCTTTGAAACGCTGCCGCAGCATTTCAAAGGAGCAGCGCTGCGGAAGCCTGGGGTCAGCTGAAGTCCTCAGCTGACCCCAGGCTCAGTGCAGCTGTTTCTTGGAAAGGACACCCCAGCATTCCCAAGGGGCAATACCGAGGGAGCCCGGGTTCAGCTGGAGTCTCCAGCTGACTCCAGGCTCTGTGCAATGCTGCCCCTTTGAAGCGCCGGAATGATGCTTCAAAGGGGCAGCACAACATGAGCTGGTGATCAGCTGTGCACTCCCTGGAGCGGTGCTTCAAAGGGGCACTGCAGCATTAATCCATGTGATTAATGCGTTACAAAAATTAACACATTAATCCTTCCCTGCGTTAATCATAGGCGTTAACGCACATCAATTGACAGCCCTACAAAGGAGCTAAAGGTTGTACCTCTCTAGTCTTGCATCCTTGGGACCTGACCATTACCAAACCAGAGAATTTGCTGAATGTCAAGAGGTTGGTAATGCTGCTAGATGATATTTACACGTCCACTGCTTGGTGAGCTCTTAGAAGACGTTTGGGGTAAATTAGAGCTAAATAATAGCACAGAACACTGAGGTCAGGACTGGTGGCAGTAATCAAACTTTATGTGAATCTTGGATACACCAATGATAAGTGGACATCTGACTAATTAAAATTATGCCAGATCATGGATGTTGCCAGATCAGAGAGTGCCAGATGAGAGAGGTTAACCCTGTACTACAGAGTTCCAGTGCTGCAACTTAGCAGAGTTTAGCTCAGTTTGTGATGACTAGTATCAGATGAACATGGTTTGAATCAGAATATGAATTTTTACTTAAATTTTGAAACATTTCCTCAAAAAAAAAAACCCTCTCCATAGAATAAACAGCAGTTCGACCTAGATTTTGATTATTACCTTTCATTCACTCACGAAAGAGACCTTCAAACTTACTTGCCTGAGGCAGTCAGGAGCTCCAGGTCTTTCGTGCTCATGAAAGAAAAATAACACTCACTCTTCAGGGGAAAGACATCTGACTATACAAATTCAGTGTTCTTTTGTATCCTTTACCAAACTGCACTGCTGTAGACTTCTGATTTCTAAACAGTTTTAGTCTTTTCCTCATGATTAATTGTTAACCTGGACATCATATGGATATTGAAATAGCAATGACACGGATTAAGTATTGACCAGCTGCATCGATGCTGAGCAATAAACTTTTATAAGTAAATCTTTCCTGGTAAACTTTTAATGTTATATGTTGCTGAAGCAAATAAGGTGATCACATTAGAAATGTTTTAGTAAATCAACATCTGTATAATGCATATGTCTAAATTCATATGTAATATATACAAATTCACCCATAAATGAGCATAAACACACATCACATATATAAAGAGGTGCTATCAACAAGATAAATTGTGGAGTGTTGTGAGACATTGCAAAGTTATGTGATTTATATATTTATTATGCACCTTTGACTGCTTTACTTACTCATGGCACTCTAATCTATTTCTACTTGACTTATTTTAATTCCCTGGACAGCTTCAAGCACCTCTTATTTTCTTAAAATTATCCTCCCAGAGAAATGTTTCTTCCTCCTTTTCTCAAATATTATCCCTGCCTAAGACTCAGGACGAACCCCTTTCAGTTCTGCACTGAGGTCTGGTCTTGTAGACAGAAAAATGTCAGAGTTAAATACTGGTATCTTTCAACCCTGCAGAGCTAGAAATAAAAGCTTGATATCAAATGGAGAGATTCCCAGTTCCCAATGGAGAACTGAAAGGATCCTAGATAGTCACCAAGTTTTGAAAATCCCATAGTTAGGCTCCCAAATCCATATTTAGGTACCTAAATGAATGACCTGTTCTTTTTTTCAATTAGAACAGAAAATCAGATCATTTATTTAGGTGTCTAAATATTGATGGAAGCCTAAACCGAACCTCCTATTTTCAACATCTCATCTAATATTTTAGAGAGTTTTCAAAACATTCTTTGGACTATTTTTATAGCCCATCACTTGTAAAGCCAGATGCTTTCGTTATCATGAGTCCAACCAAATGAAGTGCAGCAGGAGCCATAAACACATTCAAAATAATCTAAACTACCTAAAAACGTCACAACTTTTATACTCCCTCGCTGCAATTTAAGCCCATTGCTTAATCCTTTTTCTGTAAAAGGCTGTGTCTACACAGCAGCATTATTTTGGAATAACTGACTTTATTCTGAAACTACATAGTCCACATCTACACACAAGCAGTTATTTTGACATAATATTGAGCTGGAGGATTGCTTACTCCAACTTCTGTAACCCTCACTGTATGAGGAGTAAGGGAAGTTAGGGGAAGAGTACTCTATCTCGAAATAACTGCTGAGTGGACAGCACCAAAAGTCAAAATAATCTATTTCAATTTAAGCTACACAATTGGGCTACGTCTACATTGGCCCCTTTTCCGGAAGGGGCATGTTAATTTCAGCGATCGTAATAGGGAAATCCGCGGGGGATTTAAATATCCCCCGCGGCATTTAAATAAAAATGTCCGCTGCTTTTTTCCGGCTTTTAGAAAAGCCGGAAAAGAGCGTCTACACTGGCCCCGATCCTCTGGAAAAAGCGCCCTTTTCTGGAGGATCTTATTCCTACTTTAAATTTTTATTTAAATGCCATGGGGGATATTTAAATCCCTCGCGGATTTCCCTATTACGATCGCTGAAATTAACATGCCCCTTCCGGAAAAGGGGCCAATGTAAATGAGCCCTTGGCGTAGCTCAAGTTATATATCTTATTTCGAGTTTAGCCCTGCTGTGTAGACATGCCTGTACTGATCTGGAAGACTTCCATCTAAACAACTGTTGATATGGTGAGATGAAACTTTGACAAGGAGTGAAAAGCTGAACTAAAGGTTTTGGAAACTTGAGTTCTCTCACATATATTTGGATCATCTTTCAGCAGTGGGACTTGACACTGATCAGGTATTTTTAAGTATAATACGTATTTAATAAACAGCAAGACTAGAGATCATGGCACTGGTTCTACATAAGTTTTAATCCTCACCTGCTGTCTCCACCTCATCATTCAAACAGTTTTAAAAAAGGAGAATCATGATGTAGACATGTTGGTTGGTTAAACAGAATGCAAATGCCACCTTAGAAGAATAGAAATCTTTAATCAGCAAGATGATGCTTATACAAATCCAGATAAGTATTCACAAAAAATTGCAGTGAAGAGAAAAATCAGATGTGAACCGACAAGGTTAATGTTAGCACCACATTTGTCTTTCAAATTATTGTGGAAAGAACTTTAAAATTCAAGTTACACTTCACTGCTGTTAAAAAAGCAATAATCATTTGGGTACATCAAACGTTCACAACCTTTTCTGACGAAACCCTTCCTGAGATAGACTATAAAACTGAGGTCACCTAACCTGGAAAAATGGCTAATTATTACCTTTTTGAGAAGTCCTTCAATTTGTGAAATACAGTTTTCGTTTCACTTGCTGCTTGAGGTGTTACCTTCATGCTGCGTCTGGCCTTTGGACTATATTAGCATGTTGTTCAGCACTCTGAACTCCCAATGAAGTCATTTTTTCAGAGGGGTAGCCATGTTAGTCTGTTTCAACAAAAACAACAGGATTGCCACAGAACTCCTCATTATTTTTAATGAAATCATGGGTGTTGATGCTGCTTCGTATCTTGCAGGACTGAATCCCTTACAGCAGTTTTACCCACAAACTCATGCACTTTTCTAATGGAAACAAAGGGATAGCAGCAAATATCTGGTGACTTTGAGTAATGTACTTGTTTCATGTACTGCCTGCTGGGTAAAAATATGAGTGCACTCCAAGCTTTTAAAACTAAACTGTCTCTTTATTAACCAAACTATTTACAGACATACTGCAACTGAAGCTAGTACAGTATTCAAACCATGTGCACGTAGACTGGCTTTCTAATGCCTTCTGCAAACATAATTTTCTTGCTGCAAACTGTGTTCCTTTCTCCAAGTACCATGCGAGTTACCAAAATGCTAAAAGAGTTTTGAACATGGTGCAGAGGGAGGAGCCTATTTATGCGTCTGATGCCAAATTTTGGCTGGAAAAATAAATGATGTGGAAACCTGTGAACTTCCATCTGAAGCAAGTGGTGTCAGCTCAGAGGACAGTTCTTTATTGTCTTTAGATATTTTAATTTCCAAATAATAAACTTAATCATAAAAGTGGTTGGGGAAAGAGATGGAGGAAAGGGGTGTGTGTCAGAGTGTGTGTGTGTTAGTTGTAAAGGAAAGCTTATATGATGAGTTTGGAATTCAGGTAAAAAAACTGAAATAAAAACCCTTTAAATGTTTATGGGCAGTGACTTTTTCCCTTTTCTTTATTTATTTAGTGTCAAGAAGCATTACTGCTGCCAAAGCCATTCTGGGCATGATTTGCCTTTCATCATTGCAGTAATTCACCTGTAATTTAGACAACATTCTAGTGGTAGTCAGTGAGAGGGTTCTGAATAAAGTAATGGCTGAGTGTTTTGGTAATTGCCTTGGAGGGACAAATCCCTTGTTTCAAGGCAAAGCACACAGTAATATACTTACAGCTATGCAGTCACTGGTGATGACTGGCAGCTGTGACTAGCAACTGACAGAACATCTATGATGGGGCTGCAATATTTTTAAATATCTATAAGAAGGTATCATTATAGATGCTAGTTGTTAACCACTTTAAAGCCTAAAAGCTTTCCTCTTCTCTAAGTTTTAAAACAATCATAACTAACAATGATAAAGTGTGCTTCTGCTTACTTTTCTATTAAATTAGAAGTACTAGGCAGAGAGGATTCAAATATAAGGCTCTGATCACTTCTCAGCCCTATTTCATTTGCAGACAAGACACATTAACAGCCATATTTTCTGCTTACAAAATACGAGGGCATATGTTAACAGATGTGTGTAAATGACTGCACATAAATACTAAAATACTATACATTTTTCATGTCCAGATTAAATATTTAAGCAAGCAAATAGCTGGACACACATTTTGCTCATGCAAATGAATTTGAAAATTTGGCCTTGTATATTTTTACAAGCGCTATAAAGTGTAAAGTTTTGTAAGATAAAAACTACTTCTATCAACTGTGGTAAAACACAAGCAAAAAGAACCTCTTTCATTCAGATGCATTTACAGGCCGGTTGCTATTGTTTCCATTGAAAGGCATGAGAGCAGGACAGAACCCAAAAAATTTAATAACTTTGAAATATTTTTTGTTAAAATTTTGCAAAAATGAACTCTTTTTCTTCAGAGTGAATCCAACAGTTTTCATGACAACTTTCTCAGCAAGTTATAAGGGTGCTAAAATACAGCTTTTTAATGGAAGCTGGTTTCATCTTTCACTACGGAAAGGCTACTGTCTCTCCATATTACTTTATAGATACAGACCGGCTTTGATTCTTTGTGTTAAAGACATGCCTCCTGTAAGTTACATATTGTTTGGATTGAGAGATCCTTTGAACTTCTAAAATATCTCCATAAGATTTTTTCTTACTATTCTTCCAAGTAAAATGACTTATAAATATTTAATGCAGGAGACCCTAACACTGCTTGTTCAGTGCTTTGCTAGATTCTTTTTTTTCAGAATGTTGCCAATAAATGTCAGGCTGCTGTTTGAATCTTTTCCAGTTCTCACAAATTTTCTTTTTAACTGAGCAGGTGTGAAGGCCTCAAGCTCTTGTTTTTTCAATCAAGTTCTCCTCTGACATGCTGTACAGGTAATAGTTCATCTCTTTTACAAACAACTTTGGTGTCTGCCTGAAAGAGCATTGTCAGCATTGACAAGCTAAAAGTCTTACCTATCAACTTTGTTAGAAGAAAAAGAAATAGTTACCTAAACCAGTGGTGGAAATGTAGCCGTGTTAGTCTGGTGCAGCTGAAACAAAAACCAGGACTGTGTAGCACTTTAAAGACTAACAAGATGGTTTAATAGGTGATGAGCTTTTGTGGGCCAGACCCACTTCCTCAGATCAAATAGTGGAAGAAAATTGTCACAACCATATATACCAAAGGATACAATTAAAAAAATGAACACATATGAAAAGGACAAATCAAATTTCAGAACAGAAGGAGGATGGGGGGGGGGTAAAAGAGGGGGAGGTAAATGTCTGTGAGCTAATGATATTAGAGGTGATAATTGGGGAAGCTATCTTTGTAATGGGTAAGATAATTAGCGTCTTTATTCAAATTTGAATGTAAAGTGTCGAATTTAAGCATGAATGACAGTTCAGAGGATTCTCTTTGAAGTGAAGTCTTAAAAGGTCTTTGAAGCAGGATGCAGGTAATCAAGTCGTTGAGACAATGTCCTTTCTGCTTGAAATGGCAAGAAACTGTTTTTTCTTTGTGATCCTGTCTGATATCTGTTTTGTGGGCATTGATCCTTTGGCGAAGTGTCTGAGACGTTTGTCCAATGTACATAGCGGATGGACACTTTCGGCACATGATTGCATAAATTATATTTCTGGATGCGCAGGAATATGTGTTCTTGATCTTTATTGTGGATAGCTGATAGTATTTTCTACTACAGGAGGCTATCTGTGTATAAGAAGTGCAAAATACAGTTCTGTGGGGTGGGCAATAATTTTGGCAGGAACTTAATGAACATAGTTAATGAACTTTGGTATGTGGTTGTGGACCAGCCCCATACTCGGGAAGGGGTGGGTCCTGGGGCAGAAGCGGTAGAGCTGGGGACTAGCTTCCCCCTAGGGCTGTCTGGGACCAGAGGCTTTTAATTAAAAACACAGCAAAGAGCTCGCAGCTCTCAGCCCCACCAATACCACATTGCCTGGCAGCTGTCTGGGGTTGCTGCAGCTATTTAAAGGGCTTGCGGTCTTGCCCCTGCCAAGGTAGCACTGTCACTGGGAGCCATTTAAATAGGATCCTGCTGCCTGAGCCACCACCAGGAAATTTAGTGGCACAGGCACCAGGATATAAACAGAAAGTGGCTAAATGCAGTCCAGGGGCCAGATCAAAGTGTTAGGAGGGCTGGATCTGGGCCCAAAGCTGCACCTTGCCCAGCCCTGGCTTAGATTCACCTTTGAAGGAAGAATCTCTGTTGGTATAACGCTGACAGACAGTACACATTGGCTTTTTATATGTGTCTGCCCTGCCACCTAACATATGTTGGCATCAAGAGGGAGTGGGGCAGAACTACACTGCACCTGATCCTCTGCTGATGGCATAAGTACTGTTATGCCAACAGTTTCAACTAGAGCAGCAAGACCCTTCTCTATCCAAGTGCCATCAGAATCCTTGGCAAAAACTTTGAGTTAACCCCCCCACACACACACACAGATAAACACCCCCAAAAAAAGACTGATGACACAGGTGCTTGCACTAGTTCAGTTTTGAAAGAAAAGGTTCATTTAAAAATAGAGATTTAATTTCACATACATTTCAAGCAGTATGTATCGTGTCTCTTATGAAAAGGGACATTTCTAACAGTTTTCTATTCCAAAATTATATATGATTGCTATTCATACAATATATATACCATCCCTTTTAGCTGTAAGGTTTTCTGGGATAACAGTGATCCTCCTTTGGCTTTCTGCTGTGTAGATAGCGCCAAAAGCTGAATTATAGTATTTTGACTTCAGCTACTCAATTGATGTAGCTGAAGTTATGAATCTTAATTCGACTTTTGCCCTGTAGTGTAGACATGCCCTATGTGTTGAACACCTAGCACACTGAGGCCCTGATCCTCACTTGGGCCTCCAGATCCTTCAGTGTTATATACATTAAAAATAAACAATTGACAATAGGGAAGTGTCATAGCAAAGATCATCATCTTTTTCATGTCATTTTTAGATTGTGATTTCCCAGAGCTTAATAGGATGAAATAGTCTTAAATTCTTTTCTGTAGTGGCATTAGGCTGAGATTTCAAAAGATTAACAGGGAAAATTCCATTATGACAAAGTCCCTTGAGCAGAACTGTCTGCATATCTTGATTGTTGGATTGTGTTGTTCACAGTGCTGCCTGTTTCAGTTTGCCTCTGGTTCTCTTGACATGGAATTAAGTAGTGGTCCATATAAATTTGGGGTTTTGTTTGTTTGTTTTTGTTTTGGGGGTTGTTTTGTTTTTTGTGTTGCTTTTAGGCCTAGCTAAACGAGTGTATTATTGAGACCTTTCCCTATTGATTTATTCTTAACCATGAATTAATTACTACATTTGCTCTTTATTTCCAGCTTCTTGTTTTTATTTCACATCTCTTACTCCATAGTAGCTTGTGCTAGAACTAAATATGGCTTTCCCAATTAGTTCTTTAGTTTTAGTGAAATGGACAAATACATTATTCTATCTGATTTCAATTTTTCCTTCTCAGACACTCCATAAATTAAGTTACATCTCTTCAACTGTAATTTCTGTATTTTATAATTCAATTATTGCAAGCACTTGCAATATTTGCCTCACAATCTAAGAAGCTTTCATTGTGACAGTAGATTCTGTTCAATAGAAACCCAGATAGTAACTTCTAGTTATTAGTAATATTTTGCTGGCAACCAATCCTGCTTCCTTGATTTTAATATTAATAGTGTTCAGCTATTGGCAACAAGAATACAGTTTATTAAGAACACTTTTTGTTAAGAAAGGACCTGGTTGTAGACAGGTTTGTGAGTCTACAGCCAGGGAAGGAAGTGTTGGGATACACCCGACACTGGAGCTGCACTGTACCTCTCTGTGCTATATCCAAACTGTACCCTGCTTGGACCCTGTGCCCACAGAAGAAAGCACTGGGATATGCTGAGTCACAATCCATTTCAATTACTTTCATCCTACCATCAACTTTAGCCTGGACCAGTCCACACAAGAGATCCACTTCCTTGATGCTACAATACAATTAAATGATGGCCACAATTCCACCACTTTATACTGGAAACCTCCTGACCATTACACTTTCCTACATGGCTCTAGCTTCCATCCAAGACACATTTCCCAATCAATTGTTTACTGACAGGCCCCAAGATACAACCAGATTTGCTCCAATCCCACAGACAAAGACAAACATCTACAGGATTTCTTTCAGGCATTCTTAAAACTTAAATACCCACCTGGGGAAGTGGAAAAAAACAGATTGACAGAGCCAGACAAGTACCCAGGCATAAGCTTCTTCAAAATAAAACCAACAAATAAAATAACCGAACACCACTAGTCAACATCTATATTCCCCAACTTAAACCCTTCCAGTGCATCATTAACAATGTACAACCTATCCTGGAAAATGAGCCCTCACTCTCACAGGCATTGAGGAACAGGACAATCATTGCCTACAGACAACCTCTGAACTTGACACAAACTCTTTCCAGCAACCATGCAGCACACCTCCATCATACTCACCCACGAAGTCACCCCTGCAATAAACTCCAGAGGCAAATCTGTCCACACATCTATACAAGTGACATCATCACATAAGCTACCACATGAGAGGCTCATACAACTGAACATCTACTAATGTGATATATGCTACCAAGTGCCAGCAATGCCCCTCTGCCATGTATATTGGCCAAACTGGACAGTCTCTATGACAAAGGATTAATGGACACAAATCAGATATTCAAAATGGCAACACACAGAAACCTGTTAGGGAACATTTTAACCTACCTGGATACTCATTAATGGATCTAAAATTATTACAAATTGCTTTTAATAGTGTAATAGTATTAATAATAATTTCAAAAAACAGCTGGAAAGAGAAGCTGCAGAACTTGCCTTCAAGGGCCAGTGTAGACAGCACAGTAGTCTTTTCCGCAAAAAAGCCCCGATCGCGAAAATGACAATCGGGGCTTTTTTGCGGAAAAGCGCGTCTACATTGGCCACGGAAGCTTTTACGGAAAAAGTGCTGTTCCGGAAAAGCATCCTGCCACTGTAGACGCGCTTTTTCCAGAAATACTTATAACGGAAAACTGTTCTGTTTTAAGCATTTCCGGAAAAGGGTGCCAGTGTAGACGTAGCCCTTAAGACAGACTGCAAAGAGACATATTGGCATTAGAGAAACCATCAGTGCATACCCACCGTCAAGAATTGATCAAATTGACAGATTTACAACTCTAAAGGTGAGACATCCCTAAAAACAACTGATTAACAATCCAGGACAGGATGAGCCTCTTGGAGATGTTTTGGGACATCAACCAGATAACATGCCGGTTACAGGCTGGCACGGGAATCCATAGACTTCAACAGAAAAAAGGATTATAAAAGCAGGGTGCTTTGCTATGGAACTTTGGGTTCGTCTTGCCACCAACTCCAGATGAGCATCGGATCGCGACTGACAAAAGGCCATGCTCTGATCGATCTAACTGGCCACTAGATTGATACAGAATCAGGACTGGTAACTATAACATCGTCTGGCGGTACTGTGTATGTATGGTGTTTATGTGTGAATGACTGAAAAGCATATGCAACTGTTGTATTCTCAATAAATACGGTGTACTGCCTTTTCTCCTATAAAAGATCTCATGTGCTTCGTTTAAGCATAACACTCTACCCTTCCTCCTGGCCAGACGCCCTGCCCCAAGTCCCCTCCTGCACCCTTCCTCCTAGTCAGACACTCTGCCCCAAGTCCCCTCCTCTACCCTCCTTCCTGGCCAGACACATGACCTTATTTATCATTTGTTCATTATTATCCTTACTTGTTTGTGGTCTACATACCAGACTCTCATTAGGGAAGTCTTCCTGGCGAGGTTGTGATGCATTTCGACCCCCAGGTCTCCCAGGCCCGGTGGTTTTATTTTTCTTCTTTTTTTTTTTTTGCTCAACAAATTTTCCCTAGGGGCTGTTTTTTGGTTTTTTTTGCTCGACAAAAACAATCATTGGTGTTCTCTATAAAAAAATGGTTTGGTGTTCCTAAGTCTTAAAAAGTTTAAGAAACACTGCTCTAGTGCCCCCATTCTCCTTAGAAAGCCACAACATCCAGTTTTCGGCTCCTTTCCCCATTGCTGCCTTTCCCACATCAGGGTTGCAGAGCTTCCTTTCATGAGTGCAGTCATGCAAACCTGCCTTCCACTTGTTGGCAACTGACAGATAATGGCAACTTTCTGAGGGCCAATGAGGAGTTGCTAGTATGTGTATAATTAAACTTGCAAGGATTAGATTTGTCAGTAAATATCAGCAGGGCTTGACAAATAAGCCTGTGGCGAGTAGATTGTAACCTGGAAGAGCCGGGTTCGGGTGAGCTGTGCATGTGCAGATTGCCGGACAGTGCAGCTGGTGAGCGGGGCTCGCCGTGGTTCGGTGAGCCCTGAATATCAGTAAATCTTAATTTCACCATACACACACAAATTAAGGAAAAATATTTGTCAACAGTGTGACACTTGCAAAAAAGATAAACATGATTCTGGGATGCATTAACAGGAGTGTTGTGAGCTAGTCATGAGAAGTCATTCTTCTGCTATATTCTGCACTGATTAGGCCTCAGTTGAAGTTTTGTGTTCAGTTCTGGGCACCACATTTCAAGAAAGATGTGGAAAAATTAGAGAAGAGCAACAAAAATGATTAAAGAGCTAGAAAACATGGCCTATGAGGAAAGCAGCAATGGGTTTAAATTACAGCAAGGGAGGTTTAGGTTGGACACTAGGAAAAATGTCTTAATTGTCAGGGTGGTTAAATTGCCTAGGGAGGTTGTGGAATCTCCATCACTGGAGTTATTTAAGAGCAGGTTGGATAGACATCTATCAGGGATGATCTAGATCAGGGATGGGGAACCTAAAGGGGGGGCAGAGGGGCTGGCTTGCCTAGATGCAGCCCTCAAGGCTCCATGCTCCTCCCCAAAAAAGGTTCCTCACCCTGATGTAGACAGTGCTTGGTCTTGCCATAAGGGCAAGGGACTGGACTTGGTGATGGCTTGAATCTCCAGGTTCTAGTATTCTCTGATTCATGATAATTGAAATGTACTGACCAGCAAGGTAAGGAAAAGTTGCTTGGTAAGTTATTAGAGTGTGATTTAAGGTGATTTATTTTGTATATTTTGACATGTGATATTGACAATTTGTGTTTTAAAAGTTATAAAACTTTACCTTTTTTGAATTTCAAGATCTACTGTCATTTAAATTATTTTGACACTCCTCACTAATTTAACTGTGAAAATGTTAGATAGATGTTTGAAGGAAGTTTTAAAGTAAACATTGATCTTTACCTTTGAAATAAGGGGGAGGGGCGTTAACACGGTGTACCTGGACTTGAGTAAGGCTTCCTGCTCATTCCCAAAAGCAAACCAGGGACATGGGGCATTACGATATGGCGCATGGTCTTTCGAAAAGTTTGGCGAGCTCAACGTTTACTGCTCGAGCCCTACGCGCAGAAGCACAGGAGCCCTGTGCACAGGAGCCAAGCTCACCATGTTCTGAGGCCACTGAGTTATAACCATCCTGCTTAAAAAACCTGACCAACTCCACTTGTAGCGCGGCAGGACCTGGCGTACCGGTCCAGCCCCCCCGCAGGCAAAGCGGGGAACGGCTGCCCGGAGGCTGGATGCAGTCGCAGCTCTGCCCGCACCAAGTGTTATTTCACGGTTGAAGGCTCGCAGGCTCCGGTCTCCTTTGGCAGCACGGTCCGTCCTCGCCTAGGCCCTGCCCTGGAGCGTCTCCCCAGCAGCACCCACCTGCTGCAACAAGCACTCGCGGCGGGCTCCCTTTCAGCCCCCGCGCGCCGCCCCCCGCCCCGCTCCAGCCTCCCGCGCTTGCTCGCTTCGCCTCTCGCCGTGGCCGCCCCCTCGGCCGCTCTCGCTCCGTCGGCTCCCCCGCCCGCGGCACCGCCCCAGTTCCCATGGTGACGGCTCGGGGCGTCCTGGGACTCGCGCAGCTGCGGCCGGCGGGTGAGCCCGTGAGTATCGCCCGCTCCCCGGCCCGCTCAGCCCGCCGCGGGGGTGAGGCCGCTCCCCTGCCGGCTCGGTGCTAGCGGCGGGGCGGGGGTGTTTGGTTTGCTCCCTGCGGGGCGGCGGGGAGACACCCAGCCGTAGGGGACTCGTGGGAGCAGCCGGGGGGTGCACTGACCCCCATTCCCCCCAAACTTTTAATTGCTAAAGGGGGACCCTCGGCCCCTGTGGGTGCCCCTCTCTGCACCCCCTCCCCTTGCAGGCCCCAGTCGTCCCTGCACCCAGCCCTTTGGGCGGGGGCTCTTGCTGCTCAGAGGAGGTTGGCTGCACATTGCCTCCGCCCCGGCTCTCACACAGCGCTCCTCTGGGAGTAACCCCGGGGGGCATCTCCAGCGCGCACCCCGCAGAGGGACAAAAGCTGCGGAGTAATTTGTGCTGCACGCTAGGTGGTGCCGGGGTGTCAGGGCGCTCTGGAGCCGGAGGGTCTTTTCAAACTACTGTTTGCCCTGTTGCTATTATAAATACAGCGGGATGGAGCTGGTTCTCTGTGTTGGAAAAACGGATGGAAAAAGCCGTGAAGAAAGAAGCTGGAGCACTGCTGGGTCTGCTTTTATCTGTTCAAAATACTTCCCCTAGCTTCACTTAGGTCTACAGTTACTTGGAAACTGGAGGTTTGATTCAAAATTAAATAAGCAAACATTTTTTAAAAGTTTGCAGTCAGCTTATATAAAGAATAGTGTGTTCCCAGACAAATTTGTAATTGGCAAATACATGAGGCTTCCTTTATCCTTCTTAAAGTTCACTAGATAGTTAATTCACACACATCTAAAATATTGCAAATGGCAAGACTCCTCAAACCTCCACTGTGTGACATGTTATACATTTAAATGCACCAGACAGTGAATTACTTTATCTGTGTTTTTATCCGCTCATCTTCAGCTCTTTGGTCCCATCTCTTGAAGCCACTTCAGCCTTTTCCCTCCTCTTTCTAGTTTCACTCTTTTCTTACCTACATAGCTTTCTTCATATTGCTGCTGGTCTTTCTCTTCCTGTCTCCTGAAGGGTGGTTAGTTAAGCTCTCAGGAAGGCCTTCTCTTCACTATGGAATTTTCAGAAAACATTGCTATTGATGCTGTCACTCTTGGACCCCAGTGTAGGAAACACTGGTGACATCCAGTATTTTGAGCAGCTGAAAGTTATGTAGGTGGGAATTTCCCCCTAAAAGTCCATAGTATAATCATGGCTGATAATGCTCAGGGATGTTGTTTCCTGAGAATGAATGGAAGCATGACATGTTTATGCTCTTTTGTCAAGCTATGTTTCGTTACTCTTTAATATTATTTATAAATAAGTATCAGTTTTATACAGGCTGTCATATAATAGATGAATAGTTATATGGATATGTATATATGTGACACACAGTCATGGAAATGGATCATGTGGGAGGATCTCTGCCCTAGTGGAGTTCTATTAATTTTTGAGAGGCTCATCATGAACTTAAGAGTTTGCCTGCATGAATCAGGATGCATAATCGGTCTTTTGTACAGTGCTAAAAGCATTTATTGCAGATGAAAGTGTCATAGCTTTTGCTTTGAGAGCTTAAAGTCAATACAGTATTTGAAGACAACTAAATGTCTTTATCTCGTTACTGCAAATGCTGATTGGATATAATGGTGTGTGGCTTTGGAACATGCTTTTGACAGGAGATAGATGAAACAAAATGGCATTATGGAACATTCTGTAAATTAGTCATTAAGTAAATATATTTAATAACTTTATTTGAACGTTGTAGAATCTATAAATTTGTTCTCCTTATTTTTAGCCATTTTAGGAATGAACAAGTGCCTTCTGTACAGTAAGTGTTCAGTTATATTCTCTATTCCTCTGCCACTCTTCAGTGCAAAGCCCTGTAACATTGACTTTATTGATTTCTAGAATGCTTTTGTGGCAGCAAAATGCTTAATCATAGGAACATAGGAATTGCCATGATGGATCAGTAGAGCCCTGCAAATCTGCAGGCATCTATGGATGATATCTGCTGTGTTTGCAGATCGAAGAGGATCCAAATTTTATAACTAGAGCCCTGCAAAACTGCAGATATCCACTGACCAAGTTTGGGGATCATGGATTGGATGCAGATACAAATTTTGTATCCACACAGGGCTGTATGGATCAGATTGTAGATCTACCTAGTCTCTTGTAGTGGCCAGCACCAGAAGCTTCAGAGGTGGGAATAAGAACACCATACTATGCAATGTGGGATAATTTGCCCTCCTCCGGAACACAAAGAGCTCTCTCCACAGTATCTAATAGCAATTGGCGTAAGCCCTGAAGTGATGGTAACATTTTATGACAGAATATACTAATCCAGTAACAAATACCCGCAATACTGTATTAGTTATAATGAAGTCACTAGTCCTTTGCAGGCTCTCTAGCTCCTCATGTACAGCCTATACAAACCAGACTTCTATGGTAAATTATTATTAAAACTTAGAATCACATATTATTAGGTTCTTCTAGTTTCAAAAAAGCCAGACATATACACAGGTCAAAAATATTTCATTTCTTCTCCAAGATCCATGCTGGTAGCAAATCTTCTAGTAAATAAAAATCTAAAGATTTATTAATATATAAAAAGGAAGAAAGTTATTAAGAGGTTAAAATAGATCACATGAATTACAGTTGATTTCCAAGTTTGTAGATCAGAACAATAGCAGTTAGTGGCGGATATAGGGCAGGGTGAACGGGTTTGATTCATGCAGAATAAGTAAAACGTAGAGAGTTTGTCACTCGTTATCAAAATGAGTTTAAGGTAATATCATAAATTGCTTAACTGAAATGTATAACCAGTACCTTCCTGTTTTGTATAGTTATAAATTATATATAAAATTTATAAATAAAGTTTGTCCTTATGTTTTGGAAATAAAATAAATCACCAAAATTGCATACACTTAAGAAGACAAACAAAAAACAAAAAGTAAACACTAAACTAAAACATATCTTGCCTCTTGCTCTAAACTAACTTGGGCTGTAAAATACAACTGCAGATAATCATTAGAAATAGAGCAAGGGATAAGACTTCTAGAAGGATTTATTCTAAAGTCTTGCTCCATTTCTGTTCATGGATATTTTTGTTTCAATGATGGGAAGGCTAATTAGTGACTGGCCATCTCTCACTATAAACCACTCCCAAATGGAACTCCCTTTCATAAAAAAAAAATCTTTTATTACAAACACAAATACAAATCTAGTTTTTGTTAAGTGTAATCTTTGACTGAGATGAATTACCATATGCTCTTATTTGTATTGATATTTTTTAATGACATGATTTGAAATATTTAGATGAAAAGTCTCACTGTATACTGTAAATCTGGATAGTTGTATAATAATTAGTTTTTATTTGGGCTGTGAAATACAACTGTAAAGGCTATCAATAATATTTAGTCCTTACTAACCCCCCCACCCCCCTCAGGGACTTTTTAATGAAGTTCCCTACTATATTACCTTTCCTTGTCCTCCTATACCTTCATTATACTTCTGACATGTAACACAGAATAGATTGCCATTCTATAAATCTAACAAATAGCTAACTTTCTTTTCCCCTTTAAAATCGTATTTCCTACCCCCATTAAAAGTTTGTGTCTTGAGGCTTGCCAGCAGGTCTTGCAATACTTACTTTAAACCAAATTTAAAAGTAAGGGTGCTCCTGCTGCTAACATCTTCAGATCACGGATGTGCAAAATGAAGGATCTGGCAGCTGAAGCTTTAATGGTGGGAAGTATAGGCTGCGTACTTGAGAGGAAAGAACACAGTTGCTCTATGTGACAAAAATGTAACATTTATGTACTTCAAAAAGACAAACTAGACTGTATAGCAATGGGGGCTTTTTGGTTTTGTTCTCCATAAGTAAAATCCTGTGTTCATATAACATTACTTATAAAGTTAAGTGGTTGTTTCTATTATTATTCATTTTGTGGGATAATACAATGCTTGCTCTTGCATCATTATTACATATCACGTGTTTTATCATTTCTGTTTTTGTACTTTATCTATTTAAAAAATAAGAACAAAAACAGAGAAGCCATCATAGAGCCTTAAAAATCCTGATTCTGTTTTCAGTTATAACTATCTAAATCAGAAGTGCCACAGTTCAGTTATATAGCTATAAAATCAATGTAAACAAAATCAGATTCAGTCCTAGGCATTCTGTCTCAATTCAGTAATTCCAAGGCTCCATCCTGCAAAAATATGTGCACGTTAATCACATACACAAGTTTTTTGCAACATAGGGACCTCATTTTTCATATTGTGTAACAGAAAGGGAAAAACAGTAGATGGGGAAAGACTGAAGAAGGGTAAGGGAACATTAGTCATGAGTCACAGGAATGAAAAAATGTGTATTAATTATTGTGTGTATATTTTTTTAGTTCAAAATGAGTACTTTGCCTCCTGTGCCGATACAGCGTCCAAAGGCACATCCCAGCTTCACAGAGCAGATGGTTTGCCCTTCAATAAAACTTGCAAGGTATGTGTGTCTCATACTGACTTTTAGAAAGCTAACCTTTTTTCTTTAAATAGCTGCAATTGGATAGCTTAAGAAGAAAAATTATGGTTTGTGTTGTAGGTATTTTTTTAAAAAGCAAAAGTTTAAGACAAGAAAATAATCTTTTAGCAAAGTTACATCCATATGATGAATAAAAGGCAATAGAAAGTGCAAACTCACTTGTCTTTTCAAGACAGAACAATAAAATCGAAATGATCTTCTTCTCATCTAAAATATAATGTATTAAAAAAGTCCATATTTGAATTTGCATCATCACCAAATCACTTGGTTGCTTGCAGTTCCAGTAAAATTGGTAAGTTCAATGAAATTTGAAGATACTGCATAAAGACTTAAGAAAAGCTTTCAAACAATCAGTGAAGTATATAATGGCAGAAGAGATTAGTATCACCATTTTTCTTTGGCATTATGACAGATTTTGAAAGAGCTCTATTCATGATACATGCCTTCTCCTAAATTTTTGAAACGGTTCTTTCATCTTACTAGGTGTTTCAGTGTTAAGTCTTTATTTTCCTCCTTGAAAATGTATTCTTTTGGATTAAAAAAATAAGATTTTATCATTTTGACTTTGCATGGGAACCATCATTGTATGTCTTAAATTATAATATATACAAATTGTCATGGAAAAAAAATACCTAATACAGTTCAAGGGCTAATCCCGCTCAGCAAGCTGAAATACACCAGTGCTTCAACTCACACCCCATTCTTGACTCAGCTATCTGGTGTGCCTTTAGTTGCTCCCCACTGCTTGAGGTGGAAGACCTTAGTTTAGTGTCTCACTGGTTGAGCACTGAGATCCCAATAATTGCTGCTGCCCATTCCAAATAAATCAGTAATGTGGGTTACAGTAAATGGTAAGCAACCCTCTTAACTTGCCCCAAATCAATTTGTTTTAGTCCTAAAAAGGAATCTCTCTGCATTGAGAAATGCATGAAGGCTGAGGTTTTTCTTTTTCCTGGATTTGACTGTAACATTTAGAAAGTGAAATAGGGTTGGTAATGGGCTGAGGAGCAGGGAGGCTCCAGGTAGCCTGAAGACCAAATGTGACATGACTTCTTCCTGATATAGCAGAGAACTCTTGTATGGAGCAATCTTTGCCAACATCCTCTAAACAAACAGAATTCTGTATGGCATAGGTGTGGTGGGCAGGGATAGGAAGTCTCTTGTCACACCCGAGTGCTCTGTTGGGATAGTGACAGTGGAGCTCCCCATAAAGAGACTTCTCTGTTGAAGTTATAGGGGCATTTGTTAGTAGAATAAAATTGATGTGGGCCCCATATCAATGCATAGGCCCCTTTGCTGGGATGGTTTGGCCCCCTTAAAATTCCTTCTGAGGCAGGCCCCTTTGCTGGGATGGTTTGGCCCCCTTAAAATTCCTTCTGAGGCAGGCAACTCCCTGTTATGTCTGTGTCAGAAGATAGGAATAGTGGCTCTTTAGGGTATTTTTGCCATAGCAGTATCAGACGTTCTTCAGTCTAAGATAGCAACAACTTCGGAGTTGTCTCTGTGCAAGCTTTGAAAGATGTCACCACAGTTTGACTGACACTGGAGTACATACACCTAGTATGGCCACTAGCATTGGGACCCCATTGCAAATAGGTTGTCTCCAGTGCTTTCTGTTCCTGAAATTTCACCCCCAAATATTCTCTTTCCTCCCTGCATCCCTATTGAACTTTCTGTTCTCTGGTTCCAGTCATGCTCCCTTTTACCTCAGGCAACCAACTTCTTAACCTATCTCAAACCGTCCAGTAATCTTTTGCTATCCAGGTTCAGCCAGATCTGATCCAGGCAAACAGGTGGGTGAAATAGTTAAAAGTTTAAGTACTTCAGTAGTTCACTTAAGAACTGCCTTTGAAACGTTTGGTCAAGGCATTGAGAGAACCTCTCAGTGCAATCCATCCTAGGTCAAGTCTTGCTAGAGTTTTGGGGGAGAGAAATGAGGCTGGCTCATTTACTCTGTGTAGTCTAGGCATCCCTGAATCTCTCACTGCCCTCAGGCTTCCCTAATCAAGCTTCCTGTCTTGCTATTTTCTCTTGAAAGTTTCTCCTTTCACTATGCACATGTTCCTGGCGTATATCAACTCATGTGTCTCTCCTGCAAGGGTTCTTCAAAATCATACTAACATATTCAGTAATTCTGACTTGGATAACTATATCTTTCCTATAGATAACCTTTGAAATAAGTCTGTTACTATAACTACCAAAATATTCCAAGGTTGGTTTTTCAGGTGTTAGTCTGATTTTTGAAAAATTGGAAAAATGAAAATTCTAATTAAATATTCATAACACCTTGAAACAGATTTATAAGATATAGTCAGATATATTTTTCACGTTAATATTTTTGTTGCTCTCAGTTCTGAAACACCCTGATTGGAGCTTTGTCCTTTTCCTGTTGGTAGTAATTGAATTGACTCTTATCTTTTCTTTCTTGTTTATGCACAAACATCACTGATGATATTGGTACGAGTCTGAAAGAATTTTTTTTCTTGTAGCTGGAATTCTTTATGATAGAGCCTAGCAAGATAGACATCCTTAATACAGCACAAAACATTATAGGTGTCTTCTAAACAATAGCTGGTTTGTGAGAAGTGTGTGTGTTTGTTCAAACATTGGTTATGCTTAATTTGTTTTTAAACTCTGGGGTACATTCCCCCATCAGATTAGAATAAGTTTTAACCTGGGCTACATGACAAGTGCCACTTTAAGCTTTGTGATTTGTCTTTGCTGTTCTACACAGTGTAGTGTTTTTAAAAAAAGATTTCCAACAAGCAGAGGTAAGATATAGTTATATTTAAATGGCAATTCAAATTAAATTTTGGTTAGATAATTGTGATGCTGGAACATTACCTCTAGATTTTTTTACTTTTTACTTTATATTTAGAATGTCCTAAGAATTGCATGAGGGTTCCTTTTGCAGACCTCCTACATTAGTTAGGGCATTTTGGGGACTTCTACCCAAAGAACTTTCTTTTTTATTTATGTAATTCTGTACTATTTCTCAAATACACATGCGTTCGTTCGTTCTTTTTCTCTCTCTCTCTCTCTCTCTCTCTCTCTCTCTCTCTTTCACACACACACACACACACACACACACACACACACACACACACACACACACACACACACACCCTACCTAAATATGTAGTGTCATATAATACATCTTTTACAGTAATGCACACTATTTGTGTCATGCAAATGGTCCATAATATCTTCATTGGTTTAGACTCTTAGATTTAGTCTTCAAATTTTGATTTAGATTTTATTTTAATTTAATTATTATGATACAATTTCTTTCTAATCAGTAGCATGTTCTAGGTACATTTTCTTTCCATCCAGCAGCATGGCCTTTCTTAGGTGTGATTGATGAATGAGATAGAAATACATTAGCCTGATAATATGCTATGTACCAGCACATTTTTTTTCTTTTCTTTTTTTCTACTTCAGTTGTATATTTTGTAAATACAGTTCATTGTATTATTTTAATAGACTTTTTCTGGCATTCATAGAATAGGCAACACTGCAAAATGTTATCCAAATGTCCATACAATTATGGAAAAAATATTTTGTCAGCGGGAGAGGGATAAGTAAAGACTGCCGTGTAATACATACCCACAAAGAGGCAGAATATACATGCTACAGTACTTAATCATACAATCTTAATGTTCTTTTCTCATAGTTTTTTATTGAATGAAAGTTAATTCACATTACTGCTATAAAAATGACATCCTTTGACATGATGCTCTCAGTATACATAAAAAGTCCTAATTCCTTTTATGGTCAGTACAGCTCCAGAGCCTCTGTTATGTATTGGCATGGATGCAAAAGATAAAAAGCTGAAATGTCTAAAATTGAATGGTCTGTTAGTCCAATTTCCAACCTTAGCTTGAGATCAGAGCACATTAAAGTCAATGTGAGTCTTTATTGTGACTTTGTTTGGCTTTGGACCTGGCCTTTAATGTCTCCTATTATGATATGCTCTTGAGATTTTCACGTTGGTAAAATTGTCTCTGAGCTTAAATTATACTACACAAAATCTGTATTAGTAAATTTTGTTTTAAAAAAATCTAGTACAAAACAGATCTGATGCTTTGTTTAGTCCATGCTATCAAGGCAAAAGTGTAATGGATCCATTTGAGAAGAGAAAAGTTGAGTATGGACGGTGTTAAACACTGGTTTAGACTTTTTATAATGTATGTGGAACCATTGAATAATAGGGTTCTTAAATACTGAAACCAACTCTGATTCCCTGGGAAAATGAAGATTTGAATAGCTACAGACCAAAAAGTTAATGTGATACTTGTATGTATTTATAAAATGTGTCTGATACATTACTTTGTCAATATTTCAGTATTTATTTGTCTCTGCGTGGCAATGATAATGCATTATACATGCTGCAGACGTCTACGTTAGCACGGTGTTTCTTTTAATTTTTTTTCATTTAAATTTAGGATTCATATGATCAAAGACAAAGATGCCATAGATCATTATTTGGCGATGAATATCAAAGGGTTGTCAAAGCAAGAGGCTGCTGCGTAAGTATGGTCTTTTTGAGGCATTTTAACATACAGTAAGTTTATTGATTCTTTTGTTTCTAGTTATCATATTCAATGAAATCTAAAGTTCCCCAAGCTTTACACCTTCCTGAGTGGAACTTAAAAATTAAAATGAATATTAAATAATGCTGTTTCACTGAGTCTGTCAAAGGATTTAATCCCATGGTTTTATTAATTCTCATATTTACTGAGATTGTCACATTTCAAACACGATAGCTAAGATTGTGTCAGTAATTACATTTAATATCATCTTTAAGAAAAAAATTCTGTGAAAATATCTCATTTGGGTCTGAAGTTTTGTATACAAAAAAACAAAGGTTCTTGTAATACTCCATTAATATCTAGTCAATCCTCACCTCCAAATGCTGATTTTAAGATGCAGCCTTTTCATATACCATTAATTCTTTTAAAAGCTAAGGAATGAAAGAACACTAGGAAAAAAATATTTCTTGCTGCTGGTATAGCTACATTTAAAAATTACAAAAAAAACCCTACACGCTGATTACTTTTCTGCAGTGTTTTAACAGATCTGAGTTTTGGCTCCATTAGAATTAATGAAGGGATTCTAAAAGTCTGGAATTATTGTCTTTAAAATGGGATTTATTTCTTTCAATATTTAAATAATAAAAGGATGCCTAGACAAAGTTAATTAACTATTAATATTGCAGCATAACCCCACTGATGTTAAAACAGTTCCTCAGTCCTACAGGAGCATGGTCAGACAGCCACATACAAAAGTAGTTCTTTTATCCTTTTTTTTTTTTTTCAGGAACTCTCAGCTCTGTCTTCACACCCTGACATATACGTGTCTTTTGAAGCATGCCCTGAATGTTCCAAAATTCAGACTCTTTCTGACCGAGGGTATAATAAGTTCAAGATTCCCAGTAAATGACCTGCCAGCATTCCCTCTCTTTTGTACTGTTTTGGCTTCAACTTGAGTGCTTCTGTCTGCCATAGCTGTGGCAGATTCAAAAATTGCTCAAGCTCTCTAAGGTGTTAGTAGAAAAGATCCTAATGTTTTTGGGAATGATGTGTTGGGAAAGCAGTTTATGTTAAAATAAACTTGTTCTTTTCTTTAAAGTTGGGAGTCTGTTGGAAGATCATGGACTACAAATGGATCCAAATTATGGGGCAGATTATGACTCTCTCTGTATATATTATAAAGGAGTAGGTGGATGTTAGGGTGTTTCCATTTCTTCTCTGTGTGAAACATCTGCATCATAGGTCACAGAGTGAGATGGAGAGCTCCTTCTGTGGTGCTGTTACTCCCTGCTACTGATGGGAGCAATGTGAATGGACAGGGACAGAGAGTGGGCAGAACCTGTTCTTCTGCATTTTTGTGCTAGATGGCACAGATGGTGACAGAGTCTGCGTCAAGTGTAAGGACCGGCTTGGATTACTTCCCTAATGGGGAGAGAGTGGAACCAGGGACCCGATTGTCTCTTTCTAAATCCTTGGGGCTTATCCTTATTTTGGGCTCTGGCTCAGCTACAATCTAGGCCTATTTAAATAAGGCATTTCTCCTTGGACAACTCTTTGGCTGCAGATGGCCCAAATGAAATGGAACTAGTGTGCAGGGTGAAGAGGATCAGAATACAGGGAGTCTACAAAGGAAGAAACATGTAATCACCCATTATTACCATAGCCACATGGAAGGGGAGGATACTAGCCATAGAAGCCTCACTTTGAAACTGCAACAGTGGCTGCATACTGTCTTTGCTGCTTAGTGGTGGCGATGTGAGGTTTACCTCTTTGCTTGTAACCAGCATGTAACCTAACCAAGGGAATAACTGTCTTCTCTGGGTATGTCTACATGGCATTCCTCCTTGGAGAGAGGAATGCAAATGCAGACAAGCGAAATTGCAAAGGAAGCGTGGATTTGAATTTCCCACACTTCATTTGCATAATCATGTCCAGCTGCTATTTCAAAATACCCTATTTTGAGATAAAAAATGCCATGTAGATGCGGTTATTTTGAAAGAAACCCCTTCTTTTGAAATAACGTTTAACCCTTAAAAAAGAGGTTTAATGGTTATTTCGAAAGAATGGGTTTTTTTCAAAATAACCGTGTTTACACGGTGTTTTTTATCTCAAAATAGGGTTTTTTTGGAAAAATGGTGGTCCATGATTATGCAAATGAAGTGAGGGAAATTCAAATCTGCGCTTCATTTGCAATTTTGCTTGTCTGCTTTTGCATTCCTCTCTCCAAGGAGGAATGCAATGTAGACATGACCTCTGTGACCACAGATGAAGTCAGTTCAACTTTGGGAAAGCTCTTAATGCATCTGTATTGTAGAGTTGTAACCTGATGGGCTTAACCTTCAGCCATAGGATTTAGGATCTGAAGGTTTTTTTACACATAAACCGTGAGTGCTGAAAGAGTGTTGAGACTATAAGATAGTAAAAATCAAGGAAATTTACCATGGAGTAGAAAATGTATTGCCTGTCCTTTAGTACTGGGGTAGAGTAACTAGAGCCCTGCGCGAATACAAAATTATGCATATGCATCCACCAGGCTCAACTCATCATCCAATCTGCAATCTGTGAACTGGATTTTATTTGCATCCTCACAGAAAACCACCTGGAGGGACAGGTGGAGGGAGAAAAGTTGAGCAAGGACGGGGCAGAATTGTGCAGGTTGCCAGATTCTTCTGGTTTTCATCCATGTAGTTTTTTCCCTACAGGTATTACAAAAGTGACATGCTTTTAAAGCAAGGGCATGTAATGTGAGGTGTGTGCTGATTGTACATAACACTGTGATTGCCATGTCCTCCCTGTACAATCAAAGGGCTTCTATAGTTCAATCAGCATGCCCTGAAAATTCTAGGTAACCAGTGCAGTTAGCAAAATTACCCTACACCAGAAGACTATCTTGGTTACAACAATCTTGTGGCTCACTTAGATGGAAGGCCACCTACGCCCCACTCACTAACCTAGATTGCCCCTCACTGAAATAAATGGATGAGATGTTATCCACTTGCCACCCATTCTCTGGTGTTAACATTTTACAAATAATTAAAAAAATTATCAGATTAGATTTAGTCAAAATTTTAAGTGATATAACATGAAACTTTTTCGAAGCAGTTAGGTAAGTCTGCTAAAATATAGTTAGATTTAAAACAAGAAAGAAAACATTTTTGTGAACAAGAGTTCTGCTATTAGAAATCCATCATCAAAACACTATGAAACTATCAGTGAAGGACTATTTTATATTAGAATCATAGAATTATAGGGCTGGAAGAGACCTCAGGAGGTGATCGAGTCCAGCTCCCTGCCCAAAGCAGGACCAATCCCAACTAAATCAACTCAGCCAGAGCTTTGTTAAGCCGAGACTTAAAAACCTCTAGGGATGGAGATTCCGCCACCTCCCTAGATAACTCATTCCAGTACTTCACCACCCTCCTCGTTAAATAGTTTTTCCTAATATCCAACCTAGACCTCCCGCACTGTAACTTGAGACCACTGCTCCTTGTTCTGCCATCTGTCACTACTGAGAACAGCCTCTTTCCATCCTCTTTGGAACCCCCTTCAGGAAGTTGAAGGCTGCTATCAAATCTTCACTCTTCTCTTCTGCAGACTAAATAAGCCCAAATCCCTCAGTCTCTCCTCATAGGCCATGTGCTCCGGCCACCTAATCATTTTGGTTGCCCTCCATTTGGGCCCTCTCCAATGTATCCACATCCTTTCTATAGTAGAGGGCCTAGAACTGGACACAATACTCCAAATGTGGCCTCACCAGAGCCGAATAAAGGGGAATAATCACTTCTCTAGATCCACTGGCAATGCTCCTCCTAATGCAACCTAATATTCCATTTGCCTTCTTGGCCACAAGGGCACACTGTTGACTCATATCCAGCTTCTCATCTACTGTAATCCATCTTTACTGCAGAACTGCTACTTAGCCATTTGGTCCCCAGCCTGTAACAATGTTTGGGATTCTTCCGTCCCAAGTTCAGGACTCTACACTTGTCCTTGTTGAACCTCATCAGATTTCTTTTGGCCCAATCCTCTAATCTTTCTAGGTCACTCTGGACCCTATCTCTGCCCTCTCCCTCTATCTTAGTGTCTGCCTCTTCCCCCAGCTTAGTGTTATCCACAAACTTGCTGAGGGTGCAATCCATCCCCTCATCCAGGTCATTAGTAAAGATGTTGAACAAAACTGTCCCTAGAACTGATTCTTGGGGTACTCCTCTAGAAACAGGCCGTTGATCACTATCCATTGGGCCCGACAATCTAGCCAGCTTTCTATCCATCTTACAGTCCATTTATCCAATCCATACTTCCTTAACTTGCTGGCAAGAATATTGTGAGAGACCATATCAAAAGCTTTGGTAAAGTCAAAGTATATCACATTCACCGACTTTCCCATATCCACAGACCCAGTTACCTCATCATAGAAGCTAATCAGATTGGTCAGGCATGACTTGCCCTTGGTGAATCCATGTTGACTATTCCTGATGACTTTCCCCTTTTCTAAGTGCATCAGAATTGATTCCTTGAGGAACCCCTCCATGATTTTTCCAGGTACTGAGGTAAGGCTGATTGGTCTGTAGTACCCTGGACAGTCCTTCTTCCCTTTTTAAAAGATGGGCACTACATTTGCCTTTTTCCAATCATCTGGGATCTCTCCTGATATCCATGAGTTTTCAAAGATAATGGCCAAAGGCTCTGCAATGATATTTGCCAATTCCCTCAGAACTTTCAGATGCATTCAATCCAGACCCATGGATTTGTATATGTCTAGCTTTTCTAAATGGTTCTTAACCTGTTTTTTCTCCACCAAGGGATGCCCACCTCCTTCCCATACTGTGTTACCTAGTGCAGTAGTCTTGGAACTAGCTGACCTTGTCTGTGAAAAGAGAGGCAAAGAAAGCACTGAGTACTTCAGCTTTTCCCACATCATCTGTCACTAGGTTATATCCCTCATCCAGTAAGGGTGCCACACTCTCTCTGATCACCCTCTTACTGTTAACATGCCTCTAGAAACCTTTCTTGTTACCTTTTACATCCCATGCTAGCTGTAATTACAGTTGTGCTTTTGCCTTCTTGATAATTCCCCTGCATTCTCAAGCAGTATATTTTTCTCCTTCCTAGTCATCTGTCCAAGTTTCCACTTCTTGTAAGCTTCCTTTTTGTGTTTAAGCTCACCAAGGATTTCCCCGGTAAGCCAATCTGGTCACCTACTATATTTGCTTTTCTTACTGTACATCAGGATGGTTTAAAAAAGTGAAATTGACTTTCTTGAATTTCATCATCCAAGCTGAGTGAATTACAAAAAAAGTGAACACTGAAGCTAGTTTTCAGACATGTTTTTCATATTTTCTTCAAATGTTATTGTTAGAACTTTTTCAAAGGGCAAAATAAATACAGGCCATCCTCACTGTAAGTCCAAGATACATTCCAAAAACCTTGGATTTATAGCGAAACAACTTAAAGCGGGGATTTTTTTCCTGCAGCTGATTTCCATTTGCATAAATTGGGGGGTTGGGGCAGGAGGGCTGCGCAACTTAAGAGCGGGGAATGGGAGGACTTATAACACATCAGTTCCTACTAGCATCAATGACTTTATTGTGGAACGGATGTATACTGGGACAACTTATAGTGGGGACACCCAGTACTGTATTGTTACTTTTGTTTTTAATGAAAACAAAAATTACACTGGAGTTGGCATCACCTTTACTAGTTGACTCAATAATTGACTTCTTTTTATGGTTGACCTATTCCATCTGTTCCTGAATCTGTGGGGTTTTGTTTGCCTTCTACTTTTGCTCCAAAAGTTAACTTTGGATTTCATGTCAACAAATTTAATATATTGTCATCTTTTTTCCCTCTAATTAAAGGCACTCACAGGAACTTTATGCTTTGAACATGCACAGAATTATTAATTTAGGATTTTACATATTATGTTACAGAATGTTTTTGTACCAGTCTGTAAGTTGGGTGGATCTAAAAACCTGTAGGTGAAAGCTGGTGCTCTTAGGTTGGGGCTTCTGGGGGATACTGGGGCTGCTGGAATGAGCAGGGGGTTTAAAGTGGAATATTTTATATGGATGGAGTCGAGCTGCTGGGATATAGTGAATGAGACTGCTCCTGTTGCGTGGCAGTGGGACTGCTGAGATACGAGGTAGGCTCATGGGTGCTATAGGTTTCTCTCTTTCTTGTGCCCTCTGTTGCTTGACTATACAGTGCTCACTTTCAGGAGTGGGGAAGTACTGATCCAAACTGCCTCTCTTCCTTCTGATCCAGGGAGAGAGAAGCTCCAGTGTAGGATGGAAGTGAGGCATAGCAGTAGAATGGAGCAAGTATAAACTCCCCCTCCTTTCTTCTGCCAGCCCCCTACCTGCAAAGCGATTGCAATTTTTTTGCAGCTGTCAACAATTGGACGTGACCAATTGTGCCACCCTCCTTATGAACCACTTTTGTGTTTTATTTCAATTTGAGAATTGATAGCCTATGTGTAAATTCATTTATATTTTAAATGGCTTTTTTCTTTATTTGTATATTTTGAAAATCTTTTTACAGAATATGGAAATTTGTGAGGAGAAGTGATATAGTTTCATAACGAAAGGAGTTCAACTTTAAGGCTCTTTATCCTAAACACCCTGATGTGGTGTTTTTGGAGAGGGAAATAGCACACTTTATACATTAATTTTATCGATACATTTTAAATTTCCTTGCTATTGCTGTCAGTGTTAATGTTATTTAAATATGTATTTTTCTGTCTGAATAATTCCTCATAATCTTACTTGTCAGGATCACGATTCAGTGTTTATTAAGTAACTTTCAAAAAAGAGAATTTGATACTTAGAGACACATTCCTTTTGGTCAGATGAATGCGATCTCTGAATTTCAGGTTGGGCATACATGTGATTTAACATAATTAGGCAATGATCTAAAGAATAGAACAGACGTGGGGGAGTGAGAGAGATGGTTTACCTTTCCAGCAGAAACTTCTCTGTGCAGTTGTGTAATGTGAAAGGTATTTCTTGAAAAGGTTAAAAAAAGTTCTAATCAACTTCTGTACATTATGTAGAACTTCATTTTCTAAACTCTGCAAAAGAAAGTTTCATATTTAATGGGAAATCATGAATTATTCCATTTATTATCTACTTCCTCCTTTCAAAGACATGATCTGGATAAAAGGCGGGGTGAATAATTTCAAAAAATACAATACATTTTTAATGGGAAGGTGCAAACTACAGATTCTCATGACTATTAGCGAGTGTAGAGGAAACAGAATTTTACTTGCAAAAACTCATCAGACTCTTGCAAAGATAAAATACCTGACACACTTTAATAAAAAAAGAACACAGTGAGCTGAAGTTTTTCTTTTTTTATGTGACTTGTTGTTTTTACTAAGTTTGGTCTTACGGTTTTCTAGAGCTTTTATTTCTCAGTAGTACACCAATATTTTGTGCTGAAGAAAACATATAAGATATACACAATTGAGTTCTATTTTTGATGCAGTTTACAAAAATGAATTATAGATCCATAATGTACAAAAAGAGAATGAAGTATAAAAAGACAATTGAATTTGCCTTGAGACAATCATGACTTTCTAATTAGTCTCATAGTGATTTTGATTTGTATAAGAATCCTCTTTTTCCCCCTCATTTAATTCTGTCTTGTCTATGGGTCCTTAGACTGTGAGCACCTTGGGACAGGAATTGTCCCTTCTTGAGTGGCATGATCAGAAGCAAATATAATATATTGTTGGGATAGGAATTGAATAGTAACTGTGTGATAATAAATATGCAGCACTCTTACAGTGCTTTCCATTTTCAGAGCATTTTACAAAAGTTAACTAATCCACAGCAGCCCCCTGAAGAGATAGATAAGTAACACTACCATTATCCCTGTTTCATACATATTATTATGTTATCTTTCTGAAAAAGCTTACAGTCTAAGACAAAAGATAACAGACAGATATAGGCAGGTAGGGGAGTACAAGGAAACACTGAGAAAATATTAGCATGATTGTATACAGGTTGTATACAGTTTTACACATAGTGAAAGAAATGTACAGAGAGGTGAAATGACTTGTCACAAATCACATAGCAAGTCAAAGATGTAGCGAAGATTAGAACCTGGAAGGTCCTAGCTCAGTCCATTAGACACAATATTTATTAACACAGAGATATTAAGAAATCTTTAATTTTGGTAAGCAATCATCTATAACAAAATTTGGATGCAACACTTCAAGTTGTAATTAATTTTGATTAATGAACCTCACTGAATTCCAGGAAAATGAGAAAAAAGTATTGTTTTAAAAAAGAAAGTAAGATACAGTGAATTCCTAATTGCTATTTAAAAATCAACAAAGATCAGTAGCAGAAAATAATGTTTTCTCTCACAGAGCCTGAAATATTCACTAAAGATCATAGGTATGTATTGAGGTGCAAAAATAATATTTTCCTATGCTTATCACTTTTATCTTTAATTATTCTGCTTTTAGAGCTTTATATATGGACAGAATATATCAAAATACATTTTTAAATGTATATTTCCAGTTATCTGTATTACAGATTATTTTTAATTACTACTGGAGTTGAAAACATTTTTTCAGTATCATCCTTTGATCTTTATAATTGATTAACTCTTTTCTTCGTGTAACATTAAAGTGGTAATGTAGCTTTAAACAAAAGGAAGAAATGCAGATATATAGAGAGAGATACGTATATAATGTATATTTATATACATTAAAGACTGCGCTGACATTTTATGAATTCACACCTGATTGCATGATAGAGCTAAAAGTGTTGTTTGCCAACAAAGACGCAGAGTGTGAGACAATGGAAGATTAATGTTGTATTATCAAACTGAAAATTGTTCCCAAATGATTGTATATTTATTTTCATTTTCAGCTCTGTTAAGCAGAAGTCCTGAATAATTTGCTCCAAAAAAGTCTTTTTATTTAATACAAATGCAGAAAAAAGTTAAACCATTACTTGAACAATTTTCAGAAATAATTTTATGTAAATATCTTCTCTTTAATTATGTGTACAGTTTCATGGGTAAACATTTTTCTCTTCCTGTTTAAAACAACAGTGTTTATTTTACAAAATCTTGGTGGTTTTGCATGAGGGAATTCATGTTTTTATATTAGATTACTTCAACTTTTATATTTGAATTGTAACAAAACAAATTACTTAATTGTCAACCTTGATAACTAAAAATATGTCTTGAAAGTTACTTATCTATTTCTACTTAATGGGATCTCCTGTACTTCTAGTCTGTTATTTAATTAGAAATAATATACTCTGCAATTTTAAAGTAAGTAATGATAGGGAAATAATTTAAGTAGCCAGGAGGAACTAGGGTGAAAGGGGAAAGGCCCTCTCATATTAGTTAAATAACACTGGGTTAGTTCCATCATCAAGTGATAATAAATGGGGTACACTGGCCATGTAAACCTCAATCCAGTAAAGCACTTATGATGTGCTTAGCTTTAAGCATGTGAATAGTCCCACTTAAATCAGTAAGATTACACATATGCTTGAAGTTAGGTAACGGTCTAAGTACATTGCTAGTTTGAGGCCTAGCTGAATGGTTCTGTGATTTGCGAGAGCATGGTCTTATCTCAGACTGACATGGCTTTAAGCATTTCAGTCTGAGATATTTGTTGAATCACTGAAATACTTCAGTGCTACATATGTATTGGTGGTCAGACTAAATCACTGAAATAATTCTACTTTTTGGTTAAGTATTTAGGTAAGTGTTTGTATCTTCAACAATGCACTATAAAAAGTACTTTTATTCTTCATTCTTAGGATCTGCCTATAATTGACTTATAAGTATTTTCCCTTTTCAATCTTTAGAGTGGAATCCTGGAGATTTTAAATGTGCCGAATTTGGGGTTTTATGGATTTTCCAAATGAATTATGTATCATAAGCAGTAATAAAAAATGGGTAAATATTAATGGTGCAGTTCTGTTTTCTCATGTTCATTATTTATAAGTATGTGTATATGCTTAACATATAGACAAAAGCCTATGCTTCCTAAATTTCAAAGCATATCTAAATATAGAAACTTTTAATGGATTTTTTTAACAATTTATTTTTAACAAGCAAAAATCTTGATTTTTTTTTTTCAGGATTTTGGGTACTAATCTGTATAATTTTATTGTCAGATGTTGACTCGTATGCTAAAGAAACCCTGATTAGGTGTGAGGAATATAGTTTAATTAAACTTAGAAAAAATAAGATTTTTTTAAAAATAATTGTAATGGATAATAGCAATGATTATTTTTAATCATTTTATCTATTTAAATTTCTATACGTGCAGGAAATTATGGAGTGGGAATAATTACTGATAATAGGTTTGAGAATCAAAAACTTAGAGCTTTATAACCATTAAAACAGAAATTGTCAACATCAAAGTATAAAGAGTAAATATTCTTAAAGTAAACTCTGAACAAGATCAAAAAACATTTTTTTCCAATTTATAATTTTCAGTTATGATAAAATACTTTATTTCGTCTTTTTGTGCGTGTATGGTGAAGTCAGCATAAGTAATACACTGTGCAGTGTTACATTATAATAATTATGCCTCTTTTGTAAACTATATTATCATTGCATATAAATTTGTGTTTTACTAACTACAGAGGACTGTTTAAAAATATTCCCAGATGACATTTTCTTGTGTGTTTTTTTTTTAATTAAATACCAAACATTTAGGCATATGAGGCTTCACATGGAAATGTTATCAAATGAGAATGGTAGTATTTTTCACCCTCTTTGCTGGGGTGTAATTGATTACACAAGGTGTGAGCCATAGGGGAATCAGGACCATTAATAGCAGCTCTTCCAAGATATATATTTTAATATGAATATTTTAATACAAGTGTAATTTTTTTAGCCTCTTAAAATGCCAAAGTTAAATAAAAAATAGGTTTACCAAATGTGAAATATTTACGAACTATCTGTTGCAAGGACACATGAGAGCTAAGGCAAAAAATCTGGTTAATTGAATTCAGAGCATTATTAAATTTCTTTTAAAAGTAGAATAGAAATAGATTAACAATAAAAATACCATGATTGAGGCCATTTGCTACAAATTCCTTGAGTTTGTACCATTGGTCCAATTTATGAATCTCATTTGAGTTACTTTTATACTGGTTCAGGCAGATTGGAAAAGACTCGTAGATTCCAACCAGACATTCTGTATTGTGTGAGCATTATAAAATCATTTCTTTAGGCATTTTTAATTATTTTTTTTATGTAGAGAAAAAGATATAAATATCTATATAATATAGAAGTTATAATCCTTTTAACTTTACATGGAAATCTGAAATCTTACTAAAATATCTTTGTGTTTCAACAGTAATAGTGCCTTTTAAATTACATATCCATGGTTGTTTTTTGTTATGTGATAACATAAGAAGCATTAAAATAACCTTTATATTGTATGTAATGCAAAATAAATAGCTACTACAATGTAATCTCCTAATTTTCAGAAATTACTGGTTGCTTCTGCAAATGCTGAATACTTTGAAAATCAAACCATGAAATATTGTATTTCAGTAACTTCTAGGGCAAGCTAAGAGCAAAATTCCCAGTCAGCTCTACCCAGTAGATTTCAATCCCAATATTCTCCTTATCCTACCTAAATAGATAATCCATTGACATCATCAGGCTCCCATTAATGAGATATCAAAGCATATATGGACAGATAAATGATAGACTTGGAATTGTATAGATTTGTGTTAAGAATTCTGACCTTAATCTATTGAACTCAATACATTGAGAAACAAAACCAACAAAATCAAAATAAACTGCATTGTCTAAAAATAAAAGCAAATATAAGAATTGCTAGGAAAATAACTTTTTAAATGCTTGTTTATATTCTAAATTTAGTAAAAAAAAAATTGTAAAACTGCTTTCTGAAATCGTATTTGGGTTTTCTTCACACATTTTCTATGCTGATCATTTGCCAGGAAAGCAAAACCCTGTGATTATTCATATTACGGTCTTAGCAATTAAACATAGTTTATGAATTATCTGATAAAGATTAATGCAAGCTTATCCTTTGCTAAGACCACATAATATAATTGCTTATCAAACAGTGCATGTATTGTGGGCACGTTTTGGATGTCATTCTGTTTGTGTGACATTCAAACAGTAGTTGTATTCATTATCAGTATGTGAAGTGCAGTTCCACTGAGTTTTTTCAGTTTATCCCTACAGTGTATTTGACCCAACATTTGTACTTTTCTTTTGCTCTTCAGTGGTAAATATGTTGCTGCATTAGAAATAAATTGATTAACATGAGCTGACTGCAGTTTTGCCAAATTTCCAGTAGATGCCCCCAGAGACCATTCAACCTATTGGAAAATTGTTTTTACAGTTAGAATGTAAGTTCTTTTTTTTCCTACTTGATTCTCTGTGAATCTTGAAGTAGCTTAAATATTGACAGAAGGCCTAAAACCAGAATGAATGGAATGTAGACAAATAAATCTTACAGTTAACTAATAACAATTTACTATGCAGCAAGATTCACTAAGGTTAACATGAATTTGTTTCTTAAAAAGAGAATCGTCAGGTAAAAGTTCAGAAGTAGTTTTAAAAAAATCATTGAACTATGTGCAAGATATCTTATGTAAATGATAACTAATGGTCAGTTATTGAAAACATGATCAATTTGATTTAATATCTTTGTTTATTCCTGTCCACTATAATGTTATTATGAAACACATGCTAGGGTATTATTATAAACAATTATGTTATAAGTAATCTTTAATTCATCTTAAAATATAATCAGAATATTGCCTCCCTTTATCTCCACTACATCTGTGTTAAAAATAACATGCTTTACTGTGTTTGGGAGAAAGAACACTGGAATTTTCAACAGGAATTATGTTGATGATGGAAACAATTTCAGTATTAATTCTCTCATTATCCTATGATTACATTCATCAAATTTATCCCTGCAATGTGAATATAAGACCATTATAATTCCTGCATGATCAGTCACTTGTGGTTTATAAATACTTTACACTAATTAAAGGGTCAAAAGTATTAAACTGCTCCAATGCAGAACTGTCTGTCTTTTAAGCTTTTTTCTCCTCACAAGCTCATCTGAAGAAGTGGATTTTTTCCCAGGACTACTTGTTGTTTTTAAAGTTACAGACTAACAAGGTTACCTCTCTGTACCTTTTAAGAGTAACTTTGTCATATAAACTACGGGTTTTTTTATTATACTGTAGTTGAAATGTTGTTATTGTAGGTAGGCTTTTTATTGAGACAGTATACAGTTATACAATTATCATCCCTTGAGAATTACTATACTAAATACTAGGATGTCACTCAAGCTGTTTAGTTTCTTTGAGTAGTTTCTTTTAGTTAATTTTGTATAGCCTTTTGCTAGAAAATTGGTGACACAAATTGTAGCTACACCACTAACATCATCCTGCATGTGTATGATACTGCTCATTTGAGAAAATGGGCTTTCAGCTTACCGTATTTTCCGGCGTATAAGGCGACTGGGCGTATAAGACGACCCCCTAATTTTTTAGTTAAAAGATAGGGTTTCGTCTTATACCCCAGCGCCCCTCCGCCTCCTTTGCTCCCGGTGTCCCTGGTCTAATGGAGATGGTCCCCAGCAGACCAGAGGCACCGGGAGCAAAGCCGCAGCAGCGGCGGGGTCCCGCGCCTCTGAGGCTTTGCCAGAGCAAAGCCTCAGAAGCGCGGCACCCCGTCGCCGCTTCGGCTTTGCTCCCGGTGCCTCTGGTCTGCTGGGGACCTTCTCCAGCAGACCAGGGACACCGGGAGCAAAGCCTCTGAGGACGCCCCTGCAGTGGGACAGCCCCGGCGCGCCTGGGCTGCCCTGCCGCCGGAGCCCCTCCGCGGCTTTGCAAAGCCTCGAGGGAAGCCGGCGGCGAGGCATCCCAGGCGCGCCTGAGCTGCCCCACCGCCGGCTTCCCCCAAGGCTTTGCAAAGCCGCGGAGGGGCTCCGGCGGCGGGGCAGCTCAGGCGTGCCTGGGATGCGTCGCCGCCGGCTTCCCCCAAGGCTTTGCAAAGCCGCATACCCAGCGTATAAGACGACCCCCGATTTTGGGGGGATGTTTTTTAACATCAAAAGTCGTCTTATACGCCGGAAAATACGGTAAGTAAAATGCATTTGTCTAATGACATTAACATACCTGGCTTGGGCAAATTTATGCTATTGTATATATTTTGGTATAATGTTCACATAGTTATGATGAGGTCTGCAAATTATCTTAATTTGACTTTGACTAGTTACAAATATAGTTCATATATTTGCTAAAATGATGACTATCTCTGTTTCCTAAATTACTTTTAGCATTCACTTCTCTCCCTTCCCACCCCCTGCCTTCACTGTGCTCAAGTACAGTAAAACTCCAGTTGTCCGGCATCCAGTGGTCTGGCACCTCCTGGAACCCGGAAGTGCTCCAGCCAGCCTGACAGTTGGAGCTGTTCTGCCCCGGGCTTCTCTGAGTCAGCCGCTGGTCATTTTCAGCAGCGGCTGACTCTGGGAAGTCTACGGCAGAGCAGCTGGGGTGCTGCTGGGTTGGTCCCCTCGGCGCTGTGAGACCAACCTGGAAGCACCCCAGCTGCTCTGCCCCAGACTTCCCCAAGTCAGCCGCTGCTGAAACTGACCAGTGGCTAACTCTGGGAAGCCCTGGGAAGAGCACCCCAGCTGCTCTGCCCCGTGCTTCCCCGAGTCAGCCCCTGGTCAGTTTCAGCAGCGGCTGACTTGGGGACGCCCGGGGCAGAGCAGCCGGGTTACTGCCGGGTTGGTCCCGCAGCGTCGTCTCCCCCTCCCCCCCATCTCCCCTACCCCAGACCCCTCATAGTCCTCCCTTCAGATAGTCTGGCATATCTGATAATCTGGCATCCCCTGGGTCCTAAAGGTGCCGGATTATCGGAAGTTTACTATATATTAATTTACCATTGCTGTTATTTCCATTGAAGTGAGTGGGATTGCCTTTCCTCCCAATTACTCTCCACAGGTGAAGTACTTATTCAGGATCAGTATGCATCAGTGGAAGAACAGATCCTTTTATTAATGCCTTTTATTTGTATTGTGTTAATATAATCAGCACAGTTAATTAACATAGCTTACTTTAAAACTTGGGTGCTCCACTGACAATTACAAAGTTTCAGAGGGATAGCCATGTTAGCCTAGCAAAACAAGTATCTGACAATTGTGGGACCTTTGGTAATAAAGCCAATTAAGTGGGTTGGATGTGTCCAATTCATAGCTTTTGATGTAATGTGTTAACTAGTTAATGTCTTTATTCAAGCCCAGGGTAACAGTGTCAAACTTGTAGATGAATTGCAGTTGTTCATATACAGTTTCTTTCTGTAATTGGGTGGTGAAATTCCTTTGCGGAAGAATGGCTTCTTTTAAATCCATGTTGAGTGACCAGGTAAGTTAAAAGGTTCCTGTACAGGTTTATGTGTGTTACTATTTCTAATGTCTGATTTGCATCCATTAATCCTTAGTCACAGAGACTGTCCAGTTTGGCTAATATACATGAGCCTCTGATGTTGTGGCTTGTGTGGTTAGGACCTGTTATAGTGTTGCTAGTATATATATGTGGACGGGGTTTGTTGCAGGGTAAGGTTCTTGCGTGCATGCACCTGAGGTGTGGTGTGTGGCTGCTAGAAAGAATTTGCTTCAGGTTAGGGGGTTATCTGTAGGCAATAATTGGCCTGGCTCTCAGGGCCTGTGAGAGTGAGGGATCATTTTCCAGGACAGGTTGTAGATTATCAGTGATGCACAGGAAGGGTTTAAGCTGGGGGTTGTTGGTGATGATCAGTGGTGTTGTATTATTTTCCCTGTTGGGCCTGTCTTGAGAGAGTTGGTTTCTGAATACTTGTCAGTCTCTATCAATCTGTTTCCTCACTTTCCCCAGGTGGGTATTTGTTTTAAGAATGCCTGATAAAGATCTTGTAGGTGTTTATCTGTGGGACTGGAGCAAATCTAGTACCTTAAGACTTGGCTGTAGACAGTCAATTGTGTGATGTGTCCTGGATGGAAGCTAGAGGTATGTAGGTAAGACTAGTAGTCAGTAAGTTTCCGATATAGGGTGGTGTTTATGTGACCATCATTTATTTGTACTGTAGTGTCAAGGAAGTGGATCGCTTGTGTGGCCTGATCCAGGCTGAGATTGATAGTGTTAGAAATTGTTGAAATCCCTGTGAAATTCTTCAAGGGTCTCCTCCTTGTGGGTCCATATGGTGAAGATGTCATCATTGTAGCATAAGTGGTAGAAGGGGAGGAGAGCAGAGGAAACAGTGTTCGAGGTCAACCATAAAAATATTGGCATATGGCCATGGGGATACCCACAGCAATGTCATAGTGCCATAATTGTGGGTGATGAAAAAAAATCACATAGCACAGCCACCAGGTGTGCTGTGACATCATTGGGGATAGTGTTCCTGATAGCTTGTAGTCCATTGTTGTGAGGAAAGTTGGTGTAAAGAGCTTCTACATCCATGGTGGCCAGATGGTGTTTCATTGTTGATGCTCCATAGTTTCCTCAGGAAATCAGTGGTGTCTTGAAGGTAGCTTGGAAAGCTGGTATCATAGGGTCTGAGGAAAGAGTCAACCAGATAATCCTTCTGTAAGCGTGCTGATGTTTATGAATCTTGGGTAGCAGATAAAATACTCCTGGTTGGGGATTTGGGGATGTGATGAATAGGAGTGCTGGCCTCCTAACGGGTGAAATTCAAGTAGCTAGGGGTGTTGTTGGCAGGAATCCAGAAGAACCAATGGGATACAGCACTGAAATTTAAATTGTAAATATATATCTGCTACCAATTGCTCTGTCAGAGCATTAATCTAGGAGTTGAGAGACACAGGATGATTTAAACCCAGGCAGGACTACCATACCTCCAAGGAATTCAGGGCATGGGAGTGGACTGAATTAGGAAGGGATTGTGAGTAAACAAAGGGAAGAAATGTGTATCTAGTCAGGATCAGGGTATTTTTCTTTATTTTGGGTTGTTTGTTCTAAACTTCTGTGTGAATCCATGCCTTCCCTCCCCTATTCACCATTTAAGCTACTGACCAAAGGACTATGGTTCTTTGTGTTTTGATTTGTTCTTTCCTAGTTGCTCTGTAACATCTAGCAACCAAGTATTCTTTATTAAGTATATCTTTTGTTTTGTAATTAAAATCACTTGTTTAAGGTGATGATTTGATTCTTGTGTCCTGGAAAGTAACAAGAGGTCGGTCTGTCTATGTGTGTGTATTTGCATGCCTCAGACTAAGAGGTCAGTTACCAGAGACTGCAGTTGTTTTCTCTTTGTTTTCAAACTCTCTTGTGGCAAAGGAGCTTGGGATTACCCCTGTGGAAGAAGTCCAAGTGCTTCCTTCCTGGGTTCAAGAAAAAAGGTTTGTTTTTTTCTTTTATTTCAGTTGGTGGTTGCAGCTTTTTGTTATTTCTCGGAGCCAGCGTATCTGTGACTTTGGGGGTGGATTTATAAGCAGAGCTTAGAGGCAAGGTATTTCAGGTCTTTGCAGGCCCCCACCTTCTGCACTTAGAGTGGGGATCAGTCCAGACAGGGGATGTATTTGTATAGATTTGGTCCCGAGCTGTAGCAGGCAGTTTCAGGAGCAGATCGTATAGTTTCTTTTGGCATTCCTCAGTGGTATCAGAGGAAAGAGGCCTGTAGAAGATGGTGTCAGTGAGTTGTCTGGCAGACTCCTTTTCATAATTTGATCTATTCATGATGACTACAGCACCTCCTTTATCAGCCTTTTTGATTATAATGTCAGAGTTGTTTTTGAGGCTATGGATAGCCTAGGGTTCTGCATGGCCAAGGTTGTGTGTCACATGATGTTGTTTGTTCACAATGTCAGCCTGTGCACATTTGCAGAAGCAATCAGTGTAGAAGTCCAAACTGTCATTTCGACCATTGGAAGAGTCCATGTAGAAATCTTCTTCTTGTAGTGTTGGTAGGGTAGGATCCTCTAGGTCAGTGCAATGTTCAGTGGTGTACTGGAAATAGTCCCTCAGTCAGAGGTGGTAAAAATAGGCTTTCAGGTCACTGCAGAACTGTAATATATGGAGGGGGGCAGAAAGAAAGTCCCAGAGATAAAACAGACTCTTCTGCCTGGCTAACTATGTGGCTGGATAGTTTAACAATGTTATTAGGTGATGTGAGGGTACCCATAGTTGGAGTACCCTTTGGACATGTTAGTATAGAACTGGAAAATAACTACAATAGTAATGTATGTAACAGAGACTTGGCCAGCTGCAAAAGAATCAGTATGCTTTCCACTGTGGAAATGAAGATGCTGAGGTGGGTTAATGGCTGGACATTCCTTGATGGAAAGTGAAACAAGGTTGTAAGTACTGTAGGCTGAGAAAGATTAGCCTTGCTTGGTATGAGCTATGTTGTAGGATTACTGTTGCAATGATTGTTAGAGGAAGGCAACCAATGGAGAGACCAAAGACTTAGTGCATGGACTGGGTATCTTCAGGCCTTCCAGCGAAGAAGAAGGTTATAAAAGTTGCTGATCCTGAATAGGGAAATACCAAGAAAGAAGAGTTGTTTATAGGTTAGAATATTCTTATTTTTAAATTGGTTAACGTGGACCTCATCCTGACTTGATGAATATACAGTAAACATCAGTTTTCAAAAAAATTTCTTTTCTTTTATAGGGTCTGAAATTTTGGTAGTAAAAAGGCAATATTTTAATGGGTAAAATTGTTTGGGAACATCAGTGGTACAATATAAAACAAAATAGTCATCTGGAGGTTTGTCATTTTAGTGGGATAGAGAGGTAATTTTTATTCAACACAAGGGGCGTATATACACTGCACCGAAGGTTGAAATAAGATACACAATTTGCATAGCTCAAATTGTGTATTTTATTTTGATGTTATTTTGAAATGGCTTATTTCAAAATTTGGCACTGTATGTACAGCACTTATTTTGAAATAACTCGTTATTCCAAAATGTCCCTTACTCCTCATGGACTGAGGTTTACAGGGGCATGGGAACAGTGAACGTTATATGTTGAAATAATGGGTGAACTCAAAAGATGCAGAATAGCTATTTTTGGATACCTCCAATATCTCGAAATTCTCCTGCAGTTTAGACATAGCCTAGGAGCCCAGTCCTGCAAATCATTACTTCTGGGAGATGTCCTCAGTGATGCAAGCAATCTCATTGGCTTCAAGGATTTTTCATTTTGGGCCCTATCATGTTTCATAACACTTGAAAGAAGTATTTGGGTTATGTCCAAAAATAATGTCTCGAGATATATTGTCTCTTGAAAATATTTAATTGTGCATCTTTATAATATGGATATCTTACCTAAGTTTATCAGTGGAATAACTTTAATATAAAGTCTTCATTGTATCTCTGTGGACATCATTTGCTTTTAAAATTAGAAACTATAAAACTTCTGTATTACTAAACTAATCCCAGGTGAAATCAGACACTGAACACAGGCAAAATAATACGTAATTACTCTGTTTCTAACAAATACCAATCCACCATTTCCTCCAGCAAAACTATTTATCGTGTACATTGTTTAGACATGCAGTATATGCTTATTTCTCCTCCCCTCCCCCCCTTCCCCATCACTGTTTTTAAGCAAACTAAGAACTTAGGATGGTTCAGGGAGATAATGCCAACACCTCCTTTTATTTATATATAGATTAACTCTGCTGACCATCCTGACTGATTTCAGTTGAAGAACACTAGAATATTTATAATGCTGTTTCAGTAGAAGTACTTACAAATTCTTACTTTGCTGTATTCTGTAATATAAGAGCTAGTTTTAGAAAATTCTATGATTAAATGGATCATATGTCACCTCTCCTTTTGTTGGCTGCTGAAGTCTACATTTGAAAAATCATTGTAGTGTCTTTAATTATGTGGAGGGAGTGTAGAGAACATAATACAGATTTAAAGGATTAAAATCAGCATTTCTTATTCCCAGTTACAGGAATTCATACAAGAAGAACATCTGCATAGACATGCTGCGACAGGGTTATCACAAGTCCTTCTCTGAGCTCTTCACTCTGATACAGAAGTGGAATGCCTTGAGGGAGGCTTCAGGCCCTGGGTCAGCCATATGGCTGCATAAGTCCCTGGAGGAGCAGCCTGATAAGCTGGATCAGCTTCACCATTTCCTGACCAGGGCTGAAGCAGCCCAACGAGCAGGTAAATGGGAGAATTGTGGGTAACAGAACAGCAGGAGCTGCAGTAGTGAGTGCCTGAGGGAAGATTCTAAATTGTTTCATGTATGAATTTGAAACATTACTGCATCTTAACACATTTCAGCTTTAGTCATCTAAGATGTATTTATAGACTAAATGATCGGTAACTCTGAATTTTGATGCTACAGATAGAGTAAGAGGGTCTGTGAAATAAACTGGGAAGGAGCATCTAGAGTGCATTATGTCACTAGAAATCTTGAGATATATTTACAGCCTTGATAACATCTTAGTTATAACCTAGTTCATAGTTTCTTTATTTTTTTTCATCTTTTGATTTTAACACTATTTTTTATCTTTACTAGAGAAATGTAATTTTGAAAACATTCTTTATGCTTATCAAATTTTTATAAACCTGATATTTTTAAACACAGATGCTGCTAATTGTAGTTGAAATTGTAATGGAAAAATTAAAAATGGATTGTATATATGTCAAGTACAACATGATATACTAATATTGCATACTATTTGTGAATTAAAAGGAATTTGTAAAGATAAAACTCTAAATTAGTATGTTTTCACTAATGCCTAAAAATAAATTTCCTAAGCTACTAGTGTGATGCACCGCCTGCTCGCTACTCTTGCCAAATCCCCAAAGCCGACTCAGCCCCAGCTCTTCCCCCTGTCTCCTTGCCACCAGGGAGGGCCCAGCCCCAAGGCCACCCTGGCCCCAGCTCCATACACACATGCACACACACACACACTCCCCACTGCTGGACATGCCAGCCCCAGCAGCTCCTCACCAGTGGCGCAGCTGGAGCAGCACAAATGGAGCAGCTGGCCCCAGCAAGTGGCTGAGGGTGGAGGTGGAGGCTGGGCGGCATGATGATGTCATTCTGTCGTCCTGCAGGAAAAAATGTTTATATGTAGAGAGATTCTATTTATAGTATTCTTTCGAATAGTTTTCTTTCTTATTCTTCAGAATAATAATGGGCTTTGAAACAGATAATAGCTACAAGAACCCGTTTTGTAGGATTTCTATTACACTCTGTTAGTGTCCGTTAATATTTTTGACCTTTTATGGTAGGAAAACTTAAAATAAGGTTTCTAAAGTTTTGGCAGGGAACACTCTTTGTTTCAACTTCTTAGACATGGCAAACTTTTTGTTAAGGAGCAAATCAAAGAATCTTTTGACTTATTTTTAATATTATGCTCTCCCATAGTTCAATATTTTTTATTTAAAAACTGAAAATTGTAAAGCATTGTATTTATCTTGAATTCATTGTCATTATAGTCAACAAACTCCACACTGTGCTAAGATTCTGGAACAGCCTTCTAGTCAGGTAGTGGAACAAACATCCTGGCTGTGTCTACATTGGCATCCCTTTCCGGAAAAGGGATGCTAATGAGACACTTTGGAATAGCAAAATCCGCGGGGGATTTAAATATCCCCCGCGGTATTTGCATTAACATGGCTGCCGCTTTTTTCCGGCTTGGGGATAAGCCGGAGAAAAGCGCCAGTCTAGACGTGATTCTCCGGAAAATAAACCCTTGAAAGTAGGAATAAAAGATCCTCCAGAAAAGGGTTTATTTTCCGTTGAATCACGTCTAGACTGGCGCTTTTCTCCGGCTTATCCCCAAGCCGGAAAAAAGCGGCAGCCATGTTAATGCAAATACCACGGGGGATATTTAAATCCTCCGCGGATTTTGCTATTCCAAAGTGTCTCATTAGCATCCCTTTTCCGGAAAGGGATGCCAATGTAGACACAGCCCCTAAGTAGTAATAAGATGAAGTTTGATAAGCTTATGAATGGAATTGTATATTGTGGTTCTTGTAATAGCAGTAGACTAGACTGGATGAGTCAAGAAATCTTCCTGATCCTAAGACAGAGAAGAGTTAATGGATTGTCCTGGAGTGAGGATAAAGTCATCTTCACTTCATAAAGCTACCTCCCAGTTTGAAGAAATACAAAATGAAAAAATAATCTTTCCATCTTAGCTATCCTGATACAGGAATTATGAGCATGAAGCCTAAGAATAAGGACTTAGACTAGGCTTTATGTTGACTTAGGGTTCATTTGTTTATTAATAAATTCAAACTCCATGAAGGGACCCTGGAGAGTACATGGGCTGTGTGTCTTACAGCAGGTGAGAAATGCAGACAATGTAACAAAATATTAGCCTGTACAATTAATATGATGTTTCACTGTTTAAGGACCATAGCTAAGCATAACATTATCTTCTAAATTTAAAAATTAACCAAGATTTAAAAGAGGGATGGGGGAATTAGTTTTACATTTATGTAGGTTTGTATTTTAAAATATAGTATTAATAGTCATTTAGCTACATTGTTTGGATATTTGTCCATATAAATGTATTCAATGATACAAAAATGGGATGCATTAGTGCATGTTTTGCTAGTGTTACATTTTTATAGACCATTTACCATTATTCATATTTAGTGAATATTCATTGTTTTCATTTTCTAACAAATTATGGTGGGTATTCAGATCTTACAAGAATGCCAAACTTCCTCCAAATCAGCCACCAAACAGCAGTATCATGCAAGAGGAGTCTTTCTAGTAATCGAATCTGTCTCCCTTCACAGTATTTAAGTACCTCCCACATATTTAAAAATTGAGTTAAAAGAGAGATATTATCCCTTGCAGTTTATAGAAGAAATAGTTGACCAGGATTTATTTTGCCCTGGATGAAAAGAAGAACCAGAAGCAGAAACTGGCAGAATATGGCAGTTTCTATATCTATTGGCAGAACCATATCTACAGGTGATATGTGTAGAGAAAGTGCAGGCTTGGATATTGTTGATGCTGATATTTCAGATTCTGCTCATCTGTAAGTAGGTATGTTTACAATTGTTATAATGACCTCAGCCTAAGTACTGTGGGGCTACTTTATCTTTTTGCTAGGTATGTTGACAGAAATAAAATAAAAAAATCTGGGTCTATGTCTCTGTGTTATGATTTTATAATGTAAGTTTATAATAAATAAACAGGATAGATAAATGCCAGAGCAACCTTTCTGTGTATCATAGCAGTTTGTGTAAACCTTTGCCTTTTGCTATGTTGCTTATGATATTTGGGGTGAAATCAGAAGATGATTGTGCACCAAAGTAATATTCATAAAAAAGCATGTGTTGATACCTGGACTTCAGAAAAGATTTAGTTGTAAGATACTGTGGACCGTGAGTATTTTTGCTAAAAAGATTTGTCCCTCCATAATTTCTACTGTTCCAGGGAAACAACATCAGAAAGAAAAGTTAACAGAGGCTAATCAACAGTAAGTGAAAGTTCTAGTTTCCCTGATAGCATCTTATTTCTCTATTATTACTCATGACAATGAGATGTAACTCGGTGGTATCTGCATGCTGTTTTATAATGCCCTTTCATTGACTCAATTTAGAACAAAATAGTAACTTTAGCATAGTTGCAAATTTATGCCTAGTTGGCAACCCATTAGTCTTTCCTTTCCTTTGACTACCACTTAGTGCCAAGGTGACCTTCTCTTTCCAGGGATTCCCCAAGTAGACCAATTGTTGGATTACCACTAATCTATTTAAAGGGCTCTCTGAGATTTCCAGACCAGTACTACTAAACGCCCCTAAGACATACTGATATCCTTGAGCCTCTGTACCTCTCAGTCTTACTGTGTTAGTCTCCAATCCTATTTTTATTAACCATTTTGGGTCCCTTATAGATTCTCTGAGAGCTGTTCTCTTTTATTCTTCCCACAAACAACAAGAATTTTGTTCACCATTTGTCTCTTACTAGACCACTCAGGGAAATATACTTTCCAAGAGAATGGGGAGAAAACACTTTGAGAAGGAAGCATTGGGTCAGGATTTAAAAACAAAGATAACTCTCTCCAAGATCCACAGATTCCAGCCTGTATACCTTCATCATCAAAATGAGCAGATAAAAGGCACTAATTTGTTTAAAAAAAAACTTGAATACTGTACTCGTATGTAACTCTTGTCTCTCTAGTGGGATATACAGCATAGGAGAAATCCAGGAAGACAGGACCATATAAAACCATTTCTAGTGACAAAGCTCCCAAGATTCTTGACCTTACAGACAGAAAGGTCTATTCCTTCGCATCTCTTCAACTCCAGGTAGTTATTCAGTAGGATGACCTGACCTAAGACAAAGTATCAGCCTTTGACCTCTGATTTAGATAGCGGGCCAATATAATCCATCTGTCAGGTGTGCCCAGGTGTATCCTCCCGTGGAATGTGGCTTGGAGGCAGCTCAGGCAGCTGTCATTTTACTTGCTAATAAACATTACATTGCTTGATTGCAGTGCGAGCCTGATCCTTAGTACAAGGAATACCATGTCTGCTTGCCGACTGGTGGGTGTGGTCCACCCCTGCATGTCCTAATTGTTGATGTGCCCTGGTAGCCAGGAGAGACAGTTCAGTTCAATCGGGCACAGTTGTTACTGAGCGCGCGGCTGCTAAGATATTTACAGCTGCATTTAATTTTACATCCTCTCCTGGCTTTTGTGTGTGGGCATCTACGTGGGACATCTGTACCTTTATGGGATGGCGGAGGTCCCACAATTCCTGCCAAATAGTGGCACCCCAGACCAGCATCCATGGATTTGCCAATTGTTCTGAGCCCAGTGTCCTGACCAAACTGCTAGACCATTAGCCACTGCCCAGGAATCTATGTAAAGGAGGCATGTTTCGTCCCCCAGCTTTATTGCCTGCTTCCATGCAAGGTGTATGACCACCAATTCTGCTAGCTGACTGGTGCCTTCTTTTATCATTTGAATGTTCCAGGTTTGCTGGAGGGCAATGGCTCACCACTTCCGGGCACCCCCTACATATCGGGCAGACCCATCCATGAACCAAGCAAACTGTTGCTGATCGGGAGTCAGGGTACTATAAGGGGAGCCCCACACTGCTATGCCCTGCAGCAGAGGCGGCTGCTGTGGGTTGGGCTGATCAGCCTTATCTCCCTATGGGAGCTGTGCTACTAACTCATGCAAATTGGAAACCCTTGAGGGTCCAGGCTTAGCTCTCTCCTGGATGTACCATCTCCACTTCAACAGAGTGCTGGCCATGGCTCTCGCTGACAGAGGGGCTGCTGTATCTCACACCCAGCTCATGACAGGGAGCTCAGGGCGCAACAACACCTGCCAGTTATGAGTGGCATGCTCAGTGTCCAGTAATGCCAGATAGCAAGCCAGCACCTGTTTCTTAAAGGGAGTATAGTTAGCATTGGCCCCCATCAGAGTCTTACTCCAAAAACCTAAGGGCACTCGATGCCCTTGCTGCATCTGCCACAGGCTCCAGGCAGCTTGATTTCCCTGGGCCAAGACTTGCAATTCTACAGGACCTGGTTCCCATGGTTGCAGGGCAAGGGTAGTTGCTCTTGCTGTCTTTGCTTGCTGAAAAGGCTCCTCCTGCTCATTGTCCCATTTAAAGGTAGCCTTCTTCCTGCTGACCTGGTACAGGGGTCTTAAAATAGCTTGTAGGTGCGGGATGAAGCCCTGCCAATACCCCAGTAAGCCTGTAAAGTGCTGTGTTTCCTTCTTCAAGGAGGGGTGGGCTGTGCTTAAAATCTTATTCTTTGCAGTTTCTGGGATCACACGCTGGTTTCCTGCCCAGATAATACCCAGGAATTTAACACTTTTGCTGGGACTCTGGATCTTGTCTGGATTGACAGCCCATCCATGTTCTTTAAAATGGTTCAGGATAGCGTCTATAGCTTCTGCTACCTCCTCTCTAGTATGGCTCTGGATTAAAACATCATTAGTGTACTGCAAGCACTGTACGCCAGTGAGGGAGGGATTTGATCTAAATCCTGGGCAATTAGCTCATGACACAGAGGGGGAGAATGCAAATTCTCCTGCGGTAGCCGGGTGAATGTATATTGTCGGCCATCCCAGATAAAAGCAAACTGATCTTGCTATTCGGGGGCTAAAGGAATGGAGAAGAAAGTGTTGGTGAGGTCTATTACCACTTTCCAGCTTCCCCCAAACTGGACAGCTTGTTCCAACAGGGTGACTACGTCCGGCATAGCGTCCATGAGTGGGGGCACCACTCGGTTCAGATTCCGGTAATCAGTCGCCATCTGTTTTCTTAATGGGCCAAATGGGACTATTGAAAGGTGACACAGCAGGGCGAATCACGCCCGCTCGTTCCAGATCCTTAATGGTGGCAGTAATCACTGCTGTTCCCCCAGGTACGCGGTATTGCTTGGTATGCACCGGACTAGGGGGTGAGAGTATGCCCAATGGTTCCCATTTGGCATTTCCCATGGTCAGTGCCCGAACCCTGAATGCAAAGCATCCTCCCAGCAGGGAGAGTTGCAGACTCTGTAACACATCCATTCCTAGGATGTACTCACTCCTAGTATTTGCAATTACAACAGGACAGACTGAGGGGGCAAGGTCTCCAATTCCTAATCTCAGGGTAGATTTAACTGCAGGGAGGTCAGGGCTTCCTAAACCTTTGATTACAACGGGCTGTCCCCTCCATAGGTTAGAAGTCTCGTGTATCACAGTCACTTCTGCCTCAGTATCTACCAGAGCAGTCACTTTATGTGGCGTCTGTCCTGCATGATACATGGTCAAGGGAACATATGGCCTCAGGTCTCCCTGTGTTTCTCCTTTGATGACCCGGATGTGGGGGAGCCCGGCTGAGTCCCTGTGCCTGGTACCCCTGGGCTTGGGGAGCCTGCTACTGCTGTGGAGACGAGGGAGGAGGAACTGGCACAGGTGGTGGTGGCCAGGATCCAGCGGGAGTGCTCCCATCCTCTGGGGGAGTAGAAGCCAGTTTGGGAGGTCCTCTTTTATTCAACCCTAGTTGGCGGACCCACAGGTAATAGGTAGGCTTTCTGTCAATTTTGGTTTTGGAGACCCTGGTGGTGAGTAGAGCCAGGAACATAGCTCTACAGCCCCACCTTCCCTTACTGCCTGGTGGTGGGGGGCATCTTCCTTGCTCAGTTGGGTGATGAGGTGTGAAGGAGTCCACGAAAGGAGTCCCCTTCTCTCCACTGTCCTTGCCCCCAGTTTAAGCCATGATCCCAGGGCAGGGTTACTTTTGATCCCCACAGCACACAACATCCAGAAAGGGTGTGAGGGAGACCTGGGTCCACCCTCTCTCCAGATCCCAGCCCAAGGCCCTAAGGTGGGGGACAGTCACCTTCCCCACCTAGCTGACAGGGCTAACTGCCAAAACTCGCCAGCCCGCAGTCAGTGCTCCTTCTGCCCGCCCTGGGCCACTTCCTCACCCCCTCCTCAGGTCCTCGCTCGGGTCTTGCTCCTCCTGTCTGGTGGTCCCTCACCTGTCTCCATGCCCGTCGCCTTCCCCTCTTGCACCGGACTTTCCCCTCTTATGGGCATCCCAACCCCTTTATGGCCTGCCCCCAGGCTGCATATGCTGATGTCCTCCAGGTCCGCCCCGAGTGCCCTTTCCCCAGTGCTCAGTGGTTTGCCCCCCTGCGCACATGTGCTGGTGTCCTCTGGGCCTGCCCTGAGCGTCCTCACCCCGGTGCTCTGCGGCCTGCCCCCCCAGGGCGCATGCACCAGTGTCCTCCAGGCCCGTGCCTACTGCGCAGGTGCCATAACTGCCCCAGCATGAGTCGGCCGCCACTGCTTTCCCCGCTGCCGCAGGGAGAGCCAGCCAGCTGCTCGCCCCATCCTCCCGGGTTTCACTCTCGGCTGTGTGGGGTCCCTTCACCCCGTCACAGGACGCAATCGCCCCATGTCATCCCCCATTTCAGTGAGGGTGATTAGTAACAAAACCACCCCTCTCACAGGAGAGGTGAGGGCAGGATTCAGGATGGCTAGTGAGGGACCCTTGTAATGTGGTGGAGCTGTGACCATAATGGGATGGTTCATCCCTTGGGAAAAACGGAAAGGAGTCTGGGCCAGTAAAGTTGGCCACATACATGCCAATCTTCATGGCTTCTTCCCAGAGCCTTTTTCCAGCCTCATGAGGTGTTTTCCATGGACTAGTCTTGTCAGGCCAGGTGGTATGGTCTGGATACAATGCATTACATTAGGTTAGGGTTGTTCCCACCTGGTGGTAGGGTACGAATGCACTGGTTAATAAGAGGGTTTGATATCAGAGCTCCTATCTTTTGCAACTCTACTCCATTCATGGTAATATCGTGCTCCTGAATCCCACAGATGAACCAGCTAGGTATCTAGTTCTTCCCTCGGCTGCTGTCTCATTTGACCGGCTAAATCGGTTTGCTCGGTCTGGGTATATTTTCTCACCTTCTGGTGAATCTGAGGGCGCTGGGTGACAGTGGTGGCCACATTTTCGGTTAGGGGACACACTTGTGAGTGTCAGCTGACGGTCAGGGCAGTGTGTGTGTGTATGTTTCCGAGAAAAGGTTTAACGTCCGTGTCTTTACTGCTAGGACCGGGGTCCTGTCGCAGAGGGTGGCCAGCAGGCCAGCAGACACCCCGTTATATAGGAAGAGCTTATTACACCTTAGATTTTAGCTGCTAGAACACAGGGGTTCCTTCACAGCGGGCAGCCTAGGAAAGGCTGAAAAGGTGCCCCAACGGATCTTGTCACCGGGGAGTGACACAGATCCAAACGCCCAAGCTCTCCCTATGTCTGTCCCTTTATGACCGGCTGAAGTTCTTTTAAATTGTGCTTGGTTCTATTACAGCAACTGAAGGAGTCAGGTTAAAGCTTAAACAGTTACAGGTTTATTAAAGAAGCTTATAAATCATATGGTTACAATGGCTATTGCTCTATTTCTTAAACGCTAGCAAATATATATATATATATATATAGATCTTAAAAATGGTTACAGGAAAAAGGTAAAGATAGAAAATAGAAATAATGGTACCAAGTGACAGCTTAATCTTTAAAGAGCTCTAACACTATGTATATATATACTTAAACAAAGGACCACCTCCAGGTACAATTTTTACCCCTTTCTGTGCCTCTCGACTCCAGCGTGTCAGGCCAGGGCCAGTCTCTCAATTCCTAGGAAAGACGAATACGAGGTGAGCGTCCCCTCTGGAACCTCAGGAGATCAAACACCAAACCCAACCAGCAGATAGATGGTAGATTGACACTCAGAGAAAATGCGCTGCTGGACCCATCTATATACCCCTGGGGGCCTGTATCCTCTTTCTTATTTAAGATGCCGAATTGTACTGGTCCGTTTTGTGGCGCCAGTTCTTACAAGCAAGTTTCAAATTAATTTACACTTGCAAGAGAGATAACTAAATTGTGAGTACTAGACATTTTTTTTTACTGGGCGAGAGATTCCTCCCCCCCGCGGACGGCTGTGTGTTCGTATCAATATGGGTTAAGTCAAAGACACTCCTTGGCAGCCTCTTGGTCAGCAATTGGCATATCTCTGTTTACAGCCATTCACAGTCACACAGCCTGGGCCTTTTGCTGTGTGCGCCCTGTATGCTCCAGGCAAGCAAAAATGGATATTACAAGGGGGGTTCCTGTCTGGCTACAGTGAGGTTAAAGGATTGTAAGGAGGCAGAGTTATATAGTCCGACCCCTTCTGAGGATCCCGAGGATCCGACTGAGGTAGGTCATCATCATTTGATGAATCCCAAAAGTCCCCATCCCATGTGGTGGGGTCCCAATCATTGGACCGGAACACACAGACCTTCGCCTTCGAAGTCTGGCAGTCCTGGTTATGCTTATACTTCTGATTGGCGTAGCGGACCGTCATAACTTGCAAATTCTGACCCATTTCTGCCATCTGCTTCTGGGCATGCTCTAAAGAGGCTCACTGTATTCCAGACAAGGCTTTAACCCTGTCCAATTCCTCTTTAAGCTGTGCCACTTCCTGCTGTAACCCCTTCTTCTCTTCACATACACTGCGGAGTGCACTTAGGAATCGCCATCCGGCCTGATGCACCCTTTATCCGTCTTATTTACTTCCAACGCCTCCAGCACCTTTTGGATACCAGCAGGACTGACCCCTTCATCTAGCTCCCCCTCAAACTGCACGACAGGCTTACATCATACCAGATTTGAGCAACCAAACGCCAGGCTGATGTGCACGGCCAGCCTGGAATTTGGTGCTCTACCCTATTCTCTCCCTCACCCTTCTGTTTCCCCTTCTTCCACATGTTTAGTGAGTTTGTACCAAGAGAAGCCTGCTCGCTGCGCCAAAATATTGCCAGCAAGATTAAGTCTCGGGTCCGACACTGGGTTCTCTAACTACAAAAACACGCTGCACAAGTGTCTGTCAAACATGGTTCATTTCCTAACAGTTTCAGCTGTGCTCCTTAACTAAAAGAACAACATGATAGGAAAAGCGGTGTCTTACATCACTTCTGCAAGCTGGGAACCCCATTTCAGCTGTGGACGAGCGGTAGGTCATCTAGGCTTCCAAGGCACCGGTACCAGAGTCCATCGGTGAGGTTCAAATTGCTGTGCTGTGGTGCAGCTTTAAATACAGTGTCTCTACCCTGCTTTCCAGTTTGGAAGTTTCTGGGGGTTACTCATTGCTTGTTACAGGATGGCTTAGTCATACTGCTTGTCCTTTGACCTTGTTTGCATGACTAGTACATCTGGTTAACCAAAACTGTTATGTGTTCTAGTTCTTTTCCCCTACTCTTATTTATAACTTGTTCTTGCTACAATGGCACCACTGTTTATCTTAAATGGCATTTGTTCCTAGAGACTTGCTTCTGGCTCATCAGATATAGGGGAAGCAGGGGGAGTGCGGGCCTCACCACCCCTATACTTCACACGTACAGTATTAACTCCTACACCTGACTTAAGATAAAGTATCAGCCTTTGACAAGTTCTCACAGGAAGCAAGGACAGAGCAGAGATCCATTATTTCAGAGTGACAACTTACAGTGCAATTTTGCTTCAACCGGCCTGGATGCTTCTGATACAGTTGCCCATTCCATGACTACAGCTACATGGTAAAAGTTGTCCTCATTACAGTCTCAAGGATTACCAGAGAACCAAATGATTGTACAAGATACTCGCCTCACAGAAATATCTTTCCTAGATAGATGGGCAAGCCTACAGATAGGCTGCAAAAGTTTATAATTTTGCACTTCATCACCTGTGGTGAAACTGATTATGGATGTCCCCACAGAAGTTTGGAGATCCAATATAAAGCCTCTACAAATCCAATGGTATTGGAAAAACTCAATGGCATGTGGTATTGGAAAATGGCATGTGGTATTGGAAAACCTCCTTGTTTCATATCATTGTGGTAGAATGCCAGACAATTTGACTGGTCTGCAGAGCCTTCCTGCTGTTGCTGAAAAGAATCATAGTGCAGATACTGGCAAACACCACCACTGTAACATTCTATAAGCAGGCAGGAGGCAACAAAAATTGTACCACTTTAATGAGATCACTTCCATGGACTTTAACCTACCAGGACCAAATAACTATCTGCTGGATTACCTCAGCCGGCAGGTATATGCCAAACATAAGTGGTTTTTAAATATTCCATTCTCAGATGAGAATCCCCTGTGACTGACCCATTTGCCACCGATGAGAACAAATACACCCTTTTCAGTTCCAGAATAGTTACCAGGCTAGGATCCCTCTAGGATGCTTTTCTCACACCTTGGTATCAAGATCTTCTCTGTGACTTTTCTCCCATCCCCATGGTACCAAAAGTCATAAGAAAAATCAAAGAAGATGTGGCTTCCGTGATACTTACCGTAAAATCCCGACTATAATGCGCACTTATGTATAATGTGCACCTATCTTTTAAACATGAGAATTCTGGCATAAACTGAGCTCTTATCTATAATGCGCACCCTGACTTTGCCGTATTCTGTCTTGCCGTATTTTGTTTTGTCTTGTCTTTTTGTATTGCCAGGTAATCACGCGTGAGCGCACGAGTATACAGTGCGCAGCGTTTCCATGCTCTCTTTGGAATGCCATGAGTTGTCGGCGATCTTATACGACTGCTGAAAAACTTAAAGTTGTTAGCTATGCTGAGGCTCATGGGAACAGAGCTGCCAGCCGTGAATTTGATTGCCTAGCATAGTCTAACATTCGGATTTGCAGACGTCAGAAAGAGCGCCTGCAAGCGCTGCCTCGGGTGAAGATGGCTGAGCGAGGTATAAGCGCTGCATATCCTGAGTTTGAGGCCAACCTGGTTGAATGGGTTGCTGAGCATAGACAGCAAGGCGGTGGTGTTAGCATTGTGGAGGTTAGAATGAAGGCTTTGACCATTGCCAAAAAGTGCGCTAACACAACTAAGTTTAAAGCTTCACATGGCTGGGGCAATTGGTTCATGAATCGCCATAGCCTATCAGTCCGACGCCGAACAACAATCACACAGAAGCTACCCATGGACTCAGACACCAAGCTACTACAGTTCCAAAAGTTTATCATAAAACTACACAAGCAGCACTGCTACGACCTTTCATTAATGCAGATCAGACACCATTAAATTTCGATAATCCCTACAACAGAATGCTTGAAGTGAAAGGTGCCAAGACCGACTCCATTGCTACCACAGGCCATGAAAAGTCTAGGTTGAACTTGATCCTGCTATCATACGGAAGGGGTTTCTGAAATGCAGCATCTCTAATGCTATGGATGGCAGCGAGGATGATGCCCTGAGGATGGATCTGAGTGATGATGAATTGTCTGAGGGCGAATTACCGGTATGCGAAGATGACAATGATTTGTATGACCCGGATGAAGATGTCGAGGGCTATACCCCGGAAAATATTCCTCATCTGTTCGAGGAAGATTCTAACAAATGCAAATTCGAGAGCTTCGAAGCTGAGTAGAAGATCAATTAACATACAGTATTTGCTTGTTTGCGCTGCAGTGTTGATTTCATTGTTTAACTTACCTTTTTGAAACTGTATATAGTTGCTTGTCGATGCTAATAAAAATCAACTTAACCTCTGGTGTCCAGCGATTAATTAAGTGCTGCGGAACCGCCAAATGAAAACTTTGGAAAAAAAACTCCTATGGATAATGCACACCCCGACTTTGACGTTAAAAAAATGGGAAAAAAAGTGCATACTGTACTCACAACTTTACGGTATAACTTTTTGCTGGACCAGACATTATTAGTGCACAGCTCTATTACATTTGTCCACACAAGCTGCTGATCTTTTACCGCGGTTTGCCAGAATCAAAGACAAATTCTTTACCTAGATCTCATTCTCTTTTGACCTGACTACTTGGAAGCACATGAGAAGATGAGGGTTTTTTTTCTTGGCTTCACAACAAAGTCTTAGTTAGGGCTTAGTAGGATAATCCAGTATTTCAAATTGTTTCCATTCCAAAATGTAATAATATTTTTAAAAATTCCCACAAAACATTATTCCAGAAAAATATTAGTTCCAGGTTAACTAAAACGTTTTGTTCCTATTTTAATGTTTTAAAAATTCAGATTAAAAATATTGAAACAAAAAGTCATTTGCAATGAAAAATGTAAACATTCTGTTCCAAAAAGTTCACTCTTTTGAAATACTTCCTTCAAATTTTCTTTCAAGAAAGTAATTAAAATATACATGTTTCTGTGAAATATTTTGCTTTTTTGTCAAATCAGTCTTTTCCAAAGGAAAAACTTTTATTCAAAACTTTCAATTGGTTGAAATCTCAGACCCATGGCAAAACTCTTTCCCCAAGATTCTGGCTTTCTTCTTTCAGCTCGAATTATCAAGCTTCTAGCAAGTCTGTCACAGTACATTTAACAGCTCTTTCAACTTGCTACCCTCCTGTTCAAACATACAGTGTTCACTAATTCCACTTTTTCACAGTTTCTAAAAGATATGGTTAATGTCTATAACCCTATGCAGGAGTCTCTCCCATCCTAACAACTTAGTGTAATTCTTGTAGGCCTTATGGGACCCACCATTTGAACCCTTATCCAAGTGTTTTCTTTACTGGCTCTTGCGCAAAAAGCGTAAAATAGAGATATATCTTTATTGAAAGAGTGGTTTCATAATTGCATATCTGACTCTTTCAAACTTGCAGTTCCATTCATATGTTATATAGGTACTTGACCAGTACTATAATGACCTATTTGAGAAGTGTTTTTAGATAAGAAATGATAATACTCTAGTATAAACAATATAACATTTAATATATATTTTATTTTCTGATGACAGGAATACATTTTACAAAAATGGAGGGGTATAATGACCGAGCCACACAATGAGAGATCGTATGTAGTAGTTACCTAATTTCTAATATTTTTTCTTAATAGGTTTGTAAAAGTTATTCTCAGAATAAGCTCAGTAATTTCCTAGATTTCAAAATCTAAGACGTTTACTCTAGAAGCAAATAAGGCTTTTGGAAGCCCATATCTGTTGGGTGTGCTTTCTTGTGACACAGACGTATTTGATCAGCTTCTGTCCAAGACAGTTAATACAGAAGTGGTTGTCTTTGTGCACTTCTCATTGTTATTCACTGGCAGGATAGTCATTGGAGGTCACATTAAAGTTCATTCAATCAAAGCTGTGGCAGTAACAATAGTCTGCCTCAGGTCAGTTCCATCTCTTGAGATTTGTAGGGCAGCTACCTGAAGTTATTTGCATAATTTCACGTTATATTACTGTCTTGAAATTTTGTAAGAAAGAGCATTTAAGGGTGCTCTCTCTCTCTCTCTCAGGCTCTTTGCCCAATTGATAGTTCATATCACCTTTTCCTTTTCCCTTTTTTGTCTTTTTGGTAGTACCTGGTTTGTCTATGCATATTGTGTATTGTGCAGTATGTTTCAGGGTTTTTTACTTTGGTATTATTTGTAATGGTATTTGCAGCATTACCTTTTTCATTTGTCAGTATTCTATTCCGCCTGTTTGAGGAATGGAAGGGAAGGTAGATTTGTAACAAACCCTCTCTGATCAGCAAAAACAGTTTTGCTACTGTTGTATTTATATGAAATAAAAGGGCTCAAAGTGTCAATTACCCTGACATTGACCATTATTAAACTGTGTTAAGTGGAGGGTGTGGTGTGCAGAGACCTGCTTAATATCATGGCAAAGGCATTAAACAATAGTTACAGGCTGCATTTGAAATATAAAGTATTAAGTAAGAATGTAATTTTAACAACATTCATAGTACCCTTTCCCTTTAGCTGGAGAAAGTTCTATAAGGAAAAATGATCTTGTTTAAAACTTGTAACAGAATTAGCTATTTAGGGCATTGCTTTTAGTTGCTGCTTCCTGGTCATAGGCCCTCAGCAGTGTTGCAAAGTATATAGTCTTGATGGGCTAAGCTCAACTCTTATTAGACAGAAGCAGGCCCACCACTGGGGAGGTGTGGTGGTGGAGGAGGAGGCAGTTGCCCTTGGGCCTAGTGATTCTAAAGGGCCCAGATGTTCCTGGCTGCAATGGCAGCTGGAGCCATGGTCCCTTAAATTGATGCCACAATGCCACACGGAATGCTCAGCAGCTCTAAAGGCTGGGGGCGGGGGGGAGAAGAGCGATATGCTGTGCTCTGGTGGCACTGTGGGCTGGATGTTCCTGACCCTGGTCCTTCCGCCCAAGGCCCCGCGCCTTCCAGGGACTGGCATGGTTGTTGGCTCCCCTGGACAGAAGGAAAGAGAAGAGGGATAGGAAAGAAGAAATAAATAAAAGGACACTCGGGCCATGTCTACACTGCAGCGTTATTTCAAAATGACTCACATTATTTTGAAATAACAGAGTGCATGTCTAGACAGCAAGCCCGTTATTTCAAAATTATTTTGAAATGACTGCCTTCTTATTTGACTTCTGTAACTCTCATTGCATGAGGAGTAAGGGAAGTCGAAGGAAGAGTGTTCTTCCTTTGATTTCCTGCTGTATAAACAGCACCTGAAGCCGAGTTAAGGTACTTTGACTTCAGCTACGCAATTAACATAGCTGAAGTTGCGTATATTAATTCCGCGTTAGCTTGCAGCATAGATGTACCCATAGTGAGAGGAGGGGTATATGCACACATCTCAGGTGGTGTTTGGGATTCAGCTGAAGCCAACAGAAGTGGCAATGTCATCTGGATCCCTCCCTGTGGTCCAATCTAAGGATGTTATTTATCGAGTAAATGACTAATTGTGTACTTGATACAATTCGTATCAAGTACGTGATTAGTTGATAAGGGGCTGCTGCAGCTCTGCAGTTTAAATGTAGTAAGAGCCAGGTTTGCAGTCAGCCTGGATCCTACTATATTTAAACTGCAGAGCTGTAATGGGAGTAGGTCCGGGACTTGGCATAAGCCGGGACTGCTTCAGTCCTGCTTGTACGGGGTCTAGACTGCTGCACCTCTGCCTTTTAAATGTAGTAAGAGTTGGGCAGCTCTTACTACATTTAAAAAGCAGAGTTGCAGCAGTCTAGACCCCGTGCAAGCTGAGACTGCTTCAGTCCTAGCTCATGCCAGGTCCCATGCTGTGCCTCTGCCTCTCCTCCATTTCCCACCCACATCACAGAAATGATGCTGGAGGGAACCAGCTTTTAACCCGCCCACCCAGCATCGTTTCCTGCTCCCCACACCCCACTTGATGCCTCTGATACAGAGGCAGCAAGTGGGAGGGAAATTTGAGTAGTCGACTATTCAACTGCTCTTTTACATCTCTAGTCCAATCTGGTGAAGATATCTCTCGGAACCAGGATGACAAAGGCATGGGGTCCCAAGAGATGGCTTGAGTAACAGCCATGATAGTGAAATTCTCTCTATTAGGCCACTTTCTAAGGATGTTAAAATGGTTAAGTGTTTTAACTCAGGGCCTGCTGTCAGACCCGTTGCCTAGTCCCATTGAAGCAGTGTGGTCCCATCGCCTAACTGCCAGCCCCTCTGTGGTTGAGGTTGTTCTAGCACAGTGTGGCTGGCTGCCAAGGGCTGATTTACTGGTAAGCATACCAACAAGCCTCTTGCTTACCAGTTAACCATTTAACAACCCTACCACTGTCCCCCAAAATTCTATTTTGTTAAGGACCCCAAACACTGGCTGGCTGGAATAGCTCACCCTCTTATTATTTTTTTTCTGACAGTTAAACTCTGTTCCTGACATATCAGTTTTGCTTCACTTATTTTTGGTCTCTCATTGTCCAATGATCTTAACACAATATTTGAATTATATCAGGTAATCTTTTTGTGTGAATTAGTTAAATCTTTCTGTCTCCCTTTTGACAACTGTAGATTATTGTGAGATTTTAAAAACTTTCACTCTCTCTATTTACAATTGAGCTCAAAATTTTAAAAATGTTCTATTTAAGCTTAAAATTTAGCAATATAGATGTTTTGTTTAAAATACAGTTAAAATTCCACAGCAAGAGCCTGAAGTTCCTAAGCATTTTTTGGGGTGTGGTCCTTACATTGGCTTTAAATAGTTTTACCTGTGTGCAGTTGCCTAAGTAAGGACTGTATAAAAATAGAGTAAGAGCCTAAAACTTGTCCCAAGTAACCTCTGTTGCTATTATGCTTGTGGAGAAATGAACCTTTTGCTAATGTTAGGAGCAAATTGGAAGGCTGTTATCACAATGTTGCTACTTCAACTTTTTCCAGAGATTTGTGCCCTCCATCTCATGTATCACAACTATTTAAGGCAGTTCCAGGAGTTGCTAGGACATAAGACAGAGGCTCTGGAATTGGAAATATCAACATTCCATGAAAAGACTCTCTTGATTAGTTAACATTCCATAGCCCTGGGGAAAGAAATTCATTTTCCCCATTAATGTTAGCTTGCTGGTCTCTGTTCAGAATATCTTTAATCCTATGCACATCTAATAAAACAGAATCAGTCAACAGGTGACCCAGCTCAATGAACAGGTGTTTTGGGAGCATCCCCACTGATTCAGTGGTGAGCACCATCATTATTAGGGCTCCTAAGTGGCCCTTACTTTCCCAATGGGCTAATAGGCCACACAATCCAAAAGAGACAGGTTACTCCATTGACTCTAGCCATTAGGATGGACTCACCTGACTCTGGCCATTGGACCATGCTGCCCTGAATAAGAGGGCTGCTTCTTGATTCTAGTCATTAGGCCATACTGTCCTGAGGGAAAGGGCCACGGATTGACACTAGCTACTAGGACACACTGCCCTTAGCGAAAGGGTCATTTATGGACTCTAACCATTAGAAAAACAATGCCCTGAATGAGAGGGGCACTTATTGACTCTAGCCATTAGGTCAGGGCTGGGCAAGATGTGGCCTAGGGGCTGGATCCGGCCCACCTAACACTTTGATCTGGTCCGCAGTCTACATCTGGCTGGATTCCATTTATATCTGCTGCCCAGGCCACTGAATTTCCAGGCAGTGGTTCAGGCAGCAGGATCATATTTAAATGGCTCATGGCTGCCGGTCACAGCGGTACCCCAGCAGGGGCCGGAGCTGTGAGCCCTTTAAATTACTGCAGCAACCGCATGCAGTTGCTTGAGAACTACCAGCTCTTTACTTCAGAGCCTCTGGTCCCAGACAACTCTGGAGGGAGCTGCCTCTTCCACTCCAGGCCCAGCCCCGAAGCTGGCCTGTGACTACCTACCAAAATTCATTAAGTGGCCCCCCTGCAAAAATTATTGCCCACCCCTGCATTAGGTCATGCTGCCCTCAGCGAAAAGGCTATTCATTGACTTTGGCCACTAGGTTATATTGCCATGTAGTCAGGGTCTAACAAATGGCCATACTGCTCTTTTTTTTTTTCTTTCTTCTCCCCCATGTAACATAGTCTCCATGATAGGGATTACTGGTGACTGAGACTTTTCTAAGCCCTTTATTATATTTGTTGCTCTCATCGGCACAATCTTCCAGTTGTCCACATTTTTGTTGAGGCATAACACCTAGAACTGGATGCTCTTGTTAATCACCCCAGAATGATATTCTCTGTTTTCACCACTGCATCATATTGTTTACTCACTTGCAATTTGCCACTCCCCTATCACCCTTGATTCTTTTCAGTAAAATTACCACCTAGCCAGTTATTCCCCAACTTTTAATTGTGAATTTAATTTTTTTCTTCCTAAATATAGTGGTTTTGCACTTGTCTTTATTGTTGTTAATTCAGATAAATTTGTCAAGATCATTTTGAATTTGGATCCTGTCTTCCAAAGTGCTTTTAACATGTATCAGCGTGGAGACATCCACAGTGCCTGGGGTCATTTGGCCAAGGAGTTAACATATCACTTAAACTTCTTTATTTTGGATGCTTAGTTACTGGGGCCAAAATAGCAAAGAGTGTGGGTGGCGGGAAATGTAGGCAAGGGAAGGTATTGCCTTCCCAAAAATTCCTACACTCCCAAGCTGCCAGGGAATGCTGTGGCTGTGGCATAGCAGCGTGGCTCCCTGGCTGTCTGAGACAGCTGAGAACATAGAATGGCAACCAGGCTCCTGGACCGCCCAAGAAGGCTGGGACTGCAACTCAGGAACAATGAGGCTGAAATGCCCTTCAACTATGTTAAGGGATTTTATAAAAAGGAAGATGATCCATTGTTCTCCTTTGTCCACTGAAAGTAGGGAAAGAAATAATGGATTAAACTGAAATAAGGGGGATTTAGGTTAGATATTAGGAAAAACTTTCTAATGATACAGATAATTAAATATTGGTATAGATTACCAAAAGAGGTTTTAGAATCTGCATCATTGGAGGTTTTTAAGAACAGGTTAGAGAAAGGCATCTCAGAGATCATACAGGTATACTAGATCCTATCTCAGCACGGGTGGTATGGACCTCAAGAGTTCCTTTGCAGTCCTAAATTTCTGTTATTGATATCTAGATAGATAGATATGGTTTTTATCTGTTGACATTGGTGTGCTTATCATGTAGAAAGCATTAGTAAATTTACCTTTACTATTTATGCTAATCACTCATCATCATGCTTTGTTTGCTGTTCAGCTAGTCAAAATATTGGCTTTTGCCAGTGGCAAGCATTAAGTTCATTCTTGCATTGTGAAATTTGAATGTCTGTGTCTTGGAGCAGTAATGCAACATTGCATAATTTAGTACATAGATCAGTATCTCCTACTACAGAAGAGATTGCAGTAAGACTTTTATATTATGCAATGTATGGTCATTGGGCAGAAAAAATAATGGCTGCTTTACATTGCTTTTTATCACAGTTTTCTCTAGTGTGCCAATTAAATAAATTATTACAACTTGACCATTTACGGCTGAAATTACTAAAATATTTATCAGTTACATGAAGGTTAATAGTTCTTTATTTCAGAAGAATGCTGACTCCTTAAACTGAATTTGCATCACATTATTGAAGCAAAAAATAGAGTAATATTTTCATTGAAGAAACAAAATACAGTAATTGGGAATAACAACACAACAAAGGACACAGGAAGCTTATTTGTGATAATTAAAACACAAGTGAATCTGTCAGACAAGTAAAATAGAGTAACAGTGAGTTACAAGTGTTGAAAAGATCATTCAGAGTCACAGAATTTTTTTGGCCTAAGGAAAAGACAGAAGAGTCCTCTAATGAAAATTCTGTGTATTTTCAGGGAAATGGATAATGGAGTCTTAAAAAGGATAGAAAATGTGTAATGTAAGAATGGGGGTGAGAACTGTGAATAGTTATGATAAACTCTGAGAAAGCAAACAGGAATGGAGAAGGCAAAAGCTGAATTAACAAGAGGACAGAATTGTTTAACAACAAGGAAAGTAGGTTTAGTTGTCAAAAGCAGGACTGATGAGAGGCATCTTTGGGCCCTGGGAGGACCTGGCTCTGGATCCCCAGAAGGGGTGGGGCCTTGGGTGGAAGGGGCAGGGGTTAGGGTTAGTCCCTCCCAGCCAGCCCTTCAGCACCACTGGAACTGCAGGGCATGCATCTCTGGAGGCTCTGTCAGTGATTTAATAGGCCCAGGATTTGATCTCAGCAGTGGCAACATTGATAGCCAGGGATGCTGGGGCAGCTGCCCCATTTCACCCTCACCCCACCTTGTCTTTAACCCTGGACAAAAGAAAAATAAATGGGCAGGAAGAGTGGGAGAAAAGAGACTTCAGAGTGGCTTTAGAAAACATTAAAGAGGGGAAAATGAGCTCACATTACTGAGATTGGCCAGGATCAGATCAAAAATAAAAGAAAAATTAAAGTTAAAGGTGTTAAGGATGGTAAGAAAGATGGCGCGGTATGTGATTCTTGGAAAAGTCTGAACAGGGAATAGCACACACGAACAAAATCAAAATGTGCTGCATTGCTTCATGAAGGTTAACTTGAGGTAATAAAGAAATTAAACCTGTTACCAAATAGTACAAGGCACTTGGAGTACTTATTTGTTAGTCTGTAAGGCTACGTCTAGACTGCAAGCCTCTTTTGAAAGAGGCTTTTTCGAAAGATACTTTCAAAAAAGCCTTTTTCGAAAAAGAGCGTCTAGACTGCAACCAGTACTTTCGAAAAAACAAGCCGCTTTTTCGAAAGAGAGCACCCAGGCAGTTTGGATGCTCTCTTTTGAAAAAGCAGTTTGCATTACATAGCGCCTTTTTTCGAAAGAGCACTTCCGAAAAAAGGCATTATTCCTCATGAAATGAGAAGTACCGCAGTCAAAAGAAAAGCCACATTCTTTCGATTTAATTTCGAAAGAACGCGGCTGTAGTCTAGACGTAGGTGAAGTTTTTTCGAAAAAAGGCTACTTTTTTCGAAAAAACCCTGCAGTCTAGACACAGCCTAAGGTACCAGAGGTCTGCAAGTTGTTTTAGAAAATATTCAAGTTTTCATTTTGAAATAAAAGATATAAAAAAGGGGATGGTATAGAAAAAAACTAGATCTGAAGCAAAGAGCTACATATATAAATTTTGTACAGAATACTCTTCAGAGTAATCATTGGTAACTTTTTGTTCAGACAGTTGAAGTGACTGACATGAAAGTTACCAGTTACAATCCATATATTTGTTCTTTACAGAGGTTTGACTTTTTTACACCTCCTCCACATCCTCTTTAGGAAAAAAAAAAACATTACGTCTGGAGTGACCCTGTTAGATCAGCTATTATGAAGTCTTCAATGTAGAATTTTAAAAATGTTTTGATGTGATAGCCTGGTTTCTAAGCAGTAGGGAAAGATTTGAACTCCAGAAGTGAAAACCTGGCCCTTTTCAAATCAATGGGATTTTTTTTCCATTGATTTACGGGGGGCCAAGATTCTGCCCAGTTTTTTTCCTTGTTGAAAAGATTCAGGGGGTAGCTGAGTTAGTCTGTAACAGGAAAAACTTAAAAAACAACAAGATGCTACTAGACTATTTGTTGTTTTTTAAGCTTTTCCTTGTTGAGAAAGAGATAAGTGGGTGCAAAGTCAGGGTATCTGTTCCTACTCCTCTATGTAGATCCTGTCATTGCTTTGAACAGGAAAGGTAATCAACTGTAAAAACAACAGCAAAATTTACAACTCTCAGAACTCCAAAATGCAAAGCAGCTGTTTTCACACCTTCGGCTAACCAACAGTTTCTCTTACCAAACACTATCTGACCTGCTGTGAGATATGCAAGGCAGTTTTATATATGTTCATCTCAGGATATTAGAGAGACAAGGTGGGAGGTAATATCTTTTATTGGGTCAACTTCTGTTGGTGAGAGAGGCAAACTTTCGAGTCACACAGAGCTCATCTGAAGAAGTGGGCTGGGCCCATGAAAGCTCATGATACCATCTACATGTTTTGTTAGTCTATAAAGTGCTACCAGACCTTTTGTTGTTTTTTAAATTAATCCTGTACAGACTTAAGTCGGCTACCCCCTGAAACTTCAGAGCTCTCAGCTGCGTGGCTTGAAAGTTTGTCTCTCACCAATGGAATTTAGGACAATAAAATATATTACCTTACCCACCTTGATCCCCTATTGTGAGATATGTCTGTTTTAACCCCTCAATTTTCCCAAATATATAAAAATCCTCTAAGAACCTAAAATCATGTGCTTCCACTCAATCACCAGCAACATAAACAATATATCAATTAAAATTATAATAGCATTTTAATTAGTTGTCCAAAATCATCTCTGTCTTAAGTGGAGATGAATTCGTTGCCTTATGTCAGCAATAAATTTGACAAAAGGGTTATATGTTCTGCTAATTACATCTGTAGACCCATGAGCTCATGACAGAATAGGTGCTTTAACTCCCTCACCCCGTAAGAGGAGACAATGTGATAATTATTGTCAAAGTTATTCAGTGTGATGTGTAAGCACCGGATTATTAATCTCGTTCAGCAGATCATTGGGATTAACTTCTCTGATTTTTGAATCTTTTGATGGGAAACCTCTGCTGTTTCATATAAAATGGAAATTACAGCAATAAACAGTATATTTGAAAATATTTTTAAATCCTTGGATTTTGGACTTGCAGCTAATGAGTTTAAAAAGCTTCATAAGGTATACAATGTGCTGCTTATGTTGCTGAGAAGCTGCACAATGAACTACATTTTCAGTATCTTTGTAAATTTTAGGGCAAGATTAAGACATGTTTGTATACGTGGAGAGCGCGTACTCTGTGAGGCTGCTACTTCATGCTTACTCTCACAGATGAGTAGAGAGGGGATGGAGGCCTTGGCTGGTTCTCTCAACATGCCAGTAGGAAGTAATCTTCTGTTGGTAAAGAGCAGAAACAGACTGCTTTCTCCTCTTATACAAGGAGATTTGGCATTTGAGTTTTATTTCCTTTCCAGAGCTGCTCTGAGGGCAGCACCCCCTGTGTGTCTCAATCCAGTGGAAGTTGTTTAGGAATCATATAAAGTTCTCCATTCTCCTTTAGAGGAGTTGTGCTGCTCTAAACTCAGACATCTGCATAACAGTATGTTGTGATGACACTGGATTATGCTTTCTCCCAGGTCCATTTCTGTAACAGGTGCTGATTTTACATAATTTGATAAAATATATTCTGGTCTGGTATACAGAAAATAATATTCATTTATTAATATTCCTGTCACAATTCATTTTTCAGAGATGCTTTTACTTGGAGGTTTATCTCATGTCCTTAGTTTATATTTGTTTAATCAATTATTTATTTGAGAGTTTAACTCTATGTAGACAAATGGAGCACAGTAAACATCCCTTTAACTGATGTATTTATTATGCAGTCACTGTTACTATATGACAAGAAATCTGATTTTACCAAACAGGCCTATCATTGTGAAAGTTAATAATATTCCATTGTTTTGACCGAGTTGTATTTTTTTTTAACATTTTAAGAGTATTATGAGGAGGTATACAATAACCAACTTCATTTGGCCTACTGCTTCAACAACCCTGTGGACAAATGGTTAAGGAATTACTTTTATGAACAATGCTTTAATACTGCTATACTGATCAAAGTTGATGGTGGGAAAAAAGAGGCGGAAGCACATGCAAATATGGGCCTTGTCAATGAGGAACAAGGTAAGTAACAGTTTATATTATTGTATCAAAATGTATTTCCATTTTCACACAGTAAAATTCTGTTGTACCTAATTGCTATTCACATGATCTCATAATAGATTATTTGATGCTAAAATATCTGTGGGTTTGTGAAGTTGTCATCATTTACATTTTTTTATCAGCAAATCAACAAATAGAATAGTTCATCATCATTAGAGAGAAATTTGTCTTCCCCCCCCCCTCCCCTTGACATGCCAACTGTAGTTTGAAGGTTCTCTTTCAAGCTGAAAACAAGACATATGAACAGGGGAAGCATTTCTTTATAAAATGTAGGTTTGGTAGGGACCTCAAATGGTTATCAAGTCTACTCCTCTCACATTGAAGCAGAATTAAGTCTAAATATTTAGACTGTTCCTGACAGATGTTTATCTAACCAGTTCTTTAAAACTTCTGAGGTAATCTGTTCTAGTGCTTAGCTATCCTTCGAGTATGAAAGATTTCCTGATAGGCTAGATAAATTTTCCTTGCTGCAAACTAAGCCAGTTATTTCTTATCCTGAACGTGAAGAATAATTGATCACCCTCTTCTTCATGATGATCATTTGTATATTTGAAGGCTGGTATTGTGTCTGCCATCAGCCTTCTCCTCTCTAGGTTAAACATGCTCAGTTCTTTCAACCTCTCCATTCCATCATCCCAGCCTGAATGAAGCTATTGAATAGTACCAGACCCAAGACAGATGTTTTCAAGGCCTCATTGAATACATCATCCCAGTCTGACAGCGAAACATTGATAATGTGACTCTTTTTTTAACCAATTGTATACTAATTATATAATTTAATCTAGACCATATTTCATTAGTTTAATCAACACAGTGGCATGTGGGACTCTGTCAAAAGCTTTACTAAAATTCAGATACATTGTGTCTACCTCTTTCCACCATCTGCAAGGTGGGTTACTTTGTTAATGAAAGAATTTCAGTTGTTTTAATCTGTTGTTGACAAACCTATGTTGGCTATTATGAATCAACTTATTTTCCTGTATGTTTTCAGAAATGCATTGTTTAATAATGTTGTTCCTGGTATCTAGGATCAAAATTAGGGTACAGCTCTCTGAATCATCCTTTTTTAAGATAGGTTATTATGTTTAACCCTTCTCCTATCCAGTAGCAGTTTTCTTTGAGAACTCTAGAAAGAGCGATGAGATCTCAGAAGACTGAGGAAGGGCAAACATAGTACCTGTCTTTTAAAAGGAGAACAACGAGAATCCAGGGAAAGGGAATTATAAACCAGTCAGCCTAACTTTGACCCCTAAAAAGATACTGTTTGTAAGCACCTAAAAATAATGGGATTATAAGGAATAGATGTGAATCTTTATTTTAGTAAGGCTGTTGGCACTCTCAAGGCAAATCATAGCTCTAGAAGGAACCTCTAGAGGTCATCAAGTCTAGTCCCCTGCACTCCTGGTAGGACCAAACACCATCTAGACCATCCCTGACAGGTGTTTATCTAACCTATTTTTTAAAATCCCCAATGATGGAAATTCTACAGCCTTCCTAGGAAATTTATTCCAGTGTTTAACCATCCTGACAAGAAGCTTTTCCTTGTGTCCAACTTAAACCTCCCTTGCTACAATTTAAGCTCTTTGCTTAGAGGTTAAAGAGAATACTTTTTCTCCCTCCTCCTAATAAACTTTTAGTTACTTGAAAATTATTGTCATGTCGCTCTTCAGTCTTATCATTTTACAATCTTCTATATGTTTGCAAGTGGATTCCTGAATTATTTGCTTGATTATTTTTCCTGTTACAGAAGTTAAGATGACTGGTCTGCTTATAGTCTCTCACAATCCTGTGTGTCCTTTTTATAATCAAACTAGGGAGATTTGGTCGAAATAATATTACTATATGGTAAGGTACACAACTGATTGAAAGACCACAGTTATAAGTAATTCACTATAAAACTAGGAAGGAATATTTAAGAAGAGTCAATCATGGGTCAGGTGCTATTCAAAATTTTCATTAGTGATTTAGATAATAGAATGCAGATTATCCTTAGAGTTTTTTGGATGGCAACAAACAGGAAGGAGTTACAGATACTTTGGAAGACAATGTTAGAATTCAAAATGACCTTGACAGATTGGAGAAGTAGTGTGAAATCAGCAAGATGAAATTTAATAAAGTGCAAAGAACTTCACTTAGGAAGGCAAAATCAAATGCATAGCTATAAAATGGGCAATAACAGGATAGGTTCAGAAGGCTAGCACTGCTGAAAATAATCTGGGGGCTATAGTGGATTGAATTTGTCATACAGTTGTGAAAAAAGCTAATACTCTGGAGTGTATTATGTAAGAGACAAGACGTAACGGTCTTGCTCTACTCAGCACTAGTAAGATATTACCTGGAGTAATGTGCCCAGTTCTGAGTGCCACATGTAGGAAAGATGTAGAGAAATTGAAAGGGATCCAGAGAAGAACGATGCAAATGATAAAAAGTTTAGAAAAGCTGACCCAAGAAGAAAGATTTGTATAAAATGGGCATGTTTAAGCTTGAAAAATGAAGACTAAGGGGAAGACCTGATAATTTGTCTTCAAATATGTTAATGGCTGTCATAAAGAGTACTGTAATCAATTTTATCCTTGTCCACTGAAACTAGAATAAGAAGTCATGGACTTAATCTACAACAAGAGGGATTTAGGTTACCGTATTAGATTTTTTTCCCCTATCAGAGTAGTTAATCTCTAGAACAGATTTCTGAGGGTCAGATGTGGTAAAATCCTCATCCTGGAGGATTTTAAGAACAGGTTCAACAAATATCTGTCAGGAATGGTCTAGGTTTACTTGGTCCTCACTGCTGGAGGCTAGACTCTATGTTTCTATGATTCTTCGGGATTCTGGAACCTCACCCAGCCTGTGCTGCATAGTAGACACCACCCATATTAATAGGAGTAAGTAGCATTGTGATATGGTGCATTGAGACTCAGAGTTACTCAGATTTGTCTGCATCAAAAAATGTTCCTCAGTAGCCCAGCTGGCCCTGTTGGCTCTTCAGCCAGTGCTTGTAGGTCTTCTTCCACAGGAAGTGTAAGCATTTATAACTTTATGTATAGCTTTGCGTTGCATTAACCAATTACCCATCCCAAGGTGAAGGTTCACATCTGCTTTAACCTGTGAGAATTGAGCCCCCAATATCAATTGCAATACAAAGGCTGCCAATAGAAGAGAGAACTCCACAGTGCAAGAGACTACATAATGCTTTTTCTATAATAATTACTTTAATTAACCAACCAGACATTACATTGTCGTCTGGTAGAGGAGAGAGACCAATGTAGATTATATAATATTTACATTACACCAAGGTCTCATAGAAAGACCCAAAGTGCTAGTTTTTTTCCTCTCCATTGTCATTCTGGAATCTCCCCTTGACCAAGGCATACAGGGTGGGATACCGCTTTCATAATATGTTATATTGATATCCACTGTGGCTTATGCATATTTATTAAGGTTTTATCCCTTTTTCCTTATTCGAAATTCCACATCCCATTACTTTTTGGGGTTCCTGGTTTTTATAGGCTAACTCATTAGTTTCCCTTCTACTCATTAACATTTATATTACCTTGTCACCATGCTAACAGGAAGTCTCTAATATTTCACCCTAGCTACCAACATCATCTTGGGGAGTCTGCTGATCTCTCATAGACATTATTGTCCAAACTCAGCAATTATTATCAAAACATCAGCATATCACAACAATAGACACAAGCTTGGAACATTTATTATCCTAAGTCCTATGGCCTAATTTGACAATGCTAAATATCTTACAGGCCTGAGATCTATAATCCTTTGTTACAACATTTAATTTATATTTATATTTCATTTCTATGCCCTAAATATAACTGATACCTTTTATCCTTGGATACGGACTATAGTTGTGTCCAATGAAGAGAACCTTCCAAATATACACCAAGCATTCTGTGTGTGTGTCAGAATCCATAGAAAATCTGAAACAGAAGCTCTGAAATTTGTGAATTATGCCATTTATCTCAATGGGAGGTGAACTTTGAATAATTATTTTAATTTATATTCTGATAGAACACAAAGGTAGGGTACAGTATACAATAAAAAAATCTAATTATGCCAGTATCACATGTTTTGTTAGTCTTTAAAATGATACCAGACTATTTGTTGTTGTTTAAGTTTATCCTGTTTATCCGAGTTATCCAGACTAACTCCGCTACCCCCTGAAGCTATTTACCTGTTAAGTATTTCGCAGCTGATTATTATCACATCCCACTTATATGCTTGTAATATAAAACCATGTTTCCAGTTGCTCAGAGTACCAATTATTCTCTATCCAGGTTCCCATTGACAACTTTTAAACTTCAGTCTCAAAATTCTGCATTAAATTAGGATGACTTTTAAAAACATTCAGTATTGTCCTGATTCTGCCAATGTTGAAGACTGTGTTAAAATTTCCATTGAGTTCAGTGAGACCAGCATTAGACCTATTCTGTGCACTTTTGAAAACTCCACCCTAAAAATGTAGGCAAACCATAAAGCAAATGAGATTTTATATTAAATTTAACAACAGAGGAGATGCTTTTGCCGTTGTGTTCATTTTCATATTTAGTTCAATAAGAACCTTTTTATCTAAAGTAGTTGCAAAATTTCCAGTCTACTGGACTGGAGTGTCAGAATGCAGGCTCCTTACAACAAACATACGTTAAACTTGCCATGATACTGGACCTTGAATTATAGACTTAGGATTTTTTTCATAAACATACAGAACTTTTATGCCCTTAAACTAGAGCCACTTGATGATTACTTGTTCTATTAATTCCCTATGGGACATCTGGCGTTGGCCACTGTCAGAAGAATGAATCCTGGGCTAGATGGACCTTTGTCCACTCATTTTTATGATCTTATGTAGGACTTGTATGTTGCATCTATCCTACCCTGTCATAGGTTAAAACTGGTTTAGTGGCTTGATCCAAGGCGTAGTGAAGCCAGTGGAAAGATTCCCATTGACTGTGGGCTTTGCATCAAGCCTTTGATATTTAAGTATCTTATTACTAGATGGATACTCCTATTGTTCTGTAACATATTAAAATCAAATTCTTCCATCTTGTTCCCAAATTAATCTTATTTAATTAGTCAAGAAGAAATGATTAATTTGGAGTTTGAATTTTTCATGAATAGCTTGTCAATAAAAATTGTAATTGTATTTATATTGTGAGACTTTGTTAAAGAAATTCATAGAATTGTCTCAAGTATCTAAATGGAGGTTATATGCATATGTCTAAACATGATCTCCAAATCTGCTATGTCTGCAGGCAGAAACAATACGAGTTCAGATAAAAAATACATTAGACAAATGTTAATGTTGCAAAGTGAATTATTGATAATAATGAGTTAAAGTTAAAGTTACACATGATATTTGTCCTACTGTTCATGCACATTGAGGCATTTTTAATTCAATGGTCTAGATTAATTCAGGGTGAACTTCACCCTTGAGTGCACCAGGAAAAATATAGCAAATTTGCCCTATTTTTTATTTGTAGTGCAATAATGCTTAAAACCTTTAGTGAGATACTGTACAAAAAGATGAACACTGTCCTAAAGCTGATGGATAAAACTAACAGACTAGGGGAGCACAAAGTAACAAAGAAATGATTTGGTGCTGAGGTCTTGTGCTAGATTTTACCTGCAGACCAGTGAATGCAGCAACTTGTCAGTTGAGAAAGAAACAAGTATAATTGGAGAAATAATCCGATTTTTCAGAGCTCATTTTTATTTCCAAAAACAGATCTCAAAATCTTAACAAATTTAGTCAAACAGCTGATCAATAACCACTCATTTCCTTTCCAGTTCCATCTCCCTGAGAGGAAGGAAGACACACCTATTCTCTGTGATAGTGTTCTTTAAATCAGCTTCTCCTTTCTTTATCATTCTACTCAGATCAGCAATGTGACAGGTGGCAACCTGGTAGCCCCATATATGCTAGAGCCTTTTAAAACTTGTTCATAATCTGATTGCAAAATGCTGTCCTCTCCTTCCATCTCCATTTCTAATTGGGAGTTCCATATTTTGATCAGATGAGCAATTTGAAGAATGGCAATTAATGGTTCCAGGTAAATGTGTTGCATTGATTTCAGTAGTTGTGAAAAGAATATGCTTTTTGTGACAGGAACCATCTCTTTTGCACTTAGCCCAGTGGAGTCCTGGTCAATGGCCAGGGTTTATAGGTGCCACCATTATACAAATAACAGATAACATTCAGAGAATTCCAGCTGTTGGTGATGTTGCTGCAATGTAGCTTAGGGTCAGATTCTGCAACTCTCATTATGAGTAGTAGCTTACTTTCCAGGTAGTCTTGTTGACCTTTAGTCTGTGTACATCTCTGTGTGATGACATGCTTTAGTTTCCCTTTTTTTAGAATGCAAAAATTCCCCTTTTCAAAAATTTCATGTACAATGAAATGTACAGTGTAGTGATTTGGATTGACTTATAAGGGATGCCTTGCTATTAAGAAAAAAATGGAAACAGCAACACTTCTAATGTCCCTTCATTTTAAGCTCTGAAGTCTAAAAGGACCAGAAAGCATGGGAAATAGTTTCTGGAGTTTGTCTTCCATTTTGAGAAGGTAAATGATTTTGTCTTCAGTCTTAAAATAATGAAGAGTTATTAAAAAAATATTAACTTTTACATTTTCCCACAAATATCAGTAGAGCCTATTGAAAAATGGAATTTTCATTTCACAAGAAATTCTGAGATTTTTAAATTTAGTTTCAATCTGACTTGGAATGAAAAGTTGAAATTTTTGGATATTTTTAATTTAATTTTGATTTTATCATTTTTACTATTGTTTATTATAATTTCTAATATACAAGTTGGCTTGTATATTATGAAATATTATAAAACTTGCAAATTGCAATGGTAAAATAAAAATGAATAATTGATTTCAACTTTATTGAAATTAAATGTTTTATTTTAGTTTCCTGTCATAAATTTTGATGGAATTTTTAGGTTTGTAGGGAATACTTCTGTTTCATCAGATCAATATTCTCTCATGAGAAAGTACTCCATCGGGAATTTTTCAATCAACTTTAGTTATCAGGAGTACCTCCTTTGCTAAATAAAGGAGTAAAAACAGATAACCTCATCTAATATTCAAATGCTAACTTTTTGCAACTTTTGCACTTGTAATATTTGAAATGATGGTGAGTGTAGTGTTATTTAGGCTTTTATAATCTTGGCTGTTGTAACTAGAAAATAATATAAAGTATTTTAATATGTAAGTCTTTAAGAAGTACACTGGTTTAGGTCACTGGCAGTATGTTTAGTTCCTAAATATTCTTATAGTTCATAATTTGAGTATGATAAAATGAGTATTTGAATATTTCTTTATCATTATTCTATGTATTGTATAATGTAGCAGTAGTTGTATTTTGGGTAAATTTTCCAGGTGCATGTATTTTAATCTTTTAATCTTTATTTTAAAAGATTAATATCCACTGAGAACCAGAGACTATTATCTTGGCTTGGAGGTTAGTTAGGGAAAAAAAGGGGGGGAAAGAGTTTCCACATATTACATAACTGGGTGATTTACGATGTGCATTTCCCTAGATTACAAGTGGGAAGGAAACTTTCTGAGTAGTAGTTCAAATCCTTTGTCCAAGATACCTTGTGAGCAAAAGAGAGGGGCACTATTAATAGGTGAGATCTGAAGACCATTTCATGCCTTTCCATGTACTATAGGCTTCATGTAGTGGCCCTGTCCAGTTCCAGTTACCTTAGGGAGTCAGTCAAGAAATATCACTTTAACTCCTGTCTTTAGGTTCATATGGGGACTGTTATTTTAAATTCCTTGTTTATATCAGCAGATCTGAAAGGCATAAAATGACTTTTCTTTCCTATAAAATTGAGTTTTTCTCATCAGAGCTCATTATTTGGAACCCTGCCAAACATGGATGATATGTAATCAAAAAAATTATTGTTTCTAAATTATTTTACATCTTCATTATTTGATACAATGGCTGTTTTATTGTTTTCATTCATGAGCAGTTAATGTGTCAGCTAAGAAAGCACTTGACTGGAAAGGGTGGCATAAGTGGTTTAAGAAGTAATACTGTAGGTAGGAGAAAAAGTCTTGAGATGCTGCTGATTTTCCCTGCCAGTTACTGGCCAGAGGGAAGCACCTATAAATCCAGATTGACAGATCTGAAGACGAGACAGATTGAAAAGGCTTATTAGATAATTGAGTCTATCCCCATCCAAATGCAGGATGTAGGTTCCAGATAAAGGACATCATACATAGAAATAATATATTGTTATTGATATTGAACTGACAGTTACCAGATTGAATTGATGTTACAGAGATTTTGTATTTTCAATTCAAATTAATACAATCTAATAAAATCTGAGAGTACCTCTTGAACATACAGCTAGAAGGAGAAAATTGCAAATTGAATTGATAGAAAAATATAATACATCTTATTAATGTTGTATTCTTGAAACATGAAAAAACCTAGCAGGCACTATAAATGTTTTGTATCGTGTTCTAGCAGATACTTCCAATGGACTGTTGAGTGTGTTTGTTTTTTAAACTCTTATTATACTGTTCTTTTCCCTGTATATTTATACTTCTTTAATACAATAAAGTAAATTTATCCTTTGCATTTCTAATCTTAAGTAAAGATAAATGGATCTGATTTTCACGTTAGTTATAGAGGTTGAACCTCTCTAGTTGCCAGACTAAGGAGTGCAGGACACCTGTGGTCTGGCATGATTTTAGTTAGCCAGATGTCCACTTATTATGGGTGTGTCCAAGTTTCCCATGTTTCATAAAAAATTTTTACAGCCACTAGTCCTGGCTCTCAGTGTTCTGTGCTATTATTTAGCTCTAACCCCTAAATGTCTTCTGATTACCCAATAAGCTGTGAAAGTGTTGGTAATGCTGCTAAACAATATTGACCTCCATCGTTTGGCAAATTCTAGTTCAGTGCTGCTAATTTCCTGAGGGTGCAAGACTAGAGAGGTTCAACTTGTAATAGAATTTTTAGAGGGAGGACACAAGTTAATCCTATTCATATATTGTTGTGAAGATCTCTTTAAGTCAGCCATGATAATGCATTAGTGCAAACTCTAATCATCATAATATATGTTCCATAAAGTTTTATGGCCCAGACATATATTCTTATTTTTGACGCTTCAGAAATTTCGGGTATAACTTTTAATTGCAGATGAAGTTCCTGAGATCAGTTTAAAAACTTCTTCAGTTTTATTTTATATTTTATATTTTAAAAATTAAATTGAACTATAGAAAGTAATTTATTAGAAACTTTTTTAACTTACACAAAATAAATTACATTTTTAAAAAGCTTGCTATAATTAAAATGAATTAAAATATATAACCTTTACTTTTTCTGTAAGTTAATAGTTAACATTTTTTGCATTAAATATTGCTCTGTTGTTCATGTGTTTGTTTTTAAGACTATAACATTTACTGAAGAGATCTTTTTAAAGTATTGTCGCAAGTAAATTAAACTCTGTTAAAGATTCAAAGTCCAAGGTCTTTGAGTAGAATTTAGAATAAAAATGTAATTAGGTTACATCCCTAAAGTCTGATATATCTTTAAACAAGCCCACACATGAAACTTTATTAAAACTGCATATGAATTATTTCATTGCTTTTTTTTAAATTCACTTTCCCTCTTTTTTTCTTTCTTTCGTGTCTGTTACTGACACGACTGCTTGTATTTTTACCTGTCTTTTCCAGGGTATTTTAATTATTTACTGCTTAATGAGTAGCACTGAGACAAAGCTTCATTCAAAGCTGCCTGCTCAGAAACAAATTTTTTTGCTTCTAAGCTTTACAAGAACTCAGATTATTGCAGCAGAACCTGCTGGTCTTACCATAGTATATAAACATTTCTAGAGGCAATTTACTCCTACTATTTGACAGAGGAGACACTACTTCTAAAGATGCCTTCTCAATGAGACTGATGGCCAGGAGGAGTGGCCTTAGTGTCAGCTGAATAATTTTTTCCTTGGCCTTTACTGTTGTTGCTAAGATTGTCTTAAATCTAAAAACCAATTTTATTCAATTTTTAAGCCATAATGGAGGGGCATTCAGGCCAAATTTGAATGGTATGCAGTATTGTTACCATGTGTGCCAAGTCAGATTGCCAACCAGCTGCACTTCTTGGTTGAAATGCATTTCATACTGATTTAGTATGTGATAGGTTACTTTATTTAAATAGTGGACATCCCTTATAGCCCAGGACTGGTAGCATTCCTAAACTGTTGGTGGATTCTCATAAACAGACGCTTTTTTCTGTGACAGTCAGATAATTCCTTTAATAGGGGATGTCAGATATAAGAAGATGCAAATAGTATCAGAGCAAATACTTTTAATTACAGTATAAACCAATAACTCGTAAACCACCACCGAAGGATAGTTCTGTGAAGAGGTATACGAGTCTTGTAATCCATTCACATTCTCGTTCTTGCAGGCTGTTGCCCTGCATCCCCCTACCATGGCTATTACTGCTCTCCTGTTTGTGAGAGTCTTAGCCCCCCAGAACTAGCTTTCAGACTGTTTGCTTCCCAGTCTTCCCTGCATAGCCACCTCTCAGGCCTTCAGGCTGCTGCTTCTGCTCTCACAAAGCCTTTGGGTTCTGTCTTGAGATTAATGTCCTTTAACCATAGGAAGTCCTTTTTCTTTCTGTACTCTAGAGATTATGAAGCCTGTAAGGAGTCCCACTGACTTCAATACAATCCACTTTGCCTCAGGAGTCTAGTCTAGCCTATCTATTTGCTGAATTAGGGCCTTGTTTTATCATTTTGTATGCTGTTTATTTCATCTTCCAGCAAATCTCCACTGAAGATTTATAAAGCCTCCATATATAGCAGCTTATACCGGAAACTGTGACAAATCCGTAACTATTTCAGTATGAATACCATAATTATCATAACTGAATATATGAAGCTAAAAAATAATATCAATAGTTCAAGCAGTTAAATTGAAATGGATGCCAATATCTTTTAAAAGTGGCAATAACATTTTTCTTTCTTTTTTTGCTGCCATTAAATATTGCTTCTAGCAGATTTGATGTGTACATTGTACAGTATAATAACTTATTACAAAAGATGCCCACTGATTTTAGATTAAAACACAATATAATATACATAAAGCTTTATTGTTCCTTAAGGTTGTTTTAAACTAAAGTGGAATATTTTGCTAAAGTCCTAACAAATGTTTACAATTTAGAACTAAATGTGCTTTTCCCTTGTACTAGTATTGCTGAAGAAATGTGCATTATAGACCTGCCAATTTTTTCATACAGTTCTTTATGCTGCATTATTTTCACTGGTAAATTTACAAGCTGATAGAAAAGGAAATAATTAGGTACTCTCAATATTGCTGAGGCATGAAGCTAGAACAGATCAGTCAGTGCATCTTATTGTGACATACTAAATTACCTGAACAATACTGAAAAAGCAATCTTTGGACCTAATTAACATTACATCTAATTAATGTCATATCTGTATGTGCAGACCTCTAGACAGATTCATGCTTTATATTTATTTATTAAATATCACATTATTCAGATTTGCTATCTTTAATTTCTGCATTGAAAACTTCAGATTTCTGTGCTGTTTTCTTAAGTGGGAGTCACTCTGCCTTTTTTTTTCTCCTTCAAGTAATCAATGCACTGCTGAATGAGTTCATTTTAATGCACTCAATCATGCCTCTAATGTTTGTAGCTTACGGGCGCAAGCATCAGTAATGCAGGAATGTTATATGGCTTTAGTCTGGCCATTTCATAAAATATTCATGGAATCAAAAATGTGCATCAAAATAGCGGTTGGGAGAATTACATTTATGTGCCTGCTTTTATGGCAGCTTCACATTTAAACCCATTTGTGTTAATATCTAGTCAATCTTTCTACTTAAAAAAAAGGAAAATGGTAGTGATAGTATTCATCCTTCTTTGGTTAATATTTGTCTAAGATATCTGCTGTGATATTAGATTATAGATATAGATATTCTTTTGGAATGTTTTTAGGACTAGGAGTTGTAGTCTTGGCTGATATTCAGAAATATAAAATGTTTGTCCACCATGCTTTCTAGTTTACATCATGTTGACTTTTGTTCTTTAAATGAATTGATAGATTCTCTTTTTTGTGGGCTTTCAGTAAACTCATACTCTTCAAATAGTTTTATTCAGACAGTTAACTTTCTTTCCATTGAAAAGCTATAACAAACTTTATTTATTTAGTTAGAATTAAATAGTAATGATTTATAATACTTAATTTGTTTAGTGGGTGAATGATGTTTTGCATGAATATAATGGTTTGGAATGGGTCTTCTACTGTAAAAGATATGTAGTTATACCACTTCATCCCCATTATTAAGATGAATTGATTACTGATAGTTTTTTGATGCCTTGTCCTGGGGCCCCCATTAAATTATAACATTTTTGTAATACTGCTATATATACACTTGTGTTCTGACTCATTTAATTAAATGAGAGAAATTATCAGCATTTCTCAAAATTCAAGGTTGACACATGGGGATAACTTCTGAGCACATTGCTTGGGGAAATTAGACATGCAGCTATTTTTGTTAACAATACCAATGGAAATTAAGTAATTTTAAATTATTTCCTATGTAGCATTTTGAAAATGTGTGGTATAGATTTTCTGGAAGCAATCATTTTTCTTTGCGGCAATCTAAGGTGGATATAAGGGTCCTTTCCTTCCACAAAATATTCTTAAGGATTCTTCCCGCTGTCTGTCCCTCTTCTTCTTTTGTCTATATCCCTCTCTTTTACAGTAAAAATCATTTTGCCTTCTTGTAATTGAACTGACATAAAAAGAAATCCTAACTTTTAATTCAGAGATGCTATATAACCAGCTTTGTTTCCTCCTAATACTTTATATAATTGTATCTATTTATTTTTGAGTTACTACAAAAACATCTATTCAAGTGCTCTAGCTACTTGTGCAACAACACTGAATAATAATAATAAATAATAAACAAAACTAACTAAATCTACCAATTCAAACTGAACTAACTAACCAGGCAGAGTGAATAAGCCGACCTCCATAACCTTGAAGATTTTATTCTCCCCAAGCTTTTGACTATCTATACTGAAATGCTTCAGAGAATGGATAGGCCCTGCAGTTGAAGGTGAGCAGTTATTTTGCAGTTAGGAGTCAATGCAAAAAATGAAATGTACTACTAGCAGTAGCTTCCCATTTAATAAGACTTCGTCTTGAACATGTCTGCTGATTGCATCTGTGATGGTATTGCAAAAAAAGTAATTCTCAAACAGACAAATCCGAAGCCTGTTAAGTTAAAACTTTTCACCTTTTCTTTGCTTAGGATATTCCCAGACTAACCTGATATTTCTTTTTATTTTCTGTTTAGAATCTTTGGTCTTTTTCTTCTGTAACCAGATTGTGGTGTTATGATTTCAGTCTTGGCTTTTGTGTGTGTCTGTCTGTAATGGGACACACTTCGATGCAATTCCATCTGAAAAATAACATAAAGCATAGTTTGCCTCTATATTATGGTGATTGATGTAGAAGTTTTGGCAATAAGGATGTTAGGATAAGACCCTTATGGCTAGTTCACAGGGCAATTGGATCTGTGGAATATATTACTTCAATTTCCACTTTCTCAAGAACGCTCTCAAAGGAATCCCTCAAATAGGAGGGTGCATGGGAGAACAAAACCACCTATCCTATAGCCCCATACATCCTAAACCACCTTATTTGATCATTCCAAGCAGGCCCAGCCTTAGGGCAAGGCAAGCAAGGCGGTTGCCTAAGGCTCCACGCCGCCCAGTGCCCGTCCACCCCGGCTCGGCTGCTCGCTCTCTCGCTGCCCTGGCTGGGAGCCACCCCGCCACGCAGTGCAGCCAACCACAACATGCTACCTAGGGCCCTGCAAATTCTTTGGCTTCACCTGAGTCCAAGCATCCTAAATAGGGTATAGAAAGGTTTGCTGAATCTGGAAGTTTGCGTGAATCTGTTTACTAAGAGATAACATCTCAGAGTCTGAGGAGGAACAAGTACATTACATTCCCTTCAACAGCCACATCCCTGGATGTCACCCCTGCCTGTCCCTAGAAATTGTTTCTCCTTGAGGTTGGGGAGGAGGGTTCAGTTTCAAATGAATGAAACCATATGTCTGTCAGTCTTTTCCCATTTAAAATATTTGGTGAAATTAGACTACATAAATTGTATGGCAGAAAAGCTTTGCACTCTTATCTGAAAAGACTCAGGTCCTTTGAAAAGTCCAAGCCATTTGTTCATGGACTTGGAGGTGCGGGTGGAAAGCGGGAAATGAGCTGTGCCAGGGAGTAGCCAAGTGCCTAAAACTATAACCCACTCAGAATTGCAGCCATTCATTCCTCCTCATAATCATCTGTTTTAGAACAAAGGATAGCTTCTCATTCCAGATCCAAATTTCTGAACCTAGCAGCTTGGTGTGAGGTACCTTTGACTTGGACTGTCCCTGAGTAGGTCAACAGGTCATGATAGAGAATGTAAAATTTCCTCTAGGAAAACTCTTGCTTTGAAATGGAAGGTAAAGATTGTTAAGGGTTTTTTTTTTTTATAAGTCTTCCTCTCTCTGTCACAATACCTATTATATTAGGCTAACAGTTGATCATCAGATTCCCTGGACTGACTATAATCACAGTCAAACTTAGCATCTTCTGATTTTTGAGTCTTCATACATCCAACAATTGAAATTTTTGAAATAATTAGTACATAGCTTCCTATCTGTGTATGAGTCAATTCTTACATGGGACTTAAAATGGCTTTAACAAAGCTATTGAAATTCCATATTTAAATTCCTTGAAGATTGTCCTCTTACCATTTATCTTTGAAGTCAATGTTATCATGGCAGTCACTTCAGAAGGCAGTAAGGCACAATCCCTGATGACTGACCCTTGTTACACAGCATTCACAAGTATAAGATACTTTGTTCAAACTAAAATTACCTTAAAGCTCCTCTGAATCAGTCTTACCTGTCTTCTAGCAATTTTCTGTGGCCCACTCTTTACCCAGAGGAAGCTAGTCTCTGTAAATTAGAAATTAAGGAAACTTTGAATTACTATCTTGAGAGGACTAAATTCATTGTAAGTCTACAAGGCTGAGTGTTTATATGGCGGTAAGTCCAGTAAGAGACCAAATCCACTCAGATTTTTTAAATAGATTAGATTTTATCTTTAAACTTGTGTTTACCTTATTAGTGTTTCAATAAAGGAAGATCTTAGAGTATATTTGAAAAACTCTATGCTCTAAATCTTTCTTACTTAAGAATCTTTAAGCATACAGGCAGTCCCCGAGTTACGTGGATCCGACATATGTCGGATCCCTACTGACGAACGGGGCTTTTCTCGCCGCAGGGGACACGGGCGGCGGGACTGCCTAGACACGCCGCGGTCCCGCCGCCTGCGTCCTCCACAGCGAGCAAAGCTGCTCTGCGTCTCCCTAGTCTGCTGGGGGAGTCCCCCCAGCAGACCAGGGAGATGCGGAGCAAAGCCACGGAGGACGCAGGCGGCGGGACCACGGCGCGTCTCGGAGGTCCCACCGCCTGCGTCTCCCTGGTCTGCTGGGGGGGGGGGGCGCACTAGCTGCTTTTCTCGCCGCTTTTCTCGCCGCTGGTCAGTTTCAGCAGCGGCTGAATCAGGACGCCTGGGGTAGAGCAGCTGGGGGGCTGCCGGGTTGGTCCCGCCGCGCCAAGGGTCGGCGCTACCAGACCAACCCAGCAGCACTCCAGCTGCTCTGCCCCAGGCATGTCCGATTCAGCCGCTGCTGGTCAGTTTCAACAGCGGCTGAATCTGGACGCCTGGGACAGCGCAGCTGGGGCACTGCCGGGTTGGTCCCCGCAGCACCGCACCTCGGCGCTGTGGGGACCAACCTGGCAGCACCCCAGCTGCTCTACCCCAGGTGTCTCCAAGTCAGCTGCTGCTGAGACTGATCAGCGGCTGATTCCAGGAAGCCCAGGGCAAAGCAGCTCTGCCTCGGTCTTCCTGTAGTCAGCCGCTGGTCAGTTTCAGCAGCGGCTGAATCGGGGACACCTGGGGTACAATATGTACCAGTTCCGACTTACATACAAATTCAACTTAAGAACAAACCTACAGTCCCTATCTTGTATGTAACCTGGGAATGCCTGTAGTTTCTGGATAGTGGTCCTTTACATACACTTTAAAATATACCCACACAGTATCATTTCTGCTTTTTGGAAGATTCTGACTTTTTTTCCAAACATCATGGATCTATTCAAGTAATCTAGTAAAAACTACCTTCATTTGTAAGTAACTGGAAATTTGGGCAACAAGCTGTGGATTGAAGATAAGAATGACTTACTGATACCTGTAAGATATGGAATATTTTCTGCATTACCCATATTTTTAGTAAGTTATAGGTTGATGATTATTGGAACCTTTGTGAAGTTAAGTTAGAAACAACTTATTTTATAAAAAATGATGGTATGTAAAGCGTTTTGGAATATTTTGTTAAATATACTGCTTATATTTATGAATGAGTTGTATTTTTCAGGTCAGTTCATGAAAGCTGCAGAGCATTATGAAGCATTCCATCAATTGACACTGGGGCGGATGTGGAAGGATGAGACAGGCCATACTTACAACTCACTGGCCTGTGAGCATCTCTGGAGAATTTATACATTACTAGCAGACAAAATGCTAGAAAATAAAGAACACCAACAGGCCATCAAAACTCTAATAAAAGCTTTTGAAATGGCAAAAAAAGGTGGGTGGAAAATAACACTCTCACGTTTCTTTCTTTAACGTGCAGACTTTGATTTTCCCAGGAGTAAGGTAAAAATCGTCAAGCGTATGAATGATTATTTCCTATGAAATTCAAAGACAAATGCCATCAATATACTTCCAAATCTCACTGTAAAACAGAAGTGCCTTCTTGCTGACAGCAAGGAATCCATTAGTTTCTTGAAAGCTTTATCTCCAAAAATGCAGTCTTCTGGGAGTATACTGTTGTAAAACATTGAACCCATAATCAGAAGTAAGGTCATTTACAGAAGTTGAGATTTTTGTAGGTTAGCCGCTGTTGATTTTTCATTTCCTGAGGAATGTTATCAGACAGATCGCTACTGTTTCAATTTACATGACTGATAAATAATTATGGAAACAAAACAATTTGTTTTCCTATTGCAGCCTTTCTGAAAATAGTTTTAAAACTTTAAGTTCAGGAAATACTATGAATTTTGGCTAACTTACGATGTTCTTAGTGTTTTGAAAGAAAAATGAGGAGACCTGTGGCAGTTTAAAGACTAAAGAATTTTTTGGGCATAAGATTTTTACAGATACAGACTAACATGGCTACCCCTCTGAGATTTCAGTGTTTTGACTACCTGTAGTAAGGATTTAAAAGCATATGGAAAGACTGAAGGTGGCATTTGAATACATGGTGTGAGATGCTGAACAGTTATAAAGAATCTGCTTATTAAAGGGACATTATTATATATAAGAGGGAGTAGAAATAGGAGAATGAAACGTCAATTGATTTTAAGAAATAACAGATTATTTTTCTGGTTTATGGGTTATGTTAATAATGCTTACTTGTTGGAAGATACCATTAGATTCCAACATCTACAGTTTTCTTTGCTCTGAAGAAAAAAAAACATTTATGTGTTTCCCAGAATTAGAAGACCTTTATTCAATTAGCAGTTATGGGAAGTAACACATTGCTATGCTAACTTTGTAGCATCTTTAATGGGAATTATTTGCATAAGAATTATGATTAATACACACTAGTAATTTGAAATGTATTAGCAGATACATTTTAATCTAAATATTAAGAAAGTATATACAAGTATTGATCAGATAGTTCCCAAAGAGTAAATGGATCCGCTTAAATCATGCTACACCCAGAAAGAGAGACAAAAATATTCTCCATGTGCATTTTAGTCTTATAAATTAAAATTTGTTAAGAGAAATGAAATAGTTTATTCTGTGAAATATACTGAACAGTATAAAATGTATAGAATTCAGCATTAACTGTGCTGTTCCTTGAATTATTTCTGTTTGTTTCTTTAGTCATATTTTTTCTAAAACTCTAATAATTCAACTTTTTAACAGCATAAATACATTTTAAGACTTAAAAATTCCAGCTTAAAATCTATATTGCACTTTTATGCTGTAACTTTTTGAGGAAAAAGCAAATTTTTCCCTTAATTTATTACATCCTGGTTCTGGGGTTTCCGTTCATTCCCTATCAGTCCTTTTGAACATGTCCTTCTTGAGTGCATTTGTCTGAATGCTGATTGGGTGGTTCTTTCTTTCTTTGGATTTGGCCCTTAGGTAATCTCTCCTACTTCTTTTTCAACACAGCTAATAGTTCCCTTTTGAAATTTCTTCTTTGGAACTCCACTTCTGGAAGCATGTGACTCAATAGTGTTGAGTTCCAAAACCATTTCAAACATTAACTGTGGCATATACGGCATATACTCTGCCACAAAATGAATTCTTTCTTGTGTCATGCTTCTTCTTATTTGTTTACATATTTAGAGAATTGTTAAGAGATTATCAGAGTGAATCTGACTCTGCATTCAGACTGCTATGTAGATGTCTCAATTAGAGTTGCACAAAAAATGTGAACAAAACTTTTGAGGAAAAATAGGTGGATTTGGCAATACCTAATCATTTTACAAATTTATATTAATTTCACCCACTTGTTCCAGGTAAAAAAACAAACCAACTTTTTATTTTTAAATTTCTCTTAATTTTGTTTAATTTAGAAAATTTTAAAAATGCTCATAATCTAAGAATTTTTCAATATACTGTATCAATTTGCTGAAAACTGAAAAATTTCTTTTATGTGTTGACCCAAACCAACTTTTTTTTTCAAATTTCAGAATTGCGAGCAAATTGAAAAAAAAAATTATTCACTGCCAGGGCCTCAGAACTCTTACTACATGTATGTCGCAGACAGCTACTACAGCCTGCCTGAGACGTGTGTCTTTCAAACTTGTGGGGGCTGGGTAATTCACATCTTTACTCACCATTATTCTGAACAGCCAGACTGAGTCAGACCAAACTTCCATAAGTATGGATCTGTAGAAACAATATATCAGGAGAACATAAATGTTAGATAAATAACCTTCCGTTTTCATGTGCAGATATTTATACTGGGGCAGGATTTGTGAATTTTTTTGACCTTCAGGATTCATTTCAAAGCTTATTTCCTTGTTTTTGTGTGTGTTGAATGGTTAGTATTGGGTGACGAAAGAAACTTTTATATTTTGGATATTGATTACAAATTGTTTGCTTTACTAAGCAATGTTATATCTATCACAAAATTCTGGGTGAATTTGGAAAAATATATAAATAAATTATTATAAATTATCTATATACAGTGGAATATTAAATATATGGACTAGGTTTTCTTTTGCTGGTGCAGTACAAAAAGCCAAGAAAGCAGCCATTTTGGCCAGCTGAGAATTCCTTTACCTTGTGGAAGCTCTTGATAGGATCAAATTAACTGAACCAACTCTTTTGCTATCTCTAGTCCTGGGGTTAAGGAAGGCTGAAGAAGAGGCAAATCCAGAATATTCTTTATTTCAGTTGTTCACCACTTATGTATCCTTTCCTGGAACCATTGCCAGCAAATATAGGTTATAGCAGTTTTTAGCTGCTCTAACCAAAGGAAACCTACTGAAAATCAGGGAGCTGTAACTAGCTCCTGACTACTTTCTTTTGCACCAAGTTTCTGTTGGCATGTATGGTGATACTTTACCGAACTTCTAAATGTAAAGATGTTTCATGATTTTCTTGAGCTGGTGGCAGTGCTGTAAAACAATTCATACTAGAGAACCTTATTGCATGACAAACTGCCTCCTCTGTCTCATGAAGATATTTTCTCTTCCAATGTTTGTGGCTTTTCTTAATTAGAAGTGCTCTAGATAAATATGGAAAACATTAATATTTGTAAAGAAATTAATGATAAACTATAGGTAAAAATTTAATATATTAAAAATTTCATGTACCTTATTTACAAGAGCTGTCAGTAGTTGTGTAATTTATTTAGAAATATAAGAGTAATTATAAACAAACTCTTCCTCTTTAGGAAGTGACAAGAAGATGGAAGGAGAAGCTGCCTATTGCTTAGGACTAGCCTATCATTCTGCTGGACAAGAACAGACTGCAATAATAGTGAGTTTACTGAATATTTCTAATTTTTCTGGAAGCAACTACTTTGGCTTTACTATTAAGTGAAGTTAAATAAAGGTAGATTTTGATCTGCTGTTTTTAGTGAAGAAAAGTGTTACTGCTATTTAATATTTATTTTATGATTTTAATACAATAGACTGTACAAAATATCTACTGGAAATGTTTTCCCTGGATACATGTGCTTTCCTCTCCATGTCATCAGCACCTGGAATAAAAATAAGTGAAGCCCAGGAGGATGGAGGTGTTGATCTTTTCAAAACATTGGGAGAGTGGGAAGGGCGCTATTTGTCCTTGATGTAAAGGAGGTATTGACATGGCATTGCTGGTGTATTGTTGACACCTGAAGCCATGTTCTGCATTTGATATTATCCCCCTATTCACAGATGATGAATAGGATTGGAAAGTGTAATACATATAAGAACTCTGGAAAGACAGGACCATCTCTGTCTCTGGGATAAATTTTAGAGGAAAGATCAGTGACAATCCAGTATGCGTCTGCCAAACACTGCTGTATCTCTATGGAAATAAGGAGCATTCCATGATCAGCTCTAAACAATGTCAGGGGGAGATCCAGTAGTGTGAGTAAAGATGTATTTTACCCTTGTCCATGGACAATCAGAAGGGCATTCATCAAAGCAACCGATTCCCTCTCTGTGCATACCCAAGCCTTAAATTCATTTTGGAGGGATACAGTGTTCTAGCAGTAAACATGTTTCATGGAGAGGGCTCCATTGGTTTATTTTATTAACTTACCCAAAATGTGAACATTGGAAACTGGACAATAGTTGAAGTTGGTTGAGTTGAGTGATTATTTTTTCAGTATCAGTTGGTTTACTGTGTGCTTATAGTTGTTGGTGAATTTCCCTCTTCAGTGGAGAAATTGATAATTTGATATTACAGAAACTTTCTGTTATCTTTTTCATGATTCCTCAATGTTTCGTGGATGTTCTTCCATGCAATTAACTGAACTGTGGAAAAGAGGTATGGGTATTTTTCCTGTTATAGACATGTGGTTTCTAGTCTTCAGAGAAGCCATCCCTGTTGCTACTAATGATAAATGGGAATAGGCTGATAAATCCTCACAGTCATAGGTTCTGGGTTTTGAAGTTGAATGAAGGTGCTCTAGATTGAAACCAATTTATACAGTCCAGAATGTTTTACAGAGTGAGATTTAGTGGTTGAAATGACAAAGGAGAAAATGGGATCTTTTCCAGCATTACAGCATAATAGATTAATCAGAATTCTTTGTGCTGAAATCTCTCTTCACGTTCAAAAATTTTTTACAACAAACACTCCAAGTTTTCTTTCTTTCCTGCTGCTGTATTAGCAGGTGTCTGAGAACACAGAGACCTGTAGGCATGACATCTGTGGAAAGAGAAGTAATGGAGATAAAGAATTCTACATGGACACTTGATTTGTTAATGACTAGGAGAAGTTCCATGGCCAACAAGACAAGCACCTGCTTCATTCCATTCAAAGTCTGAAACCATACTTGAAAGCAGCCCAAGATTATCTGAGAATTATATTGTCAGACAGTTTCCTCATTGCTATTTCTTGCAATTTTTTTCTTAAAAAAGGAAGATTAGAAACCAGGTGATCATTTACTGAACTGTGTCTTTTTGATCACAGGTCAAATAATTGCTTTTTTGGAGGATGTTGGAACCTTTGTTCTTTTGGTTAAAATGCTCAGCTTTACATATTAGTTTGTGTTTTATAATAATTTTAAATCAACAGATAAAAATAACTGACAGTGAAAAAAAATTGTCTTTTTTGTTAAATATGGAACATTCCCTCTACAGTACAGAATGTGAATGAGATTTAGTAGGGTGGATCAAGTATCCTCATTTGTGTTGTGGGTTATTAATATTTTCATCACTTGTGTGCTAATTAAAATAAACATATTAAATAGTTTAACTTGTGAAAGTTGTATTAAATTGTTAAATCAACTTTCTTTACATAAACTGACAAGATTTGCAATTAGAAAAATAGGTTAGTTGTCACTTTAAAAAGTACAGCATTATGCAAAATGAGAAAAGAAATAGAAATAGTATTTTATTTCATGCATTCTTTTCATCCTGTCCTGTAATCAATATATACAACAGTAAAATATCAATGGTTTCAGTGTCATTGAGCACAAGATTTCTTTTACTCTCCAATTAGAAATCATTGCCTAAAAATTACCCTTCTGTTCTCAATTTAATGGTCTCTGTATCCAAGGGGAGCTCAGATGCTTACAGAGATGAAATCATTGCATTCTGTTCCCAGAGGACTACTGGTTATCATTACGCATAACATACAAACAATACTGCTAGGAGCCAGTTTGCCTCATGGTAATGTGTAGTTCATCACCAGCTTCTGTAGCATGCTAAAGAGGTCTTGCCACTCAGCTTGGGACTATTTGAGTGTAGACTCGGGGGTCTCAGCAGTTATTTTCCTGCTTTGCATCAGAGTTTTCATCTTCTTTATCCTTTTGTGCTGTGGCCCACCTCAGGCAGTCTTCTTCTAGGGGAATCTAAAAGGAGCAGCTGTTACGGATACCATTTCCTCAAATTGTTGCCACTTGATTCCTTTTGCTGTTTAGTGTGTCATTCCCTCCCCCAACATGCGCACACAACACTATGCATATAAACTTGTTTCTCTTTCATTATCTCTTCTAACAAAGTGGTGAAGCATATGTTAAAAATATTCATTATCTGACACAGTAATTAAAAGGTTGAAATTATTAAGCTACAGTCTATCAAAATATAGCCTCTTTGTCTAGAGAATAGAATATTTTTTGGTGAATAGAATTTTTATTGCTAAACATGTAGGATATAGCCTGACTAATTGTTGATAAATCATTTATATGATATGTGTAATCTCAGTTTTGCAAAGACGGAGGGCAATTCTACACTAAAAAATTAAGTTGACCTAAGCTACCTTACTGTGCAACCACTGTAGTAATTAAATTGCTTTTGCATGTGTGCATTCTGCTCCTTGTGTAGGTGTTGCATATACTTACCAGAAACTCTAGCAGCAGTTTAACGGTTGGTGTGGGGCATTGTGAGACGGCTTCTGAAAAGCAGAAACCGTCTATTTAAGCAAAACAGTGTTTATACTGACACTACATCAGCCTAAGTACATTGATATGAGTGATAGGCCTCTGGCCGAGGAGGAGTTATTGAGAGCGTGTAGTGGGAGAATTACATAGGTCAGAGCAATATTTTAGCATCGAAGGTACATCTACTCTGCAACGCTATTTTGAGGTAGCAGAGTATCCTGAAATAGCTATCCAGTGTCTTAACAGCAAGCCCATTATCTCAGTCTTGCTATTCCGACGTCCCTGTAAACCTCATTGTACAAGGATTAAGGGACGTTTCAGAATAGGGCTTTATTTTGAAATTTGGCGCTGTGTATACAGTGCCAAATGGCAAAATAAGCTATTTCGAAATAGCATCGAAATAAGATACATAATTTGCATCGCTCAATTTGCATATCTTATTTCAAGTTCTGGTGCAGTGTAGACACACTTTCACAGAGCTAGATTGACATAAACTGTCTTACCTTGACCTAATTCTGTAATGTAGACTGGGCTGGAGTTCAGTGAGATTATTCAACTATGTAGAGTTAAATACATGGATAAGTCTTTGCAAGATTGAGACTTAACTCCATTTAACATCTTTGTGGTATTTTTGCATGTCAAGCTCCAGTTTATAAATGTGTCTAATTACTGAAATAAAAATCTGAAATATAAAAAGTTATGAAAAGGTTAACTTGTTGCTGTCTAAACTAACTTGGCAGTAGGACTTGCTATAGATGCTTCTCTTCAAATTTGTATTGCTAACCAAGTATTTTTTTCAAACCTTATATATCCAACATACTTCCTCTTGAGCATCAGGGATGGACATGGTTGGAAAAGGGAACATGGGGCAGGGTGAACCAGGGCTCTGAGATGTCACTGAGCATTCTGTCTCTCAGGTGCTTGCCTGGCTGCTTCTTGATCTCACATGCTCAGGGTATGATTGCTCACCATATGTGGGATACAGAAAGAATTTTCTCTCAGGTCAGATTGGCAGTGCACTGGGAGGGAAGGGGGTGTTTTGCTTTTTTCTGAAATATGTGGGTGTAGGTATTCTGTCAGGAGTAGCTGAATATCTCTCATGTAATCATTTCTTCAAGCACTGGTTCACTTCAGTACTTTCTGTTCTATGTCTAGTCACATAATTATTCTCCTGTGGGCTATAATATTTTGGACTTATTTTGGTGAGTGGGTAGTGTATGGGTGCTAGATGTTGTTGGTGGCCTTTGTCATATAGGAGTTCAGACTAGATGATCTATGGTTTCTCTGGCCTTTGTTGCTTGATTTTAGGGGGTTAATATTATGGTTATTGGCTTGTCAGTTGATTTGTTGAGAAGATGATAATGTTCTTGTCCCAGAATCAGGCTACCCAGAGTTTGCAAGGACCCTTGGGATGTATGACAAGGACACTGACCCTGAGACACATATATCCTTAAAGACTTTTGAGGTAAATGGAACAGTAATCAAATGTTAAAATAATCAGAGTTACAAAAGCAATAATTTTGTTCTAGAGATACATGATTAATATACTCACATCCTTCCTTGATAACCTGCTTGTAAAAGACAAAGGACCAGCCTCCCCTTTGGCATTTCAAAAGAGTTCAGGTCTAGGTTCCTCAACTCTTGAATGGGAGGTGAGGAGCTCAGAAGACACTAAATAGCTAAGAGGTATCGATGATTAAGGAAGCTAACTTAGAGTTTTACTTAACTGATTAAAACTTACGTCTAAGAACTAACAGTCTAATAGACTAATAAACAAAAGGATAAGAAAAGAAAAGAACTAAGAACAAAGAAGCCTTTTTGGCATGGTTCATCTCCCTCCTTATAGAGCTTGAACACTTGTGCCCTCTCCTGTATTCAAACCTCGTTTTCAGAAATGTTAGAGTTCACTTATTCCATGGGTTGTTATGTTTATACATATTGATGGCATATACATATATATGAATGACATTAGTCCATTCCACATATTTTATTTATGGCTTAATCAGTTATTTTGGTTATTTCCCATTTTTATGGTGTATCTGTTTAAAAAAGAGAATATGAATATAGGTAGCCCCCATACCAACTTGCTCCAACATGTCCTTTATTTATGTTAAAGGTTGTATCTATATAAGGACTTTATGCTTTAGCTCTTTGCTACCAACATAGGTGAAAAGTCCAAAACATATGGGGTACGTCTAAACTCCATCGACAGAGCCATGTAGATTAGGCAGGACGAAAAAGGGAAATGAAGTGGTGATTTAAATAATCGCTGCTTCATTTAAATCAAAATGGCCACCACGCTGTACCGATCAGCTGATTGTCGGCACAGTGTGGCACTCTAGACGGGGATCTGCCGACCCCAGAACCCTTCGTCGTCAGATCCTGTAAGCCTCGTTTCACAAGGCATAAAGGATCTGCTGACGAAGGGTTCTGGGGTCGGCAGATCACTGTCTACACTGTCACACTGTGCCGACAATTTGCCTTAGCTGGTATATCCTGTAGGTCCCTTGAGTTATAGCCAAAAATACTCAGAAACCTATAAGAAAAAAGATATATAGGGAAGTGAGTGGGCATGCCCTATAGACTACAGCTTAAACTCTATGACCCTGAGTTCTTATAACATGTAAAATGGCTCCATTAAAGTACTCAAACAGGATTTCCAACGTACTATGATGCACTAACTTGTATATCAGAAGCAAATGAAAATTTCACTTCAGCTCACATAGCCTATTAGAATATAAATGGATACATAATATGAGGCAGGTGGCTCTGAAATTAATATGCATATTGCTATACAATTAATCTTTCTAATCATGTTTGTCATGCCCATCACTATGTTATCTGCAAGATTTTTAAACTGCTACGTGGAAGTTTCACAAGATCTCAAGATACACCTGATTAGCTAGTCACTGTTTTCAAAGGGATTTTACCTTTAAGAGAATGAACTGCTTTCCCTAGACATTCAAGATAATAAATAGCCCCAGTCTTGTCTACTACTTCTATATCACTGATCCCATACAGCAAGGCAGAAAACGTTTTGCTGTCAGTCATATTGCTTGAATCTTGAGTATATTGGTGAGAAGTTTGGATTTCAAGTTAAGTTTTGTCTAGATGTTTTCCTAAATCTAGGTTTCAGGTATCCATTCCTGTCACTACACACTGAGATGCTTAGGACTTCCAAAGGAAACTATAAGCTATTATCCACCTTGCATGAATGATTTTTGAACTTGCTGACCTAGTCTCAGCAGTGGTTGTAGTCTATCCCGACAACCCCTAAGCTCATGATACCATCTACGGCTGTGTCTACACTGGCCACTTATTCCGGAAAAACAGCCGCTTTTCCGGAATAACTTGCCAGCTGTCTACACTGGCTGCTTGCTTTTCCGGAAAAGCAATGACGATCTACTGTACGAAATCAGCCGCTTTTCCGGAAAAGCTTTGCCACTCCCGTTCGGGCAAAAGTCCTTTTTCCGGAAAAACTCTTCCGGAAAAGGGCCAGTGTAGACAGATTTTCCGAAAAAGCAGAAGAAACGGAAAAAAGCACTTTGGACACGAGGAGACCCCGTAGGAGCCCTGGACTTCCTGGTAACCCGAGCTCTTAAAGAGCACGCAGGCTGCTGGGCGCACGTGGCAGGAGCGTGCCTCAGACCCTGCAGCCTGAGCTCTGCCACGGCGCCCCTGTGCTGCCCAGCCACAATCTCTCAGCAGCAATGGCAGCTCCAGCTGGTGTGCCCCCTGCACCCCCAGCGGAGGAGGCCCCCAGGGGCCACAAAAGGTGGTCTCCATCCTGGACCCCCAGGAAGCTGGAGACCCTCCTGGACCTCTGGCAGGAGGAGGAGGGTATCCACGACATCCAGTCCCGGCGCCGGAATGTGGACATTTTCTCCCACATGGCCTAACAAGGACACCCCGCCCGGAAGTGTGAACAAGTCTGGGCGAAGGTGAAGGAGCTCCGGCTGGGGTACGTCCGGGCCAGCGAGGGCAGGGGGGCAGGACCAGACGCCTGCCCCCACTACGACCGGCTCCATGCCATCCTCAGGCAGCCAGCCCCATAACCCCCGGACGTGCCCGTGGACAGCTGCCAGCGCTCCCCTGTCGTCCGAACCAGTGAGGCAGGGGAGGGAGAAGACAGCGGCGGCGCATCAGGAGAGGAGGCCAGCATTGCCACCACCCAGCAGGCCCCCTCCAGCAGCTTCTCCGAGGCCGGGGAAGAATCCACTGGTGAGAGTTTGCACTACAAGGGCGGGGGGGCAGAGCCAGGTGCCCGGATGGAGGAGGGGGAGAGCATGTCACTCAGGCCTCGTGAGCTGCATACTGTGTAGCATTAGGCAGCAAGCAGCACATGCAGCCTGGTGACCGAGCGGCACGTGGCCGCGGCAGGCAGCTGCAGGGCATGCCTGGGACCGTGCTGCTCACACACATGCGGCGGGACCGGGGGAAGGCTGGATGCCGGCTGGAACTGGCCAGGGCCCCAGGGACTCAGCCCAGAGCCCGCACCTCCGCCAAGGGTGCATCACGGAGAACGGCACACTGTCCCATGCCTGGCTGTGAGGCACAGCCAGCTGCTCTTGGGTACACCGCAGCGTCACAGTCCTGTGACCATGGCCCCCACCGAGCCCCTCGCCTGCTCCCGGTGCCTTGGCTGGCTCCCTGAGGGGAGTCCCACTGTGGTCACACATGTCCCTGGGCTACCGGGCTTGTGGGAGAGATAGTGGGAGGGAGAAGGGCCCCTGAGTTTTGCTGCAAGGATGGGACACCCCCTCCCCCCAGGTCACTCTTCTGGTTCCATCCAGGAGATATCCCACGCAATGGGATCTGAGAGCCCAGACCACCTCTGCCAGATGTGCTCCCAGGCACTTTGTGGGGATGCATCTCACTCCCTGTCAAACACCAGTGATTAGCCCAAAGCTTTTCACAGTCTCCACCGGCAGGGAGTTCCATCGGTGAATGCAACACAAGCACCCTCCCGCCCTCCACGGGGCCAGGACACAGACCGGTGCTTACAATACTGGAGGGAGAACCCTACTCCAGGGGCGGTCCTCCTTGCAAACATAGAACATGGGGGGCAGGGAGGGAACCAATTGGGCCCAAGCCACACAACTGTGGGGCACCTGGGCTCAGGGGTGGAGGGCATGAGGTGTGGGGACAGTGGACGGCCTGCCTGACTGACCTGTCCTTTCTTCTCTTCCCTGCAGCGGGACCGAGCACAAGACCCGCCCCCCCCTCCCCAGTCTGGCAGCAGCGGCACCCCCAGCTGGCCAACCCCAGAGGCGCAGGCTCCGACACCGGGACCAGCTGCTTCGCCGCCATGTCATTGCGGTGGAGGCTATCCAGGCCTCCATTTACCAGCGCGTGCAGGGGAACCTGCAGTGGCGGCAGGAGGCCTGGGGTGCCATCCTGGAGCAGTGCTGAAGGATGGCCAACTCCATGGTCATCCTCACGGCACACTTTGTTCACGCCAGGCACTATGGCATGGCTGTACCCCATGCCCCTGCCATCCCTCCCGTAGCACAGCCCATGCCCCCTCCTTCCCCTGAAATGGCCCCTGCTCCTATCCCAGCTCCTGCCTCCATAATGGCCCCTGCTCCTATGCCCCCAGCTCCTGCCCCCGTAATGGCACCTGCTCCTATGCCCCCAGCTCCTGCCCACCTCCCCGTGCTGCCTGCCCTGATGCGGCCTGCCCCGCATGTGCAGGTGCGCCCCCGAAGGAGCGCTCGCAGGGCCCACCCGTACCAGTCGCACCTCCCCCTCCCCATCCCAGTTGAAGGTCTCCCCCCTCCCCCTTGTAAATAAAAAGTTCTGTGTTTCAGTTGATTCTTGTGTTGGTTATTGTGTTACTCTAGTAACTGTAAGAAATGATTTGAGATGCCAATTAGCCACCTAAATTTAAAAGGGTTACAAACTGTGGACACCAAATTCTTTATTTTATCACCGGGGGGGGGGGTCCCTTTTTAAGTGGTCATTGGTTTGTGGCACTTAAATAAATACTGAGACTTTTCAGTAAAATTTAAACCACAAACTATATTTAACATAGCTAACAAACAAGCAAGAACGGTTAAAAGACGCACACTAAAGATTATTAAACATAGTCTAGGCGCAGGGAGGACGATTGGGTAGTGTTGCTGGCAACCTCAATCCTTTGGTCCTTCCGGGCCTCGGGAGAGGAACAGACAGGAGATCCCTCGAAGATGACTGGAATCTGGTATGCTGAGTTGAGCCTTCCGCACGAACCCCGAATCCTCTTGGCTGTTCTTCAGGACAGGCGATGGTGGCCTAAACCCTAGCCTAAACTAAAAAGAAAAACCCTAACTACGCCTGACGCACCCGACGAACAGTCACAATGACGGCCGATGTGCTTTGAACTGACGCTTTACAATTGGGGGGAGATAAGGGGAGGGGGTGGGGAAGGGTAGAGGATGGGAGGGAGTAGTCTGGGGAGACCCAGGTGACCCTACTACAGGGCTTGGGCAAACATGTCCACCAGGGCCTCTCTGATGCGCACCGCATCCTGGCGTGCCTGGCGGATGGCAGCTGTCGAATGTCTGTGCCTTGGCTGCCATCCATGCAGGGAGGAAGGCCTCCCCACTGCGTTCCACAATGTTGTGGAGCACGCAGCACGCGGTCAGTACCTCCGTTGCATTCCGCTCACCCATCTCGAGACGGGTGAGCAAACAACGGAAGCGAGCTTTTAAGTCCGAAGGCGAGCTCCACCGGATTTCGGGCCCGGTTGAGGCGGTCGTTGAACCGGGCCCAGTTCTGGTCCGGCTGCCCCGTGTAGGGCCGCATTAGCCAGGGCAGCAGGGGGTAGGCCGCGTCCCTGACCACGCAGATGGGCATAGGCACATCCCCGACAGTTAAGTCCCACCGGGGGAAGTAGGTGCCCGCCTCCAACCTGCAAAAGAGTCTGGAGTTGCGGAGGATGCGGGCGTTGTGTGCCCGGCCGGACCAGCCCCCGTAGATGTCCAGAAAGCGGCCCCGGTGGTCCATGAGGGCCTGCAGAACGATGGAGCAGTACCCCTTCCGGTTCATGAAATGGGCTGCTCGATGCTCCGGGGCCCGGACGGAGATGTGGGTTGCGTCCAGGGCTCCCCAGCAGTTGGGGAACCCGAGGGCAGCGAAGCCGGCCATGGTATCATCCGCGTCGCGCAGGCGGATGACTCTGGGGAGCAGGACATCGTTGATGGCATGGACGACCTGCAGAAGGGTGCAGAGAAACACAAGGGAACACATCACATACGGCAGGGGTGAGTGTGAGTTCCCTTGGGCCCCCCCCCCTTGATTCCCTCTGTCCTCACGCACGCATGCACTCACGCATACACACACCAGGGCCCCCCTCCACCAGCGGGCCTGTGCAAGGGAGGGACGGCCCAAACCCCTGGGCAACCCAGCCTGGAGTCTTGGCTGTCCCTGGGCATGGAGTGCAGCACCCTCCCTCCACCCCACTCCCCCTGGGACTTACCTCCACTACGATCACACCGACGGTTGATGTTCCCAACTCGAATTGCTGTGCCACCGAGCGGTAGCTATCCGGTGTGGCCAGCTTCCACAGCGCGATCGCGACCCTCTTGTTCACGGGGATGGGTGCCCGCAGCCAGGTGGTGGCTCTCTATAGTGTGGGGGTGAGCCAGGTGCATAACTGCAGAAAGGTCCGCTTTCTCATGCAGAAATTCTGGAGCCATTGCTGGTCGTCCCATAGTCTGAGGACCACCCGGTCCCACCAGTCGGTGCTGGTGTCCAAACTCCAGACTGGCCTCTCCACGGTCGGGTGCTGATGCCACAGGGCCACCATGGCCTCCCTGGTGAGGGATTCCAATGCGATCGCTGCCTCCTGGTCCTGGAACAGCAGGCCACCGGCCTGCAGCACGAGCTGCATGCACTTGCACAACTCCAACAGGGGCCCGAGCAGGCACATGGCCACCCATGGCTCCATGGTAGACAGGGCAGGACAGAAGAAACAAAACGCAGGAAAAAGCAGTTGGGGGTCAAAGGGTGGTGTCCCCAAAAGTCAGAGGGCAACCACCAAACCTGCTAAGGGTGTCAATCCCTGGCAGAGGTCCCAAGGCACGGGAGCAGGAGACCAACGGCTGTCCGGCGAGACCCCTTTAAGCATGTGTCTGAACGGAGCTCCGGCCCCGCCCCTGGAAAGGTCTGGTGGCCTTTTACCCTCTTCAAAATGGTTCCGGGCTTCTGCTTTCCCGGAAAAGCGCGCCGCCAATGTAGATGCGCTTTTCTGGAAATACTTATAACGGAAAACTGTTCCGTTTTAAGCATTTCCGGAAAAGGGTGCCAGTGTAGACGTAGCCTACATGTTTTGTTAGTCTTTAAAGTGCTACCAGACTATTTGTTGTTTTTTAAGTTTATCCCGTACAGACTAACTCGGCTACCCCTCTGAAATCTTCCAGTTCTGTAATAGATACTTAATCAGGATTTTGGAGCCTTGCCTTCAATATGGCAAGTAGTCAGTCACATGTATGCGGAAGACCATATATCCTAGAAATGCTGGCTAATTTGTGATCATACCTAAACTCTGAAGTTTTTTAATATTGTTTTTAATATTTGTAATTCTTTAAGGGAAAACAGTAGTGTTGCTCCTCTGTAATGTGTCCATCTGTGAGGAGGGGAACCTTTGCATGTGCATGAAGTAGCACTTCTGATTGATGTAACCTCAGGGAGTACAGTACATAAAAGGCAGAAAAATTTCCAAGTGTAAATCAGGGGCTGATGAGCCAGTTGTCCAAATATAAATAAGGTTTCGAAGTTTACATATTTCTCAGGTGTGCCACCATTACCAGGCATTTGCTGGAGATTTCAGACTCCTTCACCAAAGGAAATGAGGGTACCTATATTGATAGTGATCATTTCCCACAGAAAATCTTCTCTCTGTTACCCTGAGTGAAATGTTCAGTTATGAATCTCTCAGGCTGTGTGTCTTGAACCAGTCCTAAAACTTCAGGGAAGAGATGATTGTATCCACACCTGTTATAAGCTCTGCAATAAGTGCCTTCCCCAGAGGTTTCACTGCTCATTCAACATGGGCAATGGCGACATCAACTACTTTTCTTCATAATGTGCCCCTTGTTTACATCTGCAGGTTGGCTACCTGGTCCTCCCATGATACCTTTGCGCAGTACTATGCATTACAACAGGGCCCAATTCCATCTATCTCTGTGGGCCTTGCTGACCTTGCCACCTCTCAGATGTGACTCCAAAGCCCACCACCACGTAATGCGGATACTGCTCTGTAGTCACCTGAGTGGAGCACCCACAGGAACACCACTCAAAGGAGAAGAGGAAGTTACTCATCTTGTGTAGTAATGATGGTTCTTCGAGATGTGGGTACCTCTGGGTGTTCCACTACCCTCCCTTCCTTCCCTTTACTTTGGAGTCCATTAAGGGATCTCCTCAGTAGAAAAGGAACAGAGGCACTGACACCTGAGTAGAGCACCCAAAGGGACACACATCTCAAAGAACCATCGTTAGTACACAATGTGAGTAATTTCTTTCAGAGAAGCACTTCATCTCTTAGAAGTATTTCGTTAGAGGGATCCCTGAAAAGGGATGGGAATCAAGGACTGAGGTTGCATGGAGTGGAGCTGAAGAGTGCCCTTTTTCTAAAATGCCATGATGTGTTTTCCCTTCAGTACTCACCTGTATAACACCCATACAGGTAGCATCTTAGTAATACTGCCTCCCACCTTTTGTTTTGGAGCAAAACACTGATTTTCCTTTGTGGACTGTGGTTAAAATGCTTTCCTATTTTCTCAGCTAATGGTATTAGAATAGCTCCATCACTAATGGACTGGATTTCTTTTGGCTAACACGTCCCAAATATACACTGAGGAAAAACCACATTAAAAGTGATGCTGTTAAAGAACATTAGAATTAGCATAACATATATGCTATTGGAAATATGAAAAAGAATATACTGAAAGCAAGTTATAATATCAGAAAATTATCATGCTATTGAAAAGCTTGGATACAGGAGAATATAATAGCATTTTAAACATCTCTTCTTACAGTTAATAGTCAATTTTGTCTCAGGGTTGTTTCTCAAGAGTAGAAGTCTCTGTTTAAAACATGTCTGTTTTAATTCTCAATTTTTATTACTTAAGCCCTCATATTCCTACCTCTCTCTTCCCAAAGAGGTTAAAAGGTGTTGAACTGTAGTTTTGGACACTTACCTTGATAGATGAATTTAAAATAAACAAAACCTTTCAGCATAAACATGTTTATATGACCATTAGTGTTTGTTGTAGGAGAAATTATGTCACAGGTAATTGTGGAAGTGGTAAAATGAACAAATGTCAGGAAGTCTAAAAAAACTAACTTTGAGTATTTCTCTGTATTATTATTACTGTAAGTGAAACTTGCTGGCTTTGTTATTTGTGAGTATCACATCTCTACAATTTTGCATTAAATTTCCATACTTAGAAATCCAAAGGCAAAGCTCAAATTGAAATGATCAAGTTTCATTAATCTTTATGCATTGCATGTGATAACCTAGACATCACATAGTTATATCAGCAAGGTTTTTGATTGTCAAGTTTTATTATGAAATAGCAAAACACACACATAAAGAGTTAATGGTTATGAAAGGCAGCAAAGGGCCATGGGAGGGTTCCTTCATGCTACCAAAATGGAAATCTTACTATGTATTTTAGAAATGTGCATCTGTCTGTCTCTAGCAAGCTGTCTGAGAGTCCATTTATTCAAGAACTCCTTCTAAACAGTCAGCTTTCTCTTATACCTTAAAGCAAGGTCAGAGCTTGTTTGTGTCAGGATAATGGAATGTACATGGAATTCCATTGTTTCTCATAAAATGGAAAGGGAGGAGTCTGACAGGAGGAAGTTATACTGCAAAATGACCACAGGGGGGCAATGAGCAACCTGAGAGGAGGATCAGGAGAGCTAGTACCCCATTGGGCCAGCAGGGGACAGCAGTAGAGAAAGGGACAGCTATCTACTGTATATTTCAGAAAGTTCGTTTGTGTCTGTGTGTCTGTCTGACTCCTATCCTGGAGACATGCACCCCTCCACCAGCTGCTCCCTCTGGAGCTGCAGCAGCCATGAAGAAGTGCTTCTCACCTGGACTCAAGCTGCTGCAGTGAGAAAGCGCTGGGGTTGACCTCTCTCCGTGGGGCAGCCTGCATACTGAACCTCTCATCCTCAGCCTCACCCCAGGAAAATGGTTTAAATGAAGAAAAACAAAACTTATTTGAGTTAAGGGCACAAGTAATGCTGGGTAAATCTTCTAGTAATAAATAATACAAATATGAATTATTCCTCAGAATCAGTGAAAGGTTCTTTGCAATCTAAATAATTTGCACAACATGTAGGTGGCTTAGATTTTATGTTCAAACATGAAACTAACAGAGTTTTATTTATTTTCCAGTTTCCTTGCAGAAGGCCCACATAGCTGTAATCTCAAACTGTCTGCAGTGTTTGATCATTGAAGGCACACCTTATCACTGGCTACTCTGACATGCAAGGGAGTGAGGAAGTTTATGGAGTCCTCTTATTCCACTGCCATGTCTTCACTGCTGTTTCAACCCAAGTTACCTAACACAGTCTAGCTAACCCAAGTTAGGAACTTTCCTTTTGTTTGTAGTGAAGGACAGGAATAAGGATCTTGTGCAAAACGGGGGTTTTGCACAAAAAAAACCCCTGTCCCCACTGCTTCTTTTTGCGCAAAAACCCCTTGCGCAAAAAGAAATGGCTGAAAATAAGCTAATGGTGTCGTTACTCATGCTAATGAGTCCCTTCTTAGCATATTTTCTGCTGAAAAAACTCAGTGTTGACGAAGCCTATGTGTCAGCCAGTACAGCAGATGTGATCATTGTATAAAGCTGGTGCAGATCACATTAGCAAGGTGAGAGCTAGGATCCAAATTGTGAGTGCCCCTTACACCATTCCCCCTTATACAGGTTTTGTAGCAGTTTAAAGCCACAGGTAAGCTTTTTGTCCCATTTGAGGCTTTTGAAACATCCATTGTTTCCTTCCATGCATCAAAGTAGATACGTTAAAGGCAAACTTTCTGCCAGTTATGGTGAAATTGTTCTGTGGTGCAATTACTTAAAAATTACCACCCTTTAATTACCAGACATACTATCTCAGGATAAAAAAGTAAAATTAAAGACAAAGCTATGTAACAGTTAGTATACAATGAGTTGTTCAGTGCTTAATTTTTTTATTAGAAAGCAGAAAAGTAAGACCTCTGATGTGTAAGGCTGTGAAAGATCTGGAAATGTTTTTGTAAAAAACTGTACAAACATTTCTCAGGTGATTAGATACCACAAAACCTGGATTTTTTACTAGATAGCCCAAAAACTCCATGTATGTTTTTGTTGCAACCACCTTTGTTTAACTGAAAATGACCTTATATGTGAAAACTTCAAAATATTACATGGAATCTCAATACAATAAGGCAAATTTCAATTTCTTACTGAAATGCAAATATATTAAATTCTGAGGAGGCCTTTTAGTTTGGTTTCAAACATTTCTGTAGCACATATAGTTAACATCAAAATAGCAGATATTTTAAAAGAATATTGTAATTTATTGTGATAAAACTGTTATAATAATTAGTTTCTTAAAATTGTTATAAATCAGGCTCCAATCAAGCAATTCATTTATTTAGGCTTGATCTTATATTTTAGCATGTGAGTAGTCCCATTGACTTTGATAGGATTATTTGCATATTTAAAATTAAATATTTGCTTAAGGACTCTGCTGCATAGGAACCCTAACAGCTATGTAAAAGGGAGGGAAGGTCTACTGTCTAAACCTAAAGAATTTAAACATTTTTCCTTTGACAAGCAGATGAATAACTTGAATTTTGCAATATGCTCGTGTATATTATAAAACCTAAAGGATGTGGCTTTGCTAGCTGCAGTCTGTTTTGCTGTTTTACTTTCAGCTTTTATATTATTTTAGAGCTGATCAAAAGAATTGGTAGCAAAGTGTGAAGTAAATTGTGTATCTAAATAAATAGATTTAACATTCCTTAGTGCTTTAAGTGATTTTAGTAATATTAATATTTAAAGTATTTGTCTGAAATCTTTTTATGACTACATATAGCAATAATGGCCACCATTTAATTCTACTGTTTTTCACAGGAGAATTTTACACAAAAAATACCATCTTTTAGTATTGAAATGAATGCAGAGGATTGATTTAAACTGTTTATTTGCATGTAAATGACTCTAGTTTTATTCAGTCAATAAAAATATAGTCTATTAAACCATTTGCTACATTTCTTACATAGGTTAAGACTTATAAAAAAACAAGCTTTCTATTGAATTAGAACTTTGCCTTTAACTTTCATTATCTGCGTAGAGAAATTTGATTCTGTAAATTACATTCAAATTTTTAAAAATGTTTTCCTAGCTTATCACCAGATTTTTTTCTGTCTATACAATACCACATATTTATGAATAGAAATAAAGATTTAAGTCAACATTAACAGATTATTGCTAGAAGCTCAGTGATAAGAAGATATGGGCACTTGAAGCATGCACATGCATATACTATGAAATTAGGGTCTTCGGAGGCGACTGCAATTTGACAGCCAGGTATATTAGTGTTGACACAGCAGTGTGATAAAAGCAATTCAGACATCTGGATCACAGTGTTGCTCTACAAAGGCATTTCTGAACAGTTCGTGCATTTGTACTTACCCAAGTCCCCAGTCTTGTCCACCCGTCTCTCACTGTTTCCTTTTCTGCCTCTGTTTGACTTTGTCTTGTATGTACTTGAGGAATCTCATTTTTCCTTTACAAGTCACCTCCATCTGCTTATGTGTCAACGTGGTCCTTACGCCACACATCATATTCAGGAATTCTCAAGATGAAGGGCTGTATTTTTATCACTATTTCTGTCTCAGCTCTGTTTCATGCTTGTCACTGCTCAGCACTCAGTGCCACACTGGCTTGTTTTGTCAATAACCATTTATTTGTTGCTGGAATAGTAGCAACCATTACATCTGACCTCCCTGTTTCATCAATTATGGATAAATTATTGGATGTGAACATCTGCAAAAGCTTGCTTTGAACTCACCTCCTGGCTGGGATTAGATAAAGTATTAAACTGTTGTTTATTGTCAGGCCAAAAGTCTACTGGGAAGCCAGGGAATTCCAAGACTAGCAGGCCCCCAGTCAGCAAGCACCAAAAATTGTTTAGTATTGCCACTGTTTCCCATAAGATTGTAGCCATTTATTATTTACACTTATTACTAGTTGTTATAACATACTTGATAAAAGCTCTTGGCAGGCATAGTGTTTGTAGCCATTGTCACATCTGTCAGGATGGAAAGGATACATAAATTGTTTTCCCCCTTCTTATATAAGTGTTAAAGGATAACAGATGAAGCTTCTTCCCTCCAGACTGTTATTCAATGTTTTATTTTGAAGAAATATGTCCAAACTGGGTGGTTTTGAAAATATTAAATTCAGGTTCTAAATTAGGGTTACAACAACCTTTCCTAACTAATGGATCATGCAGTGAAGATTTCAAATAGTACAAAAGTACTACACTAGAATGTCTAGGGTTTTTGAGACGTATATAAGTGTCTGCATTAAGCAATCTGTTTGGAATATTTTTGTATTGAGTCAAACCTTATAAAAGGTACAGAAGAGAGATTATAAAATGACTGCCTTGATTCTGAACCGATACATCCATTGTAAAAATAAAATGTCAGAATTAAGAGTTAGTGTTAGTGCTGTTGACAGTACAGTATAGAAAATCATGAAAGGAATAGTAGTTCTGAAGAAGAAAGAAGCATGAAGAGGAATATCAACAAAGTATTAAAGGGGAAGTGAATTGACCTTTATTTAATCACCTAATAAATGTTTTCTTATTAAGTATATGAGGTAAAATCCTGGCTCCATTGAAGTCAGTGGAAGTTTTATATTAATCCTTGAAATAAGCTTTGATACTAAATTAATTGTGATTACATCCTATCAATTTGAATCCATTCTGCCAAAATATGCATGTAATGAAATACATTTACAAATATACATTATGTAATATATATTGTGTGTGTCAACAAGAGATTTGTGGAATATTCTTCTTTCCAAGGTATTAAACCTGCAAGAACATATGCATATTGGTAGCTCGAAACACATGGTTTCAATGTGCCTATTCACAGTCGAAAATGCTTTTAGGATTTGGATGTTAGATTTCAAGTTTTTTGGGGCAGCAACTGTATTTTCATACTAATTTGTACAATTTCTAGAGAAATTAGGCCTTGATCCTTATTGGGGACTGTGGGTACAATTGTGAGTATATTAAAATAATATCCTCTGAGTGCCATCTGACTTCTCCCACTTTGCAATTTAGTCCATGTAATTATTCAGCAGGGTCCACATCATGAAATCCATAGTCACATTTTGCTTAGCCCTTACTCAGGTAGGTCTATAGGAATGTAGACACGAGAACCATCAGTGTAAAAATGTATAGGTGAAATTAATACACACCCCCAAAAAATTACATGAGGAAAGAGTGGGTAAAAATAGAGTAAGGATCACAAGGTTTGGCTCTAGAAAACAGAAAAATAATATTAAAAATGAAATATTAGAACTAAACTTACTAAATAACTTCTCACTCTACTGAGCAAGCTCCTTTTATTTTATGTCCTGTTGATCCACATGTAGAGGCCATCTCATACATATGACCAGTGTGAACCAGGGTCAGAAAGATATATAGCATTCCCAGCCCTCTGGGAATCTGAAGAAAAGTTGATGAAGCTTTGGATTGCAATAACTTTCCTGTAGAGATCTTCTCTTGCATGGAACCTTCACTTTAATCAGGTTGTAGGACCAGTTGCAGTAGGAAGCCTCAAAGCCAATGGGTCTTCTGTTTTGGTGACACTGCCTTTGGAAGATCTTGTCATTTCCAAAAGGTTCAGGGACCATCTCCCTTTTCTTCTGTGGGGGAAGGGGATTCATATGCCACCCCAAAACAGAAGAAATTAAAGGAAACTCCAGGATGGAATCTTTGCGTAAAATTTCCTTCCTGTGATCTGTGCCAGTGTTTTGAAATATAGTAGTACAGGCAGTCCCCGGGTTACGTACAAGATAGGGACTGTAGGTTTGTTCTTAAGTTGAATTTGTATGTAAGTCGGAACTGGTACATATTGTAGGGGAAACTCTAGCCAAACATTTCTCCAGAGCTCAGTTTTATTCTCCCACACCTCACTTCCCTCAGTCCTTTATTCTCAAGCTGAGGTGTCTGCTGAGAAAAGCCGCTCCGCATCTCCCTTGTCTGCTGGGGGAGGTGCTAGCTTCGTGTCTCCCTGGTCTGCTGGGGGGAAGCAGCTAGTGCGGGGTTGCCTCACCCCGTTTGTAAGTAGGGATCCGATGTAAGTCGGATCCATGTAACCCGGGGACTGCCTGTAGTGTAAGCTGCCTTACAAAAAATGAACAAAATATAAATGTCTTTTACGTCTTTTGTGGTGCTCTTACTGAACTGCAGATTAAAATGTCCATATAGCACCTGTTTCTTTTTTTTTAACTGCATAATATGTCTAGAAAAATATTCTATTTACTGACATGTTAGAATTATGTGCTTTTTCTAGAAGAGCATAAGAAGAAGCATTAAGTGCACATTGCATCATCTGTCTACCGGCACCTATTGTTGGCTCCAGTAAAAAAACCTCAGATGATGCTGCCCAGTCTGGGCCTTAGCCTGTTTATTACACTGCTTGTCAGAAATCATTAGCTAGTGATTTCTTTGACTAATGTTGCGGTTGATTGTCTGAATCATGCGCAAGAACTGTAAATGAAGCAGAAACATCTTTACAGCTCACCGACTGTGAAATGGCTAAACAGGGTTAGATTGTCAGAAGTTAAAATAAATGTATTTCCAATAAAATTTGACAACAATTTAAAGTGCTGGTTAGCAGCAGAACAATATTTAGTGTTTTTTTAAGTTAGTGATATAAATTAGTATCATCCTGTCACTTTTTTGCCAGAGCAAAATGCTAAAATATTGATAACTACAATCTTCGTTAACGTGGATAGTCATTTTCTAACAAAACTTCTCTCCTCAAAACTTCACTTTTGTGTCCTTTATCACCATAAGTTCATATCATAGAATCATAGGACTGGAAGGGTTTTCAAAAGGTCTTCAAGTCAAGTCCTCCACATTCAAGGCAGTACTAAATGTTATCTTCTAGACCAGTGGTCTCCAACCTTTTTACATCCAAGATCACTTTTTAAATGACAGAACAAGCCAAGATCTACTACCCCGCCCCTTCCTTGAAGACCCACCCTCTCTATTCTCCTCCTCTCCATCACTTGCTATCCCCAACCCTTATACTTCTGCTTTTTTTCCCAATTCTTCTGTAGGAAGAGGTTTTTCCAACATTTGTCCTGTCTATACTAGACCAAATGTCAGAAAAACCCCTTCTTTTGGAAGCCCCCTTATTCCTCGTGGAAAGAGGAATATAGAGGTGACCAAAAGATCATGTTTGCTCTTCCACTAAAAAAGCGGAAGAACAAACGCATCCCTGGATACAGAAGTGTTTTTCTGGGATATCTCTGGAATCCTGAAAAACTCCTGCAGTCTAGCGATAACCAGCTGTAACCTCGCTGGGTTGAGACAGGATGTGTAGGCTCTGGGGCGAGAATGAGGGATTTGGGTGTGGGAAGGGGTGAGAGGTGCAAGCTCTGGGAGGAAATCTGGATAAGGGGACATTGGCTCGGGGAGGGGGCTCCAGGCCGGGCAGTGTTGGGGTCAGATGTAGGGTTAAGGTACTAAGCAAGCCACAGGCTTCTGGATGTGAGGGTTCAGGAATTTGGGTTGGGGTATTTGAGGGGCTCAGGACAGGGAGTTACAGTGTATGATAGGCTCAGATGTAAGGTCTGGGGGGAAAGGTGAGTGTTATGGTGCTGTGGCCAGATGGGCCCAATTTGGGGTTTGTTGAGCAGGCTTCATTTTTAAATAAAATACTATGTCAAACAAAACGTTTCTGCATTGTCTTTATTTCTGAGAAGGGAAGGGGTAGTTTTGAGTCAGGGGTCACTGACCCAAGAAAAGTCAGTTGGGGCCACACAAGTGAGATGCAAAAAAACCCTTCTCCAACCCCGCTGCCCCAGCTTTGCTAATGTGGCCCCTACTGTGTTTGTGGGAACAGGGGACATAGTACTGGGGAAAGATGCTAGTGGGTGCTTTGGCAGGGGACAGAGTGCCAGTGGGGACAGAGTTCTGTGGCTGGGGGCAGGGGAGAGGGAACAGGGTGCTACAGCAGGGGACAGAGTGCCAGCGGGGACAGGTTTCTGCAGCTGGGGGCAGGGTGCCAGGGGGGACGGAGTTCTGTGGCTGGAGACGGGAGTGGGGACAGAGTTCTGTGGCTGGGGAGAGGGAACTGGACAGTGGGGAATGGGAACGGGGCAGGGGAGTGGGGACAGGGAGCGGGGTGTGTCAGCCGACGGTCAGGGCAGTGAGTCCCTTATGACCGGCTGAAGTTCTTTTAAATTGTGCTTGGTTCTGTTACAGCAACTGAAGGAGTCAGGTTAAAGCTTAAACAGTTACTATTTTATTGTTACAAGGTAAACTTAGTTGTTAAATGCTATTGCTGTGTTACAGATAACACAGCCACTACAAAGGACAGGACAGAAATTACACTAAGAAGTCACTTACAGGTACCATGAAACCCTTTTGGTTCTCTGAGCTCTTATTAAATGCATGCAAAATAGACACATAGCAGGTATATATTCTCACCCCTGCGTTCCAGACTTGGCGTGGCCAGCGTCTTTCTCTCAATCCCTCGGGAAGAAGTAGGGCGAGGTTGGGCGTCCCACAGACCTCGGGAGACAATCAATACCTGCCAGCAGGTATAGATGATTGGAGCTCAAATGGGGTGGGCGGCTGAACCTCTTTTTATACCCCTTGGGTCATGTAGGCTTCTTCCTGGGCTCAAGTGGCCAATTAGGAAAAATGGCTTTGAATGCCAAGTTTCCCACGAAGGGTGCAAAGCATAATTTACACCTGGGAAAATGCAGACAATGGGCACCTCTGGTATGTGATGGGCGAAGATTCCTCTCCTGGGACAGTGCAGGCGTGTCAATTACTGGTACTAGCCATCAGGGCAACGGGAGGCCCCGGGTCGTCAGCTAGCCCATTTACTGTCTGGTTTCTGTTTATGGTAGAGTCAGGGACAGGCAGCAAACCTGTGTTCCCAGGGCATCAAAGGCTGACTGCCTTTCTCTTGCTCTCGGGGGGGGGGGGGGGGGAACAAGATGGGGCTCGTGGAAAAACAAGATGGGGTTTTTGTGTCTGGCTACATTCCACCCCCTTGACACGCCTCACTATGTCCCAGAACGCAAGATGGCGGTGATGCCAGCACCCTTTGCCCTCCTTGGAGGAAGCTAAAATCGCCCTATCAGCAGGGTCTGATCAGATAATTTGGATCAAGGGATTGATTAGGATCGCTTCCCAATGCCATATACCAGATTTGTGCAGAGGAGGTAGCAGTGTACACAAAATGCCTAACAATACATAGAAGCATGCAGCAAGCAATTACAACAAGTAAAATGGTTAATATAGTATTTACAATAGAGTGAAGGAAGGGAGTTAACGAAAGTCCTAGGTATTGGGCTAGACAATCTAGCCATGAGGCTTTACATTTTTAGTTACAGCATGTCTTATCCCATACCGTTTGTTGCCACTTCCCTTGCCTCACCCCTTGACCTCCCCCCAGAGTTATTTAGAGGATTGCGGTAGTCGCTGTCATCGAACCATACCGGTCCCCATCGGAAGATGTCACTTTGTTTCACCAGTCATTTGGGCTGAGAGGGACAAACTCGATTCCCAGTCCAGTAGAGGAGTCAAGTAAGGTGTTCTGGTACAGCAGTAGCAGTTGGGATGAGGAAGAAGACCATGGCGAGTTGGAGTACCATGTCTCATTTTAATAGTCTGTAACTAACAACAGTGGTTGCAAGCACTACAACAGCAAGCGGTATATATATACAAAAAGTTCATGGTGGTTTCCCAGATCCACACCAGCATTGGGAGGGATCCGTCCCACTGGAGCACTGTTTAGGGCTATTGCCTCAGTTTCCTGTAAGAAAACATAAGGTTTGCCGGTCTTGGATACAATCCAAGCCTCAGTAATGGTTATTGGTGTTAGCCCAGCATCTGCAGTTGTCCAGACTCCTTTTCCCTTATAGGAGTGCAGTACATGGGTTTGTGTTCCCAAACTGGGGTGTTGGGACCAGGGCTATTAAGTGGTTTAGTCCCATGACTGTAAACAACCCTGTTGCCACTGGGGTTGAGTAAGCAAAACCAATTCCTGAAACAATTTTTACTCCAGTTAAAACATACTCCCACCCTTGCTTACTGCTGGGCGGTGGACCAATATACTCTACTTGCCAGGTTGCCCATAGTATTTTTCTATCTTTTAGCCTGGCAAATCATTGCCTTTCTGTTATATGTTTTCTGAGTTCAGCACATAGGGTGCAAGCTTGTACCAGAGCTCTGGCTTGTTTGTGGGTGATAGGCCACCCCCTGGCATGTGCCTGCCGCACCAGCTCTCTGTGTGTCCCAAGGTTTCATGTAGCCAAATGTACAGGTGTTCCCAATCCACCTGGGCAGCAAAAATTTGTACTGCTGCATTTGCTAGGTTATTTAGCTGTGCAGCTAGAGTATTATTCTTTTGGACACATGACTTATGCTTAAGGCATGTGGGGTTGCATGCTGGTATATCCATTTCCAATATTCCAATCTCCAAACAGGCTTTCCTATTTCCCAGTTATTATTCTTCCAATTAGTTATCCACTGGGTGGCTCCAGCCCATACAGCATAGGAGTTAGTGTAGATGGTACTGGCCCCTGCCTCACAAGCTAATTGATTGCTGCCAGCTCTGCAAGCTGAGCTGTTCCTTCTATGTTTGTGGACAGGGGTGCAGTGGATGTGTCTGCTGAAACAGCAACAGCCTTCCCTGTCCACTTTCCTTTGAAATAACCAGGCAGCCTGTATTTACATATAATGTTGAATTTAAAAGCAAGCCAAAAGTGTTATTAACTCAGCCTTGAAAGAGACAGTTAAGTTTCAAAGCTTGAATTTTTAAACTAATAATTTGGTTTCTAGAAAGTTAAATTTAACCTTAAAAGTTGAATGCCCAACAGAAGCACTAACCAATTTGTGCCTTGTCTGTTTGCAATTTTAAGCAAGAGGACATTATCCAAAACAAAATAAAACTAGTTAATTTGAAACCCACAAAATAGAGTTACAATATATAGAGCTCATTCTTTATGCAGTTAACCAATTAATTTTCAGTAGAATCCATAATTTTCCTTTGCAGATTTAACAAAGGTGTGCAAAGACAAAATGTTTACATTTGATTGTTTCTTTGCATAGATCGTTTGCACAGTGCTTAAGGAAGAGGCTGCAAAGAAACAAGGTGTCATTTTTAAAACAAGATTTCCCTTCACATATTACTACCATTGCTTAATTCCTTCCATTCTCCCATGGAGTCCACCTTTTATCTTCACATTCCCTCAAATCACTTGCTTTGTCCTTTCAAAGAAAATGTCTCATTCCTAGTAACTTTCCAATGTCTGCCTTATTCCTTCAACTATGCCTATAGGGCTCCAAACTTTTTGCCTTCCCCTTCTTATGGTCCATCCTAATTCCTGCTAAATGACTTTTTACAATGACACATGTTTGTCTACTATTAATTTGGTAAGGAGGGTGAGCTTGTTTACTAAGCCTCATACCTCCTGGTTCTTTTCTTAAACATATTCCTGAGGGAAGAAAAACAAAAAAAATAAATAAATCTGAGAGTTGCTTTAACTCTCAGCACCCATCCTTAAGGGAATCTAGCTCTGTCTGGGTACTGAGGGACATGCATTTCTACCTCTCCACTTTTGCAGCAGAGGCTTTTACATTTTTCCAGTTTCATATTTGTATTCTTATATTCAGACAATTTTGAAGAACACCTCATTACAGGGTTTTCCATAGAAGACAAAAGCTGCAGCTGTTTCCCTCTCCTTTGAAGTTGAGGGTTTACATATCCACAAAGTTAGTCAATTTGTCTTCTAGGTCTGAAATTGTATGGATAGCAATTAACACTTGATCAGACCAAGGGCTATGCCCAAACCTTTGCAAGATTTTGTTTAAAAGGGGTAACATCTTTTACAAATGCCAATTTCTCAGTCTTCTCTCTGCTTTCTTAAAAGACTGCTTACATTTAAACTTTTCTTAGTATACCCAACCTCCTATTTCTTTCTTTCTTTCTGGAGGGCTACAATTTGAACTTTCTGATATTAGGTAGTTTGCTAATCAAACTTAGCTATTACCTGCAAAGCTTCTTTGTGCTGCCAGCTAGGGTATTTACACCACAAAGGAAATCACAACCTGTTGTGGCTCCTGGAGCTTTCACAGCATTTTAGTTTGTTTGCAGTTTTTACTCATTCTATAGTTTACAGGAAAATGTGCAATCTTTGTTTACAACACTACTTAGCCACATTAAACTTTGCATAGAGTGTAACTCTTTCTTTATGCTTACAGTTTTCCTGTACTTTCATTAAACAACTTGGACTAAAAGTAAACCAAACCAATTTGTTTTAAACCTACAAACAAACAAGATTACTGGACCTTAAAACTTCATTTATTTACACTATATTTATTTACATAGCTATACAACAATTACATTCCCTTTTTATTCAATGGGGTAGTTCAGTTCCAATAGAACCCCCTCCCTTTAGAGTTCTTTTAGCAGTCTCTCTAATCAAATGTTCAGATTTGAGTCAAATTTGCCTGGATTATTTACAGACATTCCTTTGGAAAAAGGGCCCATTTTTCCTTCAGAATGGCTGCAAAGAAACCACAAATTTCTATCTACACCATTTTAGCATTTGCACAACTGCTCAATTCTCTCCATTCTCTGCAGAGTTTAAATTCTCTGTGTTTTCCTTTTCTTAAAACACTTTCTTATCTCTAAAATAAAAAAACCTGGCCTTGTTTTAGATATTACTCTTGTAAGTATGCTTAAGGATTTAGATTTCCAGTACTTACTGCCTTTTCCTCAGTTCTACCACAAGGCTTTCAATCTTATCTGTTACCTGCCTGCTTGTCTGGGCCTGATCCTGTTTTTCATTTCTGCCTGCTTGTCTGGGCCTGATCCTGTTTTCCTTGCTAAATGAAAAGTGGCTCCTTTCCACAGACTCAGGCTTTGTCCCATTCTTTAGCTTGCAGGCAGTTCTATACTTACAGAACTGTACCCACAACTCCTCAGGATTTCCCCAATCCTTTCCTAACATTTCTCTATCCCATTTTGGGTTGCCCCAACCTTCCTGGGCAAACCCTTTCTCTATAACACTAAAATCCATGTCTATCATGACAGGCTTCATGTTGCTGTATGTGAACCAGTAGCACAATCCTGCCGACTACGCCAATTCTGTCAGCCGACGGTCAGGGCAGTGAGTCCCTTATGACCGGCTGAAGTTCTTTTAAATTGTGCTTGGTTCTGTTACAGCAACTGAAGGAGTCAGGTTAAAGCTTAAACAGTTACTATTTTATTGTTACAAGGTAAACTTAGTTGTTAAATGCTATTGCTGTGTTACAGATAACACAGCCACTACAAAGGACAGGACAGAAATTACACTAAGAAGTCACTTACAGGTACCATGAAACCCTTTTGGTTCTCTGAGCTCTTATTAAATGCATGCAAAATAGACACATAGCAGGTATATATTCTCACCCCTGCGTTCCAGACTTGGCGTGGCCAGCGTCTTTCTCTCAATCCCTCGGGAAGAAGTAGGGCGAGGTTGGGCGTCCCACAGACCTCGGGAGACAATCAATACCTGCCAGCAGGTATAGATGATTGGAGCTCAAATGGGGTGGGCGGCTGAACCTCTTTTTATACCCCTTGGGTCATGTAGGCTTCTTCCTGGGCTCAAGTGGCCAATTAGGAAAAATGGCTTTGAATGCCAAGTTTCCCACGAAGGGTGCAAAGCATAATTTACACCTGGGAAAATGCAGACAATGGGCACCTCTGGTATGTGATGGGCGAAGATTCCTCTCCTGGGACAGTGCAGGCGTGTCAATTACTGGTACTAGCCATCAGGGCAACGGGAGGCCCCGGGTCGTCAGCTAGCCCATTTACTGTCTGGTTTCTGTTTATGGTAGAGTCAGGGACAGGCAGCAAACCTGTGTTCCCAGGGCATCAAAGGCTGACTGCCTTTCTCTTGCTCTCGGGGGGGGGGGGGGGGGAACAAGATGGGGCTCGTGGAAAAACAAGATGGGGTTTTTGTGTCTGGCTACAGGGTGCCAGTGGAGGCAGAGTCTCCCCTGCATCTGCCTCCTCTCAGGATTCTCCCCCCCCCCCCAGGGAAGCCGGCGTGTGCCTCCTCCAGGCACGATCCCACCCCCCCGCGGCGCAGGGAGACCCTGCGCGTGCCTGCCCTGGGGCCAAACCCCTCCCCAGGGCACTGGGAAACCCCGCGCATGCCGCCCCCCGGGGCACAGAGAAACCCTGCGCACGCCTGCCCTGGGGCTGGAAACTGTGCGCGCACCTGCCCCGGGATCAACTCACCCCTCCTGCGCTGGTGCAGGGAAGTCGCTGTGCTCCTCCTCCGGGGCCAATGCCCCTCCCGCAGCACACGTAGCAGAACTGCCCGCGGGAAGCCAGCACTACCTCCCTTTTCGCTGGAGATAAGTAGTGGGGCTTCTTGGGGATGGGGGGAAAATGGGAGGGGGCCGGATACCTCTTGATCAACTGGTTGAGGCCCTTACGATGAACCAGTTGATCGCGATTGACCTGTTGGTGGCCACAGTTCTAGACCATCCCAGACAGATGTTTGTCTAACCTGCTTTTAAAAACTTCAGTGATGGGGATTAAACTTCTGAGGTAATTTATTCCAATGCTTAACTACTCTGCCCATTAGGAAGTTTTTTCCTAATGTCCAACCTAACCTTCTCTTTTTGCAATTTAAACTTCTTGTCTTATTCTCAGAGGTCAACAAGGACAATTTTTCTCTCTTCTCCCATAACAACAGTCTTTTATTTACATGAAAACTGTTATCATGTCCCTCCTCGGTCTTCTCTTCTCCGGACAAAACAAACCCAGTTTTTTAAATCTTTCCTCAGAAGTCATGTTCTGTAGCTCTTTCATCATTTTTGTTGCTCTCCTGTGGACTTTCTCCAGTTTGTCAACAACTTTCTGAAATGTGGTGCCCCGACACAATATTCTAGTTGAAGCCATATAAACAGAGAGTAGAATGGAAAAATCCCTTCTTATGTCTTGCTCACAACACTCCTGCCAATATATCCCAAATCCCTTTCTGCATTACTCCTTCCTAGGCAGACATTTCCTATTTTGTACCTGAGAAATTGATTGGTCTTTCCTAAGTGGAGTTCTTTGCATTTTATCCTTACTGAATCTCATCTTATTTACTTTAGACTGTTTCTCCAGATCACCCTCCAAAGAGCTTGCAACCCCTCCCAGCTTGTTATTGTCTGCAGTCTTTATCAGCGTACCCTCTATGCCATTATCCAAATCATTGATGAAGATATTGAAAAGAACTGGATGAAGGACCAATCCCTGTGGGATCCCACTACATCTTCTCTTCCAGCTTGACTGTGTACCACGGATGGCTGGTCTTCGGGAACAGTTTTCAAACCAGTTATGCACCCACCTTCTAGTTGCTCCATTTAGGCTGTATTTCCCCAGTTTGTATGATAAGGTCCTGTGATACTTCATATTCACTGATGTTCACTATATTAGATATCCAATCACTACTAAATTTTCTGGTGAAAACTAAAAAAAAGTTATTTAGCAAATCTCACATTTCCACAATTTCTGTTGTTATTCTCTCCCTCCCCCACCCCTGGAATAATGGGCCTTCCCTTTCCTTGGTCTTCCTCTTGAGTCTAAGATCATGCTAGCTTAATCTTGTTTTGTACCTTGGCCTTTCTGGTATCAAATTCTTACATTATCTACCTCCTTGTGTAAGAACTATCAAAATATACCTATTGTGGTTTTATGACAGAGATTCTCCCATGTTCCAATGTGTTTGTTTTACATTCTTAGGATTCTACTAATTTCGGTAAAACTGGGGAAACTAAGCAACAAATCTAGCCACGGTGCCTATAATTAGAGAGTGTTATTGGGATGGGGGGAGACCTTCCTATAAGTTTTCTGAAATATAAACTCTTAAATGTTCAATGGCTTGTATGGAGCTTTAGCCCCACAGTTGTCATTGATGCTAATGAGCTAAAATAATTTAACTTACATGTACTTACAACTTGTAAGTTTAGGAGTGCATATTTTAGTAATACAATAATGAATAAAATTATTTTGGTTTATTCTCAGAAGCAGAAAGGTATGTGTGTGTTTGGACAGTTTACAGTTTTGCTATATTTTGGGGCTTTAATATCAAGCAAAAATTGTTTATAAATTACAAGCTTTTGTGTTGTTTCAGAATTAAAAACAGACAAAAAGGTAATTCAAATGAACTTTGATGTGCCTCCTTCTCTCTCAAATGTATGGTTTTTGGACTGAATTGAGCTCTCTGCGGTTAAATTTTTTTTCATTTGAATAAAGGTGTCTTTCAGCAGTCTATGCAGTATTCTTAAGTTGAGAAATAGGATTTGTAAAGGTCAGAAAGAATTTCAGCTGTGAAACCAAGAGAAGACGAAAATTTCAACAAAGGTGGGATTCACAGAATAGTATGGTCAGGCAGTGTTGGGGAACAAACTGATATGAGGAAGGAAGATCAGTTTAAAGATAAATCCAAGTTTATGGAAAACATAGTTTTGAGTAGGAAACTTTCTTCGTATGTTGTAAGATATAGTCCAAAGGCTCTGTGTTGCAATTTGACTTTCCAAAAAATATATTAATAAGAAGGCAACCTAAAGTCAACTCCAAGCTTTTTCTCCAGGCTTGGCTGCTCCAAAGATACTTAGATCAGAGCTACTCATACCATGGCCTTTTTGTTTCAGACTCAATATCTCTGGGTCTCAGCTGACGTTAGCCCTGTTGTGCAGGACAGATTTAGGGTTGCCAGGTGTCTGGTTTTGAACCGGACAGTCCAGTATTTGAGCTTTCTGTTCAGGAAACAAATTGAGAAAATATAAATGTCCAGTATTTTCTCAATAAGCTGTAATGTAGATTGTGATGCAATGTCAAGTATGTCTGGTATTTTTGTTGAAACCATCTGGTAATCCTAGACAGATTACTAACTCTTTGCCCTGATCCAGTATGGGATTTGTCTACTATTTTACAGGAGGCAAATGGGAGGTATGAGTTGAGAAAGGAAGTGTATTTGTGTGTCGAGGCTGCTTTTCTTGCTCAAATAAAATACTTAATGTTTTGAGTCATGTAGTTGCAGAAGGTTGCGATAAAGCCATCAATGTACTTGGTCAGCACAAGCTAACAAGAGATTTATGGAAAAATGAACTAAAATTTTTCAATTTTCATTTAGAATTTTTCTTCCGTTAATTTTATTTCAAATTTCTTTTTGATGGTACAAAACAAAGTGAAATAGCTATAACTTCTCATGTCAAGACCTGTACATTAATTTAATCATTTCAACTGCACATAGAACATTCTACCAGATTCCAAAAGTACAAACGTATCAACCTTTATTTGAAAAGATTATATAAGAGACCTAGCAACATCAAGTTCATGCATTTCAATTATTCTGCCTTTCTCAGAATCTCTTGTACAAAGCAATTTTTTTAAACTCGCTTTATACCCTTCCAATAACTCCAAGCCTCATAAACACTATGTAAGTTCTGCTCTTTTGATTTGTCAGCAGAAAATTCATCAGACTCATGCAGGTATTAAATAAACCTCTGCAAAGTACATTAATAGTACAGATTATCCTGTCTAGTCCAGTTTGTGTGTCTGTGTGTGTGTGTGTGTGTGTTTGTATACACACACACACACACACACACAAAATGTGAGAAACCAGAATGTGTTCACATTTTCCTTACAAAGGAAATTACCAGAAGTCAGTGAGTAGTATGCAATGCATAGTATTTTATTATAAAATGCTTTGTTATTTCATGCTGTCAAATAAAAATAAAGTTAAATCCATTTCTTTGTACTTCTTACTTGTAATATTTTACTAAACTCTGTGGGTATTTCAGCATTACAGCGAATATGCATAAATTTATGGTTATTGTATGCTCTGTAAACCCTAATGCCTTATCTTCTCCATGACTGCTGTGATTTCATAGCCGCTGAATATCAGATTGGCCAGGAAGAAAGAATGTAGCTACCAGGGGAACTACTTCCTTGACCTGATTCCTATGGTCAAGTGACAGAGCAATTTGATGAGGAAAGCGTGTGAATTTCTCTAGATGTACACATCTAAGATGATGCAAACACTGTCCCCTCTTCCAAATACCTACACCAGCTCCTTTGCTAGGATTTGACCCTTCCTCAGGCTAGTCCACTATCTTTCCAAGCTCAACCTTTCCTGCCCCCCTTGCTCTCCCCACCACCTCATGCCCTGCTTGACTTATTATTGTCTTCTCCCAGCTATAAAACTCCAATACTCACCACACTCAATGGCTGATCCCCTCACTGGTGAGATCCTACCAGGCTCTAACCAGCTACATTCTCCCCTACCCCCCTCACTTTATTAATTTCCTCCCATCCTACTTGCTTTATTAAGCTACTATAACCTAACTGAAATACTGTCTCCTTTTAGAAGTTTTCAAGGGCTGGATTAAGGCATTCTGCACTGTAAACACACAATGACATGGACTCCTATGTGGCATGGGTCAACCTTCATCTTTTCTAAAAGAGTCAACAGGAATTCCTCAGTATTAACCCCAGCAGTCATAGTGAATCTGGGTAGGTGGATGGGTCAGGACTGCTGTAGTGATTTTCTTGTTACAGACACTCCATTAACAGTTGGTGTTGGCTTGGCGGGAGCTCCATAGCCCCGAAAAGTAAGTCTTGGAGTTAACAGTCCATTGTGAGATGCATAAGCTGGTTGTTTCAGGCTTACTGCAGACTCTGGCAAACACTACTGCATTGGTTAGACTAGAGTCACATGTTTTTTTTCTAAAAGTTACCATTTTTATGTACTTGAATGACCCTGGGCCTGAGGTTCTGTCACAGGCCTGTAGTGCCTATATCTTGATCTGTCTCTTTAGGTACACAGTATTGTCTATTGTTTTCCTTTTCCTTCACCCAACTGTGGGTTAAACCTTTACAGTAGCGGAGACTTTCCGGTTCCATTCATATTAGGTGAATACTGGGCAAACAGAGCACAAAAGAACAATTCTACATCTCCTTTCCTTTGAGAATGCTCTTCATTAATTAGTAGGTCTGACGTGGCTGAAGTTGGGGAAACTGTCTGAGGTGGACCCATACAGTATATCTTGTTTGTTCTCCTGTTCATGTTTTGTAACCTTGGTTTCATGAGTCTTTATTTCAAAGAGATTTAAATAGTTTTAAACAATATAAGTGACAGCAGATCAGATTTGTGTGGAGTGTAGGTAACTTTGAGGCCTAAATAAGTAAAGTCCCTCAAATGGGGGCATTTGAGAATTCTGAGTGCTAGTAGACACCCACTGCATCTCCTTGTACTATGGCTCCAGCAACCCAGTTGGGAAAACCATTCTTTGGGGCGTACAAGTGGTATAACCACCCCTGCCTTCTCTAAGGATTTCTATCTAGAGGGAGCAGCTTTACTTTCTTTTGAGAGCTATCCTGGCACGTAGCTGCAGCAGCAAGATACTCATTTAGCTCATTGCCCCAGACATTCTAGCCAAACCTCTTCCCTGGCCAATTCTACCTATTTTTCTGTTGGACTCCTTGGTTAGAATGAAAGTGGCAGACTCCTCATACCTAAGCAAATTTCTCTTGCAGTTTTTGGTCTTTAGAAGCCCTATCTAAACTAGGAGCAATATCAGCCCAGTATGGAATACTTTTGGAAACATCTCCATATGGATATGGCAGAATATCTGATATGTGCACAAATACTGTTCAAGGAATTGGTCATCTCGAGTTAATTGCAAACTCTTTCTTTAAATCTTGGATACTGGTGCTGTAAAAAGATTTTAATATCATCCATGTCTGTGCCTCAAGATGGAATCCTAGGAAAATTTACTGAGGCCACAAACACCAGGCTTGGATTAACCAATGTATATTCAATACATTTGCACAGGGCCTCCATACCACAGGGCTCCAGGACCACTGGGGGTGGGGGACCTCTCTCCCCCATTGCAAAATCACAGTCCATGGCTAGGAATAAGCAGAGTGTGGAATAATGGGGGAAGGCCTTGCTTGCAAATTATGTTGAAAGCCAGTAGGCTGGAGCAAGGACCCAGGACAGCCCCCCAGAAAAGGAGCTTTTGAGGGATGAGCTTGGAATGGGTTTACACTCAGCAGCCCACCAAGTCCTTCTATTCTGCAAAGAGAAGGAAAGGTGAGAGGATCCCCATTTGCCACAGTGCACAGGGCCCCAAATTTCTTTAATTCTGCACCATTAAAGACTTTAATTTTAGCATGCACACAAGAGAGAGTTCCAAACTGGTGCGATGAGGTCTTATGACCACTGTCTTATGTTCTCTATTTGACATCTCATTTGTCTCAGTTCTTCAATTCACAATGCCCTTCAAAACACAGGAAGTAATACTGCTGAGTATGAAGAACGGAGCTCTATTTATGAGGTATTGAAGAGTAAATAGTGCAGAATACGCATTGCAAATGTGCCTTTTCAGTACATACCTACTTTAGATTACTTAAAAATAGAATGAGACTCCACTGAGGGTTGGATCAACTATCCTACCACGCCTGAACAAGACATGCACAGTAGACAACAAAAATGTGAATGCTGGAAGCAGCAATAGGAGTGCTGAAAACCATGCTCATTGATGCTTGACACAGAGATGATGATCTTCTTTGAACCCTCTACTTTACCAGATGAACAGAAATGTGCTTTTAATATAAAGTGTCCTTTCTTTTCTCATAACATAAACTGCCCTAGACAGGCATCATGGGATAGATAAGGTGCTGTCATACTTCCCTTTACACCTCCCATCCCCCTTCTGTCTGGGAAATGGCATTCACTAATCCTTTCTTGGAAATGTGCAAAAAGGATTTCCATAGTCAGTCTTTGGAGATTTCCTGTGTCCTCATGTGTGTAATAGGTTGGGTCAAGGAACAAAAAGGGAGGGAGGAAAGAATGGGATTTCATTTTATATGCCTTCTCTCCTCATCCCCATTGGAAAAAAATGGATGAAAAGGAAAATTATGCAATACAGATGATGTCAGTGTTAAATTAAATTAAGATCATATGTTTCTTGGTGGCAGCTGTAATCCTTTGATTATAGAAGAGGTCACGTTAATGGAGTGCATTCCAAACAAGTATTAACAAATTGCTTGTGTGCCAGAATAATTAGTAGTGCATGTAATAAAATGATCTACAATAATCTTTTTTGATTAACCCTAGTTTCAATGTACAACCTACAATTTATTCAATTTCCTGTATCCCTCAAAACTATACCCAAAGCTGAATTCTCAGTGTTTTAAATTAAAAAAATGTGCGTTTCAGTGTATCATATCAAAATATTTCACATTTGAATGCAAAGAATTCTGTTTTAAAATATTGACTCATAGATTTCCTAAAAAATATGCACAGCTCCTAAAATCTGTTCAATTAGAGATAAGCAAATTATTTCATAAATCACATAATATTTGTTTGGTTTTCTGTAATGTCAAAATAGTGTTTTAAGTAAATTGAACATCCTTACGTTTATTTGTAAATGTTCCATATAAAAAATGAAATAGTGATAAAATGTAGCACTCTGTAGATAATAAAAATGAAAACATCTTAGTTCCTTGTATGGACAGATTGATTCTAAATCAAAAGCAGAATGTTTGATGTTATATAGTTATATTGTATTATATTGTACTGAATATATTTGTTTTTTGCTGCCTCTCAGAATTTGAACGCCTACAAAGAAATCTCCACAGAACTTTGTGATGTTGTTGGTCTCGGTAGAGCATATCAAGCTATAGCCAAGGTCCTGGTAAGGTAGGTTAGCACTTCCTTGTCTTGCTGTCAGTGCAGATTCATTCAACTGTGACAGATTTAAATTGTTAGAAGTCTGTCGCTTCCCATTACTGACTGCTTAAATTTTAAGCAATGCCCTTTTTCCAGTAAGTGACCCTTTCATTGTAAGTTATTTTAAACAGCACAGTTTTTTTAAAGAGCATTGTAGTGGGGTTGACTCACCACTGTGGTGCCTCCTGCTGGTCACATTGGGAATTAGATCAGTTAGTTGGAGAACACTGCCTTGTTGGCGGGTATCTTGCCCATCACCACTCCACTCCACTGTCTGTAACCAGACTTTGCTCCCTGGACTGAGGTGTTCTCTTTTAAACACTGCCCTCTAACAATGCCCACCACTCCATTGTGGCCCCTTCCAGGGGTAGCAACAGTCCTCAGGCTGCCACCTGCCACTGTGGCCATCTGCAGCCCCAAAATCTAGCCCCTTGCATCAGGCAAGACACAGTCTGTACAGGCAGGCCTCACTTTGTGGTGGCTAGGTGCATGCAGTTGGGGAAAAGGGTGACTTGGATCCACCCTCCACTCTGGGTCCTGGCCCAGGGACCCTCTAGCAGCAGCCTTGTTCTGTCCTCTTTCACTGCCCTTAACTGCCTTCAATGTGTTCTGGGCCACTTCCCCATGACCCTTTCACCTTCTTGGCCTTTGTACGAAGGTCTACAACCTGGCATATATCAGGCTGGGGCTCCTCTCCAGCTCCCCTGAGTCTGCCCAGCACTGCTCTATCGAAGGGACTTCTCCCTGGAACCAGTCCTTCCCCTGAGCTGGTCAGGGCCAGTGTTCCCTCTAAGGTGTGCGTCTGGGCAGCCATGCTCAAAAAATTCTGCTCCCTCCCACGTCCTCTGTAGAACTGCTCAGCAGCACTCACTTACCTACTAGAAGGTGAGTGTTGCATTCCGGCTCGGCAGCGGTGAGGCTTTCCCTGCTTGGGCAACATCACCACGGCCCTGGTTCCTACTCTGTGGCAGCCATGCGGCCTGACTGACTGGGCCGTATGGTGGAGCAAGGCTGCTCTGGGGGCCAGAGATGCTAGGGGGTGGGGCAGGAGAGGCTCATGCATCCCTGGGGCTGCAGTCTGGGCATGCAGTCCCGGAAGCTAAAAGGTTAGCCCCTACACACATAGGCTACAGGCTTCCTGCTTCTGGAAGGCATGGGGCTGAGCCTGCTCCACAGAGCCGTGGCCTGGGCTGCACCACATTGCTTCCTTTGGGCTGAAGCCATCCCTTGACAGCCTCGGGCTCTATGTGCCCCAGCTCCAGAGCTATAGCCTGCAGGAAAAGGGTTGAGCCAGGCAGGGCGCGCGCGTGCGCACACACACACACACACCCCTCTCCTTGCCCTAGCGCTGCTCCCGGGGAGCTGTGAGTCCCAGCGTTGTTGCCTTGTGGTGAGTGTGTTGGGGGCACAGCGATGTGGGGGCAGGATGGGAAGGGGCAGAGGGTGCACTGAGGGGCATGGGACGATGATTTATCATTTGAAGGTTGAGCCAGATATCTATTTGGGTCAATTTTAATACTCTTAAAATGACAGGATATTATCACTCTTTATTAAAATAATTCTTGGATGGCTATTATAGCTAAACCTCAAAAGTAAAACACCAAGTATTTCATTTAAATTATATTTAATCTAGCATCTCTATGTGAACATTTTCTTCAATAAACCTGTTGCTTTAAATGTTCAAATATCTTAGAACTGTAGGGCTCGAAGGGATATTACAAGGTCATTGAATCTTTTAATGTATTTGGAGATGGTTATCAGGGTCCCTCTGGGTCTTCTAGATCTAGATTCTAGAAATTTCCCTAATTTGCTTATAAGAATGTTGTGTACGACCAGTGTTCCCTCAAAGATTTTCCATCCATGAATGGAGTGAGTTTTGTCTTGCTCAAAAATGTTAGTCAGAAAGGCCAATTAACATAGTTCTCTGAAAGGAGAACCAGATTTAATTGAGGCCCAAGCCCAGCCAAGGGAGGGCCTAGGAGAGGGCTATAAACAGGCAGTTGGCTACTGAAAATTTTGCAATATGAATTTTCTTTTTATTTGACTTCATATTAAATAAACATTTAAAATCATGCACCTTGTTAATTATCCCTTGTTTTAATATTCTTTCTTCCATATCCTTTAAATATACATATATATGATATTTGTTAATAAGCTGGGTGCCACAGTGGTGCACATCCAAAGAAGCGCACATGACCTCAGTATTGGCGTACAAGACAAAACTCACTCCGCTCATGGATGGAAAATCTTAGAGGGAACGCTGGTCAGGGCCCAACAGCTGAATGAGCAAAGCTTTTCCTTACCTGTAAATCCACTCATATTTTACAATTTAAAAAAGCAGAAAACCTAGAAAAGTGTAGTATGCTCCAGTAAGTGTGCCTCAGTGTAACCTTTCTAGAAGTTTTAAGAGAAGTTTCCATTTATTATTCTACCTCACTTTATCAAGACATTTGTGTTGTGAGCACTTATGGATAAATAGTTTGTTTCAAATATAATTTTTCTCTGTTGTTTCAGTCCAAACTTCTGCCAGATGGATTAATTTGAAATTAGAGCTTTTACAAAATTAAGTGATACAAAATAATATAATGCAATTAACATATGATCAATAAAAGCAAGGAAAGTCAGAATTAAAATTTATGGATTGTCCTTGATTCATTCTGGAATGCATAGGTATTGCAGGATATATGTGTGATGGGTTGGGATTCCTAGGATGTCAACTGAGGTGCTGAAGATACTACTGAGCCTGCCTTCTCTTCCAGCCTGGATCCCCTTTACCTGCTTTCACTAAGCTAGCTCTTAAGCCTCCTTGAACAAAGCACAACAGGCAGGGCTACTTCTTGTGCTGTTGGTGGGAAGGTATCTGTGTGTCAGTGCACTGTTCAGTGTCGTGTTGGAAGTATTCCTTGAGACGGAGACGGCGAAAGTAGGCTTCCAGATCACCGCAGAACTGAATCATGTTAGTGGGGATGGCGGGGCAAAAAGAGAGTCCCCGAGATAGAACAGATTCTTCTGCCGAGCTGAGTGTGTAGTTGGAGAGATTGACGATATTGCTGGGTGAGTTAGGGGTACCATTGTTGTGGCCCCATGTGGCAGGTAGGATTTTAGACAGCTTACAGTCCTTTTTCCTCTGTAGAGAAGTGAAGTGTGTAATGTAGATCTCCTGTCTTGTTATAGTAAAGTCCACTTGTGCAGAAGGTTGGTGTTTTATGAGAGACTCCAGATTGGAGAGCTCTTTTTTGATGTTTTCCTGTTTGCTGTACAGGATGCTGATCAGGTGGTTCCTCAGTTTTTTGGATAGTATATGGCATAATCGCTCACTGTAGTCTGTGCAGTATGTAGATAGCAATGGATTTTTCACTCCACATGGACTCCTCCTGAGGGCTGAAATGGCAGTCTGGACCTCTACATAGAATGCTTCCGCCGACGTGCACAGGCAGAAATTGTGGAAAAACAGCATCGCTTGCCTGGTAACCTCAGTCGTGCAGAACGCAATGCCATCCACAGCCTCCGGAACAACTCTGACATTATAATCAAAGAGGCTGACAAAGGAGGTGCTGTTGTCATCATGAACAGGCCTGACTACCTAAAGGAGGCTGCCAGACAACTCTCCAATACCAAATTCTACAGGCCACTTTCCTCAGATCCCACTAAGGAATATACTAAGAAACTGCACCATCTGCTCAGGACACTCCCTAAACAAACACAGGAACAAATCGACACACCTTTAGAGCCCCGACCAGGGTTGTTCTATCTATTACCCAAGATCCACAAACCTGGAAATCCCGGACGCCCCATCATCTCGGGCATTGGCACTCTTACTGAAGGACTGTCTGGCTATGTGGACTCTCTGCTCAGACCCTACGCCACCAGCACTCCCAGTTACCTTCGTGACACTACGGATTTCCTGAGAAAACTACAATGCATAGGTGATCTTCCAGAAAACACCATCCTAGCCACCATGGATGTAGAGGCTCTCTACACAAACATCCCACATGCAGATGGAGTACAAGCTGTCAGGAACAGTATTCCTGATGATGCCACAGCACAACTGGTGGCTGAACTCTGTGAATTTATCCTCACACACAACTATTTCAGATTTGGTGACAACATATACCTCCAGACCAGTGGCACTGCTATGGGCACCCACATGGTCCCACAATACGCCAACATTTTTATGGCTGACCTGGAACAACGCTTCCTCAGCTCTCGTCCACTTACACCCCTTCTCTACCTACGCTACATCGATGACATCTTCATCATCTGGACCCATGGGAAGGAGACACTGGAAGAATTTCACCATGATTTCAACAGCTTCCACCCCACCATCAACCTCAGCATGGACCAATCTACACGGGAGGTCCATTTCCTGGACACCACGATACAAATAAGTGACGGTCATATCAATACCACCCTATACCGAAAACCTACCAACCGCTATACTTACCTGCATGCCTCCAGTTTCCATCCCGGACACACCACACGATCCATTGTTTACAGCCAAGCACTGAGGTACAACCGCATATGCTCCAACCCCTCAGACAGAGACCTACACCTACAAGATCTTCAACAAGCATTCTGTAAACTGCGATACCCACACGAGGAAGTGAGGAGACAGATTGACAGAGCCAGACGTGTACCCAGAAGCCTCCTGCTACGGGACAAGCCCAAGAAAGAAACCAACAGAACACCACTGGCCATCACCTACAGTCCCCAGCTAAAACCTCTCCAACGCATCATTAGTGATCTTCAACCCATCCTGGACAATGATCCCTCGCTTTCACAGGCCTTGGGAGGTAGGCCGGTCCTTGCCCACAGACAACCCGCCAACCTGAAGCATATTCTCACCAGCAACTACACACCGCACCATAATAACTCGAACTCAGGAACCAATCCTTGCAACAAACCTCGGTGCCAACTCTGCCCACATATATACACCAGCAACACCATCACAGGACCTAACCAGATCAGCCATACTGTCACTGGTACATTCTCCTGCACATCCACCAACGTTATATATGCCATCATGTGCCAACAATGCCCCACTGCTATATACATCGGCCAAACAGGACAGTCCCTACGTAAAAGAATCAATGGACACAAATCTGATATTAGGAATGGCAACATACAAAAACCTGTAGGGGAACACTTCAATCTTCCTGGACACACAATTGCAGATCTAAAAGTAGCCATCCTGCAGCAAAAAAAACTTCAGGACCAGACTTCAAAGAGAAACTGCTGAGCTACAGTTCATCTTTAAGTTTGACACAATCAACTCTGGATTAAACAAAGACTGTGAATGGCTTGCTAACTACAAAAGCAGCTTCTGCTCTCTTGGAATTCACACCTCCAGATCAGCTGCTAGAAGTGGGCCTCATCCTCCTTGATTGGATCCACCTCGTCATCTCCAGCCTGATCCTGGCCTGCATATTTATTCCTGCCTCTGGAAATTTCCACTACATGCATCTGATGAAGTGGGTCTTTGCCCACGAAAGCTTATGCTCCTACACTTCAGTTAGTCTATAAGGTGCCACAGGACTCCTCGTCGCTTTTGCAGATTCAGACTAACACGGCTACCCCTCTGATAACCAGCTGCAGATACAGATACTGAGCTCAGTTCTGGGAGGACCCAGCTTAAGGAATTTATCACATCTGGATACAAACCCAAATTTCTATGAAGTTTGCCTCCTTCCTAAGTGTGAAAGAAGGTACATGCAGCCTTTTTCCGCTCCAATTAGAAATTACATAAACTTGGTTATATTAAAACCAGAAATAAAATATACTTTTTCATAGTTAACAAATTTAAGTGGTCAAAGAGATAGCAAACAGAAAAAGCTGATTACTAAGAAAATAATACAGAGCACTCAGTCTAAGCTAGTTTCACTAAAACTAGTCACAATAATTTTTCACCCTAGTAATTATTTCAGGTAGGGTCCTTCCCAGGCCAGGTAACTCTTAGCTTGGATCTACCAGTTCTCATCACTCCCACATCCATCCTGTTGCAATCCTTTTATTTCCAGTCATTTTCAAGTATCGCTTTGGGGCTGGGAGATGGAGGTGAAGGAAGCTGAAGACAATCATTGTTTTCCTCCTCAACCTTATGTAGATTTTCTGTAGGTGGAAAACCTTTGTTTGATTCCCTCTACTCTTCTGTGGAACAGTTCAGTTGTCCAAGGTATAGGTTAGTATCAGGTTCCAGGTCACCTTACTTTATTGTCCATGAGTCAGTAGCACTATGGCACATACACAGAGCAGTAATCCTCCTTTCTCCATCATGCCTATGGGGATTCTGGGGAAAATGCAGAAACTGATATAAACTGAAGTGAAATTCTGATACTGTTTTTGGCAGAAATTTTGGTCATAGTCTACATATCACATTGTCTTTGTGAAATGTAATAAATATAAGGTCATTGGGGCCTATAATTCCAAGCCATTCTGACTGATATAATGGCTAGGAAGAATGGTAGCTTTGGGAAGAGGTGGTACATACCACTCCCATGAACTTAAAGGACCCTTCTGTGAGTTTGGGTAGCGCCACAAGTACCAAGGATCAGCAGGATCCCAGGAAGGTAAAAGTTTGTAACATGCCTTTAATGTATATTCCAAGAGGGGATGGTTAAATTTCATGATCACTTTCACAGTGATATGGTAGGCATATATAACAGCTAAGTAGATGTTGGTGGCAGCTAAGAACAGCTTTAATTTCATCAGAAACTAAAGAAATTCTAAAATAACTGAAATCTAGCAGTAATACTATTAGTAGAAATAACTTGAGATTTGAGAGCATTATTCTATTCTGCTCAGACAAGATATCAGAACTGGCTGAAGAGTAAGCGGGAGCCAAAAGCTCAGTTTTGCCCAGGCTAGATGATCATGACTAAGATCACTTTGGATCTGTTTTGTTGAATCTTCCTTAGTATTATAAGGATCAGGGGAAATAAGGAGAAAGACAGGTGTAAAGGAGCACTTTCCCCAATATAAAAAGGGTGTGTGTTGCATGTTGTAGGTCCCTGTTCAGTGTCACACAGAACTTTGGATGCTTTATTGTTCTGAACTGTGTCAGAATGATCCCATTGGAAGAATACTGGATAAGTCAGTGAAGGTTTGAATAACTTCCCATCATAATTCACAGCTCTCACAAAGTCAGATTTCAGCCAGCTCAGAGACATATTAGGCAAGGTCCCATGGAAAGACCAATTATGAAAAGAAATTGAAGGGGGCTGGCAATCCTTAAAAGATGTATTATGAATGGCTCAATATCAAGCTGTTGCAATGCAGTGGAAAGATAAGAGCCACCGGAGTCCAAATGTGACTGTACACAGAGCTTTTAATGATCTAAAAATCAAAAGGGCTACATACAGGAAATGGAAGAGCCTGTCAGCAAGGAAGTCACGTAGTATACATAGGAATAGCACAAGTGTGTGGGGCCAAAATCAGGAAAGCCAAGGCAAAGAAGTTGCAACTGGCAAGAAATATTAGAGATGACAAGAAGGTATTCAAACATGTCAGATAAAAAAGAAAGATCAAGAACAGTCTGGGTCCAGTGAAGAAGGTGAACTGGTAATGAAAGATGATAGGAAGGCAGAGCTACTCAATGCCTGCCTTACTTCAGTCATTACACAAAAAACAACTAGGCTACGTCTACACTGGCCCCTTTTCCGGAAGGGGCATGTAAATTTCACGAGTCGTCGTAGGGAAATCCGCGGGGGATTTAAATATCCCCCGCGGCATTTAAATAAAAATGTCCGCCGCTTTTTTCCGGCTTTTAAAAAAGCCGGAAAAGAGCGTCTAGACTGGCCCCGATCCTCCGGAAAAAGTGCCCTTTTCCGGAGGCTCTTATTCTTACTTTGAGGGGCCAGTCTAGACGCTCTTTTTTAAAAGCCGGAAAAAAGCGGCGGACATTTTTATTTAAATGCCGCGGGGGATATTTAAATCCCCCGCGGATTTCCCTACGACGACTCGTGAAATTTACATGCCCCTTCCGGAAAAGGGGCCAGTGTAGACGTAGCCCTAGTGAAATTAGGGGAAGGGATGCAGTAAATATGGAATTAGTAAAGAATCAGATACCTTCTGATCAACTTGAATTAATTCAAATCAATGGGGCTGCATACTGTTCACTGCGGGGTACTGAAGGAATTAGCTAAAGAAATCTCAGAGCCACTGGCAATACTTACAAACTCATGGATGGCAAGAAAGTTCCTAGAAGACTGGAGAAGGTCTAATGTAGTGTCCATCTTTTAAAAGGGCAAAAAGGAGGATCCAAGGAAATATAAACCAACTGACATGATTTCAGTAATTGGGAAGCTGGTAGAGCAATGTGTAAACATTCAGTTTGCACATACCTAGAGGATGAAGAGATAATCACTAGCAGCTAGCATGAATTTACCAAGAACAAATCATGCTAAACCAGTTTTTTTCCTTCTGACAGGGTAACTGATTTGGTGGATAGGGAAAATGCAGTGGACATAACTTCTGCAAGGCTTTTCACACAGTCATACATGATATTCTTATAAGTAGGAGTAATTCAGGCTCAATAGCACTACCATTAAGTGGATACATAATTGGTTAAACAACCTCAAACAAATGGAATGATGCCAGACTGGAGGAAGGTTTCAAGCAGGGTTCCATAAGAATCTGTTTTAATTCTGGAGTTGTTTAACATCTTTATTTACGGCCTGGATGTAGGAATAGAGAGATACTTATTAAGTTTTCAGATGACACAACACTAGTGGGGATTGCCAGTATTTTGGAGGATAAAGCTAAGATTTAGAGGGATATTGATAAATTGAAGAACTGGTCTGTAGACAACAAATGTAATGTGCTACACTTAGGGTCAAAAAATCATATGCACAAATACAGAATGGGGGAAATCTGATATGTCAGCAGCACTGCTCAGAAAGATTGTGAGCTGTGGCAAATCACAATCTCAATATGTATCAGCAATGCAATGCTGTTGCAAAGAAAGCAAATGCAATATTACATTGCATTATCGAAGGCAGAGCAGGCAAGTTCTGGGAAAGTGATAATGCCATTCTGCTTGGGACTGTTTAAGCCAGAGCTGGAGTACTGTATCCAACTTTGGTCACTGTTGATTAGAAAAGATATAAAGAAACTAGAAAGGATCCAGAGGCCATCAACAAAGATGATCAAAAGGTTGGAATGCGAGCCATATGAGCAAAGACTAAAGGAATGGGTGTGTTTAGTTTGGAAAAGAAAAGATGATGGGGAGACATAGTAGTGGTACTAAGATATTGAAAGGACATTATAAAAGAAGACGGAGAAAAGACAATGGGTTCACACTACAGCAAAACAGATTTAGATTCAATTTCAAAAAAGATGTCATAACTGTAATAATAATAGGATAATGGAACAGATTGCCTAGGGAGATCATGAAACCTTCTTTATTGAGGTATTTAAAAAGAGGCTAGGTCCATCTTGAATGATTTAGACAAAAGACATCCTGCATCTTGACATAAGTTGGACTTCGTAAGTCTTGCAGTCCCTTCTAACTCTAGGTGCATCTACACAGCACCCTAAACTCAAAATAAGATATGCAATTTGTGCTAAACAAATTGCATATCTTATTCAAATCTATTTCAAAATAGCTTATTTTGACATTTAATGCATCTACACAGTGCCAAATTTTGAAATAATGCACTATTTCGAGATATTCCTTTACCCTTGTGGAACAAGGGTTACAGGGATGCTGAAATAGCGCTCCCATTATTTAAAAAAATATTTCGAAATAACGGGCAACATGTTAAGACGTGGGGTAGCTATTATGGGATACCTCCAGTGGAGCATGTCAGAGCATTTAAGGTGACATGGCCATCCAATGCAGCCTAGGTAGTCTCCAGAAGTAACAATTTTTTTCGTGCCACTGGATTCCGACTTCTGAAGCAGAGAGAGTAGGATTGTCTCTGTGCAAAGGCTTCCCACTATAATAATATTTTTCACACACAGGTTATGTTGTGCAAAAAAAAGAAGTTGGTAATGGGAGCATGGAACATCCTTACGCTCATGGACTGCGAGGACACAGTAAGACCTCATCGGAGAACAGCCTAATCACTGAAGAGCTTTCATGCTATGGTATTGATATCGCTGCCTTGAGTGAAACCAGGCTTTCTGAAGAAGGATTTCTCACTGAGGTATAGTGGTTATACCTTCTTCTGGAAAGGGAAAGCGCAGAATGAGGATAGGATTCATGGAGTCGGCCTGGCCGTTAAGACTAGTCTGATGAAACAACTTTTGGACCTGCCTGTCGGTATTAGCGAGAGGCTAATGAAGCTACGCCTACCCTTTAGTCACAAGTGGCATGCAATAGTCATCAGTGCATATGCTCCCACCATGAAAAGCACAGAGGAGACAACTGAACAGTTCTACATCGATCTCAGTTCCATTCTGTGCTCAGTGCCGGCTAACGACAAGTTGATCTTGTTGGGAGACTTCAACACCCAAGTTGGCTGTGACCACAGTCGATTGGAGGGAGTGTTAAGCAAACAATGGTATTGGTAAAATGAACAGCAATGGCTTATTGCTGTTGAGCAAATGTGCAGAATATGACCTCCTCATTACAAACACAGTGTTCAGGATGGCAAACAAATACAAGACTACCTGGATGCACCCTAGATCGAAACAATGGCACATGATAGATTATGTCATTGTTCGTCAGCAAAATATTTGGGATGTCCTTATCACCAGAGCCATGTGAGGTAGCAGAGTGCTGGACTGGCCATAGGCTTGTCCGCACTATTTTCAAAATACACATTGCACAGCATCACCCAAAGCGCCCAAAGCTCATTCGAACGGCCTTTAACATTGCCAGACACCAGCAGCCTTCTCATCTGTGCAAGTTCCAGTCAAGCCTTGATGAAAAGTTGACTGCCAACAGACCATTGATTGGAGGTCCAATTCAGAAGTGGAGCCAGTTTAGAGAAATAGTGATGGAGACAGCGAAGTCAGTGCTGGGTCCCAAGAAATGCAATCATCAAGACTGGTTTGATGAGAATAACAGTGCTATTGAGGACCTGCTTGCCAAGAAGAACAAGGCATTTATGGAGTGGCAGAATGACCCAGGCTCCATCTCTAAGAAAGACAGGTTTAAGTTTCTCCAGGCCCAGGCTCAGCGAGAAATCCGCAAAATGCATGATCAGTGGTGGGAGAAGAAAGCTGAAGAGGTGCAACACTATGCTGACTTAAGTAACTCAAGGGAGTTCTTCAGCTCCATCAAGTCAGTCTTTGGTCCTTCCAAGTCTGGCTTTTCCCCCTTGTTGTCTGCAGATGGAACCACATTGATTAGGGATAAGGCTGGCATTAATAACCAATGGAAAGAGTATTTCAGTCAGCTCCTGAATCATCCATCATCAGTTCATCAGTCAGCACTGGAACAAATTCCTCAGAAGCCAACCCTTGAAGACCTGGGAGATCCTCCATTTATTGACGAAGTTAGAAAGGCCATCGGGCAGATGAGTTGCGGCAAGGCATCCTGCAAGGATGGAATTCCCGCAGAACTGTACAAGGCATTTAATGAGGAGTCACTTAAGGTTATTCATAATGTCTTGACCAGTATTTGGGAAGAGGAAGAAATACCATCTGACCTCCGTGATAGTTGCTCTGTACAAGAATAAGGGCGCAAGAGCCGATTGTGGGAACTACAGAGGTCTCTTGCTGCTTTCCGTTGCTGGGAAAATCTTCACCCACATCATCCTGAACAGGCTGATTTCAACAGTTTCAGAAATGAGTCACAATGTGGTTTCTGCCCTAATCACAGTACTGTCGATATGATCTTTGTAATGAGACAAGTGCAAGAGAAGTGCCTTGAGCAGAATATGAACCTCGACTCTGTCTTCATTGATCTGACGAAGGCATTCGACACAGTTAACAGAGACGCATTGTAGATCATCCTCAGGAAGCTGGGTTGCCCAAAGAAGTTCATCTCACTCATCAAGCTGCTCACAACGACATGACAGGAGAGGTGTAGCCAGACAGGAACCCCCCTGTAACATCCATTTTTGCTTGCCTGGAGCATGCAGGGCACACAGAGCAGTAAAAGCCTTGAACAGAAGGCTCAGGCTGCTGTGTAACCCTGAATGGCTGTAAAAAGAGATATGCCAATTGCTAACCAAGAGGCTGCCAAGGAGTGACCTTGACTAAAACCCATATTGATACAAACACACAGCCGTCCGAGGGGGGAGGAATTTTTTGCCCAGTAAAAAAAAAATGTTCAGTACTTACAATTTAGTTATTTCTTTTACAAGTGTAAATTAAGTTAAAACTTGCTTGTAAAAACTGGCATTACAAAGACAGACCAGTACAATTTGGCATCTTAAATAAAAAAAAATACGGGCCCCTATGGGTATAAAAATGGGTCCAGCAGCACATTTACTTTAAGTGTTAATCTACCATCTACCTGCTGGTTGGGTTAGGTGTTTGACCTCCCAAGGTTTCACGGGAATGCCCACCTTGTATTTGTTTTTCCTAGGAATTGAGGGACCGGCCCTGGCTTAACCCGCTGGAGTCGAGAGGCACAGAAGGGGGTAAAAATTGTACCTGGATGTGGTTCTTTGTTTTAAGTGTACACATAAACTTAAAGCTTTTTAAAGATTAAGCTGTTACTTGGGACCATTATTTCTATTTTCTATCTTTATTTTCTTTGTAACCATTTTTTAAATTTATATTTGCTAGCAGTTAAAAAATAAAGCAATAGCCATTGTAACCATATAATTTATAAGCTTATTTAATAAACCTGTAACTGTTTAAGTTTTAACCTAACTCCTTCAGTTGCTGTAACAAAACCAAGCACAATTTAAAAAAACTTCAGACGGTCATAAGGAACAGGTATAGAAAACGCTTGGACATTTAAATTGTGTCACTTCCAGGTAACAGATCCGTTGGGGCATCTCTCAGTCTTCCCTAAACTGCCCGCTGCAAAAAAATCCTGTATCCTAGCAGCTAAAATCTAAAGTGTAATAAGCTCTCCCTATAAACTCTGCGGCATCTGTCAGCCTGTTGGCTGCCCTCCACGACGGGATCCCAGTCGTAGCAGTAAAGGCACGAATGTTAAACCTTTTCTCGGTAACACACACACACACACACACTGCCCTAACCGTCGGCTAACAAAATTGGCGTAGTCGGCAGGATTGTGTTATTGGTTCAGATACAGCAGCATGAAGCCAGTCATGATTGACATGGAGTTTAGCTGTATGGGGAAAGAGTTTGCCCAAGAGGGATGGGGCAACCCTAAATGGGATAAAGAGATGTTAGGGAAAGGCGCTTGCATCTGGCTGTTAAAGGGTGTGGCAAGCAGCTACTAGCTACTGGAACTTAGAAACAGAGCTGATAAGGGTACAGAGAGAGAGATATGAATTCTGGGAGCAATGCCAGAACCTAGATACCCGGGGAAAAACCCTAAATTAGGACATGGAGCACCTACAGGAATGGCTCCTCCTGAGGCTAGAGAGGGGAAGGAGAAAGTAATTAATGGAGAAAAATGAGCTTTTGGAGCTGGCTTTAAGAAACTTTGCTAGCTCAAGCCCCCACTCTCCCACCTTCCACTGTAACCAAGATAAAACAGAACAGCATTCCAACCAAAGCTATGTCTCCAGTCTGTAAACTAATTCAAAATCTGGAAAAACGGAATCTTAATTCGTACCTACTCCCTGTATAATTTGCTCAGGAAGCATGCTTGCTGGGAATGAGCCCCCACCCACGAGGAAGCTCTGAGAAACAGCTGATAAACGAGATATACACACTTATCAGTTTATGGGTCCAATTCACCCTAATGCCCCATTTCATTTGTACCTCACTGTGGGAAACACAGGGATGTCCTATGCCTTATGGCATGAAGGAAAAGGTGTACCCTGCCGTCCCATACAATTTGGCTCCAAGTTATGGCAGGGGTCACAGTCAAATTACATGCCTTATAAAAAAGTGCTTTTGGCAGCCTACACAGCACTAAGGGAAACAGAGGAGCTAACCCAAGCTCAAGCCATAACACTTCACACTCCTCTTCCAATCATTAAGCCCATATTGGAGGGAAAGGAGTTTCCACTGGGAGTAGCCCAAAAGAAAATAACTGTCCAAAGATAAGCACTCTATTTACACCACAGACTCTACTGCAGCATAGATGTTATGAAAACCCTATACTGAAAAGTTTAAAATTAGTAATAGCTGACTGCAATAATAAACAGTCAGATTTACCTACTAAAAGAAATCAGGAGAGGTGTAAGGCTAATTGGGAAAGCCCACCCTCCTTATCAAATTGATACTAAACAAACCTGTGTCATTGAAAAAAGTCATTTAGCAAAAATCAGGACGGATCATAAGAAGGAAAAAGCATGTAAAATAAAAAGGCAAAAAGGTTTGAAGCCCTATGGGCATAGTTAAAGAAATAAGGAAAGTAATACAGACATTGGAAAGTTACTAGAAATAAAAAATGTTTTCTTTAAAAGAATGAAGCAAGTGATTTGAGGTAAAAAGTAAAGGTAAAAAGTAAACTCCATGGAAGTGTGGAAGGAATTAAGCGATTGTTGTAATGTAAAGGAAAACTTGCTTTAAAAATAACACCTCGTTTCTTTGTAGCCTCTTTCTTAAACCTTTTCTCGGTAATACACACACACATTGCCCTAACCGTCGGCTAACAAGAGGTACTCTCGGATGGTGTGCCATCTGAGAAATTCAACATTTCCTGGGCAGCCCAATATCAAGTGATGGATCCCTTGACGAAGAGATTACAGCGAAGATCCAGGGAGGCCCAAGGAAGAGGTATAAGGATAACCTGATCAACTTGCAGTGGACAGGCCTTCAACCTCGACAGTTTGAACTAGCTGCTGCAGACAGGACTAATCGGCGTTCCCTTACGAGAAAAGCAGTGACAAAGTTTGAGGACGACTGCCGCCAATGCCTCACAGCTGCAAGTGAAAGATGACATAGAGCTGTGTTCTCTCCTGTCCTGACAACCGGCGTCCCGTGCCCTTTTTGTAGCCACATCTGTGCTTCGACTTTTGGGCTCTGGAGCCACATGCGTCTCCACAAATGAAATGCAAAACATGTCTTCCTCAGCTCCCGAGAGACAACCAACAACAGTATCCAAAATAGCTGCACAGTGTAGAGGTACCCTCTATAATTCTATGAGGGTATGTCTACACAGCAAAGTTATTTCAAAATAACAGCCGTTATTTCAAAATAACTTTACTAGCATCTACACAGCCAAACTGCTATTTTGAAATTAATTCGAAATAGCAGAGCGCTTATTTCGAATTTGGTAAACTTCATTCCACGAGGAATAACGCCAAATTTGAAATAGCTATTCAGAAATAAGTGCTGTGTAGACACTTATATAGAAATAGGGGGCCTCCAGCCTTTCAGGGTGCCCTGGTGGCCACTCCAGCCTCAACCAAGACCACTCCTCGCCTTCCCCCCTTCCCGGAGCCCTTTAAGTGCCTGTGCCAGCTCCAAGCCTGCCAGCCCAGAGCCAGCTGTCACTGCCCCTGACCCAGTGGCCCCAAAACATGAGCCACAAGCCACTAGAAGCCAGCCCTCCACTGCTCCCCAGGAGCAGTCTGCCAGCTCCCAGGAGCCTTCCAGGGCCCAGAGAAGAAGGGCGCCTTCCTGGTCCAGGGTGGAGATTATGGACCTTATTCAGGTTTGGGGGGGATGCCCCCAACATCCATGATCTCCTCACTAGATGGAAGAACACAGCCGTCTATGGCATGATAGCTGCTAGCCTGGCCACCAAAGGCCACATGCAAAACCAGGAGCAGGTTCGCATAAAAATCAAGTTGGTCCAGTGTGACCCCCTTCCAGTTCCCTCCTCCCAAGTTTCCCCCTCCCCTCTTCCACCCTCTCTCCTCCCCTCTCCTGCCTCCTTTTCCCAGTCTCACCAGAGTTTCATTACTCCCCCCCCCCCAGTTTCGTTAAATAAAGAGAGTTTGTGTTCATGAAAATATGTGTATTTTATTTGACATCAGAAAGGGGGGTTAGGGAGGGGTAAGTGGAAGGCTACGAGGGAGGAATGAGGCACAAGCTCCCCAGTGGGGCAACCAGGGAGTTTCTTAGTGCTCCTCAGGGTGGAAGCTCTTCTGCAGGGCCTCCTGGATACGGACAGCCCCCGGATGGCAGCCTGCAGAAAGTGCAGCCAGGTTCGCAGCAACGCATCCAAGAGAAGCACCAGAGTGCCCAGGGGCAGCTCTGGCTCCATGTTGCAGAGAATTGTGGTGTCCCGAGTGAGGGCAACCAGAGCAAGCAGAGACAAAATGCTTTGCTGTCCCTCATCAAGGTAGGCAAGCAAGCAAGGAAAGCTGAGAACTGGATGTCCAGGGGGGGTCCCTTTAAGCACAGGCCTCAGATAGCCTCAGGCAGCAGCCACACAAAGTAACTCCTGACCTGATGCCCTGCCAGACCTGGTTCTGGCTGGTCTTAAATGCGATCCAGCATCCATTCAGTGTGGATGCGCTATTTTGAAATAGCAAAACGCTATTTTGAAATGCATTTTGTGTGTAGACACGTTATTTTGAAATAACTTATTTTGAATTGACTATTTTGAAATAAGATATTTCAAAATAATGTTGTAGTGTAGACATACCCTGAGTCTAACATTCAGACTCAGGTTGCTGATGTGGAATAGTCAGCCTCACCTCATTTTGAATGTCTCATTCCACTGATTGCCTGTTAACACAACAGAATTGAATGAGCTTCTCTGGTCATCATGACTAAGTGTATGTTAGAGTCTGCACTGATTGCTCTCTGATCCATGGGAAAAAAGCCTTTGAGAACCTGCCTATTGTCCCATATATTTTGCAGTTTTATATGGAGTCTTGAAGATCCTAAAAATGATACTGAACCCTAATCAGAGGTTTCTAGGCCTAGTGTTATTTAAGGAGCAGTCGGGTATAAAGGCATCACTTTCAAGATAATCTCTGGCAGTATCCACTGTAGTGAAGAGTGACTTATTGTGGACACTAGATTTGTATATCAGATTCAGCTACCTTTGCAAGACTTTCTTGAACAATATCACAAAAGGTTCAAGCCTCCATAATGTATAACACTTGCAGAGAAAATTTCATTTGGCTCTTTACCTGAAATGAGAGAACAAGAGTTACTATAGATATATAATACCATTTTCTGAAACAATTATAACACCCTATGTCTTGAATGCCAATGTTGTAAAAAAGCTGTCTATCTCATAAGTATTAGACGCTAATATCATAGGAAGCAGAATGTATATAGTTATTTAGAAGCTTTGAAAGCTATGCATGTTTTAAAAGAACCATAAAATTACAGATGGTTGAGATGGATAAGATTTAGTTATAATATTATCAAGCATCTTACTTTCCAGTGCAGGTTTTTTTTCTGACAGAATATAATTTAGTGTTTTGTTTGGACTAGTTTTAAATACCTCAACCTATAGTTTTCCATATATTTTTTTAAGATTATTCAGCTGTCTAGTAGCAAAGCTCTTTGGCAGTTGACATAAGTAAAGTTTTGACTATGAGAATTACCTTTTTGTTATAAATCATATTAATTTCCTTTTGCCTGAGAGAAATTATATGCCCTAGTAATTTTTATATTTTTTACAAATAGAACATATGTTTTTATATGAAATATCCAAAAATAACCAAAAATACATCAAAACATTTCTATTAATTCATGAGATTAAGAAAACCTTTTTACATTTTCTCCTGTCACTGATTCCATTTGCCTTATTACTTTCAGTCCCTAGCCCACAAACTTGGTGGCACAATCAACAAACCCCTTAGTGGCTGTTTCATCTCTGCTCTATTTGATTTCTCCACTCTGAGTAAATGATTAAGTTTTCATGCATTGGTTCAACCAAAATCTATGTTCACTCAACCACATCCTTTATTGATTACTTCTACTGCAAACAGTAGGCCAAGTGTGATATACATAATTGGACAGTTGTCAGGGGATGTGGGTGTTAACAGTCCTGTTTTCCCAGTTGGAAACTGGAATCACCTTGATACACAAATATTCTGCACAGTTTCATTCTCATCCTTTGGACCGAGGAGTTCTTCTCCTCAGAATATATGTTTTTAACTCTCTAAGGTCTGGTTGAATGAATTTAATGATTATACCATATAATACGCTGTTCAAGTTGCACCTGTGCACTGCATATAGAAAAATAGAAAAACTGGAATTAATATTTGTCTAACACTTTAACCTTGTCCTTTAACTTATATAAATCATGTGCCACACTACTGTGTGGAAATGTTTGATTTTCTCCCCTTTGGAAGAAAGATAGGTTTCCAAATATGTTTCTGATTCTAAAATTTAGAAACCTTTTGACATTGAGCAAATGTTTATAAATCAGTATATTTCATATTCTAGTGTTGTTTAAATATGTTCAGTTAATGATTTTGATAAATAGAATTTTACACATTTAAAAGCATGTGTTTTACTGTAACATAACACTGAACATTTTAATCACCCTGTTGAAATTTAGAATGCTTTGGCAGCCTACTGCAATAGTGCAACTAACTCCATATATCTAGATGTGGTCAAACAATATTTAGATTTGCATCAAGGCTTCACTGTTTTTCCTGTTCAGTGGCAGGAACTTCATTGTTCTGATTACTCTGTTTGCATAATCCAATTAAGTGATCCTAGCAGACATAACACCATGAAATTCTGGAAACACATTCCTAATATGGTTTATATTAAAAGTGTTAGTTTAAATAAGCCTCAGTCAGTCATTTGTTGCAAGAATATAATTTAAAAGTGTTTTAATATGGTATGAAGATACATCACTATTCTTCATCACAGAAACCTAAATTTGTGAGTTACTGAAATAGGACTAGATGTATTTTGGCTGGCTCAGTGACTTGACATATAACATGCTGCACTATACATTAGAGACTCAGGTTCTTGGCTTATATTGAGGTCAGCTGCAGTGACACTCAGCTTTAAAGAGAAAAAGTGTGTAGTGCTTCACTCTCAGGCAGACTTGAGCATCTGGCCTAGAGGGCAGAGACATTATATTGTTAACATGGCCAGCTTTATTAAAAATCATATGTGCAAATATTATTGTCAAATTCATTAGCCCATTTTCTTTCTATATTGGAAGTAACTTCAAGTATCCTGAGTTTCAATGGGAACTGACGGTAACACCTTCAATCCACAGTTTATAGCTTAGCCTGTTTGACTGCAGCAGCCCTTTACCTGTGCAGGCACACAACATCACTACATCCTGAAGGAGGCTATTAGTTCTGTGATGTACAGTCTCATTATATTGCTGCTGCTGCTGCTATTCAAGAAGAAAAAGGATTCTAAAGCAAAAAGTGGCATCCCTGAGTCATGGGGGCAGAAAAATACAAAAACAAAATTCTTACTGACAAATGAATATGCTTAGTCTCCTGCCTTGGCACGGACTTTCAGTTTCATTCCTAGATAAGGTCTGACATAGCTACAAAAAATGTCTGACGAGATGCTGAGTAAATAAAACATTATTTTAGAGTACTGGAAACTCCAAAAAGCATTGAAAATAAAGAATTAGCAATTTTTTTTCATTCTTGGTACTAAATATAATTCAGCTATATATTGGAAATTGATTTAAAAGATTGTTTTCTTTTTGTGTACAGAGGATCGAATGCTGCCTCTTGCAGTTATATACCCTACTGAAGGGATACTTAGACCTCAGTGGTTCAGGAGCCAAATTAGTGGTCAATATTACCCCAAAGAGACATAGTAATATGAATGTATTATTTCATTCAATTTCTTTCTCTCTCTTTCTAATTCTCACAGCAAAATGACCACATATAATTATCTTGTCAGCTACATTGTAAAAAAAACATTCTGATTGGTTAATAACTTTGATTGGTTAATAATTAAATCACACAGTGTTTTAATATCAAGTGCTGCAGGAGAAACAGTAAAGAGTCACTTGTAGCTCAGAAACCTCAGTCTATCACTGCCCTGCAAGCTTCCATGGAGACAGCAGATGTTCAAATGAGGACAGAACCATGTTCCAAATTTCACCACAAACCAAATTAGCAAATACAGTTTCTAGACTACTTCAAAATAATGTAATGGGAACCAATGACAGATTCTCAACTATAGTCTGTTACAATGTATGAAGAAACAACCTTGATAAAAAATTAATTGCAACCTTTGTCATTTGTTTTAGCCAGGGAAAAGTGACTGAGGCTATTGAGTACTTGGAAAAGTTTGTGACAGTTTCCAAGAGTGCTCATCTAAACCAGAGTCTCGTGGATGCATGCATATTCCTTGGAGATATTTACAATGAAAGAGTAAGTATTAGTTACAGTGATGACCCTATAGAGTTGATTGTAATTCAGGGTCAAAATCTGTGTTCTTATATGAGAGAATGTCCCATCAGAATCTGATGAAGGTATTGATTGATATAGGAATTTTTCCTATATTGCCAAGTTACTAGCACTATGTCTATGCTATGGAATTTTTCTGGGATAGCATCCTGTAAAAACTCCGCCGTGTCCAGGAAACACGTCTGCTCTTCCGTTTTTTTTTTTTTTTTTTTTTTTTTGCGGAAGAGCAGACGCGCTCTTTTGGAAGCACTGTCTTCCTCCTTCTATGCAGAAGAAGGGTTCATCTGAAAGTGGAGGCTTTTCTGAAATTTGGTCCAGTGTAAAGGAGCCAAATTTTGGAAAAGCCTCTTCTGGGAAAAAAAAAATCGGAAAAAGTATGTAAATTGCAATAGATCAATGTAGTCCAATAGATCAGTATAGTCTAGACATAGCCTAGGAATGGATGTTAACTGGACTGCCTAACTTGAACACTTTGGGGATAAGGTTAATATGTGTTCCTAAACCCAGATCCACATTTTCCAATAAGGCTATGTCTAGACTGCAAGCCTCTTTCAAAAGAGGATTTTTCGAAAGATATTTTTGAAAAAGCCTCTTTCGAAAGAGAGCGTCTAGACTGCATGCAGAACTTTCGAAAAAGCAAGCTGCTTTTTCAAAAGAAAGCAGCAAGTGAGTCTGGATGCTCTCTTTCTAAAAAGCCCTGTTTGCTTTCAAGAACGCCTTTTTTCGAAAGAGCACTTTCGAAAAAAGGCGTTCTTCCTCGTGGAATTAGGTTTACCGCCGTCGAAAGAAAAGCCGCGTTCTTTCGATTTAATTTTGAAAGAACGCGGCTGCAGTCTAGACGCAGGTGAAGTTTTTTTTTAAAAAAAGGCTACTTTTTTGAAAAAAACCCTGAGTCTGGACACAGCCTAAGTGTATAATTCTGTAATGAGTCAAACCAAAACTCCAAATCCAAACAACTCCTATCTTTCAATTCTGTCAATAGTCTGGATCCAAATATGTAGCTTGGGCATGTCTATACAAATTAACTATTAAATCACAAACATATATTACCATGCTACTATGCAGAATAACTACTATACTTTGAAAACAAATGGACAAATAAAAATTATAATATACTACACTGAAGATTTAAATGTTTCAGCCTGATTTGCTATGTGGGCTCTGCCAGCATAATTCAGGAAGTGTCTTCCAGTAGCAAAAAGTCTTCTCAGGAGAACAAGTCAATAGTGCAAAATCTTTTCCCACACACACAGCTCACATGCACACACATACACATTGTACTTGATGGCCTTGATTCAGTCTGTGCACCCCAGAAATAGAGTGTGCTAGACAATCTAAGAGTGAGGTACCTATGAAATATGCTGATTTAATATATTTCCCGGACAGCATTTTTGAACTAGACCTGATATGCAAAACTTTCCTTCTCTGCTGAAACTCCAAATGAAAGTACTAACTTTCTTTCCATGTGATAAAACCTCTGGTAATACATCTGCCCCTGCAGGGACAGATAAAACACAAAACAGCATTCGGGGTGAGGGGGAGGGAGTATTTGATACCAGCCGTTTTTAAAATATTTTTAAGTTTAAATGATACATGGAATCAAGTTGAAATAATGAGTAATAATAGAAAATTGTACTCATCTTTGTTCAGCCCGGCTAGTTGGAAAATTGGAAAGATACAAAGACACTTTCACCATGAGTAAATTCTATATAAATATTGGAAGTGAAATTTTGAATTATTATGAGCATTTTTGAGCTGAGGTTACCATATTACTGAAAAAAATGGAGGAGCTTTATGGCTATGAAGCAACCATACATTTTGCATTTCCTAACTTTCAAGTGCTCGATTTGGCAACCAGATTAACGTTCTCTTAATTTATTGTATAGGTTGCATGCTCACTTTAGAAACTGTAACCCCAAATGCATCCTTACTTTTATGTTTTATTTTGTACTGAATTCCCAATGCGAAGGTTACTGTCCTGTGGAATTGCTTAAGTGGTGAAACAAAGTCTATGGTGTAATCTTTGAATTAACCTGGGACTTTACTATTATGATATTCTCACTTAAAGATTTGTTCCTTAAAGCAAATGTAGAAGACTCTGCCTTTATAAAAATGACCTTGAAAGCCAAAGAATTTGCAAGTTATACAAGAAATATATTTAAAAGTTATGTTTATTGTAGTTTAATGGATATGGAAGTCACAATAAAATAGGTTTGTGTCAACAATATAGTTAAATATTTCTTCTACACAATTCAGGCAAGTGAACTCAGACTCTGGTTAACTGTAATTTACATTTTATACTGTTACTCTGCTATCATTGCTGATTACCAACTGCATACAAAGTGATTTTCTCTAAGAACTAGCCTTCTCCAACATGTTCTCCTTAAGTCCTGTTTGTGATATCAGAATTTGTTGCAGTCTGAGCACTGAACCATGATACCATAAAAAGAAAAAAATGCAGAGAAAGAATATGACTTTTAAATATTGGAGATTTTTGTAAAACATATTATTTTAAAAATATGACAATATTTATTCAAAACTAAAAATGTGTATAGTGAGAGTTATTACACTCAGATACTAAATGACATGTCTCTTCAAACTGTCTTTCTAAAACTCAGTGTATGTGTCTCCAGCAGCATATACCTATTGAAATTAAAAATACTAAAGAAAAATCGTGCTTCTGCTCTGCAGAGTTCTTTACTTCATCTGGTCAATTTTAAGTGATATGCTACTTTTCGTGTTACCGTTATTGTCATTACTATTTAGTTTTGGAAATCATACTACTTGAACATAAATAGCAAATTATTTTTCTACTTGATAGGAAACAAGATTCTATTTTATTGGACTACATCGAATAACATGTAGCCTTGTGTTAGTGTTAGCTCTTAGCACAGATATAAGACTGATTAATTTTGCAAGACTGAACAAGCTGTTTTAGATTATTCTAAATTCTGGTTAGTTGCAACAAAAATTGAGGAAAAGGACTATCCACAGGAAAATAGTTTGGGATTGTGTAAATAAAAAGAACTGTTTTCTCTATTATGCAAGTCTGGTTGCTATTTCTATCACTGAAAGATTTTTTCTAGTGATTGTGGTTTTTAAATCACATCTCATTAAGCTGCATATTTAACATCAAAAATACACTTTTCCTTTTTTATAATGCTGACCATGCTCATGAATTTTTGTATGCATGTCGGCCGACAGTCAGGGCAGTGTGTGCATGTATGTTACACCCAAGTCTTCAACTGCTGAGACACAAAGTCTCATTGCAGTGGGCAGCCTAGGAGTCTGGAGGGCGCCCCGAAAAATAGTTTGTCTGTGACTTTACTGCTAGGACCGGGGTCCCGTCGCAGAGGGCAGCCAACAGGCTGACAGATGCCCCAGAGTTTATAGGGAGAGCTTATTACACTTTAGATTTTAGCTGCTAGAATTTGTAATTCCTTCGCAGCGGGCAGCCTTGGGGAAAGACTGAAAGGTGCCCCAGTGGATTCTGCCACCTGGGTGTGACACAAATCCAAACGCCCAAGCTCTCCCTATATCTGTCCCTAATGACCGGCTGAAGTTCTTTTTAAATTGTGCCTGGCTCTGTTACAGCAACTGAAGGAGTCAGGTTAAAACTTAAACAGTTACAGGTTTATTGAGGAAGCTTATAAATCATATGGTTACAATGGCTATTGCTCTATTTCTTAACTACTAACAAAATATAGATCTTAAAAATGGTTATAAAGAAGATAAAGATAGAAAAATAGAAATAATGGTACCAAGTAACAGCTTACTCTTTCTATGTGTACACTTAAGACAGAGGACCACATCCAGGTACAATTTTTACCCCCTTCTGTGCCGCTCGACTCCAGAATGTCAGGCCAGGGCCGGTCCCTCAATTCCTAGGAAAGACGAAAATACGAGGTGGGCGTCCCCATAGAACCTCGGGAGGTCAAACACCTAACCCGACCAGCAGGTAGAGGGTAGAATGACACTCAAAAGAGTGTGCTGCTGTACCACCTTTATACTCATGGGGTCACGTATTTCTCTTTCTTATCTGTCATGCCAAATGGGGCTGGTCTGTTTTTTGTGAGACTAGTTCTTACAAGGGTGTTGTGAACTTAATTTACTCTTGTAAGAGAGATAACTAAATTGGAAGTACTGGGCATTCTTTTCTCATTGGGGGATTCCTCTCCCAGGGACTTTGTGTTCGTATCAACATGGGTGCCAGCCGGGCACACTCGCATATCCTGATCTTGCATCAAAGCAGATTAAAGCTTAATGGCTATGCTGATTGCCTTAATCGTTCTCTCTCTCCTCATATCTATGTTTTCAGCTTCTCAGGATCAGATGAGCCAGCATAGACTATGCTGATTTTACTGCTCCTTCTCTGCCCTGTATGCTTCAGAGAGGCAAATAAGATGGATGATATGGGGGGGTTGGTCTGTCTGGCTACAATGCATAAAATAAAATAATATCCTAGCCCATGGCTTCTTCCCACCAGGAAGAACAGGCTCCACAGTTGTACAGGGGTCTTGAAATCTTCATAAGAGACTTAGTCACATTAAAAGTAAAGAGGTCAAGCAGCTGACATCTCTGAAAAGACTTTTTTGCCAGAAAGGATGTAGCCAACAAGGGCTGCAGAATTCCACAGAGGTTTGAGGAATGAAAACTGATCCACTATGACTGCTAATAATAGAAACATCGGAATTGTCATACTGGGTCAGACCAGTTGTCCGTCTAATAAGTGTTCTCTGTGAGTGGTCAGTTTCAGCTGCTTTAGAGGAAGACACAAAAAGCCTATAATAGGCAGTTACATGATAATTTGCCCCCAGGGAAGGTTTCATTCTCACTCCACCATTTAAAATTTGGCTTATACCCTGACACTTGATCATTTATGTCCCTTCCAAAACATTTGTCTATTTTTAAAATATTTATTATAATAACTTGGGAATTTCTTGTTATTTATATTAATGTCCATCTTTTTTTAATCTTAAACTTTTGGACTCCATGGTATCCTATGGCAGTGAGTTTCACAGGCTACCTGTGTACTATGTGAAAAAAGTGTCTTTTAATTAATTTTGAATTTGATGCCTTTCAGTTGTATCAAATACCTCCTTGGTTTTTAGTATTATGAGAGAGAATCTTCTCAATATATTTTTCTGTACCATTTGTTGCTAAGTGTACTTTTATCATGTCCTAACTTATCTCCTGTGTAATGTAGGCAGTTCAGTTTTTTCACTCTCTTTTCACAAGTTAGTTTTTCCATTGTCCTAGTCATTCTTGTGATATATCTTTGAACCTTATTTATTACTTCTGGGGGTTTTTTGTTTGTTTTTTTTGTTTGTTTGCTTGCTTGCTTCCTTGCTTGCTTGCAATGGAGTAAATAGAAATAAATATAGTAATCCAAATGAAGCCATTACCTTTTATTTATATAATGGCATTAAAATATTTTCAATATTCTTGTCCATCTCATTATTTATGCATCCTAACATTTTGTTTGTTTTTTATTAATCTACTATACATTTGAAAGAGTTTGTGTATCTGATCAAGAATGCCCCCTAAATGGTAAGAGCTAGGACCACCACAGTGGGTATACAGCTTCCTCTTAACATAATTTAAAGCAAGGTAAGGGTTTGGTTATGCTAGGAAAATGGGATGTGCCTAGAGTGGGATTGCTTCTCATAAAACCAAACAGAAAACAGATGGAATCTCCAAAGCAAGTACAGTCCTCAAAATCGACATAACTGAGTGAATGTTGAAAGAGAGTGAAACAATATGAGCCAGAAAAATAGGATGAACCTGCTATAGAATTGCTTCTCAATCAGCCTTACAAAAAAGAGATAATGGAGAAATATAGGGTAAGTCTAGACTACATGCCTCTGGCGCCAGAGGCATGTAGATTAGGCTACCAGGCATAGGAAAATGAAGCGGCGATTTAAATAATCGCCGCTTCATTTAAATTTACAGGGCTGCCGCGCTGAGCCGATCAGTTGTTTGTCGGCTCAGCGCGGTAGTCTGGACGCGCAGGTGTCGACATCAAAGGCATTTGTCGACCACCCAGGTATGCCTCATCCCAGGACTACCGCGCTGAGCCAACAAACAACTGATCGGCTCAGCGCGGCATCCCTGTAAATTTAAATGAAGCGGCGATTATTTAAATCACCGCTTCATTTTCCTATGCCTGGTAGCCTAATCTATATGCCTCTGGCACCAGAGGCATGTTGTCTAGACGTACCCATAGAGTAGTGCTCTGTTTTGGCATAGCTAAATCAATGTAAGTTTTAAAATTAGAAGACAGTGTTATTAGAAACTAAATTGACTATTGCCTTTTTTGTTAAAATATACCAAATAATAAAAATGGGGTAGGGATAAAAAAAAATACATTTGATGGAATTCCCATTAAAATAAGTTACTGAAATTTACTTCATAAAAATAACACTGTGTTTTTGAAAAATGCAATCATTTCAGTGAAGCTTGAACATTTTTCTTTTATTTTCCAAAAAAAAATTGAGTTAAAGATCTGAGCAATATTGGGTCAATCTGTTAGTATATTATATTTAAGTTTTTAAGGTTACTGCATATTGAGCAGATGTCTTCACTACGATGTCCATTTGGATACCTGTGTCTTTTTCCTGAGCTTTTACACTTAATTTATAACCCAAGAAGTGTTACAAGTAATTTAAATTATATACTCCAATGTGCATTACTTTATTTTTCAACATTGAATTGCATTTGCAATCATGCTGCCCATCTGCATACTTTGGGTAGATCCTTCTGAAGTTCCTCGCAGTCTTCCAAGTTCTTGACTAACCTAAATAACTTTATATCCTTTGTATATTTGCCACCTTATTACTCACTCCCTTTTCCTGATAACTAAACAGACACATTAAACACTGATGGTAATACAAAATTGTGGCACCCGAGGTTTTGAAACTATAGGTGCACCATTTGCTACCCACTTTTATAGGCTGTGTCTACATTGGCAAGATTTTGCGCAAAAGCAGCCGCTTTTGTGCAAAAACTTGCTGCCTGTCTACACTGGCCTCGCGTTCTTGCGCAAGAACACTGACTTTCTAATGTAAGAAATCGGTGCTTCTTGCACAAGAACTATGATGCTCCCGCTCAGGATTAAGTCCTCTTGTGCAACTGTTCTTGTGCAAGAGGCCAGTGTGGACAGGCAACATGAATTTCTTGCACAAGAAAGCCTGATGGTTAAAATGGCCATCGGAGCTTTCTTGCGCAAGAGAGCGTCTACACTGGCAAGGATGCTTTTGCACAAAAGCACACCTCTTGTGCAAAAGCACATGCCAGTGTAGACACTCTCTTGCACAAATACTCTAACGCAAAAACTCTTGCATTAAAGAGTATTTGCGCAAAATCTTGCCAATGTAGATGTAGCCATAGTATCTTATTTTTATGAGAGATTCCATATATTTGTTGGCAACTCAGCCACTTCAGTTTCAGGTTCCTGAACTAACTCTGTGGTATATACCTTGTGGGCTGGTGATTTATTACCTTTTAAATTGTCAGCTTACTCCGGCATTTCTTCTTTAGACACCTCCATCTCAAAGTGTAGTTCATCTTTATTACCAGAAAAGAATAACTCCAGTGTAGTATCTCCCCAACCCACTTTGTGGTGAAGACACATGCAGAGAAATCATTTACCTTCTCAACAAGATCTTTATTTATTTAATTGCTCTCTTTACTCTCCTGTGGTACAGATCCATGGATTCCCTCACAGTATTTCTGCTTCTGATGTATTTAAAGAATTACTTCTTATGTTTTTATTCCTTTTAGCTATTTTCTCTTCAAATTCCACCTTAGCGTTTCTAATTTCTTCTTACATTTTGCCTGTTGTAGTTTATGCTCCTTTATATTGGCTTCACTAATGCTAGATTTCCATTTTCCAGAGGAAATCTATGGCTTGAATAACCCCTTTAACCTTGCAGTTTACCGATAGGATTTTACATCTTGCCCTCCTGTTTCCCTTTGTTTTTGTTTTATTTGGTGAAGTGCATGCATTCTTACATACTATTATTAATGCCTTATTTCTAAAACATTTAATTTCTATACTTTTGACTTTAGAAGTTTTGACTAACTTCCTTGTTTTTTAAAAAATTCCTTGTTTCTAATTTTTAGGGTCACCATGCTAGATTTTATCTTGCTTCTCCCTAAGATGATGAATGTATTGAATTTCTGGTTACTGTTACTGAGTAGCTCAGCTATAATTAGAAACTGTACTCACCATTTATATAGAAGTTTACATGTTCAAAATCCTATATGCGTAGGGACTAATACAGTTCCCCAGAGAAACTAGTAAGTAATATTTTCTGCATTTTACAGATTAAGAAACTGAGGAAGAGAGGTGTGAGTTTTCCAAGATCGCAGAGTGAATCATTCTGGGGATGGAAGAACAGATATGGTTTCTTTAGGATTATGAAGGGGGGAAGTACTGAGCACTAGTTTAAAGATGTTCTAGTTAAAAAATGTAAAAACATTTTCACTTTTCTCTTTCTTATTAGGGGAACTATTACAAAGCTTGTGAATATTTCAGTCAGGCTTTTGAGGCAGCAAACACTCTGACTGAGTTGCCCTTGGTGGATGAAACAAAGGTTTATTACGGCATTGCAAAAGCTCATAACATGATGGTGGCAGTTAACAGTCGTACAGAATCTGCAGATCACGTCAACATTGAGTACCTGCTGGCATGGAAGGAGAACAGAAGTGACATGTGCAATGACCCTTTTACAGTTGGTAAGACATTGGTTATGAAACGCATTAGTGCTGCATTGTCCTTAATGGTTAAGTCATTTTTCTTGTAGAATTTTATACAATTATTTGCTGAGCTTAAATCTTGTTGGATTACCCTGCTTCCATATGGAGGTTCGATTCACTTCATTGTGCACTTATTTTAAAAAATAATAATAATTAAAAGAGGTTTGAAGTATACATAGAAAAGAAACAAATAGTGTAAATCTATTTCAAATGCTAACTCTAAAGGTACATCTAAACTACATCCCTTTTTAAATAAAGGGATGTAAATTAGACATATCAAAAAATTGTAAATGAAGCCGGGATTTTAATTTTTCACGCTTCATTTACATAATGGTGGCAGCGGCTTTTTTTCGAAAAGCCGTTTTAAAAAAAAATGCGGTCAAGACGGGGATTTTTCAACAGAAATGCCCCGTTTTGAAAGATCCTGTAACCCTTTTCGAAAAAAAGCCGTGGCCACCATTATGTAAATGAAGCATGGGAAATTCAAATCCCGGCTTCATTTACAATTTCAATATGTCTAATTTACGTCTAATTTCGATAAAGGAATATGGTTTAGATGTACTCTAACATGCAGAATGTTGTTTTTCAAATCATCACAATAACAGGAAAACAAGTGATGTGTCAGTTTAATCAAATGATGATGAACTGAAACTTAATCTTCTCCTGTAGCCTGTATTTACAAGAACAAGGTTAATATAAACTTTCCTATTGAGAGTAAGAAATACTTTCTCAGTAGCATGATGGACATAATCCTGGGCATTCAAGCACATTTTTGGCATGTGTGCCCATGGCACAGATATCACTAGACTAAAGAAACTAAAAAAAAAAAAAAAGCTTTTTGACATTTCCCTAGTATAATTTCTTTTATCAGATAGCATAAACGTGAGTGAAAGGAGCAGATCTTTCCTTCACTTTTAAATTTTCTTTGGTTTTTCTTATTTCCTCCTGTCTTCTTTAATAAAAAGAAAAATGTTAATACAGTATTAGCTGTTCCTTATTATTTCTTTAAAGCATTCATGTAATCTTACTATATTGTACTGAGGATAAACCTACTACATATTTTTAGGAAAGAATTTGTTTGGCAAATTCACATGCCTGAGAGAATTTGCACTTAAAACAATCTAGGAAGGAATGACAGTTGTGGCAAAGTGCATAATACTCCTTTGCATTAAATGTTTGGATCTGCAAAAGTGCTATTTTTAACAGAAAATGCCTCGATTTCTTTTTTACTCCCATAGGCAAAAGATGTGCCTGTATTCTCTTGTTTGCCCTCTTTTTTTCCCTTTAATAGAATTAGGACAACTAAATGTAGTTTCTACTGAAAATTTCCTATAAAATAGTTGGTTAGGGGTCTTTTTTTGTTTGTTTTTGTATTTTTGCTAAAGGTTTTGGAGACAGTTAGGTGATGATACCCGGGACAACATAAGAGGCAACTGAGAATTGTTGTGAGACAATTGGATATTCCTGCTCAGTGAAAGCGTTAACAATTATTACGTATGGGTTCCACATTTCATTGAGTTGACTAAGGCAGTTCATACTTCTGAGCTATCTTAAGGATGTCTACAGATCCAAAGAGGAAACTATCTATTTACACTTGGATCAAAATTATATATTCAACTATGTGAGCTAGATGCAGGGGGGCTTTAGAGTGAAAGCTTAGATCTTATAGCACAATTATATGGCCAGGAGAGAGCAAGTAGTAGATTTTGCTGCAAATTCTATGGAATTGCAGAATGCTCAGGGCACTGATTATATTAGAACATTTCTGATTCCAGAAGGGTGTTTGTTCTGTACTGAACAGGTTTGTTTCACGATTCAATTTTTGTATGATGACACTGGTAGCCTCTTTCATGAGTTCACAGGACTAGGGTAGTGTTTTCAGCCTGAGAGGCATTCTTCCACATTTTGTTCACTACACACAGTCTTTTCCCTGTTTAGGAATCAATAAAATCCATCTTTGCCCAGACATAGAAATTAACACTCACAGGGACTGGTGTAGAGCCATGGCGTCCAACACACTAGCCACATGTAGGTATTTGACTGGTTGAGTGTGGCTAGTTGGCTTGAACAATGTGGCTATTTGGCCAGTTGAGAGTGGCTAGTTCAGAACTGGTTGGACAGCATGGGTATGCTTCAGTGGTTACTGCCCTTCAAGTACAAAAGAAATATTAAACATTCAAAGAAATATTACTTATATATATTTACAATCATGCAGGGCTAGTGGAGGGAAGGATAGAGTAATTTTGTTGAGGTTGCATGGCTTCTTGCATTCATGAGAATCCATTACACATGCAGGTAATGAGAAACTTACAGTCTTAAGTGCAAATTGCAAACCAGAACTCAGCAGTTGATCATCATAAAGTGCAAGACTCCCTCATCTGACAGATAGTGTCTTCAAACATTCTTCAGGATTTTTTTCCCTAAACCTCTCCAGAAATGATGATAAGCACTTAGGATGACTGGAGAATTTTGTAGGATATATTTATATTAATAGTTTGTGTAAAGAGAGAGAAACCCAGAGTTTGTATCAGTAACTTAGTGCAGTGTGCCTGGCATTAAGAGCTATGTTTATGTACTTGGTAATTGATTAACAACTCGGTATATTCAGATAAGACAGAATAAACTCAGATGTATATCTCCAGAGTAGTGTATTATTTCAATCATTTGGGGTAGGATTCTGACAAATTGTATTATGAAGAGAGTCCTGTGGGATTGGAGCATCCTTCATAACTTCGTTAACTTTCAAGTGACATGGGAAAGCTAGCTTCCTGCAGACAGTCTAAAAACTTTGCATTCAGCTCAAGTGCTTTTTGAAGACAGGAATCAGGTAGAGCTCCAGTGTGGATCTGCTTAGCTACAAGACAATACACTGTGGGAAACAATTATGCATTTTCATATAGATTCTATAACTTCAAATGTCCTTGGGATTGGTAGCAGCTGGTAGGCATCCAGACTCACTGATTTTATGTTTCCTCTAGACATAAATCATGACCAGTTATTTTCCTTCCCTCAACTGCATATATTTCCACACGTCTAGAGAAAAGCAGAAAAAAAGTATTTGCTTAACATCAGTGAGAGTTTGTACAATTCTGGTCTTCCAATATCCTGACCATGCCATTAGAACCAGCTTGCTTGCTTGTTTTCTCTGTCACCAGGCCTTCAATCTTACAAAATGCAGGACAAATGTCCTGCATTTTGCTTCAGCTACCCCAGACTAACACGGCTACATTTCCTTCAATCTTACAGGTAGGGTCAGATTCCCCAGGGAGATCCAAACTTATTCCTTCTGAGAGTAAGTATCTTGGCACCTCTTAATCTGTCTTTTTGATGATGTGACAAAATGGGACAGTTTCCAATGGAATGCAGGAAGTCAACTACAAGAAAGGTAGAGGAAGAATTCCATAATTATCATTCACAATAGCAACATGAATACCTTGTCTTCCCCAACAACTCAGTTTGAAACTATTTACCTAAAAATGTCAGGTCTTGTTTTAGTTTCTTTTAAGAGTCAACTAAAAGTGACAGCCAATCATTTTATAGTATGGGAACCTGTACATTGTGTTTATTGAACCATAACTTGGTTTTGAGGGGCTCTGAACTTCAGATCTGTGTTCTGGCTTGAGACCCTCTTCCTTCCTAAATGTAAACTTGGTGCTAATAGCATGTCAGGGAACAGACACTGAAGTGCAAAGCAGACACTTTGCATATACAACCAACAAAATATGAGCATAGAGCTGGTGTAAGTGATCTCTGGAGGAATACTGCAGTGTAGAAGAATCTTCCAGAGGCACATATCTATGTTAGTGGCTCCTTTTACAATACTCTGACATCCATTTGAGAAAATGGTCAAGGGGTAATTGACTCTGCTATCCAAGTGAATTAGAGACTCTGTATCTCTGTATCCACTATGATCATGTACATGTCAAACACCATTTTTTATCTTCTTTGAGGATTTCCCAATGATATCTTTAAATAATACAAGTTTGTTTTGTGTGAGCCTTTCATTGCCACTTCTCAAGCACCCACTAATAACATGCTTTCAGGCAGACAAACAGAATATGATTTGAAAACTCCTTTACAAGTGTGGTAAGAGAAACAACTTCTGCCTTCTTGAATCCCTTGCCTTAAAGCTTCTCTGGCCAATTTAACGTGGCTGCTTTAATGTCAAAATTACCACTATAGTTCCAGCAAGCTCCAGGCATCCTGTGACTATTGCATATTTAGCAGCTCTTCCAGGGCAGTATTCTTTTTCTCATTAGTGTCTCCAAGCTTATTCTCATGATACCCAGACTACATCCAAGAAAACATCATGTCATACTGTCAGCACAATCTGTAGCATTCTCTGCATTTTGGATGCCAAATTAATATATGGTGCTGGCATTACATTTTTGAATATCTTTGTCTGGCAAAGTATAGTTTTGGCATGAATTCAGTATTAATACTCACTAGCTTTCTGTTTCAAGCATTGATAATCATCCCATCATCTAATAATAATATCTGTGCATCCTATGATGAAATTTCAGTTGTCACTCTGTTATTTTGGAATTTTCTTCTGTGCTGATAAGATAGTATCTTTTAGTTACTGTTGCACACAGATCTGCAAGACTATTTTCAGGCAATTGAGAATAAGAGAATTAAGCTATCATTTAGTGGCCTTCCTTATCCACATAGAAATACAATACAAGGAAGTAGGAATGTAACAACCCCTTTAAAAGCAACAGTAGTTTCTATTTCCAACTTCTCTGTATGCATAACTATAGCTAAAATTAGTAGCTTTTGTATTCTTCAGTGAACTTAATAGTTGGGTTGTTCACGGAATATAACATTTAATCTCAAGAATTTCCAGGTTGCCCTTCCCTGTCCTCTATACCTTTCAACCAATATTCATTTTCTTGATTGGTCATTTCAAGAACCTAACAAGATGATGAACTTTCTTCAAAGTTAATGAGTAAAATCAAAGTTGTTGTGGACAATAAGAATGTCTAAGAACAGATACATATTTCCTTCATTAGTGTGTCAATATTCTTTGCTTATCTAGGCTTAATTTCTGACCTAAACACTAAGAAAATTATTTAATATGATCCAGAACCCAACCTTTAACAAAGGCATGTATAAGAAGTTATTTGATATAGGATGGCAGCAAAAAGACACACCGATCAACTTCTGATCCCATGTTAAAGCTCAAGATATAACTCTGGAGAGTTACTGCTCACACTAACTTGTGAGAAGCACTGCGCTTAGTCTGTTTTAGTAGTCTGCAATTCACGGACACACAGTCTGTTTTTTCTTACACCACAGTCCTTAATCCTTCTGTGTATTACTCCACAATACCTTAATCCTTAGATATGGTAGAACATGGTACAGGTATACAGCCAGAGGAATCTTTCATACATCTGTCTCTTCTCCATCTGAGATCTCTCTTTACTTACTGTTCCTCCCAGTTTTGTATCCTTCTATTACTATGCCAATTGCCACTAATTGTCGGTAACAGCCCTCCTGTGCTAGATCTTTCTCTTGGATGGTGGTAGGGCACAATACTCCCCAATTGACAGTGCCTCCTTCTGGCTGTTCTTGGGATTAGCTCTACCACGGCAATATCCCTTCCTGCATTTGTCACTTTCTCACCCTGCAGTTTCTCTCTCACTCCAGGGCCTGCAACTTTCTCTTCATGATTCAGCCTTCTGACTAGGTGACGAAGTGGTTTCCTCTTCCAGGGCAGAGTCCTTCAAAGTCTTTCTGCTGAAGCAGCATCAGACATTCCACAAGCCTGCCTCCCTGGCCCCATCACTCTTGCAGCCATTCTACACTATTGCTAACTTCCAGCTTTTGTAAAAAACCCTGCATGCTTCCTCACAGATGAGGTACTTTCTAATCAAGGCTCTCTGCATAGCTTACATCTCTTTTGTTTGCTGCTTAATTTGCTGATTGGGCCTCCCTGGTCTAATTAATTTCTCTCATGTCAAGTGTGTGATTTACCCCATCACATGGATCCACTTCCCCCTCTCTCTGTCTCTCAAGCCCTCCAGTGTGTTTTCCCTCTGAGCTTGTTGTCTAGAATCATTATAGTACATCTGCAAGATTACCTGGAGGGCCTACCATTGACATTTCCTTACACAGACCCTGTTGTTTTGAGTCCACTCAGTTCCTGTTCATCACTGCATATGACAACAAATTTACCACGTCCACTATCTGCCATGTAAAATTTACCTTCCCTTTCCAATGGAATGATTGCCAGGACATAAATATTATTTTTCCCGTGTACACAGTGGATTGTTATCTCCTCATTCTGTTGCCACTGCAGTTAACCTTCTATGGAACACCTTGGTTAACACATGACTGCTGCATCCACCACACCCTGTATGATTTTGCATCCTACTTTGACAGGAACTCTCCGCTCCTCCACCCAGTTTACCTTCTGAGTTGCCCTTTTACTTTCTTTTCCTCCCAATCCTATATCTTCCCATTATTCAGCAATGTATTAGCCCGGTGATTGCCCACCAAATGACAATAATCTCCTCCATTACCAGCTGATTGATTCCAATTAAACATATAGTCTTCTTTCTACTGCAATAACTTCAGTGAGCAAGGTGCTACAACTACCATTATCTTGTATCATGATAGAAATGAGGATGACTAAGGATACAATATTTCTCAGATCTTCTAAGAAGTAATCTCCAGACTTGAACAAAAGACTCCAGACTCCAAAAGAACAATAATTACAATTAAAGGCTGTACTCTGAAATAATGAAAACTTTGTATGAGTTGGACAAAAAATGATGCCTCAGCAAACGTGAAGGAATCCAATTGAATTCTTAGCAGAAAATGAATAAATAATATATGCTTACATTTTCATATTCAGACTTCAATATCACAGCTCTCTCTGGGACACAGTTAGAGAACAGTTAGAGAACTGATTGAATCCATGGCCATTTGCCCTTTTTTTGTTTATGAGAAAGGAAAGCTGCTGGTATAACACTAACCAAAGATATCTACAGATAGCAATATAGCCTTTCAAATAAACTGCTTATGCTGCAACCCTGAGAAGATCTGACTAGTATGGAATTTCCTGATTTGCCTTTTCCATCTTGTCTTGTAGAAAGGATAAATGTGATTTTAAAACAGACATCAAATACGTGAAATAGACAAGCTGTAAAAGCCATGCAGTTATGCTCACTTCAGAGACCTCTAAGCATACCATTAGTTCAAAAAGCAGCAGTGGTCTAAGTAGATGTCACATAGATCATGTTAGTCTCTAGGTAATATAAACCATTGACTCTCCAGCTATCCTCACTCATTTTTATATCTTTCACAGTAAACTAAGCAAATGATAAGAGTGCTTCCCATTCTACTAATCTGTTTCAATGGTGCTATTTTCCATTTCCAGCTTTAAAGAAATAACTTGGGTTTATATTATGATTTCTGAAAAAAGCTGTAGCAACTTCCTTGAAGATCAATAACATAATCATTACACTCTGCTTAGTTTTAATAATCAGATTTTAACTTTCTAGAATTTTTAAAAATTGAAAGATGCAATCTACTGTGAAGCATATAGGCCAGATCCTCTGTTGGAGTAAGCATAGGTCCTCTGAAGTCATGAAATGGTCGTAACTTCGTGTTCTTGTCTATTTCTTTAATTCTTACCATTTTGGACTTATGAGATTAACATCTGAGCATTTCTGATCCTTTCTAACAAATGGGAAACGAGTAGATTTGTAGTGCTACTTTTTAGAATGTTTTGAAAGTCGTAATTTCAATAAGTACTTTTGAACAGAATTAATTATAGGTGAACCCTGGTACCTGTGCTATGAGTAAAACTGCCCAAAACTTTCCCTCAGACTTTTTTTTCAAGTAACTGTACTTATCTGTTCCACTGTAGTTGTGCACACAATTCATGAAAAGTTGTTGGAGCTTTTCCATCAACAATATCCACGAGGTCACTCATGCTGCTTGTACCTCACTAGCTTATGTCACTGTGCAAAGTTAAAAAGAATGAAGCCACCACTTGAGTTCTGTGATGGTTGTTGGAGTTGCTGTCCTTGCATTTTCCAGTCCTATTCTCTTAAGCATAAATAATATCTGTTCTGTTAGTTTAAGGCTTGTTTGGGGGTTTTGTTCATAATTTTGGATATAAAATCAAGTTTAGATTAGTAGTTAGCATCTTGGATTCACTGGTTCTCATTTGGGTACTGGTACCAAACTTGGGTCTTATTCTCTCAGTTTGAGGTCCTGTCACTTATTTAACAAATCTATGCCAATGAGTAATCAGAATCCCAGCAGCCTGAAGTATCTGGGGAAGGAGCATGTGAATGACAAATGTGGTTTCAAACCCCACTCAAAGAAAGGCAGGGGAGCCAGACTTACATGTCTGCTGATAGAGTCTTTTGTGTTTGAGGTAGCAGCATTCCTCCAATAGTCAGGAGTCCATGTAATTTCCTAGATTACTGGCTAGTAAGAGATCAGTACAGGTCTCTGGTAATGTGCAGTGTGACCACTATACAGTCTACCTCCAATACACTGAGGTTCTTAATTACTATGGAGAAATCTCCCCTGACTCCTGTTCAGAAAATAGAATTTATTGAGACAGTTCTGGATTCTACAAAGGCCAAAACTTTCATGCCAGGGTTGAGATTTCAAACAATGCAAGCCATTGCTCCAGATCTAAAGGCACACCCTGTCAATAACGTGTGAAATTGTGTCATACTTCCAAGGCACATTATGGAATGCACTTACGTGGTACAGCATGCAGGCTGTACTTCAGAAGACTATAATTCAGCAAGACATCATCTTATGGACATGGTGGTTCAAGTGCCTACTCAGGTCTTGTCCTCCCTGTATTGATGGATAGAACCTTCAAATGTTTTCATGGATGTTCCCTTTGCTCCTCCTCAACAGATATCTATCCTATTATAGAAGTGTCAGCTCTACATTAGAGAGCTAATGTACCTTTACAGACACAAAGTCTTTTGTCTAGCCAACATTTAAAGCTCAATAAAAATGTGAGGGAGTTTCAAGCCATTAATTTGACTTGCATGGCTTTCTTTGAATATATGTATGAGTAGATTCTGTTGGTGCTCACAAACAACATAGCTGCCCTGTTCTATGTAAACAAACAAGTGGTCTCAGTCAGTGGAATTATGTGAAGGGGAGATTCTCCTTTGAAATTTTGGTGTTGCCAGTTCTAAAAGCTGCTTACATTCTAGAGATTTGGATTGCATTGTCAGGTCACCTAAGCGGATCATTCACCGTAAGTGGTGTCTTCGTCCAGATGTGACCAGTCCATTTTCCAGCTGACAGGACTCTTCAAGTGGATCTATTTGCAACAGGAAAAAATAAAAATATTATCATTTGTGTTCGCAAGTGGTCAACAGTCTAGGTTCATTGACATATCCCTTCCCGCTATCAGGATAAAGAAAGATATGACTGCCATATGACTTCCCTCAAATTCCATTCCTGCCCACTTCTTTGAGACATAGATGTGATCTACCAGGATCATAGCTGCTTCCTTCATCCCAACCTCCAGACTGAATGCTTCAGGGGTGACTCTCTTAGAAAGAGGCGGTTTTAAGGGTTTACTGAATGTTCATCTAAAATTCTAAATAGTGAAAGCCTTCAACTAGGACTACATACCTTGCTAAATGAAAAATATTTCCATTTGATCCAGACAGAAAGACGTTTCCTATATATGCCAGACTCTTTTGTTTCTGAAACAAGGGTTAATGACTAGTTCCACAGAGTCCATCTAGCAGCTATCTAAGTTTTCCACCCTTTAGTGGACGATCTTTCTCTTTACTCCAGTTCTCTATCCATCAGCTTTCTGAGGGGTTTGGACAGATTCTGTCCACAGATATATAGCCTGGTGTCACAGGGCAACTTAAATTTTGTTCTAGCAAAGTTGGTGGAGCCTCCTTTGAGTCACTGGAAATGCGTTTTCTATTACAGCTTTCTATGAAAGTGGCTTTTTGGTTGATGTTCTCAAAGAACAATAGTTACAGAAAAAGTTGAGTAACCATTTCTTTTCAAAGAATGAGTAGTCCTGTAGCACTTTAGAGACTAACAAATAGGATTGTGAGTGAAACTTTCATGGGTAAAACCTACCTATGAGAGCTCATAATCCTATATATTAATCTCTCATGTCTACACTAGAAAATTAATTCGAAATAATAACTCATGAAATAACTGTTTCGAAATAGCATTTCCACACTACATGGAAGCCTCAAAATTAGTCTGAGGTAGGCTCCCTTATTGTGGATGCACTACTTCAACTTAGAGCCTCAGGAAGCACTGGGGAATAATTACTTTGAATGACTCTGGAGTAATTATTTCGAAATAGCAGCAGAGGAGCAGCCGCACTAATATTATTTTGAAATAACTATTCTGAAATAAGCGTTATTCCTCATGGAAAGCAGGAGTTGTTATTTCAAAATAACCAGCCCCTTATTTTGAAATAGCAGGCCTGGTAGTGTGGACGCTCCACTTTGTTATTTCGAAATAACTCCTTGGCGTAGACAAGGGCTCAGGTGCCACAGGACTACTTGTTGTTTTTAAAGATACAGACTAACACAGCTACCCCCAAAGACATTTCTTTTCAGTCACCTATAACTTTGCTAAACTGAACTGCCTTTATGCTTGAAATCCCAGTATAGTAACTTTTTATTTTTAATAAATGAGGAACACAGAAAGTAACAAACTTATTAATAATACTTTGAAACAGCTCTACTGGTGAACCTTCAAAATCTGGGATTCTCTGATCTGGCAACATCCGTGGTCCAGCAGGGCCACGGATGTTGCTGGACCAAAGAGCCGCAGAGGTGGAAGTGGGAACCAGTGAGAGAATGTGGGGCTGGAGAGCCTTAGCTGGGCCAGCAGTGGCTGGACCAGGCAGCAACCGGGGAAGCTCCCACCCCGGCCAAGGAAGGAACCCTTGGTGTCAGCTGGGCTAGGTGACTGAGGAATCCTGGCTGGGGGAACCCTAGCTGCAGCAGGGCTTCTGGTGGCAGGCAGCCCAGCTGGAATGCCCCTCTTTCTCTCCCCCTCCCCCACACCAGCGGCAGGACCAGCGGCAGCCAGGCAGTCCTGGCTTGGAACCCCAGGATACCCTTAATGGCAGCGAGGCTAGATTGGGCAGCCCTGGCCATGGAACGAGCAGCTGAAGTAGAGCTGGCAGAGGTGGGTGGCCCTAGCTGGGGAAACTGAAGGAGTTCCCAGTTAGCAGCAGGGCCAGCCCTACTTGCGACACAGTGTGGCCGGGCGATCCTGCCATGGAGGAAGTGGGGCTGGCGGCGGCTGGGTAACTCCAGCCCAGGAACACCATGTGACAGTGTGGCCAGCAGCAGCCAGGCTGTCCTGACTGACAACTCCAAGAGACCTTGGGGCAGTGTTCGGGAAGCAGGAGGGGGAGCCCATGCCAGATCCGCATTAGCAGGGCCAACAGCAGGGCAGGGAGCCCAAGGGAGAGCAGCCCGGGAGCACAGCAGCCAACAGGGGAGCACTGACCTCCCCTGGTCTGGCAAATTCCCTAGTCTGGGATGGCTCAGGTCCCAAGGGTGCAAGACTAGGGAGTTCCAACCTGTAAGACAGTTTTTCTCTAAAATATTTATTTAAAATAGCTGATATAATGTGGTATAAGAATTTCATTGGACTTCATTTGGGGTTGTCAACATAAGTAATTCATGGCTTTGAAATTCATTTTGAATGACTTCATTACTTATGAATGGCAAAGCCACAAGTAAAATATGAAGGTCAATGTTCATCCCAAATGAGCTGTGATGAAACCTGTATGTAAATAGTCCACCATGCCATCATGTAGTTTATGTACTGTTATGTGATGATATTATTAATGTAGTAAATTCCTTTATTTAGACAACAATGGACTAATTTATATAACCATGTGATAAACTGAACAGAATTTGCATCTTTAGCCATCTAGCCTTCTCTAAAGTATACTAATTCATTTCTTCTAGGAATACGTCTAACATTTCAAATTTCATCTTTCCTTCCATTAGTAAATTATGGTCATCCTCTCAAATGAGTGCTAATAAAACCATTATGCCCCAGAACACACCATCAGAAATATGAGTGTTTTGTGAAAATTGGTTTTGATTTGCCTAAGTAATGTGCCTTATAAATCGCACATTGCATATGCATGGTAAATATTTATCTCTGTTAATAGTGATCATTTAACTCAGAGAGGAGGAAAAGTACATTGCTTTTCCACATAAGTTATCTATGTAGGTAAAAATATACTGAAGAGTTTTAGTGAATGAGGAAAAATCAATCTCTGTGCATCGTGAAAGTAGATAATGAGCCATTCCAGAAGTCCAATACATAAAAGTCCTATTTTATTTACGATACCTTTTTGAAGGTGTTCATTTTAAAATACACCTCTTGTATGGTACATAGTGATTTGGTTGAGAGACTGCATGAGCATTGCCTTATTTGCTGAGTGTCTTGCATGTACATTTGAGAATTAGTTTCTTATTTCAAAATTATATTGTAAGCAATATGTACAGGAAGCATATTTAAGGTTGCACATGCAGACTTAACTTGACAATGTCTGATCTGAATGCCTAACCTTCATATATTCTTTTAACACAGAACTTTTGACAGAGTACTAAACTGCGTGAAGTAGCATGCAATAAAGTAAATGTCATTAAAAGTACATAACTAGATGAATTGTCAACTGGATTGACTTGAACAGACAAAAACGGTCTATTAAATGGTTTCTTCTCTATTCATTATTAAGAAATATACAATGATAAATCTGAAGTCAGAACTAAGAAAAGTGCATAGTGATTATAAGCTACAAAACAGTATGGATTTTTTGAATACTCTGGACAATCCTGGAGAGAAAGACAGAGATCTTCAGTACTGTGTATTTTGGATAGTTTGTTTATAATGCAATATAGGGCCTAATGAGATGGCCATTGAAATCAATGGTTCCATGCATTATGATTTTATATTAGAACAAGGTATTCTAGAAATTGAGACGGTACAAGATTTTTATTAATGTAGCTCAACTGTGGTCAGAAATAAAGGGAATTAGAAAGGACGTTAGAGATGGGTACAACTTTGTGTTCAGCTTTCTGAAAAAAATCTCATTGATAGTGAAATGATACATTCATACGGTGGCTTGTGCTGTTGGGTTACAAGAAAGTACCTGACCAAATACTGAACTCTCATGATGTCCCTATGCCAGAGCCACCAAAGACTGGATTATTATTCCACATGTTCCTAACAGGAATTCAAATACTTCAGTTTCTCCCATTGGAAGTCAAAGGACAGCTTCTATACATTTCTAAGGGACTTGTAGATTTGGAAAATCCAGTTGACTGCTTACTTCTGGACAAAAAATAGCATAGTTATGAATGTCAAAATATATCAGTTCAGAAAAATCAGTAGGAAGAATTAAAAGGCTTGAAGGCAGAGTGATTCCAATTCATCACCTTACGAATTACTAGTGTCTGTTAGGAAGGCAGCTGCTTACCTCTTCTCTTTCATTTCAAAAATATTGTTGTAGCATGAACCCCACTTTCCAGAAAACCACTGCAAAAGGTGTGCCAATTGGTGTCATGGCTATTGCAGATATGAAGCATTATTGCAAGGATTACCACCAAATTTTTTAGACCTTTCTAAAAATTATTTAGACTTTTAAGAAATTCCATCACCTGTATGCGGTGACCACTCGACTCCTGATACATTTAGATTTTTCTTTAATATCTTCAATCCTTTAAAGTCTTTTGCCCTTCTCCTTCCAAAACAACATGTAATTGCAAGAAAATACCAGTGCTGCTATTCTTGTTACTAAGTCACCTACATCGATAGATACTCGCCCCTTGTTTCAGAATAAACTGAATTGCTTTAAATTCAGTATTTGGTCAAGCACTTCCTTGCAACCCCACATGCAATTCACTGTGCTTTCAGTGAAAGGAAATGAATATTAGGGAGTGACTAGGGTGAAGGAGGAGAAGGGGCAAAGAATCTTTTTCCTGCTCATCATGTGTATTAGTACACTGATACTTGCTGCATTTTAGCAGACCTTGCTTTTCAATTCAAAAATCTCAACCTGTTAATTAATATTTGTATACACAGATGTGATCCAATATAAAAATATTAAACACATATACTACAAACTAAGTGAAATACAGCCTGCTTTGACAAAGGGAAAAGTAACAAGGCATATGAGGGAGCCTTAATCAAAATAAACTTGCATGGGTTTGCTTGAATCCTGTGGAGAAGATCATGTTCCTTCTTTTTAATAAAATTGTACAGAAATAGATGTAGTTTAGATGGTAGAATTATGACTGGAGAGACAACAGAAAGAAGCAGGTATGGGGAGAGAGTGGAGGATGAGATGCTGGTTAAATGCAAGCATAGTCAGAGAGGACAGAAGTGCCAACTAAGCAGCAGAGGAGGATACAGACTCTGATGATATTGTTTGAACATGACTTCCAACAACTCTACCACATGAAAGAGCGGGATGACTGGTGCAGGGAACTGTTTTCTGCTATTCTAGAAAGCTTATCTGAGAGAGCACAGCTGGGAATCATTGATATTCGGTATACTGCTCCTCTATAGCAAATACATTGTGAAATGCTCTCTTTGACTGCTATAAGCATTAATAAACGTAGGAATTACCATACCAATTAGAGGAAGATACAAAGAACCTTGTAATGTGCAATTATGGAATAACTACCCATTGAGGAAGTTTCCTTTTAATCTTTGTAAGTTATAGTTGGTTCATGTGTTGAAACATGATTGTTTTATATACTTTTATAACAATTTATTTTTATCCTACCTAATGTCACTGTGAGTGTTCTTCTTATCCATATAAAACCCTTCCTGACCAAAGAGCAGATATGCATGTTTTCCTGCATACTTTAGAGCAACTTCTCACTCAAATCTCACAATAAATTTATTTAGAGAGGCAGTGTGCTGAACATCAGTGATCTCCAACCATGTGTTCTCAGAGAAGCTTTCTGGGTAAGTAGAAAATGGTTTTCTGAACAAGGAAGATCTGCTCTTTCTTGTGGCAATGCTGTTGGAAGAGATGTTCAAACTACAGTGCATCAGAACTTTTTCATATTTTATTATTGTCAGCACTTCCATCAAAAACTAGTTCCCTGCATATGTGAACCAAAAACTGTCCACATATTTGGTTCCAAAGACTAAGTCCTTTTGAGGTCCCTTTAGTTTAATATGGAAACACTCCTTTGCAATAGTCAATAATGCCTTATTCTTTCTCTCCCAAATTCTCTTCTTTCTTATACGCCTACTGTCCCGCATCACAGAAAAAGAGCTTCCCGTGTTATTTCAGAGACTCCTTCCAGGTCTCCTTATACCTTTAGGCTACGTCTACATTGGCAAGATTTTGTGCTAATACTTTTAACGCAAGAGTTTTTGTGTTAAAGTATTTGCATAAGAGAGCGTCTACACTGTCATGTGCTTTTGCGCAAGAGATGTGCTTTTGCGCAAAAGCATCCTTGCCAGTGTAGACACTCTCTTGTGCAAGAAGGCTCTGATGGCCATTTTAGCCATCAGGCTTTCTTGCGCAAGAAATTCATGTTGCCTGTCTACACTGGCCTCTTGCGCAAGAACAATTGCGCAAGAGGGCTTATTCCTGAGTGGGAGCATCATAGTTCTTGCGCAAGAAGCACCGATTTCACACATTAGAAGGTCAGTGTTCTTGCGAAAGAATTCCCAGACAGTGTAGACAGGCAGCATGTTTTTGCGCAAAAGCAAATGCTTTTGCGCAAAATCATGCCAATGTAGACACATCCCTAGGCTTATCGAGGGCAGTGTCTACATAAGCCTTTGAAAGATAAACCCACTTTCAAAGTGGTGTCCGCCAGTGTCTCCATGGAAAAAAAAGCCTTTCTGTGTTCTTTACCCAAAGTTTCTGTGCAGTATAATAACTAGTTTAGATACAGAACTTACATTCCTGTTTATATCTGGTTTTGTACGTATATTTTCTAAGTGTCAAATACCATTTCTGTTAAGTGTCCATAGGTTGGAAATAACAAGTTCATATACTTTGTCCAAGTCCAGCTACAGAATGAGCCTCTTTAAGAAAGATAAGTATGCTTTTTAAAGATAATTGAAGACTTCTTGTAAAAGGTGACTCCATTTATGAAACCTCATTCTCTCTCTGTGTTAATTTACCAAGAGCATACTGAGCATTTTGTGAATTTCTCTGTTTTCTCCCTAACACCACCATCCCTTGAAATAGGATTTCACTCCTGCCACTGACAATTCTTCATTATCTAATCTCTCTTGCGTTCTCCCCCACCTGACTGAGCTTTCATCCTTTTTCTTGTCTCCCTCCCTTTCTCCGGTCCTCCCCTTTTATAACCCTCTCCCACCTTTTATCTTCCTTGCTTCTTAAGAATCTTCTCTCTCTTCCTCTCTCCCTATTCATTGTTCTTCCTCACCCCTTCTCCCATTCTCCACTTCTTCCTTGCAGTTGCTTCCATCTCTCTGTTCACCCACCCACCTCTGTAGGGATTCTTTTTTGTTCTTCTTTCCGTACTCTCCCCAGCGTTGGAGGAGCCTCTTCACCCTCTCCTGCTTTTTTTCATCTCCACTCTCTTGGCCCCCTTTCTCCTTCTGGGTTCTGTACTCTGGAAAAAGTAGAAACAGGGAACTGTTTCTCTGATTAGGTCACAAGGACTTTATTTTGAAGTTTTCCTGTGAAATCCCTATCTAGACAAGTTCTTACTGTAAGCTCCCAAGTAGTCTCACTCAAGTCCATAGGACTATTCAAGGGCTTGTTTAGATATATTCCTGAATACCTTGCTGAATCAAGGCCTCACTGTGTGTTTGCAGTTCATTACAGTTGTGAAATTAAATCTAGTAATTGTACATACAAACGGCTAATTACCTCCAATTTATACATCTGATTGCACATTCATTTGTGCTGGTAGTAATGTAGCTAAGTTCTTTAAGAATCAAGTGCAGCACTGTCATTTTTCTGTGTGTATTTTGTGTTATGATTTTTGGCACTGTTACCTGTATCTTCGAAATTTTGTAAAAATGTAAAATGCAGGGTACATAAGAAAAATTCAAATTAGTTTTAAAATCATACAAAATTCCCGTAATTTTATTTTATTAAAGTTGCAAATAAAACATTAAAGTAGTATTTAAATAAATCTTTAATTAGCTGCACAAATGGATTGACTAAGTTTCGGTATGCAATTAGATGACTAATTATGTTGAAAATCCAAATGCATGCTTAAGTAGATGATTGTGCCCCCAGGCTCATCTTTATTCCCATTCACTTTTTTAAGCATGTAGTGTTATCTTTGATACAAAACATCCCCCATTTTTAACGCTTAAGCGGAATGTAACCATAGTATCAATTAACTGTTGTTGTTCTTGTGTAACAGAATTTCATTGTTTTGAACATTTAGGTTCCTCTCCTACAATAGATAGTAGAGTGCAGACAGACTATATTGTGTTTTCATGGAGCCCTATTGAAAGTCAGTGGGGCTTCATATTAGTGCAGCAGTCTGCCTGCAGGCTATCACCTACAGGATCAGTGCCTTTGTTTTCTGGCATCTGTTTGACTGAAACTACAAAATATGAAAGGTGTGCTTTGTATAAGTAAGAGCAGAGTACAGCTCTAAAACTATTAATTTATAAATCGTTGCATCTTTTATTATAATTAATGTATTGCTTTCTGTCTTCCCTATTCTGTAGTAAGGGTATTATTATTATTATTATTATTATTTATTTTCTATTAAGTATGTGATTTTGATGGTGTGATTTGAAAGAAGAAGAGGTCAAAGAAAATAATCTTAGTATAGTTTATTTACAGAGGACCCATTTCTTCTCAATTTTACTCCCACTGAATTAGAAACTTGTCATGTAGGTAAAGATTACATGTGAGGAAAAATTTGCAAGACAGAGTTCTCAGTCATGTCCTACAGGACTGAATCAGGTGAGAAATTTCATTGTATTGTATGGACTGAAGAAGAGCCCCATATGAGGAAAAAATTGTAGATAGAGCAAATGTAAAGAAAGACAAAGGAATCTAAGAATAAAAGTGTGAAAAAGACAAAGTATTTAATTGAAAAGTATAAAATATTAAATGTGGAAAATGTGAACTCTAGTGTTTTATATAGAAAATGGAAAGGGAGATAAATTGCAATTAAGGAGAGAATTCAGAATGTATGGTTACACCTTTTTTACAAGGAAAGTTTCAGAAATATGTCATATCTGCTGGGCACATTTAAACTACAACAAAGAGGTTATTAAATAATCACACAGTAGAGTGTGGGGAAGGGGATGATTTAATCTAGAAAGATGCGTCGTAATAGTCTGAACAGTATACTTTTTATTCCTCCCCATTTGTAACAATATGTAATGAAATTATTATCATATGAATTTTGTTATCTTGTGTAATTCCCAAACTACAATAATTACTGAAATTATTCAAAGAGGTTCTAAGTAAAGTAGGACCTAATCTTCAGTGGTATTGAGCACCTGCAACTCTCCCTGAAGAAAAAGGAAAATGCAAGTACTCAGCGTTACTTAGGTCAAAACACTGTACATAAAGACACTGGACCTTCATGGCTGAGCATGCAATTCTTCATATGCAGTTTTTCATCTTCAATTCCTAGGGGCACCAGTGTTTCCCTTTAGACACGTGAGGGCTGTCTATATTTGAAAAGCTACAGTATAACAACTCTACTACTATATTGCCATAACTAGAACCCAGGTCTATACTGGAGTCAATGTTGAAATGAGGTATGAAAATCCAGCTACATGAATAGTGTACCTGTAGTCGATGTACCTTAGATTGAATTACCATGGTGTCTCCACTGCGGGGGGGTTGATGGGATAAACTCTCCCATTGATTCCTTTTATGCTTCTCAATCCAGTGGAGTACTGGAGTCTATGAGAGTGTAGTCCATGGTCAATTTAGAATGTCTTTATTAGACCCACTAAATTGACCCTCAGGTGATTGATCCCCACCAGTCTTCCAATAAGTGTAGACAAAGCCTAGGTCACCAGAAGAATTCTTCTATCAATCTAGCAGTCTTTTTAGGTTGGCTTATTTACACCATTCACAGATGTGAAAAATTCACATCCCTAAGCAACGCAGTCAAACAAGTTTAATTTTCTAGTGTAGACAAGGTCTAACTCTGCATCTACCAATTACGTTTGAAAAATCTAAATGACAGTATTTGTCCCCACAGTTATTTGCACACACAAAACTGCACAGGAACAGCACCCAGGCCAAGTTTTAAAAATACCTCATCATATTCCAATATTAAGAAAAATCAAAACAATCAGCAAAATTTTATGTCAGGACTCCATAGAAGTGGAGAAAAGAGATGACTGAATGTTACTTTGTGCTGCTTCTGATCTCTTCCACTCCTACCCATCCCTAATGCTGCATCTCTCTATTTTTCTTTCATTATATGTGGGAAATTTCAACTTCAAGATGTATGTTGTGGAATCAACAGCTCTAGCTCTGTATTCAGCCTGCTCAACAGCATTATGAAGGTTGCTCTATATATGGAGCAGATAATCTCTAATAGTGACTTCTACCAGTTCTGGCTTTGTGGCTTCACATTTGAGATCACAGCACATGCATATTTTCTTAACTAGGTTTAGTTAGATATTGCATATTGATATCCTGTCAGCTTGTTTTGTTTGGATATTTAGTTCATTTAATATATTCTCATAGATAGTGTGAAATAAATAGGAAAATATATACATTCTGTATTACATTCAAAACAAATAAATATGGTAATATGAAACATCTCCTGGAGCCCAGGTCAATCAACAGATTGAAACACTAGATTTTAACTGTTTTCTTGCCCTTTTCCAAGCATAGAATTGGCAGGAAAGCACTGTGTATATAAGGGAGCAAGTGAAACTTCCCCGTGCTAGTAAAAATTATTATGACAGCAGTAGGTCAGTTATGATTACAGAAAAGAGTTTTCAATTTGGTTATTTTGAGGTTTGACTCATGTAGATTCACTTTTTGTGGTAAAATAAATACATAAAAGCATTTTTCTCCCTCACAACCACAATATAGATACGTTTATTGGGAATGTATTGCATATATAGCTATAATCATGCGTGTACGTAAACAGTATATACTTGTACAATAAAGGGAAGTACAAATATATAAAACACCTGTACAATAAAGGGAAGTACAAATATATAAAATAAATTCAGTTGATTTCAATTGGATTGCATGGATGTAATAGAACAGAATTTGACCCAGTGTCTGTATAATGTATGTACTGTCCAACTCCTTCTATCCAAGATATATTCTCAAAACCATTCAAATGAGTAGGGGATTGACTACTTGGTGGGAGTTACTGAGTATGAGATTCATGCTAGGGGGACATAACTTAGATTCAGATATCAGGGAGTTTCAGATAAAAGAGTTTTGGATAAATATGTTTTTTCAGTGTTACATTTTACACTTCAGAGGAGCTTACTTTGAGCACTGATATTGAGAAACACTGGAAAATACATTACTTGCTAATCTTATTACTAGTACATTAAAGGAATGATCTTTTGTCAACAAAGCTTCTGAAGCAGAAAGATGCACACAGAGTTCTTACATGTCCATAGGAATACATGGGGTTAAAGTGGACTATATTTTAGGCAGTATTCAGTTGACTTGCTGTGTGGGGAGAGACTGAGCAGTCCTGGCTAATGACTTGTAGGTACTGAATCCTCAGGTCTCTCAGGTGGTTTCACTCGACCAGTTTCAGCAGAATGATGAAAAGGTTGAGATAAAATAAACTGACAGTTGCTACTCATGGCAGGCAGCAAGCTGTACCCCAGCAGCTGAGACCCTGGGAGCCCTCTTTTTTAAACAAAGGCTTTCACTGCGGTGAGCAATGAATGCTACACAAAAAGAGAGAGAGAGAGATTGGCAGCTGGTGACCAACCAGAGGAGGGAAAGGGGGGAAACTGGGAAACATAGCAATTGTTGGCTAATTAGAAACCATTCCCACCTACTTAATACCAACCCATTAAGCAGAAAACACTTTTCATCTTACTCTCACTGCTACACATGACATTATACTCCAATCAATACCCTCCCACTGGCTGCCTCAGTGCCCACAAATGAATACATTGCAGTTCAAGAATGCAGTAATTGAGTTGGGGCAGTGAAACTGCAGATTTCACAGTCAAGATCTTTCTCTGAAGATACTAATGTAGTATTTGTGATGCTTGGATAAATAAATCAAATCCTTGTATTGACAGCTGTCAGAAATTGACAAATGGAAAGAGTCAGTGATTAATCTATTTTAACCTTTACATCAAAAAATGAAGCAAGTCTTATTTTCCTATTATTTTTTCTACTTCAGTAAAATACCTATTTTATTGTAGTCAAGTATTGAGACTTTCATTGGGTCTTTTGAACACTGATCCAAAGTTATACCTTCAAAATATACAGCATTAATGGTAGTTTATTTATAGGAAGTGCTTAGTCAGAATATTATTTTTCTCAATTTAAGCAGAATTATTTCCTACTCATATTTTTGGGAATTATACTTTAAAGTTTACCATTTGAGCTGACTGCCACACACAGGATCTGCATGTAGGTTTCAAGCTTGTCCCTTGCGTTCTAAAAACAACTGAAGCTAGGAACATTATGGAATCATGCATACCACACACTACAAGTTCGTCTTATGTCATTCTTAAGCAACTCATTTGACAGGCTCTGTAGATAACCCTCCTTGGCTAAAGTATATGTATTTTGGAATAGTGCTGGAAGGGAATCCTAGAGCAAAAAGGGTCACGGGAAAAATATTTCTTTTCCATACTCCAGCCTCCTCCACTTCCTAAAAGTACCCTTTGAGTTCACAGTACTCTGATTATCAGTTTAGGAATATCTGGGCTCCTAGGAATCACAGTTTCAAATGGGTTAATTTTGCCCATCCGCCTTTTGAGGCAGATGCAGACTGCACAAGGCTACTCATGTGTGGTTCTCTGTAAGAGACTTTAAAAACTATGATCCTGTCTCTTCTTCCTGGACATAAATAATATTATAGCATTTGTAAGAGGAGTTTTCTTGTTTTCTTGACCATACTATTTCTAGCTTCTCTATGGATTTTTGTACATGAAAGGATACTTGTGGGCTATGTCTAGACTGGCATGATTTTCCGCAAATGCTTTTAACGGAAAAGTTTTCCGTTAAAAGCATTTGTGGAAAAGAGCGTCTAGATTGGCACGGAAGCTTTTCCACAAAAGCACTTTTTGCGGAAAAGAGTCCGTGCCAATGTAGATGCGCTTTTGCGCAAAACATATCTGAGCTGTCTACACTGGCCCTTTTGCGCAAAAGCTTTGCACAAAAGGACTTTTGCCCGAATGGGAGCAGCATAGCATTTCCGCAAGAAGCACTGATTTCAGACAGTAGGAAATCAGTGTTCTTGCAGAAATTCAAGTGGCCAGTCTAGACACAGCCGTGTTGTGCAACTTGCTATATGAATCTCTTATCTGTTTAGTTGCTGCCCTGTATCCCTAAATATGCCTGCCTTATTTGATGTATATAAGGCCAAATCCTCAGATTCTTAATTCAGCCAAACCTCTGTCATTGTAACAGTAAAAAAATGAATAAGGACCTGAAGATAAGTGAGTGGAATCTGATAAAAAGATTGAGTGACTGTAGTGTGGGATCCAGCTGTTAGTTTATGATTATGTTATCCAATTTTTCCTTTCCCCCAAAACATAGTTGCCCAGTATGTTATCAACCTCGCCCTAATTAGTCATGTTAAATATGTCAAGTCTATTAAGTTTCAAGTTAATACTAGCAAATAAGTTTGTAATAATTTGAATTTAATGTAAATTCACCATTTGATCTTACTAGTAAAAGAAAGACTAAACATTTGTCACTGATACTTATTTTATTTCCTTGGAACTAATCCAGAGCTCAAGTCATCACCCAAAATTTAAAATACATTTAGGAAATCTAAATTTTTCATTATAGTATTTGAAGCATTTGTAATTGGAAACTTGCTTCCTAATGAATAGACACTCTCACAATTACTAAAAACATCTTACTAGCTCATATAATCTGTCTCCTCCTAAATCATTTTTCAAGCACCAGTGCCCCTATTTTACAAAGCCCACAAACCACCATAAGTGCCTGTGAAAACAGATGGGTTTTGCAGTAAGGCAGAAGGTTAACAAATCTACATTCAGCTGACTCAAGGAGGGAAGCAAATTCTAGAGCAAAGAGACTCTACAGAGAGAGCAGCACCCTGCCAGCAGCCCTCTCATTTATAGCAAGGAAAGTCCAGCTCATGTGGCTCTGCTGATAGCCAACTGTGGCAATATGATGTGGGGAAAAAGATGATATCTCAGGTAACTGTGGCCCAAACCATTCTAGGCTTTACTGTATTAAAACCAGACCTTTGAACTCCACCTGTAAGCTCAATCAACCGTTCAGCTCTAGGAATATTGTTGTGGATGGAGGGAAGAAGGGAGGGAGTGAGGGAGGAGGAGATAGATTAGATAGATTATGCACTGGCCAGAAAATAGGAAGCCTCATTTTGCTTCAACTATTGGGTAGTCTGAATAGGCAGCCTCTTGAAGAGCACACTACTATAGTCTAGCTTTGAGGTGACAAAAATAAAACAGGTTAGCAAGGTCTGCATTATAAAGAAAAAGTTGCATCCTTCTAGCAAAGTGTAAATGTTTCACGCAACTGCAACCATTTATCCAGCCACCTCCTACTGTTATGTTCTGAGGTTTGCTTTGATGAACATTAATGATAGTCTTGACAAAATTACTGCTATTTTGCTGCTGTCTTCAGTATAACTGTGAAAATTAGGAAATATAATTATATGATGAAGAAAACTAAAATGAGCTAAATCACAGCAGATGCAAAAATCCAAGCTATTTAGACTGTCAATATAGTAACCTGAGAGGCGGAGAGAGAGAGAATTAGAGCTGAGATCTTAACATCATAAAGTAATGTTTGCATAGGACAGTCAAAGCCAAATTAAAGTTTCTTACCTAGAAATGCTCTTCTTATTAAGTAGCATTCAGATTTTGAATGGTTCATTTTAATACAGGCTTATGAATTCAGTCTTACTTTGACTAGATGCCAGTGCAGTCTTCCAGTAGGAGAATCTAAGGCAGGCTAAGGGAACTAGGATGAACAACTGGCAACTTTACCAATTCTGAGTGCCAAAGCCTATGGGGTTAATTTGGCGATACCCCGAATCACCTTGGCAAATCATCTCAACTGTTTAGCAGTCACCCTGAAATGTGCTGGCCTAGAATGAACAATACAAACATGAATAAAGGAATTTTGAGATATGCTGTAAAAATATCTGTATAAGCTGGCCTTTCTAAGAAGAACTAACCAATGTGCAATGTTGTTTACTATTTTATTGTACCCAAATGTGTGGCAGGCACCACACAGAAGTAAAAGCAAAACGCGAGCCTAAGATCTTATAATCTAAATGTAGAAAGGAGGGTAACATTAGGGACATCAAAGAGAAAGACTGAGGGTTCTTCTTCAAGTAGAGTTCCCGTGGGTGCTCCACAGTAGGTGCTTGGCTCGCCCCGGCGCCGCAAATCAGAGACACTTCAGTAGCAGTACTCGGCCGGACCGCACGTGCGTGGCAGCGTCTCTTGACATTCGTGCTTTTTTCTGTGCTCACATGGTCCGGCCCCTGCCAGTTCCTCTCAACTTTCTCAGGCTGCAGACAGAGTGAACTGGTCCCCTCAACCTTCTTCCTCTTACTTCTTCCCCCCATAATATAAGGGCTAGAGGACACCAAATTAAATTAATGGGTAGCAGGTTTAAAACTAATAAGCAAAAGTTCTTCACACAACGCATAGTCAACCTGTGGAACTACTTGCCAGAGGAGGATGTGAAGGCTAGAACTATAACAGAGTTTAAAGAGAAGCTAGATAATTTCATGGAGGTTAGGTCCATAAAAGGCTATTAGCCAGGGGGTAGGAATCATAGAATCATAGAATAGTAGGACTGGAAGGGACCTCAAGAGGTCATCAAGCCCAGTCCCCTGCTCCCATGGCAGGACCAAATACTGTCTAGACCATCCCTGATAGACATTTGTCTAACCTACTCTTAAATATCTCCAGGGATGGGGATTCCACAACCTCCCTGGGCAATTTATTCCAGTGTTTGACTACCCTGACAGTTAGGAACTTTTTCCTAATGTCCAACCTAAACCTCCCTTGCTGCAGTTTAAGCCCATTGCTTCTTGTTCTATCCTCAGAGGGCAAGATGAACAAGTTTTCTCCCTCCTCCTTATGACACCCTTTTACATACCAGAAAACGGCTATCATGTCCCCCCTCAGTCTTCTCTTTTCTAAACTAAACAAACCCAATTCTTTCAGCCTTCTCTAGACCTTTAATCATTCTCGTTGCTCTTCTCTGGACCCTCTCCAATTTCTCCACATCTTTCTTGAAATGCGGTGTCCAGAACTGGACACAATACTCCAACTGAGGCCTAACCAGTGCAGAGTAGAGCGGAAGAATGACTTCTTGTGTCTTGCTCGCAACAAACCTGTTAATGCATCCCAGAATCATGTTAGCTTTTTTGCAACAGCATCACACTGCTGACTCATATTCATCTTGTGGTCCACTATAACCCCTAGATCCCTTTCTGCCGTACTCCTTCCTAGACAGTCGCTTCCCATTCTGTCTGTGTGAAACTGATTGTTCCTTCCTAAGTGGAGCACTTTACATTTGTCTTTATTAAACTTCTTCCTGTTTACCTCAGACCATTTCTCCAATTTGTCCAGTGGTGTCCCTGGTTTCTTCTCCCTCGCTCCTGAATATCCCTCTCATTATCCCCCTAATAAAAAAAATAAAGGTTTTTTCCCCTATTGATAACCAAGTTTTAATCCCGTTTTTATATCTTCCCTCAAGTTTCCTATAGTTAGTAGTGTACGTAGTTTATAAAGCCTAACTAGTTAGCTTCTTCGTCTTAAAAACAAAACAAAACAGTTTAATATTTTGATGAAATGCCATCCCCCTTGGGTTGTAAAAAATGCGACACTTGCCGAGAGGCAATGCCTGCCTCAGATGGCCATTCCTCCTGCATTCACTGTCTGGGAGAGACCCATGTCCCTCAAAAATACCCCCACATTGCATAAAACTGACTGTGACGGCCAGATGGGACAGAGAGATGAGGCTCCGCATGGTTTTGTTTGACAAAGCGCTTCAATCAGAAACCACTGGACATGCAGCCTCCTCAGGGCAGCTTCAGAAGTGTAGGGCTTCTTCCCCTACCACAACAACGTCTTTGAGGCACAGGGCATCACCTACAAGATCTCTTCCCGTTACCTCACAGAGAAGAGTCAGTTTGGGAGATAAGCCCAGGACGTCCGTCACTTCAAAATCGCGCCCGAAGGCTCCAGTGATGCCGTAAACAAAGAAACCATTGAAAATGACACCAGCACCAAGATCTATGTTGGCACCAGCCATGTCCTCGGCACCGAGGAAATCCACGCTGAGAGCATCATCGGCACCGGCAGCCCCAACCACACCATCGGTGCCAACCACGGCTGCAGTGCGCAATACGGCATCGAGCTCAGCGACACAGCCCCTCTGCACGTGGGCAGCACCAATGCGGTTGGCACTGCACCAGGTCCTCATCGGCACCAAAGCCGTTCATACTCCTGGTTGTTGATTTTTTCACTATCACCGTCTCCTCCGGTACCGCAGTCCCCCACACTACATGATGCACGCCGGCACCTATCCCCACACTCTCCAAGGCAAAGGCTCCCTTCACCATTCTTAGCAGCTGCCACGAGTCATCAGCATCATCATCACCACAGTCGCTATTCTGTGTCTCTAACCTCATCTAGAGCCTCATATGCTCACTGTCATTCACCCCACTCAGTCTGTTCATCTCATTGGGAACAACCCCGAATACACTTATTCTGATCGATGATTGCCACTTGAAAGACTTTACTATCGCATTGAACACTATCATCGATACTCACCCAGTCGACACTCATACTATTACAGGTCTAGGACTTGTGGAAGGTCATGCTGAGACTGCATATCAACCAGACAGGCCCCAACTCTGGCCCCTCCCACTCCAATGGGCCAACCCACATCTCCTCAACGTCAACCATCGGAACCTGATGACACGCCACTTTCCACCATGGAAGACCGACCGCAGGAAGTTTTCCCCATGGACTGCTCCTCTTCATCCCTGGATGAGGCTGTAATCTCAGGAGACAGGTCCCCACCTGACGACCTTCATCAATTCCAGGGGCTCTTCAAGAGAGTAGTCATAAGCCAGGAAATTCACCTAGATGAAATAAAGGAAAAGCAACATTTCCTCCTCAAAAACCTTCAGCCTCAACACAGAGCAAAAATAGCCATACCACTTGATGAGGCTATACTTGAGATTGCTGACGAGATATGGCAGACTCCAGCCTCTGCACCACCGACTAGCAAAAAGGCAGATAGGAAATATTTTGTGCCACTTAAGGGGATGGAGTTCCTTTTTACCCATCCCCAATCAAATTCCTTAGTGGTGGATTCTGCACACCAAATATCAAAAGCTCCACAATATAGAAATACCACCGATAAAGACATGAAATGACTTAGTAGGAAGCTGTATACATCCGCGACGCTCATGCTCTGGATAGCCATATCTAACCATATCTCATGCTCCGGATACCTTTCTAACCATATCTTCAATAACTTCACAAAACAAACACCCTTGCTAGACCATTTACCAGAAGCAAAGCGACTCGTACTTCGATCAGTCATCCAGGAAGGCTATACATCAGCCAGAACTGCCCTACAAATAGCAATGGACATGACAGACACGGCAGTGAGATCCACCGCCACAGCGCTTGTGGTGAGATGAGATTCTTAGCTTCAATCAGCCGCAGTTCCCAAAGATCTCCAAACTAAAGTCGAGGATTTGCCCTTCGACAGAGACAAGCTGTTTTCTGAAAAGACTGATACCGTGCTACACTCATCCAAGGACTCTCGCACAACACTTTGCACGTTGGGTATGTATACCCCTCCATACAGCGTTGACGTTATCCTCCATACCAGTGACGCTATGACTACCCTTACATCCGACACCAATGGCAGAACCAACAAAGGGCCATCAACGCAATAGACAAAGACCACAGAGGAGTCGAAACCAGAGGAATCGCACTCAGAATACCAAACAGCAGGTTTGACACCTCGGTTGAGGGTACGCAAACGCAAATATCGGCAAAAGTCACCACAGTCACCAATATCACCACCGACTGAGACCCTTTTACCACCAATGGGCCTCAATCACCACTGACAAATGGCTGTTAGAAATAATCCAATCATGATACTCCATACCCTGCGTCACCATCCCCTCCTCCTCCTCTCCCACCCCATCCCTCTTCAGGGACCCATCTCACGAGACCCTGCTACGCACTGAAGTCAACCACCTCCTCTCCACTGGTGCAATAGAATCAGTCCCGGAAGAATTCATAGGAAGGGAATTCTATTCCCGTTATTTTCTCACTCAGAAGAAGTCTGACGGATGGCGACCAATATTAGATCTCCGGAACTTGAACAAGTTCTTACGGAAACAACATTTCAAAATGGTGACCTTTGCCTCCGTGTCCTCAACTACCTGCTACATCTAAAACATCACAGGCCTAGCATCAGCTTCTCTCAGAGTTCATTTAGCGGCGATTTCGGCCTTTAGACAGTCTATCAAGGGCACCTCCCTTTTCGCCTACCCAACTACCAAGAGATTCATGAAAGGCCTTTTGAACATAAGTCCCCCTCATAAACCTGTTTCCTCAGTATGGAATTTGGACGTTGTTCTGAGTGCCTTAACCACATCGCCATTTGAACCAATAGCAACCATACCTTTGCACGCCTTAATCATGAAACTAGCCTTCCTTCTCGCAATTACATCAGCACACAGAATCAGTGAGCTATCAGCACTAATGGCAACACCGCCGTACACAATCTTCAGTAAAAATGGGGTAGTCCTAAGGCCTCATCCAGCATTTATACCAAAAGTTTGTTCATCCTTTCACATCAACGAACCTATTATCCTGCTGTCCTTTTACCCTCAGCCTCACTCCTCACCACGTGAAATGACTCTCCATATACTGGACATTCGTAGAACCCTTGCCTTTTATATAGATCACACAAGATGTTTTAGGAAAACCAACCACCTAATCATCTCTCTAGCCAACAAAACTAAGGGGCAACCTTTATCATTTCAGCATATTTCTAAACTCATAACCATGTGCATAACACAGTCTTATGCCATCAAGGGTTTACCACTTCCAACACAACCCCGAACACATTCTACACAAGCAATGGCAGTGTCAACAGCCTTCCTCAAGGGCATTTCTCTGAAAGACATTTGCTGGGCAGCCACTTGGCCTTCACACGATACCTTTGTTAAACGCTACACAATCCAACAAAAATGGTTCTCAGACGCTGCAGTGGCATCAGTGATGCTCTCATCAGTGGACAAACAGGGACTCCGTATCCCACGTTCCGGCTCATGAGGGTACTGTTGCTCAGTCACCTACTGTGGGGCACCCACGGGGACGCCACTCGAAGAAGAAAGTGAAGTTACTCTCCTCAGTGCAGTAACTGTCGTTCTTCGAGATGGTCCCCGTGTGTGCTCCACTGCCCTCCCTCCTCCCCGCTTTGGTGTCTCTCTTCCTTTCTCCTGTTTGCAGAGTCTGAGGCAGCCTCGAGAAACTGGAGGGGGCCGGACCGCGCGAGCACAGAAAAGAGCGCGAACGCCGCAAGACACTGCCATGTATGTGTGGTCCGGCCGAGTACTGCTACTGAAGAGTCTCTGATCTGCGGCACCGGGGCAAGCCCAGCATCTACTGTGGAGTACCCACGGGGACCATTTTGAAGAACGACAGTTACTGCACCAAGGTGAGTAACTTCACTTTATAGCTATACTGTTACACACTACTGAGTTTAGCATCAGAGTGGGTTAACTTTTATTTCTAAATGCTTATAAAAATAAAGGCATTAAAGTGAATGTATACTAATTTTTGAATATTCAAGGAATAAGTGAGGTTTCAGGAGAGATTTAAATAAAGAGGCTGTTGGCCTAACAGAATATGAATTTGGCAGAATCACTGTTATTTCCTACCAAAATGATCAATTGTATGAATGTCCTAGCTGTCCTGAATTAAATTATGTATCATGATGTCAAGCTGTCTGGAGTGGCTCAAGAGTATATCAACCTCAGGGCAGATTAGTGAGAAGCAAGATACAAGTCTCAAACTGATGATGAATTCTATATGAAATGTCACCAACGAAGCATCACGTGTAAACTCCTCAGGAACTTTAACAACCTAACTTTAGAGTCACAGTCCCCTTGGGTACTCCAGTCCTTCTTGCCACCTAGGCAAGTTTTCCATTTTAATAGATGGTCCCCTAGACCAAAAATCACAATATTCTGATTACTGCCAGTCTCAGAGAACCAGTCATTAATCTCAGGTCAATTAAAGGATGGATCCTTTCTTGAGAAAGAGGATATTTTTTTTTCTCCTTAAGTGATTATTTTTATGTCTCGTTATGTTGCTATCCACCAATTGAGAGGCAGCAACCTTTTGTTATTGTTTTTGTCTATTGTGTTCAAAATTATGTGTTTTTTGTCAATTATTCGTATTTTGCCCGCATTTTGGATTAGTTCTCTTGAAGTATCTGCAGCAGCACTTGGGTCATCAGTGCTTCTAAAGCTATTAAAATTCTCAACCAATTGTCTCTGAGGGTATGTCTACACTACCACCCTAGTTCGAACTAGGGTGGTAGTGTAGGCAACAGGAGTTGCAACTGAAGCCCGGGATTTGAATTTCCCGAGCTTCATTTGCATAAAGCCGGGCGCCGCCATTTTTAAATGTCCGCTAGTGTAGACTCCGTGCTGCGCGGCTACACACGGCACGGACTAGGTAGTTCGGACTAGGCTTCCTAGTCCGAACTACCATTACTCCTCGTACACACGGCACGGAGTCCGCACTAGCGGACATTTAAAAATGGCGGCGCCCGGCTTTATGCAAATGAAGCCCGGGAAATTCAAATCCTGGGCTTCATTTGCAACTCCAGTTGCCTACATTACCACCCTAGTTGGAACTAGGGTGGTAGTGTAGACATACCCTGAGGGTGTAGAGCTGGGTGTCAGCACTGAGTTCTCTGTTTGATGAGTGATTGCAGCACAAGCAATCAGATTTAGGTAAAGAAAATAAATACTTTTTTCCTGGCCTTATCACTTCTGTGTCCTGTATAATGAACATCATAGTCTAGATATTAAGAAGACTATTTCATTTTATTTAGGCTAGACTGAGATTTTTCATCTTAAAATCTGTCAGTCTCCATGGATAAAACAAAAGGTTAAGAGTACAGTGGTGGATATCTGATAGCTTGAAAGACTGTGTCCTCCAATGCACTACAAAGAGGTGAAAAAGTACACCCCATACACCCTTCTATGGCTATTCAGAGATGTTATAATACCAACCTGATATATTAACAGTTGGTTCATGTAGGACTGCTAGTCAAGCTGGTTTTTAAACAATCAATTAATATTTTAGATGAAAATTTTCATTGCAAATTACTTTTAAAAGAAAAAGAAACTACACAATTTTGGTGACAAAGGTGTTGACCAACTACAGAGAAAAAGTTCAGGCTTTTTGACCCAATAACTTTTGACCAGCTGCACAAAAAATTGTAAAAAAAAATCCACAAATCTGTTCAGATTTTTGGATTGGCTCTATCAGCTACATAGTGCTTGAAACTTCATTTTTTTTATCCCTTGTTGCTGTCTAGACTAATATCCTATTACAAGGTTGATTTTGGGCATTCGAGTTCTCCAAGCTGCACTGAAGGAAACATATCTTCTTATATTCAATGTTACTTCCATCTCTGCTTCCCTTTCCTTTTGTTATATGGAATCTTATACTAGAAGTGGAAGAAATGGGAATGCAACAAGGGAAAATTATTCATTGGTATTTGTTTATTTTGTAATTTTTCCTTTTCTCCTATTCTATCTGGCTCCATTCAAGTTTTCTTATACTTGCTTTCCCATATTCATCTATAACTCTTGGGATTCTGGTGGACTTTAGGGGAGGAGTCTAATTATAACACTAACATACCGTCTGCTGCCTTGTAGTGAAGCTATAATGTATGCTGTATGGAACCTTGCTTTGTAAGATGAATGAAAAATAATTATTCCTAAGCACAATTACCAGAATGAAATAAAAAGAGAGTTGCTCCCCTCTTGGCCCACATATTTTGTAGAGAACAACAGCAATTGTATATGAAATCCTAGTAACTAAAAAATTGGGCCAATGCCGTTAATCTAAATAAACTATAAAACAGTCCTGGCCATTACCTGTGTATCCAGTGCAGTCACATGTTTTTTGAAAGGGGAAGGTGGTTCCATTTCAGAATCCATGCTACTAATAAAAATAATTGCCATGAAGAATAAAATCTTGTTCAACAGAAATATTTGTCTCCATTAAATGGCCATTTTTTCTTGAAAACTGTAATAATGAGACACTCAGCAGGATTATTCTATAAGGAGTTATGTCATTCTTTAGTCCCCTTTTCATGTAATTAAATGGGAAATAGCTTAATACAGCTCTTCTACCTAATTTTAAAAATATCAGTATTCTACTATCTGAATGCTTTATTGCACAGCAGTGTAGGGTACTAGCATCTGAAATGGCATGGAGAAGTAGGTAGAACATTCATTAAAATGTGAGGAACTATGCCAACAAGAAAGTTTAAACCTATTAATAAATGCAACACCAAGAACCTTTATAGGCAGCCTTATCTTGTTTCACTGACATTTAAGTCTGCGAACACATTTTAAATTATCTCTACAGCATTACATCAAATAGTTTTTAAGGATAAACTGTTTTTTAAAAAGTTCACCTGTGCACAATATTATTGAATATACACAAGCTTTTTTTCTCATCACTGGAGGCACGTGTCATTTGGATCCATTGTTTTCCCTAGAATAACTGTGTTTACGGTTCCACCCAGTTTCATTGAAAGCAATATGACCTTCCCTTTAGATTCCAGGGGAAGGAGAATGTGGCCCTTATTTTGAACAGTGCAAAATAAAATCCCATTATTTATTTACTCCAACACAATAATGATATACAGGGTGTTTTCATACCCATGTTCCTTTTGTAACATTTCCCATTAGGACCCCCATGCAGGGACCTATTTAGTGCCCTGCTACTGAACATTTATGGTCATTTCTTTTAGTAAGTGGAGTTCTAAGGCCAAATTTAACACAGGTGTAAGCAGGCTGAGGTGAGATTGATGTGATTCGGAATTGTGCCCACTTCTTCCACAACTGAATTTAACCTCTAGAGGGTGCAACTTGATCCCTCTTAATCATACTATAATTTTCTGTGACAAAAGCAACTGATGCAGCCACATATGCACGAACACATCAGAGCAGCAGATTCTGTTAAGACAAGCCTCTTATCTTATGCAGTAAAGCACAACAGCTTATTTGCACTATTCAGAAATGGAGGTTGCCTGACTGGTTCCTGGAGACTGTGTTAAGTGTTAAATCAGCATTCAGATTTATGCATTCCTCTGGATGCTTAGAAAAGGGAAACGCCTTCATCCCTGTGCCTGTGTCTGAAAATCAGAAGTCAAATTGAGATGCTAGCGCACAGTTTTCACATTTTGCAAATTGTCTTCATAGACTATCATTATCAATACAAGTATCCTGCCATGTACAAAAATCCATAGAGAAGCTGGAAATGTGAAGAGTTAGAACTTTGCAATACAAGGTTTTATTTTACATCATGCTTTTATAAATTCCATTCCGTGTGTGTGTGTGTGTGTGTGAGAGAGAGAGAGAGAGAGAGAGAGAGAGAGAGAGAGAGTGAAGTGAACCTTCAAGAAAATTTCCCATCACTTTGCTTTAATGTATGTGTGTTTTTTAAAATGTAGTCTAAATTCAGTGCAGCAGAAATCAAGGTCAGGATCTAATAATATAGGTGCATTCAAAGAGGACTAGGGAGCTTGTTACTGAATCTGGTTACAAACAATAGTTAAATTGGGTAGCAAAATATAGTTACTTAGATTATAAAGATATAAAGTAAAAGACAAGATGTGCCTGAAAATCAGCATTTTCCTGCCTAAAATTAGGCAAAGTTAATAAGTTACATTTTATTTATTGAATAAGAACCCAATGTTGATTGATATAGTAATTTTAGTGTTTGCTATGGCAAATATTTAGCTCATTATCAGTTTTAATAGCATTTTGCCGAACAAGCCTTTTCTTGACATGCAGAAAATACTATTAAATTTCCCTGCATAGATACATTGTTATGACATGCAATAACTACTTGAATATAAAAGGGATTAATAATTTAAAAGGTGTTAACAAATTAGGGCCATCATTAAAAATAGACTTTGAACCATTTTGTAGAAAAATCAGATTGAGGTAATGCTCTACTCTTATGATAAAGAATTACAGCATTAATTCTGCAAAGTGAACTTATTGCTCCTATTCGTCTCCAAAACCCTGGAGCATTAAAAGACAGGAAGAATGAAATGATCACTGCGTTTTTTCAGGCACAACAGCTCTAATATTTCCATCACAGTTTCAGAGCTCAGCTTGTGCTGGAGAAAAAAGCCCACAAACATCATCCTTTCCTTTGTTTTGCTTTTACTGGGTTTATGAAATCAGGTCAGATTTTCAGTTTGTAATAATACATTGAGAATTTTACTTGCATAGAATGTGTGTTCAGTACAAAGCAAACACCTTTTTTTGTCAGCAGCTGTCTTTTTCTTGATTTTAAAATATAATCTGCTTTCTTTTTTTTCTCTCTCCCTCTTTTCTCTCTTGGAACCATTACAGACTGTTTAGTTTGTAAAGTATTTGTTCTGGCTTGATATAAACAATGACACAAATAATACTTTTGAAGACTTTCTTCATCATTTCATGTTACATCTTAATTGTGCACAAAAACTTTTCTATCCTATTTGTATTAGCATAAAAGTGTTATCCAATAAATTTAAACAGGCTCATCTGTAACCTTGCTCATTCCTAACTGTAAATTCCCATAATCTGAATAATTCCTCCGAAATCAAGGTCAAAGGATTGGACCCTTATTCTGTAAGTAATTAATCTTTCAAACTCACTGGGTGCTTTCAACAATCAATGTGTTAAATCAGTTTTATGACGTTCAAACCTTTCTTTCTGCTTCCTCCTTCCTTACTGTTTTTCTTCATACATACGTTGGAGCAGAAAAAATAGTTTCTGGGATTTAATTACTATACTTCATCTTGGTGAAGAAGATACAAACAGTGCATTTGTAAAATCTTGCCAAATAAGGATTGTTACGCCAGATATATTTTATTTTGGTGTCATTGTGACTTTGTCCATACTAACCTAAAGTTTTCCACTGGATGGGTTCTTCCAGCCGTAGAAATGGTAAAATGACTAGTTTTAGACAATGTGTTGGCAGCTGGAAGTGTTTTTACCTTTATGTCACCTAGGTCAGATCTTACCAATATTAGATAATGCTTAGATTAAAACAATGGGGTCATTAACATCTACCTGCACTAGGACTTCCACCAATGCTTCTTCTGGAAGAGCTACAACAACAGGATATTGTAGAGGGGGAAATGCACATGTAGGCACAGCCAAAAACAGTAGATCTATTCTGAATTACCAATATACAATAAGACTTTATTTTATAACATTTTCCACATTAAGTCAAGTATGAACTGATTTTTCAGGGATAAATAATAATCAGAGTAAATGGAGACATTAGCACACATAGACCTAGGAAACAGTTATGTTGTCAAATAAGTGAAAGGTGAGACACAGGAAGTATTTTTCATAGAATCATAGAATAATAGGACTGGAAGGGACCTCGAGAGGTCATCGAGTCCAGCCCCCCGCCCTCAAGGCAGGACCAAGCTCCGTCTACACCATCCCTGACAGATGTCTGTCTAACCTGTTCTTAAATATCTCCAGAGAGGGAGATTCCACCACCTCCCTTGGCAATTTATTCCAATATTTGACCACCCTGACAGTTAGGAATTTTTTCCTAATGTCCAATCTAAACCTCCCCTGCTGCACTTTAAGCCCATTACTCCTTGTCCTGTCCTTAGAAACCAAGAGGAACAAATTTTCTCCTTCCTCCTTGTGACACCCTTTTAGATATTTGAAAACCGCTATCATGTCCCCCCTTAATCTTCTTTTTTCCTAACTAAACAAGCCCAGTTCATGAAGCCTGGCTTTATAGGTCATGTTCTCTAAACCTTTAATCATTCTTGTCGCTCTTCTCTGTACCCTTTCCAATTTCTCCACATCTTTCTTGAAATGTGGCGCCCAGAACTGGACACAGTACTCCAGCTGAGGCCTAACTAGTGCAGAGTAGAGCGGCAGAGTGATTTCACGAGTTTTGCTTACAACACACCTGTTGATACAACCTAGAATCATATTTGCTTTTTTTGCAACAGCATCACACTGTTGACTCATATTCAACTTGTGGTCCACGATGACCCCTAGATCCCTTTCTGCCATGCTCCTTCCTAGACAGTCGCTTCCCATCTTGTATGTATGGAACTGATTGTTCCTTCCTAAGTGGAGCACTTTGCATTTCTCTTTATTAAACCTCATCCTGTTTACCTCTGACCATTTCTCTAACTTGCTAAGGTCATTTTGAATTATGTCCCTATCCTCCAAAGAAGTTGCAACCCCACCCAGTTTGGTATCATCTGCAAACTTAATAAGCGTACTCTCTATCCGAATATCTACGTCATTGATGAAGATATTGAACAGTACGGGTCCCAAAACAGACCCTTGCGGAACTCCACTTGTTATCCCTTTCCAGCAGGATTTAGCACCGTTAACAACAACTCTCTGACTACAGATGGCTTTCACACCAATAGTGTTGAGGTTATATAAATGGAGGAAAAAAGTCTTGTGAGAACAGTAAGAGAAATAGACAGACCGATACACAGACATAACATAATAGGCTAGTAAATACATGATAGTTTATAATACCATGACCCACTTATTCCATCATGTAAGTCAAAGGGAATTGAGCATGCAGTTGATACAATAATTGAACCCAAAATACCATTTTAAATTGCATCCTAATATGTAAGAAGGAATGGTCAAGTTACCTGGGAGGTGAATACAGTTTTGTTTTTCTATACAAGTGAAAAGGCAGGCAACAGCATTCTGTGCACACTTTAATCTGGAAAACTTGGACTTGAGGTGCCACTAAGAAAAGAGTATTACATGGTAGATCGAGAACTGGGTCTGGACTGAGCTTATTTCTGGCTTGGCCACACTTTCTGGGTGCCCTTCAGCAAGTCACTTCACTTGTCTATGCCTCAGTTTCCTCAGCTGTAAAATGAGAGTTACAATTCTTACCTCCTTTCTATAGTGCACTGAAATTTACTGAGGAAAATCTCTGTGTAAAGGATAGATGTAATAATAAATAGTTGATGCAAGTAGGAAGGAAAGTATTCAACTATATGGGGGGAAATGGTTGCAATTCCCCCAATGACTGACACTGACAGACTGTATTTACAGTATACTTTACACATTTTTTCAACATGGATGAAATGTATTTAGCTTACATACAGCCCATGTAATCAGGTTTCGTGTGAGTGATAACTACAGAGATTAGAAGTGTGAAAGTCACTGTTGCCACCTGCAAGCAGTGTACAAGGCTGTTGTGCAGCCTTCCCCTCCCCCAAATGGTTGCTGCTCCAGTTTATGGCTGGAATAGCAAACCAGCCTCTCCATGCTACATGCACTGAATATACATTATTGCAGATCCTTTCACCTCTCTCCAGGTCCAGCCCTCAGTCCTTCCCTTTTCCACCCTTTTCCACAGAGCTCTCCTTCACAGTGTGCAAGGAATGCAGAAATCCCTTTATGCTGCTACTCCCCAATCCCTTCTAGCACAGTCTCACTCAGGGCTTAAATAATGAGAGCCTAATGCTGGCTTTCTACATCATAGTTTTATGAACTTCACCCTTTTGACCAACTAAGTTGTATCTACACGGCCACTTCCGTTGGAAAAACTTAAGTCACTCAGGCTATGAAAACACATACACACACCCTGAGTCACATGAGTTTCTCCAGCATTGGGGTAGTGTGCACAGCACTTCGTCAGTGAGAGAGCTTCTCCCATGGATGTATCTGCCACCACTTCTGAGCAGTGGTTTAATTATGTCAGTGGCATAGGGCAGTTACACGAGAGATCTTACAGCAGGCTCAGGTGCATTGTTACAGCTGTGCCACTATAAGATAGACGCAGCCTTAGTAGCACTCTTTTTTTGTAAATACAGATATTTTCAATTACAAATATACAAAAAAAAACCCAAAAGATGAATGTAATGATTTGATTCATTGCCTATCATTGGAACCTGGTCTGCAGGCTTCAGTGGTGCAAAACCTGTCCAAAGGGAGGACAGAGTAGGACACTGTAACTGCAAAACCCTTGGTCTCTGCCTGGGTCTGAAGGCAACTAGTAGTGTCCCAAGTATGTATGAACTCCCGGGAAATACAGTGATTCAGCATATTGCTCAGGAATTCTCAGATGAATGGTTTCTCATTGCTTATATGAGCACTTGAGGGTGTGTGTGTGTGTGTGTGTGTGTGTGTGTGTGTGTGTGTCCGTCCGTCCATCTGTCCCTCCCATTATAGAGTCCTGCACATGTTCAAAGGGTGTGCCGTCAGGAATTATTCAAGTCCCCCAACTATAGAGTAGGCAGAGCATACTTAGTATTCTGATAATGGTATCAAATCTGACTATTGGACCGAATCCAGGAAAGAGCTCTAGTACAAGTCATTTCAATGACTAAACAATGGATAAATGGCACACTGACCCTGTTTAAAGGTCAGGTCAGTTGAGATTAACGGTAGTTTAGAGATGAAAATTAGTTTTTCTTATATTCCAGTGTGGTCCTTTGTTAACTTCAAGAAACTTCCCTGCTGTACTATTGCTGCAAGTTAGCCTTGTCTTTGTATTTTTTCCCATATGTTTTAATGCTCTGCATGATGATTATTTCTAAACTAGTTCATAACATGAAAGTAAAATCTACCAGTATAATATTGTATACGATTCCCAGGAGCTTCTGATACTAGGCACCTACCGGAAGATCGCATACTGTAACTGAAATACACATTTTCATTGGCTTCTGAGTCTTCATTTTTATACACAATGAGATTCCTTCATTAAACCCTATGTTAAATTATTTTATATCATATAATTTGCATAGTGATTTTTTTAAAATAAGACCGTTCAAAATTGAGAAGGGCTTTTTCAGTTTAAAAAAACCCAGATTTTTGTATATTGCTATACCATACTTTTCCAGTTTGCCACAGAGTTCTATGCATTTTTATTCTGAAATTAGATATCAGTATTTTAAAAGTAAAATACGTCTTGTACAAATCCTATCATTTTACATTGTTTTTCTGTCTCCACACAATAGGGAAGGATTGTGTACAAGAAATGAAGCAATTGCAAAAAAAAATGTAAATTTAAAAACATTTGTTTTCTTATTATTTCAATTAAAACAGAAATTATTTAAATATTTTCCATGTTTATTTGCCTTTATAGTTAGCAAGTATTTGAACATTCTGAAATTCACGCTAGTTGAAACATGAAATAAGAATATACTAGTTGTACTTTAAGATTTAAAAATATAGAATTCAATATTTCCCAAACACTTCCTGAAATCATTTCAATTCTTTGTATGTTTTGTCCTGTACAATGTTGGTAGTTGGTTAGAATCTGACATAATCAATATGACAGAGTCAAATATGAGAATTGTTATAAAGAGAGATAAGTGATGCTTGCCTAAAGCCTGAACTTAATGTCAAAGAGGATGTTCATGCAAAGTAAAACAGTGTATCTAGTAAACTAGAGAAAGATCGTCTTTGGGGGGAAAAATCTCTACAGCTTTTATGCCACTTCAACAGACAACAACAACAAAAAAGCTCTAGTGGTACCTCAGGATATTAGCAGCCTGTTTGAACTGAATTTGTTCAGTACATTTTTGTCTTCAATGCTGTCTCCAAGCATTCCTGTACTCACTCACAAGACTCAGGGTCTAGCTGTCTTATTTCTTTGTAATATTTTTATCGTCTGGAGATAAAAAGTCAAGTACAAATGATGTAATGGAAGCAAATGATACCTGTGTCTGAACATGAGGAAAAAAGGGTTCTCGTATTCATTGAATCAATGGGTTCATTCTGTCATAAAAATGATGCCGTTTTTTAAAATGATGGGTGAATTTTTTTATGGTTAGCAAACTGCAGCTAGGCTCAGAACTTATGTTCAATTGCCATCTCAGAAATAACATTTCTCAGGATAGCTGTGGTTGAGAGTGTTGTGGGTATGATACATTCAGCCTTCATGGGAGAGGATGAAGGCTGTATCACTCTTGACTAGCCCCTGGAGGTTAGCTTAGAGCAGCATTACAGCTTTGGAGGAAGCTGTCAGCCCTCTGGGCTACAGGGATATGCTGTTTTTAATAAGTACCTTGCACAAGACAGTCTCTATGAATTGAAGTGTGTTTTCTCATAAAAAAGGTCTCTTGAAATATAGTGATTAATAAGTTCTAATGCCAGATAGTTAATTTCTAAGGTGCATCCTGTGTTCAAAATTACCAGTCTTAGTGTATGGCTTTATTAAATTCTGTAGATGGGCAGTTTGGCTCCATTCCTTTTCTCTATTCTGAATCCAGGTTCCCTCATTTTGCCAATTGTGGTGGAGATGTAGTTAAATTAATCCCAGGCAACTATGTGTTAAGTGTCTCTTCTCACTAGCTATATGCCATTTAACCTCAATAGTTAGTGTAATGTTCTAGAACAAATTTAAATAGGAACTGTACATGTAAACATTCATCTTCCATGCTTGAATAAAGATGCACATTGAAAAATTGTATTTCTGCATGTATAGTGTTTGTGCAGCAGTCTTGGAGGTCATTGTATATGATTTCCATGTTCAGTTCTCTAGTACTGGTGATGATGACTAAAAGAAAATGACATGTTGTATACAGTATCTCACAGTCTTTTAGTTTCTGCTGCTTCTTTTCTGTCAATTAGCTACTGAAAGGGTTAGGTTTTTTACTTGTCAGGTAAGTAAACACATCAGGAAGTTATCAGTACAATAACTGCACATTGTATTTCTTACCATAAATGTCCTAAGCAAAACTCAGTTGCTTGCTGCCTTTGATCAATCAATCTAAATCATAGAATACTTAAACTTAGGATGAGGTGAATAAGAGGACTTTTCATTTTCTATTTCAGAGCTTTTATGAGTTATAAAATTTTATAAGTCTGAGATCCACAGAGATTACTCTAAAGTATGTGTTGGATTTGTATGGTTGTAATTAAATACGCCTGTTGAACTTGCTGAACCTCACTTATGCACTGATCTATAATGAGACCATCAGATTTCCTAAAATTGCGTTTCACAACTGAATAGACATTTTGCCAAAAATGGAGAATGAGGTTCTAGTTGTTTTAGAGTTATGACTGGAGATTATACAGTGGTGTATAGCAATGATGAGCAGAGATCCGAGAGACCAGAACATGAAGGGCAGAGGGGATTAGGAGATCAAAGACTCTAGAGGAATGAAGAGAGACAAAGGCTTTGTCCTTACTGCCAAAAATGTAAGTTTTTAGTCAGATAATGAACGAATGCATGTGTTAACTTTCTCGCTGTAAGAACCCTAGTGAAGACAAGGCTCTGTAGTATTTTTCATGGTGTAGTTTTGCTGGTTCATCTGTGAGTGGGAAGATTCATTGCTGCTGACCTCACCAAAAACAACTTCTGCCCCAGTACCTAGGATTTTATAGTAAGCTAACAAATCCATGTTAGTCATCTTGCTGTTTAAACAAAAAGAAAACAAAACAAAAAACCAATTGTTTGGTCAATTAAGACGTATCCTGAGAGTGACAGAGAGGACTATGAAGAAGGAGCTCCAGTATTTTCAAACACAAACATTCAAAAATCTTGAGTCAGGTCCCAAAAGTCATGATATTGTCCATCTTAAAAATCATGATATTTTGAAAATAAAATTAATTTGGATTCTTATTTGCCATCACATTTTCTAATCTTATCGTTTTGGGTATCTTTAGGTTACGTTTTCAACTTTTTGCTGCCACCATGAGGGATAAAACTTTTTGCTACTACCGTAAGGGATAAAACATTTTTAAGCAAGTTAAGATTATTATGTAATTTCAGGTCTTGCTTCTGCCACTAACTTGCTGTGTGATTTTGGGCAAGTCACCTCTCCTCTCTGTGCCTCTGTTTTTCTATCTGTTAGATTAAGATAACAACACGTTTCTTTATAAAATACCTTGATATCTAAAGATGGAGCTGCCACACGGGATTAGTATTTATTTATTTACTGCAGATTTACCGGGTGTTGCTCGTCTCCTTAACCATAGTAATGGGGGATGGGGGATTTTTTTTTTGTTGGGATGGGATTAAAAGGAAAATGTGAACATAATGTATTTAAATGACTATGTCAGGGAGGGGTATTGGGAGCTCAAGACAAGGGGTCTCAAAGGTGGAAGGGAGCTCAGGGGGTAGGGTAAGGGTCCTGGAGTGAGGGCAGAGGCTTGTAGGTGGAGGGGGCTCTGGATAGGAAAATGGGGATGCAGGAGAAAGGGCAGGGGCTGAGGCTCGGCATAAGGTTTGGTGTCTGGGGCTCTGGGCAGGGGCTGGGGGGTGCAGAAGTCAAGGCAGGAGTTTGGGGGGCCAAGGGCAGGAGATAGTGTGTGCTGGAATTAGGGCAAGGGCTGGGGGCTCAGAGCACAGGATTCAGTGTAAAGGAGCTGTGGACAGTAGGTGGGGGGGATCAGGGCAGGAGGTGGGAAATGTAGGATTCAGGGCAGGGGGACTGTAAGGTTGGGGAAGCTTACCAGGGCCAAACATTCTGGGATGGGTAGCACTGGTCTGGTGGCAGCTCTTCCCAGTGAGCTAGGGCTGCGGGGGCCATGTGGACCCCCATTCCCAGTTGCCCCCAGTGGTCACTTTGCAGAACTGCTGTCCTTTGATTAACCCCCTCCCTTTCCATGTTACGAAAAACAGTCCCATTTTCCTGGCAGAACCAAACCCTGACCTTGCTTTAAGTTAGGATAAAAGGAAGCTGCCAACCCAAATTTGGTGGTCCTAGCTCTTGCAGTTTAGTAGGAGTTTTTGAACAAACAGACAGATGAACTCACAGACTGACAGGCACACTATAGATAGATCCTTTACCAAAACCAGAACTCATAGAAAACCTTCTGAATATGGGTGTCTGCAGTTAGACACTTAAATCCATATGTAGGCCTGATTGAATGATTTAATGAATGTGGCCTGATTTTTAGAGACTCCTGTCTTATTTTTAGAGATATTTTCTTGGACACAAAAGTAAAAAGCAACGATAATTAATCAAATTTAAATGTATTTTCTGAGCAACAAACTAAAATCTACAGTATTCTCTTAAATGAGCAGCAAAAGAATACACTTGTTAATAGAGTAAACTTTCCTCAAGGATTATGTATTTAACAGTATACTTTATCTAGGGAGTTGATTCTTTGTTTAGTATAAGTAGCATTGGGATCACAGTGAAAGAGAAGGCTAACTTCCTTGCTGTCTGCAGAGTAGATTGCCTTAAGAGACATTGAGACCAATAGAGAAAAAAGAAATTACACTGATCCAATAGATATACTGCTGAGAGGTTTCTATTATATTCCTACCCAAGACATTGTACCACCATTAAATTCACTCTTTCAGGTTCTGGGAATCAGGCCAGCATGACAGAGAAGTTTGGCTAAAATGAATCTGCTATATTAGTTTTTGTGAAAATGATTAAGCTCTGTGGGTTCAAGATCAGTACAATTTTTCAATCAGTCATTGTTTTGAAGCTAGGCAAATAAACCCTAATAGAAGAGAGAAAATGAGAGGTAGACAAAGATAAAATTGAGTAGCAGAGTAAACAGACTACCTGAATACATGATCTGAACTAGAAAACAACCAAGGTCACTTGTGTGGCATAGTAAAAAGAAACAAAAATCAGCTGGCAGGCAAATCTTTTTTTAAAAAAAGAAGTATTTTAAGTAGACTGCCCATCAACTAAACATAATTATAGTCAAAATTCTTAGAACGTTCACAAAAATCCTAAAGGCAATTGACTGAACTCAAATTAGTAACTCAGATAAATCACCATTAATTAGCTAATATAAGCCAGCAAGTAGTTTTGAGCCCAGAGACATTCCCTGGTTATTTAAATTATGTATACTACACTATACCAAAAATAGATTAGGTGAAAGAGGAACAACAGACACAAATCTATAAAAAAAATAAAATAAAACCAAGCCTGTTTAGGGCTAACATACAAATAAAGTCTCTTGCAACTCCCAGATCCTACCCCAAGGAATATAAGGCAGCTTTGCCTCCCACACACACACCCCTCATATAATATCATCCATGGATGTTCTGTGCAATTCTTATTTCAACACCGATTAGGCACGTGGTGAACAAAATCTGAGTGGAAAGCTTACTTGAATATATTGGTTCTAGAAAATTTTAATTTAATATAAATATATACTTGACGATGCAAGGGTTGCATCAAAATACTAGCACTTTAGTCATAAATACAGATCAACATGTTCATATTTCAGTGGCTATGATAGGTACCTAAATGTAAATGGCCTAATATTCAGAGGCACCCCAGTTTCTACTGACATTCATGAGAGCTACAGGTACTCAGAACCTTTAAAAGGAAGGCCACTTTTATTTAGATGTCTAAATAGAAATATATATGTCTAATTTCAATTTTAAAGTTGGAAGTTTCAAAATGGCCAAATCTCTGCTCAAGAGGGTACATTTATGAGGGCCACCCCTGGCATGGTAAGCTATCCTCAAAGAATGAGGAAACTTAACTCAAAACTTTCAACACAAGATACTGCTACCCATATTGCTCTTGTTTGGTGATCACATACAGGTTTCAGCTGTATTTTACTATTTGGGGGTGTCTGGGTTTTTTGTTTGTTTTGCTGGCCATGACAAGCAACTGCCATTTTGTATCAGAGATGGCAAGACCAGCATGGGATGTGTTGTGTTTATGGCATCTTTGGGTCTGGGACTGTGGGAAATTGAACAGTACTTTAAAAAGGAAGCCCTTCCAGGGACTAGTGAATGATGTGCTGATCTGGTAGTAATACTTACCTCTACTGCATACTCAACATGGTTCTTGAGGTGGGACAATTCAGCTTATTCACGCTCTGTACATTAGCAGTACACAGCACAGCTCACTGAAATATGCGGTTTATGAAGAGCTAAGGCTGCCTGTCATTCCCATTGATGTTTCAGTCAGAACTCATATCTGATGTGCTGTACGGTATATTACTGTACACTTCTTTTGAACACCTTTCTGCATATTTCCAGCCCATCTCTCTCTCTTTCTCAAAATAGAGAAATATATGATCTTCAGACTTGCTTTCCATGTGCATCGAAACATAGGTTTCTGTAAGTATAATATGCTAGATGTTGTAGAGGCTCCCAGAGTCTGTGCCAGGCTCTCACAGTTGTGTGAGGGGTTCCCACAGAGCTGCCAGGAAGCCCTGCTGCCCTGCCAACCTGCAGGGCTCCCAGGCACTTGCCCTCCAGTGGGACTCCCTGGTCCTGGAACATCCATGGTCCTGCCGGACAACGCCTGTTGCCAGACCAGAGTCCCGGTTAAGAGAGTTTCAACCTGTACTTGTTCATCTTTGGTGTGAATCATTTAGCTTGGAAAAGGAAAATTCTGCCTCCTAACTTCACATTCTGGGTAGAGATCTATGTGATCTTTGCCATACACTGTCTTTGGCAGGGGGAGGGAGGGTGGCAGAGCAACTGAGAGTTCTCCATACTATGTAGGTTCTTTTATAGTTTGTGTGTTTAACTAAACAGCATGAGTAACAAGTAGCCCTAAGTGGTTATGCCTTGAAAAAATAATTTACAGAAAAATATGACATTTTATACCATTGTAACAATGAAGCACGAACTCTAGAGATGGGCTCAAATTAAAAATCTGCATAAGAACTCATCAGGCTTTCGGTTGTATGAAGTCTGGTGCAATCACATCTGTCTTAAATGCTACTAAAAAGTTTGTATTATTGTCTCTTTGGTCTCTCAGTTTGTTTATATAAAAACATCAAATTAATCTTTATATTTTCAAGGCAATATTGCTTAGCTGGCTTTCTTTCAAGAATTATAGGGAAATAACAGTATTCCACCTGTTTTTTTAGTGTAATGATTGCTCATTTTAAATTTCATTCCTAAAACTTTATTGTTTTTCTTCGTTATGCTAATGTGCAATGTCAGATTTGTTTCATGCAACAGGTAGAGCATGATAGAACAGTCATAGAAGGGCTGGACATTGATCTAGCACAATGTTGTCATTTTCCCCAAAGGACAGGGTATGGGACAGCTATTTGAAGAGAGATCCTCTGCTTTATGTACTGAGATTGGGAGCAAACTGCTAGTTACTGTGTTGAAACTCCCAGACCAACCATTGATGTTAAAAACAGAAGCCATCTCTTAGAGAGAGTGGCGTTTACAAGCTAGCCTTCAGCTTGTAGATCATGTGCACCAGCCCTGAGGGAGAATAGTTTTTATAAATAAAATATTTGTGAACACCAGTAGTCACAGCATTATTACAAATGCAAAAAAAAAAAAAATCAAAGGGCACTGTTACACATGTTGAGCAACAAGTCTGTACTTTGTTCCTGAACCATGGAGTAGTTCATATCATGACTGGAAAAAATGTTTTTAGAATAATGAAGTTACATTTGATACAGAAAATATTTGAGAAATAAAACCCAGGTGATGTAAGCTTCGGACCTACATGGTAATTAGGTTCACATAAATAATTATTTTATAGCTAGTTTATATTTCCTTTTTAGTTTATATTCCATTTTCTGGGCTCTTAATCAGGCCTACACTGTCCCCGTCTGTGGTAGAATCTGTGAGAGAGATTGGGAAGGAAATCTACTGATCTGTCTGTTCCACTGAAACCAGAGTGGGCTTGCATCTCCTTTCCATGGAGAACAATGTGCAAGGCTGTCCTCAAACTTGACAGGTCCCATGGCTGTCCATACTGCCACACCAGCTCCCACATTTCCAACAGTGTGGCTCAATGGAACCATGGTAGCTGCCCTCAGAATGGTGTTGGGGTGGATATTGGAATCAGAGGGAAATAACAGGCTGTATTATTTTTTCTGTGGAGTCTGTGAATGGCTGGGAAGATGACCGTTTTCTTCTATCCCCCCTTCCTCTCTGGCCTATCCAATCTCTATCCTCCTTCCCTGTGCAGACATTTTCCTTTCCCTTTCCACTCCCTCTTTCTCTGTTATTTATTTGGAACTTGAACTCCTTAAACTCCATTCATCTGAAGAAGTGGGTTGTGCTCATGAAAGCTCATGATACCAAGGTGCTGCAGGACTATTCATTGTTTTAAGTTTTTTCTATTACAGACTAACACAGCTACCCCTCTGAAACTCTTGTATCCATGGTGTCACCTCCATGGGGCCCAGTGTTGAGGAGAAAGTGCTGTGGAAGCAGCTGACTTTTCTATGGGGGAAAGGCAAGGTCTGTCTGGAAAGATTCCCTTTACATGCATAGGGGAAGAGTGGAGATACCCTGGCACTTAGTTTTTATTCTCACTTGACTCAGGCACCTCTCCTAAAGATTTATGAGTTACATCTTTGAATTTAGCAAAATTAAACATTCACGCTTTTCAATACAACCCTCTCCAACATCTAGTAATAGGAGTCAGGTTCTGCAGTGGGAATCCAGCCCACAGAGACAGCAGGGCTGCCTGGTGTGGCAGTGAGAGCCCAACAAGCAGAGGTGGCGGGCCTGCCTGGGTAGGACAGCAGGGGATGACAGGGTAGTGAAGCCAGTGAGAATGGAGAGCCAGCTGGGAGGGCAGCAGTTGGGCCAGGGCTGGAGGGGGCTGGCGGTTGGGGGAGCCAAAAATGACCACCCCTAGTCCAGCATAATCCCTCATCTGGGACTGATTGGGTCCCAAGGGTGCTTGACCAGGGAGATCCAACCTGTAGTGTAGATGAAGAAGTTAATGAGCCAGAAATGCTTCCTTGATACACCTCGTCCATTCTTTATCTAGTCTCCTAACTCTAACTATCCCATAAAGTACAATCTGATGCAAAACAAAGTCTGTCATCATCTGGATATTGGTTCTCAAACTATTAAGTTCTCAAGCCATTAAGCTATTAAGAGAAGTATCTCCCCTTCTGCTCATTCTCACCTCCCTGGGCTGGAGTCAGAGCATTCTGTGAGGTAGTTATCTTAGGCTTTTCTTGTAACTTGGAGTGTTTTTTCTTCATTTTTTGTATATAGTTAATAGTTATACTTAGTGGCAGTACCCTTACTATTAGATTAGTTAACTGTATAATTTGTTTTTACCTGTAATAATACCTTCACTAGGTTTCAAGCGCTATCCTTCATGTGGGATAGCTATCTCCAATAGCAATCCCCATACTTGTTTGTTGTGCTTGGGTCAGAGCATATTAAAAGACAGTGTTCTAGGTGCAAGTCCTTCAAAATGAGGATGCAGATGGCTAGAGACTTATGCTTGAAGCAGCACCTGATGCTGGGATCACATCACTGTGAGCCTGACTCTTCTCCAAGAAGAAGAAATCATTCTGTATATCCTGAGAAAGAGGACTCATAAAACTGAACATAGTCAACCTAACACTCAGGGAGATTCATTACCTTCTTTTAAGTCTTTGTCAACACCACAAAGATAAGTTGACCTATATTAGGTTGCCTTATAGTCAGAACAGTAATTGCTGTGGTGGCTGATAGCCATGCTACCTTCCTACTGTTGGTGCTACACATCCTCACAGGAGTGGTTCCACTGACTGAAGAGAGCAAGTGTGGGGGATTAAGTTGTATTGGAAAGACTTTGTGGCATTCCCCATTTCCTCAACAACTCCAAGTGGCACTACGGTTGCCAGATACTTTCACAAAAAATCTCGAACATGGTGGGGGGGAAAAAAACCAGAAGACCAAACTCGTTGAGCAGAAGGAAAAAAAAAAAAGGTCGCTGCGCTTTTAAATTCCCATGCTCCCCTCTCCCCTCGCCAGTTGTGGCAGGGGAAAAATGTCCCTGCTGGCCTTCCGTCCAAGAAAAACACTGGACAGAAGATCCGATAACCGGACTGTCCAGGGGAAAACCGGACACCTGGCAACCCTAAGTGGCACTTGACTGAGAAGATCATCTAGTTGTGCAAAATTCAGACTCCCTCCCTGTTCATAAATCATATGAATGCAAAGATACCAAATATTTTACCTGGGAGACAGATTCCAGATCCCTAGGGACATATGTCTTATCATGCAGATGACTGTAGGACCTCCATTACGCTTACCCTCCCCACTCATAGAGAAGGTGATCCAAAAAGTGAAGTAGAAGCAGGCAAAGGTAACAGTAACTCCTCCTTGGTCAAAGAGACCATGGTTTTCAGATCTGATAGAGCTGTAATTGCAGTCTCTGCTTCAGCTTCTGTGGTAACTGGACCTTCTCTTGCAAGGTTCTTTTCTCCATCCAGGCCAAAGTGGCTTCAGTGAACAGCCCAGCTGTTGCGAGGGAGACACTAGTATGCTGAACCTATACTCCAAAGTCATCAAGACTTTGCTTTTGTCTCTATGATAATGTTGATACGTGTATTCCTCTCTCTCTGATTCTGCTCCAATACATCCGTTAGTCTATAAGGTGCCACAGGACTCCTTGTCACTCTCTGATTCAGACTCAGCAGCTGGTGCCATCATCACATCTCAATCCCAGAAATCCAGAAAATTTGAATTTTCTCCAAGAAGGCATCGAAAAAGGTCTTCAGCCCATCTCCATAGCTTAGTAGTTTTCTGTTTGCAGGCTCCACAGGCTCCCTGATAGAAAATCCTCAACTTTCTTAGAGCAGTCCAGCTAGCCAGGCCAGTGCTCAGACTATTAAGCTATGTCTACACTGCAGCGGTATTTCAGAGTAACTGCTATGATTCCGAAATAACATAGTCTGCATCTACACTGCAAGCAGTTATTTTGACGTAATGTCGAAATAAGGTTGAGCTGGAGGACTTCTTACTCTGACTCCTGTAACCTTCATTATATGACTAAATAACTGCTGTGTAGACAGCATCAAAAGTTGAAATAAGCTATTTCAACTTACGCTACGCAATTAGCATGGTTCAAATTGCATAGCTTATTTTGAGTTTTGCTCTACTATATAGACATGCCCTTAGAGTAGTTAGTTACATCTTCCCCAAATTGGACCTGCTGCTGATGTTGCAAGCCTTGACATGTCATTCCTTCAAACTTCAGACTTCAGTGTCGGCATTGTGCCTGTTCATCAAATCTTTCTTTTTCTCCTATTGACTTCTTGCATAACTCTCCCTACATCTATTTACTGCTCACTACTTCCCAGAAGGCCAGAATTCTAGAATACACTGGATACAACAGAAATTTTCTCTTTTTTAGCAGTAGCTTCTCACAATTCCACCTACGCTAGATGGCTCATAAGCCAAAAGTCAGATACTGTATAGCAATTTTGTCTACCATGCATAATTAGTTCATTACCTCAGGTGTATTTGTTAATATTGTTATACAAATATTTTCACACCTTTGGAGTAACTCACCTGTCAGCAAATGTAAGAGATGCTGAGCAGAAAGGAAATTATTGGTGAGAAATTTTCCATAACTATGAGATGTAAATAACTTTAGTTACATGTGAACATTTGGTGATGATCTCTGTGAGTAAATTTTCCTTATATGTGTGTGACAGTTTTTCCTGGCTTTGGTTCATAGCTTGTAACAGCACTGACTAAGGCATATAGGGTGTAAATATACTCAGGTCTTTTGGACTTACATCTCTTGTGAAGTCCAGCTACAAAGGGAGGGTATGTCTACACTACAGCGCTAATTCGAACTAAGCTAATTCGAACTAACGCATCCAGACTAAAAAACTAGTTCGAATTAGCGTTTTGCTAATTTGAACTAGCATGTCCACATTAAGTGGACCCTGAACCGGGGTTAAGGATGGCCGGAAGCAGTGCCGGCAGGGCATCAGATGAGGACTTAGAGCGTGGAGCTGCTGCCAAGGGCTGTGCTTAAAGGGACCCTACCCCCACCCCGGACAGACAGTTCTCAGGGGTGCCCCGCTTGCAAAGCAGTCCTGTCTTGGAGTGCCCTGAGTGCCCACACTGGGCACATCACAGCACTCGGCCATCAGACCGGCTGCACTTGCCGCAGGCTGCCATCTGGGGAGAGGGGGAAATTGGGGGGGCTGCAGGAGAACTTCCACCCCCAGAAGCCCACAGAGCCAGTCCAGTCCTCCCCATCAGGGGCTCGTACCCCATTCCTCCCTCACCTCCTTCCACTTACCCTTCCCTAGCCCCCCTTCCTGATGTACAAAATAAAGAAAACGTGTGGTCAAAAATAGAATCTCTCTTTATTGAACAAAACTCGGGGAGACTGGGAAAAGGAGGTGGGAGAGGGGAAGAGAGAGGGTGGGAGAGGGGAAGGCAACTAAAATGATCAGAGGTTTGGAAGAGGTCCCATATGAAGAGAGGCTAAAGAGACTGGGACTTTTCAGTTTGGGACTTTTCAGTTTAGAAAAGAGGAGACTGAGGGGGGATAGGATAGAGGTCTATAAAAGCATGAGTGGGATGGAGAGAGTGCATCAAGAAAAGTTCTTCATTAGTTCCTATAATAGAAGGACTAGAGGACACCAAAGGAAAGGAATGGGTAGCAGGCTTCAAACTGGTAACAGAAAGTTGTTCTTCACAAAGCAAAGAGTCAACCTGTGGAACTCCTTGCTGCAGGAGGCTGTGAAGGCTAGAACTAGAACAGAGTTTAAAGAGAAGTGAGATAAAGTCATGGAGGTTGGGTCCATGGAGTGGTATTAGCCAGGGGGTAGCAGTGGTGTCCCTGCCCAAAGTTTGTGTAAGGCTGGAGAGGGATGGCACGAGACAAATGGCTTGGTCACTGTCATCGGTCCATCCCCTCCAGGGTCCCTAGGGTTGGCCGCTGTCGGCAGGGCTCAGGGTCGGGGGTCTCAGTGGACCACCTTGATTTCCATGCAAACCTGCTCCAGGGTGGCCAGGCTGGCAGCTAGCCTGCCCTAGATGGCCACTTTCCTGTGCCTAGTGCGGAGGTCGTGGACGAGGTCCACGATGTCCGCACTAGACCAGGCGGGTGCCCGCCTCTTGCGGTCCCGGGCAAGCTCCCTGGAGCCGCCAGCCTTGTCCCGGGAAGAGGGGGAGGGCTGGGGGGCATCGGATGGCTGGCTCGAGCCGTGCCAGGTGCAGGGTCTGCTAGCTGGGTGCTGGCAGGCTTGCACCTGGCACGGGCACCGTAGCCAGCCCGTGCCCCTTTAAGGGCTCCGGGGCCGGGAGGGGGGCAATAGAGTTTCCCTGGTGTTGGCCAGAGTGGCCACCAGGGAAAGCTGGGGAGGGCTAGCCTCCCACTAGTTTGAATTAAGGGGCTACACACCCTTTAATTCGAACTAGTAAGTTCAAACTAGGCTTAGTCCTCGTAGAATGAGGTTTACCTAGTTCGAACTAAGCGCTCCGCTAGTTCAAATTAAGTTCGAACTAGCGGAGCGCTAGTGTAGTGCCTATCAAAGTTAATTCGAACTAACGTTCGTTAGTTCGAATTAATTTTGTAGTGTAGACATAGCCTAAGTTAGTACTCTTACTAGAAAAGATACTAAGGGAATTTATTCTCCTAGCATATATTTTCTGTGTACTTGATATGTTTAAGCTCTTCTTTCAATATCTTTTTTTCTGAAAAATTACATCTTAAAACAAACGTAGTTTTACTACAGCTATTGTATTTTATTGCATTTTATTTGTTGCTTGAATCAATGATAAATTTTAAAGAAAAGCTCTTACAGTACAGAAGATTATCAAGTATATCTTTCTTTACATTGTTAATAGTCTAATACTTTCTTTTGCCACTTTTGTTAATTATCACAAATATTTATTATTTAAACAACATTAGTCTCTCAAGTTTCTATCTGCTATCCCCATCTGACATTTCATTGATAGCAGTATTGTTTAAAATGTCATTTAGTAATAAAACAGCACTTGCACTTTTTCTATTTGCACTTTTCATCTTTAATACTTAGTTACAAATCCTTCACTGCAGGATCAAGTAGAATGAAAGATGCTGGGTGATGAAAGAAAGAGCCCTAACTGAAAAACTATTATAATACAGGTTGAACCTATCGGAGTCCATCAGCAGAGGGGCTGACCACCCCGGTTCAGCAAATTCTCTCCTTTGGGGCTGATCAGGTCCCGAAGGAGCTGGACCAGGGAGGTCTAACCTATAATAGCAAGGACAAAACAGCTATTGTCATAAAAGATTGCTTTCTGTTTTACATTTTTGACAATATAATCTGGTTTGAATTTGCCATAACCTTAATGGTTTGCATCCTAGCCATATTCTAATTAAGAAAGAGTGAAGCACTAACTTGTCGTCTTCCTGTCACCGAAAATGAATTTAGAAATGTCTTGACCCAGATTCCTGTTGATTAGACTTACTTAAATTGATTCAAAAATATTTTCTTCAAACTTACTACAAATGGGATAGTATGATTTTATGTTATCTAGTATTTTCAGTTAGTACTCTTAATAATGAAGCCTCTCATAATAATTATAGGACAAAATCTACTATTACACCCTTGTCAATTTGAACTCCATTAGCATTAATGGAATTAACCCAGATAAGCACAGATTTAACTAGGAGCAAAATTTGACCCTAAAATTCAGTATCTACTAGTTGTGTGACTAAATGGAGTACAACTTCAATCCCCTAATTCAGTCCCTGTCTCTCTGGGTGTGTCTACATAGCAAAGTTATTTCAGAATAATGGTTGTTATTCCGAAATAATAATGTGAGCATCTACACAGCAATAGCATTATTTCAAAATAATTTCAAAATAACAGGAGGCTAATTCAGATGTCTGTAAACCTCATTCTGTGAAGAATAATGACTATATCCCTTCATCTCCCTTCAGAGGAAAAATGGCAAAAAACTATCCAAACTGCTATATGCCTCAGGATCTCTCATTACAGATACTTTCGACTCACCCAACATCATCAACCTATCTAATCACTCTCTCAGCCCAGCAGAAGAATCTGTCCTGCCCCGCAGACTTTCCTTCTGCCCCACCATACCCACAAATATGATTCAGTTCTGTGGGGATCTGGAATCCTGTTTTCGCCGCCTCCGCCTGAAAGAATATTTCCAACACACCGATATACAACATACTGACCTCACTGCTTCCCCCCGCCAATCCCACAAGAAGAAGGCTTCTATGTGGACCCTCACCAACGGATGTAACGAAAGTCTTGATTTCTACATTGACTGCTTCCGCAAATGCACTTGAGCTGACATTATCAGCAAACAACAACGTATAATATAAAACCTCAGCCACGCAGAACGCAATGCTATCAACAGCCTCAAAACCAATCCTAACATCATAATCAAAGAGGCCGACAAAGGAGGCACTGTAGTGATCATGAACAGAACAGATTATGAACAGGAGGCAAACAGACGACTCACCAGTATCAGATTCTACAGGCCTCTCTCCTGTGACCCAACTAAGGAATACCAGAAAACCATGAAAAAAAATACTCATGAAGCTCCCTGATGCTGCTCAGGAACAAATTTACACTAACAACCTCCCTACCCCTGCCAATCCCCGACCAGGAACTTTCTATCTGCTACCCTAAATACACAAACCTGGTAATCCTGGACGGCCCATCATCTCAAGCATTGGCACACTCACCACAGGATTATCTGGCTATATCAACTCCCTCCTCAGACCCTATTCCACCAGCACTCCTAGCTACCTCTGCGACACCACTGACTTCCTGAGGAAACTTCAAAACATCAGTAATCTTTCTGAAAATACCATCCTGGCCACCATGGATGTAGAAGCCCTCTACACCAACATTCCACATGAAGATGGATTACAGGCCATCAGGAACATGATCCCCGATAACAACACTGCACAGCTCTGATTACAGAGCTCTGCAACTTTATCCTCACCCACAACTACTTCCAATTCAGAGACAATTTCTATCTCCAAGTCAGCAGCACAGCCATGGACACTCTCATGGCATCAAAATATGCCAACATTTTTATGGCTGACCTTGAACAACATTTCCTCAGCTCTCACCCCCTAATACCCCTACTTTACTTACGATACATCGATCACATCTTCATCATATGAACCCACGGGAAGGAGACTCTTGAAGAATTTCACAAGGATTTCAACAACTTCCACCCCACCATCAACCTCAGCCTGGACCAGTCCACATGAGAAATCCATTTCCTGGACACTACAGTACAGTTAAATAATGGACAAATTTTCACCACCCTATACCAGAAACCCACCAACCACTACACTTACCTTCATGCCTCCAGCTTCCATCCCAGACACATTTCTCAGTCTTGTTGTATACAGCCAAGCCCTAAGATACCACCAGATTTGCTCCGACCCCACAAACAGAGACAATCACTTACAGAATCTTTATGGAGCATTCCTAACTGAAATACCCCTCTGGAGAAGTGAAAAAACAAATTGACAGAGCCAAAAAAGTACCCAGACATGAGCTACTTCAAGACAGACCCAAAAGAGAAAATAACAGAACTCCACTTGTTATTACCTATTGTCCACAACTCAGACTCCTCTAGCGCATTGTACACAATCTACCACCCATCTTGGAAAATGATCCCTCACTCTCAGAGGCTTTGGGAGAAAAGCCTATTCTCTCTTATAGACAGCCCCTCAACCTGAAACGAATTATTTCCGGTAACCATGCCACACAACCACATCATAAGCATCCAGGAACCAGCTCTGTAACCAAATATGATGCCAACTCTGCCCACATATCTATACTAGCAAATTCATCACTGGAGTCAGCAACATAAGCTACCAAATCAAAAGGTCATTTGACTGCACATCCAGTAATTTAATCTATGCCATCAAATGCCAGCAATGCCCCACTGCTATATATATTGGACAAACTGGACAGTCTCTGAGGGAAGGAATCAATGGACACAAATCAGATATACGTAAAGGAAACATACAGAAAACTATTGGATAAGACTTTAATCTTCCAAATCACTGTTTAAAAGATCTTCAAGTGGCTGTCTTGTCAGAAACCAGTTCTATTAGCAAGATACACAGAGAAACATTGGAATTAAGAGTTCATCCGCAAATTCAGTTCACATGCTAATGGTCTCAATCGTGATGAAGGGTGGTTGGGTAACTATCAACTTAACACTCATTGAAGATACAAATAACTCTTTGTGTAGACTCCTATGTCAGCAAGGATACTATCTATTGACTTTGATTCTTATCTGATTTGTTTTAACTACCCAATCTTCAGATACTTACTGATTCCCTCTAGCTCCCTGTGTCCTATCCCCCTTCTTTTTTTCCTCCTAATCTCTCCCCCTCCCCCCCATTTATTTTGGGTCTGCACATCCTAAACTCAAAACTCCGGTCATCTGAAGAAGTGGGCTGTGCCCACGAATATTCATGATACCATCTACATGTTTTGTTAGTCTTTGAAGTGCTACCAGACCATGTGTTGTTTTTTCTGTACAGACTAACTTGGCTACCCACTGAATATTCCAAAATAGTTATTTTGAAACAGGAGCTGTGTAGATGCTCCACTTCTGCTATTTCAAAATAGACCCTCACCAGGGCCATTCTAAGTTATTCCTCCCCAGTGTCTCCTGGGACTGTAAATTGAAATAGCACATCTACATTAGGGAAGCCTGTCTTAGACTAATTTTGAAGCTTCCCTGCAGTGTAGATGGGCTGCTATTATAGCTTATTCCGAAATAAATGTACAGTGTAGACGTAGCCTCTGAGATTAAATTGAAACAACAAATTGAAATTGCCTTTGCTTCCCACTCCTCCATAAACAGAAACTTAAAAATACCTTCAAAAGATCTCATTTTATTATTATGACAATAGAGGTGGATGGCAAAAAAAATGCACCTCGTCAAAAGTGAAACTTCCCCTTAGGCAAGAAAGATTATGTTGCTGAAGGATATCCATAGAGTATGTGAAGTAATGGCCAAGAGCTATTCTGAGTGGCATTTTAGGAATGTCTGTGTGTAGATGTGTATGTTTTATTTCACATTTCCTCACCTTGTTCTGTAAGGATGATTGATAGCCTCACTTGGTGATTTCCTGGCTTTTAAGAGTGTAGTTTTATTTATTTTTTATGACCAGCCTCACACTTGTTAAATGTAATTTTTGCTTCATATAACATAAATAAAACCATCTGCAGTATGTTGTCCCAGGAATTAACAAGAATGACTGGACATAAGACAAGAAATCTTTTAAAAACATATGTTCACATTAAATACCTCGGCTATCTCAGTAAAGGGGTCATAGAGGGGCGTTTTTGATGCAGCACGAGTATACCATTTCTGCGCTTCTGAAATAGTTTTTATACTGACCATGGATAAAGGCATGTTACATAAGTAAAGGCTTAGTTTGTACATTAGCATTTTATATCTTGGATTCTTACTAAATCCTTCCTTTTATTAACCTGAGCTGAATGGATCTATATTGATTTCTGCTACATGTGTTTATGGTGTTTATTTTGATATGTCTGGAATTAAAAACAAAATTAACAAGCATAATCAATTGTCTTAATGGTAAAAAATAGTGCTTTAGTACCCTTGATTACATTCTTCTAGAGGAAAAGGGGAGCGTGAAGGAGATGTTATAATAAAGGAATCGATTTATTCAATCACTGGGTATAAAAACATTAGCCCTGGGAAAGAGCCTTCCTCTAAGAGCTTTAGCTGCCCAGTCTCACTTGTGTGGCACAAAATGATTTGCATTTTTAGAGAAATTTCATGTCTTCAGTGAGCTCTAGTGAAACATGAATAAATTGCTTTCTTTTCCTCTTTTTCTGACTTTATGAAGCTGAATCCATTAGAGGCTGAGCTGAAGTGTAATGAAATAAAGGCAACAGCTGACATGATGGAAACCCTGGATTAGGTTTCTTACTAGTCCAAGCTCAGCTGTCATGGCCTACATGTCAAGTTAGTGGTCTTCAGGGAGGCCCATGAGTACATGTGGATATTTTTTTAGCTGCTACATTACAACTGGTCTCCAAAGCAGTCAGAAATTAAATAGAGAAGCAATGATTAAGAATTAAATAGAGACCCAGCAAGCAGTTCACCAGAGAGATTTGGAGTCAGGCAAATAAACCTTTTCAAGCTTGCTAGCTCACTTCTGTATTGATAGTCAGGCTGCTTGTGACCCACCTTGCTCCCTTTTTGCATACTGAGTTTATGTGATTGCTTAAGATGCAAGTAAGAGATACTGCTGTTGATATTACTGAGTATATTGGTTTGGCCTTGCACTAAAGCAATCCACAGAGCTCTACTAGGGTTACCAGGTGGCTTCAAAAAAAATTCCGGATACACTTGATCTCAGATGGGGGAGGGGGGGAACCAGCCGGCAAGAAGCAGGGCTGGCGGGGGTGGTTGGGGACAGCAGGGCTGGCCGGGGGAGATTGGAGGGGGGGGGAGTCAGGGGCAGCAGGGCTGGCCGGGGGAGATTGAGGGAAGGACCAGCCAGCAGGAAGCAGGGCTGGTGGGGGAAGCTGGGGGCAGTGGGGCTGGCTCGGGGAGATCGAGGGGGAGAGGTGACCGGCCGGCAGGAAGCAGGGCTGGCTATATCACTCCAGCTGAGGACATTTTTAACAAAGCATTTATTTTTCAATTTTATAATTTGCTTAAATGTTCTTAAAACTCTCTCTTACATCCTAAAGTAGCTGTAACATCAATCTGCAAAATAAAAATTTCTGTAACATCCTAAAGTAGCTGACAAGTCACATGCTGACTGCTAATAAACAGAACATCCATTTCCATTTTTCAGTGTAATCTTTTTTATGTGAATGTGCTTCTCATAAAAAGGTCTGAATTGACTGGAGTGCTCTCTTTTATCCACAGAAAGAGAAAAGATGGGCTGTAACAATGTAAGTTTTCTCACACAGTTCCACCAAAGTACCTCAACCATGATATGTAAGAACAACCCCATTAAATCCCAAAGCCTAAATAGACAAATCCCCAAATTATCTGTTGTACCAGTATGCTAAACTAAGGACCTACCTGTCTTTTTAAAAGTAGATGCTGCAATGCCAGGTGTAATTAAGAGCATTGGGTCTAAGCTCACTGTCTGGTGGGAAAATTCAGCCATGGCTTCCATTTCTAAACCCAAAAGATAACTTTGATTAAGATCTCAGAAGACAAATTCCCAAGCAAAACATTAATTGATAGTGTTCTTCAAATACCTAGATGGCAAAATGTTTGGAAGCCACTAGGCAAAGTAGTCACTGGAGATATTGAAAGGAAGAAGTGTACTTCTCAAAAAGGCAGAAGTACTTATATTGGTAGAAGAATAGGCAGGCCTTTTGATGCTAGGAAACTGCAGGGCCACATTTTAGAAAACAATGATAGCATAATTTTTCCAGAATAGGAAACTCACAATGAGACTTACCAAAAGAAACAAAAAAAAACAAAAACAAAAAACAAAAAAAAGCTAAAATAAAGGACATTTATGTTGAATCAGGATGATCTGTCACTACATTTGAAAATCAAGGTTGTAATAAATTACATTTCAGCAACAGCAAATGTTAAAAGATTTAGTAATGACTAAAGAAGATGTGGGCAAAATACAGCCTGTGAGATGGTTGGTTCTTGCTGCTTCTCTGGCTCTTCATGGAATGGATATATTTTATTCACATTTCATAAAATATGTACACATAATTAATGCATTTGTAAAAAATCTGTATATGCCATCTATACTTTTGTACCATCTGGACCTCCTTGGCTCAGCATCCTTTGGACCTGATGGGTTCCAGATGGCCCTGTGCTGGACCAAAGGAGGCCCAGACTCCTGGCTGAGCACCCCTCCTAGCTGCCAGCCCCAGTGACAGCATACCATCACACTACCTGACTCCGCTACTGACTCCGGATGGGCTTTCTGCCCCCCAGCCACCAAACCAGCTCTCCCCCCAGAGAGTCCAGCACCAGATAAGTGCAACCTATATTAATATGAAAAAAATTAAGTATCTTCAAAATTTGAAGAAAAATCTCTTCAGAATTAAGACTTCCTTGAGTAAAGTTATTTTTAAAAATGTTATTTTAAAGCATCTTTCTGATTTGGGCTAAATCTTCAGCTGTGATCAAGCTGTGCTCAGGGATGGAGCAAAAGTGGCTTATGCCACCTTTTTGAACACCTTACTAAGTTGTGCTAGGTAGAAACAACCCCAAGGGACTGTTTTGCCATCTGGGGAGATTAAGCGCATTCCAGCCATTAGAGATGTAGAATCCTGGTTAAAATGTTAACCAGTTAAATTATATGTTTAACCAGTTAACTGGTTAACCTGCATGCCAGTAAGATGAATGTTTACCAGGTAACCGGTTAACCCTTTACATCCCTACCAGCCATGCTCTCTTGCTCTCCTTCTGCCTTTAGGAGAGGGGTGTGTCAAAGTGATACACAATGTCCTTACATAATGGAGAGACCCCAACCAACTGGTTTAGCTGACTTTCAAGCTGTTTAGGCTGCTTGAAAATGTTGAAATAATGAAATAATAGGAAATTTTCAAATTACCACATCTGAAAAATTCTCCCAAACTTGAGGAGGGAGTGAAGTGGACTAACCACAGATAAGATGCTGTATTCAAATTTTAGGAGAATAATTTGGGTGAAGTGTGAGGAAGCTAGGAAAACAGCAGGTATACTGGTTACTTTTTTGTGGGAGAACCAGTTTCCCTGGAGAGGAACCAGATAGTTTTCAGTGTTTTTGAGCACCAATGGTTGTTTATATCACTAACATTCATTTATATTTACTATCCTGTGTAATTTCCACATACCTAAAGGAGACGGTAGTGTTTTGTTCTTACCTGATACTTTCCTTTCTTTGTCCATCTATAACCAACAATCCAACCTATGTTCAGGGAGAGCCCATTCAGAATTGAGTATTCAATTGGTGTTATGTTATTATATGCTACACAAATGTGTAGTTTTCATTATGATTATAGGATTGGAAGCTATCGAATCTGAAACAAGTTCAAGGTTGCACAAAAGTCTGATGTCTGGAAGACAGAACTGTGTCTGGTGACTGTGGGCTGTGCATAAGTGAGGAATGGAAGTTATCAAAGAGGGACAAATTTGTAGCCCATTAGGTCTTCCCTCCTAATAAAAAAATTGTGCTTTCCTTACTGTTTTCATGGTCCCAAATGTCTCTCCATATAACAGAACATAAAATAAATCCTGTTTCCAATTCATAAACTTGCCCCAACCATTAAGCCTTTAATCAAATAAACCTACCTGTACAGTATACCTGCTGTAATTCGTTTAGAGCTCCCATCTGTGCTCATAAAGACTCATTCATTGCCCTATATAATATATAAGCTCAAAAGAGAACCAAATAAAGCCCTTTTACAAGCTAAATTAAACAACTTTGTCTAATGAAAGAAAAGGTGACTCCCTCCTAACTAGGCCAGCAGCCCTAAGAGTCTTGTATTTATGTATTTATTTTATTTATTTCTATTTGTAACAAATTGGCCTAGGAGGATCTGAAGGCTAAGTTAACGGAGCTGACTCCGATGTTTCTCTTTTTGTGTCTGCTCACCAAGCCTGGAATATGCACAGGCAGGTCTACAGTTGACAGTATTAAAGTAAAGACTCAGCCACAAACTAATTCTAAATAAAAGTGGGTAATTTCCCATCTCCTTATCCCACTACATAATATCTCTGATGTTCAGAATTCATCTTTCTCATATGTGGTTCTTAAAAACACCTATGCTTAATTAATAAATACTGTGATTCACTAACCTGGCTCATTTGTATTGTTTCCCCAATGGTAACATTTGCCTGTGTTACAACCTAGAGAGACTCCATGATTATGCTGTCTGTCAGAACAGTAAGATGCTTTCAGTCTCATGTGATGTTCAGGTATAGTGTACAATAAAATTAAAGTATCCACAAAATGAAAACTCTGCACATAAAAATCTCCTTTTGTATTAAGCAATGAAAGTGTGTCTATGTATATATGAGAGAGAGAGAGACACCCTAATCAGCAAACATTTTTCTCTGAAAACACAATTTTGTACAAATACTTAGATCAATACCAAATTATTTACAGTACAACTCCTCTAATCAACTATATGTTTTTGTAAGATTAAAAACAATACACTTAAAACAGTTTCATAACTACATATTGTTTCACTGGTATGATTAACCTAGTAAAAGTTACATTGCACCAGTTTAAAATAATAAACAGACTCGTATTTATTTCAAACATGACAAGTTATCCTCCATTTTGCAGTAATTTATTTTAAATGCCTTTTATCTTCAGCATAAGGGGTACACTGCTCTTATCAGACTGCTCTCTTGTTCTCAATCACTTCACATAGCTTAAGAGAATGTACAGCATTTTTATATTGTATGATCAACTTTTTGACAGTGCAGGGCTAGCATAGCTAATGGAATAATAGCCTGCAGGGTCCAGCTAAATGATATACGAATATAATCAACCTTTGTGATGACTATTCAAAAGTAATCCCTTTAGCTTTCAACTGAAACATATATTTCAACAAGGCAAAGCCATAGGAGGAAAATCTCAGCAGACTCCACTGATACAATATGGCCTTCATATCCTTACAGTGTATTTGCTATTCAAAGTGAGTTTTAAATTTAAGGTAATGGCTACTGTATATTCATGTGCACATGGAACAATACCTTTGATTTGTTAGAGAAATGTTACATTAGCTACCAAGGGCCCTATTGAGTAAACTTTGACACAACCCTTATATACGGTTTACTGCTTACTCTGAATAGAATGTGCCTGATAAAAATGCTTTGCATGCCCAAATTATACAAATTCATGAATCTTTATATTCATAAAACCCCCAAGTACAACTGCTTCTATTTTAAGTATATCACTCAGAATACATAGCTAAAAGAGGAGGACAAATCTGCTTTTAAAAAAGAAAGCTTTCAGTTAAATGTCATTTTTTTGGATTGAACAAATGGAAAATATTTTGCAAGTGAAGGACACATGTAGTTTGCTAATTGTGGCATTATTTGATATAATATTTTTATTTCCCTTTAACATTTTACAGCATGTAACTAAGAACAGCTTCATGAACTTTCAAATGGCATGTAATTTTTAGATAAAATTAATGGGTATTAGCTCATCATTTGGGTTAAACCAATTTGATGATATACAAACTACAGCCTATCATGGGTAAATCTATAAAGAGCTTAATGAGCAGCCTATAATACATATATAGCTGACAGCAAATGCCATATTTGCTAATACTGAGTCAAATTATACAGAATATATTTTGTCAAATAAAATCATATATAATAGAAATGCAGTATAGTGACTTATTTTATTGTTTTGTAAGTATAACATGCAGCAATGTGGTAAGAATTCAGGTATAAACAATTGGAACATCTGCTGTTTTCATATATAGCTATAGATAAATGTGTGTATATATATATATATACACACACACACACACAACACGTATACATTTTGTTGTACAAGTGTGTGTGTGTGTGTGTGTGTAATAAAATAGCACCATTGTTTTTTTCTTTGATATATTGTACTTGAATATTTTCAGCACTTTATGTAAACTAATAGCAAAAGCTACCAAAATGCAGGTAACCGCCATGTATTTTCTTTCCAATATAGTCCAGATTGTGGATTGCTTTCGGCTTGCTTTTTTGATTTGGGGTTTGTTTTGGTTTGCTTCTCTATTTATAAGCAGAACTACAAACAAGTCTACTGAAATGAAAACATTTGCTTAAAATTCATTTTAAATAGTGCTTTCTCCTTTTCCTTCCCTGTCTCCACAAAGTGAGTGAGTGAGTGAGTGAGAGAGAGAGAGAGAGAGAGAGAGGAATTCCTGCATCGGACAATAGAGCTGTTAAAAATTCTCATTTCATTTTTAGTTAGCTAGTTACCATAAAGAGCAAGCTTTGCTGCCCTGCACAGTATGCAGTTTAAAAAAAAGATGCTATGCGTATCATTTTCATTAAAAGGCTCTAAGCTTATGGAGTTTGGGAAACTCTTGTCAATGCTGAAATTAACTGGAGTTTTACCATTGACTTCAGTGGGGCCAGAACTTCACCTATGTTTATGAAATTCCATGCACACTAGTGGTGCCAGACAAATAGAGAGCCATATTTTCAAAAGAGCTCAGATCCTATTCAATTTAGATATTCAATTAAGTAATTAATTCTGAAGTGTTCGTCACTTAGCAGTTTCCATAGAGGACAAAGGGAACTGAATAGCTTAGATACTCTGAAAATTTTCCCAATACTTATAATTGCCAATGAAGAAGCAATTATAATACTCTAGAAACATCTTATCGTATATCAGAGACACCTCTTTTTCCAGATTTTTTTAATTTTGATTACTGTTTCCTGGAAATCTATTGGTGTTATTACAAACATTTAAAAATGAATGAAAATCAGTCCAAACGAATAACTTCACAGTTTTTTGAGAAATAGTGAGGCTAACACTGGAGGATGGAAGGACTAAAAAAGCATCTGGTTACCAAGAGGCCATTGTCCTTCTGGAATGGAAAATCTGATCCAGGGAGTTCTGGCATTTCTTTTTTATGGAACTCAAATGCTAGCAAACAAATACTGACATTCATGTGTGTTTATCTTCCAGTATATTAACTTACTTTCACAGGCAGCCTCACATTTACATTTAAACTAATTTAATGTTAACATAAAAATATTTCCCTAGTCAGTATTTTCAGGTACTTAAGTGGTACAAACTTAGGTGAAAATACATAACCAAAAAAAACCCCAAAACACCAAGTAACTTTTGTAAAACCCAGAATATTTTAGGTAAAAATCAATAAAATCTGAAAACAAAGGGCCTTATATATAGAATATAAATTACATATGAACATACAGTACATACAAATACATGTCTGTCCATCTATATTTATCCATATTTATACACAGACACAAAAATGACTGAAAGAGTCCATGATGCTATGGTGCAATATAAATGTTTTATTGGCATAAGTATGAAAGGGTCTCGTTCACAAATTGGAAAGCCATGGCTAAGTTGTGTAGAAGATTATACCTTAGAAGAGTCAGTAAAACATTCAGCCCAACCCCCACTATCAGTGTCTCCGCATATGTTACATATTTTACAGGTGGAAAAAACACTCTCTAAACACAATTTTCAAAAGTATTTCAAAAGTTTAATAGTGCCAGATTTCTTATCCCTCCACTTGTACGGGGGACTGACCAAGTCTCAGCAGTTGACCTGTATAGGCTTTCAGGACAAAAGAAAAAGCTAATTTTTTTCTAAAATCGCTTTTTTCATACCTAATATTTCACAGTTTAAATATCTAATATTTCAAAACTACCAAGGAATAGAAACAGTAGTTTTATGTCAGTGGGATTCCCTGGCTTTCCAATAATATAGAGCTTCTATTTCTTGCCTTAATAGGTCACAAAATACACTTTAAGACCTTGACCATGTTACTTGTTCATTTCACAGTTTAAAAGAATAAGCTGTTGGGAAATAAAAATATTTGTGGCAGGCTGTTCTAAAGTTTTTGGTGGTATTTTGAAGCTTCTCCAAAGTTTGGAGTGTTAGAGTGGCAGAAATAGATTAATGAACAAGTGCAGACAAAGGCTCAAGGTATACAAAAATGCAATTTATCACATAATTCCATCATTTATCATGTTGGTATCTCCACCACTATTGTAGATATGTATCTATAGCAGATAAATAGATAAAGATAGCTATAGACACACACATGCTTTTGCACATACACAGACATGCACACATGCCACTACTCTGTTACTAATTGTACAACATCATGATTCTAGTGAAATCAGTGGGGCTGCTATGCCAACATAAAACACTGTATCTTGATGTATCCCAACCTTTATTGGCATCATGCTACAATGCAGTCTTATCTGCTGCTTATGGGACTCAGCACTTGCAAGGTCAAATTCAGAGGTGATGTGTAAGGCAGTGAAGCTAGGCTCCCTGATACCCAGTTAGAATTCCCTTGTGCTTACTTATTTCCAGCCTGCTGCCGAAAGAAGTTGAACTGATAACTTCAGCCCAGTCTATCGGAGGAAGTTTTAACTGAAATAACTGAATTGTCTCAATAATATTGGGATGGACATACAGTTGGTGCAAAGTGGGGCTAGATCTGGTTTTGTTCAATTGTATAATTTTTTTCATAAATTTAATTATTTCCATTTTAGTTCCAAACAGATATGAATATAGTGCTAATAGAAAGAGACAGTGACTAAAAGCATATATGCTGAATGTTTCATTTTATTGAGTCAGAGGTGCTGTTCTGTCTGATTTCAGTCAATTCCAAACCTTGCACTGACATGGAGATGGGACTCAATTTCTCTGAACTTTGTTATTATCCTACTAAGGAGATTGGTGCATTAACTCTTTGGTTTGAGGGGGAAATACTTCTGCATTTCCTGTATTTCCATGTAGTGATGTGCATGCTATCTTGTTACAATCTGAATTTCTATTCCTTATTATTAAATACTGTATGGTAGAATTTTCACAGAAACCTTCAGATTTGCTTAAATGCTACTATGTTGAGTCATCTGTCTAAAGCATTAATTTACATTTCTCTTAACAGAGCTCGCTAAAGACACAAGTAATGTTTTGGAAACCAATGAAATATGTCTGCAGACCCCAGTTCAAGAAGCTCTCGGGTACAGTATTTGCCCCCATTGTAAACTCCATAGGCCTGTTACCTAATAATTAATAGTTAATTGATAAGAATTGATAGTAAATATGTGTTATGGTTTTGAATTTATTTAATAATTAAAAAGACCTCAGATAACTCAGGTTGATTGAGTTTATTAAGCAATTGTTATTCAGCATGTTACTTCAATCTGGAGAATGCCTTGAAGCTAGTTATAGTCTGATTTGGATACTGTCTGGTTCTGTTATTTGCTTATAGCTTGACAGTTTTATGTGCAACTTTTTTACCATTTCATTTGTATTATTTCCTCTTTTCATATATTTAATATATTTCCTCACTTTCCAGCTACATAATCAAATATTTTATTTACTTATGTCTTTTTAGCTGATACTTTATATTTGGCTAACTCAAGTATCTGTTACTTGCTATTGTTAGTGCAGTGCTAAAAATAAGCATTGCTTATTTTAATTCTTGCAAATATCTTTTCTATTAATTCTTGGCAAGCTGGTATTTTTCCTTTCCTTAATATAACAGTAAAGCATCAGTCAACAGGCCCATATTTGCTGTGCTTGCTGTCCAAAAAATCACAATGATGTTAAAGGGAACAGTTTATTCTGACTTTCCACAAAGACATAAATTCCCACTATTTTGCTGTTAGCATCCAATTGATTTTTCATTGCTGATCAGTTAATTTCCTTCCATTTTAGGGGTGTAAACCTCTTGAGGAAGAAACAAATCCATAAACAAACTGCTAAGTCTAGAAAGAAAAATCCCAAACTTGCACTACATGAAATTTCTGGAAATAAAATTTGCTATTTCTCATTACAGAGAATTCCAGCTCACCGGACAATAAGTTCTCAACCTGTTTGATAAAGTCAAGAAGATCCTTGTTAGAAAACACAGAAAAACTTTTGGAGTTTCAGTGTGTAATTTTAAAAGGAGCACAGAGTTTCAGTACAAGGGGCCAACAACCGTAGGTCTTTGTATAACTGGTATCAGGTTCAGTATGTGTCATAAAGTTTTTTATCTTAACTCCCTAGCATTGTTGAAATAAAATACAAAAGGAACAGTTGCATGATAAAGGCAAATTGCTATATTTACCTATTACATAATTTGTCCTACAATGTATCTCCTGCGAGATGCTGAGCAGGTTTAACTCCCATTGAAGTCAACGGGCAAGGGAGTTGAGGAGGCTCAGCACCTTGTAAGATCAGCCTCTAAACATATATGCTACATGTACATTAAAATCTAGCATTTTCTGCAAGTCTCTCAGATTTTGACTCTTTTTACACAAGGCCTTCAACTGAATTTAACAAAAGTGTTTAACAGCTGTGGCTTAACTGGGGTTTAACATGGTTAGAATAGATCCAACCTGGTTGGTGCACTATAGTGTGGTTTAGATCTAGGTTATAATACAGTTTGGCTCTAACCAGCTTCAGCCACAACAAGGTTTCTGTAAGCTGTGGTTAAGCATAGCTACTAAATTCTCTTGAAAGCCCTGTATAAAAAAAAGCATTTGAAGTGCTGTTTACCATTCCTATTAAAACAAAAACCCAACGTAACAGTGAAAGGGGTATAGTTAACATGGAAAATGTTTTGTCACATTGAAAACCTCTGTTTGGTATGTTCAAAGTTACACAAGACACCTTTTTAAAGTGCACCCTATGCTTGTTCTTGTAATCAAACTAAAATCCATTGAGACTGATTTTAGCTAACTAGTAATCTAAAACTCTGATGTCTTTAGTACAGTAAAGTTTGAGGGGAGAATGTTATTCTAATTCAAGTTGGTTGAATTCTTGTCAATAGATTCCACTCATGATCCCTAGCAGGCAAACATCAGTCGGTTTCCACAGTTCTTCGTGGTCATTTTCAGGGCTGCTGTAACACTGAGCCTGAATAGAAACTAGGAGGGTAAATGATTGATGCCATCCTTCTGAGAAATGTAGAAAGAACAGAAACGTTGGCTTGTTGAGGGCCCTTTGAGTTTTATTTGAAATAAATGATGCAGTCTATCATATATCACATCTTCAGAATACCAGTTATTCTAGATCTAAATAAACAAAGGTTTATGAGTTCAAATAATTTAATTATTTTTTCTTTAACAACAAAGGCTTCCAGGTTCGGAGTCTGAAGGAGGCTCCATTATGTATTTTGGCCAGTTTTTATGAAAATCCTGTGAAACTGAGATCCTTAGCCATATCAATAACTATCCACTGGTTATCTTTTGGGCTGCAATATGTGTAACTGGTTAAGAACATCTGATCATAGGATTCATTTCTATTATGGCTATGCAAAACATACACCATTTCTAACTCCATTTGCACATTTTGGATCAGGATGAATATATTCAACACACGTACAATACATCTGACACAGATTTTAATTCTTTACATAGAAATCTTTACTGTAAGCATAAAGTTTGTTACAGCAATGTTCATTTTAAAATCTGAATATATTTTGAAGGTCTGAAAAGAATACATTTCAGAGGTCTGAAAAGTTGTATAGGAATGTTCCTACATAAATATATGCATATAGTCTCATAAATCTATTTAATAAATGGCAACAAATCCCACAGAATTATACATTAAAATGCTAAATAATAATACTGTTATACTTTAAAGCAAAAGTGAACTGGTTTCCACAGAGTTCACATCTTACATTTCAATATAAATATTATTGAGACATAGAAAATATCAGAAAAGCAAAATACATTTATAGATTATAGATGAAAATTACTTTAATTTAATCTGAAAATTGTTATTTATAGCTCTCAATCACTGCAACTTTGTAAGTAGATGAGCAGTGGAAAATGTGATTTCCAAATACCAGATTCTGTTGTTAGCAGGATTATCCTAAGACGTGAAGCATTTTAATTTGTACTGACTCATACTTTAAAAAACAGACTATTGAGAGTACACTTGACACTGCTGTTTTTCTTAATATGTAGCTTGGAGAAATGTTAAGGATTATAAAACATGATATACTTTGCTATTGTAACTGAATGTGATTTTATTTCTACCTCCCAAACTTTAGCATTTAAGTTTGTGAATTAGCATCCATAAGCATCACTACACGAGAAGTCATTCTTCCACTCTACTCTGCGCTGATTAGACCTCAGTTTGAGTATTGTGTCCAGTCCTGGACACCACATTTCAAGAAAGATGTGGAGAAATTGTAGAAGGTCCAGAAAAGAGCAACAAAAATAATTAAAGGTCTAGAAAACATGACCTATTATGAGGGAAGGCTGAAAGAATTGGACTTGTTTAGTTTAGAGAAGAGAAGACAGAGGGACATGATAGCAGTTTTCAAGTATCTAAACAGGTGTTACAAGAAGGAGGGAGAAAAATTGTTGTCCTTCGGCTCTGATGATAGGACAAGAAGCAATGGGCTTAAATTGCAGCAAGGGAGGCTTAGGTTGGACATTAGGAAAAACTTCCTAACTGTCAGGGTGTTTAAACACTGGCATAAATTTCCCAGGGAGGTTGTGGAATCTCCATCACTGGAGATATTTAAGAGCAGGTTAATCAGACACCTGTCAGGGAGGATGTAGACAGTGCTCGATCCTGCCATGAGGGCAGGCGACTGGACTTAATGACCTCTTGAGGACCCTTCCAGTTCTAGGATTCTATGATGCTATGATTCTACACTAGTTACTAGATGTCACCTTTTATAGGTGTTCATAACAAAATGATTGTGCATTCAATCTATGAGAAAATAACTTTTTAGCAGTGCTTTTTACCCATTTCAATTTGAATTAAAATAATGATTTTATTATTCCATAATGTTATATATGTAATGATTTTCAAATGACTCAAGATGCTCTAAGATTTCATATACACAGAGATAAATTAACCCACTAGTGAAATGCAACCACCTATATGGATAGAATGCAATCACTCATCATACTCTGTAGCACTAATTCAGAGATTTTTTTTCTTTTTTTTTTCTTAGTAGGGGATATGAAGACTCAATTTTCTAGGTCAAATAAACAGTGAAATGTGGTCAGGTTTCTGGGATGAACACCCCTACTTCTGTAAACAGTACCATGAGGTATATGATATCTACAGGTAATGGTCAGGACTCAGATTAAAGTCTCATAGGGTACAACTACACAGCAAGCCATTATTTCTAAATGATATTGAGCAGGAGGACTTCTTATTCTTGACTCCTGTAACCCTCATTTCATGACAAGCAAGGGAAGCCGAAGGAAGAACACTTTTCCTTCAACTTCCTACTGTGTAGACCAGGGTGGCCAACCCACAGCTCCTGATGGAACCGGGACGGAACCCGGAGCCGCTCAGGTCAGCTGCTGTCACAGCTGGACTGCTGTGAGCTGCATGCACACTCACGGCCCGCATTGTTCCGCTCATGCCCAGCGCACTACATCATATCCTGCACATGCAGGCCGGGTCATACACAGCGTCTCAGCTTGCACGTGATAGCAGCGGGGAGGAGAGGTGTCTGGCTCTGGGGACAGGGTTTGGGGGGGTGCGCACAGCGTGCCGGCTGCTCAGTGCACACGCCCCAGCGCCTGGAGGTAGACATGCGGCTGTAGCAGCAGCAGTGGCTCCGGAACCCGAGAATTAGGTTAGAGCAGGGTGGGGGAGGGGATTGGTATAGATGGGGGGCGGTGCCTGGCTCGGGGGGAGGGGGAGATTGGATGGGAGGGTGCCTGGCTCTGGGGAAGGGGAGGGGGATTGTGTTAGAGGGTGGGTGGGTGTGTGTGTGTGTGTGTGTGTGTGCCTGGCTCTGGGGAGGGGGAGAATTGGGTTAAAGGGGGGTGCATGGGGAAGGTGAGGGGAAGAGCAACCAGTATACTTCCTGAGACCCGGGATCCCCAGGTACTGGCCCCAGCTGTCTCTGTCCCCTCCTCCTGGCCAGACCCCCCCCCCCATGAGTACCCTGCCCCAGCACCCTGTCCCTGCCCCCAACAACACAGATGGGGCCACATTAGTGAGGTTTTGGAGCAGTTGTTTTTTGCATCTCACTTGTGTGACCCCAACTGACTTTTCTGTGGGTTAGTGATCCCTGACTCAAAACAGCTTCCCTGCCCCCTTATAAATAAACACTGAAACATTTTGTGTTTGACATAATATTTTATTTATTTAAAAATGAATCCTGGCCAACAAGCCCCCATTGGGGCTAAGCCCCCATCTGGCTGCAGCATCGTAACACTCCTGCACCACCACCCCCGACCCGAAACCTGAGCCTATCATATGCTGGAACCCCATGTCCTGAGCCTCTCACATCCCCAAACTCCTGCACCCCCACATCCCCAATATTCTGCCACAACACTCCTGCACTATCCACACACTGCAGATCTGTGTCCTGAGCCCATCATACTCCCAGCCTCCCTGCCCTGAGCTCCTCATGCACCCCCAGCCCAAACTCCTGCACCCTCACAGCCACAAGCTTACAGCTTGCTCAGCACCCCGACCCTCCACCTGACCCCAGCGCTCTCCAGCTTGGAGCCTCTTCCCTGAGCCAGCATCCTCTTCTCTACTTCCTCCTGCACCCAAATTCCCTCCCAGAGCTTGCACCTTTCACCCCTTCCTAGTGCTTTTTTGTGAGCCACAATAGCAGTGGAGACAGCATGAAGAACTGGGGAAAAGTTAACCAAAAAAAGCCATGCCCTGGGACGGATGTACCAGCACCTATTTTCCCCCAGCAGAGTGGGGTTTTTTGTTTGGTTTTGGTTTTTTGCTCAACAACTTTGCCCTGGCCCTTCATGCTGTCTCCTCTGCTATTGTGGCTCTTCATCTGGAACGGATTGGCCACCCCGGTATAGACAGTGCCAAAAAGCCAACATAAGCTATTTTGACTTTAGCTATGCAATTGATGTAGTGGAAGTTGCATAGTTTAATTTGAGTTTTGCCTTGCGGTGTAGACATGCCAATAGAAAAAAGACACTGCTAAAAAAACAGCTCCCACTGTCACTCTGCTGGAGCATTGGTTCAACACAGTTTGGAAGTATGGTCTCTCACTGAATTACCAACTCCTTCAACATCAAGGTTTTCTTTAGTGATCTCCCATTTAAGCATTGACCAACTGTGAGCCTGATTATCATATATGATAAAATCATAGCTCAGATTATTATAATGGAGCCTCTGTCTCTCATTCCCTTACCTAAAAGGGAAGGCAACAAGCTGCAGTCTCACTGAAGACTTCTCCATTTAGGGTACATCTACACAGCAACATTATTTTGAAATAACTAGCATTATTTCAAAATAGCTTAGTCCGCCTCTACACAGCAGGCAGTTATTTTGAAATAATGTTGAAATACTTTCAAGCTGGAGGACTTCTTACTCTGACTCCTGTAACCCTCATTGTACAAGGAGTAAGAAAAGTCAGAGAACGAGTGCTCTATTTCAAAATAAGTGCTGTGTAGATACTCCTAATTTTGAAATAAGCTATTTCGAAATAAATTACTCAATTTACGTAGCTCAATTTGCATAGCTTATTTTGAGTTAGGTCCTACTGTGTAGATACACCCTTAAAAATCAGACATTCTCAGCTCTTTCTAGTTATCACTCTAAACCTCGATCCAACTCCTTCCAGAACACCCCTAATGCACACTCCCCTAAACATCAAGATCAGGAAATAAAATCCATGATAATTAAAGTGCATATCGTAAAGACACCTGCAGCTGCAATATGTCAAGAACATTCAGAAACAGTTGACTTCAATGAAATTTACTTTCCTTATGTAGAGCTGAGTTTGGCCCATAGCTTCTAGCTATGCAAAATAGTTTCAAAAATAAGACCAACCAAAACTATTGGGAGACAATTTCTTTGAGATTACAACATTTTTATCTTTAAAAGCAAGTTTGGTTATGTAATGTAAGACCTGGAAATGATTCCACTTTGTTGAATAAGTTTTTAAATAAGATTCTTTGTGGCTCAAACAAATGGCATCTTACATTAAATAACAATAGCTCATAGCTAGGAGGAAAATTTGTGTTTGAAATCATTCTGTTTGTCATTTAAAAATATAAAATGTTCTGAGAGTTAATAAATAGTAAACTCTAAATTAAGATGTATACAATATTTCACCGCTTACCTATAAAGCCATTTTTAAAATTACTGTTTGAGTCATTGAAAGGTCATTCTCTTCTGGAAGGAATTCATTCATCTCAATGTAGTCCACTATACATGTAGTGGTAGAATTATACATAATTATCCAGTGATAGATTAGATGGTTATTAATATTAATATCATTTTTATGTTACTACTAGGAAGCAAGTGGAAGAAACTGCATTATCTTATTTGTAAATAAAATGCAAAGCATAGATTATATTCACTGTCCACACTATTTGAGAGGTAAGATTCATACCATTACACTCCATGGTCAAAACACATCAGCTGCCACAACTGATATTCATTAAAGACTTCCCCTAGTCATGAGATCCATTTAAGCATTTCCATAGATTCCTAACACAAACAATAAGAGGAGAATATAAAATATATTTACAGTTCTGCATCTGTTTTGAATATATCTTTATACTTCCATGTGTTGGCCTTTTGATGGATTGATAGAAAGGTTTGTGTTGTGTTTGAAGATGAAATAATAATGTTTTCGAGGAAAGTCTTCGGTTAATGTCACTGTTCTTCCAAAGAGTGATTGTAAAAGATTTCATGGGCATTTAGTAATTAGAAGATTGATTTCTTTATTTATATTTGTAATACAGTGTTTCAGTGATACAATATATAAGGCAAGAATGAATTCTCACCAAATGAACTTTCAAATGGAAAGGGTTCAGTGGAGATGCAGCTACCATTGGTTAGGGCACTAGTGTGCCTTTAAGTGAAAGTCTACTGCTTAATCCCCGAATTCTCTTCCATTTGCTTCCCACTTTGTGGATGGTGAAAGTACAAGATTCTAATCCTATGTGTCTCAATCTTGGCCAGAAGGGGGGTTTATCGCCACAAGAGAGAGGGTAGTTCAGTGTCTGGATAAAGTCCCTGATCTTCTAAACTGCTAACTACTCCTTAAGTAGTAAGTTTTTGGTGTTGTAGGCATTTGTTCACTAGGGTCAAAAGTGGGGCTATCAGTTTGTTTCGCAGAAATGGCAAACTGTCAGATTGTAATCTTTTTCAGGCACTGCTGCCTGACATCATATCTGAACTACTGATCTAAAACCTGGTCCTGAAGTAAATGAGAGTTGAGAGTGTGTGATACCTCACAATTGTCACTCACTGCTTTGCAGGATCAGTTCCCTGGAAGTGAAAAATTCTGTCTTGTGTGGCATCAGTCCACACAAATAATTAATCTTCTAAATCATCCAGCTTCTCCCTACTATTTGTAATGAATCTCTCCAGCCTCTGTGTAGCTGCCTGTCTAATTCAGCAAAGCCTAGTATTGTCTTATTTCATTATATGCAATTTTTTAAAGATGAAGTTTCTTAGAATTGGATTGGTTCACAGAAAGGCCTGTAGAGATGTCTCCCAACAGTGTATGATTTCCTTTGTCTCTTAAGGACAGAGGTCACTTTGACCATTTTCTAGGGTTTTATATTGTAAACATATTATTTTAGCTTCTCAGAGTTTGATTGGCTGCAGGGAATAAGCCCATGTGTCTATCAGGAGATACTCTCATGCACTTTCAAATTCAAGGCCATGGTGATTGTTAAAGAATAAAGTGCTTGTGTAGTTTGGAACCTAAGAATCTTAAGGATGCCCTCCTTCTTTGTGCTTTAGCTCACAGCTGAAACAAGTTGGGACATCTGGGCTGATAGACCCTGTGGTTAAAAAAACATGGAGCTGTATCAGGGTTTCTTTAGAGGAGGACACACAACTACCCTACCACATACCACAACTGTAACAAAGCCTGAGTTTATAGGCCCTCTGGTAGAGACCTAACTAGCTGTGCAAGGTCTAACTATCTATATTGGTGAGTAATAACTTGACTAAGTCTGCTAAAGTCATGAGGACTTCATATACACTCACTAGAGTGAATGAAGGCTGCATGGCCAGGGACCCAGACTTTTGCTGAATAATGGGTTAGGCAGTTAATCAGAGATTATTCCACAGTCTGCTATGTCCTGCAAAGGGGAGGAGTCTACCCCAGTATGCAGCCCAGCTACATAGCAAGGCACCGGCCTCTCTCACTTTGCCCCTGCAGACATATGAAAGGCTCCAAGCAACAATTACAATAGACTACTCTACTCTATGTTTATAATATGGGTAGATCAGTGATCTATGACTTGTGTTTCCAACTCCAGATTCTAAGCTCTGTAGCAGCAATGTCTTTAGTTTTTATGTTCTGAATTGAAATAAGACTTCAAGTCTGGTAAAGACATGGAACTCCGTGTGCCAGTAAATTGGCTGGCTTCAAGGTTTATGAAAAGCCAACACAAAACAGGTGTGAATGTGACTAACACTGGTTAGTTTAAAAATGTGAACAGGAGTGTTTTGGCCTTATTCACCAAGACTTGCTTGTACCACATCACTGACTGCTCTGGTATAGATTCTAGCAGCAAGACAATACAACTTTCTTTGAAATCTGCTGTGCTTAGTCTAATCATCAGATGCTCCAAGTCAGTATTGCGTTTCCCAAAACACCAGTAAAATATCTTCAAGACTGAAATATCTTCAAGAGTGAGAATGAAGTTAGCTATTTTTAATTAAAAAGAAAAAGATGTTGAGACTAAATAGTGATCTTCAGCAAGTGAATGAGTATATAAATCCTAAACCTACATCCTCAGGTGGACATAGTGAACTCTGGGTGCTACTGACCATAAGAGTTATAAAAAAGATACTTCCAGTTGCCTACTCACAGGGTTATTTCCATAGCAGGCCTGTCCCAATCATGGTTCAGAGCAGACTTAGGGCCAAAACACAGCATCTGGAGATCGTCAGAGCCATCTCACTGCATCCTGCAGAGGTGGCATAGAGCAATCTGTGACATATGAGATTTCCATCATCCTGGGGAAATCATCAGCTCTCTTAACCTGACTGCATTAAAACCTTTTCTACTGCTATAATAGCATGACAGAAACTTATGGTGGACAAAACCTTGAAAGTGCCTTTAACTCACTTGGCATATACAGTAATGCTATCTCAAATGTTAAAAAAAATCATCCAAGGTCCAAAAAATTAAGAGTTTTTCTAAAATCCCATGAGATTATTTTAATAGATACTGGGTCTTTGTTCTTTCCCCTTCTAGTTTCTAAGCCTGACATTTTAAAGCTTCTCCCCCCCTCTTCCCCGCAACCATAAGAACTAAAAACTTACTTTTAAAATGTCAACTGAGATTTTCTTGTAACTTCTTGACTTCAGAGCTACAGCTTTCAGAACAGCCTCAAAAGTTGAGTTTTGCAGTAAAATAGTGAAACTTACCAACGCTGCATATATCTTTACACAACTAGTTTCTACTATTTGTATCCAGTACAATTTTATATTTCTATACATGCATTGTTTTCCATTTGTATGAAAAATAAATATGCAGAATGAATTATTGTGCCTGGTGATGAAGTCTCTTGCATAGTTCATATTTTATAGGATAACTTTAAACTTCATTTGGGGTCACCAAATGAAATTAATAGGCAGCAGGTTTAAAGCAAACAAAAGGAAGTTTTTCTTCAGTCAGCCCACAATCAACCTGTGGAACTCCTTGCTGGAGGATGTTGTGAAGACTAGGACTTTAACAGGGTTAAAAAAAGAGCTAGATAGATTCATGAAGGTTAGGTCCATCAATGGGTATTTGCCAGGATGGGTAGGAATGGTGTACTTAGCCTGTTTGTCCAGAAATGGATGACAGGAGAGAAAACATGTGATAATTACCTGTTGTGGTCCCTCTCTGTGGGGCATCTGGTATTGACCACTGTCAGAAGACAGGAGACTGGTCTAGCTGGACCTTTGGTCTGACCCACTATGGCCATTCTTATGTTCTTATCTAATTCTACCTTATTTAATTCTACCTGCTTTTTCATATCCCTGAGTGACAGCCACATATTTCTTTGGAAGTAATCTCAATGATCTTGACTGTTTTTTCACCAATCATTTTCTGGGGAAAGTTTTCAGAAGTATGTCATTCTACTTGTTTAACTCTTTCTGATATCACACAGTATTTAGTTCAAATAATGCCCCACTCTTCAGTCTGCAGCATCACTGTCTGTTTACCTTTTTGATTTAATGTGTTCAGGAAGCTGTTATTTGTCCTGTGCAAATGGAGTGTTATTTTAGTCACCCACAACCTCTAGAGATGCCCAGTCATGCCATGGAGAGTACTGAAATGTCTTTGAAAGACAGAGCAAGTCTAAAACTACTGACTCACCTCCTCTGCTCTCTTTCTCCTTTTCCATTAATTCGCTTTGTCTGTCATCATTCCCATTCATGCTCTCTGTTCCTCCCTTTGTCTTTTCCTCTCATCCATTCCCTTTTGCTCATTCGTTTGCTCAGGCTGTCCTCTCTTACTCATTTCTTTTAATTAAGCTTAGATTCTAAAGAAACTGAGAAACATCATATATCATGTGACCGGCCTTAAAGGGTGTCATGTGTAATCACATGCATAATACAGGAAGATCTCTGAGCATGATGCCAAATCTGTGACTTCCTGACATCTCGGTTAGCCAAAGGTAGGTGATATCTCCATGAGAAACATTCACCTGCTTACCAAAGAACTCCCATTTTTCCACAGGTTTCCGATGTCTGAAACTATTGAAACAAGATTGGGATTGTATTGATACAGCCTTCAGTACCTACCAAAGTGATGTGTGTCTCTCTAATTTTTGTCAGGCTATAAAAATCACGAGGAATTTTTACTATCCACTGCTGTAGCCTTCCTTCATTTGTTAACCTTACATACATACATACTGATTGTAGGTGTCATATGAATCTGAAATAAATATTATTGTGATGCATGAATTCTATTCAAATTTTGGCATAAGATTAGTTTGTTCCCCAAAGTTACATAATGTTCTCTGAAAAAATGAAAATGTTTGAGCCACAAATGACATTAATTTCTGCATACAGTGAGACCAGCCAAATGCCCCCTACCAGACTGTGCTCTTTAAAAGCCTGGACCTTACTCTTCAGCTCTAGCTTGGTTAGTAGGTCTGTACTTCAGAAGTACACAATCAGTGTTCAACTAACACCTAATACTTTGTTAACCTAATTTCATTCATATGAGGCTCCCTCAGAATTTTCTTCTCTGGAAGTAAACTGATTGCCTCCACAACAGGGAGTAGTATTATTTATACAACATTTACGTTTGTACTGCTAAATGATCAAGATACAAATCATGTAATATATTGTTCAGTAATGAATTAGCCCTAACACTATTTAGCAAAAATGCCCCAATATCACACACAATCCAACATATCATGGGTTCCTGTAGTGGTCAATTGTGGAAGAACTTTGTACATGTTAGCTTAGGGGTGGTGAGGCCTGCATTCTTTCCCCCCTTTCCCTTTTCCCTATATCTGATGAGCCAGAAGCAAGTCTTTGGGAACATACGCCACTTAAAATAAGCATTGTTGCCAGTATAGCAAGAACAAGTAAAGATAAGGGTAAAGAGCAAGAACGCATAAATAATTCTGTTTACCCTAACGTACTGATCACATAAACAGGGCCAAAGAACAAGAAGATCCAGATCAGAACCAGGTCGATAACTAACAGCTAAGCCCTACATCAGCACTAATGAGTAACCCCTGGAAATGTCCAAACTGCCAAACAAGGCAGGAAAACTGTATTTAAGGCTGCCTCGGAGCCTAGCAAATCGGACTTCACTGATGGGCTTTGGGTACCGGCGCATCAGAAGCTGAGACAACCTCCCACTTCGTCCGCAGTCTACCCGGGGTCTCAGGTTTGCAGGAAGGGATATAAGATATGCCGCTTCTTTGTTATGTTGTTCTTCCATTTATGGGGCACAGTTGTTAGCTGTCAGGAAATAAACTACTTGTGTTTGATAGATACCTGTTTGGCGTATTTTGTACCTTGAGAGCCCAGTGTCGGACCTGAGACTTACTCTGGCCAGCTACAGTTCCACACAGCAGTATTAAAACATAGCTTTATGTGACTAATTTGCAATTTTTTTGCCCAGTGTTTTCAGTATCAGGATGTTTTCTGTGTTATGCAACCTGGCAACACAATATACAGGGCTGTCATGATAATGTGATCCTGCTGGAATTGCACAAATCTGACTTAAAGGACATCAGAAGTTCTTTTTGCTTATAGAAAGTTGCCAAGGCCATATGGCAATATGACTTTTTATGTCCCGGAACATGAGTTCCTCCACACCAAAACCAAACATACAAGGATATTAAATATCTCCCAGCTTAACCAGTGATTAATATGTTAAAATAAAGTACTTCTCAATTTCTGATCCATTCTACTTGCTCATATTCAGGCCCTGACCCAGCAAAGTGCTGAAGCATGCACTTTAGTGCTTTGCAGAATCAAGGGCTTAGTCTCTTTAGCTGGTTCAAAGAAAGCAGTACGCAGTGTATTTGTCACAGCAGAGTACTGGTTTTGAGAGTACATTAGGTTAATTATCATGTTGCTGATTTTATTCATGCTTTGAGATGTTTATTTCCTTTAGATCTTTCAGAATGCCAGTTGGAAGTAAATTAGTTCTGTTTTCCTTTACATAACATGAACAGTATTGAGCAAAGATTAAATTTGTCACAGGTGGAAAATATACCCACTTTGCAAACTGGGTCAACTGTTCTTGAAGTTCAAAGGATGATCTGTTTCAAGGGTAGAAAAGAAGTCCAGTTATCCCTGAGTGCTATTTAGCATATGTGGCAGAGAAAATTTGCTTGTAGCCCCAAATAGGAGTATATGTGTGGGTAAATGGGCAGTAAACATTTGTCCATTTACATAGAATAAGGTGTATTCATTGCTATTGAATGATTATAGAGGTCATTATAAACAGGCCAGGTTAAGTTTGTTGATTATGTGAGAAAGGAAATTCGATCAGGATTTCACCATGTGTCCTGTTATTCAGTAGATCTGAGTGACATTCCACTTAAGTAAAACTCTCATTGTCGTTATGATTTAAATGAGCAAACTCAGAATGTTAACATGATGAAGACAAGCACTTTATTTGTTGTTTTAACAAAGTGGCTTCTCCTGCATATAAGACACTCCTGAGAGAAGCAGCAAAATGTTCATTACAGAAAGGAAATATCTGTTGCACCATACAAAATTTGTTGTGTTTAGTGTCTATATTCATACTACAGCTTCTGGATCCTAAATAGCATTAAATAGGGTAAGTATGTCAGAGTGCTGGGCAACAGCAGCAGAGTTAGCACTCTGGTCACTGCAACTCTAATTAATTAACTCTAGAGCAGACCTCTTTAAGAAGAACTATGGCTAAAAGATGGATAGGGATGGGCTGAGCAGAACTAAGAGGCTAATTAGCACCTTAGGCAGATGATATGAAAGACCCAGGAAGGAAGTGAGAAAGGGGAAGTAGAAGAGAGAGACTTTTGACTCTTAAAGAAAAATCAGTACAAAAACACAGTAAAAACAAGAAAAATTTAAAATGTGCATTTGAAACAATACAAGATGTATTTTCAATAGCCCATTGCTGTAAATGTATCCAAAATGCTTATAAGAGTGTCATAGCTAAGTAGAATGTTGTTTATCTGTGACGCATTTTTTTCTTTCCTCTTCAGTACTGCTTCTTTTATAAGTTACTGACCTTCTATGACTGCAGTCTGCAATACAAGTAAAATGGGGCTTCAAAATGCACAGCTATTGAAATTTGGACATGTTTTCCTTAAATAAAACACATGTCTGTCCTGTAAATGATGGGTTTTGCAAAAAAAAAAAAAAAGTAATATAGTTCTATATGCCATAATATGATAGTGTCTGGACCAAAGTGTTCAAAATGAGACAATTTTTGAGAGAATACAGTAACAATCAAAATAATACATCCATGAGTATTGTGTAGAATATCAGTTGTTTAATTGTGACTTATAAATTGCTGCTTATAACCAACTGTTTGGCTTTGTCTACACTGCAGGGTTTTTGTGCAAGAAGCCTTTTGCGGAAGAGTTCTTGCGCAAAAACTTCTTGTGCAAAAGTGCTTCCAGACCTCATCGCAGAAGAGATGTTCTTTTGCGCTAGAGAACATCCACAGTGCATGGACGCTCTTGCGCAAGACAGCTCTGATGGCTATTCACAGAATGGCCATCAGAGCACCTGTGTTTTTCCCAATAGGGGTTTCTTGCACAAAAAACCTTCTGGAGCGTCCACATCTGCCTTTTGGCGCAAGAGATGTAGCACAAAAAGGAGTTATTCCTCGTGGGGAGAGGAATAACTCTACCGGCAAAAGCCCTCTGTTCTGTCAATTTGCTTGGGCAAAAATGTGCTTGAGGTGTGGATGCTCTGCCAGTTTTTGCGCAAAAACAGCCATTTTTGCACAAAAACCTTGTAGTGTAGTAAAATCTTGCCAGTAACTTCTAATTGCCATATTAGGAGTCTATGCTTGTAGGTGCTTGTACCAGGCTCACCACTGTGGTATCAGAGCATCTTCAATTGTCTAGATTCATTAAAGGGTGTTGAAAAAGTTAATTTTGAAAAATAAGAGTTAATAGATAATGGTGGGTAATAGATAATGGGGCTAAGTTTTCTGCTATTGAAAAAAGTTCTTGTGATAATTACTGAATTTCTATATTGTCATGGCTCTTATTCTCCAATTGTTTCTTGTTCAATATCTGGATTGAAGGCAGCTAGTTCAAAGGAGGACTGGATCGCTCGACAGATTGGTAATGAGCTAAGGTATCTTTCACATCTAGGTCATTTGTTCAAAGGTAGCCTAGTACCTAAGGCCATATTTGCACTACAGAGAAGATCAAAGCTGCTGCAGTTCATCTTTCGTTGTTTGAATGAGCATGTCTAGTGAAGACACATTAATTTGAACTGAGATGGCACTCCCATCAATGCCAGTAGACCTGCTTCTACGAGGAGTAAGAGAAGTAGAAGGAAAAGTGGTGTGGACGGTGCCAAAATTCAATGTAAGATACTTCAAATCCAGCTATGCAATTAACGTAGCTGGAGTTCCATATCTTAATTCAAACGTATACCCTAATGTAGACCTAGTCTTAGTGTCAAGTCTTATCGATGAATCGATGATGATCCATGTGAAATGAAATGGTGATATCAGTTCCTAGAGAGAAAGTGTCCATACCACAAAAGTGCCACTTGCCCTTGTTGGCTGTCTTGACTGAAAAACCTTGAATCCCATGAGCAAGAGAGTGTGAACTTTCCAGCTGTCTTCATAATGTAATCCTTTCAGGTCAATTTGGTGATCTGGTTCTCCCCATGCCATACTTGTTAGGCTGATAAATAGAGGACTTTTAATTGCTGGGGGGTTTAATCTACCAAATTCACTTCTAAAATCTTGGAGGAAAAAATAATAGAATGATCCAATACATATTTTTGTTAAATTTAAAAGGTTGGCTGGTCTTCCTGAAACTATTCAAGGATATTCAAAGTTAAATAGCGAAGGATGTATATTTGTCAAATATTGAGAAACTAATAGTAAGCACCATCACAAAATTCCTTTTGTGTTTGTCTGGCCTCCTGTTCATGAAGACTTCCATTCTTGTTGAGGAATAACCATAAAGGCTCTTATTTTGCTTAACAGAAGGCATTTCAATGTAAGAAACTTGAAAGATTCAAAGAGTGAAGGCACCAACCATATCTACTACAATATTTTTAAATACCTATTCAAAAACAGTAAACAGGAAGGGATCATCTATTTTCTTAGAGATGAAAAGCTAAAGAACAATCCAAAAATAAAGTTAATTTTGGAATTAAGACTGAGATACCTAATTTAAATGCCATAAAAAGGATGATCCCTATAATGTCTTCTCCATTCCCCAAAGAAGTCTCCTCTTAATTTGGGGTGAAACTTGCCTCCATTAAAAAGGCAGCCCATGCTATATTGCTACATTAAACCTTTGAATTTCTTGATTAGTTTAATTTCATGCCCCGTTTGACTAGATATGTTGTTCTAATCACTATAAGTAAGGGCTTGTCTACACCACTGCAGGTACACCACTTTAGCATTTCAGTGTGCACATGTGATGATGAAAGGTGTTCTCCACTTGCCTTAGGTAAGCCCTTTCTCCAAGTAGGTAGGGCATTTTCCTGTCAATCTAGTGCTGCCTACACATGGACACAGGTCAGGTCGGCATAACTATATCACTCTGGGGTGTGGATTTTCACATGCCCGGGCAATAATTATACTGACCTAGCTTTCTAGGATAGACCAGGCCTAAGAAACTCACTAAGGATAAAGATCAGAGGGGTAGCCATGTTAGCCTGTATTTTCAAAAACGAGGAATCCTGTGGCACCTTAAAGCTATGGTTATACTGTAGCCTTCTTCTGGAAAAGCTTATGCAAATGAAGCACAGCATGGAATATCGTCACGCTTTATTTGCATAATTAATTAGCAGCTGGTTTTGCACAAAACCCCCCTCTTGAGCAAGAGCCATTTTTCCTGAAAAAATGAGGAAGAACGGCTCTTGCGCAAGAGGGGGGGTTTACGTTAAAAGGAGCCATCTACACAGCTCCTTTTTGCACAAAAGCCTCTTGGGCAAAATGTGGCTGCTAATTAATTATGCAAATGAAGTGCAGTGATAGTCCATGCTTTGCCTCATTTGCATAAGCTTTTCCAGAAGAAGGCTACAGTGTAGCCGTAACCTAAGAGATTTATTTGAGCATAAGCTTTTATGGGCAGGCCCACTGATGGGAGGGGGCGATAAGGGGGCTACTGCTGCAGTGGTGGAGCCCAGAGCCTGGGGCCCTTTAAATCACTGCTGGATCACCACACAGCGCACACTGCCATCCTGAGGGCTGTGGGTGCCACACCCCTTCCACCAGAGACCCTGCCCCTTCTATGAGCACAGAAGCTGGACCCCATACACACACCTTGACCAGGGGCCCAGAGAAGCTGTCAGTTCCCCTGTTTGTGGGCAAAGAGATCGTTACCCAAAAAAGCTTATGCCCAGAGAAATCTGTAAGCCTTTTTAAAGGCTCCTTGTTTTTTACTAGAGTTAACTTTAGCTGAGTAAAGACTCCAGTGCAAGTCTTATTTGCCACTTTACATTCCATTTCACTCACCAAAATAAAGCAGGAAAGTGAATTGCTCTTTAGCACCATGAAAAGAATTGGTATTAATTGTGACAGCATTGAAAGCGCTGCTGCTATAAAATGTTTTAATTGTTGCTAAACCAGACCTTTTACTAGACCTTCAACCACCATCTGGCTTGTTTTTGATTTTCTCAGATTTCTCAATTTTGACACTTAAAGTCTTTTGATGTCTTTATTAGATAAAAATAAAGACACTTTTATATAAATAAAAATGCAAGGCACTTTGTCCCTGTTGTTACATGTTGCCTACTTGTTCCCTTATCGTTCCCCTTAAAAAGAAAATCCCATGCCAAAGGCAAAGATAACCAAATGGGACTTCCCACAGAAAACATCAATAAAAAAGGCTTTCCACAAGTTAATGGCAAAGATTAAAAAATGCCCATGCAAAAATGATTGCAGATGTCACAGTTGCACATTCATGTCAGATACATAGGCACACTAGTCAAGTATATGCACATGCAAATTTTCAGCTTGTTCCTTTACCTCACTTGTGCTCCCTGGCAATGAGTTTCTGCACAACTGTGGTTACACCTTTGTGCATGGCTTCTAGGCCAACTTCTTTGAAAATGTGGCTTTTAGTAGCTGGCTAACATCAATTCACCCACCTTGAGAATGAGTCCTCTGGAATATCTTCCATGTGCTGTTCTCAAAGCATTTTCTTTTCCTCCATCTACAAAGTGATTGGCTTGCTATGCAGGAGAAAATTGAACCCCAAAGACTTTAGAAAAATTGTCTGAGGTCACACAGCAAGGGAGTAGCAGGACCAAGAATGGAAACTGATGCCTCTGATACCATTCCTAACTGCTAGACCCTGTCCTCCTACTCCATCCAGTGTGGCCATGCCACAAAATTGGATGGCTCCAGTGGTGACCTTGATGTCATTTGCATTTGGCGGGAGACTTGTCAAGCAAGCCTCTCTGTGCTGAGCTAATGGCAGGACCTTAGCACACTGGATAGCAGGGTGGGGCAGGTAGATAAGGGCTTTGTGGTGCCTGACCCTAGCTACAGGGGCCTGGATCTAGCTATTCCATTAACACCAGAGAAAGAGATGCTTTGATTTATTCTGTATTTGCCCCTTTTTTGTGGCAACATCCCTCCCTCCAAAACAGTGGCTGGCTGTTGACAAAACAAACCCTAGTGAATAGCAGAAGAAAGGTTAACAGCAGTGTCAACATTTCCTGTGGATTGTTCCAAATGATGAATAACCCTTTGGGTCTGGCTTTGAGCCCTAAGTGTAACATGCATGCTAGGTGGGTTTGTGTGTAGATTTGTCTGTTTGCAGAGTGTAGCTAAGATGTACTCAGAGGATAAGGACACAGAGAGAGAGAGAGAGAGAAAACATCTCAGGAAAGGGCCTCAGACGAAGCATGTGGTGGTGTGCTGGAAGCGCAAACTGCTCAGCAAAGCAGGACACGTTTCTCTGAAGTCTTTGGAAAGATCATAAAAGGGAAA